>NC_143576.1:193441965-194814204 GCF_048544385.1 Mastigoproctus giganteus | reverse complement strand
TTATTAGTTGGTCTAGCTATTACTTTTCATATCTGTACCTTACATAAATCATTTAATTTGTTATACCAGTTTTCTACGTAAGAGACTGTAATAAAATGCTTTTTATCAATATTTATTTTCGGATTGTTATTAGTTATCTTTTCCTGGGCAATTAGTTTAATTTTATTAATAGAGGTAATTGGATAACCTCTATTTAGGAATCTCCTTGTTAGTTCCTCAATTTCCAACTGTAACTCCCTTTGTGTGATGGAATATTTGAAAGCATTTAAAAGCTGATTAAGCATGACCGATTTTTTGTATGTGTATGGGTGGTGTAATAACATGCCCATATTACTAGGTTTTCTATAAATGCTAAAATTTAGTTTTTCCCTACCCTAAAAAGGGTAGGGGAAAAACGTTACATCAAGAGAGTATAATTTGGTGTCTTTCTTAATTTTATGGTCTTTTGATGTCATAAAAAGCAAATCATAATTTCTTATACTATATTTTAAAATTTCTCTGAATGGTTTTAAAATAAAATAGACAAATGTTGCTAAAGATGAGAGTGCCGAATTTTTGTACAAAACAATTGGGTGTATCGGATTACCTGGTTTAAGTAGTTTTATTTGGCCAAAACAAGTGGGGACATTGTAGGTTCATTCTTTAATTTGCTTAAGCTGTGACATTGTAATATAGTCATTCTTCCAATATAATGTTAGGGTTTTATTATACTTGTTTACTAAATTATAAAAAACAGAGGAATCAACCTCTTCATATGTTGTTGTATCTGATATAATGGTATGCAATATATCGATGTAATCATTTTTGTTCAGAATAACAACAGTATTCCCTTTGTCAGCCTTATGTATAATAATGTCCCAATTATCTCTCAATTTATTCAATGCTACAGATTCATATTTATTCAATCTTGGAATGTTCGCAATGTTGGTATGATTTATAATCCAATTGGCCTGTTGGATGAAAATATTTCTTTGAGGTAAGTCTCTTAGACAAAACGAAAGATCAATGATTAATTGTTTCTTTGGGAATTTAATAAAATTAAATTAAGTTTAATAAAATTAAACTGATTGCCCAGGAAAAGATAACTAATAACAATCCGAAAATAAATATTGATAAAAAGCATTTTATTATAGTCCCATATGTAGAAAACTGGTATAACAAAGTAAATGATTTATGTAAGCGTACAGATATGCTGTACACCAATGGAAACAGTGAAAGGAGTAAAGGTGGAGTTGGCTTTCTGGTCCATAAAGATATAAAAAAACAACATTTTGGAATTAAAAAGTACATCATCAAGGGTGTCAAAGATTACTACTCAGGATTTCTAAGAGGTATAAGCTAAAGGTTATAAAGATTTATGCACCAACATCGAGCCATGATGATGAAGAGGTTGAAGAAATGTACACCGAAATGGAAAATCTTCTAGATGAACAGAAAACTCACTACACTATCATTATGGGGGACTTCAATGCTAAGGTTGGAAAGAGACAAAACAGTGCAGAAAGGGGAACTATAGGAAATTTTGGAACTGGTGAAAGAAATGAAAGAGGTGAAAGACTTGTGTAATTTGCAGAATCTAGAGGAATGAACACTTTTTTCAAGAAAAGGATGAACAGAAAATGGACAAGGAAGAGCCCAAATGGATTAACAGGCGCCTCCGTAGCCAGGTGGGAAGGAGCAGCAGTGCGTATCACATGCTTCTTGATTAGACTGGGGTTGGAGCCCATCACCACCAAATATGGAGGATGTGGAAAGGTCAGAGAATGACCACCGCATATCCCGGAGCAATATGGCCTTAGTTGCTAATGCTCCTAAAAACCAAATAACAAACAAACAAATGGATTAACAAATAATGAGATCGAATTCATTCTCACTAACAGAAAATATATTGTGAATGATGTTACTGTCCTGTTTTGTTTTGTTTGTTATTTGGTTTTTAGGAGCATTAGCAACTAAGGCCATATTGCTCCAGGAATATGCGGTGGTCATTCCCTGACCTTTCCGCATCCTCCGTATTTGGTGGTGATGGGATCGAAACCCGGTCTAATCAAGAAGCGTGTGTTACGCAGTGCTGCTCCTTCCCACCTGGCTATGGAGGTGCCGATTACTGTCCTGAACAAGGTAAATGTTGGAAGTGATCACAGAATGGTAAGATACACACTTGATATAGATGTAAGAAAAGAAAGGAAAAAACTGACTCAAGTAAATAATACAAAGGTCTTTGAGATAACAGAAGAGGAGTAAAGGCAGTATGTACTGGAACTTAAGAACAAGTTTGAGCTTCTTCAGACTGCTCAGGACCAAGATATCGATGAGGAATATTACAACTTTCTGAAAGTGATAAAGTCCAAGAAACCTAGAGGTAAAAATAAATCCAAAGAAGAAAAAAATCAGTCAAGAAACACTTGTCATGATGAACCGAAGATGACAAATGAAGAGCAAGAAAAACACTGACAGGGAGAAAATTGAGTATACTGAGTTATGCAAAGCCATTAGAAAGAGACTCAGAGAGGACATAAGAAAATTTAACACAAGAAAAGTAGAACAAGCATTAAGTGAAAACAAAGTATTTAAATCAGCAGTCATGAACAGTAATACAGAAAGACAAATGATACTGAAACTGAAGAATAGCGATGGTGTACTTATAAATAGCAGAGAAGGCATAATTCAAATAGCAGAAGACTACTATAAAGAGTTATACAAGGAGCGAGGGAACGATGCCAGCAGTGGGGAAGATGGATCGCAAATTAGTAACACATACAACGTACCTGATATCCTTCCTGATGAGGTAGAACATGCGTTGAAGAAAATGAAGAATCAGAAAGCTCCGGGGAAAGAGGAAGTTACTGTAGAGTTGTTAAAATTGGGAGGAAGAGACATGGCACAAAAACTGGTAAGACTCTTCACAAAATGCATTAGAAAAGGTGTGGCGCCTAAGGAGTGGAATAATGCAATCATAGTTTTGCTACATAAGAAAGGAGATAAAGCAGAAATTAGAAATTATAGACCAATTACTTGTTATCCCACATCTACAAGTTGTTCACAAGGGTCATTTCTAACAGATTAGAAAGAATTCTTGATGAAAATCAACCGAAAGAGCAAGCTGGCTTTAGGACAGGATTCTCAACTATGGATAACCTTCACATAATGTCACAGCTAATGGAGAAAGCAAATTAATATAAAACACCATTATTATTATTATTATTATTATTATTATTATTATTATTATTATTATTATTAGCCATATGGTGGAAGGAAGCCTAAGGCTTATGCTGCACCAGCCAAAAAAAAAAATTTCCTAGTTACCCTGTGAGTGAGAGAGAGAGAGAGAGGTAGAAAGGAATCATCAAGAAAGAGAAGAATGATGATATCCAGCTCAGGACCCTGGGTGTGCCAAGTCCATACTCACCAGATGTGAGCCCCTGGAGTTGTCTGGCATTTGTGGATTATGAAAAGGCATTTGACTCCATACAGCATAAGGCAATGTTTCATGCACTGGAAAGACAAGGCATAGATACCCCATATATTATGATTTTGAAGAAAATATATGAGAATGCTACCGCCTTTATTAGACCAGACAAAGACAGTAATAAATTTAATATTGAGAAAGGAGTTCGAAAAGGAAACACAATATCTCCGAAGTTGTTTACTGCTGCCCTTGAGGAAGCTTTCAGAAGATTAGACTGGTCGCAGAAAGGAGTCAATGTGAATGGAGAGCACCTAAACCATTTACGATTTGCAGATGACATTGTGGTCATAAGCCATGATCCCAAAGAATTAGAGGAAAATCTTAATCGGTTATGCAAAGTTAGTAAGGATTTTGGACTAAAGCTGAATATGGCTAAAACAAAAGTAATGATGAACAAGTATGCCACAGAAAGGGATATAATGATTGAAGGAGCAGTAATTGAAAAGGTGGAGTCATATACTTATCTGGGACAAGTCATTAGCTGTAATAATGATAAATGGATGGAAGTCAAGAGAAGAATAAATTTTGGATGGATAGCATTCAGAAAATATAGTCACATACTGAGGAGCAATATCCCAATTTGTCTGAAACGTAAAATAATGAACCAATGTATACTCCCCACCATGACTTATGGAAGTGAAACTTGGGCACTCACCAAAAGAATGGAAGGGAAGCTGAGAACTACACAGCGAAGAATGGAACGAATTATATTGGGAATCAGACTGTTAGATAAGAAGAGAAACACATGGATTAGGCAGAAAACTCAAGTAGAGGACATTCTTATCAAAAATAAAGAACTAAAATGGCTTGGGCAGGACACATAGTTTGAAGATATGATGATAGATGAACTAAGAAAATAAAAGAATGGTACCAAAGAGGAGCTAAGAGAAAACCTGAAAGACTAACAATGGAGATGGACAGATTAAACTGATGAGTTTGTGGGTAGTAAATGGATGGCCATTACACAAAAGAGAAGGAACTGAAAAGGTGCTGGAGAGGCCTTCATCCTGCAGGGGATTGAAAATGTCTGATGATGACAGATATGAATGTAATAGCTAGACCAACTAGACCAGAATTACTTAACAAGTACAGGTCACTGTTGAAAAAAAGCCGTGAATTAGGGTTGAATTTGAAAGTGTCTGCAATTCTGCCCAGATACGATAAGAGGGAGTATATGTCGATCAATTCGGCCTTATTTGATGACGTTGTAGAGCAGATATCATCTTTTAGGGGCACAAAAGGTGATATAGTTGTACACGTTGGCACTAATGATATCAAGAGTAGGAGACCGGCAGAATTACTTAACAAGTACAGGTCACCGTTGAAAAAGAGCCATGAATTAGAGTTGAATTTGAAAGTGTCTGCAATTCTGCCCAGACACGATAGGAGGGAGCATATGTTGATCAATTCGGCCCTGGAAAGATTGTGCAAGGCTCAAGGGGTAGAATTTTTTTCTGCCTGGTCTGTACATGTTAACAGGAGAGATTGCTTCTACAGGGATGGGATACACTTAAATAGAAAGGGTGCAAGAATATTTGGTGATGCTATCGAGGCAGTGTTAGGTGGGTCAGAAAACTGCTAGCTTGGGGGATACAAGGACTAATAGATTAACAGTAGCCACTGGCAGAGGTGAAAGTGATTCTTGCACTGCTTCTATTGGAATGAGCAAAAGCCTGGAAAACAAGATGCAGGATGTTTCAGAGACTGCTGGGAGTCATTGCAGTATAAGTAAACACATGGGTTGTGTTAGTGTAGCTAAAAATAGGAACAGGTGCATGTATACTTGCATGTACACCAATGCTAGGAGTTTGGTAAATAAATTTGATGAATTTGAGGTATTGCCAAAAGCATCAAAGGCAGATATTGTTGGAATATCAGAGACATGGTGTCACACAGATATAAGGAATGCAGAACTGGAATTACAGAAAAGATAGGAAGGGAGGAGGGGTTATGCTATTAGTTAAGAAACACATAAAATCCAAGGAAGTGAAGCCAGTCGACATCGCTGGACAGTGCAATGTCGAGTCAGTTTGGTGTGACATAAGCATTGGGAGATCAAATTTGAGAGTATGAGTGTGCCATAGGCCTAATGACTCTGATGAGTATAATAAGAAAATGTACAGGGAAATAGAGTGGGCCAGTAAATCAGAGAGTCTTATAATGAGGCATTTTAATTTCCCAGATATTGACTGGAATTTGTGGGTTGGTCACTCACACACTAGCAAGGCTTTTGTGGATTTATTGGATGATTATTTTCTACATCAGCATGTTCGGGAGGCAACTAGAGGGAGTAATATACTAGAGGAAGAATCAATACTGATTTGATTATCAGTATTGATTCTTCATGCATTAAGAATCTGCAGATAAAGGAACCACTAGGTGGCAGTGATCACAGTGTACTGAAGTGGGATTTACTCAAAGAGGTAACTGCCATCAGGAGTAAAGGGAAGGGTTATTGCTTTCATAAAGGTGACTACGATGGTCTGAGGCAGTATTTAAATTCTATACAGTGGAACCAACTGATGATGTTACCAACAACAAATTCAAAATGGGAAGCATTCAAAGAATGTATCTTGGAAGCTACTAGGCTTTACATACCAACTAAAAAATATTGTTCAAGGTTTAGGCCTAAATGGATGTCAGATGAACTAATGAGACACATGGCAGAGAAAAAAAATGCATGGGATACATATGCGACACAGAAGCCTAAGACAGATATAAGCTGATCTGTAACCAAGTCACAAAGGAGGTTAGGCAGGCAAAGGTAGATTATGAGAAATCTTTGGCAAAGGATGCAAAGAAAAACAGCAAAGAGTTCTTTACTTATGTAAACTGTAAAAGGAAGGGGATGAATCAGATTGGTCCACTTGATATCGATAGTTCAACTGTTGATGATCCTGCTCAGGCAGCTAACAAACTAAATGAATCTTTTGCATCGACATTCACACATTAGGAGTTATTCAGCGAGGGGAATGCCAGAGGTGTATTCAACTCTGGCAGTAAGCTAGATAATCTTGTAATAACTGAGAGTAGAGTGGAGGAGAAATTGTTGAAGATAAACACAAGAAAGGCACCAGGGGTGGATGAGATCTATCCAGTTATATTAAAGGAGGCAGCAAAGGAACTAAGCAAACCCTTAGCCATAATTATGAGAGCTTCCTTGGACTCAGGGGTGCTACCCATAGACTGGAGATGTGCAAATGTGACCCCAATTCACAGAGGAGGATCAAAGGCTGACACAAGCCTTTGATCCTCCTTAAATTAATTTATGCCCTCTCAGGTGATTATTCTGAGCAAGAGGAAGAATTCCATCAGCTTAACTTCTGTTCCAGGAAAATTAATGGATGCACTGGTTAAAGAAGCACTGCAGGATCATTTAGACAAGACTTCAGTTATAGCTCGGACACAGAATGGTTTTGTTAAGGGGAAGTCTTGCCTGACCAATTTAATTAGATACTATGATGCAGTCACAAAAGAGCTGGATGCAGGGAATAACTTTGATATTATATACCTGGATCTTAGAAAGGCTTTTGATACTGTTGCACATGGAAGACTGCTGCACAAATTGGAGCAGTGTGGCATTGGAGGCAAATTGCTGCTTTGGATAAAGGGGTGGTTGAGGGGGAGAAGACAGAGAGTGGTAATCAATGGACACTGCTCATCGTGGACTAATGTTATTAGTGGAGTCCCTCAAGGTTCAGTGTTCGGTCCATTATTGTTTTCTGTATTTATAAATAATATTGATGATGGTATATCAAGCTTAATGTCCAAGTTTGCAGATGATACAAAGGTTGGCAGGGTTGTTAAGGACACTACTGATGCTATGCTGCTGCAACAGGTTCTGGAAAGGTTGAGCAGATTGGCTGAGAGATGGTAAATGAAGTTTAACATTGACAAATGTAAAGTACTACATATGGGAAACAGCAACCCCAGAGCAACGTATCAGCTCTGTGGTACTACTCTGACACTGGTAGAGAACGAGAAGGACCTGGGGGTAATTGTGCAGGCAGATATGAAGTTTTCTGGGCAGAGAAGACGGGCATTATGATTAGCTCATGATGTGTTGTGAATGATATACAGGGATAAGGAGGTGACTATTCCCTTGTATAAGGCAATGGTCAGGGCACAGCTAGAGTACTGTATACAGGTCTATAGGCCTCAATTCAAGAAGGATGTAGAGCTGCTGGAACGAGTACAGAGAAGGGCAACAAGATTAGTGAATGGAACAAAGGGGTGCTCTTACGAAGAAAGGCTTAAGTTTTGCAAATTACAGTGTCTGGAGACTAGGCACTGGCAAGGTGATCTGATAGAGGTGTATAAAGCCTTGAATGGTTTGAGCATGCTCAATGCTGATGGAATTCTTCCTCTTGCTCAGAATAATCACCTGAGAGGGCATAAATTCAAATTGAGGAAAGACAGATGTAGGATAGATGTGCGGAAATTTGCCTTTAGCCAGCAGGCAGTTGGTTGGTGGAACAGACTTCCATCGCTTGTTGTGGAGGTTGATAGCCTAAATAAATTTAAGGCTCAGCTGGTATTTCGAATTTAATAAATTTAAGGCTCAGGTATTTCGAAAGAACAGAGAGGTGAACTGGAAGGTTTTTTTTTTTTTTTTTTTGGCTGATGCTGCATAAGCTGGCTTTCTTGCATCATATGCCTCTTCTAATGCTAATGCTAACTAATAAATTACATACATTATTGAAGAAGGGTTCCTCAAATTCTTCCTTTCAAGAAACATATGATCTCGTCTATAGCATTTCATGCAAAGACTGCGACTCGGTTTACGGTGGATCTACTCGGGGGGTGTTGGATTTTCGTGTTAAACAACATGAGCCTTCTGTATGCACGTCAAGAGTTGGAATACCATGCTGAGAATGAGGCACATTCCTTTCTTTTTAATGAAGCCAAAATAATTAATATTCAGCACAATTATAGTAAATAATTTTTTTTGAAACGCTTGAAATGAAACTCCGTAAAAAATTCAATTAATATTCGTAGACCATTTTAATATCGGATGATTGGTCCTATAAACACATGCGTGACAAGGACTAAATTTCTTTTAAATTTGTTCTTTCTACTATGAGTAAATTTGACATAATGGTTTCCTATACTGATGGTTGCGTCACAGTTAATGGTTTTGTAGTTGGGTTGGGGCCTTTACGGTGATTCCAGGTTATTAAGTTGGTTTCGTAGCTATCATTATGGAATACATTAAAATGTAGTTTATTAAATTCATTGTATTTTAATTAACTTACATGATGGACTAGGAGAGTTGGATAAGATGCCTTCCTATAAAGAGATCAAGGTAATCCCTGTATTATTTACTAAAAGTAACAAAAATATAGGAGATATTGAGCAAATAATAGCTCTTATTGTACTATAAGAATTTATCATAAATAATAAATTTAAAATGGGATTTCACATTTCTAAATATCAAAACCTGATAACGCTCTACATCCTTAACCCTTTTGAGAGTAAGTTTCGCAAATGTATGTGGGCTACTTTTAGCCAGTTTTTCATAGGGGTAGGAGGTTAAGGTAAAGAAAGCCAACACAAGAACCACAGAAAACGTCAGCTAACTTACCAGGAAAATTAGTTTCCCGATACTGCACTCTAATGCTGCTCGCACAGTAAACAGACAGTAGGTGTTATCGGTCTGGAGCAGAAGTCGAAAACAATATGTTGATTGACAGGTAGGTGAGGCAAACGATGAAATGATTGGTGGTGGGCGTGACAGACAACAAGCTACTGTGTAGTCATTGGTTGGCATTATGATGTGTATTTATGAGTAAGAATGGTGTATAATTAGTTTTGTAATGAACAGTAAACAGGTAATAGTAGCGATGAAGCTTTTAAAGATGGAAGAAATTTGTAAGGAAAATAAAATTGCTTGATTTTTTGATAATAACAAAATTAATAAGACTGAAATTGTACTGTTTTAAGTGCAATGATTATAATTATTTTAAACTAATTGACTCACGAACAGAGTCATGTGGAAAGTTCCGGTATTTTAAAAAATGTTCTGTATGAGTTTCTTTATCAAAACATAGTTTTATGGAAAATACAAAACTTCCATTAAAAATGATAATGTATATTATATACTTTTGGTCAACGTGCATGCCAGTAACTATGACAGTATTCCATCTGGAAATTTCGAAAGTAACAGCAATTAAGTTTTATAAGAAACTAAGAGATATCTGTGAATTGCAGTTGTTAAAAAACCTATTAAGTTGGATGGATCAGGGAAAACTGTAGAAGCAGATGAAACTGTGTTGGTAAAATCAAAACATCACAGGGAACGAAATTTAACTGCTAAGAAGAAAATGGGTGTTTGGAGTATTTGAAAGAGAATCAAAATTCATCTTCATGAAATTCATAAAAAATCAGAATGCAAAAACTCTTTTATGCATTATTAGAAAAGTAGTGAAGAAAAATATTACCATCATAACAGATGAATGGTGTGGATATAGGCGTATTACGGCCTTAGAAAAAAAGAATTACAAACATTTAATGGTGAAACACAAGGAACATTTTGTACAGGAACACATACAAATAACATTAAAACCCAGTGGAAGAGACTAAAAAGTGTGACTTAAAGACTAAATAGCAGCTGTAAAAATATGTCGACGGGTCACATGAATGAATATATGTGGCATAAAATTTATGGGAAAAATCATGAGGATACTTTTCAGAATATTATTAATCAAATTGGGAATAACTATTGAGGTCCAACTATATGTTAGTGTTCATGAAATTGTTTTTTTTTTTTTCTGAAAAAGTTCTGTTCCGTTCATTTTTATGTTCTTTATTATGTTTTTTTCGCATTATTAAAAGCAGATTTTCAGAGTTCATGAGTGTTTTTACTATATTATTGATTTAGGTTTGGTTACAAAAAAAGGAAACAGTTTCTTTATTTTTCGTTATATTTCATAACCCGACCTTAAATGGTAGGTTAGGAAACAATAGAAAAGGTTCCCTTATATTTCCTGACCTAACCTTAAAGGTTAGGTTAAGTTAGGAAATAACAGGAAAAGAAAGAAAGATTCTTTATGTACAATATATATATATATTGTGAATAGTTATTGAGGTATTGATTGACACTATGATACGGGTATCGTAGCGTCAATCAATGCTGTATTCGCATGAGTGTCTTTAAAAATAAAAATACAGTAATAAAAAATTAATATTTTGTTAATAAACAATTTATGCACTAGTCCACCCATGATTCTAAAGAAAAAAGATCAGGTTACTCCCTCCACTTCAGGAGGGGTTCAAGCTCCCATGGGATTCAAGTGGAGGTAACCTGACCTTTTTTTGCCATTAGGGCATACACTGATGAGCCAAAACATTATGACCAGCTAGTCATTATGCAAATCGAAGCAACTGCAGGTGAACTAAGGCGCGTGCATGCGGGTCGGGACACGGTATAAAAAACACCCGATACTGAGCTCCACTAATCAGTGTTACTCTTGTTCATCAGATGGGAAAGGCAGCAGACTTAAGCAAGTTTGACAAAGGCCAAATTGTTACAGCCAGACAACTGGGTCAGAGCATATTTGAAAATGGCATTGCTGGTGGGGTGCTCACAGTCAGCCATGGTTAGTACCTACCGAAAGGTGATCCGAGGAGGGGAACCCCACGAACTGCCGGTGAGGTGTTGGACGACCATGGCTCATCGATGCTCGAGGTCAGCGAAGGCTCTCCCAGGTGGTACGTGGCAACAGAAGGGCGACTGTGGCACAACTCACCAGTAATTGGAATGCTGGTGATGGGAGTAATGGGTCACAATGCAAAGTACATCGAACTCTGCTGAAAATGGGCTGCATAGCTGCAGGCCACTCCGAGTGCCATGCTAACCACAGTTCACCAGCAACAGCACCTATAATGGGCATGCGAGCATCGAAACTGGACATTGGAAGAAGGTCATTTGATCTGATGAATCACGTTTCCTGTTGCACCATGTGGACAGCTGGGTACGTGTGCACATCGTTTACCTGGGAAGTGATGGTGTCTGGATGCACCGTGGGATGAAAACAAGCCAGTGGTGGTGGTGTCATGCTTTGGGTGATGTTCTGCTGGGATACCCTGGGTTCAGTCATTCATGTGACATCAGGCACTGTGACGTCTACCACCTACCTAAACATTGTCAGAATTTCCCGGAACGACTGGGGACTATCCAGATGAACAATACTCCTCTATTATAAAGCAGTTTTTCTCCCCATTGCAGCCAGGGCCTGGCTCCACAGGGTGATCAATGTCAAAACCAGAGAGAAACTAAATTCAATACAGAGATCCATGCTGCTGTCCACTCACTGCATCTGCAGAACTGTTTCAACCGCAGCTGTACAAGTAATTGCGGGGGCACTGTCCCTTGACCTGTACCTCATTTTTGAGGACTTTGCTACTGAATTAAGAAGAGAATCCCTACCACAATGCTAGAGATAAGTATCGACCTGGATGCTGATACCAAGAAAAAAAAGAACTCAATGCTACACAAAGCTAATCAAGAGGTGGCAAGAGAGATGAGATGCATCAATGACAGGAGTTGTGACGTGAAGGTTTCTCCTTGATGTGAAATTCACAACAACCAGAACAATGAACTCTTGGTTTTCACTATCCCTTGAAGCCTCATTTTTAGTGACAGGACATGGATCAATAAAGACAAAACTTCATCAACTTGGTTTACTTAACACAGATCAATGTTTCTGCGAGGGTCGCGAGGACTGGCAGCATATAATCTTCACAAATGCCAGAATATTGTGAAAGATGTCTTCACAAAAAGAAAAATGCTCTACCTCGCAGCGAATATCAATAACCAAGAAGATGCCAATCACTAAAGCAGAAGTAGTCACAGCAGATTATATCACTGTTATGGCCCTCTTGCCATACTAAACACTTTTTTTTGCACTCTGCCATGAACTTGGGCTCCTCAGTTCTGGACAGCCATACACTCATTCTTTTTTCTCTTTTTTTTTTTTCCCCTCACACTACACCCTGGTACAGGACCCCTCTGGGCTGAGAGGTCCCCTCCTCTCTCAACCTATCCCCTTTTTCCCCAGTAAGTAATTCCTCCTTGGGGAATTCTTCCCTCAGGGGGGCAAGCTAATTGTAGGGGAAGGTCTTCTGAAAGCAGCTGTTCTGGTGACTGCACTTCCAGGTAGCCAAAAGGCCAAAACACAACATTACACTGCAGAACACACACACACACACACACACACACATGCTCACTAACAAAATTTTTTTTCTATCCTATCACTTTCTCCTGAGTGGGGATGAAATTCTTTTTTTTTTCTCCCTTTCTCCTCTATTTTTTTTTCCCCATTTTTTTTTTTTTCACTATGCACATTTGGCCTAATCTTAACAGAGTCTGTAAAAAGAAAAAATGTAACGAGGTGGAGATGAACTTTGTTCTAGGAGCCGCTCTTACATAAAACACATACATACATACTTAAACATCACTGCTGACCAGGTACACCCTTTCATGGCAACTGTCTTCCCCTCTGGCAGTGCCGTCTTTCAGCAGGCTAATGCGCCATGACACACCACCCGGATTGTTCGAGACCGGTTCGCGAAACATGAGGAAGACTTCCAGATATTGCCCTGTCCTCCAAATTCCCCAAACATCAATCCCATCGAGCATCTGTGGTTTGTGTTGGAACAGCAACTCCGATCTGCAGCGTCTCAACCATGGACCTTGCAGGAGTTAAAGGATCTGCTGGATACGTGTTGGTACCAGATACCACAAGATACATTTAGTAATCTTGTAGCATCCATGCCTTGCCGGGTACAAGCTGTTTCGGCTGCACATGGAGGACCAACATCATATTAGGTAGGTGGTCATAATGTTTTGGCTCATCAGTGTATTATTGAACAACAAAATAAAAATACAGTAATAAAAAAATTTGTTTTGGTGAAGGTAAAGAAAGCCCACACGAGAAGCACGCAAAAGTTCGATAAATTTACCGGTAAAAGTACTTTGCCGTAATGGCATTTATATTGTTGCTTGCTGAAACATACAATGGGTATTATGAAACATACAATGGGTTTACTGAAACATACAATGGGTATTATCGGTCAGGAGTATAAATTGAATCCCATGGGAGATTGAAACCCTCCCAAAGTGGTGGGAGTAACCTGACCTTTTTTCTTTAGATTCACTGGTGGACTAGTGGATAAATTGTTTATTAAGAAAAAAAAGACAAAGGTAAAGATAGCCCACATGAGAAGCACGGCAAATTTCGAAAAAGTTTACCGGTGAAACTACATTACGAACATTTTTTACGACAACAGAACTTCCGATATGACTCTGTTCGTGATTCAATTAGTTAATTCAACTAGTGATTCTAAAGAAAAAAGGTCAGGTCACCCCCCTCCACTTTGGGAGGCTTTCAAGCTCCCGTGGGATTCAACTTCTACTCCAGACCGATAACACCCACCATCTGTTTACCGAATGAGCAACAATACAAATGTCATTACGGCAAAGTACTTTTACTGTTAAATTTCATCAAACTTTTGCATGCTTCTCGTGTGGGCTTTCTTTACCTTAGGGCGCATCCGTATTTGTTGTTGTTATTTGGTTTTTCAGGAGGGGTTCAAAGTATTCCCATGGGATTCAAGTGATGGTAACTAATGTTATCGTCTGTTGTGTTCAAGCACCAATCAGTACATCATTTGCCACGCCTACCTGTCAATCAATATATCGTTCTCGACTTCTGCTCCAGACCGATAACACCTACCGTCTGTTTACCAAGCGAGCAACGCTAGAGTGTGGTATTGGGAAACTTATTTTTTGGGTAAGTTAGCCGACATTTCCCGTGGTTCTCATGTTGGCTTTCTTTACCTTCACCAGGTAGGATTGTTGGAGTGAGTTTCTTCGTGAAATTTTGAAGTATTTAAAAATCAGAATTTTGCAGATGCTTTCAAATTTTTATTTATTCTTATTTTGATTTGATTTCCAAGCATTAGAGTAAAATTATTGTCAAAATGAAAACCAGCATTTAAATATTTTTAATAATAAAAAAATTCATTAAAACAAATTTGTAAAATATGATTAAAAAATAAATTAATCATTACTTTTTATGAAGAAGAAGAAATAATATCCTCTACGTCTATTTATATATCACCTGATTTGATTTAATCAACTTCTAGATATGAACTGAAAAGAATTTCTTCAATTTCTGTTTTTAAGCCAAAATTAGCTTCATCCTTTGATTTTCAAAACTATTTTCATGCTGAAACTGTGTCTACTATTAGTTGGAAATGCAGAAAAAAGAGATGGCAGCATGTACTGAAAAGTGTACTTTGTTTAGTAATGCTCTGTATACTAATAGCACAATTTAAAACATACACTACATATCAGAATAAACAGCATGCTTTCATACCATTATGTTAAACATAAATAATAAAACTAACATGAATTTTCTTTTTTAATATACTCACTTTGTGTCTGAAAGCTCTACCACACTCTGGACATTCATGAGTTTTTTCTCTTGGAAGAGGTGGCACATAATTTGGATCATGATAAAGATTTTTATGCCTCTTAAGAAGCTGCTTTTGGCGAAAGGACTGGTCACACTCATCACAGTGATATGGTTTCTGGTCAGTATGAATTAACATATGAGATTCTAAATGGCGTGATGAAATTGATGCATAGGGACAAAGGTCACACTTGAAACATTTTTCTCCTTCATGAGTTTTTGCATGCACCTAGTTACAAAAAAAAAACAAAAAAACAGAAGAAATGAATACTAAAACTCAAGGAGAAATTAGCTGCTATAAGTGGCAACTAATTAGAATGTTAATTCTAATTAGTTGTGTAGGGGGGGGATATGCTTGCCACAAATGACCAGTTCTGAAAATTGCAGTGCTTGAAGACTGGGCACCTGTGAGGAGACCTGATTGAAGTGTTTTTGGCTATGGGTGGATTAAGTTAACTAGGTGCCGATGGCATCCACATTCTTTCTTGGATAACACACATGAGGGAAGACAAACTGAAAAATTTAAAACAAAAATTTGCTTTGTCAGGGGTAACTGACTATTAAAACAAACTGCAAATTGGTGTTGTGGAAGTCATAGTTTGAATAAATTTATAGAAGGATCAGACAAATTACTAGAGGAGATGAATAGATGACGTTGGATAGATTTTTTTTTGTTTTGTTTCCTTGCATAATTGACACTACTAATACTAATTGGTAATACAAGCTCTATTAACATTTTTTAAAAATAGACCATTCAAGGGAGACAAAATGTAGGGCATCTCAAATGAATATATGAAAGAAAAAGTTGAATAGTTTTTTTACCTTGAAATAACAAAAGTAAAGCATTATTCTAAAATCTTGTGACTTTTATTTACTTAAATTTCTTCTGTACATCTTCCATCATTGCTCTAATCAGTGTTTCAAATGAACAACAGCAAGAATGGACATTATTATAACTAGAATTTTGGTATCTATGAGCTGGATATCATCATTCTTCTCTTTCTTGGTGACTCCTTTCTACTTCTCTCTCTCTCTAACTCAGATATATATATATATATATTTTTTTTTTTTGGCTGGTGCCTCAGCATAAGCCTCAGGCTTCCTTGCATCATTTGGCTGCTAATAATAATAATAATAAATATCAGAAGTGCACCTCTTCTTTTTATTAATTTTTATTAAATTATAATTTAACAATTAAATGAAATTAAAATTATTTTAATTATTAATCATTAAATAATAATTTAAAAAATATATTTTAACTATTGTATGATAATTAACAGTTGTAATTAATTGATCAGTTATACTATTAACTAAATTATAAAATAAAATAAAATAATTATTAAAATAATTATCCAAAATCAAAGAATTTATACAAAAGCCACAGACTTTTACACTAATTGATTTAGATAATAATAATTGTAGTCATATTTTAAAATAAATTATAAATTCAGTTATTCTGAGTTAACCTTTCTAGGTCATTTTCAGCAACCCAATGTTCTCTGGATATATAGAATAATCTTTAAAAGCTTTGCACTTTTAAAACCTAGACATTAAATCTTTTGTTTAAAGATTTTGTTTCTTTGTTGAGGGAATCTTTTAAAATTTGTTAAAAAGATGCAGCAATTACGTTATTAAGAAAGAAACAATTCTAATAGTGAAGGTTTTGGGAGTGTGAATCTTAGCTTTAGAGAATGACCAAAACATTTTAACCAAGTTTCACTATCAAAACCAACAATTCACCAAACAAGTGAGAGTACCAGAAGTGTTCCTAGAAGTGGCAGACCAAATATTATCAAACTATAGAAAATTCTGGGTGAGTTTATGAAGCACTATAGAATAGTACTTAAAAGTCAACACGATGGTTATCATCTGAACTAAAATTGAAAGAACTACTGTTATATGAATTTTAAAACTCAGGATATAAAATTTATATCCCAAAATTATATTAAGCCCTTAAATTATGATGATCCTGACAAAGAATAGAATTTAGTGAAACTTTTATCCAAAAGAATATTGAGAATAAAAATTGTTCTCAACAAAATGATTTTGACTGAAGAGGAAATTTTCAAATTGAATTGCAACGTTATCCCCATAATTGTGTTCACTGGGCATATCGGTTGATTCAACTACTGCTCATCTCAGATGCCCAAATTATTCGCTGTATGATTCCTTTCACCACAAAAGGTGGTACCTGTGCATATGTCCATTCTGATATTCCCTGTCAGAGACTTGGCAATTTGGAATCTCCTCTCTTTGATCTTCTCTGGCTTAAAATCTCTCTACCTCATTGTGTAAAATTCATCTGTTGTTTCTACCATTCTCCCAACTCCACTAATCACTTGGAGCTCTTTGACTTCCTCTCTTTGCAACTTGACTTTCTCCAGTCCAACTTTCCTAACAGTAAGGTAATTTTCCTTGGTGATTTTAATGTTCACAACTCCAGCTGGCTTCAGTTTTCTAGTCACACCGACCCAGCTGGTCGAGATGCTGAGGCTTTTGCAATTACTAATGACCTTGCACAGATTGTTCATTTACCTTCAAGAATTCCAGACAATCCTAATCATACAGCCAATACGCTTGATATTTTTCTCACAAACAACCCTTCTAAGTATACTGTCAAAATGAGTGGTCCTTTAGGTACCTCAGATCACAACTTGGTGATTGTCTCTTCTCCAATGGAGCCTTTATCTCATGGCTATTCCCAACCTCATATTGTTTGGCATTACAAGAATGCAAAATGGGATGACCTGTGAGATTTCTTTTCTTCTTTTCCTTGGTTGGATTACTGTTTCAAAACTTCTGATGTCAAAGTTTGCTCAGATCGTGTCAGTGAAATTATTCTTGCAGGAATGGAATCCTTTATCCCACACACCACTTTAAAATCTCGTCCTTTATCTAAACCTTGGTTTTCCAATAAATGTGCTAAGGCTGTTCAAGAGAAGAATGTTGCATATCGTAATTGGCTTGTTTCTAATTCTTCAGTTTCATTTTCTGCCTACACCAAAGCTTGCAACAATTGTAAAGCAGTTATTAATCAGTCCAAACTATAGTTTGAACAGGCTAAGAGTAGAAAACTTGCTTCTTGCCCTAATGGTAGCCAAGCATTCTGGTCCCTTGCCAGAGCTATTGGCCACAACTTTTGCCCTTCTCTGCTCCCACCTCTGTCCAAACCAGATGGTTCTGTTGTCACTTCACCCAAGAATAAAGCTGACATGCTAGCATCCCATTTTTCTTCCAACTCATATATTAATGATCTTGGTAAAACACCTCCCACCATTCTCAACGTGCTCCATTCAATGCCTCCTGTGGTCTTCCATCAAAAGGATGTCAGAAGGATTTTGACGAATCTTGATGCTAAGAAAGCTCCATGTCCCGATGGTATTTCTCCGCTTGTTCTCAAAACCTGTGCTTCTGAACTTACTCCTGTTCTTTGCCGCCTTTTTTCACTTTCTTATTCCAAAGGTGTTTTTCCTTCTGCTTGGAAATTTGCTCATATCCAGCCCGTTCCTAAAAAGGGTGACAAATCCCTCCCATCCAATTATCGTCCCATAGCAATTACTTCTACTCTTTCTAAAGTAATGGAGAAATCAATTAACCGCCAACTCTTAAACTACCTAGAAACCGTCCATCTGATCAACGATCGCCAGTATGGATTCCGTCAGTGTCGATCCACTGGTGATGTTCTGGCTTATGCTACCCATTTGTGGACTAATTCAATGGAAAGTTTCGGTGAAACACAAGTAGTTGCTCTTGACATCTCAAAGGCTTTTGATTGTGTTTGGCATAAAGGTCTTCTAAACAAGCTTCCATATTATGGTTTTCCAACTGTTTTTAGTAATTGGTTATCCAGTTTTCTCTCTGATCGCTCACTGAGGGTGATGGTAGATGGCTCTCTGTCTTCTAACTTCTCCACTAACGCTGGTGTTCCCCAAAGTTCAGTTCTTTCCCCTACTCTTTTCCTCTTGTATATTAATGACCTTCCATTGACTGGAAATCCTATCCATAGTTTTGCTGATGACAGCACATTGCATTCAACTTTCCATTTTGAGAAACCTTGCCCTTTTCAATCAGCTTCAACTTCTCGAAAATCTGCTACCAATTCCTTAAATGCCAATCTTCAGGTAATTCTCCAGTGGGGCAATACTTTACTTCATGGTTTTAATATGTGAAGCTAAACTTCAATAAAATAAAATGGACAATGCTCTAAAAAGCTTAGAGTTGTAAAGCTGCATAGGTTTAAAATTTTGGTAGTGGCTGAAGCGAGAATTTTGATACTTTTAGAAAATTAAATGAATTATTATACTAGTAAGGCATAGACTCAATAAGCAAACTAGATTTGCTACTTAGTGCACTGATCTCATATTGAGGAGGTACTTCACCATGATTTGCCAACAAGAAGTATATTACTATTTATTTAGAAGAAAGTGTATGCCATTATATGCAGGAATGAAGCACTCATTTCAACTTGCTAGACTCCCAAACAATAGAAGAACTGCTGGAGAGCAGAGGGATAGAAGAATAGTAGGTGAGAAGAAGAAAAGAGAATGACAATAGAAGGGTAAAGTAGGCCACTGAAAGAAAAGAAAGCTGCACTCTACACATGACTAACCTCAAACACTCAGCTTAGCCCAAGAGGTAAGTTGGGCCTTTTACTGTGGTTTTAGTTTTTTGGGGGGAAAAAGAATTCAAAATCTCAAAACATCATCTGAGAGACAGAAGAAAAACAAACATTTCGAAGACAGGAATGGGAGATAGGTATACATGAGACAATAAAACACAGCAGCCAAACTCGAAAAATCTTGCAGTCTCATAATGATTTACATTTTAGTGAACTTACAATCTCAGTCTCCTGACCGGTCTCTCAGCATGGTTTTAATTTTGGGATGAAAAAAAAAAAAAAAAAAAACTCAATCTTAAAAAAGGTCTTTGATAGAGAGTAGAGAGAGGCAAACAATTTATAGAGAGGAGAGAGAAGATATACATGAGATGAGAAAACACAGCCTAAAAAAGAGACCAAACTCAAAAAATCTCACAATCTCAGTTTGTCTTCTGACAGGTCTCTCACCAGTGTTTCAATGTTTTTCTCACCAAGTGGGCAAGTAGGTGAAGACTTGAACAACCCAGTGATGAAATACACCCACAATATGTGAAATGGTACAGCAGGTAAAATTAACTGAAGTAAATTTAGGGTACACTCTTCATACTGTGAGAGCTACAGAACAAGTAAGGCATAGCATCATTCTGAACATAATTAGAAAACTAGATTTTATATTTAGTACATCAATGTCATATTATGGAGGTTTTTCATCAGAGTTTATTTGGTACTGTACTATTCTAAATTGAAACAGTGCTTTAAAAAGCACTGCTCCAATGGCAAAGTATACTGCTATTTATTTAAAGATGATTACCCAGACCATGGTTTTGACTTTTTTTGAGATCTCATCGGTGGCTAAAATTAATGAATAAATTAACATTCACCATATGTTAAGACCTGCTTTTTCTGGGACTTCTTGTAGTTTAAAGTAGATTTAAAAAAAAAAAAAAAAAAAGACTTACATGGTCTGCTTTTTTTTTTTTTTTTTTTTTTTAATACCTTCCTTGAACTAATAAAATGTGAGTTAAGTCATTTTTAACTCAATTGGGGGATTGCTACCTGGTTCTTCATCCCTCACAATTGCCCTAATCACTAAGGGAGAGACTGAAGCCTTGCATAACAAAGTACTCACATTTACTTGCCCATTCTTCATATAGCACAGGGGTTAGCAACCTGCAGCCCATAGCCATTTAGGTGACCAAAAGTGTTTAAGTTCCCCCTTAGTTTAAAGATAGCATGTCAGAAACTATAGGTTCACACAAACTTTTGCAAATATCCGTTCACAGTAATATTCAATTTTTCTGTATTGCATGTGATGTTTTATGTATCTTCCTCAGTATTTAAAAATATTATTATAACCATATAGTTTACTAAGAATATTAAGAATTAGTATTATGAATTAGTATTAGTGTTATATTAAGAATTAGTTAAGAATGGTATTAGTGTTATGTAATAATTGTTGGATTTTTGTATTTAATTATTAAATATAAAAAAAATTAATCTACAAACATAAACACTGATAACAAAATTTAAATTCTATTTTGAAAAATGAATAATAAGTGGGACTGTTCTTGCAGCCTTCAACATTTTATCTGTTTTGGTCCCCTAGTTAATAATGGTTGCAGCCTCTGCGATACAGAGACTTTCATCACACACTTCAGAGATTTTGGACTGTAATATACCTCCATTGTGAATTTTTTTTTTACTTCATCCTACCTCACACCACACAATCTTAATGCAGACATGCATTAGTTCCAGATCTGGAGAGTGCTCATGTCACACACAGGCAACTTTTTACAAGTAGGCCACCTCTCCTCCTTTTTTCTGCTCTTTTATAATGCTTGTTGCTCTGGTTTGATATATCCTGGAGGCACAGCCATATCAGAATGGTTAGTTCAATGGCTGAATGGTATTGTCATATCAACATGCCCATAACCCTAACTCCAGCATTGGGGATCCCTCAACAATAATAATGATTCAAAAAAGAAAAAAGAAAAAAAGGAAACATGAATATTCACTCCATTATTTGAATATCCATATTTACAAATATTTATATCTGCTCTAAAACAGTGCTCACAGTCCAGCCACTAGATAGTCCACCAGATCAAACCTATTGGTAGCTCTCTTTAACAAGGCATCTGGATCAGCTATTGTATAATCTCCATGCCTTTACTCTGCCAGCTAATGACAGGAGGAAATCTGAGTAGTGTGTATGCAGGGACATTTTTTAGGACATTTTTGACATTTGAAAGACCTGGGTATATTCTCACCGTGCATACACCATATCCAAAAATTTCATTACTTCATGCATGTCTTCCCCATATTTTCCACACCTTGACTGCAGCCTAATCCAGCACTACAATCCATTCCATTGATGTTCAAAGGAATTAAGGTCCAGAATCTGAGCCAGTCAGTCCAACTTTTCAAAATCATTGAACACAAATCAGTCCTATATAACATGAAGTGTTGACATGATGATACCAACAGCAATGGTGCCTTTATATGATTAGTGTGCATCCAGCACGTAGAATCTTTGAGGCTCCTTTAATAATGTTGGTACAGGTCAAAAAATAATGTCTATTTTCTGAGGCCCCTTACCATCTGAGGACCCCAGCACAGTCCAGAAAGCTGGCCATAACTGAGTGGGGCCCATTTCCATTGTACTGCCACAGTGCATAATTCACCAAAATATCTAATGGGTCATGGGCTTCATAGTTTCAAGCACCAGCACCAACAGACCAAGTCCAAATCTGTTGAAACAACCACATACCATCAGACCTCCATTAAACTTAATGGTTAAGATAATATGCTCTAACAGGAATTGCTCTCTGGGCAATCTCCACAACCAAATGTGTTAACCGGAACAATGTTGTGAAGCAAGAATTGCCACTCCAGAGTACCAACTGTCACTATTCTAGAGTCTATGAGCATCCAATTCTACTAATTCAACTACCAATGAATCCAAGTAATAGTGATACTTTGGACTGAGTGGTAGAGTAACTGCACATAAGCTCAATATCATGATCACTGCTGTAAATACTGTTTCACAATGGTGACCGTGATACTGGGATTATGTGCAGCTATCCTATCATTGAATCCACGGCTATGTAGCTCATACAGATGGTTGACATACTGAAGGCATAAAATTATTTCTTTATGATTCAACAAACATGTGTCATGAATTTGTAAGGCCATCCAGGCTGTTTTTTCATTGAGGTGTTGTCTACTGTCTTCCATCTTTGAATAACATCTGCCACAGTGGATTTTGGGGTGTTCAGATGAATGCATGCACAGAAAGGTTATTGATGTAGCATCCAACCACCACCTCAAATTGAAAGACAAAGGTTCTGATCCATAATCCACACCTGACTTCTAATATACTGTGCTAACTGCAGAATCACAATATTTATACTGGTATATTTGAGCCTATATACATGCACAGGGGACTTCTAGCATACAGGGATGTTTGTATACATTTAGTTACATAGTGTATATACACAGAATAAATAATGAAGGGATTAACTTTGTGAAAAATTTCCTTATCTTTGAATTTATGAAAATCTACCTCGTTAAAAAGTTTTCCTTGATGCATACCATTTATCAACCAGTTTACCTTGGGAATAAATATAGCACATTCTCAAGGATCATATATGGAGTTATTAAAATATTCCAGTTCATAAAATTATAAACATATATCTTTGACTTAAATATAAACTGTTAACATTATTATGACACTGGGACTATTGGAATACTTGAAACATTCATATAATGCATATATTCATATAAACATTCATATAGATGCAAAGAAAAACAGCAAAGAGTTCTTTACTTATGTGAACTCTAGAAGGAAGGGGATGAATCAGATTGGTCCACTTGATATTGATGGGTCAACTGTTGATGATCCTGCTCAGGTAGCTAACAAACTAAATGAATATTTTGCATCGACATTCACACATGAGGAGTTATTCAGCAAGGGGAATGCCAGAGATTTATTCAACTCTAGCAGTAAGCTACAAAATCTTGAAATAACTGTGAGTAAAGTGGAGGAGAAACTGTTGAAGATAAACACAAGAAAGGCACCCGGGGCGGATGGGATCTATCCAGTTATATTAAAGGAGGCAGCAAAGGAAGTAAGCAAACCCTTAGCCATAATTATGAGAGCTTCCTTAGACTCAGGGGAGGTACCCATAGACTGGAAATGTGCAAATGTGACCCCAATTCACAAAGGAGGATCAAAGGCTGACACAAGTAATTATAGACCTGTGAGCTTAACTTCTGTTCCAGGAAAATTAATGGAGGCACTGGTTAAAGAAGCACTGCAGGATCATTTAGACAAGACTTCAGTTATAGCTCAGACACAGCATGGTTTTGTTAAGGGGAAGTCTTGCCTGACCAACTTGATTGGATACTATGATGCAGTCACAAAAGAACTGGATGCAGGGAATAACTTTGATATTATATACTTGGATCTTAGAAAGGCTTTTGATACTGTTGCACATGGAAGACTGCTACACAAATTGGAGCAGTGTGACATTGGTGGCAAATTGCTGCTATGGATAAAGGGGTGGTTGAGGGGGAGAAGACAGAGAGTGGTAATCAATGGACACTGCTCATCGTGGACTAATGTTATTAGTGGAGTCCCTCAGGGCTCAGTGTTGGGTCCATTATTGTTTTCTGTATTTATAAATGATATTGATGATGGTATATCAAGCTTAATGTCCAAGTTTGCAGACGATACAAAGGTTGGCAGGGTTGTCAAGGACACTACTGACACTATGCTGCTGCAACAGGATCTGGAAAGGTTGAGCAGATGGGATGAGAGGTGGCAAATGAAGTTTAACATTGACAAATGTAAAGTACTACACATGGGAAACAGCAACCCCAGAGCAACGTATCAACTCTGTGGTACTACACTGACAGTGGTAGAGAATGAAAGGGACTTGGGAGTGGTTGTGCAGGCAGATATGAAGTTCTCTGAGCAGTGCAGACGGGCTGCAAGAGTAGCTCATGGAGTATTGTCAATGATATACAGGAATTTTTCCAGCAGGGATAAGGAGGTGATTATTCCATTGTATAAGGCAATGGTCAGGCCACACCTAGAGTACTGTATACAGGTCTGGAGGCCTCATTTCAAGAAGGATGTAGAGCTGCTGGAATGAGTACAGAGAAGGGCAACAAGATTAGTGAATGGAACAAAGGGGTGCTCTTACGAAGAAAGGCTTAAGTTTTGCAAATTACAGTGTCTGGAGACTAGGCACCAGCGAGGTGATCTGATAGAGGTGTATAAAGCCTTGAATGGTTTAAGCATGCTCAATGCTGATGGGATTCTTCCTCTAGCTCAGAAAAATCACCTGAGAGGGCATAAATTCAAATTGAGGAAAGACAGATGTAGGATAGACGTGCAGAAATTTGCCTTTAGCCAGCGGGTGGTTGGTTGGTGGAACAGACTTCCATCCCTTGTGGTGGAGGTTGATAGCCTAAATAAGTTTAAGGCTCAGCTGGACAGATTTTTTGAACGAACAGAGGGGTGAAGGGGAAGTGGGTTTTTTTTTTTTTTTTTTTGGCTGATGCTGCATAAGCTTGCTTTCTGGCATCAAATGCCTCTACTAATGCTAATGCTAATGCTAATGCTAATAATGCCCTCATTCAATAGACATGCCTAAAGGATAAATCCTTTTTGGAAGAAACATAAGTGATACTGTCTCTCAATTTAGTACAATTAAAGTTTCACTGGTAAACTAGTACATAAAAAACTAAACGTTTGACCTTGCTTTTGTTAAATAGCCTTCTTCTTAATATTTTATGCCAAACATATAATGAATATTTTATGCAAACAATAAAGTGGCACTTTATTTAGCAGTAATTATTAACTCTCTAAGATATAATGAAATATTACTAATCTAAAAAAGTAATATAAAATATATAAAGTTTACCTTGTAAGTATACCGATCTGGAAAAGATTTGCCACATCGTTTACACTTCAATGGTTTGTCACTTGTATGTAATTTTTGTACATGTATTCTTAAGTCTGTTTTTCTTCCACATGTAGTAGGACAATATTCACAATGAAACACAGGCTTATTACCAGAATGTATAAGCTTATGAGCTTTGAGGCTGTTAGACTGTGTAAACCTAGCTTGACATACATCACATTCGTATGGTTTTTCTCCTGTGTGAATTCTCAGGTGCCGCTTTAGTTTGTACGTATCAGGGCTGGCATAAGTACAGTGGGGACATTGATATGGCCGCTCTCCTGTATGACATCTCATGTGGCGTTTCAGTTTACTAAGTTCTACACTCGCATAGTCACATTCTGTACATCTGTGGGGTTTTTCATGTGTGTGCTTATACCTGACATGGCGCACAAGTTCACCAGATGTTGTAAATGCTGCTTCACACTCTTTACACTGATGTGGTCTGGTTCCAGTGTGTGTATTAACATGATTCTGCAAGGAAGCTAGTGTCTTGAAACCCCTTTCACAAACACTGCATTTGTGTGGTCTCTCTTCAGAATGAGATTTCATGTGACGTGAAAGAAGATATCGTTTAGGACTAGTGTAATTGCAATAGTTACACATGTGAGCTTGGGTTATGACTTGACTTTTCCTTGGAGCAAGTCTAATGGTACGCATTTTAGTTCCATCAGGTCTTACTTCTTCAGAAACAACCTCACCATGTTTCTCACCTTCATTGAAATCATAAACAGACATATCAACATCCATACCTTTCTGATCTTTATCATCATCAGCCTGA
Source organism: Mastigoproctus giganteus (assembly GCF_048544385.1). Taxonomy (NCBI): domain Eukaryota; kingdom Metazoa; phylum Arthropoda; class Arachnida; order Uropygi; family Thelyphonidae; genus Mastigoproctus; species Mastigoproctus giganteus. The sequence goes on along the minus strand of NC_143576.1, from coordinate 194,787,911 downwards.
GACACTATTAACACATAGCTAACTTCTCCAGGATTGGTATCTGAGGGCACAATTGTTACTGTTTGGTAAGAATTTCCAGTATTCAAGAATACCTATGGAGAAAAATAAATTCATTAAATTAAAAAAACTGTATTTTTACTTTCACCTATATGGAAGATGATTTTTACAAACTTAAATATGCATACCAGTTACAACATCATTTAATATCATATAACTTTATCACATACAATAGATTTAAATTTTAAAGATTTCAAATTTTTAAAATTTAAATTTTTTTAAGATTAAAAATATTAACAATTTAATTTTTTTTAAATATTTTTTTCATTGATTTAAAATGTTTATAAAGTAATTAAACAGATTATACTATAAAATAATCATGACAGAATATTTGAAAATTAAAAGTAACAAAAAAAATCTTAATTTTTACTCAACAAGTCTGACATGAAACAGGTTTCATCACAGCAGTCTATATCTAAAAAGCAATTTTCAGGGTTAGAGGCCTTACACTGCTTAGTTCTTATTGAAAAATAATCAACTACACCTGGTAACACAAACTTGAACTATGCATACCTATGTAGTTTTAGTTTGTGTTATGGGGGGGGAGAGATGGATGGATTTTGTTTTTAATGGTGCATTGGCAACATAGTGCACCAACCAGGTGCAGGATAACTATTTATTAACATTAGCAAAGTGCAAAGTGGTGAGTTAGTGTAGCACTAGTACATGCAGGGATGCAAATGCTGAAGCTGTGCCACAGGAATACTGATGTGTGAACAATCTCCATTGTGATCATGTTCCATTAATGGAAATGCAAAATCATAATTTACAAGTTTTTGGATTCAACAGGCCATATAAAGGATGACCTTTATATGGTTAGTGTTAACAGAAACCCGTGTACCAGTACACAGAAACTATGGCTGAAGTCTTCAGTGCAGTAGAGGATTGTTTGTTTGTTTGTTATTTGGATTTTAGGAGCATTAGCAACTAAGGCCATATTGCCCCGGGATATGCGGTGGTCATTCCCTGACCTTTCCGCATCCTCCATATTTGGTGGTCACGGGCTCGAACCCCGGTCTAATCAAGAAGCGTGTGCTACGCACTGCTGCTCCTGCCCACCTGGCTACGGAGGCGCCGCAGTAGAGGAGAAAATGAGTAGAAATCCAGGGGGAGGCACAACTCATCTGCTGTTTCTTGCCAAATGGAGATATCTATACACATGTATGGAAGTCTCTTTGCAAAACACTTGGCATGTTTTGCAAAGAGATGTCCTCTTTGCAAAACAGATCACTGTGGCACAAATCTGCACTTTGCAGTGCAATTTCTCATTGAGGAAGAAAATGGTGCAAAGGAAAGTAATAGTTTCTTGTGGGTTAACTGCTCATTTTAACCTTGGTCCATACTTTTTTTTGAGGAACTGGCAATGCAAGGACTAAAAATGTGTACCCCCCAACAACAGCATGTATCAACTCAGGTCATTCTGTCTCTGTGGGAGTGATAAGCAACAGGAAAGTTGCCTTCATGCAAGGGTGTAATAAATTTATATTTTCCTGGTAGCATAATTACCCATCACTTTCCATGCATCTAGTTGCCACATTCACTGTACTTTAAGTATCCCCATAACTAGAAATCCACTGGAATAATACTAGTGGATTTCTGGTTATATAAGGATGGCTGAAGTCCAGAATTTATACTGGAGTCTCCAAACAGTATCAGAACTGAAAGTGGCTTTAATTAAAGAGGTGACAAACATCACATGCAAAATTCTTTCATCAGTGATCGGCTGCATACAACATGTGGTAGATGATGTTACTGGTGGTCATACTGGAAGAGTGCTACAAAGTTTGTACCCATAATAAAGTTTCCTGATAATCATTTTGTTGTAATTCGTTCCATAATCATTTTGTTGTAATTCGTTCCATAATCATTTTGTTGTAATTCATTCCATAATCATTTTGTTGTAATTCATTCCACAATCATTTTGTTGTAATTCATTCCATAATCATTTTGTCATTACCTATCAGTTTGTTTACTTGTTCTAATACAGGCATCCTGTGCTTGATGGTATAAACTTGAAATAAGAACTTATGAAAATCGAATGCAATATATCTCAGATGCATGCCTAATATAGGAATAATCAAAAATTTCAACTCTTTCAAACAACTGTTCTAATTTTAAAGATATAAAGCCTCAACCCACAGAATGTACTTTATAATAATACTTTACATTTAAACATTACAATAATAATAAATTGAGAGTTACCTCAATATCCAAATAGGAGATCTTTTTTCAATTTCCAGGATAACATCAAATAAATTAAAATTACATTAAATTAAAAACACCAAATTTAAATAAATAAATAACCTAAAATACCTCAATATGCTCATACTTCCCGTATTTGAACCCTCCAAGCATCGAAACACGCCAACATCAACCAGCCCCAGACATCAGATAACCCATGCACTAAAGAAGACTGAGCGCATTTCCGTCAAAAATAAATCTTATTTTAAAATGCATAATCTTTTATTATTAAAATCCAAATCTCCTTCAAAGGGACCAAACTTTTCGTCTGTGAGACATTTTCACCAGAAGGATAATAATAGGAGTATTATTTTAGTATTTTAGGTTATTTATTTATTTAAATTCAGTGTTTTTAATTTAATGTAATTTTAATTTATCTGATTTTATCCTGGAAATTGAAAAAAGAAGATCTCCTATTTGGATATTGAGGTAACTCTCATATTTATTATTATAATTAAGAAAAAGGAGATAGATTGATATTTTCATCTCTTAGTATTTTAGATTTAAACATTATAGGCAGCTTATTTAAAAAAAAGGTTAGACTTTATAAACACTCTGATCTGAATGAAATCAGATCAGAGTGTTTATTAAGGCTGATGATAAATAAGGCTAGTTCCTTTGCATCATTTTGCCTTTACCTAACACTAATATTAATTTCACTGCAGATTTCATAAAGTTTTTGTTATATAATTATTTTACTATGATTAAGATATTATCATTAATTCATTTCTCTGTAATGTTCAAACATTTGCTTTTGTTAAACAGAAACATAACATAATTATTACTCTTGAAATTCTAAAAAAAAAAAACATTTTTTTTTTACCCTACTAGGAATCAATGTATAAAATATTTTGTTTATACACTAGCACAACCATATAGGTTAGAAGAAGTTAACAATTTTTTGAAAATAATGCAATCGTTAACCATATTTTGCAGTCACATCTGCTTGAACCACAGTTAACCCAAATGCATGTGCTACTGAACTCCAGCATTAACCTCTCAGCTATGTCAGACCTGAAAGCCATGAGCTTGCACCACTAACAGTGACAGCCTGTATCATTACTGGGAGAGATTATACAGAAATTTTCCATTTATCTTAATCTAAAGCTGCCTATCATTTTGATTCTGAATATCATCGAAATATCAGATGCAGCTTTCCATTTCTCTTACCATGTTTGAATTTTACCTTACACCCTTGGACTTCACTTCTATAAATGCTCCAAACTCAAATACTATCTTTGTATCAGCTTATTCTTTTTCTATGTTTATCCAATAATAAAATTTTTCTTTGCACTATTGCTTGGTCATACAAGTTTCATAACTTTAATATGTTAACTCACCCATGTGCACCTAAATACCAATTTATCTTGAAATTTGTAATAATAATTTTGTAATAAATACCAGAATGTAGCTTCAAGAAAAAAAATGTAAAATTTTATATAACTTTCCATTTTCTTCTTACTGAAAAAATATTACCTGATTTTCTTTAGAGAAATACTTTAATTTGAAGAAATGAAAATCTGAGATACCTGATTACTGCCATCTCCTGCAGCAGCTTGCTCTGCCAAATTAGCCATCATTTGCAAAGTTCCCTCACCACTGACATGAATTTCTTGTCCATCACTAGTAACTAGGGTGGGACCATGGGCACCAGACACAGGAATAGTCTGTTCTGTTTCAGTACCATCTGGTTGGCGAACAACCATGCGAATTGTATGTGGATGAGCTCCACTGTTGCCATTACCATCACCATCTTGAGAATGATAATCATCAGCATGAGCAATCAAAGAAGTTAGTCCCTAAAACAAAATAAAAATAATTATTTTAGAAACCTACTTCTGCACTTTACTTCATCCTTACTGAAATATTAAAAGAGATGAAAAATAAAATAGCTGAAAAGTGTCAATAGTAATAAAAAATTAACCATTTCTTTGATTATATGAATCACAGATACCTAAATATCAAATTCAAGGACCGCTTAGAGTGTGCACCGGGGGAACTAGAGTCATGAGTTAATGGTATATTGTGTTTACTAAATTTAATGTATTCTGTGGTCAGTCTGGTTGTTTTGTAGAATGAAAAACCCAAGTTTCTGGGAGACAAAAATGATGCAACCCTCATTTGATAGGGATTAATTCAATCTCAATATAAAAAAAAAAAAAAAAACCATTATAGTTCTTTCCATAATTATAGAAAGTAGGTCAATAGTGAAAATAGGTAGGTCAATAGTCAATAGGTAGGTCAGTAGGTCAATAGTGAAAATAAAACCCATGTGACATGAGACAACAACAACACTATCAACTGTATGACCCACAGAGGGCCATTCCATATATTATGAATTGAGTTAAAAAATAAATATTGGCATAAGCAGACCCTTGACTTTAAGGATTTGTTTATTTATAGAGTAAAATTTTATCCGAGATACAGAATGCTAATAGGTAAGTCACTATAACTTTATCATTAGCATTAATAGTTGCATATGATGCAAGAAAGCAAGCTTATACAGTGTCAGCCAAAAAAAAAAAAAAAAAAAAAAGCAAAATATAAAGGCCAATCCGGACAGTCTCAGCTCAAGGATAAAAGAACACATTTAAGGCACAGAATATGGCAGAACAGGAAAAAGTTGATGACATGGCAATTTTTTCCTGTTTGTCGTTCTGTTCTTTTATCCTACAAAGTGGCATGATGACTGGTAGCTTGCTGCTGCTGGAAAAAAAAATAAAAAAACTTGGAAATATAATACAGAAGCTGAAGGGTAATGTTTGACATGCATGTAACACAAAATTGAATTTTTTTAAATAAAAAGCACTTTGCATAATGTATAAACCTTTTATTGCAAGGCAAATGCCATTCCTGAAATATGTACAAGAAAAGCAAAATAGAAGAGAAATGGAGAATAATTAATAAAATAAATAATCCTACAAAAGACTGATAGACACAAAGCTGAGAGGGATTGAAATAACCATATGTTACAGCTGATACGTCATGGCCTTCAGTGGTGGAGTTCAGGGAAGTGGCTTCTATTCAGTCTTTCTTGTAGAAATTTTGTGTGGCGTCCACTGTGCAATAATTTCAACTTCATATGTCACATCGCACAGAGTGGCATTTTATTTATAAACATTTGGAAGACAAAAAAAAATCATAGCTACAGATACTGGAAACCTAAGGAACTGAAGGGGATTCTAATACAGCCCAACACCAATGAGACAATTAAGAGAAGTCAAGGTGCCCAGTTTAACACATTTCCTAAACATCTTTAAAAGAGCAGATTATTTTAAAAACATTAATTACATGGGTAAAACTAATGTGGCTTAAATCTGATAAATAAATATACCTCTGATATAGGGGGATTGCAGTTAATTAAATACTTAAATTTTTTGCATTTTCCAGAACAATTTAGCCAACTCATAGAAGGTCAAAATTGTATAATTTCAGTTCAACTATTTATTTTTTCACTGCCATAATAGTACAATGCATTTTTATGATAAAATCCCAAACATTATTTGGTGGAAGAGTTTGAATATAGCTCTCAAGTTCAAGATTGCATGAAATTAGCACTACAAACCAGCTGAAACAATTATAGCAATCAAATTATAACAATAAGATATAATTATAGAAAGGTTATTATTGTTATTATTTGGTTTTTAGGAGCATTAGCAACTAAGGCCATATTGCTCCGGGGATATGCGGTGGTCATTCCTTGACCTTTCCACATCCTCTGTATTTGGTGGTCACGGGCTCGAACCCCGGTCTAATCAAGAAGCGTGTGCTACGCACTGCTGCTCCTGCTCACCTGGCTATGGAGGCGCTGCATAGAAATGTCTTACCAATACAAAAAATTAACTTTTTTTATTATGTTATTGGAAATACAACTTTTCTTATTTCTGTTCCCAATAGATATTATCATCCTCTAGCTCTGCCACATATATTTACTCTTTTGGCAAAAGGCTCATAATAGTACAAAAATGCCCTTGCAAATAATTTGTAAAATTTAACCTTTGTCTCACTTAACTTTCTTAGAGAGACAAAAGTATAAATTAAAGACTTTATAGAGCTGGTCTTCTGATCTAAAGAAAAGGAATAATTATAAAAATTTAAATGCGACTGATATGGTCTTTGATGTCAACCATGGGTTTAAAGTTAGAATTCTTACTCAGCTATTTGTATTTATTCATATATGATGCTTCATATGTGCATTAATCAGATGAACCTTACTAACGTTTTATGGCAATAGCTTAGAATAATATTATTGTCATGAAGAGTTATGCAAGTGTCACAGAAAAACGGTCTAATATAATCATAAATAAAGTCTCATATTTGTTCCTTTCACTGTCTAGCAATAATAACAAATGGAGGGGTGAAATGGAAGTGGGTTTTTTTTTTGGTTGATGCTGCATAAGCTTGCTTTCTTGCATCATATGCTAATGCTAATACAACATTATACCTTTTTTTTCTCATGATAAATCTACTTTTATAAAAATTCTTAATTAATACTTTATTTATACCTGCAATTATTTATTCTATATACATTATAGAATATATTCTATAATAAGAATATATCTAATTATATTCTATACTAAATTACTGTGAATTTAGAAATTTATATTATCTATGTAGTTGGAAAAAATGTATATGTTCCTTTGCACTGAAACAACTTAATACAAGGTTTAATATATTCAAAAAGTTCATAATAGATCTCCCACAGATGGGAAAATATGAAACATATCACTCTATTCAATATGCCTATCTAGGAGTATAAGTTCTGACACATTTAGAAATTCATGAATGGTGGCAGTTCCAATCCACATTCAACTGTACAAGGTGAATCTATCACATAGTGCTTTTTGTGTGTAATAACAATAAAATTCCAACGACTGAATATCAAATTTTGTGTACTATTAAAAAAGTTTCCATCTGAAACATCTACATTGTTACAGCAAGTGTATAGTGAAGATTTGATGGAACACAGCCAAGTGTATTTTCATGAGGCTGCAAGTACAAACTGAAGTAACAAAAGTGCTAGAGACAATGAAGCAAAATGGCTTTCTGGACTGTTTCCAACAACTTTACAATCACTAGGGGAAAAAAAATGTGTTGCTACATGAATGCATGACTCTGAAGAAAATACTACTTAAAAAGTACCCACACACCCATTCATTTTCAAAAAAACTTATTCTAATAGCTTTTAAAATATTACTGAGTTGACTATTCAAAATATATATTTTTTATTTATATATTCAAAATATATTTTAAAATAATATTCGAAAATAAATGATATTCTACTTTACCTGCTGTTCATGTTCAGCTACCTCATTATCAATCTGCCCATCATGAGTTGAACCAGGTTGCATAGCAACAAAGGTTGGTTGTTCTGACCCATCTGTTACCTCTGCTGTATGACCCTGATTTCCTACAGCCTGCAAACAATTGAAAATACTATATAAATAAGCGAAATTTAAAAATTGTAGATGTATATAAATGTACACACACATTTGAATCTGAATGTAATGATCCCTGTTTGTCTATCCTCATTTATTTTAGCAGATGGCTATATTTCTTCTTCTTCCGACTTATAACTGATTATGTAAGGGAAACTGTGATATATGGGGTTGCAAAAACGAAGTTTTACTTTAAATTAATAAATTAATTTAATTAATAATATATATTAATCAGATGAACATTGCAGATGTTTTATGGTAACAGCTTAGAATAATATTAGTGTCATGTACAGTTTTGCAAACTGTATCATAATTTTCATTTATGAAAATGATAACACTTTTTTTTTTTATTGAACTTTTATTAGAAGCTGCATTATCTAGAACTCTCCTGGGTGAATTTTTAGAGAAATGATGATACTACAACATATGTACAAAATTCTACAGTGTGTCTCAAAAATATTGGTATAAACGTTTAGGGGAGGTAGGTAACATCTAAAGGAATGTGAATCGCATAGGAACCCATAACCGGAAACGTCATGGGAAAGTAGTAGCAGAGGCACAAGAAGCAGAAATGACACAAGACAGTAATTAGTGGCAAACATTTATTTGACATAATATTAACAATGGAGTATGAGATGAATGCATTTCATGATGTTAAAACAGATGCTTGAAGGTTCCACCATGAGACGCGATGCATGCGTGATACTGACGCAGCATGGATTGGAGGACACGGTCGAACACACCTGGAGTTTCTTTGACAGTAGAAGCAGTGCAGACAAGTCTCGCCACGAGATCCATTTCCGTCTCCACAGGCGATTCATACACGATAGATTTGAGGGTCCCCCCCCCCACAGAAAGAAATCAAGGCTCGATAAATCAGATGAGCATGGGGGCCAGACAACGGGTCCACCACGGCCAATCCATCGACGCCCAAAACACTTGTTAAAATGGTCACAAACACACCTTCCATAATGGGCAGGCGCCCCATCATGTTGAAACCAAATGTTGCGTCTCACATTTGCTGGAACATCGTCAAGTAACCCTTGTAGAACTTGTTCAAGAAAGATCCAATATTTAGCAGAGTTCATGCGGGATAGTAACAGGTATGGGCCAACTAAGCAGTCACCGACCATACCTGCCTACGCATTTATTGCGAAGCGATGTTGTGCCGCATGGGGGTGCACACCTAGTGGGCCCTCTGCTAATCCATACACTAGGTGCATGTCTGTCAGCTCACAGTTCATATATAGATGCATGCTCTTCGTGCGCCGACTACTGCTTGAATGAGTAAACCAGAAATTTTTCCTCTCGCAAACTGATGAACAGCGCCGTGTACCGACTTACGGTGACGTTTCTGATTATGGGTTCCTATGCGATTCACATTCCTTTAGATGTTACCTACCTCCCCTAAACGTTTGTACCAATATTTTTGAGACACCCTGTATATTTTGAAAAGCTTTCTAAATACTAATTGCTGGTTTATTTCTAATATAATATTTGAACAGCATTTTGCACAGGTTGTCTTTAATCTAAATAGTTGATTTGTACAATATTAACAATAAATATATTCTAAAACTTCACAGAGGTGAACTGCTTTCAACTTAAATTTCTATTTATTTCTTTTATTAGTTATTCAATGTATTATTATTATCAATTTTGCTGTAAATACCAGTTATATATTACAAGTAAAAATTAACATTCAATCTCAAATTATGATAAAAAAAAATAAAATAAATAAAAAATTTACATTTGGCCATATTAAATATGAGATTAGCTGTTACAGGACAACAGATACAGGCATGCATGAGCCATTCATTTCATTTGGCTAAATATACATTCAAAGCAGTGAAGAGGAAGAATGTATGGATTTTCTCTTTCCCTTTCTATTTTTTCTTTTATCTGTTCCTCTTCTTTTCTTTCTTTTTGTTAATTCTAGGTAGTTTAGATTTAAGTGTCTAGATTAGTTTATATTTAACATGGAAGATTAATCCATGATGTAGTCACAAAAGAACTGGATGCAGGGAATGATGTAGTCACAAAAGAACTGGATGCAGGGAATAACTTTGATATTATATATTTGGATCTTAGAAAGGCTTTTGATACTGTTGCACATAGAAGACTGCTGCACAAATTGGAACAGTGTGGCATTGGAGGCAAATTGCTGCTATGGATAAGGGGATGGTTGAGTGGCAGAAGACAGAGAGTGGTAATCAATGGACACTGCTCAACGTGGACTAATGTTATTAGTGGAGTTCCTCAGGGTTCAGTGTTGGGTCCGTTGTTGTTTTCGGTGTTTATGAATGATATTGATGATGGGATATCAAGTTTAATGTCTAAGTTTGCAGATGATACAAAGGTTGGCAGGGTTGTTAAGGACACTACTGACACTATGCTGCTGCAACAGGATCTGGAAAGGTTGAAGAAATGGGCTGAGAGGTGGCAAATGAAGTTTAACATTGACAAATGTAAAGTACTACATATGGGAAACAGTAACCCCAGAGCAACGTATCAACTCTGCGGTACTACACTGACAGTGGTGGAGAATGAAGACCTGGGGGTAATTGTGCAGGCAGATATGAAGTTCTCTGAGCAGTGCAGACGAGCTGCAAGAGTAGCTCATGGTGTCTTGTCAATGATATACAGAAATTTTTCTAGCAGGGATAAGGAGGTGATTATTTCCTTGTATAAGGCAATGGTTAGGCCACATCTTGAGTACTGTATACAGGTCTGGAGGCCTCATTTCAAGAAGGATGTAGAGCTGCTGGAAAGGGTACAGAGAAGGGCAACAAGATTAGTGAATGGAACAGAGGGTTGCTCTTACGAAGAAAGGCTTAAGTTTTGCAAATTACAGAGTCTGGAGACTAGGCACCGGTGAGGTGATCTGATAGAGGTGTATAAGGCTTTGAATGGTTTGAGCATGCTCAATGCCAATGGGATTCTTCATCTTGCTCAGAATAATCACCTCAGAGGGCATAAATTCAAATTGAGGAAGGACGGATGTCGGATAGATGTGCGGAAATTTGCCTTTGGCCAGCGGGTGGTTGGTTGGTGGAACCGACTTCCATCACTTGTTGTTGAAGTTGATAGCCTAAACAAATTTAAAGCTCAACTGGACAGGTATTTCGAACGAACGGAGGGGTGAAATGGGAGTGGTTTTTTTTTTTTTTTTGGCTGATGCTGAATAAGCTTGCTTTCTTGCATCATATGCCTCTACTAATGCTAATGCTAATGCTAATCCTTTTATTTTAGTAACAATACTAAAATTGTTAGTCAGCACCATTACACTAAAAATGCCTGAAATGCACCATATTATTCCCATCCCCTCCATGAAATCAGATCCATAATAAATTATATAGGATCTAATACATATAAATAAAGTCAAATTGTGTGCATATAATGTTTAATTCTCAACTGCAACAATAGCGTTAACATCACATATCAATAGCACATTCCTAACAACTACGAATGTGCTATTGATAATAAATAGGATGATTTCTTTATAGAATATATAATAAAGTATATATATATATATTGTAGTATTTCAATAGGCTTTTTGGGTATTGCTATATGCAGGGCTTTTTTTGTGATGGTACGCAATGGTACGGCGTACCGGCACTTTTTTTACAGCGTGCCAGCACGGGTGACACACCTGGCACGCAGTCTGTGTCAGCCATGCCAGCTGCTTCCATCTATTAAGGAGATCACGTGACAATGGGTGGAGTCAGCACACGTCAATCACGGACGTATCGCTAGCAGTCTGGAAGGGGTATCCGTTTCTGAATCTCGACCAAAACTTCATTATGAAATTATTTTTACTTATTTTTTTTACTTGGTACTTACCGTATTTTTACATTTTACTTATTATTTTTTATTTTTTAAATAAGACTCACATTTGACTTATTTTTAATATACTTGTATAATAAATTTATGCTTAATAAAATTAATGGTCGAGATTCAGTATCGGATATAGCGTACCAACTGCTAGCGATACAGCTGTGATTGATGGATGCTGACTCCGCCCAACGTGATCCTTAACAGATGGAAGCAGCTGGCATGGCTGACACCCACTGCATGCCAGCTGTGTCACCCGTGCTGGCACGGAATTTTTCTTGATAGCAAAGAATGAATACCGGCACCTATTTTTTTACAAAAAAAGCACTGACTATATGTAATTAAAAGTAATTATACATTATTTATGGACTAGGATCACTGTAAAAGTAATTAAACTCTGACTATAATGAATATGCTGTTGGATATGCATATGGGTTGGAAGAGACTAGCTGAATGAGAAAGATATTCAGTTGAGAAAGATGAGAAAGATAATGGAATACACAGTTAAAATTTAATACTAAAGATTAAAAGCTGGCCCTTTGTTTCTACAGTAAACAATATGCAAGCAATAATAAGTTAGATAAGTCAAATTTTTGAATTTGTTATGAAGGTTTGAAGGTGGATGCTGAAAAAATATCACTATTGTAACAGCTTACTATTCAAACATGCATACAGATTACTGTTGAAACATTACTGCTCATGATAACCTTTATGTATGCAACAGTGATATTTATTTGGCATCCACTTGGCCTAACCTTCATAGTAAATTCAAAAACTTAAGCTATCTAATTTATTATTGCTTGAGTGTTGTACTAAAGAAACAGAAGGCATGTATATTCTTGCTTTCTCTTAATTTGATTCTCAGCCAGAGTTCTCTGTCAGTCCATATATTTTTTATTGGGGGCTAGGATATGAATATCCACTGTCTCCTTGGGTAGTGATCACAGGTTAGTTGTTGGAGTGTTAAGATTCCCTAAATTGAAGAGGCTCAAAATAACAAGAGAGAGAAAACTACGGGTGTAGAAATTGAAAGAAGAGGAAAAGGGAGCAATGTTCAGAGAAGAGTTCAGGAAAGTTGGACCTAAGTCAGTGGTGAACAGCATAGAATTAGAATGGAAAGCATTCAAAGACTGTATAGTAGGACTGACAGAACAGGTTTGTGGAAAGACAAGCAATAGAAGGAGATGGAAAGAAACCCCATGGTAGAATGATAGGATGAGAGAGGCTGTGAAAATCAAGAATAATGCATTCAGGACCTACTTTCAGAACAGAAATGATGAGAATAAAGAGAAATATGAAATCATGAAGAGAGAGGCCAAGAGGATAGTTAACAAGGAAAGAAGACTGTGGTTGGAAGAATGGAGTGAAACTCTACGACAAGATATCAACGATAATAAAAAAACACTGTAGGGTATGATGAGGAAAAGGAGAAGAGATGGTGAACAGAGCAAATACTTGATGGATGAGAATGAGAACCTAATAACCAAGGACGAAAAGATAAGAGGAACATGGAAAAAGTATTTTGAAAATCTGTTGAACGTGCAGGACAGCCAGCAAAAGGGACAAAGGCAGGTTGATCATAAAAGAGGGGATGAAAGCAAAGATACGGAGAGAGAGCAGATAGACTTGACTTTGAATGATGTAGTGCAGGCATGGAAATACATCAAGACAAGTAAGACTGCTGGTATGGATGAGATAAATGGAGAAATGCTGAAGGCTACAGGCGAGGTAGGGATAGCATGGATACACAGACTGTTCCGTAAGATTTGGGATGAGGACAGGTGCCGAAGGACTGGAAAGAAGGTTTGATCATCCCGTTGTTCAAGAAGGGGAACAGGAACAAGTGTTCCAATTATAGAGGCATCACACTGACATCACATGTGAGTAAGCTGCATGAGAGATTGTTAGAGCGGAAGATAAGAGGAATGATTGAAAATAGGATGGCCGAGGAATAGTACGGCTTTAGGCCTGGCAGATCGATGGTGGATCTAATTTTCTGCATCAGGCAACTGATGGAAAAGTGATATGAACATAATAAAGAATTACGATGGCATTTTTGGATATAAAGAACACGCTTGATGCCGTAAAGAGAGAGAAAGTGTGGGAGGTTTTGAGAAACTTGGGGATAGAGGAACATCTTGTGGAGAGATTGTTGTTTGGTTTTTTAAGGAGCATTAGCAACTAAGGCCATATTGCTCCGGGTTATGCGGTAGTCATTCCCTGACCTTTCCGCATCCTCCATATTTCGTGGTGACAGGCTCAAACCCCAGTTTAATCAAGAAGTGTGTGCTACGCACTGCTGCTCCTTCCCACCTGGCTACAGAGGCGCCAATGGATAAAGGGATGGTTGAGTGGGAGATGGTAGAGAGTGGAATAAATGGACACTGCTCTACGTGGACTAATGTTATTAGCGGAGTCCCCCAGGGTTTGGTGCTGGGCCCATTGTTGTTTTGTGTATTTATCAATGATATCAATGAAGGTATATCAGGCTTAATGTCCAAGTTTGCAGATGATACAAAGGTTGGCCGGGTTGTTAATGATACTAAAGACAGTATGCTATTGCAACAGAATCTAGAAAAGTTAGGCAGATGGGCTGAGAAGTGGCAACTGAAGTTTAACATTGACAAATGCAAAGTGCTCCATATGGGCAGCAGTAACCCTAGAGAAATGTACCAACTGTGTGGTACTACACTCAGGGAGGTGGAGAATGAAAAAGGCCTGGGGGTAATTGTGAAGTCAGATATGAAGTTCTCTGAGCAGTGCAGACAGGCTACCAGAGCAGGTCATGGAGTTTTGTCAATGATATATAGGAATTTTGCTAGCAGAAACAAGGAGTGATTATCCCTTTGTATAAGGAAATGGTCAGGCCACATCTTGAGTACTGTATACAGGTCTGGAGACCTGATTTTAGGAAGGATGTAAAGTTGCTAGAACGAGTACAGAGAAGGGCAACAAGGTTGGTGAGAGGAACAAAGGGGTGTTCTTACAAAGAAAGGCTTAAGTGCTGCAAGTTACAGCATCTGGAGACTAGGCACCTGCAAGGTAATCTGATTGAGGTATATAAGGTCTTGAATGGTTTGAGCAGGCTCAATACTGACGAGATACTTCCACTTGCTCAGACTAAGGACCTGAGGCGGTCATAGATTCAAATTGAGGAAAGACAATTGTAGAATAGATGTGCGGAAGTTTGCCTTTAGCCAACGGGTAGTTGATTGCTGGAACAGACTTTCATCTGTTGTTGTGGAAGTTGTAGCTTAAATAAATTTAAGGCTGAACTAGACAAATATTTGGAGTGACCGAATGGGTGAAATGGGAAGGTTTTTTTTTTTTTTTGGATGATGCTGTATAAGCTTGCTTTCTTGCATCATATGCCTCAACTAATGCTAATGTATAATTACACAAGGTATATTTTTGAAGAATTACAGACTACCCATTCTTCACTAGCCACTTTCATTGCCTACTACTCATCTGTATATGAATACAGTGTGTGTGTGTGTGTGTGTGTGTGTGTGTGTGTGTGTGTGTGTGTGTGTGTGTGTGTATATATATATATATATATATATATTGGTAAGGAAAAAAATAAATTCACTGGAAGTGATCATAAAACAATCCAATCAGGACAAAAATTCTGATTAACAGCAAATGAAGCACAACAAGTTTTTTAAATTAAGGGAAAAATATCAGTTAATATAGAAAAACTGAGCAGCCAAATAGATGATTATAAAAATAGACTTCAAATGGAATTTAAAATTTAATAGGAGAAAAATACTTCAAAAAGTGCATTTGCATTTCAGAAATATGTAAAACCATCCAAAGAAAATGACATTGAATTAAATATACTTGGATACGTGGATCTTAGATAAGCTTTTAATACTGCTGCACATGGAAGAGTGCTGTACATATTGGAGCAGTGTGTCATTAAGGACAAATTGCTTCTATAGATAAAGCGATGGTTAAGTGGGAGAAGACAAGGTGGTAATTAATGGACACTGCTCTTTGTGGACTAATGTTTATTAGTGGAGTTCCCAAGGTTCAGTGTTGGGACCATTGTTGTTTACTGTATTCATTAATGATATTGATGAAGGTAGATCAAGCTTAATGTCTAAGTTTGCAGATGATACGAAGATTTGGTAGGGTTGTCAATAACACTAATGACAGTACACTACTGCAACAGGATCTAGAAAAGTTGAGCAGATGGACTAAGAGTTAGCAACTGGTTTAACATTGACAAATGTAAAGTACTTTATATGGGTAGCAGTAACCCCATAGTAATGTATCAACTATGTGGTACTACACTCAGAGTGGTAGAGAATGAAAATGACCTGGGGGTAATTGTGCAATCAGATATGAAATTTTCTGAGCAGTACAGAAGGTCTGCAAGAGTAGCTTATGGTGTCTTGTCAATGACATAAAGGAATTTTTCCAGCAGAGAAAAGGAGGTGATTATCCCCTTGTATAAGGCAATAGTCAGGCCACACCTTGAGTACTTCCTAAAATGAGGTCTGAAGGCCTCATTTTAGGAAGGATGTAGAGCTGCTGGGACGAGTACAGAGAACGACAAGATTAGTGAATGGAACAAAGGGTTGCTCTTATGAAGAAAGGCTTAAGTTATGCAAATTATAGTGTCTGGAGATTAGACACCTGCAAGGTGATCTGATTGAGGTGTATAAAGCCTTGAATGGTTTGAGCAAGCTCAGTGCTGATGGGATCCTACCTGTAGCCCCGATTAATTGCCTGAAGGGACATAAATGGGAAGGGGTTTTTTTTTTTTTTTTGGCTGATGCTGTATATGCTTGCTTTCTTGTATCATACGCCTCAACTGATGCTGATGCTAATGCTAAAGATACCAAGGAAAATGGAGTCCAAATATGTTGGCAGACTACAATTGGAATCTCCTACAGGAAACACCAATGAACAATTATAAAAGGCAAAAAACAACAAAATAAATATTTTGTTATCAGATAAACATTTTTGTAAATAGAATAAGGTTAATAGACCCATTTTTCAATATTTAGTACTGTATGTAACTTTTTTTTAAAATACATGAAATCTTTTCTTTTCTTTTTTAATAAAAACTTAGTTTTTGACTTTAACCCCTTCTAGTTAAAATTGGTGGCCATTACAGCAATATTGCCATATCTGAATTCAGCAATGTAAAATCTACAAGAATTGCCTTGAATTCTAACAGGGAGTAAAAAAAATGTTTTTTTTTGCTGACCAGTGTTATCTACAACATGAACCACTGATACAGCTTTCACAATCAGATATATCATCCTTGTAGGAACAGCAATAATTGTGATTATGATCACTGTCCTTCACACTGTGCAGAAAAATCCTGCATTTAAATACTGTCAAGACAGGACAAATTTTAATGGCCTTTTTCTTCACACCATGGCTGAATTAGTTGGTCTCATGTGAGGGCAGCATGATTCCCTCCCAACCTAGAAATTCAGATTTTACATCCAATAAAACTGGCGCACTGACCACAGATTACACACAATTTATAGACTTGCTAAACTGATCCCTCATAACCTTAGTTGCTTTGGTGTAAAAACCAGGGCCAATCAACCTAATACATCAATCAGACTGTGAAAAAAAAAAAAAAAATGTAATATATAACTTAATAGAATAAATATCTTACTTGTCCTGTCAGAGATGCAGGAATAGTGACAGAAATTTCTCTGGGTTCACCTTCTACACCACCAGTTTCACTTACTGCTAACACTATTTGCTGTAAGCCTCTATGATTAGTTGCAGCTACAATCTGTTGTGTAGCATTTGCTACAGGCTGAAAGGCTGAGTGCTGTGGTTGTGCCATGGGTACAACTGAAGCAGTAAGGCCTGAACTGGTTCCTCGAGCTGCATAAGCAGGAATTGTTTCATAATGATTCTGTGCTTCTTCATCTTGTTGTGAATGTGGATCTGATGTAGTATAGTAAGTACCATCTGAAGATGTATAGTATGTAGTCCCATCATAATGTGCCTACATAAAGAAATTGTGTTACTAAAGTTTTTTGCTTAGAAAGAGAACATATCTATATAGGAGACATTAAAAAAATGACATTTGCCATAATAAAATTGCATATTTTTTATCATTCTTTTCTATAATTATATTATGTATAAATATATAATAAAGTTTAGTTATAAATTTATAATTAAACTTTTACTAACATTTTCATTACAGTAAATAGCAATCTTAATTTAAATTATTCAGGTGAAACAATTTGTTAACCTTTATTTAAATAATTTCTTTAATGATGATTAAAGTGCTGTGATCACTTATCAGGCATTTCTCGACAACTGACATTTTGCTGTTTGCTTCTTCCTGTTAATCCATAGTACTTTTGCAAAAATAATAGTACACCTTATAAATATCCCAAAACTATAAATACCACAAGAACATTAGTTAAAATCTGAGAAATGCCATGAGAGAAACCAAAACACAGTGAGGTCTTTTTAAATAAAATATAAACAATTTCATTTTTGCTTTAGCCTTTATGCCTCTGATTAAAACTAACCTGTTCCCTCTACTGCCTGAAGTAGAGGGAACTTTATAACAATTAACTTATATCATTTGCAATATGAGTTCAATATATTATAAAATATATATAATGTCATTTATTTGGTGATTTAAATCTCACAAATGTAAGGTTCTGGGTTACTGCTGTGATTAATAAAAAAAAAAAAAAAAAGCATTTCACAATGTAACTTGAGCTGATGTAAGTTAAGAACCACTTGTGTACAGAACATAATTAGAATGTCATCCTGAACAGGATAACATTCTAAATAACTCTCATGTTTTTATGATCTCAGTAGAAGGAGTAGAGTTCAGGATGGTAATTTTTATGCTTTTGTAATCAGAAATTGCAAACCCTTAACATTAACCTGTAACATCTTTTTTTTTTATGAAAACCCAAAACACAAGAGGTATTAGAACCTATAGTACTTAATACTGTGCATGAGTTGAAGGTTGAGAAGATGAAAGAAGATATTTGTTGACATTAGAATTGAATTTTTGTAAATTATAACTTTCAGAAATATATATGAAGGAAGGTTGGTCCAGAAAATGGAAGCTGAATGATTAAATGAGGAAGAAGAAAAATTTGATTCTGTGAGTTTGAAGTTGGACAATAAAAGGATGTTCACCAATTGCAGCATATGTTTGGACTGCTTTGAAAGAGAGGGCAGGAATTATAAAGCCAAATCAGAAGAACAGTGCCCACAGAAGTATCTACTAAAAAGGCATGCAGCAGAAACAGAATATCTATGAGACAGAGAATGGAGAGACTTTGTTAGAGATGAGTCATTAATTAATCTAACTGCCCTCTTTTGAACGGAATCTAGAAGCCTGAGAGAGGGTTTTGGGGGCACCACCCTAGATGTGGGAACAATATTCTGGTAAGCAGATTTGTGATTTGTACAGAATGAACAGCTGCTTGGAAGAAAACTAACACTGAGAGCGAAAGAGAAGCCCCAGCTTTTAGATGCAGAGGAAGCAGTATTTGTAATGTGCTTATGCCAAGAGAAATTAGAAGTCAGGGTAATCCCTAATATAGATATTGACCTTGCCTAGAAGTCAGAGGGTCATCAAAGATAAGCATAGGAGTAGAAGAATTCTTTTTGCAAGGTATAAGACAGAACTTATACCTTGCAAAAAAGTTTTAGAAGGATTTAAATCAACACTAAGTTATCTTTGCCCCACTATAGAATTACCTGGAGATCAGCATTTAAGGAATTGGTAGCAGATATTAGAGAAGTTGAAGCTGTTTGTGCAGGGCAAGGTTTCTCAAACTGAAAGGCGGAATGCAATTTGCTATCATCAGCAAAACTACGGATAGCATTTCCAGTCAATGGAAGAAGTATACAAGAGGAAAAGAGTGGGAGAAAGAACTGAACCTTGGGGAACACCAGCATTAGTGGAACAGTTAGAAGACAGACAGACAGCTATCTACCATCATTCACAGTGTGCAGTCAGGGAAAAAACTGGATACTCAATTACAAAAAACAGATGGCAAACCATGAGATGGAAGCTTATTTAAAAGACCTTTATGCCAAACATGATCAAAATCTTTTGAAATATCAAGAGAAACTGCTTGAGTTTCACCAAACGTTTCCACTGAATCTGTCCACAGATAGAAAACATAAGCCATTATATCACCAGTGGATTAACACTGATGGAATCCATACTGGCGATACATGATCAGTTAGAAGGTTTCTAGATAGTTTAAGAGTTGACAGCTAATTAATTTCTCCATTACTTTAGAAAGAGTAGAAGGAGATAGGACTATAATTGGATGGGAGAGACTTGTCACCCTTTTTTAGGAACTGGCTGGATATGGGCAAATTTCCAAGCAGAAGGAAAAACACCTTTGGAATAAGAAAGTGAAAAAAAAAAAAAAAAACACAAAACAGGAGTAAGTTACATTCATGAGCAAAAAAAGATGTTGCTCATAAGTAGCAAGAGAAACAGACCAGATAATGAAACTATAATGAACAATGGGAAGAATAAATCTAAGAAAACAAAATTAAGTAACTGTTTCTTACATACACAAACTTATATCAGTATATTCAAAAACATTTCACTAACTTCAGTGGTGCATCCAGGAATTTTTTTGGAGGGAGCTAGAAGTTGTTTTAACTTGATTATCTCTTCTCTGAATGGGATATATTTATATCAAAATCAGAGCTTTGTCATAATACCTGAAAATCAGTATATAATATCAGGTGATACATACAGTTAGATGTCACTTAAAGGACCAATCTATGTAGCAAGGATTGATAATAACAATATTACATGGAAAATGTGAGAAAACCTAATGAAAAAATTTCTGAGAATTAACCTTAAAGCTAACAAGTAATATAAAAAAAATTTTTTTTAAGTCAATTCCTACTTAGTTCAACAAAGAAAAATTTCATTTTAGTTACTTTTTATTAAATAATTACAATTAATATAAATATGTATATACATATGACAGAATCACAATATTAAGTGGCAAAATAGAAAGCGAATTTCCTTGAAATTTTCCATTTTACTTTCTATATATGGTGTTGGACTATTATTTTTATTCACATGTTTCATTTTCCATTTTGTTCCCTCCTTGACTCAGACTAGAACCCAGAATGAAAAAAGATTCTGAAAAAGAAATTTTTTTCCAGCGATCTACACGCTTCGCCACTGACGGTATTTATTCCTAAATTTATATCTTGCTAAATATCTTATATAAGAGAAATTTTTTTCTCCCATATAAAACTAAAATTAATAAATTAAATTTAATTAACGAATTAATATTTGAAAAAACTGTATTAACATCAAGTGTCATCCACTACAAGTTTAAAAAAATGTATTTGAACTTGAGTGGATGAAAAACAAAAATTTATCAAAAAATTATTGATTTTCACAAGAATTGAACTTGCATTCTTCACCTTCACGTGAAAAATACTGAAATCCTTGCATTTTACCGATTGAGCTACTGCCTGTTGATTTCAATTTTATTCCTAAATTTATATCCTGCTAAATATCTTATATAAGAGAAATTTTTTTCTCCCATATAAAACTAAAATTAATTAATTTAATTTAATTAATGAATTAATATTTGAAAAAACTGTATTAACATCAAGTGTCATCCACTACAAGTTTAAAAAAATTTATTTGAACTTGAGTGGATGAATAAAAAGTATTTTATTAACGATTGAAAATTTGAACAAGATATATAAATATATATAGGGAGAGTGTGAACTAATAGTAGGAATTGAAAAAGTAATAATACAGTTAGATATAAAGCAAGAATGATCTATGAAAGTGCATGTGTATGCTGCTTCATGATTACCCACAGACATAACAGAGGCTCTATAAAATCTACATAAGCAAACAGATTGTTACACATTTGAAGGAAAGAAATAAATAATTGCAGAAAATTTAATGAGCAGACGACTACAAAGATCAAAGCTATCCATTAATAAAATAGTAAATTCCTAATAATACAAACCAAAACACAGCATCAAATGTTCTCAGTTTGACTGCCATATAGTTTGGTATTAATACTAAATCAAACTCTACTACATCTGATACTTTACAATTGACTGTATATGAAAAGATGATTGTAAACCGGCTTCTTTTCTTGAAAATATGTCATTTAAACTGCAAAAAAATATCTAGTTACTAACCTGACTCTGTTCAGTATACTGATATTCTTCAACATGAGGACCATTTGCTGCTGGTGTCACATAGTAAGTTGCAGTACCTTCTGTTGCACCCTGTTGACCTACAGCTTGCCCTTCAGCTTCTCCACCTTCATCCACAATTTCAGAACCATCTACATTTGGCAAAATAGATGTACTTGCAGTACTATTTCCACCAGTACCATCTTGAATCTCTTTGTTAAATGATGCCAAATAATTCTGAATATCTGAGATTGTCTCTGCCTCTGCTGCGACACCACCTCTTTCATGGTCATCCATCACAGTTCACACAGGCTATGCCTAAAAAAAAGCAGGCTTACATTAGAAAACATTAAACTATTTTTTAAAAAAATCTCAATTAATATCAGGATCTGATTCCCACTTAAGACATCATCCCATCCAAGAAGTTCAAGCTGACAGGAACTGAGAAGCTGGGGTGGACTGGCCCATCCAGCAAGAGCAAATTTAGGTCATCGGCTGACAGTCATGACATGATAGATGTTCCAGATGGGAACAAAACCGTTTAGAGCCATCAGGATGAAACCTGCCAGTCTGACCCAGCTGAAAAGTGCAAAAAGCAACTTTCAACTTTACTAATGCTAAAAGCAAACTTTCAGCCAGGGGTGACTGATTGCTAGAACAAGCTTCTATCCATTGTTGTGGAAGTGGATAGTTTGAATAAATTCAAAGAAGACTAGGCAAACTATTGGAGGGATGAATAGGTGAAATGGATTTTTTTTTTTTTTTTGGCTGACGGTGTATAACCTTATTTCCTTGCATCATTTGCCACTACTAATACTAATTCTATTTATCTGTATAGTTGTCAACCAGAAAATTGGAATGTCCTTATTAAGGGGTATCTTAACTTTCCTGATATTAACTGGAACTTGTGAGCTGGCATTTCACTTAGTAGGAAAACATTTCTAGATTTTCTCAATTACATAACATGTTAAAAGGACAACAGAAATCAATATTCCTGATCTGGTTATCAGCAGTGAATTTTCATGTATTATAAATTCTCAAAGGAAGGAATCACTAGACAGCACTAATCATAGTATACTGATGTAGTATTTATTCAATGGGGATACCACATTACTATTGTTAAGAGTACAGAAAAGAAATTTTCTTTTTTGCTAAAGTGATTATAATGGTCTTAGAAATTTTAAAAATTTTTCTAAACTGTAAACAAATGCAAATGGAAAGTGTTCAGGAACTAAGCTTTTTAGATTTTCGGTCTAAACAGTTACTAAGCTTTTTAGATCAACTAAGAGATGCCATAAAGGCTTAGACCAAAATGGATGAGATAGTGGTGGAAAATAAAAATTCATGATGATGACAAATTATAAGAGGGCACAGAATTCTACAGAAAATATAAATTATTTTGTATTCAAACTACTTAGGGGATTAGGCATGCCATGGCAGATTATAAGTTAAATCATCTTAGTCTTTGGCTAAGAGCAAAAAGAAAAATAGAAAATAATTCTTTGCTTATGTTAACACTAGAAGAAAAGGTATGAATCACACTGGCCCACTTTACATGAAAGGCATAACTGTTGATGATCCTGTATAGGTTACTGACAAACTGAATAAATATGTTACATATAAATTCACACATGAAGAAATTCTATTTAAAATCACGTGACAAATAGCATATAAAATCACGCATGAAGAAATTGCACCTAAAATAACACAGATAAGATTTAGATTTTACGTTTAAAATCACACAGATAAGATTTAGATTTTACGTTTAAAATCACATAAGATAAAAATTTGATTTTACATCTAACATAAAATAAGAGAAACAAAAAGATGCAAAAACATAAGTTTCCAAGTGTGCACTAATAAATGCTCTAACTCTAAACCATTTAATAAGTTTACAATACTTTGGCTAATGCTGTATAAGCTTGCTTTCTTGCATCGTATGCCTCCACTAATGCTAATACATCTATATGGACTTGTGTCCATAAAAACTGGATATCTATAAAAAATGGACTTGTGTCCATAAAAACTGAATAATGCCTATAAAGCATGGACTTGTCCATTTTATATATAGAATAGGCAGAAAAAAGTAATGGCACTGTTCTCTCAAATTGCAAGGCACCTTGACATTTCTCATCTTAAGTCAAATTACCATTGGGTTGTCAGATGCTAAACTGATAAGGTGGCTGATCTTCCACCAATGAGATACTGACATTAAGCACTGAAATGGCCATCTGGAGATGGGGTACCACATTACTAATAAGTAAAACATTATACTTCTCATACTTGAAAAGTGATACTTATTAGCAAATAAACATGGACAATTCATGGTGCAGCCTCACAATCACATCTTTTTTCTGATTGTTCAAAAAAAAAAAAAAAAAAAAACCAGATGCAAGTCATACTACAGACATAGATTTATCCATAGAGAAAAACCATTCATCAAATAATTAATCACATATAATATAATATCAAATAAAATATCAGATAATATGAAACTGCTATAGCTGAGCGGTCATCGCAAGGGTGCATAAGTACACGTGCTTTGAATGACCGTGATTCAAGTTTGCGTGATTACTAAATACAGTTCTGTTTCTTGTATTCTCTCTATCTTGTGAACGCCTCTGACTATGTGATCATCCCGGAATATAAAGAGAAACTTTATTTATTTATTTATAATGTAATCAAATAATAGAAACCATTCATTTAAGAATACTTTACATCCTTTTTGATTAATCATTCTTGATTGATAAATTTCATCGGTGGTAAGAAAGAATGAACTTTTTTAGTTCTTGTTTCATGATTATCCTATATCAATAACTTATTGCATCGAGTACTACTCATTACTCCACTGCTGTGCATCCATATCAATTAGTTCTAATTTTTATACATTTTTTTATTTTTTTTAATGCAGCATTAAATGGAATTACATGTATTATCTTCAAACTAATATTTGAAAGGAAAAAAGTACCATCACCAGGGCTACCAATGGATGCAGGTGTACTGGATATAAATAGTAGAGTAAGTGTGCCTCCAAATCCTGCTACAGTTATAATAAGATTCTAGCTTACATTTCATTGCAATATACACTTCACAGTAAATATAATTGCCAAAGTAATAATACTGGGGATGCCACAATTTAGGAAATCTTAAAATTGCTATATCTAAGTCAAAAAATTAAATGGACTATATTAACATTAGCATTTAGCATTAGTTGAGGCATACGATGCAAGAAAGAAAACTTATGCAGCATCAGCCAAAAAAAACAATCCTCCCATTTCACCCATCAATTCACTAAAAATGCCTGTCTAGCTCAGCCTTAAATTTATTTAAGCTTACATAATAAGAGATGGAAGTCTGTTCTTCCAGCAATCAACTACCTGCTGGCTAAAGGCAAATTTTCGCACATCTATTCTACAACTGTCTTTCCTCAATTTGAATCTATGCCCCCTAAGGTTCGTAATTTGTGTGAGAGGAAGAATCTTATCACTGAGCTTGCTCAACCTGTTTAAGGCCTTATACACCTCAATCAAATCACCTCGTGGGTGCCTAGTCTCCAGGTACTGCAATTTGTAGAACTTAAGCCTTTATTGGTAAGAATACCCCTTTATTCACCTCACCAATCTTGTTGCCCTTCTTTCTACTTATTCTAGCAAATCTACATCCTTCTTAAAATGAGGTCTCCAGACCTGTATGCAGTACTCAAGATGTGACCTGACCATTGCCTTGTACAACGTGATAATCACCTACTTGTCCATGATCTCATGATCTGCTCTGGCGGCAACTTCATATCTGACTGCTCAATTACCCTAGGACTTTTTCACTCTCCACTTCCCTGAGGGTAGTATCATACAATTGGTACATTTCTCTTGGGTTACTGCTACCCATATGCAGTACTTTGTATTTGTCAATGTTAAATTTCAGTTGCCGCTTCTCAGCCCATTTTCCCAAATTATCTAGATCCTGTTACAGTAGCATACTGTCTTTACTGTCGTTAACTACCCCCAACCTTTGCATCATCTGCAAACTTGGACATTATGCCTGATATACCTTCATCAATATCATTGATGAATATACAAAACAACAATGGGCCCAACACTGAACCCTGGGGAACTCCACTAATAACATTAGTCAATGAAGAGCAGTGTCCATTGATTCCCACTCTGTCTTTTCCCAATCAACCATCATTTTATCTATTGTAGCAACTTGTCCTTAATATCATACTGCTCCAATTTGTACAGCAGTCTTCCATGTGCAACAGTATCAAAAGCTTTCCTGAAATACAACTATATAATATCAAAATTATTTTTTTTCATCCAGTTCCTTTGTGACCACATCATAGTAACCCCTCAAATTGGTCAGACAAGATTCCATTTTATAAACCCATGCTGTGTCTTAACTATTACTGCAGTTTTGTCTAGATGATCCTGCAATGCTTCTTTAAGCAGTGACTCCATTATTTTCCTCAGAACACAAGTTAAACTAACTGGTCTATAGTTTCTTGTGTCACCTTTTGAACCCCTATTGTGAATTGGGGATCAACTGACGATGTTACCAACAGTAAATTCAAAGTGGGAAACATTCAAGGAATTAATCGTGGATGCTACTAAAAGTTTCATACCTATTAAGAAATATTGTTCAACATTTAGGCCTAAATGGTTATAACAATGAGACTCGAAACAGAGAAGAAAAATGCATGGGATGCATATAAATTATCCAGCGACTCAGAAACCTATGGCAGATATAAGCTAGTCTATAATCAGGTCACAAAGGAGGTTAGGCAGGCGAAGGCAGATTACGAGAAATCCTTGGCAAAAGATGCTAAGAAAAACAGAAAGGATTTCTTTACTTATAAAAACTCTAAAAGGAAGGGGATGAATCTGATTGGTTCACTTGACATCGATGGTTCGACTGCTGATGATCCTACTGAGATAGCAAACAAACTGAATGAGTATTTTGCATCTACATTCACACATGAGGAATTATTAAGGTTTGAGAATTACAGAAGGTTATTAAATTGTAGCAGGATACTTATTCATTTTGTAATAACTGAGAGCAAAGTGGAGGAGAAATTGTTGAAGTTAAATATAAGAAAAGCACCTGGGGTGGATGGGATCTATCCAGTTATTAAAGGAGGCGGCAAAGCAACTAAGCATAATTATGAGAGATCCTTGGACTCAGGGGAGGTTTCCACAGACTGGAGATGTGCAAATGTATCCCCAATTCACAAAGGGGGATCGAAGGGTGACACGAGTAATTACAGACCAGTTAGTTTAACTTCTGTTCCGGGTAAAATAATGGAGTCACTGGTTAAAGATGCATTGCAGGATAATCTAGACAAGACTGCAGCAATAATTCAGACACAGCATGGGTTTGTTAAGGGAAAGTCTTGTCTGACAAATTTGATAGAATATTATGATGTGGTTACAAAGGAACTGGATGCAAAAAATAATTTTCATATCATATATTTGGATTTCAGGAAAGCTTTTGACACTGTTGCGTATGGAAGACTATTGTATAAATTGGAGCAGAATGGTATTAAGGGTAAGTTGCTACAATGGATAAAAGGATGGTTAAGTGGGAGAAGACAGAGGGTGGTAATCAATGGGTGCTGCTCTTCGTGGACTAATGTTATTAATGGAGTCCCACAGGGTTCGGTGTTGGGTCCACTGTTGTTTTGTATATTTATCAATGATATTGATGAAGGTATGTCAGGCTTAATGTCGAAGTTTGCAGATGATACAAAGGTTGGCAGGGTTGTTAATGACAGCAATGGCAGTGTGCTACTGCAACAGGATGTAGATAATTTGGGCAGATGGGCTAAGAAGTGGCAACTGAATTTTAACCTTGACAAATGCAAAGTACTGCATATTGGTAGAAGTAACCCCAGAGAAACGTACCAACTGTGTGGTACTACACTTAAGGTGGTAGAAAATGATAAAGACCTGGGAGTAATTGTGCAGTCAGATATGAAGTTTTCTGAGCAATGCAACCAGGCTGCCAGGACAGGTCATGGGGTTTTGTCAATGATATATAGGAATTTTGCTAGCAGGGAAAAGGAGGTGATTGTCCCTCTGTATAAGGCAATGGTCAGGCCACGCCTTGAGTACTGTGTACAGGTCTGGAGGCCTCATTTTAGGAAGGATGTAGATTTGCTTGAGTGTGTACAGAGAAGGGCAAAAAGATTGGTGAGGGGAATGAAGGGATCCTCTTACCAAGAGAGGCTTAAGTTCTGCAGTCGCTGGAGACTAGGCACCTGCGCAGTGATCTGATTGAGGTGTATAAGGCCTTGAATGGGTTGAGCATGCTGAATTCTGATGGGATCCTTCCACTTATTCAGATTACGAATCTAAGGGGGCATAAATTCAAATTAAGAAAGGACGGATGTAGAATAGATGTGCAGAAATTTGCCTTTAGCCAGCGAGTGGTTAATTGCTGGAACAAACTTCCATCTGTCGTTGTGGAAGTTGACAGGTTGAATAAATTTAAGGAGGAACTGGACAGGCATTTGGAGGGAATGGTGTGATTTTTTTTTTTTTTTTTTTGGGTGATGCTGCATAAGCTCATACACTTGCTTTCTTGCATCGCATGCCACTACTAGTACATGTACTACAATTAAAATACTACATAGTGTCTACAAATTGGGCAGCCTGGGAGTGAGGGAGAGCAAATATATGAATTATGGAATATTTTAAAGTAATAATTGCAGAAGCCACAAATGCATATATACCATTAAGAAAATATAGCACAAGGAGCAAGCCAAAATGGGTGAATACTTTGCAACCCATCATTTTTTCTAACAAAAAAGATCTAACAAAACAGAAAAATATCAGTCTAACAAAAACAGAAAAAGCTACAAAATAATGAAGAGTACTGAATCCACACAGCTGAAAGTTCATCTGTAATAGTTGAGTACCACAGAAAAGGTTGGTGTAGCCAAGGCTGAGTATGAGAAAGCACTGACTAAGAGAAACAAAGAATGAGGACAAAGAGTTTATCATGTATGTGAATACAAAGAACAAGGGAACAAATCAGATCAGACCCATATACATTGGGTGTGAGAAAACCCTGTAAATAACCTAGCTGATGTTGCTGATGAAATGAATAAACACTTTGCATCCATCTTTACGATGAAAGATCATCGTGGAGACAAGAGATTGTGCAAGTGAAGTTGAAAAGCATGAAATTGGCAATATTGAAATTTCAGAAGAGTATATATTAGAAAAACTTTGAGCCAAAAGGCAAGGTTCCTAGCATTGATGGCATGGCATATACCCAAATATTTTGAAGGAGGTGGCTAGAAAGTGCAATGAGCCATTGAGATTAATTGTGAAAGCATCAATGGACTGAGGAGAGGTTTCTTTGGATTGGAGAAGTGCCAATATATTGCCAATATATAATGATGGTCATAAGAGTAAAGTCAGTAACTACAGACCAGTTTGTCGAATTTCAGTGGTAGGAAAAATCTCAGAGGCAATGGCTAAGAGTGCAATCCAGAGACATTTAGATAGAAATGGCTTTCTCAACGACACACACAACCTGGTTTTGTTAGGGGAAAATCATCTTTAATTAACCTGGTAAGCTATTTTAACACAGTTACTCATAAGCTGGACGTAAAGAACAATTTTGACATAGTTTATTTCAATTTTATATTTGACTATTATTCATGAGGAGTTACTGAGCAAGCTGGAAAATATTGGAATTACTGGCAAGTTTCTAAGATGATGCACAGAATGGCTGTAGTGCAGAAGGTAGAGGATTGTAATTAATGGATATTCTTTAGATTGGTGTAACATCATAAGTGTGGTCCCCAAGAATTGGTTCTTGGACCACTTTTCTTTGATTTTCATAAATGACATCAACAAAGGAATAGAGGTGTGATGTCAAAATTTGCAGATAATGTAAAGATTGGGAGATTCATTAACAATTAGTGCCAAGCAGTGCTCCTTCAGGGTGACTTCAATGGATTCAAGAATGATTGTAAAAGTGGCAGCTATATTTTTATACAACAAAACTTTCAAAACTGTAATGCTTCCCCAAAATAATTTATACACTTGATGGGGTTAAATTAAAAATGCTAGAGGAAGAAAGAGGTCTAAGAATTATGATATATGGGTGGATATGAAGTTCTCCAAGCAGTGTAAGCAAGCAACAAGGAAAGCCTATTTTGTTCTGTTGATGATTTATCAAACAATAGCCTATAGAGATAAGAGGCCATAATTGTACTATTTAAGATAATCATAATGCCACTTAAAACTGTCTAAATCCCATTGGATGGCTTCTATAGTATTTTACCATTTTCACTTTAAACTACCCTCTAGACTACCAATTTCAGTAGTCCAAATTTTATTTACCATAGAAAAAAGGTGTTCAATAGCACCATTATTCTTGGTAAGAACAATATGTCCTCCTTTAACTGTTTTAAATTTTTACAAGACACTTCATCTTTTGAAAGATGCAGATTTTGAATGATTTTGTTCTATTTTGAAATCCACAATATTTAAATACACTAAAAATGTAATTGTTTAAAACAGAAGGTTAAAGAAAACACAGAATGAGGGGGAGAAGACAGAGAGTGGTAATCAATGGACACTGCTCATTGTGGACTAATGTTATTAGTAGAGTCCCTCGGGGTACAGTGTTGGGTACATTGTTGTGTCCATTACTGCATATGGGAAACAGTAACCCTAGAGCAATGTATCTACTGTGTGGTACTACACTGACAGTGGTAGAGAACGAGAAGGACCTGGGGGTAATTGTGCAGGCAGATATGAAGTTTTCTGGGCAGAGAAGACGGGCATCAAGATTGCTCAAGATGTCTTGTCAATGATATACAGGAATTTTTCTAGCAGGGATAAGGAGGTGACTATTCCCTTGTATAAGGCAATGGTCAGGCCACACCTTGAGTACTGTATACAGGTCTGGAGGCCCCATTTCAAGAAGGATGTAGAGCTGCTGGAACAAGTATAGAGAAGGGCAACAAGATTAGTGAATGGAACAAAGGGTTGCTCTTACAAAGAGAGGCTTAAGTTTTGCAAATGACAGTGTCTGGAGACTAGGCACCGGGAAGGTGATCTAATAGAGGTGTATAAAGCCTTGAATGGTTTGAGCATGCTCAATGCTGATGGGATTCTTCCTCTTGCTCAGAATAATCACCTGAGAGGGCATAAATTCAAATTGAGGAAAGACAGATGTAGGATAGTTGTGCAGAAATTTGCCGTTAGCCAACGGGTAGTTGGTTGGTGGAACAGACTTGCACCCCTTGTTGTGGAAGTTGATAGCCTAAATAAAATTAAGGCTCAGCTGGACAGGTATTTTGAACGAACGGAGGGGTGAAATTGGAGTGGGTTTTTTTTTTTTTTTTTTTTTGGCTGATGCTGCATAAGCTTGCTTTCTTGCATCATATGCCTCTACTCATGCTAATGCTAAAAATCATTTTAAGTACTTTTCCAAATATTGTGATTTCTTTATGAATTATTTAAATCTTCCTTTGACCAGTGCCAAAGGATAATCTCCTTTTTCTCAATTAAAATTAATAAAAAATCATTTTCAATAATTAATTTCTCAGAATATGTTATCAAATTTAGTAGTAATATCTATAAAAAATTAAACATGCAATAACATTAATCTGCACAGAATTATCTGATAATGTCCAGTGGACAAAACCAGAAAAACAAGCATTCTTTAAATTTAGTTAAAATAATGTTCCCATTATAAATTTGATTTACTTTTATTTTTATATCCAAATATATTATTTATATACCAGTAATTAATTTATATCCTTTATTTTTTTAATTATTGCTATGTTATATATTTTGTATATAAACACACATACATACACGAGGTGGCAATAAAGTTCCCAGACTAGTGCTGTTGCATCCATATTTGATGAGTAAAAATAAACAGATGTGGTATGTTGTAGTTCAAGCTTCCTCCAACAGATGGTCGTACAAAGATTGTCCAGTAGGTTCACAGATTGCAAGTAGCTAATTTCATTAGTAGCATTAACATCCCATCACAATTTTGATGGAGCAACGAACAAATATATTTTGCTTTAAACTGGGAAAATCTGCAACAGAAATGTATGAAATGTTAAAAACTGTTTACAGTAATGAAATGTTAAGTCATACCAGTGTGTTCACAATGACCCAAAAAGTGGTCATAAATGAGGTCACAGTTGCAAAAGTTGAGAAATTGTAGCAAGAGATCATTATTTGACCCTCAGAATGATGGCTGATGAGTTGGATATATAAGGAAATGATTTGTCAAATTCTGCATAAAGATTTAGCATTAGCATTAGTAGAGGCATTTGATGCAAGAAAGCAAGCTTATGCAGCATCAGCCAAAAAAAAAAAAAAAAAAACCCACTTCCACTTCACCCCTCTGTTCGTTCAAAATACCTGTCCAGCTGAGCCTTAAACTTATTTAGGCTATCAACCTCCACCACAAGGGATGGCAGTCTGTTCCACCAACCAACCACCCGCTGGCTAAAGGCAAATTTCCGCACGTCTATCCTACATCTGTCTTTCCTCAATTTGAATTTATGCCCTCTCAGGTGATTTTTCTGAGCTAGAGGAAGAATCCCATCAGCATTGAGCATGCTTAAACCACTCAAGGCTTTATACACCTCTATCAGATCACCTCGCTGGTGCCTAGTCTCCAGACACTGTAATTTGCAAAACTTAAGCCTTTCTTCGTAAGAGCACCCCTTTGTTCCATTCACTAATCTTGTTGCCCTTCTCTGTACTCGTTCCAGCAGCTCTACATCCTTCTTGAAATGAGGTCTCCAGACCT
Source organism: Mastigoproctus giganteus (assembly GCF_048544385.1). Lineage (NCBI taxonomy): Eukaryota > Metazoa > Arthropoda > Arachnida > Uropygi > Thelyphonidae > Mastigoproctus > Mastigoproctus giganteus. The sequence goes on along the minus strand of NC_143576.1, from coordinate 194,755,392 downwards.
GTATACAGTACTCTAGGTGTGGCCTGACCATTGCCTTATACAATGGAATAATCACCTCCTTATCCCTGCTGGAAAAATTCCTGTATATCATTGACAATACTCCATGAGCTACTCTTGCAGCCCGTCTGCACTGCTCAGAGAACTTCATATCTGCCTGCACAATCACCCCCAAGTCCCTTTCATTCTCTACCACTGTCAGTGTAGTACCACAGAGTTGATACGTTGCTCTGGGGTTGCTATTTCCCATGTGTAGTACTTTACATTTGTCAATGTTAAACTTCATTTGCCACCTCTCAGCCCATCTGCTCAACCTTTCCAGATCCTGTTGCAGCAGCATAGTGTCAGTAGTGTCCTTGACAACCCTGCCAACCTTTGTATCATCTGCAAACTCGGACATTAAGCTTGATATACCATCATCAATATCATTTATAAATACAGAAAACAATAATGGACCCAACACTGAGCCCTGAGGGACTCCACTAATAACATTAGTCCACGATGAGCAGTGTCCATTGATTACCACTCTCTGTCTTCTCCCCCTCAACCACCCCTTTATCCATAGCAGCAATTTGCCTCCAATGTCACACTGCTCCAATTTGTGTAGCAGTCTTCCATGTGCAACAGTATCAAAAGCCTTTCTAAGATCCAAGTATATAATATCAAAGTTATTCCCTGCATCCAGTTCTTTTGTGACTGCATCATAGTATCCAATCAAGTTGGTCAGGCAAGACTTCCCCTTAACAAAACCATGCTGTGTCTGAGCTATAACTGAAGTCTTGTCTAAATGATCCTGCAGTGCTTCTTTAACCAGTGCCTCCATTAATTTTCCTGGAACAGAAGTTAAGCTCACAGGTCTATAATTACTTGTGTCAGCCTTTGATCCTCCTTTGTGAATTGGGGTCACATTTGCACATTTCCAGTCTATGGGTACCTCCCCTGAGTCCAAGGAAGCTCTCATAATTATGGCTAAGGGTTTGCTTACTTCCTTTGCTGCCTCCTTTAATATAACTGGATAGATCCCATCCACCCCGGGTGCCTTTCTTGTGTTTATCTTCAACAGTTTCTCCTCCACTTTACTCCCAGTTATTTCAAGATTCTGTAGCTTACTGCTAGAGTTGAATACACCTCCGGCATTCCCCTTGCTGAATAACTCCTCATGTGTGAATGTCGATGCAAAATATTCATTTAGTTTGTTAGCTACCTGAGCAGGATCATCAACAGTTGACCCATCAATATCAAGTGGACCAATCTGATTCATCCCCTTCCTTCTAGAGTTTACATAAGTAAAGAACTCCTTGCCGTTTTTCTTTGCATCCCTTGCCAAGGATTTCTCGTAATCTGCCCTCGCCTGCCTAACCTCCTTTGTAACTTGGTTGCATATCAACTTGTATCTATCATAGGCTTCTGTGTCATGTGTTAATTTATATGTATCCCATGCTTCATTTAGTGAAAAGGAAGATTTGCACAGCCTCATGGATGAGCAGAAGCAATGAACGATGTCATCATGCAAAAACTTCATCCAGACTTTTCAAGCCAATCCTAATTTCCTTGACTGTATTGTCACTGGAGATGAGTGTTGGGTGTTTGTACAACCCAGAGACAAAGCATACAGTGGGCTTCAAAATTATCACTGAAGCCTAAAAAGTTTCGTTTACAGAAGTCCAGGATCGAGATGATGCTGATCAATTTTTTCAACAAACAGGGAGTGATTCACAAGGAATTTTTTTTATGTAAACCCCAAACACGAGAAGTATTAGAAATTATAGTACTTAGTACCATGCTTGGGTTGGAGGTTGAGAAGACGAAAGAAGATATTTGTTGACATTGGACATGAACTGTAATTTTCAGGAAATATATGTGAAGGAAGGTTGTTCCAGAAAACGGCAGTTGAATGAATAAACGAGGAAGATGAAAAGTTGGTTCTGTGAGTTTGAAGTTGGCCAGTAAATGGATGTTGGCTGGTGGTGGCACGTGTTCGGACTGTTTTGAAAGAGAGAGTAGGAATTATAAAAGCCAATTCAGAAGAACAGTGCCCATGGAAGTATCTGTAGAAGAGGCATGCAGCAGAAACAGTACATCTATGAGACAGGGAGTGGAGAGACTCTGTTAGAGATGAATCGTTAATTAACCTAACTGCCCTCTTCTGAATGGAATCAAGCAGCCTGAGAGAGGTTTTGGGGGCACCACCCCAGATGTGGGAACAATATTCTATGGCAGGGCGGATTTGCGATTTATACAGAGTAAGCAGCTGTTTGGAAGAAAAGTAATGCCGAGAGCGAAAGAGAAAACCTAGTTTTTTTAGATGCAGAAGAAGCAATATTTGGAATGTGCTTGTGCCAAGAGAGATTAGAAGTAAGGGTAATCCCCAAAAAAGATATATCATTTTGCCTAGAAATCGGAATGCCCCTAAAGATAAGCATAGGAGCAGAAGAATCATTTTTGCGAGATATAAGACAAGACTGAGTTTTAGAAGGGTTGAAATCAACTAAGTTGTATTTGCCCCACTGGACAATTATACTGAAGATCGGCATTTAAGGAATTGGTAGCAGATTTTCGAGAAGTTGAAGCTGATTGAGCAGGACAAGGTTTCTCAAAATGGAAAGTGGAATGCAATGCTATCATCGGCAAAACTATGGACAGGATTTCCAGTCAATGGAAGATGGCCATTAATATACAAGAGGAAAAGAGTGGGGGAAAGAACTGAACCTTGGGGGACACCGGCATTAGTGGAGAAGTTAGAAGACAGAGAGCCATCTACCATCAACCTCAGTGAGCGATCAGAGAGAAAACTGGATAACCAATTACTAAAAACAGTTGGTAAACCATAAGATGGAAGCTTGTTTAGAAGACCTTTATGCCAAACACGATCGAAAGCCTTTGAGATGTCAAGAGCAACTACTTGTGTTTCACCAAACCTTTCCATTGAATTAGTCCATAAATAGGTAACATAAGCCAGAATATCACCAGTGGATCGACACTGACAGAATCCATACTGGTGATCGTTGATCAGATGGAAGGTTTCTAGGTAGTTTAAGAGTTGGCGGTTAATTGATTTCTCCATTACACCTGAAGGAAAGAAGGAATGAACGAATTTGCACCTGAAGTAAAGAAAACCGATGTTGCATTCTATGTACAGGTGCTTCAAATGCTACTGAAGCACATTTACCAGGTGAGGACACAATTTCAAGAGAAAAGCAGCTGGTTCTTGTTGCACCCCCCTCCTGCACTTGTTGTGAAGAAATTTCTCACAAAAAATGGCACTGTACAGATCAACCATCCACCTTACTCTCCCAATCTAGCAACAGCAGACTTCTTCCTCTTTCCCAAGGTGAAAACCATTTCAGGATGTTCAGAACATAAAGAAAAACGAAACTGCCAAACTGAATATCATCTCTTTGGATGCCTTCACTGACTCTTTTCAGAAACTTTTAAAAACAGTGTAATAAGTGTATTTGGTCAGGTGGTGATTATTTCAAATAAAAATAAAACCATTTTTGAGCTCTTTTACTTTGCATTATTTTTATTGCACCAGTCTAGGAACTTCATTGCCACACCTCGTATACATACATACATACACATATATATATATATATATACACAGGGTGTTTCAAAATTATGTATACACAATTTAAAAAGTTATATTTAATGAACAATATGCACCAATTTAATTTTCTTAAACTCATTTTGTAGCTTAAAAATAGACAATTTTTTACAATAATTTAATATCGTTTTATTTTATTTTATAGATACCTCTAAAATGATGGAGAGTACCCAATTAAGTTTGGAAAACAGAAAAGCAATTATAAAATGGTATTGGAAATATGAAAATGTCAATGAAGTTCAGCATGCTTGGAAATCATATGGAACAAAAGCACCCACACATTTAACAATTACTCATTTGCGAGATAAATTTGAGGAGCATGGAACCGTTCAGAATATCAATAACTTAGCATGTGGCAGGAAGAGGATATCCAGAAGTAATGAAAACATTGAAGCTGTAAGAAATGTAACCTTGTGCATCCCAAGAAAATCAACAAGACTGTATTCACAAGAGCTAGGTTTAAACCATACAAGTGTTTTTACAATGATGAAGGAATTAAACTTTAAGTCATTTATACCTTGATTAGTGCATGCAATCCAAAAAGATGATCCGGATCGACTATTGCAATTTTGTGAGCGGTATATTCAAAAAAAAAAATGACAAAAATCATGCTTTTCAGGATACAATTGTGTGGTCAGATGGGGCCACATTTAATATGAATGGCCATATAAATCATCACAATTGTGTTTACTGGACCACTGAAAATCCACACATCACTCTACAGAAAGATGTCAACCTATCAGGCATTACTGTGTGGATGGGGCTCTCTTTACATGGAATAATTGTCCCCTATTGATTCAGTGGCACTGTTAATGGAAAAAAATTATCTGGATATGTTGAGGGATTGTGCTGTACCAAATATCAGAAACATGTTTGCAGGAACCCTGGGGGCTCACATCTGGTGAGTATGGGCTTGGCACACCCAGGTCCTGAGCTGGATATCATCTTTCTTCTCTTTATTTTTTATTATAATTATTAGCCATATGGTGCAAGGAAGCCTGAGACTTATGCTGCACCAGCCATAAAAAATTTGAATACCCTGTGAGAGAGAGAGAGAGCGTGTAAGAGGAATCGCCAAAAAAGAGAAGAATGACGATATCCAGCTCAGGATCCTGGGTGTGCCAAGCCCATACTCACCAGATGTGAGCCCCCAGGATTGCTTTCTTGGTGATTCCCCTTCTACTTCTGACTCTTGTTTTCTCTCTCTCCCTCTCAGATTAATTCAGAAATTTTTTTTTTTTTTTTTGGCTGGTGCAGCATAAGCCTCAGGCTTCCTTGCACCGTATGGCTAATAATAATAATAATAATAATAATAATAATAATACATTGGTATATTTTCAACAAGATGGTGCACCTCCATGTTGTCATACAGCTGTGCACAATTATCTCGACAATGAATTTCATGATCACTGGATAGGTCGTCAAGGGAGTGCTTCTGAATATCCTCCAACATTGCCAGATACCACCCCTTTAGATTTTTTTGCTTGGGGATACTTTAAAAATTGGGGTTACAGTCACAAACCACAAACACTGGAGGAATTGTGATGAAAATTCAACAAGAAGCAGAAACCGTTTCACCTCATTAGTGCATTTCAGTATGTAGATCTGATGAAGATAGATGCTGCTCATCCATTAATGCCGATGGAGGGCATTTTGAACAATTAAAGTTTTATTGTTGTAAAAAAAAATTAATGTTTTTTGTCTTAAAAGTATCAAACAAATTTACATTTGTATATATTGTTCATTAAATATAAATTTTTAAAATGTATAATATCGGTGTAGATATACCATACTTTACCCATAAATTTAACTACATGCATAGTGTAAAGGCATCGCTTAAATTTATCTCATATTGTGGCTACTTTCACAACAATATACCAGGTATTGCACTACTTCAAATAAATAATGCTTCTCTAGTAGAGGAGGAGGCTACAGTTATTTCTTCTCAGTGAGCACCACCACCCAGATGCGTTTTGAAGCTTGTTGGCTTACTCCAGTGGTTTACAACGGGGTGCCGCAACAACATTCTTGGAGTGCCGTGTAATTTCAGTTTAAGTTACTTAAAATTATTATTATTATTTTATTTATTTTATTTTTTTTAATTTATACATTTATTTCATTATAAAAAGATGTACAGTATCCATTGTACCGTATATTTTTAATTTTGTGGGGATCTATATATAATTGATCTTTATAAGAATAAAATTATTATATAGGTATATATTAAAAGTTTGAAAACCACTGTTAGGTATTTCTTTTGGCCTAGGGGTGCCGTGAAAAAATTACTGGGACTCTAAGGGCGCTGTGAACCGAGAAAGTTTGGGAACCTCTGGCTTACTCATCGGTGGGTGGGTAGGTACCCTAATAATGCAAACATGCCATTATAGTTGCAAAGTTAATTCCACAATATGAGATATGACAAAATGATATTGTATTTAAAGACTAAATGCACAAGGCATAATATGATATGGGTTTAAATTAACTATATAATATCGGTGTAGATACACTGTAGTTTACCCATAAATTAAACAATGCTTTAAATTTATGGGTAAAATATGGTGTATCTACCCCAATATTATATAGTTAATTTAAACTCATATCATATTATGCCTTGTGCATTTAGTCTTTAAATAAATTTTAAGTGTGTATGCATAATTTTGAAACACCCTGTATATTGCAAAGATTAATGGGAAAGAAGGAGAATGAAAAAGGACATAGAAAATTGTTTACGGACCAAGGTTACTGGTAGCCAGAAAGGACCTCAGGACCATAACAGTATAATAAGTAGGTGAATAAATAAAGGTAAGTGACTAGATAATTTTTATAAAAAATTTTCTACATCCTTTGTCTGCTATCTACAATAGCTTTTGTCTACTTGCAACAATAGCCTTTGTCTACTCACAACAACAGCCTTTGTTTTTAGTATTTTTGTTTTAGCTTTATTTTCATTCTTTCTTTTTCTTTTTCCGGTTCCTCTGTTTTTTTTTTTTTTTTTTTTTGATTTGGTAGTTGTTGGCGCATCGGCTTCTGTGGCCATATTGCACCTCCCAAGGTTTTTGCAGTACTTTGATCCAAGCCCAAGGCGGGAATCGAACCCGCGACCTTTGGGTTGCCGGGCAGGTACTTTACCCACTCGGCTAGCCCGGTCGGCGGTTCCTCTGTTGTGTCAACCTTAAATTACATGCTGGCTGTCTTTATATTCTCCCTTATAACCTAATTAATCTTTACTTTACATTTTTATAATTATAATTTTTATTTTACTACTTTTTACTATTTTTTGAATAATCCTATTTCATTATGACATGTACTTTATGTTAGAAACAGAGGATACTATACTGTTGTCTTGTCGGGCGATTCTGGTGGTTGACACTTGAAAACGACACCAGGTAGTGCAATATACGACAATATCAAAGTTCAGTGTTGGGTCCATTGTTGTTTTCTGTATTTATTAATGATACTGATGATGATATATCAGGCTTAATGTCTAAGTTTGCAGACGATACGAGGGCCGACAGGGTTGTAATGATACTGATGATGATATATCAGGCTTAATGTCTAAGTTTGCAGACGATACGAGGGCCGACAGGGTTGTTAATGACACTAATGACAGTATGCTACTGCAGCAGGATCTAGAAAAGTTGAGCAGATAGGCTGAGAGGTAGGAATTGAAGTTTAACATTGACAAATGTAAAGTACTGCATATGGGAAGCAGTAACTCCAGAGTAACATATCAACTGTGTGGTACTACACTGACAGTGGTATAGAATGAAAAGGACCTGGGGGTAATTGTGCAGGCAGATATGAAGTTTTCTGAGCAATGCAGATGGTCTGCAAGGGTAACTCATGGTGTCTTGTCAATGATATACAGGAATTTTTCTAGCAGGGATAAGGAGGTGATTAGCCTTGTATAAGGCAATGGTCAGGCCACACCTTGAGTACTATATACAGGTCTGGAGGCCTCATTTTAAGAAAGATGTAGAAATGCTGGAACAAGTACAGACAAGGGCAACAAGATTAGTGAATGGAACAAAGGGTTGCTCCTACGAAGAAAGGCTTAAGTTTTGCAAATTACTGTGTCTGGAGACTAGGCATCTGTAAGGTGATCTGATTGAGGTGTATAAGGCCTCAAATGGCTTAAACATGCTCAATGCTAATGGGATTCTTCCTCTTGCTCAGAATAATCACCTGAGCGGGCATAAGTTCAAATTGAGGAAAGACAGTCATAGGATAGATGTGCGGAAGTTTGCCTTTAGCCAGCGGGTGGTTGATTGCTGGAACATATTCCATCTGTCGTTGTAGAAGTTGACAGCTTAAATAGATTCGAGGCAAAAGTAGACAAACATTTAGAATGAGTGGATGGGTGAAATGAGGTTTTTTCTTTTTTTATAATGCTAATATAATATAATCATGTATATATCTAATATATATTACTGGCTTATTTCTTTATATGTATAATAATTTTTTTTCTCCTAATTTTTTCTTCCTTTTTCTTATTCTCTCTTCTGGCACAGTTTTTTTTTTTTTTTTACATACTTCTATAATCTCTCTTTCCTTCACTCTCAACTATTCTTACCTATACTACTTATACTACTTTTCTTACTTATACCTATTCTGTTACCTTTATTTATTCACCTTGCACCATATGGCTAATAATAATAATAATAATAAATAACAATAATATTTTATATATAATTACTCCTGTAAGAGTATAATATAATATCCTAATATACCGGGAAATATGCTCCCAGTATATCCTAAGTACCATTATAAAAAGCTATTTTCTTTGCTTTTCACTTTTTACTTTCTAACCCTAAATTTAATACCTCAAGATCTATTAGAGCAATTCGAGGGAAATTGAGATACTAATTCTATACTTATCCTTACCTCCTTTCTCCTTATGTTAGCATAAGCTTTCTTTTGCACGTGTATAAAATAAATAAAAAACACACAACTGAAAATTATGATTGGCACTCTTTTTCTGTATTATTTGTTTCAAAGCTACCTGTCGGGCTGTTATCTTGCCTGTTTGCTGTTAAATTTAAAGTTTAGCATAGATTGCCTTTACGTTTATAATTTGGACCTAGTTAAACATGCAGATAACAATCACAAACAGATAGCCTTGCTAATTATTGGTGGGATATATTATTATTATTGTTGCTCTTATATTATTTCTCCCTGATTGAGGGATTCCACTTCGTGACGGGTACTACTACCAAGTGCACAGGGTGGTTGTAATGTCTGGTGTTATTGATGGTCGAGGAACTCTCTGACTATCCTACAGGTGTTCAGGATTGTGACTTTCTGGAGTTCCTTGTAGGTGTTCTCTGGGAGACCTAATGCTGCTAGGCTGCTATGTAGGGTCTTTGGCACCATACCAGCAGTTGACACGATGATCAGGATGGTATTTACTTCTTGCATAGGCCACATCTCCTTGACTTCATGTCTTAGGTGCATGCACTTCCTAAATTTTTCCTCATAGGTTTTCTGGACATTGCTAGTGTTGGGCACCGCTACGTCAATCAGGTAGGTAGCCTTTTCCATCTTGTCCACAAGGGTTATGTTCGGTCTGTTGTGCGGGATGGTCTTATCTGTTATTATGGCACGGTCCCTGTATTGGGACCGCACCATAATAACGGATAAGATGGATTATTATTATTATTATTATTCATATGGTGCAAGGAAGCCTGAGGCTTATGCTACCAGCCAAAAAAAAATTTCTGAATTACCCCGAGAGAGAGAGAGAGAGAGAGAGAGAGAGAGTCTGATGTAGAGGAGAATCACCAAGAAAGAGAAGAATGGCGACATCCATCTCAGGACCCTGGGCGTGCCAAGCCCATACTCACCAGATGTGAGCCTCCTGGGGTTACTGAATGGTGTTAGAGCTCGAAAAAGTGCCATTCACTTAATCATTATTTTATTTTATTCTTTTTATTGCTAATTATATGTTTATTTATAGGGTAGAGCAATATAAACCAACATAGGCAATCTTAGTCTTTATAGGTTCTTTTGGCATTATGGTCCACTTAGTACTTTTATGCCAATATTTTAATACACTTTGAGTACCTATATAGTATCAATTATACTCTTACAGATGTAATTAGATTACAGACTGATGTAATGTTTAATCTTCAATTGATGGCATTAATCTGATCTGATATACATTTTACATCCATTCCAATATTTCATAATATGTATTTTTTTTTGTAATAACTCTTTACAATAATAAATAATTATGGTTATAATGTAATGTGTATTCACCTATTTAAATATTTATGTAATTCAAAAGAGTTTTGAATGTGTGAGATCGGTAGGTTTTAAAATTCACAAGAACAGGGACATGAAAACTTAGTTTGCAAGAATACCTTGATATGAGCCTGATCCAGTAAAGAGGGTATTATTGGAATATCGGAGAATGCCATGGTTTTTATTTAAAGATTTTCTGGCTTGTCAATCTAGACCTATTAAAACTCAAAAATTATATTTGTTATGGGGTACTGGATCCTGGAAATGTTCAATTTCCCACTACTCTGTTCATATCCAATCCCCTGTGATCTTTCCCCATGTTGTTCACCATTTTGAATTAACAAGGCATAACTTTATGGAAAAATGGTGACAAACAATCTCAGAGGCCCACATCTCATGAGTATGGGCTTGGCACACCCAGGGTTCTGAGCTAGATACAATCATTCTTCTCTTTCTTGGTGACTCCTCTCTCTCTCTCTCAGGGTAACTCAGGAATTTTTTTTGGCTAGTGCAGCATAAGCCCCAGGCTTCCTTGTACCATATGGCTGATGATGATGATAATAATAATAATAATAACAATAATAACAGAAATAGACTGTCAGCATTTAGGATTTCAATAGTGTTAAGAGCTAGTCCAACTCACTTCTTCTCTGGAAGTAACATTAATCAACAACTATGATCAAGATATAGACCAATATCACACAACCAAGAATACAGACATATTCATTTTAAAAAAATGTGTTTGTGTAAGACTGTGAATTGTGTTTTTTTAATAAAATCTGTTATTAATCACAGAAACTATTAATTTCAACTTTGTTTTACCTTTCTCCGTGGTAAAGGCATATCTGGTCTCTATTCTGGAGTCTCCCAATTGATCCAATATATTCAACTTGTAAATATAGTAAATGTTATAAACAATAAATATTTACAAAACCAATTCCTTATCGAGACATTGGTTTTGTAGTAATATTTATCATTGTATTAAGCATGTAATTTAAGATTTTGATTGCTAATTAGCTAGCCATTTGGCAAATGAGATGGTACCTTCCTCAATGGCTAGCTAATTAGCAATCAAAATCTTAAATTACATGCTTAAAAATGATAAATATTACTACAAAACCAATGTCTCGATATGGCATTGGTTTTATAAATATTTATTGTGATATTAAGTTTGCAATTTAAATTTTTGATTGTTTGTTAATTAGGAAATTACCAAGAAAGTGAAAGTTGGTGAAAGAACATCTGGTATTTGTTTACTTAAATTTAAAGTAATTATTCTAAATTTAATAAATTATTTTTTATCAAATATGCAGCAAAATATTCTGATATACATTCTAATAACTGGAGCGAACAGATGGGTGAAATGGGAAGTGTCTTTTTTTTTTTTTTTTTGGCTGATGCTGCATAAGCTTGCTTCCTTGCATCATATGCCTCTACAAATGCTAATGCTAATACACCTGGGTATATAATAAATTATGTAATACAATGCTTCAAGAATGAATGATGTACCAGAATTTCAAGAATTACTGGATTATGTACAGAACACATCAAAAATGCTCTAGTACATAATAAACAATTCAAGAATACTCATTCATGCTCCACATTAAAAACCTAATTCAATATTTTCATGCTGAATGATTTACTTATATGCAAAATTTTTAAGAAGTGTAGTTCCCTTTTATATCCTGATAAAACAAAAAAATAGTGTAAACTGCAGCCATTATCAGCCCACTGCAGGATGGAAGCCTCCTTTTCCATTTCCCTCACGTTGAGGGAAATGGACCATAACCTTCCATGCTGTTAATTCCATAATCTTCCAGTTGTAGTTGGCAGATGGACAATGTTTAGCAGTCAGGGGCTTGAACCCCGGTCTACTTAAAGAGCATATGCTACTGCACTCCCGCTCCTGACCACTCGGCTATGGAGGAACAGTATTGCTATTCTCAAAGCAAGGGAGTAGCAGGACCAATAAAATCATCATTTTTATTGGTAAAAGTTACAACCAGCACCACAGTTAACAATCAGCCATGCATTTTTTGTGGCCCTAAACAGACTCAACTGTGCAACATACATAGTGCCACTACTGCTCATGTACATTACCCCAAAACATCTCTCAGCATCAAAAACCAGCACAGTCCTCAAGGAAACTGATCTACCTGCACCTCCCGCCAAACTTCCCTGCATCTCACCATAAAGACAACCACATTTGAAGCAAATTAAGTGTTTTAGGCCCCTAGCCACCAAGAATCATCACCTGTGGCCATGCTACTCAGACAGCATATGACGTATAGGTAAATAAACTTGCATTAGCCAAGAGGAGCAGGGCTTCCACAAACAGAAGCTAAACATGTAACTGGTGAATAGTGTGCAGACCAAATGAACTGTATAGTTAAATTACACATATGAATTATACACAGAGATTATTGTATTGATTACTGTATTTCAATTTCTTAAAATAAGAAAACCTGCTATTTAATTTATTCTTCTTGCTTTAATAATAGAGGCCCGCCCCCTAAGGGAGGAGGCCCTTGGTATATATGTATCTACTTATGTATCTAGTGTGCCTTTTGGGTAATCCAACACTATGTAATAGCAGTCAGATATTCTTACTGTGTGAACTGCAGCCCCTAAATACCTCACACAAAAAAATTATTAAGTAGTTTAAACTAGGCGCCTCTGTAGCCAGGTGGGCAGGCGCAGCAGTGCGTAGCACATGCTTCTTGGTTAGACCGGAATTCGAGCCTGTGACCACCAAATACGGAGAATGCGGAAAGATCAGGGAATGACCACCGCATATCCCCACGGAGCAATATGGCCTTAGTTGCTAATGCTCCTAAAAAAAAAAAATAATAATAAAAAATAAAAAAAAAAAAGTTTAAATTAGTGCTCACCCCTAAGATACAGCTACTCGTGGCATTCAGCCACATAACCTATACCTCTGCCCAGTCCTTGCCTACACCCAGGGCTGCTGCGACCCTATGTGCCACCAGTAAGCAAAATCAACTTGCCACCCCAAAATATTTCAATTAAAACATAAAGGCGTAAATAATTATTAATTTATTGAAAAAGAAAAGAATTATAACAAATCTCACATATATAATATAATGAAACAAAAAACAAAAATAACAAAAATCATTCTGAAATTCTGGAAATAAACTTTAACTTCTAAATCCCAGTAATCTTATTCTATCGCAATAATAAAATAAAAGGAAAATTATAATGTTAAAAAAATTATACAAATCTGTTTCCTTGCTTTAAGAGATGCAAATTTATTAATTATTTCATTTATGTTTATTTGTTTCAAAAAGGTCATTTTCTATTGAAAATATTGCCAAATTAGAGAGTCATTGTTGAGACATTGTCGATCATAAATAATTTTTGATTAATTTTAATTTTGAAAAACTCCATTCACCTGAGGCAACTGAAACTGGTAAAGTCAGAAAAGACATTAGTAGTAGCATATGAGGCAAGAAAGCAAGCTTATACAGCATCAACCAAAATAAAAAAATATATAAAAAAAAGGAAAAAAGCCATTTCCCATTCGCCTCTCCATCCACTCCAAAAGTTTGTCCAGTTCTTTCTTGAATTTATTTATCAACTTCCACGACGACAGATGGAAGTTTGTTCCAGCAATCAACTACCCCCCCCCCCCCGGCTAAATTCAAATTTCCGAACATCTATTCTACAACTGCCTTTCCTCAATTTGAATCTATGCACCCACAGGTTTGTAATCTGAGCAAGAGGAAGAATCCCATTGGCATTGAGCCTGCTCAACCCATTCAATACCTTAATTAGATCACCTCGCAGGCACCTAGTCTCCAGACGCTGAAATTTGCAGAACTTAAGCCTTTCTTGGTAAGAGCACCCTTTTGTTCCCTGCATTTGCATAAATTTTTAATGCACCTGCTACATTTGGAAAAGTATCTTTAAAATTGTTTTTAAAAACATATTGTAACACATCAGATGGGGTAATATTATCTTTAATATAAATTTGAAGTACTCTTTTAAGTTTTTCAGTAATGCTAAACCATCAATATCAGACTCATTATGATTAATGTCACTTAATTTAATATGTAAATCTTTGCAAAGATTTAAGAAATCGTTATATGACCATTTTTTTAATTCAGAAATATTATAAAATATTTCTACAAGTTCTTTCGTATATCTAAATCCTTCAGTTAACGAGAAAATTTTTGTGTCCATAATTTGAAAGAAAAAAATAATTTCGAAATTTTGTTGCAGATCCTGAATAGCTTCCTCTCTACTTTCATAATCGAAATGACGTCTTTTCAATCTATATTGCTTGCAATGCTTACTTCTGGAAACTAAGTGGCAATGCCAACGACAGTAGCCATATTATTAGCCGAATCAAGAATTTTTTGGAATGCTTCTTCTGTTCTGTTTTCTTGAAAATATTCCGTGACTTCCCATTGGTAGGGGTGTAAGACAAGGATGTTCCATGTCCTCCATACTATTTGATTTATATGCAGAAGCACTGATAAAAGAATTCAAAGAAGAGCTGAAAGGAGGTGTAAAAGCAGGAGGGAAGAAGAAGATAAAGACAATAAGATTTGCATATGACTAAATATTGATTGCTAATAATGAAGAATTACACCGACGTCTTGAACAGCACAATAAAGGGGTAAAATATGAAGATTAAGAGCAGTAAAACCAAGGTAATATTAATTTCAAAGAAGCCACGAAGAAGAATCAATGTAACACTAGATGGAATAATATTGGAACAGGTCGACAGATACAGGTACTTAGGAAGAATAATGATAGAAAATGGAAAAAGCCTGAAAGAAATAAAAACAAGAATTGCAATGGGCAATGAGACATTTAGTAATAGAAAAGAACTGTTTAGAAGAAATTTCAAGAAGGAATTAAGAAAGCAAATGGTGAAAACATTAATATGGACTGTTGTATTATATGGCTCCGAAACATGGACACTGGGGAAGAGGAGATTAGATGCATAGAAGCTTTAGAGATGTGGGTGTGGAGGAGAATGGAAAGGGTGAAATGGGTGGATAGAGTGAGTAATGAGATTTTGAGGAAAGTAGAAGAGAACGTTAGTAAAGAATTAAGAAAGAGACAAAATAGCTTTATAGGACATGTATTGAGAAGAGAAAGCATGTACAGGAAAGGAATTGAGGAGTAGATGTGTGGAAAGAGAACTATTGGGAGAAGGAGAATTGGAATGATGGATTGGATGATAAGAGGAAATTATGCAGGCATTAAAAGTATAGAACAAGATAGAGAAACATGGTGCCAATGGAGCCCTGAACCTGCTTGAGGACAGAGAACTTGAAGAAAAAGATTTTATAACAGAAAATATAAATATAAAACACATATCTAGATAAGCAGCTTAACGTGTCTGCAATTTCATGTACTGTATTTATTTCAAATGAATTATTTGCCTGTCATGTTGAATACTGGTAAATGATGGAAGTCGAGTTGAGTGTCTGATTGTATAAAACCAATCATTGTATAAAATCAACTTTATCGATATAAAATTGTATAAAACCAATCAGATGACCAGCACGATTTCTGGGTATGTGGGACAGGCTTTTGGTTGGGTTTTAAGAGTAACACTAAGTTGCAGAATGGCAATCCCTTTGGCTCTTTATTCATGCTTAGCAGCAGCACTAATTGACTCAATTGCCTGAAGGCGAGAGGTGCGAACAATGCGTTCCCAGTAGGCTCTCGTAATCCGTTCGTTATATGGAAATTTTCTTCATTCTACTGAAACTATTATAAATATAATTACCAGGGGAATTTTAAAAAAGATCACTAAATAGAAAATTTCTCTATAAAGAAGTTCGTTAAACAGAGGTCCAACTTGTATATGTCAAAATTTTTTTTTGCTGCCCTCCTGAACTGCCGCCCATATGTGGCACTTACCTTGCCTACCCACTTGCAGCAACCCTGCCTACACCAGTGGCAAAACAATGAAAAATTGACTGCATTGCAAAAATAATCAACCGACTCATACTAACTGCAATGAATACACCAACCTCTATATATGACAAGCACCTTAATAAAATTAAATTAAACACAAGATAACACTGTACATTTAATATAAAAATAAAATACACTGAAGCCTATGGAGTTAAAAGTGATAAAAAAATAATAATAAATAGATAAAATTAAAATATATGAATATTAGAGTTAAAAGCAGTAAAAACAACACTAACGCTTTCAAAGGCAACTGCCTCCTTCATCGACAGTACAACTTTACAGTCACGGTATATCCTTAAATAATACCAGCAGGATCATGACTGTTGGTGCATGTTACTGAAGGAGCATAGGAATTACCCTCCACACATGCATGGAGACCTCATTTCTTAAAATAAGTAAAACAGCTATTTTTATTTATTCTTGCTTCAATAATAGGGGCTCACCCCCCTGAGGGAGAGGCCTTAAGTATGTACCCACTGTGCCTTTTGGGTAATCCAGCAAGCACTGTGCAATAACAGATATTTTTACTGCATGGTCAAGTTCTGATACCATCTCTAAATATCTCACACAAAAAATTAGAAAGTAGTTTTAAACCAATAAATTTATTAATAAATATAATAAATTCAATTCTTTTTAATTTTATCTATTTATTGCTACTTTTTTTATCACTTTTAACTCCATAGTCTTCAGCGTATTTTATTTTTATATTAAATATATAGTATTATCTTGTGTTTAATTTAATTTAATTTTATTTAAGTCCTTGTCATTTACACAAATTGGGGTATTTATTTCAGTCAGTATGAGTCATTAGTTTCACAACCGCTGAGACCCATTTGAAGAATCAGTCACGATAATCAACTGAACTACAGCAACAAATGAAAATTTTTTAAATTATCTTCTGCAACATCACATTCTCTCTGGCCCCATTGTAATGTCATAATTATAATTTTCTGTGTGTATCTTGAAGGGTTATCATTTATATCAAAATTTATAAATATTTAGTGCAAAGAGTTGTTAAAAAATGTTCATAGGTTGCACAGATTTTCACTAAACCATATTTGTGAATAGATTCTGAATGACACTTCTTAGTAAAATTATTATAGATTAAAAACATCAGTGATGACTGTGTAAAATTCTGTAACAAAAGTGTAGGTGTGGGAGTGAAAAATCTGCTCGATCTTAAAATGCTTACAGCCTGAGGTTTGCCAAGGTTAGTTTCCACCCGGGTACCAGCACTAATTTGCTGCTTCCCATATATATACATATATATATATATATATATACACATATATATGTGTGTGTAAAATTTCATATTAAGAAGTCTAAGAAATAGATAAATACATTTTAAAAAGTTAATTTTATTTTCATCAAATTAACAATTTTTGAACAAGATAAATCTCTCATACAAATATTACATAAAAGCTATATAATATAATTTAATTGCATAAGAGAAAAATTAACATTCTGAAATAACTAAATTTCATATTAAATAAAAATAACTATTTCTTTAAACTAACAATGAAGGTACAAAAAATAACATAATACTGTTAATAATATGTAGTTTCGGGTAAAATTAACTTTCCTAGGCTTTTTTTTATTGCAACCTCGTTTACAACATCTGAAATGTCTAAGTCTACAGCAATTTTATTTTCAATACTAGTAATATTTAAATTCGAAATTCTTTCCTGTTTCATATTTGATCATAAATAATTTTATGACCTTAAGCTTAGAAAAGATCTTTCTCCAGATGCCACTGTCACAGGCACAGTCAAAAATATTCTTAAAAGCTATTGAAATGTTTAAATATATTTATAAGGTTATTTTGAAAATACAGTATATACTCTAAAACAGTTACTACATTCATATTAAGCTTGATATAAGTCAAAGAATTTCAATTTTGTTGCACAAATCAAAAGCATTTATATCAGATTATTTTTGTTTAATATCTGATAATTTAATTTGTAAATCCATACAATATTTCATTTTTGTTTCTCTACTCATTGTTAATAATGAATAAATGTTATTTAAAACTGTCATCTGTCCTATATTCTTTTAAATAATTATTAACTTGCTTTAACATTTCTATTATTGTTGGTATGAATATATCAGATTTTTGCATTAATTTACTTAAAATATCATACCAGATTGCTATGGAACATATAAACTTGTATGATTTTATTTTTAGTAATAAAGGCTTAGCTAAATTTCTTATTTCACTATCTCTAGATGTAACATTAACTAGAATATATAATGCATCACAGATTACATCCAAATTATATCTCAATACTTTTATAGCATTTATCCTATTTTCACACCTCGTATCATCATTCACAGAATATTCATCATTGATGCTCAATAAAAATATTCGACCAAAGTTGAACATTAGATGATTATTTATGGCTATCCTTTTCTTCCAGAAACTTAAAACCAGTTTATGATGCCTCTGAATCAATAAGAACACCTATTGGGAAATTAAAAAGGGACAAAAAAATCCACAAAGATTAAAAATGAATTTTAAACTGGAAGACAATAGTCATCTACATAACTAAAAAAGTCACATGACCACTGAAGAGTTAAAATGAAAATGTGTAAAGAAATGCTAAATTTTGGAAGGGAAGAAAATTATGTGATTGGCTGAAATTCTGAATACTGATTGGTTGTCTAATTTAATGAAAATTTGTGTTCTCAGAAAGTCTGAAAGCAATTTTGTTGTAAACTGTGAAATTTTAAAAATATTTACTGGTATAATAATGTTTGTGGTAGTTGCAAAGATGTGTGCCTTTAAAAAATGTACTGAAGTGTACTGCTGCAATAAACTAAATTAGGGAACAACAGACTACAGATATTGTCCCTTTGTACTGTCACATACACACTTACGAACTGTGAATCTTATGAAACTGTTTTTTAAAATGCACCAACACATATCACTATAAATATATGATTCATTTTTTTATTCTGGTTTTCTAATGCCACCAGAACCTGCTGCATGAATGCTTTACACCCCCACTTGGTGTTCCTACTTACGGCATGAGCAGTTATGGATATTTCTCATTGAAAATAAATTTTTGTTCTGGTCACTACAACACTTTTATCTGCAATTTTAAAATATTATAATCTTAATGGAATAACTTTTCCTTCTTTAATTTCATAATCTGAGTTGCTGGAAAGCTAATTATCATATACCACCCACCAGAAACTTATTATGTTGCCGTGTGTGAATATTTCCGATTTTTTTTTTTTTTCCTAGTCATTAATAGAGACTACCTTAAGTATAAATTGTATGGTCACAGTTATAATAGTTAATATTTATAAATAATTAAAAAACTGTATTTTCTCATTACCCCACTCTTCTTACTTAACTCTTACTAAAACAGTTCTTTCAAATAAAGTGAGAAGCACACATACAATCTTCTCTAATAAAAAAGCAAAAAGAAAATCAAACTGTGCTTGTACCAATTCAAAAAGCATAAAACCTCTGCAATTTTATCTTCCTTGCCTCTACAAGCAAACCCTGTCACTATGGGAAGCAGTCACAAACAACTTGCATGATAGGAAGTATTTCAGCTACTGTTATGTTGTTTTTACACTAAAGCAAATAAGGCTGTAAAGTAAACTGAGTAAACTAAATTGTAAATTGACTACATTCTATGGTTGATTTTCCTGTTTACTGGATGAAAACCCCAAGTTGGAGTGGGGGAAGGGAAGGACATCCAACTGACTCCCCCTTTCCCTGAGAACTTCACTACTGAGTTAAAAAACAACGGTGCCCTGCAGTTGCAGAGAACTATTGATCAATGCGACATGACCTCAATCCCAGACATAATACTGATGTCGCTGACCAATCACACCGCTATCATCAACAATTGTGGCTTGAGTCACTGCACATATCTGGTTACCATAGCGCTTTAAATCGCAATAGAGGCATGCGGCTACACCCAATCATGGAGGCTGTAGTGTTGCAATGTGACAAATGCTGGCACTTGGCTTATGAGTGCACCCTGCATTTATAACAACAATCACCTAGTCCGGCCCAGTAAATGTTTTAGTATTACGTACATATCCTCGTATGACCATGCTCGGCACATTCCATTTGTAATGTTTTATGTATGTATTTTCATAGGTGATGAAGAGATACTTGATCTCGGAAGCTTCTATTTAATTACTTATCTCATTTATTATTTTTAGCCCTGTTAAACTTAGTTCCCGTTTTCTGGTTGAACTGTATTCTTCATTGTTTATTTATGGAACCAGGAACCAGAGGCCTGTTCAGTATTAAAAAACAGCCCAAAAAAATTCCTTCCATTTTGACAGCACTCAAAACTCTGCCCTTTTCCACATATGAAATTTACTGAAAGCCGTTCACAGTTACATTGTCTGACAAATTTGATTGCTTATTATGATGTGGTCACAAAGGAACTGGATGCAAAAAATAATTTTGATATCATATACTTGGATTTCAGGAAAGCTTTTGACACTGTTGCGCATGGAAGACTACTGTACAAATTGGAGCAGAATGGTATTAAGGGTAAGTTGCTACAATGGATAAAAGGATGGTTAAGTGGGAGAAGACAGAGGGTGGTAATCAATGGGTGCTGCTCTTCGTGGACTAATGTTATTAGTGGAGTCCCACAGGGTTCGGTGTTGGGTCCACTGTTGTTTTGTGTATTTATCAATGATATTGATGAAGGTATATCAGGCTTAATGTCGAAGTTTGCAGATGACACAAAGGTTGGCAGGGTTGTTAATGACAGTAATGGCAGTGTGCTACTGCAACAGGATCTAGATAATTTGGGCAGATGGGCTAAGAAGTGGCAACTGAAGTTCAACCTTGACAAATGCAAAGTACTGCATATGGGTAGAAGTAATCCCAGAGAAACGTACCAACTGTGTGGTACTACACTTAAGGTGGTAGAAAATGAAAAAGACCTGGGAGTAATTGTGCAGTCAGATATGAAGTTTTCTGAGCAGTGCAGACAGGCTGCTAGGGCGGGTCATGGGGTTTTGTCAATGATATATAGGAATTTTGCTAGCAGGGAAAAGGAGGTGATTGTCCCTCTGTATAAGGCAATGGTCAGGCCACGCCTTGAGTACTGCGTACAGGTCTGGAGGCCTCATTTTAGGAAGGATGTAGATTTGCTTGAGCGTGTACAGAGAAGAGCAACACGATTGGTGAGGGGAATGAAGGGATCCTCTTACCAAGAGAGGCTTAAGTTCTGCAAATTGCAGTGGCTGGAGACTAGGCACCTGCGCGGTGATCTGATTGAGGTCTATAAGGCCTTGAATGGGTTGAGCACGCTGAATTCTGATGGGATCCTTCCACTTGTTCAGAATACGAACCTACGGGGACATAAGTTCAAATTAAGAAAGGACAGATGTAGAATAGATGTGCGGAAATTTGCCTTTAGCCAGCGGGTGGTTAATTGCTGGAACAAACTTCCATCTGTCGTTGTAGAAGTTGATAGGTTAAATAAATTTAAGGAGGAACTGGACAGGCATTTGGAGGGAATGGTGTGATTTTTTTTTTTTTTTTTTTTTGGCTGATGCTGCATAAGCTCCTACACTTGCTTTCTTGCATCATGTGCCACTACTACTACTACTACTACTACAACATCGGTGTAGGTCTGGAGTGGGAAAAAAATCTACCCACAGTATATTTTGCCTGGGGCTCTGTCCAGAGTCACTGAACTTAATTGAGTTTACTGCTACTGAGCTATCATTTGAATGCTAGATATCATCATTCTTCTTTTTCTTGGTGATTCCCTTCTACTCTCTCTCTCTCTCTCTCTCTCTCTCTCTCTAGGGATAATTCAGAAAAAAATTTTTTTTTTGGCTGGTGGAGCATAAGCCTCAGGCTTCCTTGCACCATATGGCTAATGATGATAATAATAATAATTCACTTGAAGTATACTAAAGTAAGATTGAAAATTTTTTTTATATATGAGATATATTTTATTTTTATGGAAATTTCACCACATACAAAACCTGATGCATTAAATAATATCAGAAAAGAATCCTATCCTTAAATTACTATGATTATAACTAAATAATGTTGTTATAGAATTCTTATTCTTCAGACTAGAAGTAGAGCAACATTCAATTTGACTGCTGAACATTTAAGTTATTGTAACTTTTTTAATACATATTATAATTTCCCAGGATTTATCACTTTTTCTAAAATGTAACCCTCTACAAATATATTTTTAATTTTTTTATTAAAAAAAAAAAAAAAAAAAGTTTTATATCTGTAAGTATGGCTGCAGTCAATTTGTCTGTAACATGTTCACCTGAAATGTCCCTTTCAAAATTTTTTGTTAGACTATATGCTCTGTGTGCATTATACAGTTTCCACACCTTTGTGTTTAATGAAAGTAAACAGTTCAGACCTGTAAATATGTTCTTCGGTGTGTAACATATATGTTGTAGTAAAATTTTATTAATTCCCTTTTCATATTATGTGTTACTTGTAAAAAAAAAAATAAGGTTAACTTGTGAGCCTACACTACAACAAACTCTAGATTATCTATCAGAACTGAAGAAATTATCTGAAAATGACTCAGATGTCCCAAGTAATGATAATGCCTCCAATAAAAATAATTCTATTCTATCTGGATATAATTCCTTTTATGGAGCCTAAACACCACAATGATAGTTGCTACTTTCAAGAAGCAAGAATAAGCTGATGCTGTCAAATCAGAGCACTCAGAAACTTTTGTACATGCACCAATGAATTCTCAGAAATCAAGTAACACAAACCAAGAGAGCTGAGGAAAGAACATTTCAGGAAGATTCCTCATTTCCTATTTCAAGAGGATTCCTCAAAAACAGATTTAATGCTTTATTCCATTTCTGTTTTGAGTGTATTCACCTTTTTATTGATGAAACAAATGTCATAATATACAGAATAATAACTGAGAAATTTCATTAGAATTGAATTCATTTCTTCATCTGCTTAAGTCATAAAAAGTTTAAACTGGGAGTGGGGGCAGTTTCTTCATGGATTTTTTTTTTTTTTTTTTTGCAAACAATGACTCCATATCATTTTATTGAAATAAGAAAATATATCCACTGTAGCAAAAAGGCAAGAAGAAACAAGACTTCTATATGAAAACTTTTCCTCTAGTATCTGAAATTTGATAATAAATGTATAAATAACTATACAATGCTTTATACACTAGATGCAACAGTATTGGTTGAAGAACTGGTTCTGACAAATAAGTGCCAATTTACTCAATTCATGTCAAATAAACCATCAAATTTTCAGTAGCTACCACATAGGTTGAAAATTCATTGTCAATTTTGTATTTGGAAAACATAATAATCAACTGACAGATTAGATAGCTTTTGAAGCTGATGGAGTCACTCCTCCAAAAAAGATGTACCTACCGACAATATTTTTAATTTAGTTTCCCTCAAAAAAAAAAAAAAAATTGTAAGAAAATACAATGAAGGGAGGGGAAGAATCATAAAAATTATGGTCACTATGAATCACATTAGAAAAGAATTGCCCACCTTTACAAAAACTAAAAGTTTAATCTGTTATCTACTAAAATTATGGAACATAATGATTGTTTAATGATAAATTATCAAGGAAAAGTAAAAAGTATTCTATAACTGTAACTACTTTATACATACACACACCCATGTTAACATCATGTGGCTAAAAAAGAAAGAAACCCAACTGTAAATCTTCATAATTCTACAAATTATGGCAGAAATATTCCATGAGAGCAAGTTCTTTGCTAAAAATTACAAGTTTTCTGTAACATACAGTCAAAGCTCTTTATAGTGACCCTCTTTTTAATATCACACATGTTATAACGCCATATGTGGACGGTCCCGGCCAATTTCTCATTAACCTAATGCTACTTTATGAACAATCAATATAATGCCCTTCTGATATAACGACCATTTTCTCATTTCCTCATTATTATAACGACAATTTTCTCATTATATAGAGCTTCAACTGTATTAGATATAGAACAGAACCAGTAACATCTATAATAAAAATCAAAGACTTGTGTGTAATCAATTTACTGGAACAATTTAATTACTTGTATGCATTGCTGCCTAAATTAATTCTGCTTTTCTGTAACACTTCATAAATAATTAATATGAGCAAATATTGCTTTTTTATAGTTATATTCATTTATTGGTATTAACAAAGTACGATAAAGTTTTATTTTATGAATTTGTGTCAGTTTTCAACTTAAATGAAGAAAAATGTTATGAAACAGTACTAAATTTAATTAACAACAAACCGCATGTACAATAGTCAATTAAATTGATTGTTGTTGTACTTGCAGGTAGATAAAACATCTAGCATCTAGCTAGCTAGTATTAAGATGTCCTGATCATGACATTAATTAGTGTATTTGCTTCATTACTACATAGCTGAATTTTTTTGACAAACCAAAGTTTGTACATTGGCATCATTATTGTAACATCACATATTCTGAAATTCTTCACAAGTTTATCTCCTTATACTTTAAATAAGTAGTATATCCTAATTACAAAAAACTACTGTTACTTGTGAAGGATTTCACAATATGAGATGTTACATAATGATGCCAATGTCCAAACTTTGGTTTACCTGGGTGAATTGGATCTATCCAATATTGAAGGAGGCAATGAGGGAAGTAAGCAAACCTTTAGCCATAATTATGAGAACATCCTTGAACTCAGGGGTAGTCCCCACAGACTGGAGATATGCAATTGTATCCCCAATTCACAAAGGGGGGGGGGGGTGATCTACGGATGACACAAGAAATTACAAACCAGTTAGTTTAACATTTGTTCCGGGGAAAATAATGGAGTCACTGGCTAAAGATGCACTGCAGAATCATCTAGACAAGACTGCCGTATTAATTCAGACATAGCACAGGTTTATTAAGGTACAGTCTTGTCTGACAAATCTGATTGGATACTATGATGTGGTTACAAAGGAACTGGTTGCAAAAAATAATTTTTACATCATATACAGCAATACCTCGCACAGTGCAGCTTCAATCAGTACAGGATTCACTATAGTGCAGTTTATAATCTGTGACTGCAATTGATTATCAATTAATATTGTTCTTAGTCTACCTCATTACTATTTGTATTTATTATTTTTCCCATTGAAACTGTTCCTCGTTTAGTGCTGATTCAGTCAGTGCTGTAGTTTTTTCCCAATGCATTAACCTCGCTGTGAGAGGTATTCCTGTACTTGGATTTCAAGGAAAGCTTCTGGCGCTCTTGCACATGGAATACTGTACAAATTGGACCAGTATGGTATTAATGGTAAGTTGCTACAATGGATAAAAGGGTGGTTGGGTGGGAGAAGACAGAGAGTGGTAACCAATGAATGTTCTTCAGTCGTGGGGTATTGTGGAGTCCCCCAGTGTTCAGTGTTGGGCTCACTGTTGTTTTGTATATTTATCGATGATACTGATGAAGGTATATCAGGCTTAATGTAGAAGTTTGCAGATGATACAAAGATTGGCAAGGTTGTTAATGGCAGTAATGGCAGTGTGCTACTGCAACAGGATCTAGAAAATTTCGGAAGATGGGCTGAGAAGTGGCAACTGAAGTTTAACATTGACAAATGCAAAGTACTGCATATGGGTAGAAGTAACCCCAGAGAAATGTACTAACTGTGTGGTACTACACTTAAGGTGGTAGAAAATGAAAAGACCTGGGAGTAATTGTGCAGTCAGATGTGAAGTTTTTCTGAGCAATCCAGATTATTATTATTATTAGCCATATGGTGCAAGGAAGCCTGAGGCTTATGCTGCACCAGCCATAAAAAAAAAAAAAAAAAAAAAAAAAATTCTGAATTACACTGAGAGAGAGAGAGAGAGAGAGAGAAGGGAATCACCAAGAAAGAGAAGAATGATGATATCCAGCTCAGGACCCTGGGTGTGCCAAGCTCATAAACACCAGACTTGAGCCCCATAGGCTGCCAGAGCAGGTCATGGGGTATTGTCAATAATATACAAAATTTTGTAATTGGGAAAAGATGCTTATCCCTTTGTATAAGGCAATGGAGGCCTCATTTTAGGAAGGATGTAGAGTTGCTTGAGTGTGTACAGAGAAGGGCTCTTACCAAGGAAGGCTTAAGTTCTGCAAATTGCAGCAGCTGGAGACTAGGCACCTGCAAAGTGATCTGATTGAGGTGTACGAGGCCTTGAATGGGTTGAGCACAATGAATTCTGATGGGATTCTTCCACTTGCTCAGATTACAAACCTAAGGGGACATAAATTCAAATTGAGGAGAGACAGTTGTAGAATAGATGTGCAGAAATTTGCCTTTAGCCAGTGGCTGGTCAATTGCTAGAACAAAATTCCATCTGTCATTGTGGAAGTTGATAGCTTAAATAAATTCGAGGAACTGGACAAACTTTTAGAGGGAATGGATGTGTGAAATTTTTTTTTTTTTTTTTGGCTGATGCTTCATAAGCTCATACCTTGCTTTCTTGCATCACATGGCTCCATTATTATTACAGTACTACCTAAAAAATTCAACTATGTAGGAATGATGCAATTGCTCTAAATAATGTCATAGTTTGAATTTCATACAGTTTGGGCCTTTTTGCCCAAAAATATTATTAGATGCCCTGATCCCGATTTTACTGGATTAAAAATAAGTGTGTAAACATTAGTAAATCAGGTAAATTATGAAAAATTTTAAAAAGGATAAATGAATTTTAAAAAAAAAATGTGCTTGAATAAGTTTAGCAGTATTATTGAAAAATAACAATTTTGTCATCGTGTTTGGGCAACATAAAATTTATCATTGCCTTTCCTCAAAACCTTTACTTTCATCCTCAGAAATTAGGTATACCCCACCCCTCCCCCAATTCATTGTACACCACATTGGGCGTTTTTTTTTTTTTTATAAATATTCATAAGTAATATAAAACAGCATCTGTACAAGCAATGCTTCACAACTGGTAAAATTCATTCATTCATGTGTTAATAAGTTTATTATGACAGTTTGTGGATTACAAAAAACCTGGGCGATATACTTCACATAACAGTATTGTAATAACTTTAAAAATTAAACAAAAATCGAATTTAAAGTCACATATTAATTGCAAATTACAGTTCCCAAACATATTAGTTGAGCAATATACTCGTCTGTACAACCAAAATTGCTCGCCGCTAACAAACTGGAGTGTGCTGAGACACGACTTGGCGATATCTGTTGAAACACTGTTTCATTGTAATTCGATGGGATCTCACTATGCAAAGCCCTAGGGCAGAAAATGCATAAATATCAGCAATGCTCCTGTATCTAATGGGCCAATTTCAAAATAGGAACGCGTAAACTTTTAATATATAATGTCCACACCATTTTAGCGCCATCTGCATTAATTATCAGCGCCATCTGGTCCAACATCAGCTACAACATCGACTGCAACATACGATGTACGCCATATTTTCTGTTTAATGTTCGATTACCACTTTCGCTGGAAACTTAACCAAGCCGCCATGATCAGTAGCAGTAATGTACTGACGCTTCAAACAACGAAATAGTGAATGCAGATACCGTCAATTTAGTTGCACAGTTTACGTGCTTTTCACAAGATACTGTTAATATGAAACGCTAATGCTTTGCTTTTACGAAGATAATACTCACAGTGATACTAAATTTCTTTGAACCGGCACGGCGGCGCTGCAGTTTATTCCGACATGGTGGATAGATACAGCACTACAATAGCGTAATCGACCTGGGGTAACCAACTGTGCCTTTATGTCAATTGATTGAATCATGGAATTGTATTGGGATATGTATAAAAGTAACAACTATAAGAATCATTACGCAAATGACGAGATTTTGCTTCTTCTCAGTAAGAATACAAACTATGTCACTTCTTACCTAAAATTTACCAGTTCTAACACTTGAGGGCGTTGCATCTGTAGTTATCTACCATCCATGATGGCAGCCGAAGAGAAGTGCCAGCTAAAATTCATGCGCATGTCGCTGACGATTTCGAAGATATTAATGGTGAAAGAATGGTGAAAACTGTTGCAAAATTTTAATGACTTTAGCTAAAGCAACGTCCGTTTTAGATTGGAAAAAAATAAATAAATAACGGATGTTCGGAAATTGAAAGCAAAATCAAAGTTTCTAAGGGTAAATCTAAAATTAAATCACTGAGTGCAAAAAAAAAAAAAAAAAAAATTTCTATTCGACCCTGAAAATGAAACAAATTACTGTATTAAAATTTTTGTGTCTACTGGGATCACAAAAGCATTTTATAGGTAAATAAAATGGTACTTATATCGAGCAAAACATCGAATTTAATTCAAAAACTATAATCTGTGTTCTAACAATTTTAAATATTAATATTTTTAAAAATATAATTCAAACTTTCGTTTTATACAAAAAATAAATTATAAACATAAGAGTTATGGCGTTCAACACGTTTACCAATTCAGTGCTTGTTTTTTTTTTTTTTTTTAATGATATTCCTGAATCACAGATTTGTATTTTTAAACAAAATTGTAAATCGCTGTGATTGCAATTGAGGAAAGCAGGAAATTCTGATTGGAGGCAAAAAACAAGAAAAAAAGTAAATAGTAGTGGACATTTTGAAAAAATTCAAAGACAAGACAAATGTGGCAGGGTTTTTTTTTGTTTTTTCTTTATAAGCTTGTTTTCTTGTAGCATTAGCAAAGGCATATGATGCAAGAAAGAAAGCCTTAGCATTAGCCAAAAAAAAAAAAAAAAAATTCCCATTTCACTCATCCATTCATCATCCATCACATGCCACTACTACTAATGAAAATAGAATATATTTTTATAGTAACGAGCTAGTATTTAATATAATTAAAATTCAATGCAAATCAGACATCAGCTTGAAAATAAAAATTAATGAAAGCCATTTGAAAGAGAATCTTTTCTGGCTATGACAACCTATAACTACGAGTATAATAGGTTGAAACAGATAAGAAGAAGCATGCCTTCCAAATTCTCAGAATGTTCTACCTAGATCTTGAGAACATCGTAATAAAGTTCTGTTTAAGAATTGGTATCAAACATCCAGGGAGAAAATTTTGTCTAAAGTCGAGTAAGGCACTTGAAGTTGGCAAAATATACCCAATAATTTTGAGGGGGGAAAGGAATTGCTCTGAACCATTAAGGTTAATTATGAGGGATTACTTCGGAATGAAGAAGTGCCAACATATCGCTAATACATAAAGGCTGATCTATGTGCGAAGATAGTAACTACCGGCCGTTTAGCCTGCTTCAGTGGTAGGGAAAATAATGGAGGAAATTATCAAGGGTGCAATACAGGGTCATTTAAATAGTGGGAGAGTAAGCAGGTTAAAAACCAAAACAGTGAAGGCTATGAGGCGTCAGTATATTGTGTCTGAAAATTGCATGTATTCTGTAAATAATTTGTTTATTTGTTAGATTAAAAACACGATCTTCCCAGACATAAAAGTGATAAAAATTCCTCGCGTCATGGACGCATTCGAACCTAGGCTTTTTCCACCAGTGTAGAGAGGATGTTGATTACATCCACTGAGCAACGGTCGTTTTAATAGAAATGGAGCTCTGAAGGAACCACAATACAGTTTTGAACACAGTGTGATCTATATTCTTAATACGGATTTTAGTAAAGAGTTTGACTCAGTTTGACCTGTACGAAAGGTGACTGTGTAAACTGGAATATGTTGGGACCACAGGGAGGTGGATGCGTAGGTGGATGGAGGGCAGATGTCAAGGGGTTGTGACTAATAACACACGTTTACAATGTTAATTGAGGTTTCAGTAAAAGTATGTGGCAGTTATTTATGCACGTTTACTGATTATTAAACAGAAATCCATTTGTTTCTATCACGTAAAAATTTTTCACAATTCATTAACAAAATATTACCTAGGCAATACGCAATATTACAAAATATTGCGTATAAAAATATTATACGCAAATGTGTACATAACTATAGTTTCTGCAATGGTTTACAAGTTTTATACTCATATGTTCGTAATCAGCATCAAATATTTGCCTCAAATACAACAGAGTGTGCAGGTTTAATTAATGGAGGCACTGGTGAAAGAAGCACTGCAGGATCATCTAGACAAGACTTCAGTTATAGCTAGGACACAGCATGGTTTTGTTAAGGGGAAGTCTTGCCTGACCAATTTGATTGGATACTATGATGCAGTCACAAAAGAACTGGATGCAGGGAATAACTTTGATATTATATACTTGGATCTTAGAAAGGCTTTTGATACTGTTGCACATGGAAGACTGCTGCACAAATTGGAGCAGTGTGGCATTGGAGGCAAGTTGCTGCTATGGATAAAGGGGTGGTTGAGGGGGAGAAGACAGAGAGTGGTAATCAATGGACACTGCTCATCGTGGACTAATGTTATTAGTGGAGTCCCTCAGGGTTCAGTATTGGGGCCTTTATTGTTTTCTGTATTTATAAATGATATTGATGATGGTATATCAGGCTTAATGTCCAAGTTTGCAGACGATACGAAGGTTGGCAGGGTTGTCAAGGACACTACTGACACTATGCTGCTGCAACAGGATTTGGAAAGGTTGAGCAGATGGGCTTCGAGGTGGCAAATGAAGTTTAACATTGACAAATGTAAAGTACTACATATGGGAAACAGCAACCCCAGAGCAACGTATCAACTCTGTGGTACTACACTGACAGTGGTAGAGAATGAAAGGGACCTGGGGGTGGTGGTGCAGGCAGATATGAAGTTCTCTGAGCAGTGCAGACGAGCTGCAAGAGTAGCTCATGGTGTATTGTCAATGATATATAGGAATTTTTCTAGCAGGGATAAGGAGGTGATTATTCCCTTGTATAAGGCAATGGTCAGGCCACACCTAGAGTACTGTATACAGGCCTGGAGGCCTCATTTCAGGAAGGATGTAGAGCTGCTGGAACGAGTACAGAGAAGGGCAACTAGATTGGTGAATGGGACAAAGGGGGTGCTCTTACGAAGAAAGGCTTAAGTTTTGCAAATTACAGTGTCTGGAAACTAGGTACCAGCGGGGTGATCTGATAGAGGTGTACAAAGCCTTGAATGGTTTGAGCATGCTCAATGCTGATGGGATTCTTCCTCTAGCTCAGAAAAATCACCTGAGAGGGCATAAATTCAAATTGAGGAAAGACAGATGTAGGATAGATGTGCGGAAATTTGCCTTTAGCCAGCTGGTGGTTGGTGGGTGGAACAGACTTCCATCCCTTGTCGTGGAAGTTGATAGCCTAAATAAGTTTAAGGCTCAGCTGGACAGGTATTTCGAACGAACAGAGGGGTGAAGTGGAAGTGGTTATTTTTATTTATTTATGTTACTTTTTTTTTTTTTTTTTTTTTTTGGCTGATGCTGCATAAGCTTGCTTTCTTGCATCAAATGCCTCTACTAATGCTAATGCTAATGCACACTGCAAGGTAGCCCACCTTGAACCAGGAAGGTAGACGGCCCCCACCCCGCTCTTCCGGCCCACCCGTGATTCCCAGAATTTAATTTTCCGAGTGGAGTCTGGCAGACTCCTCTGTGTAGTTACGGGTTAAACTTGTCTGAGCATGCACTCACTTGTTTGTACAGTCCACTCAACCACAGAACCTATATAAGTGGCACATCCCTTATGCGGTCACAGTACTCCTGTAAAAACCGTTGTGAGTGTTCATTGTGCGTTAGTTTTTTTAGTATGGCAATCAGAAAGTGTATAAACAGTCCCGACATATTTTGTTACATAAGTGGTTGTTTTGTTCCTGTAAAGCAGAAGCGAAATATTACCGATTTTGGAAAAAAATCGTATTATGCATACTTTGACATAAAACTAGGCGATCAGGATAAATCGTGGGCACCGCATAAAGTATGACATATATGTATCGAACATCTTAGAAAATGGAGTCAAGGAAAAAAGGTGTGCTTGCCATTTGCTATTCCTATGGTGCGGCTCGAGCCAGTAAGCAATGCGGAATGTTACTTTGTGTATGTGACGTTAAAGGTTATAATTCAAAAAATAAAAAGGACATCAAATATCCACATCTACCGTCAGCCATAAGACCGGTTCCGCATGGACTTGATCTGACTCTAAAACCTCCACCAGAAACTTTGGAGTCCACCTCTTCTTCCACCGAAGCAGAAGCTAAAGAGGAATGTTATCAACAAGAAAATGTTTTAACGATACAGCAATTCACGCAAGTCGAACTGAACCGATTTAGTAAGGGACTTAGGTCTTCCAAAGTATGCTGCCGAAATTCTCGGGTCCAGGTACATCATTTTCCTCGTACAGAAATCATGAAAGGGAGTTTTTCACAAGAAGGTCCTCTCGTATATTGCAGTGATATCACTGGTTTAATAAGTGCCTTAGGAGCTCCATCATATGTTCATAGTGAATGGATACTATTTATGTACTCTTCTAAGACTAGTTTTAAAGGTGTTCTCTTGTATAATGGAGATAAGTACACATCTGCGCCAGTGGCCCATTCAGTCTACTTAAAAGAAACTTATGACAATCTAAATTTGCTTCTGGAGAAAATTAAATATCAAGATTACGAATGGCAACTATGTGGAGACGTACAAGTGTTATGTATGTTGTTGTTGCATGGCATTTTAGTGTACCCACCAAACAGGGTGGGTACACTGAAATGTCATGCTATATTTGTGAATGGAACAGCAGAGCTAAAGCTCTGCATTGGACAAAGAAGCAATGGCTCGGAGGCAGAATCTTACACCGGGATCAAAAAATATTGTGCACGAAAGTTTGGTGAAGCCAGATAAAATACTTTTACCTCCACTGCATCAAGTTAGGCATAATGAAGCAATTTTTTAAAGCATTGAATAAGGATGGCAACTGCTTTAAGTACCTTTGCAGTAAATTTCCCGGTTTATCTGACGCAAAACTTAAGGAGGGTATCTTGATTTGTCCCCAAATTAGAAAATTGGTTTTAGACGGTCAGTTTGAAACTATTATGACTGACGTTGTAAGGGAAGCCTAGATTGCTTTTAAATGTGTAATGGAAAACTTTCTAGGAAATCATAAATCCCAGGGATTATGAGAAAATTGTTCAAAATATGCTAGAAAAGCTTCGCAATTTAGATTGCAATATGAGCATTAAAATTCACTTTTTTCATGCCCATCTTAATTTTTTTCCAAAAATCTTGCACAGATGAGCAATGAGCAAGGGGAGAGATTCCATCAGGACATAAAGGAAATGGAGCGGAGGTACCAAGGAAGGTGGAATACAAGCATGATGGCTGATACTGCTGGTGTTTAAAAAGAGAGAAACCTTGCACTATATATAAAATAAAAACGATTAAACGTTCTTTTCAAACAAAGAGACGAAGGTCTGATTAATGAAAGTTTCATAATTTTGATTAATACTTGTTAGTATTTATGTATTTTTTAATATATCAAAATGGAATCCTATTAATTTGTCATTACTAAATACAATAAAGTTATATAATTTCGTAAAAAACAATAATTTTTTATTTCTTAAATTGTGATGAATATGGATGCGATAGAAAAAAATCTAAGTAATATTTGAAATCACAGAAACATACCTTGGCAGTAGGACCTATTGAAATTCAAACCCTAGTGAATAAACTTAAATTTGTAAACTAGTGTATAATTACTCTTCAGATTGGTCTAACATGAGAAGTGGGTTACTCCAAAGATCGGTTCTGGGACCAGTGTTGTTTTTGTTTTCTAATACATCGACGACGGGATACAGACTCTGATGTAAAAATTTGCGTTTTCGTAACCAGGAGAGTAATTAATGGTGTGTTTGTTTAAGCAGTGTTATGATAAAATTGTTTAAGCAGTGTTTGTTTATGATAAAATTCAGCAATGCATTTTATTAGGAAAAATACAAAAAATGCTTGTTTGTTTGTTTGGTTTGGGTTTCATTGGCGCATCAGCAACTGAAGCTATAATGCGCCAACAAAAAATGCAAGGTACAAGTTAGCACTCGTGGAATAGAAACTCAATAATAATTTACACGCTTGTAGCGATTGAATTAAAAAATCAGTAGAGGAATAAAAGGATTTGGAAGTTACAACACTGACAAACATGAAGTTCTCCATGCTATGTAGACAGGCATCACGGAGGACATGCGGTATCCAGTCGATGATTTATCGAACATATACTTGTAGAGATAGGGAGGTCATAATACCATTGTATCCAGAAGCGGACTGGACATAAGACTTACTGGGGAAACCACGGAAGCAGGAGTGATTTTGGCCATAAACACTAGTATGAGGCCCCTACAAATTTACCCCGGTAAGAATTTTTTACCCAGTCCGCCTCTGATTGTATCAAGCAATTGTAAAACTGTATTTGGAATACTGTGTTCAGATATGGTGATCGAAGCTAATAAAAAGATATCCAACTTCTTGAATGGATCCTTAGATATACAGGGTGATTCACTACAAGTGCGATAACTTGTAGGGGGCACAAAGACGAATCGGAATCACATAGCATTGCAGGGTCCGAAATGCCTTCGTCATGCGGTAGAGGACGTTGAACGGGAGGTCGCGTGAACAGCGATCTCGCTGGAAGTCAGCATTTGCGAACCGGTTCCCGAGGCAGTAGGATGGACGAGTATTCAAACGTTGAACTGGCCGACATGCACCTCGCATATGGAACTGCGGACTGTAACGGGTACGTCACTCTGCGCTTGTAGCAGGAACGTTCCCCGCACATGCGTGCTCCTCATAATACGATTTTCGCACGTGTGCACGGAAGGTTACATGAGACTGGTTGTTTCACGAGAGGTACCATGAATCGAGAGCGAACGACGAGGACGCCAGACAATGAGAAAAATGTCCTACGTCTTGCAGAAGGCAATCAGAGTACGAGTACTCGAGCGATAGGCCAACGATTGGGTATTTCCCAATCTACTGTATGGAGGATACTGTCAACAAACCAAATGAGTTCATACCATCTGCAACGCGTCCAATCATTGGAGCCTGCGAATTATCCACTCAGGTGGACTTTTGCTACTTGGTTCTTCAACGGAAACGGTTCGCAAATGCTGACTTCCAGCGGAATCGCTGTTCACGCGACCTCCCGTTCAACGTCCTCTACTGCATGACGAAGGCATTTCGGACCCTGCAATGCTATGTGATTCTGATTCGTCTTTGTGCCCCCTCAACCTCCTGCAAGTTTGTCGCACTGGTAGTGAATCACCCTGTATAATAGGTGAGATCAACAAAATGGCGTCCATATGAGGAAATACTTCGAATATGTGAACTACAAAGCTTGGTAATTAAACAGAGATGGGATGGCTAAATGAGATGTTATAAGGCTCTGAGAGGTGAATGTAAAGTGTAAAGTGTAAAGTGTGTTTAGGGTCAAGCGGCACCAGGGGTTTCTCCCATCTCCGCGTAGTGTACATTGTGGGTGAACCAGTTGACTGGAAAAGCCAGAGATTTAAAAGTGTATGGACTTTGTATATATTTGATGCCTTGTACCGTTGTTCATCTGGTCATTTAGCCGCCAGACCCCTACTGAAGTCCTACGTTGTCCCACTTTAGCCCCGTGGAGGCAGACCAGGTATTCACTAGTATATAGTTCACTCTGGCATGTCCTGCCACCTAATTTCCTAAGGTTTCAGTGGCTAGGACCTTAAAAAAATAAATAAATAAATCGCGTAGGCGTCGCGGGGAGCGCTAGAAGTCCAAAATGTTGGGCAAAATTAATTTAGATTGGTGATTTTAGATAGTGTGGGGCGTGTTCACGTTGCTATCAGATAGAGTGGGGTGAAGGCTGAAGACTGGGGAGCAAATAGACAGAAATATGGAGCCGAAAGGGAAGGCAACTCCAGTTTACAGTGGGGCATGCCCATGCCCCACCAGAGGGAAGAAATAGGGTGGCAGGTGAATGTAAAATGAAACTTTCATGGTTATAAATGATACGAAAACTAGCTTCCATAAGAAGTTGAGACAGTATTGCAGGAAGTTTCTTTTTGCCAGCGAGTCGCTAATTACTGGAATAAGTTCAGTGCAAGGCACAGCTTGGGGAATTTTAAAGGTCACCTGGATGCATACCTACGTGATTATGGAATCATGTAGATATTCTGTTTTTGCTAACTCTTTTTGGCTGCTGTAACAAAAGCTTTGGGCTTCCTATACCATATGGTTAATACTAATATTAAATAATAATGTTAATAATTTACAAACAGGGGAAAACCATCTATATAGGAAACTTAGAGGAGCAGAGAGGACGCAAAATTCCAGTAAAATTCAAAATAAAAAATTGCAAAAAAAAAAAAAAAAATACGACGTCATTATTTCAATTTTTGTGCAAATACAT
The DNA here is from genome assembly GCF_048544385.1 of Mastigoproctus giganteus. NCBI lineage: Eukaryota > Metazoa > Arthropoda > Arachnida > Uropygi > Thelyphonidae > Mastigoproctus > Mastigoproctus giganteus. The sequence goes on along the minus strand of NC_143576.1, from coordinate 194,719,316 downwards.
AGGGAAAATGAATTATAATTAATTTCTCCCCAATTAAATCTTACACGTTCTTACATTCTTAGAATTTAATAGTGTGTACGGTATTGATGTATAATGAGTAAGAAGTGTGCCACGAGAGGACTTTTCATATTGCTAATAGAAGTTCTTTCCACGCCAGTGTTATTGTCTGCGTTGTAGGCCATCGATGGGATACCACTGTCCGTACGCATGATGACCGATTATGCATGGGCTGTTTTATCTGTGGCACACTGGCTCTTAGTAACGGCGCCTCCGTAGCCAGGTGGGAAGAAGCAGCAGTGTGTAACGCACGCTTCTTGATTAGACCGGGGTTCGATCCCGTCACCACCAAATACGGGGATGCGGAAAGATCAGGGAATGATCACCGCATATTCCCGGAGCAATATGGCCTTAGTTGCTAATGCTCCTAAAAACCAAATAACAAACAGCTCTTAGTAACAATTTGTATGCGCGGTAGCACAGTGGTATCGTCACCGTCCTCCCGGCACCGGTTGGAAAAGGCAGGGGTTCGAATCCCCTCGATAACGCGAGAAATTTTAATGGACTTTTTTCACTTCGTGGCTGAGTTAGTCGGTGTCAGGCGTAGATAGCAAGGTTTTTCCACCCATAAACTAGGTTTTTTCGTCCAGCAAAACAAGTAAATCAGGAAATTGGAATTTCCCCTATGCTTGTTCGCGAATTCATTGAATCAAAAAAGAAATGTTCAACGAATATGTAAATAGAATTATTTATTGTACGCGCACTGTCCTTTAAAATAGTATTCACCGTTGAAGCAGAGAGACCTAATTCCTTTACAATAGATAACAAACTTTGTCCTGCTTCGTATTTCTTAATCATTTTCATCTTCATTTCTAAATCAATTTTGTTTTGTTTCGTTTCGTTTCCTGGCACTACCACCACTTGCACTTTTCGTTGGTAGCTTTCCCTTCATCATTGTAATACGTAAATAGGAATGAAGAGAAGTTTCTGAAAATTTGTTTTTTATATGATTGAAGATTTCAGTGAAGGGGAACTTATTTCACCATAATAGACCATGTGTATGGCGCACTCTGGCCATAGTTGTCGATGCGCCCAATAAATCCCGAAACAAACAAACAAACAAATCACTCGAGGCAGTGTTAGGTGGGTCGGAAAACTGCTAGTTGGGGGGGGATACAAGGACTAATAGATTAACAGTAGCCACTGGCAGAGGTGGAAGTGATTCTTGCACTGCTTCTATTCAAATGAGCAGAAGTCTGAAAAACAAGATGCAGGATATTTCAGAGACTGCTGGTAGTCATTGCGGTACAAGTAAACACATGGGTTGTGTTAGGGTAGCTAAGAATAGAAACAGGTGCATGTATACCTGCGTGTACACCAATGCTAGGAGTTTGGTAAATAAATTTGATGAATTTGAGGTATTGCTCAAAACATCAAAGGCAGATATTGTTGGGATATCAGAGACGTGGTGTCACACAGATATAAGTAATGCGGAACTGGAATTTGGGGAATACAATGTATATAGAAAGGATAGACAGGACAGGAGGGGAGGAGGGGTTATGCTATTAATTAAGAAACACATAAAGTCAAAGGAAGTGAAGCCAGTTGACATCGATGGACAGGGCAGTGTCGAGTCAGTTTGGTGTGACATAAGCATAGGGAAATCAAAATTGAGAGTAGGAGTGTGCTATAGGCCTAATGACTCGGATGAGTATAATAATATATTGTACAGGGAAATAGAGTGGGCCAGTAAATCAGAGAGTCTTATAATGGGGGATTTTAATTTCCCAGATATTGACTGGAATTTGTGGGTTGGTCACTCGCACACTAGCAAGGCTTTTGTGGATTTATTGGATGATTGTTTTCTAAATCAGCATGTTCGTGAGGCAACAAGAGGGAGCAATACTCTTGATCTGATTATCAGTAGTGATTCTTCATGCATTAAGAACCTGCAGATAAATGAACCACTAGGTGGCAGTGATCACAGTGTGTTGAAGTGGGATTTACTCAAGGAGGTAACTACCGTCAGAGGTAAAGGGAAGGGTTTTTGTTTTCGTAAAGGCGACTATGATGGTCTGAGACAGTATTTAAATTCTATACAGTGGGACCAACTGATGATGTTACCAACAGCAAACTCAAAATGGGAAGCATTCAAGGAACTAATCTTGGTGGCTACCAGGCTTTACATACCAACTAAGAAATATTGTTCAAGGTTTAGGCCTAAATGGTTGTCAGATGGACTAATGAGACATGTGGCAGAGAAGAAAAATGCATGGGATACATACAAATTAATGGGTGACATGGAAGCCTATGATAGATATAAGTTGGTCTGTAACCAAGTCACAAAGGAGATTAGGCAGGCAAAGGCAGACTACGAAAAATCCTTGGCAAAGGATGCAAAGAAAAACAGAAAGGAGTTCTTTACATACTTGAACTCGAGAAGGAAAGGGATGAATCAGATTGGTCCACTGGATATTGATGGTTCAACAGTTGAGGATCCTGCTCAGGTGTCTAACAATCTAAACGAGTATTTTGCATCTACATTCACACATGAGGAGTTATTCAGGAAGGAGAATGATGTAGGTAAAGTAAACATTGGCAGTGAGCTGGATGATTTTGTAATAACTGAGAGGAAAGTGGAGGAGAGATTGTTGAGGATGAACATAAAAAAGGCACCTGGGGTGGATGGGATCTATCCAGTTATATTAAAGGAGGCAGCAAAGGAAGTATGCAAACCCCTAGCCATAATTATGAGAGCTTCTTTGGACTCAGGGGAGGTACCCATAGACTGGAGATGTGCAAATGTAACCCCAATTCACAAAGGAGGATCAAAGGCTGACACAAGTAATTATAGACCTGTTAGTTTAACTTCTGTTCCAGGGAAATTAATGGAGGCACTGGTTAAAGAAGCACTGCAGGATCATCTAGACAAGAATTCAGTTATAGCTCAGACGCAGCATGGTTTTGTTAAGGGCAGGTCTTGCCTGACCAATTTGATTGGATACTATGATGTAGTCACAAAAGAACTGGATGCAGGGAATAACTTTGATATTATATATTTGGATCTTAGAAAGGCTTTTGATACTGTTGCACATGGAAGACTGCTGCACAAATTGGAGCAGTGTGGCATTGGAGGCAAATTGCTGCTATGGATAAGGGGATGGTTGAGTGGCAGAAGACAGAGAGTGGTAATCAATGGACACTGCTCAACGTGGACTAATGTTATTAGTGGAGTTCCTCAAGGTTCAGTGTTGGGTCCATTGTTGTTTTCGGTGTTTATGAATGATATTGATGATGGGATATCAAGTTTAATGTCTAAGTTTGCAGATGATACAAAGGTTGGCAGGGTCGTTAAGGACACTACTGACGCTATGCTGCTGCAACAGGATCTGGAAAGGTTGAACAGATGGGCTGAGAGGTGGCAAATGAAGTTTAACATTGACAAATGTAAAGTACTACATATGGGTAACAGTAACCCCAGAGCAATGTATCAACTCTGCGGTACTAAACTGACAGTGGTGGAGAATGAAAAGGACCTGGGGGTAATTGTGCAGGCAGATATGAAGTTCTCTGAGCAGTGCAGACGAGCTGCAAGAGTAGCTCATGGTGTCTTGTCAATGATATACAGGAATTTTTCTAGCAGGGATAAGGAGGTGATTATTCCCTTGTATAAGGCAATGGTTAGGCCACATCTTGAGTACTGTATACAGGTCTGGAGGCCTCATTTCAAGAAGGATGTAGAGCTGCTGGAACGGGTACAGAGAAGGGCAACAAGATTAGTAAATGGAACAAAGGGTTGCTCTTACGAAGAAAGGCTTAAGTTTTGCAAATTACAGAGTCTGGAAACTAGGCACCGGCGAGGTGATCTGATAGAGGTGTATAAGGCTTTGAATGGTTTGAGCATGCTCAATGCCAATGGGATTCTTCATCTTTCTCAGAATAATCACCTGAGAGGGCATAAATTCAAATTGAGGAAGGACGGATGTCGGATAGATGTGCGGAAATTTGCCTTTGGCCAGCGGGTGGTTGGTTGGTGGAACCGACTTCCATCACTTGTTGTTGAAGTTGATAGCCTAAACAAATTTAAAGCTCAACTGGCAGGTATTTCGAACGAACGGAGGGGTGAAATGGGAGAGGGTTTTTTTTTTTTTTTTTGGCTGATGCTGAATAAGCTTGCTTTCTTGCATCATATGCCTCTACTAATGCTAATGCTAATGCTAATAGCGTAAAAACCCACACAATGTCATTTCGTGGCCAAGCGTCCTGGCAAGGTTGAGGGAGGCTGAGGTGCCTCTTAACCTCTACAAAGTAATCGAAAGCTATTTAACACAGAGAAGAGTGGAAATCAATGTACACTATCAAAAAATAACAAGAGAGGTGCACAGAGGATGTCCGCAGGGGTCGGTGCTTGGGCCGCTTCTGTGGACTATGGTCCTCGATGAATTCCTGACTACGGACCTGGGTTCTGTGGCAGTACACGCCTTCGCGGACGACTTGACATTGACGGTAGAGGTGGACTCCAGGGCCCAATTGGAGACGCTGGCAAATCAGGCACTGCAGCGGCTGCAGCAATGGGCATCAAAGAACCAGCTGAAAATATCGTCAGACAAGACCTCTTCGATCCTGCTAAAGGGGACTCTGCAACTACGACGACCCCCGCAAATTAAAATCAACAATGTAACAATCAAATTTGTGAGCCAACTGAAGTATCTGGGCGTTATCCTAGATAAAAACTTGACGTTCCAGCCGCATCTGAAATACATCAGAAGAAAAATCAGAGGATACTCTGGACTGGTAACCAGAATCACAAGGAAAGATTGGGGACTCAAGAAAAAAGCACTGATGCTTTACTATAAAACAACCTTCCTGCCTGCAATCACCTATGCTGCAGCGGTGTGGTATCCAAAAACGACACTGGTAGTCAACAAAAGAACACTAGAAATGACCCAAAGGACCATACTGCTATCAACAACGCGCGCCTGCAGCACGGTAAGTACCCCAGCTTTGCAGGTACTTGCTGGAGCGCTCCCTCTGGACCTGGAGGCAGTTCAGGCGGGGCTACTGTTTTTGCTGGCCAGGGGTGTGGCCGCTACCCACCAAGGATACACGACTGACCCGGCGGGCAACCTAAAACACGAAAAAAATAGGCTACAGACCCACCTCCTAGATCTTTGGCAGAGAAGATGGACAGAGACTACAAAAGGCGAAGTAACAAAAAGATTTCTACCAGACCTCCAGAAAATATACCCAAAGCAGCCACCGTGGTACTTCCCAGGGTACCATATGACAACACTATTAACCGGACACGGACACTACAAGGAGAAGCTGTTTGGCTTCCGACTCGTTGAGGACCCCCAACTGCATATGTGGGGAAAGTGAAAGCTGGAGCCACATAGTCTATGATTGTCAACACTATGAAGACCTCAGAGGGGCTACTAATAACAAGGTTAAGATACTTCCCAAAAGGACTGGAGCACCACTTCCTGGACACTGAGGATGAATATAGGGCACTCTCCCAGTATGCGCAAGACTTATTCACCAGGAGAAAAACACTAATAGCTATCTACAGCAACGTACACAGAGATTGAAAAAAATCGGCGCCAAATGTGACAAAAAAAAACTGAAACCCTGCAGAGGACCAGTACTTGGACAAGAAGAGTGCTGATCGGGGGAATGCAGCACAGACAGTAGAGAACAGACTAAACGCAGCACAGTTGCAAACAGCTTGATGGCGATCTGAAGAGGACACCCTAGCCCTCTTCACCTATTATTCCCACTTCCTTGGGGGGAGGGGACATTTTTTGTTCCTTCTCCTCCACCCCCAAACTTCTACTCTGGTGGGGCATGGGCATGCCCCACTGAAAACTGGGGCTGTCTTTTCTGTCTTTTCCCCCTAATCTTCGGTCTCCCTCCCCTCTCTACCTTCATCATAGCGAAAGCCCCACACGTCAAAAACTTAATATGATAAAATTACCTTACGCCCAAAACTCGGCCTAGCAAACCAAAGCGACATTACCCCAGCGCAGATTTTTTATTTACTTATATATTTTTTTATTTTTTTTTATTTATTTTTTATTATTATTATTATTTTTTTTTTATTTTATTTTATTTTATTTTATTTTATTTTTTTTTTTTTTTAAGGTCCTAGCCGCCGAAATCCCAGGAAATTAAGCGGCAGGACCTGCCAGAGTGAATCTACAGCTACTGGGTTCCTGGTCTGCCTCCACAGGGCGTAAGTGGGACAACGTTGGGCCTCAATAGGGGTCCAACGGCTAAATGACCAGATGAACAACGGTACAGAACACAACACATGAACAATTCCCACACACTTTTAAATCTCTGGCATTTCCCAGTGAACTGGTTCACCACAATGAAAGCAACGCGGAGATGGGGGAAACCCCTGGTGCCGTAAGACAACAACACACACTTACACTTACAATGTCATTTCAGGACCATCTGAAATATCTCCTTAAAAAAATAAGACGCTACGCAGCCATGGTTGCCAGGGTCACGCGTAAAGAATGGGGCTTAAAAAAAGCGAGTCCTCAAACTGTTCTACAAAGCTATCTTCACTCCGATCGTCACCTACGCATCCGGTGCATGGTTTCAAAAAACTACAACAGCAGTAAACAGACGTATCACGGACCAAATTCACAGATCCATCCTCCTAACCATCACTTGCGCTTGCCGCACGGTGAGCACCCACGCCCTGCAAGTGCTCGCAGGCACTCTCCCGCTGGACCGAGAAATCATACAACGCGGCCTACTATACTACCTAGACAAAGGCACCCCACAGACTTTTCTGGGGTTCACTATTGACCTAACCAGCAACAGAAATGTGGAAAAGAAGAGGATACAAACTCACCTGCAGCAGGCATGGCAGGAAAGGTGGAGCAACTCTCAAAAGGGAGAGATCACAAAGAAATTTCTACCCAATATTGAACAAAACTACCCAACCTCACCCAACTAGTTCTCCCCAGGTCTACAAGCAACGTACCTCTTAACTGGACACGGAGCTATTAATGCCAAACTGTCTCTACTTTGGATTCAGGTTGATCCAACTTGCACTTGCGGGGGGCTGGAGAGCTGGCAGCACCTGATGTATGACTGCAGGCTCTATGAAGACCTACGTGGTGTTTTACTCACCAGAATCCACTACTTACCACAGGGACAAGAACATCACCTCCTAGACACAAAGGAGGAGTATCAAGCCTTCTCGGATTATGCACAGGCACTGTTCACGAGGAGGAGGATGAGGAGAAACCAAATGGCCGCAGCCCACAACCCACTACCATTATAACCAAAGAACATCTGTTCTTCAGCTCACCGGGCTCCCTTGCATGGTGCCTTTCCACCCCCTCCCCTGCGCCGGTGGTGGGACAGTCTCCCCGGCATCCCCTACTTTCTCCTGGTGAGGCATGGGCATGCCTCACTGACTTCTGGGGTTGCCTACTCTATCATCCCCATATTTCTGCCTTAACCCCCCCCCAGCCTTCAGTCTTCCACCCACTCTATCTTTATGCTAGCGAATGTCCCACACACACAAAAACTTAATTATGTCAAAATTCCCGTTCGCCCATTCTTTCGGCCTTTATTATGCAAGCATTATCCCCTTCACCTAACGATCATCAAACCGACGATGATGGATATATGTCTCTGTCTGTAGTACGTGCATATAAAAGAGCGCGCGCGTTTTTTTTTTGTTTTTTTTAGGTCCTAGGCTCTGAAATCTCAGGAAATTAGGTGGCAGGACCTGCCAGAGTGAAACTAAAACTACTGGGTTCCTGGTCTGCCTCCACGGGGCGAAGGTGGGGCAACGTTGGGCCTCAGCAGGGGTCCAGCGGCTAAACGACCAGATGAACAACGGTACACAACATCACACAGATACAAAGCCCACACACTTTTAAATCTCTGGCATTTCCCAGTGAACTGGTACACCCACAATGAAAGCAACACGGAGATGGGGGAAACCCCTGGTGCCGTCTGACACTAAATACACCTTACACCTTACAATTGCAATTATCAGTATTATCGCATATGCAATAAGATCGAATTTACTACCCGTTTATAATTAGATGCACTAACAGTCAAGCCCAATAAACCGGAAAGTGCAAATTGTTTTTATTGTTTTTTGGTGGTGACCTCCAGAAACGTGCTTTAGAAAAATATCACAAAGGTGTTCAAAATTGATTCTTATAACGGGAACATATGATAACGATGAAAGGGTAGTGCAATTTCCATTATAAAAATGAACTTTTAGAAAGATAAATCTTAGTAAAAAGAAAAGCTTAGTAATAGAGCGATATTTTCAACTTCCAAGAACTTGGAACGAATTACAAAAAAAAAAAAAAATTAAATAATGTGTTATTGGGTTCACATTACGATATTTTCGCGATACCTCCATTTATTCCTCCGGGTTGCAAAATACGTTTCGACGATTTTTTTTAAGTTAGCACCGGCCGGCAAAAACTTACGTAAAGTCGAATTTCCGTAAGTCGAGAATTACTTCAGTCGGAGAATTCCTGTAAAAGGATTTATCTATAATGACCATAAATTTCCACCTCTTAACCTGAATTTTTACTTTTTTATTATAACATTCACGTTTAAAAATGACGGAATGCTTCAAATATTTTGAAGTAATTGCAGCCTGACTATGAGCCGAGTGGTCAGGAGTGGGAGTGCAGTAGCACACGCTCTTTGAGTAGACCGGGGTTTAAGCCCCTGACCGCTAAATACGATCGATCTGCCAACCCCCACTGCACCAGCGTGGCACATTATGGTACATTTCCCTGAGCATGAATTGTTATAAGGCTTCCATCACACAGTGGGTTGATAATGGCTGCAGTTTACCTCTTTTTTTTGTGAGAAATCATTCAAGATTTCCCTTGCTCTTTTCTCGCAGTGCGGTAATGAAAATGAACATCGCTAGAAGTTCGTTTAATTACCAGATTGGAGCCATACCAATAAAAATACGTAGTTAGAGTGTTTATTGGTATGGCTCCAAGAACGCAGGTGAAGTCGGTCTCTGGCATTTTTTTTTTTTTTTTTTTTGTCGCCTGGATTGTCAGGTCAAGAGACAAACCGGTCACTGAATGCATGCGATTTATGGACGCAGTATTCTTACGCCTTATAGCCTTGCTTCAACCCGTTGGCACGTGTAAATACAGTACAGTGCTTTTCCTTGTCTTCTATTTTGTGAACTCCTTTGACCTTGGAATGGAGGGAGAGTTCCATTTCCAGAGAGTTGCCCATGGGCAGCTACCACAAAATTGTCCAAGGTACCAGTGTGCGATTTAGTCTTAATTGATTTTTCCCCATAACCAGGTCAGAGTCTGAACCACCAGATGGAACCCCTCATACTATGCCCATAATTTAATTTTGGGCAGAATACACTGTTGCAGGTGATGTTCTCCAGACAATATCTGGTTCGTTGATGCGATGTGAAAGTTATGAGGAGCAAATATGCCATGGAAATTTACTGTACACACACACACACACACACACACACACACACACACACACACACACACACACACACACACACACACACACACACACACACACACACACAATGTTCTCAAAGGCTGCTATATTTAATTTCATCATTTTCTTGAGGGAGCAGCCAAATTATTTTCTCTGTTTTTTTATATATAACCTTTCAGACTGCTTGCACATGTTTGGCGCCTCCACAGCCAGGAGCAGTAGTGCATAGCACACGCTTCTTGATTAGACTGGGGTTCGAGCCTGTGACCACTAAATACGGAAGATGCGGAAGGTCAGGGAATGACCACCGCATATCCATCCCCAGCCCGAATAAAGGGTGAGGGTTGGCATCAGGAAGGGCATCCGGCCGTAAAAATTGCATTCCAAAACAATAAAAACGCTGACCCCATATAATAACAAAAAAAAAAAAAAAAAAAACTGCTTGCACATGTTTGTTTATGTCTCCTTCGTGGTGTTATGTTTTCACCGCATTATATATATATAGGACTGTGATGCAAGGGGCTGTGGTAGTTTATCTACATTAGCATTAGCAAGGGCACATGATGCAAGAAAGCAAGCTTATATAGCATCAGCCAAAAAAAAAAAAAAAAACCCCTTATTTCACCCATCCCCTCGCTCCAAATATTTGTCAAGTTCTGCCTTGAATCTATTTAAGCTATCAACTTCTACAACACAGATGGAAGTTTGTTCCAGCAATCAACCACCCGCTGGCTAAAGGCAAACTTCCGCACATCTATCCTACAACCGTCTTTCCTCAATTTGAATCTATGCCCTCTCAGGTGATTATTCTGAGCAAGAGGAAGAATTGGCTATAGTTGGCCATGATATTCGCGATGTGTCCATTGCATGTAATAACAGATTGCTAATATGGTATCCAATGGTTGCTCCTGTTTATAACATCGTAAACAATTCGTTACCTGAGTTTTATGCCAAAGGCTTCTATAAATTTCATGAGGTTTTTTAATAGCGTTAATCACAAATAACCCAAAAACTAATACCGCAAATTGTTACTAAAAATTATTATTCTAATATTGGGTTACCCGTAATTCAATACATCAACCCGTATTTCTGTCTATAATTTGCATGTATTTTCTGTCTGTAATTTGCGTGTGTTATGCTATTTACATAATGCTAAAATATGCTGGAACCAACCACATTGGACGTTATAACCTCTTGGGACGTTAAAAAGAGGGTCGCTATAAAGAGATTCGACTGTATTATTGTACAGGATGATTATAAAGTCCGTTCCCTCTTTTAAAAACTATTAACTCGAAAAGTATAAATCTTATCGAAAAACTTTTTTAATTGGGACAGTATACACATGAAGTTTTTTTAAACAATAAAAGATTAGAAATTTTACCACCAGTGGGCTAAGCGATTCATTCACTCCTATAACAAATTGGCTTTTAGCTTTTGCGTTATATAATAAAGGAATGTCTATAGGATCGGAAAATTAGTGTTTGTTTATCGTGGTCTTATTCTTTGTGATAATATAACAAAAGCTTCAAGCTACAGTCGTACCTAACAAAGTCCAGTCAAGTTCGTTCTAAAATATAGTCTAATGAAAAAAAAACATTTTTAATTAAATATTATTATAAGAATGGCTATAGCGTTATTGCAGCCCCCAGAGCACATAATTAATTAAATATTTAAATGTATTAAAGTCTTTCGAAAGGAATCATGCAGTAGTGGAAATCAAAAATTTTAAAATCCGGTTCTCTATCAACTTACTCCCCCTTTTCAAGGTAAAAAAGAAAAACCAAACACAGACCAAAGAGTAGCGTAGCTCGCATGGCGTTCGTTGTGAAACGGACTTTTGAAACCGGTTCGGCGAACTCGGGAAATTCTAGGAAAAGGTTCGCGCGAATCGACTGAATCTCACCACTGGAATCATGTATGTATATGTGTTAAGCGCCAAAGCAAAACTATGAAGCAACTGTATATTGTGCCTGTAAATTGCGTGTATTATAGTCGATTTCCCTGTTTTTTGGAAGAAAATCCCGATTTTCCGGGAGAAAACCGTTGAACCCTCCTCTGAGACCTTAGCTCACTGTAAAAATAGCCTTAAAAATTACTCATAACAGTGATAACATTCGAACCCAGACCTTTTCACTCAACACAGGGAGGATGATTTTTATATCTACTGTGCTATTAATTTAGAAAAATGCATATGCAAAAAAATTACCTGTGTATTTTTATAAAATTAATAAATTTCACTCCCCTGGCGGACAAATTTTAAACTAATTTTTATTGTTTAAAAATTTCTACACACACACTGATTACAGGGCCAAAATAATGTTTTTCGATATGGCCTATAGCATTCGAGTTATTATTATTATTATTATTATTATTATTATTATTATTAGCTATATGGTGCAAGGAGTTGCTGGAGAGGCCTTCATCCTGCAGTGGATTGAAAATGGCTGATGATGATGGTGCAAGGAAGCCTGAGGCTTATGCTGCACCAGCCAAAAAAAAAAAAAAAAAAAATTCCCGAGTTACCCTGAGAGAGAGTCAAAAGCAGCAGGGAATCTCCAAGAAAGAGAAGAAATGGTGATATCCAGCTCACGACCCTGGGTGTATTTCCATTAATAAGTGAGAACGGACTTTTCAGTCACCCAGTACTTGATTATCACAGCGTATTACTGTGCTAATCCGATAATATTGTAGGTTTGATTATTTTTTAATTGTTATCATGCGTTGGTTAACTAGAACAGCAAAACATAAGTTCCAGCGTAGTGAGAGAATGCCTTAGTACATGGGAAGTGTGTGGAGGGGGAAGGAGAGGAAAGGTTTGTTGAAGGCAATTTTCCTATGAATCAAATCCTTGTGGCTTGCAGTGTATAGTATATATGGCCTCATGGTACTATAGTTCATAGTATCGCCCTCCTCTCCACACCACGTGAAAAGGACCTGAGTTCTACTCCCGTGAATGACGTAACAATTTTTATGGTCTTTTTTTCACAATTTCGCCAAGGTAGAAGCGATGTTAGCATGGTTTCTTTCCCTGAAAGTAGGATTTTTCGTCCAACAAACAAGTAAAGGACCTCAGAATACACTCAATTTACAGAGAGAAAATACTGATAGCTTAGACTCAGTTACCAACGATGACTTGGACTCAGTTCATCAAAGTAGCATATGTGGATCATAATCCCACTTTATGTGAAAAAGCCTAGGATCAAAAGTTGTCAATAAAGAAAGAAACTTTTGTAGGATTTTCTTTATACTTTTGCTAAGTTTGCTGGTATTGTGCAAGTGTCGCAAGGCTTTTTCTTCAGCTGAACAGGAAAAGACAAGAGAACACAATCAATTTTAAAACAAGTTACACTTGTGGTGTAATGCATTTAAACTGAAAAATATATTTCTTTACTTTAAAAACAAGCCTAATTCAAAACAGTTTTTATTTTCTTTTGTTCCATAGCTGAACACAATGTTTTTGTGTACGATAAGTTGCAGGGAAGACTAACGAAATTTAGTGTTCCAATTTTAGCAAATCTTGGTATGTGAATAAACGGACAATTAACTTCGAGGGAATAAAATCAGGAGGCTAAATTCAATTTCTATTAGCCTACATCATGATTCTAGATACACAGCCGGATGTTCCACAGGGGTTCGCCTGGACATCATTCTTCAATTGGAGACTAAGATATTCAACTCTTAATATTATTCGAAATGCAGTGTACAATAAGGTTTCCGGGCAAGTTTATTCATTAATATTGATGTTCCAGAAAACGCCTGTGTTTTATATGATCGACTAATAAATCGATTTATTAAGACAACAATCTCGTGTTCTCAAGATCTATTCTGAAACGTGGAGAATAGATTCTCAACATCAAAATCGGCGTTGTGTTTATTCGCTCTGAAATCCTCCCAAAAGTTACACCTCAGAATGCCGCAGAACTATGGCTCTTTTACTATAAAACTCGTGCTGTGGGTAACGTGTAGCAAGAGAATGGCTAAGAGGCAAGGATGGTTAAATAAAACATGGTTTATTAACTCTAGCATACAAACAGGTGTAAAATAAAATGGTTATATACTTTTATATAATTATATAAGAGCTCTATTTCTTATCAAAAGGATAAAACGATATATTATAAGGTTAATGATACATGTGTACAAACTTGTCTGTGTTCTTCATGTGATCTTCAGTTGGCACTGCTTCCCGTACTCTCTGAAGCCAACAATCATCCTCCAGTTCGAGTATCTGGGTGTATGTGTAAGTGTACTATACAGGTTTATCAGTCATAACTTATGTTATTCCATTAATACAAATGGATCTTGCTAATCTTAAACTATAATTTCTAAGTGTTGTAAGATAGACGCTACCTTAGTGAGTGTTCCTATGAGGAGGGTTGTTTCTCAGTAGACTCTGTTAAGTAAAGAGTTGGGTATTAACGTCCGACACTTTCATGCTATTAAACTATTGTGTCGTAAATATAGGGTGAGACTTATCAGAATAAACTTTGCAGTATTCAGGGATAGACGTCTAGGAACAGGAGCCAGCAGCAAAAGATTCTCAAGACGTTTTTACGAGATAGCCTCAAGAAAAAGAAGTACTTCGCTCGGGACAAGACTCTCTTCGTCTCCTTCTGTGTTTCTTCGTGTCTCTCTGTGTATCTTTCTCCGTTCTCTCTCTCTGTCCTCCTGTGTGTGTCTGTCCTCACCGTGCGTTTTTTTCTTTGTCTCCGATCAGCATATATATATATATATATATATATATATGTGCCCTCTTTAAGAGTTTCCAATGCTTCTATTGGTCAAAAGGATAATTTCGTGGGGAAATGAAAATCCCAGGTACTGTTATTTTGGAGACCTGACACAGTAAAAAATAGAATTTATGAGGAGAAAGAGGAACTTCACATCTGCATGGGGTGGAATTTCCAGACTGCCCAGCGGTAGACATTAGATCTAAAGTCCGTTCATTCCTATGCAAGGAATTTCCAGACAACAATCACCCCGTAGTTATAAGGTTCAGATTTCACCCTGAAGTATGCTTCTTAATTGACATTACTCTCTTTTCTCCGACGAAAGTCATATACTTTCTCACCGTTTTATAAATATTATATCCACGATGTTCGTCCGATCCGATCGAGTAACGATCTCTTGCTGTGAATCAGCCGGACTCATAAAAATGGAATAGTGTTTCAACTGCTGTTTTCACTAGCGCTGCGCCAACAGGCGTACGCTAAAAAAAGAAACTGGCTTCTACACGTAGTGAATATCACACTACAAGTATAATAGTGGCAAAAAGTATAAGGTGAATTGGCGAAGTAACAGCCCTCAAAGGCATACGAAAAGTAAAAATGAAGACATTTTTACACGGATCACCAAGAGCGGAATGCAAAACTGGACGAACTTATTCTTGGTGACCCTGTTGTCAAGATACGGGGATAATTTATGCAATAAATATAGATGAAATACATTAGTAATGGCAATTGATTCAAGAAAACAAGCTTGTATAGTATTAGAAAAACAACATAAACACACCTCCGCACATCACCAGCCCAACTCTCTAATAATGTTTCTAGTTCTTCCTTAAATTTATTTAAATCACTCACTTTCACAGTTCCACATGGAAGTTTATTCCGACAATCAATTACCCACTGGCTGAAACCAAATTTACGCACATTTATCTTGCACCCAACCTTCCGTACTTTAAATTTATGTTCGTCATGTTTATTGATTCAGCAAGAGTAAGAATACCATCATTATTTAGCTTACTCATCCTACTCATAACCTTAAACACCTTAGTCAGGTCTCAGTACGAGTGCCTAGTTTGCAAACAGTGCAAATTGCAGAACTGAACTCTTCTTCACTGATATCGTTGCACCCATTCCAACAGATCCAGTTCCTTTCTAAAATGAGTCTTTGACACCTATATGTAGTAGTCAAGGTGTTGCATATGGACCGCCTTACAAAATATGTCAGTCAACTGTTGTCCCTGAAAAACTTCTTTTATATCATGGACAAAATTGTATGAGTTGTCCTAGTAACCAATCTGCCCTATTGAAAGAACTCCACATCTAACTGCAAAATTTTCCCCGCCCCCATTCCTTTTTAAATTATTCACGGCGCTAAGTGTGTGTGATCAATAATTGGTATCTCATTCTGAAATTATTTTCAGATGGATATCAGATGAAATATTGAGAAACCTGGCAGAGACAAAAAATGTGCATGGGATGCATATAAAATATCAGTTGATGCAGAAATCAATGGTAGATATAAATTGTCTGTAATCAAGGCACAAAGGGGGTTAGGTAAGTTAAGCAGCTTATGAGAAGTCTCTGGCAAAGATTGCAAAGAAAAACAGTAAAGACTTCTATGCTTATATTAACAGAAGGAATGGGCTGAGTTACATTAGGCCACTTGATATACATGCGTTAACTACTGATGACCCTGCTCAGGTTATGAAAAACAATAAATACTTCTATATTTATATTAAGAGAAGGGAGGGGTTAAATCGCATTGGGTCACTCAATGCCCATGGGTTAATTATTGATGACCCTGCTCAGGTTGAGGACAAATTGAATAGGTATTTTGCATGTACATTCACACATGAGGAATTCTTTATGGAAGGGGATGCCAGACGTTTATTATATTCTAACGAGGAGCTAAATGACTTCATGATTACTGAAAGAGAACAGGAGCAGAAACTGTTGAAGAAGAACAGAAAAAACTCATCTGGGTTGGATGGAATCTATCCAACTATATTAAGGGAGGCAGCAAAAGAGGAAAGAAAATCCATAGCTATAATTAGGAGAGTATACTTGGATTCAGGCGCAGTCTTATTCATAAAGACGGATCAAAAGGCTACGTGAGTAATTACAGATCTGATAGCTTAACTTCTGTTCCAGAGAAAATAATGGAAATAACTTCTGTTCCAGAGAGAATCACTGGTTAAAGAAGTAATGCAGGACGATCTTGACAGGCATGCAAAATGCAATTATACTGCAATCGCAGCATGGATTTGTGAAGGGGCTTGTCTAATCTAGCGATTCTGATTTGTCTAGTCTAGCGATTCTGATAGGCAATGCTGATAGATGACGCAAAAAATAATTTTGATATCATATACTTGGATTTCAGGAAGGCTTTTCTTTTGATAATGTTGCACTTCATAGACTGCTGTACAAACTGGAGCAATATAGCATTAAGGGCAAGTTACTGCTATGGATAAAGGGATCGTTAAGTGGAAGAAGACAAAGAGTATTTATCAATGGCACTGCTCTTTGTGGACTAATGTTATTAGTAGAGTTCTCCAGGGTTCAGTGCTAGGCCCATTGTTGTTTTCATTATTGATGAAGGTATATAAGGTTTAATGTCAAAGTTTGAAGATGATACAACGGTGGCAGGTTGACTAACGACAGTAATCAAGCTATGGTACTGCAACAAGATTTAGAAAAATTAAGTCGATGGGCTGAGAAATACTGTTGAAGCATCACTTTGACAAATGCAAGGTACTGAATATGTGTAGTAGTAACATCAGAGTAAATTATCAGCTGTGTGGTACTGCAACCCAGGTAGTGGAGAATGAAAAACACATGGGCAATCGGAGAAGAAATTCTCTGAGAAGTGCAGATATTCTGCTTGGACAACCCATGGGGTTTTGCCAATGATACACAGACACTTTGCTAGTAGGGATAAGGAGGCGATTGTCCCTTTGTATAACGCCATGCTTTGGCCGCATCTTGAGTACCAGACACAGGTCTGGAGGCCTCACTTTAGGAAGAATGTAGAAGAATGTCTGCTGGAATGGGTGCAGAGAAGGGCAACCTGACTGGTGAAGGGAACAAAAAGGTGCTCTTACATAGAAAGGCTTCATATATGCAAATTGCTGCGTCTCGCAACTAGGCACCCGCGGGGAGATCTGATTGAGATGTTTGAACCCTCGAATGTATTGAGTCTGAGTATTAATGCCATTCTTTCACTTGCTGAGAATACTCATATGAGGATTCATAAATTCAAGTTGAAGAAGGATGGTTGTAGGATAGGTGTGCGGAAGTTTGCGCTCAGCCAGCGGGTGGTTGATTGTTGGAAAAGGCATCCATCTGTTGTTGTGGAAGTCAAGGTTGAATGATTTCAAGGAAGAGAAATACACATATTCCTGGAGGGATGAAGGGAAAACTGTGTTTTGTTTTGTTTTCGGCTGAGGCTTTATAAACTTCCTTTCTTGAATCATTTGCCAATATTACTACTATTGTTACCCATAGGCAGTACTTTGTATTTTTCAATGAAAACTTTAAATTGCCACTTTTCGGCCCACGTTTCTAATTTTCCAGATTTTGTTGCAGTAGCATATGCGATTAGTGCAATTAACTACCCTGATGACATTTCTATCATCACAAACTTGGACATTAAGCCTGATATTTCTTCGTCAGCGTTACTAATAAATGTTAAAAACAACAATGGGCCTAGCATACTTATATTTTGAATGCTGTTCCTTCGTTAGTGCATCATAGTATCAAATTATATTGGTCAAACAAGGCCACCTCTGAAGAAATCCATGCTATTATTGCCATATAACTATAAACCTGTTTATATGATCCTGCATCTATTCTTAATCCATTGACTCCAGTATTTTCTGTAGAACATAAGTCATGCTTACATCTCTGTAATTATTCCCTTAACCCTTTGTCCCCACTGGAACGGATCAAAGGGTTAAGGGAATCAATTACCTGGGGTCAATGGAGTCACAATGGGGTCAATTTACACATTTTCAGTGCATATTGATTTTCCTGAATCTAAGGATGCTCTCATAATTATAGTTAAAGGTGGGCTTTCGTCTTTTACTGTTCTTAATATAATTGGATAAAAAAACACTCATAAATGGCGTGTCTTTTGTTGTCGATTTTCTTGCTTTGCTCGACGAAAAACCCGAGTTTACCGCTAATTTTGCTACTGTACCGGTTGTCCAGTACAGTAGCAAATGGACTTCTCTTTGAAGAAGTCCATTGTGTTCCTCCTCCTACTCGTTCGAGTTTCCTGTAGAAGGCTGTCTAGTTTTCATTAAATATCCTTTTGTCTGGTTTGCTCTGGTCCCTCTTCCTGTAACGACAAAATCTCTTGCTGAGTGCCAGAAGTTTCTGCTTGAATGTGTTAAGGTATAATTCGATTCTTTGGTTGTTGCTCCAGTGTGTGCTCTGTATGTTTTCTTTCTTGAGGATGGTCTTCACTTTTCTAATCAGCTTATTACTTCTGTTACCCGCCCTGGTACTTGACCAATCGGAATATATTCACTCTTATTTCTTCTATCTTCTGCTATAGTCTTCTTTCCCAGACTGGTAGTTCCTTGACTTTGCGTTGTGTTTTTTTGTTGTTTGGTTCCCCTTCGGTCCATCGTGGTAGCTGATTCAGCGGCACAGTAACTGGCTGTTTGGATGGTGTCTAGTGTTACTTTATTGTTGTTGAGGTAATCGGGTATTATTTGCCAATTGAGGTGATCTGCAACTTGCAACGGAATTCTGTTGGGTCTCTGCTTCGGTATGGCGTTGGTCATTGTTGGATCAATTACCTTGAATTCGGCTAGGGCTTTATTCCACTCTTCTTCTATTCTGGATATTGCGGCCTCCTAAGTTCTGGTTTGATTGTACATGTATTTCTTTGTAGTTGGTTCCTCATATCTTGCTTGATTTTTTCCAAAATTGCAGGTGCTATCGGGTGCTTAGTGACGATGTCTGTATCTTGTCTTCTTTCGCTGTTCGGCGGCCTGATCAACTGGGAATCCGTTGCAACCACTTGGTTTGTAATTTCTTCCCATACATCGTCGTATCTGTTGCTAGCTTCCTTACCTCATACTATGCTCGCATGATGAACGTATCCCTTCCCGGCCATACGGAAAACTGGAAAAGTTTTGATTCGAGTTGTTCGTCTAAAGGAAAGGAATCTTCTTCTTTTTTTTTTTTTTTTGGTTATTTCTGCGTAAATCTAGAGGGATCCTGTCTCTGTACTTTCGGAAATTCATTATTCAGTTCAAGTTAAATAAATGAAATACTTAAAATTTCAAATAAAATGAATACTTGTTATTATTAAATCGTATTGTACACAAATCACTAATATTATTGATAATTGAATGGAAACATTTACAAATATATTCATTAGATTAAAGCTCTAAATTACATCTAGAAATAAAAAAAAAAAAAATTACACAAAGATTCATTTTGGACGTCCCATTTGAGAATAATCATAATTCCAGGTTAAACCAGTGTAACTCTAGGCAAACTAGTTCATGAAAGTGCTGGTCAAGGCATGAAAGGCGGATATTGTTGGGATATCAATGATGAGATGTCACACAAATATAAGGACTTCGTATAAAAAACATTATGGAATTATGGAATTCTTATTAACTCGTAACTTGCTACTAAGACCATCCAAAACCTCTACTAACGGATGGGTACGGGTAGTCACGCACCCGGATTTTCGAGTAAATAAGAAATAAGAAAATAAAAATTCACTCATTCCTTGCAAAGAGGGACTAATCCCGCATCAGCCAACAAAAAAAAAAACCCCAATAAGGAGTGCAGGAAAACAAAAAAAAAAAAAAAAAAACCACCTAATCCCCGACCCCCACAAACCCTAAACATAATCCCCCATCAGTAAATTCTCGGATAACAGCCTCTGAGAACAGTGTTCGGTGTGTTGAGGATCAAACGATACCAGTGGTTTCTCCCATCACCACAAGTTTACATTGTCGTGTGATACAGTGCATGTAAATGCCAGAGATTTAAAAGTGTATGGATATTGTACAGTGCAGTGTTGTGTACCGTTGTTCATCTGGTCATTTAGCCACTGAGCCCCTAATGGGCCCACACTTTTCGCCGTGAGAGGCAGACCAGGTACACTAGCACATAATTTGAACTCTGGCAGGCCCTGCCACCTAATTTCCGGGGATTTCAATGGCAAGAGTCTATAAAAAAATGACGAATCTGTAGGAGTTATAGGCAAAAAGGTGTGTAAGGCTGGAAAATTGGAGGAACAGAATTTTAGTGCTTTTAAGTTTCGACGGTGTGAGGCATACACTGTGAGAAGTAGACAGGATGGGTGAGGAAACTGAAGACTGGGGGGGGGGGTAGAAGTTAGAATTAAGTGGTCGATAAAGAGATTGGCTCCTGCATTTGACAGTGGGACAGCCCTGTGTCCCACCAGAAGGAAGAGTGGGGAAGCGAGGAGGGAAGGGAGGGGACGGGGACCGTCCCCCCCTCCTCCCCGGGAAGTGGTAGAGAAAGCACCGTGCAAGAGAACACTAGTGTAGGTTGCCAAATGGCCTTTGGTGTTGTCAGTCCAGTTGGTAATATCAAAATCAGTGGTTGTCGATTTCAACAGGTGTATCTGGAACAGTCAAGAATTGTACTTCTTACAGTACTGTTTTAACAAATGTTCTGTTTTACTAATGGCCATCTTGGTTTGGTGGATACATCTTTTACTATTGTGGATCGTCTTGTTCAAGTCTGCCTTTGTTGTGCCAGGAGGGTTCTTCATTTTGTGAAGAGATCCTTTGCAAAGCACGAGAAGGCACTGTATTCATCTGGGTTGTCTAAGAGGTGAGATTCTTGATCCTTTGGAATATATCTGATCTTCGCAATGGAGATACAACGAAGGTCCTCATATAGCTGGCAGTCGTAGACATGGAGCTGCCAGCTCTCAAGCCCCCCGCAGGTACATGTTGGGTCCTCTGTGATGCCGAGAGCGGCGAGTTTAGCATTTATAGAACCGTGACCAGTAAGTAAAAACGTTGTGTATAGGCCTGAGAAGGCCTATACACAACTGGGATTTTCTGGTGATCTCTCCATTGGTCGAGTTTGACCACGTGGTTTGGGTGAGGAAACTGAAGACTGGGGGGAGTAGAAGTTGGAATTAAGTGGTCGATAAAGAGATTGGCACAGATGGGCACAGAGGCGATGTTTTTCAGCTGTCTTGCCATTTTCTGGAATAATTGTCAAGCTGAGGAAAGTTTGTGGTTTCCCTTAGAAAGGCGGTACAATAGACCAGTTCTAATAAAACACTAATAGCTATCTACAGCAACGTACACAGAGATTGACAAAAATCGGCGCCAAATGTGACAAAAAAAAAACTGAAACCCTGCAGAGGACCAGTACTTGGACAAGAAGAGTGCTGATCACACGGAAGAGAAAAGCAAGGACGGGGGAATGCAGCACAGACAGTAGAGAACAGACTAAACGCAGCACAGTTGCAAACAGCTTGATGGCGATCTGAAGAGGACACCCTAGCCCTCTTCACCTATTATTCCCACTTCCTTGGGGGGAGGGGACATTTTTTGTTCCTTCTCCTCCACCCCCAAACTTCTACTCTGGTGGGGCATGGGCATGCCCCACTGAAAACTGGGGCTGTCTTTTCTGTCTTTTCCCCCTAATCTTCGGTCTCCCTCCCCTCTCTACCTTCATCATAGCGAAAGCCCCACACGTCAAAAACTTAATATGATAAAATTACCTTACGCCCAAAACTCGGCCTAGCAAACCAAAGCGACATAACCCCAGCGCAGATTTTTTATTTACTTATATATTTTTTTATTTTTTTTTATTTGTTTTTTATTATTATTATTATTTTTTTTTTAATTTTATTTTACTTTATTTTTTTTTTTTTTTTAAGGTCTTAGCCGCCGAAATCCCAGGAAATTAAGCGGCAGGACCTGCCAGAGTGAATCTACAGCTACTGGGTTCCTGGTCTGCCTCCACGGGGCGTAAGTGGGACAACGTTGGGCCTCAATAGGGGTCCAACGGCTAAATGACCAGATGAACAACGGTACAGAACACAACACATGAACAATTCCCACACACTTTTAAATCTCTGGCATTTCCCAGTGAACTGGTTCACCACAATGAAAGCAACGCGGAGATGGGGGAAACCCCTGGTGCCATAAGACAACAACACACACTTACACTTACACTAGACCAGTTCTAATGACCTCGAGGTGGACAGGTAAGGCACCAGCCAGGACCTGGATGGCGTGAGTGCTCACTGTGCGGCAGGCATGGGAGGTGACAAGCAGTATGGAGCGTTGGACGGCATCCAGCGTCCTTCTATTGGTGGCAGTGGTATCTTTGGTATACCAGATTCCAGAGGCATATGTTATCATCGGTGTGAAAGCAGTTTTAAAAAATAAAGATAAGATTTTCCGGTTGAGTCTCCAGTCACGACCGGAGACCCTGGCAACCAGGGCTGCATAATTTCATACCTTTTTTCTGAGATTGGAATGAACATGTTGCATCGAAGATAAATCCCAGGTATTTTAATTCTCTGAGAACGAAATTATGATATTAGGGTCCTCCTTAAATGATTATATCTACCCATATATTTATTTATCTGTAAATTGCGTGTTTTCTTTGGTCGATTTGTCTGTTTTCTGGACGAAAAAACCCCAATTTCTGAGGGGGAAACCTTACTATCTATGCCTGAGACCGGCTAACTCAGCCACGGAGTGAAAAAAGCCCACTAAAGTTCCTCCTGTCGTAGACGGGATTCGAACCCGGGCCTTTTCTGCCCGGAGTGGGGAGGACGGCGATGATACCACTGTGCTCCATGTAAAAAACTAATTCTCAGAACAAAAAATTATTATTTGAGGGTTGCCCATAATTGATTAAATTAACCCGTATTTGCGTCTGTAAATTGCATGTGTTCTGTGGTCGATTTGCCTGTTTTGATTTTGCTGGACGAAAAAACTCCAGTTTCTGGGGAGAAAAACCTTGCTATCTACGCCTGAGACCGACTAACTCAGCCACGGAGTGAAAAAAGCCCATTAAAGTTATTCGCGTCATCGACAGGATTCGAACCCGGGCCTTTTCCACCCAGCGTGGGGAGGACGGTGACGATACCATTGTGCTACACGCGCAGACTGTCCGGGTGTCTGTTCTCAGATTATTAGAGAACAGACACCCGGACACGATTGATGGAAAAAGGCAAGCTGGTGGTGGCGGCGTTTCTGGGGAAGGTTTTCATGGCATGGCTTGAGTCTGCTGATACCTCTGGAGGGCACCCTGAACGCAAATGGTACCTATCGATTGTCACCGATCAAGTACACCCGTACATGTTGACCATGTTTCCTGGGGGCGATGGTATCTATCAGCATGACAATGCCCTATACCATGTCGCTAGAATTGTCCGTGAGGGATTTGAGGAGAACGACAAAGACTTCAAGCTACTCTCTTGGCCACCGAATTCCTCGGATCTTAACCCAATTGAAAATCTATGGGACCACCTCGATCGACACATCAGACGGTTAAATCCTCCATCAAGGACCCAACAGGAACTCCGTGGTGCACTACAGTCTGCATGGTCTCAGATACCCGTAGCAGCTTTCCGCGGACTTATTGAATCCATCCCAAGGCGGTTGGCTGCGGTACATGCTGCGAAAGAAGCATATTCTGCACACTTGGTAGATGGTCATAATAATGTGACTGAACCCTCTATACGCCATGCATGGATTTAGGGTCAAAGCTTGCTTTCATTCCTCTGCTCTGTTACCAGGTTCATTTATCTTTACCGGGTCTTTCAATACTATTTCCATCTGTTCTTATTATATCTTACCTGAATGCAATTATTCCTGAATAAATCTCAGGTAAGAGAATTCCTGAAATAAAATTTCTAAAATATCTTTAATATTTCTAAAATATAGTATAATATTTCTTAAAATCCCTTATAAATTCTATTTTTATTTGATTGAAATTCAAACCATTAATTTAAATTTAAAATGAGGACACAGGTCCTCTACAAGAGAAAATCACAATAAGTTGGCACTTGTCCGATTTTACGAATATTAGCGCGTCGCGATTAAACAAGTTGTCTGTCCAACATGTACAGATATTCGGAGTTACCCTGAGAGAGAGAGATTTGAGCTAGAGAAAAAATGCACGGGATGCATATAAATTATCAGAAGACAAAGATGCTTATAGTAGATATAAAGCTAGTCTGTAATGTAGTCACAAAGGAGGTCAGGCAAGCGAAAACAGATTATGAGAATTCTTTGGCAAAGGAGGCAAAGAGAAACCGCAAAAACATATTTACTTATGTAAACTCTAGGAGGAAGGATACGAATCAAATTGGTCCACTTGATATCAAAGGTTCGAATCTTGATGATCCTGCTCGTGTACTGACAAACTGAATGAGTATTTTGCATCTACATTCACACATGAAGTGTTATTTAGGGTGGAAAATGCTAGAAGTTTAACAAACGCTAATGGCGAGCTAAATGATTTTATAATAACTAAGAGCAATGTGGAGAAGAAATTGTTGAAGTTAAACATAAAGACATCTGCAGCAGATGGGATCCATTGACTTATATTACAGCAGTCAGCAATGGAAGCGAGCAATGATCATGAAGGCATCGTTTGAACAAGGGGAGTCCCCACGGACTGAATATATCCTAGTGTATCCCCAATTCACAAAGAGGGTTCAAATGATGACATGAGTAATTACAGACCTGTTAGTTCCAGGGAAAATGGAGGCAATAGTTAAAGATGCACCATAGGGTCATTTTGACAAAACCACAGTTATCGTTCAGACACAAAATGAGTTTGTTAAGGGGAAATCTTATCTGACCAATTTGATCGGATACCATGATGTGATCGAAAGGAACTGTATGCAAAAATTGATCATTTTGATAAATTTTACTTGGATCTGTTGCACATGGTAGACTACTATACAAATTGGAGCAGTACGGCATTAAGGGCACGTTTTTGCTATAGATAAACAGATTATTGAGTGAGAGAAGACAAAGAGTGGTAATCAGTGGGCACTGCTCTTCGTGCACTAATATTATGAGCGAATTCCCCATGGGTTTAGTGGGGAACACATAGTTGTTTTTTAAAATTATCAATGATATCGATTAAGGTGTATTAGGCTTAGTATTCAAGTTTGCAGATGATACTAAGGTTGGAGGGGTGGTTAATAACAGTACGCTACTGCAATAGGATCTAGAAAAGTTGAGACGATGAACTCAGAGGTGGAAGCTGAAGTTTAATATTGACATATCCAAGGAACCGCTTTAGGTAGAAGAAACCACAGAATAACGTACCAACCGTACAGTGCTTTACTCAGGGTAGTGAAGAAGAATGAAAAAGATCTGGGGGTAATTGTGCAGTCAGATATGAAGTTTTCTGAGCAATGCAAAAAGGCTGCAAGAATAGCCCATTGTGTCTTGTGAATGTTATATAGATATTTTGATTGCAGTGAAAAGGAGGTGATTGTCCCTTTGTATAAGGCAATGGTCAAGACTCCAGACATATGTACAACCTTAGGTAGTACATATAAGTCTGGACGCCTCCTTTTAGGAAAGATTTAGAGCTGCTGGAACGAGTACAGAGAAGGGCAACGAGATTAGTGAGTGCAAAAAAGCGTTCCTGTTTCCAAGAAAGGCTTAAGTTCTCCAAATGCTTCTATTGGAATCTATTGGAACGGCTTCTATTGGAATGAGCAGCAGCCTGGAAAACAAGATGCAGGGTATTTCAGAGATTGCTGGGAGTCATTGCGGTATACGTAAACGCATGGGTTGTGTTAGGGTAGCTAAGAAAAAGAACAGGTGCATGTATACTTGCGTGTACACCAATGCTAGGAGTTTAGTAAATAAATTTGATGAATTTGAGGTATTGCTCAAAACATCAATGGCAGATATTGTAGGGATATCAGAGACGTGATGTCACACAGACATAAGAAATGCAGAACTGGAATTTGGGGAGTACACTGTATACAGGAAGGAAAGAGCGGTTATGCTGTTAGTTAAGGAACACAGAAAATCCAAAGAAGTGAAGCCAGTCGACATCGCTGGACAGTGCAGTGTCGAGTCAGTTTGGTGTGACATAAGCATTGGGAGATCAAAATTGAGAGTAGGAGTGTGCTATAGGCCTAATGACTCTGATGAGTATAATAAAAAACTGTACAGGGAAATAAAGTGGGCAGTAAATAATAAAGTCTTATAATGGGGGTTTTTTATTTCCCAGATATTGACTGGAATTTCTGGGTTGGTCACTGACACACTAGCAAGGCTTTTGTGGATTTATTGGATGATTGTTTTCTACATCACCATGTTCGGGAGGCAACTAGAGGGAGTAATACTCTTGATCTGATTATCAGTAGTGATTCTTCATGCATTAAGAATCTGCAGATAAAGGAACCACTAGGTGGCAGTGATCACAGTGTGCTAAAGTGGGATTTACTCAAAGAGGTAACTACCATCAGGGGTAAAGGGAAGCGTTTTTGCTTTCATAAAGGCAACTACGGTGGTCTGAGAGAGTATTTAAATTCTATACAGTGGGACCAACTGATGATGTTACCAATAGTAAATTCAAAATAGGAAGCATCCAACAGCAAATTCAAAATGGGAAGCATTCAAAGAACTTATCTTGGAAGCTACTAGGCTTTACATACCAACTAAGAAATATTGTTCAAGGTTTAGGCCAAAATGGATGTCAGATGAACTAATGAGGCATATGGCAGAGAAGAAAAATGGATGGGATACATACAAATTAACACATGACACAGAAGCCTATGATAGATACAAGTTGATATGCAACCAAGTTACAAAGGAGGTTAGGCAGGCGAAGGCAGATTACGAGAAATCCTTGGCAAGGGATGCAAAGAAAAACAGCAAAGAGTTCTTTACTTATGTAAACTCTAGAAGGAAGGGGATGAATCAGATTGGTCCACTTGATATTGATGGGTCAATTGTTGATGATCCTGCTCAGGTAGCTAACAAACTAAATGAATATTTTGCATCGACATTCACACATGAGGAGTTATTCAGCGAGGGAAATGCCAGAGGTGTATTCAACTCTAGCAGTAAGCTACAGAATCTTGAAATAACTGGGAGTAAAGTGGAGGAGAAACTGTTGAAGATAAACACAAGAAAGGCACCCGGGGTGGATGGGATCTATCCAGTTATATTAAAGGAGGCCGCAAAGGAAGTAAGCAAACCCTTAGCCATAATTATGAGAGCTTCCTTGGACTCAGGGGAGGTACCCATAGACTGGAAATGTGCAAATGTGATCCCAATTCACAAAGGAGGATCAAAGGCTGACACAAGTAATTATAGACCTGTGAGCTTAAATTCTGTTCCAGGAAAATTAATGGAGGCACTGGTTAAAGAAGCACTGCAGGATCATTTAGACACGACTTCAGTTATAGCTCAGACACAGCATGGTTTTGTTAAGGGGAAGTCTTGCCTGACCAACTTGATTGGATACTATGATGCAGTCACAAAAGAACTGGATGCAGGGAATAACTTTGATATTATATACTTGGATCTTAGAAAGGCTTTTGATACTGTTGCACATGGAAGACTGCTACACAAATTGGAGCAGTGTGACATTGGAGGCAAATTGCTGCTATGGATAAAGGGGTGGTTGAGGGGGAGAAGACAGAGAGTGGTAATCAATGGACACTGCTCATCGTGGACTGATGTTATTAGTGGAGTCCCTCAGGGCTCAGTGTTGGGTCCATTATTGTTTTCTGTATTTATAAATGATATTGATGATGGTATATCGGGCTTAATGTCCAAGTTTGCAGACGATACAAAGGTTGGCAGGGTTGTCAAGGACACTACTGACACTATGCTGCTGCAACAGGATCTGGAAAGGTTGAGCAGATGGGCTGAGAGGTGGCAAATGAAGTTTAACATTGACAAATGTAAAGTACTACACATGGGAAACAGCAACCCCAGAGCAACGTATCAACTCTGTGGTACAACACTGACAGTGGTAGAGAATGAAAGGGACTTGGGGGTGGTTGTGCAGGCAGATATGAAGTTCTCTGAGGAGTGCAGACGGGCTGCAAGAGTAGCTCATGGAGTATTGTCAATGATATACAGGAATTTTTCCAGCAGGGATAAGGAGGTGATTATTCCATTGTATAAGGCGATGGTCAGGCCACACCTAGAGTACTGTATACAGGTCTGGAGGCCTCATTTCAAGAAGGATGTAGAGCTGCTGGAACGAGTACAGAGAAGGGCAACAAGATTAGTGAATGGAACAAAGGGGTGCTCTTACGAAGAAAGGCTTAAGTTTTGCAAATTACAGTGTCTGGAGACTAGGCACCAGCGAGGTGATCTGATAGAGGTGTATAAAGCCTTGAATGGTTTAAGCATGCTCAATGCTGATGGGATTCTTCCTCTAGCTCAGAAAAATCACCTGAGAGGGCATAAATTCAAATTGAGGAAAGACAGATGTAGGATACACGTGCGGAAATTTGCCTTTAGCCAGCGGGTGGTTGGTTGGTGGAACAGACTTCCATCCCTTGTGGTGGAGGTTGATAGCCTAAATAAGTTTAAGGCTCAGCTGGACAGGTATTTTGAACGAACAGAGGGGTGAAGTGGAAGTGGTTTTTTTTTTTTTTTTTTTTGGCTGATGCTGCATAAGCTTGCTTTCTTGCATCAAATGCCTCTACTAATGCTAATGCTAATTTATCTGGGAAGCTACTAGGCTCTACATAACAATTAAGAAATATTGTTCAAGGTTTAGGCCAAAATGGATGTCAGATGAACTAATGTGCCATATGGCAGAGAAGAAAAATGCATGGGATACATATAAATTAATAGGTGACATGGAAGCCGATGATAGATATAAGCTGGTCTGTAACCAAGTCACAAAGGAGATTAGGCAGGCAAAGGCAGACTATGAGAAATCCTTGGGAAAGGATGCAAAGAAAAACAGAAAAGAGTTCTTTACCTATTTAAACTCTAGAAGGAAAGGGAGAAATCAGATTGGTCCACTGGATATTGATGGTTCAACTGTTGATGATCCTGCTCAGGTGGCTAACAAACTAAATGAGTATTTTGCGTTTACATTAACCCAAGCAGTTATTCAGGGAGGGAAATGCCAGAGGTGAAGTAAACTCTGGCAGTGAGCTAGATGATTTTGTAATAACTCAGAGGAAAGTGAATGAGAATTTGTTGAAGATAAACATAAAAAGGCATCCGGAGTGGATGGGATCTTTCCAGTTATATTAAAGGAGGCAGCAAAGGAAGTAAGCAAACCCTTAACCCTAATTATCGGACTCAGGGGAGGTATCCATGGACTGGAGTCGTGCAAATGTGACCCCAATTCACAAAGGAGGATCAAAGGGTGACACAAGTAATTATAGACCTGTTAGTTTAACTTCTGTTCCAAGAAAATTAATGGAGGCACTGGTTAAAGAAGCACTACAGGATCATCTAGATAAGGCTTCAGGTATAGCTCTGACACAGCATGGTTTTGTTAAGGGAAAGTCTTGCCTGACCAATTTGATTGGAGACTATGATGTGGTCACAAAGGAAGTGGATGCAGGGAATAACTTTGATAGTATATATTTGGATCTTAGGAAAAGGCTTTTGATACTGTTGCACATGGAAGACTGCTGCACAAATTGGAGCAGTATGGCACTAGAGGCAAATTGCAATATGGATAAAGCGATGGTTGAGGGGGAGAAGACAGAGAGTGGTAATCAATTGACAGTGCTGTTCGTGGACTAATGTTAGTGGAGTCCCCCAGGGTTCAGTGTTGGGTCTATTGTTGTTTTCTGTATTTATAAATGATATTGATGATGATATATCAAGCTTAATGTCCAAGTTTAATATCCAAGTTTGCAGATTATACGAAGGTTCACAGGGCTGTTAAGGACGCTAATGACAGTACGCTGCTGCAACAGGATCTAAAAAAGTTGAGCAGATTGGCTGAGAGGTGGCAAATGAAGTTTAACATTGACAAATGTAAAGTACTACCTATGGGAAACAGTAACCCCAGTGCAACGTATCAACTCTGTCGTACTACACTGACTCTGGTAGAGAACGAAAAGGTCCTGGGAGTAATTGTGCTGGCAGATATGAAGTTTTCTGAGCAGTGCAGACGGTCAGCAAAAGTAGCTTGTGTTGTCATGTCAATGATATACAGGAATTGTTCTAGCAGGGATAAGGAGGTGATTATCCCCTTGTACAAGGCAATGGTCAGGCCACACCTTGAGTACTGTATACAGGCCTGGAGGTCTTATTTTAAGAAGGAAGTATAGTTGTTGGAACGAGTACAGAGAAGGCAACAAGAGTAGTGAATGGATCAAAGGGTTGCTCTTACGAAGAAAGGCTTAAGTTTTGCAAATTACAGTGTCTGGAGTCTAGGCACTGGCGAGGTGTATAAAGGTGATAGACGTGTGTATAAAGGCTTGAATGGTTTGAGCATGCTCAGTGATGATGGGATTCTTCCTCTTGCTCAGAATAATCACCTGAGAGGGCATAAATTCAAATTGAGGAAAGACAGATGTATCATAGATGTTCGGAAGTTTGCCTTCAGCCAGTTGTTTGATGAAATCGACTTCTATCGTTTGTTGTGGAAGTTGATAGCCTAAATAAATTTAAGGCTGAACTGGACAGGTATTGAATCGAACGGAGGGGCGAAATGAGAGAGGTTTTTTTTTTTTTTTTTTGGCTGATGCTGCATAAGCTTGCTTTGTTACATCATATGCCTCTACCAATGCTAATGCTAATGCTAAATATTGCAGAGTCTGAAAGCGACGCACGTGCCTGCGTGGTGATCTGATTGAGGCGTTTAAGGCTTTGAATGGTTTGAGTAAGCTGAATACTGATGGAATTCCTCTTCTTGCACAGATTAAACGTCTGCGCGGGTAGCACAGTGGTATCGTCACCGTCCTCCCCACACCAGGTGGAAAAGGCCTGGGTTCGAATCCCGTAGATGACGCGAGGAACTTTAATGGGCTTTTTTCGCTCCCTGGCTGAGTTAGTCGCTCTCAGGCGTAGATAGCAAGGTTTTTCTCCCCAGTAACTGGGGTTTTTTCGTCCAGAAAAACAGGCAAATCGACCATAGAACATCCGCAATTTACACACACAAATACGGGTTAATGTATTTAATTACGGCAACCCTAAAATAATAATTAAAAAAAAATTAATTGCTCAGATTAAACACCTGATGTGGCATAAATTCAAATTGAGAAAGACAGTTGCTGAATAGATGTGGGGATTTCTTTCAGCCGGCGCGTAGTTGGCTGGAACAATCTTCCATCTTTCGTTGTAGAAGTTGAAAGCTTTAATAAATTCAAGCAGATCTAGACAAACTTTCGGAATGAATGGGTTGGCGAAGTGGGAAGGGTTTTTTTTTTTTTTTTTCTGCTGATGCTGTATAAGCTTGCTTTCTCTTGTTTGCTGTATAGGTTTGTCTCTACTTGTACTAATGCTAACCATGTATACTGAAGGGGCGAGAAGATAAATAAGCCACTTTCTAATGTCGTGTGGAATTTATCGAGCACAGGGTAACTATGCGTTATTCTCTTTGGAGATCCAGTAGTTTTCAGCTCTGCTACTGTATTGTTTCCTTTTATCCCAACTAGTCAGCTCTATGACGGTGTCATCTACACATGCCGCTTTACTGTTTGAAACTGATGGTGTTATAAAGACTGCAGTACAGTCACTGAAGAAGTAACACAGGAAATTATTATTATTATTGCTCTTATATTATTTCTTTCTGATTGGGGGTTCCACCTCGTGACGGGTATTGCTACCAAGTACACAGGGTGGTTGTTGTTGTCTTGTGTTACATTTTCGGTCGAGGAACTCTCTTACTGTCCTACAGGTGTTAAGCATTGCGACTTTCTGGAGTTACTTGTAGGTGTTCGCTGGGAGACCTATTGCTGCTAAGCTGTTATGTATAGTCTTTGGCAACATACTTTTGCTTGACACAATGATCGGGATGGTCGTTACTTGTTGCATATGCCACATCTCTTTGATCTCCTGTCTGAGGTTCGTGTACTTCCTGATTTTTTCCCCATGGGTTTTCTACAGGTTGTCAATGTTGGGTACCGCTATGTCAATCAGATAGGTAGCATATTCCTTCTTGTCCACAAGGGTTATGTCCGGTCTCTTGTGCGGGACTGTCCTGTCCGTTATTATGGCGTGGTCCCAGTACAGCTTGTGGGTTGGAGTCTCTAGTGCTTGGGGTTCGTACTTGTAGTACGGTACACTTTCTTCGATCAACTTGTATTTCCTTGCTAGCTTCTGATGTATTATCCTGGCTACATTGTCGTGTCTATGAGTGTACTCAGTCTGGGTGATCACCTTTTATCCCGCGGTTCGTTGGTTCGTTTCTGAGGCCAGGTGGCATCGTCGACATGTATAATCGAACACTCCTTGGCGATGTATTTTCTATAGTTCGTAGTGTTGATTACCTGGTTTTGGATGGCGAGCATGAATTCTTCATTCTTGGGGTTATTGTTATTAGCTACAGTGTGTAAGGAAGGAAGCCTGATGCTTAAGAGAGAGAGAGAGAGAGAGAGAGAGAGAGAGAGAGAGAGAGAGAGAGAGAGAGAGAGAGAGAGAGAGAGAGAGAGAGAGAGAGAGAAGAATGATGATATCGAGCTTAGGACCGTGGGTTTGCCAAGCCCATACTCACCAAATGTAAGTCCCTATGGTACAGAACTCTTAATTGAAAATTGAAACAAAATTATATAGAGTTATTAAATAAAATGTAAATAAAGTGCAGTAAAATAAAAGTATGTATGTAAGGAAAATGTAAAGAAACGTGTTCATACATTTAAAAGTATTTTGTCTGCTCGTAAGTGTGCTAAGAGCTTTATATAGGATCCTAGAGAACGCTGTGATTCCAGAGTTTTTACACTGTATCTTCTTGTGCTGACATATCTTAGATTTAATTGCTCATAGGTAGCCAACTTTAGTTTATCGACAATTTATCATTACTGAGCTTCTTTAAAATATACCACTCTCCCAATAAATAAATACATTGCTGTTTATTCAGTGTGTGACTATGCTGACTGCCATTTTAGAGATGCGACCTCGCGAAAAGCAGGAGCTCGATACATCATTGATGTATCGAGCTCCTGCTTTTCGCTCGATACATCATTGATGTATCGAGCGAAAGCTCCATTGATACATCATTGATGTATCTAGCCTGAAGTAATGTAACCCGCCTGAAGAACAGCTTATGGAATTTTTGTTATATCTGTAGATCAAACGTTAGCTAGAAATGAGGAATTATACCACTTAAAAATATGCTAGCAATGAGGAATTATACCATTTATACCATTTTACAATGGAATAATGTAAAAAAATACATGCAGAAACAGTTTACGTCATAAGTCGAAATATGCGGTATTAAAATCGTTTTTAAAGTTGCTATTGTTATTTTTTTCTAAATGACACAGTTTAATAATAAATAAAATGATAAACAGAAAACACAGTGCGCCATCTATTTTAGCAACAACGAATATGTCAGTATGACAAATTTTCGTATTTAGTGTACCGTACGATGTTCTATGTGATCGTGATGTTCTCGTTATTCGGGAATCCGTCGTGTTCGTTGATAACAATGCGTGAATGGTATTTTATGTGTGTATTGTTTAAATGATATTATTTTACTCACTTTAGTCCATGATTTTAATTGACAGTTTACATCTCTGTGAAAGGGCATCATTGGCCGCCGTTTAAGCTGCAATGGGGAGCAAAAAGCACAAGAAACACCATAAATCGGAAAAGAAAGAAGCTGCATGTGACGGTATAAATTTATTTTTCAGTTAATTTTATGTTCCTTCTTACGATTTAATAATTTGTTTACGATGTTTCTTAGGACATATTGTATCTAAATTATGGAAAACTAATATTTTGCATTTTCTTTCTGTCACTTCGGTGTGGTGTGTCTGGAATATTGACGCTTGCTACTTGCGGGCACCGAACTCCGAATGCCTCCTGCAAGTTTCCTCGCGGGTTTTCTCACCTTTTTCAGCTGGTACTCAGATGAATTTCCCGCCTTCCGATATCACCTGACTTCTAGAAATTTCCCACAAATTTAACTGTTACTCGTTCCTTAGTTTTCACCACCACTTTCTTCTCCACGTTTGATATGATATGTTACTGCAGGTTACTGCAAACTCATTACAGTTATTAAATTATATCCATTAGGATTTAACTGGTCATCAGCTGTAATATATTCTGATATTATTTTGCAGCATTATAGATCGCGAATTGACGACATCCTGCTCATTATTGTGTAATTTAATTTTTCATTTTATTGTGCGAAAAATTAAGCAAACATTATTTTGCATTATTCACTGGACAAAAGTGAAGATGCTGTTTTGGTTATGACCCTTGATATCACCAGTTTCCACTCTGGTAGTTACTCGTTCTGGAATCTCTCTTGTGGAAGATGTATTTAAAGAGCATGTGTCGCTCCATATAGTTATCTGTGTGCAACGTGGGCTCACATCTATTGAGTATGGGCTTGGCACACCCAGGGTCCTGAGCTGGATATCATCATTCTTCTCTTTCTTGGTGATTCCCTTCTACTTTCCTCTCTCTCTCTCTTTCTGGGTATTTCATAATTTTTTTTTTTTTTTTTTTTTTTTTTTTCTCTTCCTGGTGCAGCATAAGCCTCAGGCTTCTTTGCACCATATGGCTAATAATAACATTTTCATTCTCATTCATGTGCAGTCCCAGGTAGGGGCTATAATTATCCTCTTATAACCATAATAATGTGGAATTCTTTACTGCCACATGGTAATCAAAGCTTAATGATTCTCCAAACACTGCTTTAGGACCCCCCCCCCCCCACTTTAATTGCTTTAGCCAGCTGCTTTAAAAATTTCTGAAACAGTCTGTTCTCATTCATTACTGTCCTGATACATTGCTGACTTCAAGAATATTAGTTATGAAATTCATTAATTCTTTAGTAATGTATTTACTGGTATTTAGTAAGGTACTTAGTAACATGTAAACTTAAAATTTGCTTACATATATAATAATTATTCATCTTTGTTTTCAATAAGGGTCTCTGACATTTGCTTCATTGAAGCTGTTACTTACCAGTACAGTTATATCATTTTATTATCTTCTATTTTTCTCTTATTAACTTCAGGTAAGCAAAAGATATCAAGATTGATATAAGTGTTAAGCAGAACCATAATGAGAGCATTATGATTGGAAGAGGTACATGGTTTAATGGATTTAATGGTGTGAATTTGTATATCATTAGTCGGAAAAGAGTGGGGCACACTTCTAACTATCTTGTGTTCAGAAATTATTTGCCTTGGACACAGAAATACTGTCCTGGCTGTATATTACATTATTGCAGCTATGATAAAATAAGTCTTTTATTTGTTAATTTATGGCTTCCATTTTTTTGTAGGTTTTGTTTTCAAACAGAAATACCAACTGCTATTTTGATGTTGTATCAGCATATTCAAAATCAGAAGACTAGATAATAAAACACCAACTATATGTGGTGTTATCAACTAATTATTTATCAAAATAAGCACTAATACTGTGCAGGAATTTCCACAACTGTAATAAATTATGTTTATAAAGCATTAAAACTACCTGTCCAAGTAATTAAAAAAAGTAAAATTTGGAAGAATAAAGGAATAGTTAGGAGGAAAAAGAAATACCCACTTATTGATTTAGTCATATTATTAGAAGTAATAAAAACACAACTCTTTTATCCATTAAACTGCTCGATCATTATGCCAATTTACAATGTCAGCTAGTCAGTTTGCACAAACATGTCAATACCTAATTTTGTATTTAAAAATTTATTCATTTCATTCATTAAATTCTAATTAATATCATAAACTGAATTTCTGGTTGAGACTTTTCAAATGGTACATAATTTATTGGCGATGTTTGGGTATCAGGGACATGCTAAGAGAGGGGGATTTGTTGGAGGGCAGTTGAATAGATTTTCTAATCCTTGATCAGGGATGTAGTCATTAGGCAGTGATATTATTGATGCCGTGACAGGGGGAGAATTATCATATAGAAGACAATAAAGGAAAACGCATGTGTAGTCTTTTTTTTCCTGCCCTCAGGAATGTGGAAAATGTATGCGTGATACAGAATTCTTTTATAAAATTTTAAAAAATTGCTTCCTCTCCCCCCCAAAAAAAAGATGTAGTGTACTCAACACTGTTCCTTAGAATGACTTTCTATGTGACTGACAAGACCAAACTGGTGTTTCTTCATTCTGGCACTGATTTTCATTATTTTTACGTATAGTTTTTGTTTATTTTTAAACCAGTACATTTTATGAATTGGTTTAAAAATAATTAGAGAGATAATTCATTGCACTGAACTTTTCATGAGAATATTATATCAATAAAATCAGACTTTCATTAAGGGAAGTTTTCCTGGCACCTGTAAATATTTTTGTTATAATGAAATTTTCTTTTAAAATGTTGTTTTAAGGAGATATAATTGTTCATTGAATTGTATTCTTTCTGTCAATATAACTCACATTCAGAAAAGGTAGATATTTGATAATTTGAAGTGCTGATCAAGGCATCAAAGGCAGATATTGTTAAGATATCAGAGACATGATGTCACACAGATATAAGCAGTGCAAAATTGGAATTTGGTCAGTACAATGTGTACAGGAAGGATAGACAAGGTAGGACGTGAGGAGGGGTTATGCTGTTAGTTAAGAAACAAAACCTAATGACATGCAACCAGTTGACATGGGTGGACAGTGCAATGTTGAGTCAGTTTAGTGTGGCATAAACACTGACAAAGGGAAAATGAGAGTAGGAATGTGTTATAGGCCTAACGACTCTGATGAATACAATGAACAAC
This sequence comes from Mastigoproctus giganteus, assembly GCF_048544385.1. Classification (NCBI taxonomy): domain Eukaryota; kingdom Metazoa; phylum Arthropoda; class Arachnida; order Uropygi; family Thelyphonidae; genus Mastigoproctus; species Mastigoproctus giganteus. The sequence continues at coordinate 194,682,265 of NC_143576.1, read as the reverse complement.
TGTGCAGACAAATAGCGGGCCAGAAAATCAGAATGTCTTGTAATGGGGGATTTTAACTTTCCAGATATTGACTGGAACTTGTAGATTGGTCACTCACACACTAGCAAGACTTTTGTGGATTTATTGGAGGATTGTTTTCTACAGCAACATGTTCATCTGATTATCAGCAGTGATTAGCATTAGTAGAGGCATAAGATGCAAGAAAGCAAGCTTATGCAGCATCATCCAAAAAAAAAAAAAAAAAAAAACACACCTCCCATTTCATCTCTCCATTCGTTCCAAATGCCTGTCCAGCTCAGCCTTAAATTTATTTAGGCTATTGGCTTCCACAACAAAAGATGGAAGCCTGTTCCACCAATCAACTACCCGCTGGCTAAAGGCAAATTCCGCACATCTATTCTACAACTATCTTTCCTAAATTTGAAACTGTGCCCCCTCAGATTCTTAGTCTGAGCATGACAAAGAATCCCATCAGCAGTCAGCTTGCTCAACCCATTCAAGGCCTTATACACCTCAAACAGATCACCTTGCAGGTGCCTACTCTCCAGGTGCTGCAATTTGCAGAACTTAAGCCTTTATTGGTAAGAGCACCCCTTTGTTGCCCTTCTTTGTACTTGTTCTAGCAACTCTACATACTTCCTAAAATGAGGTCTCCAGACCTGTACACAGTACTCTAGGTGTGGCCTGACCATTGCCTTGTATAACGGGATTATCACCTCCCTGTCCCTGCTACCAAAATTCCTATATATCTTTGACAAGACTTCATGACCTGCATTGGCAGCCCGTCTGCACTGCTCAGCGAACTTCATATTTGGCTGCACAATTACCCTCGGGTCTTTTTCACTTTCCACTTCCCTAAGTGTAGTACCACCCAGTTGGTACGTTTCTCTTCGGTTATTGCTACCCATATGCAGTACTTTGCATTTGTCAATGTTAAACTCCATTTGCCACTTCTCAGCCCATTTTCCCAACTTATCTAGATCCATTTGGAGTAGCATACTGTCATTACTGTCGTTAACAACCCTGCCAACCTTTGTATCATTTGCAAACCTGGACATTAAACCTGATATACCTTCATCAATATCATTGATAAATATACAAAACAACAATGGGCCCAACACCGAACCCTGAGGAACTCCACTAATAACATTTGTCCACAAAGAGTGGTGTCCATTGATTACCACTCTGTTGTCTCCCACTCAACCATCCCTTTATCCATTGTAGCAGCTTACCCTTGATGCCATACCTCTCCAGTTTGTACAGCAGTCTTCCATGTGCTCAAAATCTTTCCTGAAATCCAAGTATATGATATCAAAATTATTTTTTGGCATTCAGTTCCTTTGTGACCACATCATAGTAAGCAATCAAATTGGTCAGACAAGACCTCCCTTTGACAAACCCATGTTGTGTCTTAACTATTACTGCGGTCTTGTCTAGGATGATCCTGCAATGCTTCTTTAACCAGTGATTCCATTATTTTCCCCAGAACACAAGTTAAACTAACAGGTCTGTAGTTACTTGTGTCACTTTTTGAACCTCCTTTGTGAATTGGTGATACATTTGCACACCTCCAGTCCATGGGGACCTCTCCTGAGTCCAAGGAAGCTCTCATAATTATGGCTAAGGGTTTGCTTACTTCCTTTGCTGCCTCCTTTAATATAACTGGATAGATCCCGTCCACCCCAGGTGCTTTCCTTCAACAATTTCGCCTCCACTTTGCTCTCAGTTATTACAAAATCACTTAGCTCCCTGTTAGCGTTTGATAAATTTCTGGAACTCCCCTCATTGAATAACTTCTCATGTGTGAATGTTGATGCAAAATACTCATTCAGTTTATCAGCTACCTGAGCATGATCATCAATAGTCAACCCATCTATTTAAGTGGTCCAATCTGATTCATCCCTTTTCTTCTAGAGTTTACATATGTAAAGAGCTCCTTGCTGTTTTTCTTTGCATCCTTTGCCAAAGATTTCTCGTAATCTGCCTTAGCCTGCTTAACCTCCTTTGTGACTTGATTACAGACTAGTTTATACCTGCCATAGGCTTCTGTGTCACCTGATACTTTATATGCATCCCATACATTATTCTTCTCTGCCACTAGCCTCATTAATTCATCTGACATCCATTTAGGCCTAAACCTTGAACAGTATTTCTTAGTTGGAATGAAAAGCCTAGTAGCCTCCAAAATTAAGTCCCTGAAGGCTTCCCATTTAGAATTCACTTGGTAACATCATCAGTTGATCCCACTATACAGAATTTAAAAACTGTCTGAGACCTTTACGATAGCAAAAGCCCTTCCCTTTAGCCTTGATTGCAGTTACATCTTTAAATAATTCCCACATCAATACATTGTGATCACTGTTGCCCAGTGGTTCCTTTATCTGCAGATTCTTAATGCATGAAGAATCATTACTGATAATCAGATCAAGAGTATTACTCCCTCTGGTTGCCTCTTGAACATGTTTCTGTAGAAAACAGTCATCCAATAAATCCACAAAAGTCTTGCTAGTGTGCGAGTGACCAACCCACAAGTTCCAGTCAATATCTGGAAAGTTAAAATCTCCTATTATAAGACATTCTGATTTACTGGCCCACTCTATTTCTCTGCAGAATTGCTCATTATACTCATCAGATTCATTAGACCTGTAACACGCACCTACTCTCATTTTTCCTTTCCAGTCCTTATTTCACACCAAACAGACATTCATTTGATTCATTTCCTTAGATTTTGTTTCTTAACTAACAGCATAACCCCTCCTCCCTTCCTATTCTGTCTATCCTTACTATACACATTGTACTCCCCAAATACCAACTCTGCACTGCCTATATCTGTGTGACACCACTTCTGTGATATCCCAACAATATCTGCCTTTGATGTCTTCACTAGCACTTCAAGCTCATCAAATTTATTAACTACATTCCTAGCACTGGTGTACATGCAAGTATACATGCACCTGTTCCTGCTCCTAGCCACCCTAACACAGCCCATGTATTTACTTGTTCCACTATGACTCCCACGGTCCTGGAAATCTCCATTACCTTGCTTTCCATTCATGATTATTCTGCATTAAGAATTTGCAGATAAAGGAACCACTAGGTGACAGTGATCACAGTCTACTGATGTGGGATTTACTTAAAGATGTAACTACCATCAAGGGTAAAGGGAAGGGTTTTTGTTTTTGTAAAGGTGACTATAGTGGTCTGAGGCTTTTTTTTTTGAAAACCCCAAACACGAGAGGTGATAGAACCTATAGTACTTGGTACCGTGCTTGGGTTGGAGGTTGAGAAGACGAAAGAAGATATTTGTTGACATTAGACTTGAACTTCTGTAGACTGTAATTTTCAGGAAATTTGTATGAAGGAAGGTTGTTCCAGAAAACGGCAGTTGAATGAATAAACGAGGAAGATGAGAAGTTGGACAGTAAATGGATGTTGGCTGGTGGCGGCACGTGTGCAGACTGTTTTGAAAGAGAGAGTGGGAAATATAGAAGCCAATTCAAAGAACAGTTCCCATGGAAGTATCTGCCGACTGGGCTAGCCGGTTGGGAAAAGTGCCTGCATGGCAATCCAAAGGTCGCGGCTTGAATCAAAGTATTGCAAAAACCTTGGAAGGTGCATTATGGCCACAGAAGCCGATGCGCCAACAACTACCAAATAAAAAAAAAGAAGTATCTGTAGAAAAGGCATGCAGCAGAAACAGTACATCTATGAGACAGAGTGGAGAGACTCTGTTAGAGGAGTCATTAATTAACCTAACTGCCTTCTTCTGAATGGCATCTAGAAGCCTGAGAGAGGTTTTTAGAGCACCGCCCTAGATGACTGAGTTTTAGAAGGATTGAAATCAACTAAGTTGTCTTTGCCCCACTGGAGAATTACCTGGAGATCAGCATTTAAGGAATTGGTAGCAGATATTTGAGAAGTTGAAGCTGATTGAGCAGGGCAAGGTTTCTCAAAATGGAAAGTGGAATGCGATGTGCTATCATCGGCAAAACTATGGATAGGATTTCCAGTCAGTGGAAGAAGATCATTAATATACAAGAGGAAAAGAGTGGGAGAAAGAACTGAACCTTGGGGAACATCAGCATTAGTGGAGAAGTTAGACGACAGAGAGCCATCTATCATCACCCTCAGTGAGCGATCAGAGAGAAAACTGGATAACCAATTATAAAGAACATTGAAGCTGATTGAGCAGGACAAGGTTTCTAAAAATGAAAAGTGGAATGCAATGTGCTATCATTGGCAAAACTATGGATAGGATTTCCAGTCAATGGAAGAAGATCATTAATATACAATAGGAAAAGAGTGGGAGAAAGAACTGAACCTTGGGGAACACCAGCATTAGTGAAGAAGTTAGACGACAGAGAGCCATCTACCATCACCCTCAGTGAGCGATCAGAGAGAAAACTGGATAACCAATTACAAAGAACAGTTGGCAAACCATAAGATGGAAGCTTGTTTAGAAGATCTTTATGCCAGACATGATCGAAAGCTTTTGAGATGTCAAGAGCAACTGCTTGTTTCACCAAACTTTTCCATTGAATTTGTCCATAAATGGGTAACATAAGCCAGAATATCAACAGTGGATTGACACTGACGGAATCCATACTAGTGATTGTTGATCAGGCGGAAGGTTTCTACGTATGTTCAAACAGGCCTATGGGGCTGGGAAATTCCATACTGCAATAATTAAAGACAAACACCAGCCAGTGTTTGTCTTTAATTATTGCAGTATGGTTTCTATGTAGTTTAAGAGTTGGCAGTTAATTGATTTCTCCATTACTTTAGAAAGAGTAGAAGTAATTGCAATGGGACGATAATTGGATGGGACCGACTTGTCACCCTTTTTAGGAACTGGCTTGATATGAGCAAATTTCCAAGCAGAAGGGAAAACACCTTTGGAATAAGAAAGTGAAAAAAGCAGGAATTAGTTCAGAAGCACAGGTTTTGAGGACAAGTGGAGAAATACCATCAGGACTTGGAGCTTTCTTAGCATCGAGATTCGTCAAAATCCTTCTGACATCCTTTTGGCGGAAGACCATAGGAGGCATTGAATGGAGTGTATTGGGAATGGTGGGAGGTGTTTTACCAAATTCGTTAATACGAGTTGGAAGAAAAATGGGATGCTAGCAGGTCAGCTTTATCCTTGGCTGATTTGACAACAGAACCATCTGGTTTTGACAGAGGTGGGAGCAGAGATGGGCAGAATTTGCAGCCAGAAGCTTTGGCAAGAGACCAGAATGCTCGGCTGCCATTAGGGAAGAACAAATTTTCTACTCTTAGCCTGTTCAAAATCTAGTTTGGACTGATTAATAACTGCTTTACAATTGTTGTGAGGTTTGGTATAGGCAAAAATGAAACTGAAGAATTGGAAACAAGCCAAATACGATATGCAAAATTCTTCTCTTGAACACCCTTAGCATATTTATTGGAAAACCAAGGTTTAGATAGAGGATGAGATTTTAAAGTGGAGTGTGGAATAAAGGATTCCATTCCTACAAGAATAATTTCACTGACACGATCTGAGCAAATGTTGACATCAGAAGTTTTGAAACAGTAGTCCAACCGAGGAAAAGAAGAAAAGAAATCTCAGAGGTCATCCCATTTTGCATTCTTGTAATGCCAAACAATACGCGGTTAGGAATAGCCATGAGATAATGGCTTCATTTGAGAAGAGACAATCACCAATGTGATCTGAGTTACATAAAGAACCACTCACTTTGACTGTGTACTTAGAAGGGTTGTTTGTGAGAAAAAGATCAAGCGTGTTGGCTGCATGGTTAGGATTGTCCGGTATTCTTGTAGGTAAATGAACAATCTGTGCAAGGTCATTAGAAATTGCAAAAGCCTCAGCATCTCGACCAGCTGGGTCGGTATGACTAGAAAACGGAAGCCAGCTGGAGTTGTGAATATTCAAATCACCAAGGAAAATTACCTCACTGTTAGGAAAGTTGGACTGGAGAAAGTCAAATTGCAAAGAGAGGAAGTCAAGGAGCGTCAAGTGATTAGTGGAGTTGGGAGAACGGTAGAGACAACATATGAATTTGACACAGTGAGTTAGAGTGATTTTAAGCCAGAGAAGATCAAAGAGAGAAGGTTCCAAATTACCAGTTCTCTGACAGAGAATATCAGAATGGACATATGCACAAGTACCACCTTTGAGGCGAAAGGTATCATACAGTGAATAATTTGGGCAATTGAGATGAGCAGTAGTTGAATTAACTGATAATTGAGATTCTGTCAGAAAAAGTACATGAGGTTTGGCAGACTGCAGGTGGGCGCCTCCGTAGCCAGGTGGGAAGGAGCAGCAGTGCATAGCACACGCTTCTTGATTAGACCGGGGTTCAAGCCCGTCACCACCAAATACGGAGGATGTGGAAAGGTCAGGGAATGACCACCGCATATTCTCGGAGCAATATGGCCTTAGTTGCTAATGCTCCTAAAAATCAAATAAACAACAAACAGCAGACTGCAAGTGGAAATGGTCATCGTTGAGATTAGAATTGAGACCACGTATATTTATGAAATGAACTAGGAAGTGTTTGGGAGGTTTATATCTTTTCGCAGATAATCTTACTCTATTAGTTTGACAATTCATGGTGTATTCAATAGTAAGAAAAAGTGGATGGGGACATGCTGTATGAAGTCATGAAATTTTTGGTTGTGGCATACACATGGTAAGAATATACCCAGATCCTTGACATAACGTGGCCTCGACAATATCCCGTGCATACACACTACTCTGACTCCCTCCAGTCACTATCTTGCGGAGTAGAGGTAGCAAGATTATACACTAGCTAATCTGGAAGCCTCCTAAAGAGTTACCAATAGGTTCGGTCCCATGTACTAACTAGTGGCCGGCCTGTGAACACCGTTTTAGAGCTGTACCCTTGAAATGTAAGGAAGATTGGATCAGTTTTTGAATTCTATACAGTGGGATCAACTGATGATGTTAAAAACATTGAATTCTAAATGGGAGGCCTTCAAGGAATTAATCTTGAAAGCTACTAGGCTTTCATACCAACTAAAAAATATTGTTCAAGATTTTGGCCTAAATGGATGTCAGTTGAACTAATGAGGCTCATGACAGAGAAGAAAAATGCGTGGGATGCATAAAAATTAGCAGGTGACAGAAGCCTACGACAGATATAAGCTAGCCTGTAATCAAGTCACAAAGGAGGTTAGGCAAGCGAAGGCTGATTACAAGAAATCCTTGTCAAAGGATGCAGAGAAAAACGGCTTCTTTACTTATGTAAACTCTAGAAGGAAGGGGATGAATCAGATTGGGCCACTTGATGTTGATGATCCTGCTCAGATAGCCAACAAACTGAATGAGTGTTTTGCATCTACATTCACACATGAGGAATTCTGTCAGTAATGGGAGGACAGAAGTTTACTAATCTCTAACAGGGAGCTAAATGATTTTGTAAAAACTGAGAGCAAAGTGGAGGAGAAATTGTTGAAGTTAAACATAAAAAAAGGCACCTGGGGCAGATGGAATATATCCAGTTATATTCAAGGAGGCAGCGAGAGAAGTAAGCAAACCCTTAGCCATAATATGAGAGCATCCTTTAATTCAGTGGAGAGGTCCCCATGGACTGGAGATGTGCAAATGTATCCCCAATTCACAAAGGGTGACACAAATAATAATAGACCTGTTAGTTTAACTTCTGTTCTGGGGAAAACATTGGAGTTACTATTAAAGAGGTGATGCAGGTTCACCTAGACAAGACTGCAATAATAGTTCAGACACAGCACGAGTTTGTTAAGGGAAGTCTTTTCTGACCAATTTGATTGGATACTATGATGTGGACACAAAGGAACTGGATGAAAAAATAATTTTGATGTCATATGCTTGGATTCAGGAAAGCTTTTGATACTGTTGCACATAGAAGACTGCTTTACAAATTGGAGTGGTATGGCATTAAGGGCAAGTTTCTGCAATGGATAAAGGGATGGTTGAGTAGGAGATGGCAGAGAGTGGTAATAAATAGACACTGCTCTATGTGGACTAATGTTATTAGTGGAGCCACTTATTCTGTAACAGCCAAAAAAAAAATTCCCAGAGAGAGAGAGATTCAAATGTAGAAGGGAATCGCCAAGAAAGAGAAGAATGATGATATCCAGCTCAGGCCCCTGGATGTGCCAAGCCCACAGATGTGAGCCCCTGGTATCGATGAAGGTATATCAGGCTTAATGTCCAAGTTTGCAGATGATACAAAGGTTGGCAGGGTTGTTAATAATAGTAAAGACAGTATGCTACTGCAACAAGATCTAGAAAATTTAGGCAGATGGGCTGAGAAGTGGCAACTGAAGTTTAACATTGACAAATGCAAAGTAGTGCATATTGGTAGAAGTAATCCAAGAGAAATGTACCAAATGCGTGGTATTACACTCAGGGAGTTGGAGAATGAAAAAGACTTAGGGGTAATTGTGCAGTCAAATATGAAGTTTGCTGAGCAGTGCAGATGGGCTGCCAGAGCAGGTCATGGAGTTTTGTCAATGATATATAGGAATTTTGCTAGCAGAGACAAGGAGGTGATTATACCTTTGTATAAGGCAATGATCAGGCCACACCTTGAGTACTGCATACAGGTCTGGTGGCCTCATTTTAGGAAAGATGTAGAGTTGCTAGAACAAGTACAGAGAAGGGCAACAAGATTGGTGAGAGGAACAAAGGGGTTCTCTTACCATGAGAATCTTAAATTCTGTAAGTTGCAGCATTTGGAGACTAGGCACCTACGAGGTGATCTGATTGAGGTGTACAAGGACTTGAATGGTTTGAGCAGGCTCAATGCTGATGGGATAATTCCACTTGCTTAGCTTGAGAACCTGAGGGGGTATAGATTCAAGTTGAGGAAAGACAGTTGTAGAATAGATGTGCGGAAGTTTTCCTTTAGCCAGCAGGTAGTTGATTGCTGGAACAGACTTCCATCTGTTGTGGAAGTTGATAGCTTAAATAAATTTTAAGCTGAACTAGATAAACATTTGGTGTGATCGGATGGGTGAAATGGGAAGGCTTTTTTTTTTTTTTACTTGTGCTCTATAAGCTTGCTTTCTTGCATTGTATGCCTCAACTAATGCTAATTCTAATATCTAGTTTATTGCACTTTTTTGTGCACTAGTGATGGCATTTATCTCTGTCTTTTGCCAAGATTATTGGATTACGTTGGTACTGATGTATATTGGCAGTGTCAATGGGATTATGATGTCACTTATCTCTAGTGTCATTGCCAAAGTGATTGACATGCTGTTTAAATACTTTTCTTTGCATGAGTGTCAGTGTGTGTTTTTTTGCATTTGTAGTCTTTATTTCATTGGATCTTTTCATTTCTTTAGTGATTTAGTGTTCTTAGTATTATTGTGATCACTCTGTTCTTTTTGTTATAGAAAAATAGTGAAATGAATTAAATCACTAATGAAATGAATTAAATCACAATGCAAGAATGTTGTCATTTGTGATTTCAATAAAGAGGACAACAAAAGGATCCTGAATTAATGGCAAGAAATGAAATTATTCATTGAGAAGTGCACTGTGAACCAGGTCAGCAGCTGTCCAGTTTTTCCTGACAAAGCAAAAGCAATACTTTTGAAGTTTTTTGGATCTGTCCAAATGAAAAAGAAAACAGTCAGTTATGAAAGACAGTTCTTTTAAAACAGCAAAAAATTTTTTCCAGTGCACCTTTGCATATTATTGGGCATTTACAAGGGGGTGTTTGAAAAGGTCATAGCCTTAGTATGAAAGGTTTATTTGAGAAGTCTGATAAAATTTTATTTTTCAACATAGACCCCTTTGGCATTAATGCACTTTTGCTACCAATTCTGCAATTTGTTGATTCCCTCTTGTGTCTCCAGAATGTATCCACTGTAACATCGGTGGCACTGTTAGTGGGAAAATGGATGCCAGCCAGGTATTTTTTGAAATAAGTGAAAGTGTGATGGTGTTAGATCTGAATATGGGCAATGGTCCAAGGTTTCAAAGCCACACTCATGCAATGCAGCCATGACAGGGACAGATGTGTGAATAGGCATATCCTGGTAGAAGAACACTCCTTTGTTGAGTTTTCTTTGACGTTTACCTTTGATGTAACAAGGCAAACGTTTCATGTAAACATCTAACAAGGTCTGAATAATATTCCCCTGTTACTGTCTGGCCTTTCTGAAGATAATCCATTAGCAACACTCCATCAGAATCCCAAAAAACTGATGCCAGCAGAAGGAATCAACTTGGCTTTCTTTGGAGGGTTTTTTCCACTGTTTGGATTGCTCTTTTGTTAAAGTGATCCACCCACATTTCATGCTTGGTCACAAATCTTGCAAGGAAATTTGCTGGATCTGTCTGAAAATGCTTCAGATGTTTCACTTGATAATGCTTATGCATTTTTTATCTGCTGTCAACAACTTTGAGACCCATTGTGCTGACACCTTTTTCATAGCAAGGACTTCTGTTATTATGTGATACACATGTTCAGATGAGATGCCCAAGATACTGGCAGTGTACTCGACTGTCACTCATCAATCACCAATCATGCACACTGTCAACTTCTGGAGTGATGGATGTTGCTGGTCTTCCACAGCATGGATCATCTTTCAGGCTTTCTCCCTCATTTAAATTTTTCTGCCCACTTTTAACCATGGAATAGGAAGGGCATTCTCCTCAGTGTTGTAACCATATCCCCATGAATTGCATTTGGGGTTAGTCCCTTTTTTCCCCCCACATATTGGACAACTGCATGCTGACTGATTTTGTCTATCTTTCATCATTTACACAACTTTGACATCAATACAGTATCTGTAATTAAAAAAAGACATTATTAAAACTACATGAAACTTGGTGGCTTACTATTTTAAGTAAGACCACACACTGGCAAGGCTTTTGTAGATTTATTGGATGATTGTTTTCTACAGCAGCATGTTCAGGAGGCAAATAGAGGAAGTAATACTCTTGATCTGATTATCAGTAGTTATTTGATTATTTATTTTTTTTTTTTTTTTAGGAGCATTAGCAATTAAGGCCATATTGCTCCGGGGATATGCGATGGTCATTCCCTGACTTTTTCAGGGGTAAAGGGAAGGGTTTTTGCTTTCCTAAAGGCGATTACAGAGGTCTGAGACATTATTTAAATTCTATACAGTGGGACAAACTGATGATACCAACAGCAAATTCAAAATGGGAAGCATTCAAAGAATTAATCTTGGAAGCTACTAGGCTTTTCACACCAACTAAAAAATATTGTTCAAGGTTTAGGCCTAAATGGATGTAAGATGAACTAATTAGACATGTGGCAGAGAAGAAAAATGCATGGGATACATATAAATTAATGGGTGGCATGGAAGCCCATGATAGATATAAGCTGGTCTGTAACCAAGTCACAAAGGAGGTTAGGCAGAAAAAGGCAGATTACGAGAAATCTTTGGCAAAGGATGCAAAGAAAAACAGCAAACAGTTCTTTAACTATGTAAACTCTAGAAGGAAGGGGATGAATCAGATTGGTCCACTTGATATTGATGGGTCAATTGTTGATGATCCTGCTCAGGTAGCTAACAAACTAAATGAGTATTTTGCGTCTACATTCACACATGAAGAGTTATTTATTGAGGGGAATGCCAGAGGTGAATTAAACTCTGGCAGTAAGCTAGATGATTTTGTAATAACTGAGAGAAAAGTGGAGATAAAATTGTTGAAGATAAATATAAGTAAGGTATCTGGTGTGAACGGGATCTATCCAGTTATATTAAAGGAGGCAGCAAAGGAAGTAAGCAAACCCTTAGCCATAATTATGAGAGCTTCCTTGGACTCAGGGGAGGTACCCATGGACTGGAGATGTGCAAATGTGACCCCAATTCACATAGGAGGATCAAAGGGTGACACAAGTAATTACAGACCTGTTAGTTTAACTTCTGTTCCAGGGGAATTAATGTAGGCATGGTGGTGGCACCTCCATAGCCAGGTGGGCAGGAGCAGTGCGTGGCACACGCTTCTTGATTGGACCGGGGCTCGACCCCGTGACCACCAAATATGGAGGATGCAGAAATGTCAGGGAATGACCACCGCATATATCCCCGTAGCAATACGGCATTAGTTGCTAATGCTCCTAAAAACCAAATAACAGTGGAGGCACTGGTTAAAGAAGCATTGCAGGATCATCTAGACAAGACTTCATTTATAGCTCGGACACAGCATGGTTTTGTTAAGGGGAAGTCTTGTCTGACCAATTTGATTGGATACTATGATGTAGTCACAAAGAAACTGGATGCAGAGAATTACTTTGATATCATATATTTGGATCTTAGAAAGGCTTTTGATACTGTTGCACATAGGACTACTGCACAAATTGGAGCAGTGTGGCATCGGAGACAAATTGCTGCTATGGATAAAGGGATGGTTGAGTGGGAGAAGACAGAGAGTGGTAATCAATGGACACTGCTCTTCGTGGACTAATGTTATTAGTGTATTTATTAATGATATTGATGATGGCATATCAGGCTTGATGTCCACATTTACAAATGGTACGAAGGTTGGCAGGGTTGTTAATGACACAACCCTGCCAACGCAATGACAGTACGCTGCTGCAACAGGATCTAGAAAAGTTGAGCAGATGGGCTGAGAGGTGGCAACTGAAGTTTAACATTGACAAATGTAAAGTATTGCATATGGGAAGTAGTAACCACAGTAACATATCAACTGTGTGGTACCGTACTAACAGTGGTAGAGAATGAAAAGGACTGGGGGGAGGTAATTGTGCAGGCAGATATGAAGTTTTCTGATCAGTGCACACGGTCTGCAAGAGTAGCTAATGGTGTCTTGTCAATGATATACAGGAATTTTTCTAGCAGGGATAAGGAGGTGATTATCCCCTTGTATAAGGCAAAGGTCAGGCCACACCTTGAGTACTGTATACAGGTCTGGAAGCCGCATTTTAGGAAATATTTAGAGCTGCTGGAGCAACTGCAGAGAAGGGCAACAAGATTAACGGATGGAACAAAGGATTGCTCTTACGAAATTGCAGTGTCTGGAGACTAAGCACATGAGAGGTGATCTGAATTAGGTGTATAAAGTCTTGAATGGTTTGAGCATGCCCAATGCTGATGGGATTCTTCCTCTTGCTCAGAGTGATTGCCTGAGAGGGCATAAATTCAAATTGAGGAAAGACGGTGTAGGATAGATGTGTGAATGTTTGCCTTTAGCTAACGTGTGTTGATTGCTGGATAAACATTTGAAGCGAGTGGATGGGTGATATTAGAAAGTTTTTTTTTTTTTTTTTTGCTGATTCTATTTAAGCTTGCTTTCTTGCATCATGTGCCTTTGCTAATGCTAGTGTTATACATTAAGTACAGAAATATTTGACGTTGTATCACTGCCCTTTCATACTCAAGTTAGAGACTTTTCAAACGCCTCTCATAGTTCGCGGTTACTGCATCTTCATATCATTTAGTGATTATTGGTGAAACTGACTGAAGTGCTGAATCATTGTTTTTTTTTTTTTTTTAAGACATTTATTCCTGGAAATTTTTTGCAGGAGGTAGCCTTACTTGGTGGAGTAGGATACATAGCTGAATTCGATGAGTCATTATTGTTGTGAGCCAAATCTCATTGCAGATGGAATCCAAATAAGAAATCTTGAGTTTTATATATCAAACTTAAACATAATTATAGTTATTTAGTTTAGGACTATAAGACTAAAAGCCCTTTACTAATCACCAGTAGGGTGATTACTGATGGCTCCACTATGTATTTAATAAATGAGCAGTATATAATGACATTTCCAAGTTACCAAGAAAAGAATTTAATCATGTGATTGTGATTCATTTAAAGAACTTAAGAATTCCAGTACAGGCATGCATACCAATGAGAGCTTCCAGGGCAAAGCCTGGATTTAAATGTATAAATGGGACTTTTGTGTCTTGTTTCCTAGATGAATTTATATAGCATGAATGGTACAGAAAAACTTTGGATTTAACCATCACTAACATACTGAAACACATCACTAAGAGAAATCTATCCTAACATCAAATTTAATTTTTAATTTCCTTAAAGTTTTTATATATCATTTGATTCTTTAATTTAATGATTATAGTTTTAGCATACATATAGTTATATACAGGAACTCCCCGACTTATGGAGATTTGACTTTACTTAAGTTTTTGCCGACCAGTGCAAACTTAAAAAAAATCGTGGAAACGTATTTTGCACCCCGTAGGAATAAACGGAGGTATCGTGAAAATATCATGTGAACCCAATAACACATTGGGTTGTTTTTTATTTATTTATTATTTTTTTTTGTAATTCGTTCCAAGGACTTGGAAGTTGAAAATATAATATAATTAACTATTAATAAATAAGCCCATTATATACGTAATAACACTAATAAAACCTCCATTTACGATGAAATTGACATCCAATATTCTCAGGAACCGATATACCTTCCATACGATTGTTTATTTAATGACCGATGATATTTGCAGGTACATATAGCTTTCCGATATAGCTGGAACAATACATGGGTGGAAATTTAGATGCGTGGCGCATGGAACATCACTCGTACGATTATTTCAGATCTATGACAAACTGAAACTTAAAGCTCCATCAACCAGTTGCAGTGCTGTGCACTTTGATGACTTTAAAGCCAGCAGAGGCTGGTTTGAGTGCTTCAAAAAAAGGGCAAATGTCAAAAGTGTTGAAAGGCATGGGGAGGCATCCAGTACTGATTAAAAAAAAAAAAAAAAGCAGCTGAGACCTTTCCAAGAGTTTGTTGATCAGGAGAATTATCTTATCCACCAGGCTTTTAACATTGACTAAACTGGCCTCTTCTGGAAGTGAATGCCCAGGAGAATGTACATCACTGAGGATGAGGCTAGTTTACTTGGGAATAAGTCTATGGAAGATAGGCTCACTCTCCTGTTGGGTGCCAGTGCCTCTTGGATTTTATGCTGAAGTCTTTGCTTGTGTATCACTCTAATACCCTCAGTATTTAAACAACAAAAGGTCAACAAAGGCATGTTGGGAGCATTTTGGCACAGTAACAAGGCCTGGGTTATGGGATGTCTTCAATGAATGGAAGCTTGAAGTTTTCTGTCCTTCAGTGAAGCGTTATCTTGAAAAAAAATAAGCTTCCTGTGAAGGCACTGCTCCTGCTGGATAATGCACCAGGCTATGATCCCAACCTTGTTCAATCTCTTGAGGCACATAACTTTGTTCAAGTCAAATTTTTGCCACCAAACACCGCTCTTCTTCAACCAATGGACCAGCAAGTGATTGCAAACTTCAAGAAAATCTACACCACGAAAATGTTCTCAAGTTTCTTTGCACTGACCTCTGGTGAAAATGCTGTCACCCTCAAAGGTTTTTGGAGGTTGAAGTTCAACGTGCTGGATTGTGTGAGGCTGATTGTAAGTTCATACAATGATGTTTCCACCTTAAAAGGCCAGATGTTTTTCAGCCTCGAAAAACATCTGGCCTTTAATTATCCATAACATTGACAGATTTGAAGATGATGGTGCTTTAACAAATGATATTGTCAGTGAGTTTTACCCCTCGAGCATTGTTGCCAGAATCGACACCTTCAGCTGATAAGTACACCGCTGCAGAGATTGAGGGCTGTGGAGATTTAGAAGGGGTCGGCTGCACAACCTTATGAAAGAACATATTAATGGATGACTGGATGGTGGCTTTTTTTTCTTTTCATCGTAGATTTCTTTGTAGCATGCAAGCATATCATTCACCCCTCTGTTAAGAATCATCACTGTCACTGCAATTTCAAGAAATGCCACTGCATACTTTAACGTTGTGGAAACCAGCGCGATGCTTGAACCTATTAAACCATCCATTGCTTGCCATCAATTGGGTTGGGGTTGCCGTACTTATCCTTAATACAGTGGGGACCCAACATCCAATGGTAATTCGTTCCACAAAACCCATTGTATGTTGAAAATCACTCTTTTGAAACCAATAAATGTATTATTGGTTTCAAAAAGTTGAAACCAATAATACATTTATTTCCTGTAATTTGTTCTCCAACAACAACACATAAAATACGTATTTCTTACATGTTAAAAATTAGTGATAAAAGCAGTCAAAAACATCTTAAAATAAAAAACAAACAATAAATTAGCATTTACCTTCTACTTGAAGAGCAGAGCTGATGAAATGAATGGTGGCATAGTGGTAATGGGACTCTATATCAAGCTTCAGGTGTCTTTTCAGTCTTTTGTTGCTACTGGCGGCAATTCTGGCAACGATGCTCAAGAGGTAAAACTCACTGATGGTTATGCCTGTCTTCTCTTTTTTGTAATTTTATAATTTTGAAATTTTTTTAAAATTGTAAAAGTTGTAAAAAACTGTCCAAAATGGACTGTTTTTTACAACTGTTTTGTAGCTTTCTGAAGTAAGAAATCACTTCGTCCTCCATTTTGCACATCACGAGTTCAGTGTTTTCGATGTCGGGGTGTTTTTATCACTTCTCTTAAATGCTCACAACAATAAATGACAGTCTTCAACTCTTCAGCTGACACTTTTTGGGTGTCTTTTTCTTCCTTTCCAGTGCCAATCTCTGTAATTTTTTCCAACTCTTGTAGCTCCTCTAATTTTATAATTTTGAAATTTTTTTAAATTGCACGCTTTTGTAATTTTTTCTGGGCATGAGATAAAAAATTGAATAAATACAATAAATAATGCTATTTACATGTTCCTAAAACATTTCTTTTTCAATTCAATCAACTCAGTGAGCACAGTTGCGAGTGCTGCACAAGCATGGGGAAATTCCTACTTACTTAGCATTCCACGAAATGCAACTCTTATGTAAGTCAGGGAGTTCCTGTATGTATGCATCTCAGTTCATTAGAAATGGAAACCATTCTGCAGTATGTTTTTTTTTTTTTTTTTTGAGCCAAGGGATTTCATTAAATAAAAGTTCTCATTAAAACACACAAAATGAATAAAAATAGGAAAATCATGTGATTTAATTTCTGTTCCATATGATGTAAGTAATAACTTGAAATGAGTGTTTCTGTCTAGTACTTTACACCAGAAAGTACACAGTCACTAAAAAAATTAATGGCTAATGAAAAAGAAGAATTTTCTTTGAAAATATACATGTAAAAAAACATCAATTGCAACATCATCGGTTTATGTGAGATTCAAAGAAAAGGTGAAGATTTGGTCAAACTAGAAAATGGACATTGGCTGTACTACAAAGTAACAAACAATGGACAGTGTGGTGGAATATGATTCCTGATCAACAAACGACTAACAGATTCAACCGTAAAAGAAAGTATTACTAAAAGAATTGCTTGCTGTGCTATTAAGCTAAATAATTGCTGTTCTCTTCAAATTATTCAAGCTGATGTTCCTACAAGTACTCATGGTAATGATGAAGTTGAAGATTTTTATGAAGATATATAGCCAATGGACAAGAACTAGAAGAAGTGGAAAGGTATAAAGGTACCTTGGACAAGAAATTTCAATAGATGAAAATTGAATGGCACATAAAATTGGGATGGCAAGCATTTGGAAAGCTTAATATAGTCTTCAAAACAAACTTGCCACTCTGTGTCACACAGTTTTTGATCAATGTATTCTCCCTGTCTGGATGTGATATGATGTGAAATATGGACATTGAATGCCAAAGCTTTACAAAGGCTGAGGAGTCACACAGAAAAGTATGGAGTGCTGAATTTTGAACATAACCAAAAGAGACTGAAAAATCTGCATGGATTCACCAACAAACCAAGGTCTGTGACAGCATTTAAAGAATAAAGCACGTGAAATGGACAGGTCACATATCAAGAAGTGATGATAAATGGACCAAACGAATTTTGGGATGGATGTCGCTCAACTCTAAACACACCAGAAAAAGACCAAAGATGAGGTGGATTGATGAAATTGTGGAATTTGTTGGTGTACAATGACAACAGAAAGCACAAGATTGCAGTTGCTGGAAATGCTGAGGAGGCTTTTGTCTTGCAGTGGATCGACAGTGGCTGAAGATGATGATAACATGGTAAAGAATATATTTTCTGCTGTTAGGTAATATGCAGTTAGTATGAAAATGTTAGCACAAAAAATAATTAAATCAAAATGCTTATTTGAAAAGCACATGTGGAAAAACATTAAACAGCACATCAAGAAAGGAAACATTACTGAACAGTGACATCACTACCCAATGACTCCTCCTTCCATTTGAGAGTTACTAACACCATTGTGCATTTGCTGTCTGATTCCACCTGCCAAGGTATCCCTAACACATGAATGTTGATGATTTATATAGATGTAAAACTCAAGGCCAATGTCATGAACAAACATTTTATTCAAGAACAGTTTTGATAACATATAATAGGTCACCAAAAATAATGATATTTCTTTTTAATTTTTTAAAATATTTTTTCTAACTTCTTTCTAATTTCTTATTGATAATTTTATTGTCCAATTTATTTTACTGTGTTAATTTTGTTGTCCAATTTATTTTACTGTGTTAATTTTGTTGTCCAATTTATTTTACTGTGTTAATTTTGTTGTCCAATTTATTTTACTGTGTTAATTTTGTTGTCCAATTTATTTTACTGTGTTAATGGACATAGGCAAACGGAACACCTTACAAGCATAACTAGTTGCAGTTTTGACACTTGATGTAATAGTACTTAATTTAATATATATATAAAATGTAATTTATTAAAAAGTTACAGTGGACGAATGGTTAATAAGTCGGGTATGACAGATGCACCTAAAAGTGCAAAGCAGCATTAAAGGATGCAAGAGTATGTATAAGTTTGTATTAATATATTGAATAAAGTATGCATAAATGGATGTGAAAATTACACAGTGCCAGTAACTAGAAGGGTGTGGATAGTAGAAAAGGAAATGTAGTAGATATGTGAAAGAATGTTAATATCCTAAAAGTTTTTTTTATATATATATATAAATTTTTTTTTCTGCCGACCCCCCCATAAAAGTAGTTAAAGTCCTAGGACCCACGGCTTTAGGTACTTACATTAATTATGCTTATGTTAATTGCATTTTAATTCAGGTAATTTGTTTTTTGGCATACAACAGGTGCTCTCAATTCTTCCATGGTAATTATACCTGACAGTTCATCTCCCCTACCTAATACGCTGATAATAACATTTTTGTCTATATACAGTGAAACTTCTCCTAACGGACACCTCTCTTTAACGGACACCTCTCTGCAACGGACATTTTCAAATTCCCCAACTCTCCTATATTGGTTTTAGCGTGTTTTCAGCTTCTGTCTAGCGGACATTCTCTGTAACGGACGCGGACAGGCAATCTGCACTGTTTCGTTTAGATTAGCACTTAATTTGATCTCCCCATAACGGACAGCGGGCGAGCTCACGGCCCTTTTTCTAGGAATGTTTCTTCCACGTATTGCCTCAATCGTGTGTTTATTTTCTATTTCCAATTCTCTGAATTTTATCAAGGTTTACGACACAGTTCTAAACCCTTTTTCAAGAATTTTAAGGCACGTGTAAAACTTATGATGAATTCGGTGTGTTCAGGGGGAGGAATTTTGTCGGCCTTTCGTCTTTTGAGTTTGAGTTTTCAGTTTTGTTCAGTGTTGTGTGAAGTGCACAATGTCTTCTCGTAAACATTTAACTTTTAAAGATAAAGTCGAACTCATTAATGCGTATGATCGGCAAAAAAATAGTGTTCACAATCTCGCTGCAAAATTCAAAATCGGGAAGACGCAGGTAAGCAACATCCTAAAGAAAAAAAAATGAACTGCGCAAACAATTTTGGCAACACGTAAATGATCAGGTTCAAAAATCATTCCCGAAAACTGTTGGACTTCAAATTGACAATGTTATGTATGAGTGGTTTTGTTGTGCACGTGCTAAAAAAATTCCCATTAATGGGCCTGTTATTAGGGAAAAGGCTTTGGAAGTTGCGAAATTTATGGGAGTAAATGAGTTCAAAGCTTCTGTGGGATGGCTAGACAAGTTCAAAACTCAGCATAAAATTTCTTGGAAAACCGTAAGTGTTCACCACTTATCTGTTGATACTGGGGTTGTAACAGAGTGGACCGTCAAATTGGAAGATTTATGTTGTGATTTTGAAGCTAAGGATATTTACAACTGTCACGAAACAGGGTTGTTTTTTAAAACTCTTCCTGAAAAAACAATGAGTCTAAAAAATAAAAAGTGGCAGGGTGGAAAAATTTCTAAGAACGCTTGACTGTACTATTGTGTACAAATATGCTGGGAGACTTTGAACAACCTCTTGTTATAGGAAAACCACAAAATCCTCGTTGTTTCAAGGGCATAAAGTTGAATCTTTTGAATGTTGACTGGAAGTCTAATAAAAAAGCGTGGATGACACGAGGTATCATGAACAAATGAATAAGTCACTTTAACCAAAACATGATTCGTCAAAACAGAAAAAATTATTCTTTTCATGGATAATGCTGCATCTCACCCGCACATTGAATTGTCCAACATTCAAATCGTTTTTCTGCCACCAAACACATTTGCAGAGTGTCAGCCCTTCGATCAAGGGATAATAAAAATTTTTAAACTTCACTACAGAAAACGTGTTTTAAGACATCTCATTGCAAACATGAACGATGTAACATGTGCGAGTGACCTTGCAAAGAAACTCAGCAGCCTAGATGCGATTAAATGGATTTCCTCTTCAGTAAACGCAATTAGAAAACAAACTGTCGTGAACTGTTTTGTAATGTCTGGCTTCTCAAATGCAAAAATTGTGAACAGCAATGTGGAGCACCAAGAAGAACAAGAACTTCATCTATTGATAATGTACAATACTTCCGCTACAAGTGACTCTGGCTACAAAGATATAGACTCAAACCTCACTACAGAAGTGGTGCTCTAGATATCAACGACATTATCATCGATATTTTTCAAGAAGTTCCTCATGAGGATGAAGAAATGGAAGGAGGTCATTCTGTCGAAGAACATATTAACAACGAACCACCGATGAAAATAGAAGAAGCGCTCATACAGACCAGTCGTTTAAAAATCTTTTTCGCCGCTGAAGAAGATACTGAAGGACTTTCGATGGTTTCTTCACTCCAAACAAATGTTGAAAACAAAATTATCAGCCGGAAGAAGGTGCAGAAGAAAATAAGTGATTACTGTATGTATTTTTCTTAAGATAAAGTCATAATATGCATAGCACAATTGTATGTACAGTATATTATTTACAAAAATATTGTGCAAAATCTGTATATATTTTAATTTAATTTTACATTAAACGTTTAACGATTTTTCTTTCTTTTTTTTTTCTCCCTCAGACTTCTCTCTAATGGACACATTCTCGTTCCCCATGGCTGTCCGTTAAAGGGAAGTTTCACTGTATATATATATATATATATATATATATATATATTAGAATATAATATAATAGAACAAGTAAAAACATTTGAATACCTCATCATTACAATTTCAGATTTTGGAAATGCAGATATGAAGAGTAAAATAATAAAAATTTTAACAAAATGAATGTTATTATTAGAAGTCACTTTGGTAAATATATGTCAAGAGATACAATTATGACTTCATAAAATAATCTTAAAGCCAGCCTTAATGTTTGACTCTTAAACTTGGATCTTGAAGAAAAAAGATAAAAAAAAAAACTTGAAGGCATTACAAATGAGATTTCTTAGGCTGCTTGCAGGGTACTCATTGAGAGACCATGTGCCAAACCACACCATCAAACAATGTTAAGGCATCAGCAATATAGAAGATATTACAAGATATAGAACACAGTGGAGGGAACATGTAATGAGGATAACTGATGAAATACCTAGATGGCTTTGTTTTATAGGCCACATGGATGGAAGTGTTGGAAGATCTGAGAAAAGATGAACAGACCTTAACGGCCCAATCCCTCATTTGTAGAGAATGAGAAAATATATATACATTCAGTGATCACTGAATTATGACCACAGCATCCGTAATGGACTAGGCCAAACAGCTTTATTTGCTAGAGCAGTAGTAATTGCATCTGGTCGTGCGAATCAAAGTGATAAAATAGTAATTATGGGATGTAGTAAAGATATCGAGTATCAAAAGGGCATGATTGTAGAGCTCATGCATTGGGTGCTTCCATATTGGAAAAAGCACATCTTGTCAGTTACTCATGGCCCACTGTGGTTAAGGTGTACAAAGAATGGCTTTGAATGGGTCAATCACATCCCGGCGGCAGAACTGTAAAGGATTACGCAAGGTGGATGTTTCGTGCAGCACATTATACGGGCTCAACAGCAGATCACTGTGTGACAGTTGACATCGCAATACAGTATGGGGAATGCAAGAATCCAAATTACAATGTTGATCTCGCAGTGCTTGTGCCACATGCCCAGATGTATGGATTCCACAGCAGACGACCCAAGAGACACCTTCTCCTCACTGCTGATTACCTTAGACAGTGAATGCTGTGGTGTCAAAAACATACTGGTTGGACACTAGAGAACTGGAAATGAGTCCAAATACCTGGTATAACTTGCCGATGGGTGCCTTCGTGTATGGCACAAGCAACACAAGTTCATGTACCCATTATGCATGGTGCCTACTCTCTAGGCTGGTTGTTGGTTAATACGGGGCACATTTTGCTGGCAAGAACTAGGGCTCCAGGTTTATATGGACCAATGATTCACTGTGAGGTCTATCGGCAGCTCTTAGGAGATCATATATACCCCTGCCATGTTGCATTTTTCCCATACAGAAACAGGATCTTCCAAGATGATAATGCACTGTCATTGAGCCCGCACCGTGCATGAGTGGTTCAAGGAACACAGTGAAGATACTACCCATCTTGATTTTCCTCCAGATTTGCCTGACCTCAATCCAATTGAACACCTGTTGGATGTTTTGGAATGGGAAGTGAGGCATATGGACAAGCAACCATCATCTGTTCTGACAGGATGGAAAGGCTTGCAGGCAGCATGGCTGCAGATCCCTATGGACATCTTCAGACATCTAGTGGAGTTGATGCATAGGTGAGTAGTGGCTGTTAGCCATGCAAATGATGGCCCAACAAGGTATTAGGTAGGTAATTATAATTCAGTGATCACTCAGTATATATACTTGCTTACCAGGTATTCCATACTATCATCTCTGAAACAGCCCTCTTGAAACTTGGGGCAACAAGTCCAGTGAGTCCAATGTTAAAAGCATTTTCAGGGACCCTTTTTTGGTGATCATCTTTGTTGCATTTCTGTTTTTTCCTTGGTCTCTGAAATATGAAATCTCTGCCCTTTCAGTGTAAATTTTAGTATTGAGAAAAAAGAAGAAATCATGGAAAATAGGTCTGAAGAAGACAGAGTAAGTGACTGCAGCCATATTGTCTTGGCTAGAAATTGTAAAATGTCCATGCCTGCATGAGTAGTTCCACTCAAAATGCTAAGAGTAAGTTGATGGCTTTTTTTTTTTTTTTTTTTTTGACATCAATGAGATTGTGTTTCTAGAATTTTTTTCAGTCAGACTGCTGATCACATTTCTGCAAAGAAGCTTTTCAGCTGGAAGAAGGTCATCATCCAAATGCATTATACCTAAAACTAATAAATGAGCACTCTGCCCTGTGGATATGCAAAAACATTAATGCATTGTTTTATAATGGCTAGAAAAGTGAGGAATAACAATCATTTCATACTTTGCCTGTTTAGGCCAGCATTTTCCAAAGCTTACGTTTGCAGTCACTCTACACCCATTTTGAAAAGAATTAAATCTCCACCCCACACTCCATTAAAGTGTGTATGATGCCTATTTAATCAGACATATGTCACTCTCATACTTGTTTAACTTTTTATTCAAATTTAATGCAACATAAAAAAATATGATAGTTACTACAAGAGACTCATTACTATAGATTGTTTAACTCAGTAAGAAGAAATAATGTAATTGAAGTAACATCATCGAGAACTGCAAAATTGTTTCTTTTTTTATCTACTGTATATCCAAAACATGCTTTATTTACCGTATACCCAAAGACCAGCAGAAATCATCTTACACTCCCAATATGTTGAACACTTTATTTTGATAATTTCTGCAGTGCACAGCAATTTCTCTGCACTAGAAGCAAAGAAATTTCTCTCACAAAGATAGAGATGTAACAGGATGCAGATTGTTATATCATTCATTTCTGGATATATGTATGAAGGGCATTCAAGTTATGAGGTTTCCAAATTTATTTCTCATAAAATACACAAGGTACAGAAATGAAATATAAGTAAATTTTAAACAAACTTCTAGAAGGAACACACATTTTTCACACTTTTTCTTTCAACCTGTGATGACCATTTCAAAGATTTGTTTGGAGGTGTGTTTAGCCCACTGGTGAATGGCTAAAGCAGCTGCTTGTCAGTTAGGAAAAGCTGCAAAGAATATCCTTCATGTTTGGAAACAACCAGAAGTCACTAAGTGCAAGGTCAGGTGAGTATGGAGGATGTGGGATAACCTCAGTTTTGTTTGTTATAAAAAAATTTTGTGCCTTAGCAGCACAATGGGGTTAAGCATTATTCTGCTGGAATCAAATATGATTTAGTCCACGTGGGCATTTCTTTTCAATTGCTGGGGGGAAAAAAAATTTTCTTCAAAATCTCTTCATATGAGTTTCCTGTCACTGCAGTGTCCTTAGAAACAGTGTAAGGATTATCCATCAGTATCTCTAACAGTAACCATCATTTCTTTGCACTTACCGCAACAAGGAACTTTTTTGGGTGGCAGTGACTTAGCATGCTTTCATTTAAAACCATTCTGTTTAAAGCTTCCATACTCCTCTGACTTTACTCCTTTCCTTCAGAGGAGTATGTCCTCTGACATACTCCTCTGGTTGTCTGGAATAATTTGAAAGGCCGATTTTTCTTCTTTTTTTTTAATGGTATAGTATTTGAGACAAATATTTATTATGCTATAATAGTATTTCTGTCTTTTTTTTTTTTTTTTTTTTTTAAGTCATATATCTGGTAAAGTTGGATTAGGACTTGATGGGTTTTCTCAGAAACCACCCAATTTTCCATGACATATTTTGTTCCCTTTATTTCATATTATCAGTTTAGCTCCAGATTTGGTAAGAATAATATCTGTCCAAAACTGCAACTTATTATTTTTCTCAGTTTTTTTTAACAGTAAAATGTCAATGAAAAGAAACAACACTGAAATGGGCAGAAAACCAGGAAGAATGCAATATAATCAAATTGATATTATTAAGGAACTTGAAAGATTTATCATCAAAAAAATTGTTTACAACAAACAAAACCAAAAAACAATCGACCATTATTTAAAAAAATTACTTTAAATATTTTACAGATAAAATTTGCAGTAAAATAGCTATCCGAATTTGCATACATATGTAAATGTACGAATTTTTATGTATAAGATATTGTTATTTTTTAAAATTAAATAAATTCGTTTTTTCACGCTATTTAAAGTCTTTTTCTTTTATATATATTATAACAGAATTTTAATTTTACCTTACATTTTATTATCCAGAAGAGGTCTGACACTAATTATTCTGCATAACTGATGCTCTACTGTATTGACTTTTGGTTGTTTCTCAACAATGAAGGATGACAGAACTTTTCCTAGCTGACATGCGGCAGCTTCAGCCGTTCACCAGTGGCTTAAATACACCTCCTGACAAACCTTCGTAGCAGCTTGTGTGAAAAATAGGTGTTTCATCTAGTAATTATTTTGAAAAATGACTTAAGTTTCATTTCTGTATATTATGTATTTTTTGAGAATTAAATTTGGATACCTTATAACTTGAATGCACCTCATACATAATGTCATACAAGAACTTTTCAGTTTGCCTTTCTCTGAAGGCAGAATACTCCAGGATAGCATGGTGGTTGTATCACTTGTTAGGAGAGAGGCATGGGTTTGTTTCAGAGGGTGGAGGAATCATAAATGCTTCTTCAGTCAGGGCCATATTTAGCTGAGTTGAGGTGTAAGAAATAGGGTTTTCCCTTTGAATTATTCCAAATTTTTCAGCCCACATAAAATATAAATCAGACCATGAAAAAAGAAGTTATATAACTTCTTTGTTATAATACATATAATATATATAATACATATAATATTATACACAATTTTGTAGTGCATAATTTATAATGACCTCCAAAACTAACACTCAACAGGACAATTGATGGGACGAGACAATTTCATTTAATCATCCCAATCATCTCAATCTGTACTTTTCCACTAGGCACAGCAGAGACAGAGATATAGCATGCCTATGTTTGAATTTAATTTTAAAATTATCCCACCTTATCCATTTTTTGCAAAATAACAGTAAGCATTTGCTTGCACATAAGCTTCTCTAATTTTGAAAATTGCCACTGGCATCTTAGACTCCAAACTAGAGTGAATCAAGTGTACCATACCTGAAATGTTGCTCACATCTGACTTAAAATATTCACTATACTTAATTTTTGAGCATTCTTTCAGAATGAGAAACATATCAAATGATTCTTTGGAGGACTGTCTTTAACACAAAAGCAGTTATGAACGAAAATCATATTCTATGTAATACGTTGCTACCATAGTAATATTTTTCACATAGTTGATTATTATTCTTTATTCATGTTGTGTCAGCATAGATAATGCTTATTATTTTATTATCATAAGAACTTTTTTTTATATATCCTACATATGTTACATTCTGATAAAACTTGTTTAAAAGTATATTCTGGGTAATTACACAGGTATTCTGATAAGTGAGCAAACACACTGCATTGGTAACATTAGAATGTGTATTGTCTGAAGGTGATGAGTAAGTCGATGGTTATAAGTTGGGTGGATGTTAAGTTGGTGTTTTAAAGGCCATTTTGCCTTCTGGGCTCGAGTATAAAAGAAAGAAATGGCAGGGGGAAGAAAACATCAAAAAATTGTATAATAGATATCTGAAATATGTAATGTTTTACAAACTTAGCGATGGTGTGAAAAGCCGGATAAGTGATCTCTGCTGATAAATATATTATGCAGAGTACAAAACTTATTTCAGCTAGCATGGTAACTTTCAAGATGCTACTAAACCTTTATTTAACCACCATGGGAGGGGGGGGGAGAACAGAACACCAACACCAGAAACACGATCTCTGGAAGCTCCAGGAACCAAATAAAATGCTCCCATAATAGGATTCCCCCACCTCCCTGGAGGCAGTATCTGCTGCTGCTCCAGTACATAGAAGGAAGTGTCACACATCACAATGACTCTCTCTCATCCTCTACCAACCATAGGCCCCCCCCCCACCAGGATAGCAGCTTATAACATTTATAGCCAGCTGCTAATATTGCTGGATTTTGCCCTCCATGCTTCATGTGAACAGAGTTTCGAGTTTAGGAATGGATGCTTTCTACTAGGTCTTAGGACAGGTTTCACATGACTCCCACCTGTGTTAGTCAGTAAGTTGCTGTTTTGTAAGTTGCTACCAGGCCTGCCAAGCAAGGTGAACTTTGTACTTTGTATATTATATTTATTATCAGCAGGGCTTATTTTCATGTCTTTTCACTGCCCTAAGTTTTTTAAAACATGACATTTCTATTTGTTTGTTATATTTTTTGGCCTCCCCTTCCACCTTTGTTTATGCTTTTAACCCAGAAAGTAGCTTTGCCTTCTTCTGGGGTAGACTATGAAAACATGGGCTAACATCCCCTGCCCCACAACTTACTGTTATTATTATCATTAACTTACTCAATTACCTATCAGTCAATAAACATTCTGATGGTACCTTATGCAGCAGTGTATATGTGGGCATTCACTTATTATTATCCTTTGGTTCATTCATGGATCAGAAACTATTTTTATATAAAAGTTTTATTAGATATTTATTGAGTTTTTAATTAAAAGTAAATTAATAAAGTTTCATACTATGTTAAATATACTTCTAGAGAGACAGGAAAAGCCATTGAAGATAGTTCTAAAAGTAGGTAGTGGAGGTAGTAGTAGTAGTGTACAGGCTCCAACCCCACCTGCTCCTGTTTTATCTCCAGTTTCACAAGGACCTGTTTTAGAACAACCAAAGCCTCCACAGCTTGAAGAACATTTGCCAAATGAAAATAAATTTCATTCAGAAGGGAGTAGTCATTCTCATGAGAAGCATAAAAAATCAAAAAAGAAAAAAAAAAAGAAGTCAAGTGACAAAGAAAAAGACAGACATGATAGAAGACGGAAACATCACCATCATCACCATCATCACAGAGAACATTCACATGAAAGAAGGGTAAAAAAAAATTGAAATTCATAATCTACTATTACAGTATTAATCACTTGATTAGCTATATCTTGTGTACAGTTTTACATTTTACTAAGGGATGGAAATATTGTTTCTTTAGTTAGCAAAAAGAGGCTTTGACTCTTTTGAGGTGAAACTGCTTTAGGTGTGCCCCAGGCAGTTTTCACATGGGAGTAACTTTCGCCCATGGATGGACAAAAATTGCCACGAAAATATGACACAAAATGATTCATTTACCACTCTGTACTAGACATGAGTGACATGACGCCGTACGTAGCAGCATTGCACAACAGTCACTACCCTTACAGCACAGCCATAGTGTACTCGCACACATGTTACAAAATTTAAAAATCTAATTATTCCTTTCGTCATTCTCTGCCATATTTCATAAAAAATTGACAGAAAAAAATTTAATTCAACATGCCGAAGACTATTAGTGAGCACTGTAAGGCGTATAGAGCACGTATACATGCAGTGCGATTACCAAAACCACCTCCATTGAGTACAAAGGAGAGAACTGTAAAAACTTTGTAATAACTTGTAAAACAATTGAAAAATATTAAACCACTGTAACATTGAAATAATAAACATTTCTAAAGAAGTTTCACTTGCCATCACTATGGCATACACGATTTTTTTGCTATCTAATATTCTATAAAAAAAAAAAAAAAATCACTTTATTGCTTTAAGTTAATTCTATGCAATGAAATGTACCTATTTTTAATATTGACAGTTTTTTAGATGGCTTATAGAAAATAGCAAGAAAAGAAGATATTTAATCAGTTATGCAAGGATATAAAGAAATTTTCTTAAAAAATATGCACTGGTTGGAACCATGTACTCTAACTTATTTTCTATGGTGTAGAGTCCCATGTGATGCCATTCAGCATTTGTCATTAAAAAAAAATAGTTTTAACAGAATATACCATTGAAATCAGCAGATTGTGGTTACTTTAACACGTGACTGGCCAATAATTGCCCAGCCGTATACAGTCAGACCTCTCTTTAACGAACTTCTATATAGCGAATTTTTTTGATTACCCCCTGGTCATAAATAAATAAATAATTTCTGTATAATAAAAGAAAATTTTTACATAACAAACTGATTTCAAGAGACTTGGGTGTGCATTGTTCGCACCTCTGGCCTTTGGGCAATAAAGCTGATGCTGTAGAAAGCAAGAATTAAGAGCTAAAGGGATTAATTTTTAAGAGCAAGAATTTAGGGCTAAAACGATCCACAATTTAGTGGTGTCCATAAAACCTATACAACCATCTCTACTGTACAGAGAAGTTGCACTGGTTAACCGCTATCTGTGTCCAAAGCCTCTCCTTAATAGAGAATTAGGAGAGGGTGATTTTTCCCTTATCCCAGAAATTCAACTGTTGTTTTGTAGAAATGAATCATCCACACTTTCACTAAATTTCACCTGCCTCTGTTTACATGGTAGGTACAAGTGGTTCCCTAAATCAATTTTGTTTTAGCTGCTGTGCAAGTAACATTACAATATGTACATTGAACTCCTTGAGTGTAGTGGGAAAAAGTAGAAGTGCCTAATAGTGTAGATCGGAGCATTTTAAAAAAAAAAAAAAAAAAAAAAAAATCAATCGCTTTAAAATTTGGTATCCCTGCCAATAGTGTGTCAACCATTCTGAAAAAACTTGTTTCGATTCTCAAACTGTTTGAAGAAACGGGACCCAGCATGGGAAATTATGCATATATGAACATGTAGATGAAGTCGTTTTTAAGTGGGTGAAGTTGATTCGAGAGACCAAAACACGCTGATATCAGCACCATTAATAAAAGAAAAGACTATGGAGTACGTATATTTTCTGGGGAATAAACATTCCAAGCCAGTTCTGGTTGTTGGACAAAGTGCCATGGCTTACTCGAAAAAGTTATTTCTGGTAAAAGTGGGGTTGTAATTGAAGAAGACTGTATCCATTGGAAAGAAACCGTTTTGAAAGTGTGAAGCTTGTTTTCTTCCCTCCAATACCTCATCTGAACTGCAGCCAAGGTATTATTAAGAATTTGAAAATGCACTACCAAAGTGAAGGTGCATGCTGAAAAAAAATTATACTGAGTATAGAAACCAACCAACCTATAGATTCTGATATAGATTTGTGGATGTGCAAAAGTGTGGAGTCAAGATGTAACAGAAACAACGATTAAGAATTGTTTTGCAAAAGCATATTTTGCTAAAACGTCAGCGATGAGAGGGATGAACTACTACAAGATATTGAGCATCTTGGGAAGAACTCCAAGCAGTGGAGAAATTGTTCTTGATGAACTTTCAGGAGTTGACAATGATGTCATAGTAGCTGAATACCTGAGTGACTCCAACATTTTGAAGAGTATTCAAAGAACTGGTGACAGAATTGATGATGAGTTGATGAAAATGAAGGCAATGGGGCCTTATTAAATCTTCAAAACATGAAATGTTGGACAGCATTTGAAACTTTGTGTTGAGGCCTTCAGTGTGAAGAAAATGTGCTGGAAAATATATTTGAGTGTTTAAACAAATGCAAAAATTTTTATGAATGATGTTCAGTGAAATTCAGTGTATACAACAAAAAATAACCAGATATTTTACAAATAATTCTTAAAAGTGTACTGATATATTGTGCGCATTGTTGTAAGTAGTAATTTCTTAATATATATGTATTAATAAATTAATTGTTTTAAAATGTTAGAAAATTTATTCATTCTCACTTATTTCTGATTTATTTCCCATATTTTACTATATGTTTGAATGTTGAATTACAGTATTTTTCATTGTTAAAAAGGACATATTTCTTTATAGCGAAAATTCTATTTAATGAATTTTTTCAAATGAACAATCAATTTCGTTATATAGAGGCCCGATTGTATTAAGGCAACCAGAATCTGCTGATTTTTTTTTTTTTTTTTTTTTTTATGTAAACCCCAAACATGAGAGAAGAACTCTTTATTGCTTACATAACGCACATTCCGTACACAATACCCTTCATGGCTACAAGCCAGGGGTTATTAGAACCTATAGTACTTAGTACCGTTCTTGGGTTGGAGGTTGAGAAGACAAAAGAAGATATTTGTTGACATTGGACTTGAACTTCTGTAGACTGTAATTTTCAGGAAATACGTATGAAGGAAGGTTGTTCTAGAAAACGGCAGTTGAATGAATAAACGAGGAGGATGAAAAGTTGGTTCTGTGAGTTTGAAGTTGGACAGTAAATGGATGTTGGCTGGTGGCGGCACGTGTTCGGACTGTTTTTAAAGAGAAAGCGGAAATAGAAAATAATTGGCCAATCAGACTATAGAAAAATTAATTTGCCAATTATTTTTCTTTTGATACAGACAGAATTGTGTTTAGAACAGAAAGTGAAGATTAAAAACCAAGTAACTGGAAGAGTGCCTGTAGATAGTAGCTATTATCTTCTGGAAAAAAAAAAACCACATGTGTACCCCGTACATACAAAAGATGTTTTATGTGAAAACTTCTTTGACAAAAATCCGAACCTTTTTAAAATCGAACATCTAGAACCAAGGTTATGAACGATATAATGTTTTATGCTCACGCCTGCTACTTACTGTACCTAATCAACGTTAGTGACATTAGCGTCATACTTCAGTCTAAAATATTTAGTATGAATGATGTAACATTTTATGCCCACGCCCACTACTTATTTTATCAAATCAACATTTGGAAGAGGTTAGCGTAATTCAAGCCAATAGCCTAATTACCCATTTGTTGAATAGTATGATTGCAACAATATAAATACAGGTGACCCCCGCTTAACGCTGATAATTCGTTCCAGAAAAACGAGCGCTAAGTGAATCCACGCTAAGCGAGCACCGCATTCCCATAAGGTAACATATGTATTTGTAAGTTGCGGTCGGTGCCATAGGATATTTCCTAATCAATAATAAACGGTAGTGAAAAGATGCACTGGTCAAAATATTTAATATTCAAATATTTGTACATAAAATATTCTGCATTACATACGTATATAATTATGTGGTAACTACTTACGTATCAAAATTAAACTTAAAATTCCAATTAAAATCATGAATTTAATCATGAAAAATGTGTCGATTTTGGGTTGAACTTTGGCCCTCTTCAAAATAAACTAAAAGGGGTATTAATTTTAAATCCCCGCAGCGTTACCACCCAACAATAAAGTCACCCGATCCTTCGTCGCTTTGAAACCTGGCATGTTTTTTTCTTCTTTCAATATGAAACTTCTTTTAGGCATTCGTTTCCACAAAAGTCCTGCTTCATCTATGTTATAAACTTGTTGAGAAGTATAACACACAATATCCCTCTTCAATAATTTTAACAAGTTCTTTTTTGAAAGTTTCGGCTCCTCGATCTGCACTTGTGGCTTCTCCCTAGATTTTAAATCTATTCAACCAGCCCTTACCAGTTTTAAATTGTTCCACATTTTTTTTTTTTTTTAGGTGAGTTTTCTTCAGATCATATTGGCTAATCTCTCTCTCTCTCTTACGAAACGATTTCGTTAAATATGCCAAAAATGCAATCTGTAAAAGAGCGTTATAGTGATCTGTGACAGCGTTATAGTCAGATACGGGTTATAATATAAGAACAGCGTTATAGCGAATCGGCGTAAAGCGACCTTAGATGCTAATGCGCCAATAAAATTCAAACCAAACAAGCGTAAAGCGAACTGCATTATAACGGGGGCCTGCTGTACTTGTATTGTTGCAATCTGCATTTTCGTTACATTCCATTGTTAGGTGCTGCTATAGCTGAGTATTCAACGATGCTGAAGTTAAATGCGGAGCATTGTTGCAGTATCAAGCAAGCCAACCTAAGAAAATAAAGGCAGAGGTAGCAATGAGTGCGTGAGAATGACAAAAACTATCGAGATTGTGTAAAAGACGAACAGAAAATCAAGCGTTGGATTTGGCAGTGCCTTCAACTAGGAATGCCACTGGTTGAAGGCAGTGATGTACCTAAAAGTGAGTAATAATTATGTACAATGGAACATTTCTCCAATTGCCGAGCAAATGAGTTTAAATGATTAAGCTCCTTTTCCTTACACCGACTACTATTTACTTAAGAACATGCATTGAGAGTTTAATGGATATTTATGAAAGATGATTTCTGTTCTGTATGCTACATTTGCGATCGCCTATGGTTCAAAAATGACACATAGAAACCAGCTGCTAAAGATACACCATTGATATGCACTGCATTTCCCAATGTTGACGTGATCCTTGTGTGTAATAGCTGTAGAGGATCAATTAAGAACAATGGGACATACAGGATATAATTGACTTCATTTCATTTTGTTGCCTTACTCATACTGGCATACCCATGATTATGAGCAATATTTTCTACATTAACTTCAAATTAGAAGAAACTAAACAGTTAATTACTTTCTTGAAAGAAACGTTCAATCTAACTCTAAATACTCAATTTCAACTACAAGATTGGGTACTTAAATCCAGAGACATTTAGATATGTTGCTTTCGCAAGTATATATCTCTTACTTTAGTTATCATAAATCCATTGTATCTTGTCTTCCAGCTGAAATTATGGAAATTTGTGAATGATCAATAAAATATTTACAATACAAAAGCTTTTTTATTTTGTAATTAATATATAGAAATCAAAATACTTAAAAGAAACAAAAGATTTGGTAACTTTTGCGGAAATGTCATTTGCATATTTCCATCTCACATTTTCATTATCACTTTAGTGACTGAGTTAGCATCATTTAGGAAGTGACTTAATTTACATAATTTCCATGTTGCATTTTTGTGACAAATTGGTTTTACTTCACTCTGAAATTTAGTAGGTGCCGCCAAAGATGTTTTCACATCAAGAAAGTTTTTCAGCTTTCATTCATGAGGTTTGAGCCACAGATTTTTGTTCATGACTGACAATTGTTAATTTGTATGTGGATTTAAAAAAAGAAATTCATTTTATTAAATTATGTTCTGAATTTTGAAAACCTTAGAGGTTTCAAATGATTTACTAATTGGCTTGGTTTGGGCATACAAAGTTTAAAAACATGCAAAAATATTTTTCTGAGTAGTTTATTATTTAAATACCAAAAATGTGTGATTGTGATATTTTGTTGATTTCATTTGTATTAAATATGATTTCTCTATTGCAGTATTTTTTTTTGGAAGATGCAACATCTTGTTTGCATATGGATAAATAACCTTTCCATGAGTAAGCTAGCTGCATGTGGGTGCTTCCCCCCCCCAACATAACTCTGTGGATTGATTTTTTCCATGGAATTTTAAATTTTTTAAAATATTAAAATATTTTATACAAATAATTTAAATTATTAATTTTAAAATGTGTAAAAAAAACTCTGCACTCCACAAATTTTAATCCACATTTTTTTAATCTGCACTCAACATAAATTTTTAGGAAAAAAATTATTGAATTTATTGAAATTAGATGAAAAGTAGAAAACTTTACAAAAAAAAACATTCCAATAACTCAACCATTTTTCTTTTTTTCTCTGCATTTCTCCTCATTATAGATTTGACACCAATATTCACAGGGATTCCAAAATGTTATCAAGTTGGTCACTAAAACATAGTTGGAATGTCCTTTGTGAAGTTTTCTATACTTCATTTAATTTCAGTACACTGTATCTGGAGTTTAGTGTTTTTTAATTTGTAATTAGAATTAGTTAATCCTACATGTCTTTCTTTCAAGATATTCTTTTTTCTTATTTTGTGTTTATTGGCAACAATAAAGTAAAATTATTTTCAAAAACCAAATAAAAAAATTTCATAATAAAAACCGTGGTTATTTTTTTGATGTAGTAGTAGTATCCTCTACATTATTTTTATTTGAATTTATCACCTTCTGGATCTAAATTTCAGAGATTCTTCAATTTTGATTTCTTGTAAGTCCAAATTGGACAACTGAGGTCAAGGTGCAATCTCCAACTCTGATTTTCAAAGCTATTTTCTTTCTGCTATCTATTATGAACTGTGTCTGTAATTAGTTGGAAACACAGACAAGAGATAACAGCATATACTAGAAAAAAAATTCAAAAGTATTTTGTACAATAACAGATACATTGTTTGAAGGGAGTGTCAGAAGTTAGATCTACATATGTACTCCCAGAGGCTCAAAGCTTTTCTGAAATCTAAATATATGATGTAATTATGTTTTGCATTCATATCCTTTGTCACTGCATCATAAGTCAAGCTAATAGGTCTGTAATTACTCACTTTACCATTTGAAACCCCCCCCCCCCCTTTGTGAATTGTGATACATTTGCACATTTCCAGTCCATGGAACCTCCCATGAATCCAAGGATGCTCTCATAATTATTGTTAAAGGCTGGTTTACCTCTTTATCGCTTTCCTTAATATAAGTGGATAGGTCCCTTGTACCCCCATACACCTTATTCATTTTTAACCAAATTGAAAAATATAGATTTAGGGATCTACTCCTAAAATGGCTAAATATCTTGAAACATCCCTAATTATGATAGATGCTACTTCATTTAGATACTCCCAGACTTTTGAATTAATTGACTTCTTGATGAGCTTATAAAATTAACACTGATTTCTCAAATTTAAATGAAAAAAATTTGGGGAACTTGGTATATATAGTAAACATATATTGATCTGTATATAACTACCATTAGTAGTTATATACAGATCAATATATAACTTTACTTTTGTACAAAAGTAAAAGTAAAAAAGTAAAGCAAAATTAATAGCATTAAAATACTCAATCTTCTGTAATGAGAATTATAGACCATTACAAGTGTATGAATTGTATGACTCTTAAGTCTCTTGAGTTTAATCATCAGTTTCTTACTCATCAGATTCTTTATTGTTGAACTCTTCTGCTACTCTGCTCTTTAATACAAATAAAAATGTTCAGAGAATAACCTTTGTAGTATTTTAACTTTTTAACCCCAACTCAAACATTTTTCACCTATCAGCTGGCCCCTCTGAATATAAAGTATATTTTACTTTATTAAAACTTTTGCTATGGGTCCCTGAGTTAACAAAAGTGAAAAATCTTTCTATAACATTCTGAGGTCCCATCATCATCATCGGCCATTTTCAATCCACTGCAGGATGAAGGCCTCTCCAGCAACTTTCCAGTTCCTTCTGTTTTGAGCACTGGCCATCCATTTACTACTCAAAAACTCATGAATTTCATCTATCCATCTCCGCCTTTGTATTCCAGGTTTTCTTCTAGCTCCTCTTGGGTACCATTCTGTTATTTTCTTAGTCCATCTGTCATCATGTCTTCGAGCTATGTGTCCTGCCCAAGACCATTTTAGTTCTTTAGTTTTGATAAGAATGTTCTTTACTTGAGTTTGCTGCCTAATCCATGTGTTTCTCTTCTTATCTAACAGTCTGATTCCCAATATAATTCGTTCTATTCTTCGCTGTGTAGTTCTTAGCTTCTCTTCCATTCTTTTGGTGAGTGCCCAAGTTTCACTTCCATAAGTCATGGTGGGGAGTATACATTGATTCATTATTTTACGTTTCAGACAAACTGGGATATTGCTCTTCAGTATGTGACTATATTTCCTGAATGCTATCCATCCAAAATTTATTCTTCTCTTGACTTCCAGCCATTTATCATTATTACAGCTAATAACTTGTCCCAGATAAGTATATGACTCCACCTTTTCAATTACTGCTCCTTCAATCATTATTTCCCTTTCCGTGGCATACTTCTTCATCATTACTTTTGTTTTAGCCATATTCATCTTTAGTCCAAAATCCTTACTAACTGTGCATAACTGATTAAGATTTTCCTCTAATTCTTTGGGATCATGGCTTATGACCACAATGTCATCAGCAAATCGTAAATGGTTTAGGTACTCTCCGTTCACATTGACTCCTTTCTGCGACCAGTCTAATCTTCTGAAAGCTTCCTCAAGGGCAGCAGTAAACAGCTTCGGAGATATTGTGTCTCCTTGTCGAACTCCTTTCTCGATTTTAAATTTGCTACTGTCTTTGTCTAGTCTGATAAAGGATGTAGCACTCTCATATATTTTCTTCAAAATCATAATATATGGAGTATCTATGCCTTGTCTTTCCAGTGCCCGAAACATTGCCTTATGCTGTATGGAGTCAAATGCCTTTTCATAATCCACAAATGCCAGGCATAATGGTGTTTCAATGATACCTAATTTTTACAAACTTTTACAACTCTGTTCTCATTTTGAGAGGTTGATAGATATCCACTTCTTTGAACATTGCAAATACACTGGTACAACTTAACATCACTGTAAACAGTTTTTAAACTTTCATGCATTTCTGTTGCAGATTTTTCTAGTTTAAAGCAAAATATGATATTTGTTCATTGATCCATCGAAATTGTGACATGGAATGTAAATGCTACTAATGAAACTGGTTGTTACTTGCAATCTGTGAGCCTACTGGACAACCTCTGTACCACCATCTGTTGAAGGAAGTTTGAACTACAACTTACCACTTCCATTCACAGTCGAACTTTCCTATAACGAATTCGATAAATCCAGCGAAAAAATTCGTTATAGAGAAATTTCGTTATACAGAGGATATATTTTTTATTAGAAAATGAAAACAAATGTATTTTATTTCAAAAACACTTATTTAAATTACGTTTACACAATTTTCACTGGTAAGTATCACAAATTTTAAAAAATATAATTTTCGTTTGCACAGTACAATTAAAAAATGTCTGATTCTCAAAGAAAACCTCACATTTGTTCAGAGCATTAAAAACATTATCAGGAACATTTTCGCAAAATGTAGACCCATACGAACCGTTTTAAAAGTGTGAATCATTTCTTCGCGAGTTGGCTTTTTTACGGGTTGTTCTGATGCGTCTTCAGCGTCATCGTTAATTTCTTTGTGATCATGGTCACGTCTAACACTGTTCAGCAGTATTTCATCTTCATTTGGATGTTCTGTTGTAGTCAGATCTTGATCTACATAAACATAACTATCCAGTGTTATTTCATTTTTGATGTTTCCGGAAGATTCTAATAATGTCCAAAAGTGTTTCAGTTGTGAAAGGGGCAGTTCATCTTGTTCGTCCAGTTGTTGCTCGACTTCTGTATTCAATGCAAATCCCGCTTTCGAAAAACAATTTTGAATAGTGTATTCAATGACATTGTTTGTCCAAACTTTTGCCAGTTCAGAGATGCAATCTCTAAGGTTAATTGTAACCTCCAAGTTTCTATTTCCTGATAACGCATTGACAATTTTCATTATTATTCTCTTTCGATAATGAAATTTAAAATTTTTAATAATGCCTTGGTCCATTGGCTGGAGTTTTGACGTTACGTTTGGTGGTAAAAACAACAAGTTCACACTTGGCAGAAATACTGGCAGGATGTGCTCGGATAGTTGTCAGTTACCAACATGATTTTCCTTTTTTCTTTTGTTACATGCTTGTCTAGTTTTAATATCCATTCTTCAGAAATATCACTTGCCATCCATGCTTTTTTATTAAAGGTGTAGTCAACTTCCAAAGATTTTGTGCCTCTAAAACATCTTGGGTTTTTTGATTTTCCGATGACTAAAAGTCTTAATTTTTCACTTCCTGTCATATTTGCTCCAACTAGCACAGTGATTCTTTCTTTGCTTTGTTTTCCCCTAAAACATTTATCATCCTTAAAAGCAAGTGTTCTATTTGGTAAACATTTAAAGAATAAACCCATTTCGTCAGCATTAAAAACATTCTTAGGTTCATATTCTTCCAAAATCTTTAAGGTATTGTTCCTCCAACTATTGCAGTCTTCTTCACTTCTTCTACATTAACACTTTCTCCACAAATAACGTTTTCCACAATTCTGTGGCACTTCTTAAATTTATCTAGACACCCAGTGCTCGCATTAAAATCTGTATGTCCAAGGGACTGTGCAAATTTCAGAGCTTGTTGCTTTTGAGCCCGATATTGGTATATTCTTTTCACATATCATTTGCACCCATTTTAGAACAGCTTTATCAACATCTTTGTATAAACACAACTTAATTCACTTCTTGTCTGCTCCTCCTTCAATTGCATTTAAAATTGATTCTCAATTTTTTTAAAATCATAGGTAAACTGCTTGCAGGTATGCCATATTTCTCTGCAACATCTTTTTTCTTAAAACCCTGGTCAATATCATAACAATCTTTGCTTTATCATTAATACTTTAAACACTTTGTCTTCGACACTGTTTCTGCAATTGTAAAATTTCCTGGACTGCAGCTCTCGCCGTTACGTACACCGCAAACTTCGCTGCACTGGCCATATAGTGAATTGTTAGTACCGCCTACTCAATGACGTTCGCTTGCCAATTCAACAGTATCATGTGACCTTTGCTATCAGTCACTTTGAAGAAATATACGACTTTGTGAATTTCTTTTATTTTGCTTTCATTTGTATATAAAAAAAAAAATACAAGAGCATATAGCCTATGTGATTGGTGACAAATTGTTTTAAAAGAACGAAATAAAAAAAAAAAAAAAAAAAAATCATGAAAACCATCTACTGGGAGTCCAGTTAGATTGAGAATGGACATATCATATAATGATTGACAGGAAGGTCACGTGGTACAGTTGGTGAGAAGCGAATGTCACTCAGTAGGCGTTACTAAAAACCAACTATGGTAGCATTCTATGTATTGCCACTGCAGCAGCAGCATGCTAAAGGTTTACTGTAGTGAATCTAGTTTTCCCCTTAGCCAACATCAATTTACAAATCTGCCCTATTTATTGTAAAGTTTATGACCACTTTTAAGAAAACCCATTTGGTTTTATAACTGTAACAAAAATGAAACAAAGACCCTCCTATGGGCGTCAATGGCCACAAGTGTTCACTAAAAGGATGATTATTTAATTCCAGATGCTAATGCGCAATTTCGGACGGAAGGAATGCTTAAATCTTCAAAAATGCTTTTACTAATTTTTTTTAAAAATTCGTAAATTTTTATTAATCCCATATAGCGAAGACTAACACTTTGCTATATGGGATTAATTTTACTTGTAATTTCGTTTCAAGGTGCAGTGTTTTGCAAAAACATTTGTAATATAGAGAACTTCGTTAAATAGAAGTTCGTAATAGAGAAGTTCCACTGTATTTTAAAACTCATCAGACATGACTGCAACAGCACCATTTCTTGAACTTGATTGCCACACCTCATATGTAGACATCTGGTAATCATTCAGTGTCAGATTTATTTTTGTGTGCATTTGAAGAGTATTTATTTTATCACTACTTCTGAGTGTGAAAAAATCAAGTTTAGAACATCATTCAAGAATGAAATTTTTTCAATGCTTAAATTTGCTTCTCAAACTTTGGAAATGTGTGAAGTTTATGGAGAGTATTCTCTATCTTACACTACTATAGTTGAATGGCATTGTAGCTGAAGGAAGAAGTGTAGCAGATATTGACTGTGCTGGTTGATCTTTAAATTCTTGTACTCCCAAAAAAAAAAAAAAAAAGAGAATTCTGGCTGTTTCACAGGTGAACAAGTATTTTTATTGGAGTGGGGAGGATATGCATAATTTGTCATTAGCAGTGACAAATGATGCAAGAAAGTAAACTTTGTACAGCATCAGCAAAAAAAAAACTTCCCATTTCAACCATCAATTCCCTCCCCCTCCAATAGTTTGAGTTCAGATGGAAGTTTGTTCCAGCAATCAACCACCTGCTGGCTAAAGGCAAACTTCCGCACATCTATTCTGCAACCATCCTTCCTCAGTTTGAATTTGTGCCCTCTTTGTGTTTGGTCTGAGCAAGAGTAAGAATTCTATCAGCATTGGGCTTATTCCATCCATCCATTCAAAGCCTTGTTAAATTACCTAGGTCTTTGGGCACTGATTCCAAATCTCTTATTTTCCTCTAGAACATCTAGTTTTTGTGATGAGACCAATTATATGAGCATAATGGACAATAATAATAATATAATTATTATTATCATTTATACATTCATATTTATATAATTGTTTGAATCTGATAGATTACCGAAACACATTTATCATCATGCCTCAAAAGTGTAAAAATTGCCCCAACAAATTTTGCTGTATGTGTGCAGCTCTTTCCTAACTAAATCACAGTGGGTATTCAGAAAACCTGGCATATACAGTCATGACAGATATTTGGATAATTTACGAATTATGCTTTGGTGACCTTATCAAGATGATACCAGTTAGGTGACCAGAATAAGGTGTGGGCACAATGTTATTTTGTACTGTTTGTTTGAATGAATTACGCGACTCATTTAACAAAAGGAAAAAGTTGTTGTTTAATTTAATTATTTAATGTATTTAAAATAATTTAATTATTTTATTATAAATTGTTTTGACTAAGATCCAATAGATTACTGAAACATATTTATCATCCTGTCTCAAAAGTGTAAAAATGGCCCAACAAATTTTGCTGTACGTGTGCAGCTCTTTCCTAACTAAATCAGTGGGGGAAGCCACTGTGATTCACGTAAAATTCATGATATGGGGGGAGCCAAAAGGCCATGGTAGTATTGTTACTTTTCGGATGTGAATGTAACTGGATTTTCAGCAAAGAATAAGTACAAGATTGTTTATTTACCTGAACTTGGATTCAGCAATGAGACCATTCCCTCACTATGACAATTTGCCAATATGGTACCTCCACAACATGGACTAGATTCTTTAGAAGATGAAACGGAATGCAATGAAAGGGCAATTGGAAGAGACCCGAGAACAAAGCCAGTCCTGAATACAAATGCGACAGAAACTTCAGAGCTATGGCTCTGGAGTGTGCTATAGGCCTATATATGAGTGTGCTATAGGCCTAATGACTCTGATGAGTATAATAAGAAACTGTACAGGGAAATAGTGGGCCAATAAATCAGAGTCTTATAATGGGGGATTTTAATTTCCCAGATATTGACTGGAATTTGTGGGTTGGTCACTCATACACTAGCAAGGCTTTTGTGGATTTATTGGATGATTGTTTTCTACATCGGCATGTTCGGGAGGCAACTAGAAGGAGTAATACTCTTGACCTGATTATCAGTAGTGATTCTTCATGCATTAAGAATCTGCAGATAAAGGAACCACTAGGTGGCAGTGATCACAGTGTGCTGAAGTGGAATTTACTCAAAGAGGTAACTACTATCAGGGGTAAAGGGAAGGGTTTTTGCTTTTGTAAAGGCGACTACGATGGTCTGAGACAGTATTTAAATTCTATACAGTGGGACCAAATGATGATGTTACCAACAGCAAATTTAAAACGAGAAGCATTAAAAGAACTTATCTTGGAAGCTACTAGGCTTTACATACCAACTAAGAAATATTGTTCAAGGTTTAGGCCTAAATGGATGTCAGATGAACAACAAAAAAAATATGGCAGAGAAGAAGAATGCATGGGATACATATAAATTAATGGGTGACATGGAAGCCTATGATAGATATAAGCT
Organism: Mastigoproctus giganteus; assembly: GCF_048544385.1. NCBI lineage: Eukaryota > Metazoa > Arthropoda > Arachnida > Uropygi > Thelyphonidae > Mastigoproctus > Mastigoproctus giganteus. The sequence continues at coordinate 194,639,678 of NC_143576.1, read as the reverse complement.
GGTCTGTAACCAAGTCACAAAGGAGATTAGGCAGGCAAAAGCAGATTATGAGAAATCCTTGGCAAAGGATGCAAAGAAAAACAGAAAATAGTTCTTTACCTACGTAAACTCTAGAAGGAAAGGGATGAATCAGATTGGTCCACTGGATATTGATGGTTGAACAGTTGAGGATCTTGCTCAGGTGGCTAACAAACTAAATGAGTATTTTGCATCTACATTCACACATGAGGAGTTATTCAGAAAAGGGAATGCCAGAAGTGAAGTAAACTCTGGCAGTGAGTTAGATGATTTTGTAATAACTGAGAAGAAAGTAGAGGAGAAATTGTTGAGGATAAACATAAAAATGGCACCCAGGGTGGATGGGATCTATCCAGTTATATTAAAGGAGGCAGCAAAGGAAGTAAGCAAACCCTTAGCAATAATTATGAGAGCTTCTTTGGACTCAGGGGAGTTACACATAGACTGGAGATGTGCAAATGTGACCCCAATTCACAAAGGAAGATCAAAGGCTGACACAAGTAATTATAGACCTGTGAGTTTAACTTCTATTTCAGAAAAATTAATGGAGGCACTGGTTAAAGAAACACTGCAGGATCATCTAGACAAGACTTCAGTTATAGCTCGGACACTTAGTTGCTAATGCTCCTAAAAAAAAAAACCAAATAACAAATAAATAATATAGCTCGAACACAGCATGGTTTTGTTAAGGGAAAGTCTTGCCCGACCAATTTGATTGGATACTATGATGCAGTCACAAAAGAACTGGATCCAGGGAATAACTTTGATATTATATATTTGGATCTTAGAAAGGCTTTTGATACTGTTGCACATGGAAGACTGCTGCACAAATTGGAGCTGTGTGGCATTGGAGGCAAATTGCTTCTATGGATAAAGGGATGGTTGGGGGGGGGGGAAGACAGCGGTAATCAATGGACACTGCTCATCGTGGACTAATGTTATTAGTGGAGTCCCTCAGGGTTCAGTGTTGGGTCAATTGTTGTTTTCTGTATTTATAAATGATATTGATGATGGTATATCAAGCTTAATGTCCAAGTTTGCAGACGATACAAAGGACAAAGGTTGGGAGGGTTGTTAAGGACATTACGGACGCTATGCTGCTGCAACAGGATCTGGAAAGTTGAGCAGATGGGCTGAGAGGTGGCAAATGAAGTTTAAAATTGACAAATGTAAAGTACTACATATGGGAAACAGTAACCCCAGAGCAACGTATCAACTCTGTGCTACTACACTGACAGTGGTAGAGAATGAAAAGATCCTGGGGGTAATTGTGCAGGCAGATATGAAGTTCTTTGAGTAGAGCAGACGGGCTGCAAGAGTAGCTCATGGTGTCTTGTCAATGATATACAGGAATTTTTCTAGCAGGGATAAGGAGGTGATTATTCCCTTGTATAAGGCAATGGTTAGGCCACACCTTGAGTACTGTATACAGGTCTGGAGGCCTCATTTCAAGAAGGATGTAGAGCTGCTGGAACGAGTACAGAGAAGGGCAACAAAATTAGTGAATGGAACAAAGGGTTGCTCTTACGAAGAATGGCTTAAGTTTTGCAAATTACAGTGTCTGGCAACTAGGCACTGGCGAGGTGATCTGATAGAGGTGTATAAAGCTTTGAATGGTTTGAGCATGCTCAATGCTGATGGGATTCTTCCTCTTGCTCAGAATAATCACCTGAGAGGGCATAAATTCAAATTGAGGAAAGACAGATGGTAGGATAGATGTGCAGAAATTTGCCTTTAGCCAGTGGGTAGTTGATTGGTGGAACAGACTTCCATCCCTTGTTGTTGAAGTTGATAGCCTAAATAAATTTAAGGCTCAGCTGGACAGGTAGTTCGAACGAACATTGGGCTGATGCTGCATAAGCTTGCTTTCTTGCATCATATGCCTCTACTAATGCTAATGCTAACCTCTACCTGGTTGAACACCAAGGAGTCTTGTTGCTTCAGATTTTGCAATCATTTTGCAAACAGCACAAACAGTCATAGGTCCACATGGGCCTTATGCACTTCCGACGCTGGAATTCTCTGATAGCCGCAGCTGCATTGTTGCTGTTCTGATAGTACAATTTCACTAATAGTGCATTTTCCTGCAACTTGTTGGCATTGCTGCTGTAGTGCAGGCAATCGTTTACTGTATGATTTTGAAGAGACTGCTTTGCTTTTATGTGGTACAGTAGAGCGGTGTAGTGGTCCTGTGGCAATAATTTACGATAATGCAAATAACTTATGTTATTTGCATAATCGTAACTAAGATAGTTACGCACCATACAGTGACAAATTTTGTAACAATTTTTTTTTTTTTCCCCAATAAATGGCGAGCGCATTCTGTATTGTACCTGTTGTCCAAATTTCTCTTCAGTACGAGCCTTAGAACTCGCTCCAGAGCCCTCACATAGGGATACTTTAATTTTAACAACCCTGTACTTTGCCAAAAAAAAAAAATAAATAAATAATAATTAATGATGCAGATCAGGGGTAAATGCCATACTTGAGGAATACTAAAGTTCATACAATTTTTTTTGTGTTTGGTAGCCAATGTACATTCAAAAATGAAGCTCAGCCATTTCAGAAGTTAGCACTCAACATAGAATAGTTGTTTGTTTCATATAGAAGCATTGGTTCAGATTTTGAAGATATATATTATTCAAGAAATCAAGAAGCTGAAAGTGTATTGAAGAATAATGTTAGGGTTGCTAATATGGACTATAAATATTTAAAAAAAAAAAAAAAAAGTGTAAACTTCTATAGTGTGCCAATTTTAGGTGGAGGTAGTTGTGTTCCCCTATGAGCTATACTGGGGTTTTTAATCTGACCAACATACACATTGGCCTACAAATGCACACTTGAATACAGACATAATACATTTCAAACCATATTGAACTGGAGTACCTTGAGAAGTGGTTTAATGTAGTGTATGCATCGAAAATTCCTAGAAAGAAGGAAGGTGGCATCTGTTGTCTTTTCACTTAGACAAGTTAGATTTCACCATAGTACAGAAGCCTGTGGTTAACCAGTGTGAAGAAGCATTTCTAATGTATCTGACTACTGTGAATGCTCCTGATGTACTGGAGTGTCCCTTTAGGGTTCTGTTATGATCTAATCTTAGAAGAAAAATAATACTAGTAATAAACTGAAAACTTTTTTTTTTTTTTTTTTTGAAATGTAGAGGATGCTGCTTTCATATGTTTGTACCAATGAAGATTAGAAGTTAAGTTTATTCCAAAGAAAAATACTGAGATGCAAATTTTCAGAACAGTTGCTTAAATATTATTTTTTAGAAGTTTGTAAAGTTAAAAGATAATGCTGTTTGTTTGATTGTCATTTCCTCTTACAGGAAAAAAGAAAACGGGATCATGATGGTCATATGAATGCAAGTAGTCATGATATCAGTCGGGAGCCTCCTCATAAGCGACCAATACTAGAAGAAGTTGCACCCTGTGAAAGACCTCTACGAGATCCACGCACATGTACATTGAAGAAGAAAACCTTAAAATCACCTCTACAAATGCTTTTATATTATCTGTTGAAAAAGCTACAGTTGTAAGTATTTTATTTATTCAACATATAAATAATGATAGAATATTAAGAACATCATGATTATTTAAAAAAACTTTTTTGAAAATGATTTTTTTATTATTTTTATTTTTTTTTATTTTTACATCAAGTTGAACTTTTAGCATTAGCAGAGGCATTTGATGCAAGAAAGCAAGCTTATGCAGCATCAGCCAAAAAAAAAAAAAAAACCCACTTCCACTTCACCCCTCTGTTCGTTCAAAATACCTGTCCAGCTGAGCCTTAAACTTATTTAGGCTATCAACCTCCACCACAAGGGATGGAAGTCTGTTCCACCAACCAACCACCCGCTGGCTAAAGGCAAATTTCCGCACGTCTATCCTACATCTGTCTTTCCTCAATTTGAATTTATGCCCTCTCAGGTGATTTTTCTGAGCTAGAGGAAGAATCCCATCAGCATTGAGCATGCTTAAACCATTCAAGGCTTTATACACCTATCAGATCACCTCGCTGGTGCCTAGTCTCCAGACACTGTAATTTGCAAAACTTAAGCCTTTCTTCGTAAGAGCACCCCTTTGTTCCATTCACTAATCTTGTTGCCCTTCTCTGTACTCGTTCCAGCAGCTCTACATCCTTCTTGAAATGAGGCCTCCAGACCTGTATACAGTACTCTAGGTGTGGCCTGACCATTGCCTTATACAATGGAATAATCATCTCCTTATCCCTGCTGGAAAAATTCCTGTATATCATTGACAATACTCCATGAGCTACTCTTGCAGCCCGTCTGCACTGCTCAGAGAACTTCATATCTGCCTGCACAACCACCCCAAGTCCCTTTCATTCTCTACCACTGTCGGTGTAGTACCACAGAGTTGATACGTTGCTCTGGGGTTGCTGGTTCCCATGTGTAGTACTTTACATTTGTCAATGTTAAACTTCATTTGCCACCTCTCAGCCCATCTGCTCAACCTTTCCAGATCCTGTTGCAGCAGCATAGTGTCAGTACTGTCCTTGACAACCCTGCCAACCTTTGTATCATCTGCAAACTTGGACATTAAGCTTGATATACAATCATCAATATCATTTATAAATACAGAAAACAATAATGGACCCAACACTGAGCCCTGAGGGACTCCACTAATAACATTAGTCCACGATGAGCAGTGTCCATTGATTACCACTCTCTGTCTTCTCCCCCTCAACCACCCCTTTATCCATAGCAGCAATTTGCCTCCAATGTCACACTGCTCCAATTTGTGTAGCAGTCTTCCATGTGCAACAGTATCAAAAGCCTTTCTAAGATCCAAGTATATAATATCAAAGTTATTCCCTGCATCCAGTTCTTTTGTGACTGCATCATAGTATCCAATCAAGTTGGTCAGGCAAGACTTCCCCTTAACAAAACCATGCTGTGTCTGAGCTATAACTGAAGTCTTGTCTAAATGATCAACTTATTTTGTTCTGTTTCAACCTAAAGATTTTTTCTTGTTTTAGCAGGTTATCATTTTGTTCTTTATGCTGGCAAAGTGATGTTTAATAATCACTTTTCACTTCAGGAGACTTATTTTTTTTGTACTGGTTTTTTTCACTGATTCACTATTTTTAGTTTTGTTTTAATGTATTACAATAAAATCCCATTACAATAAATGACATGTTAGTAAAAGAAAGTTTGCTATAATAAAAAAAATATATTTCTAGGTCCCAGCTGACTTCCCATATTATTAGAAATCTTTTTATTTATTTATTAAATCAGTTTATTTAACCAATAAATATGGGCTACACCCCTTAAACAGCCATTCAGCCAGGAGGGTGATCAGAAATACAATTAATTATTTACGTTATATATAAACAAACAAGTTTACATTATATATAAAACATAGAAATCAATTTTTACAAACAATAGATTTCATGAGGTCCACTTAAATAACTGCCATAAATAAGAATTATTTACACTCTCCTAGGTCTTCCTCTTCTCCTTTTTCCAGGAGGTATCCATTCCAGGATAGCCTTTGGATATCCTTTAGATGGTAGTGACCTCCAGAAATGAGCTTTAGTAAAATGTGAGCTCGCGTGGAAGTAGCAGATTTAAAGTAAACAATTTAAAAATTTTGGAGCAATTTTAGCAGCAGGAGTCAGGGACAAACCTGGAGACATCTTGGTACCTTGTTTCTGAGATTTTTCCACTGGATTGTAGATGTCACAGCTCCATCCACATGAAAGTTTCCTGCAGTTTCTCTGATCTGTATACTTTTCAAGTCACAGAATTTGTCTAGATCAATCGCTAGTCTGTTGATCAGCTAAAATATGTTTCCAGGAAAAATTACTTGTACTGGTTGTCTAAATTGTCTAGCTCTGATTGAAGAGGAAGCTGAGGGTCAACCTGGTAGTGTCCTGCTGTCCCGGGAGGTGTGATGATATCGTTGATTCTCGGGACATCGAAGCATCTGGTTTTTAGTTTCACAAGTGTTAGAATATTTTGGGCAGCAATCATCTGCTGTTTCCAAGGCATCACGTCTTCTAAATTTGAGTACTGCACCAATCTTGAAATGGTATACTGTCTCCCTGTTATTCTATTTTTGATGAAATAGTTTTTAAGAAAGATTCAGTATAGAAAAATATTTTCAAAGCCCATCTATGATTAAAATGTACTGGTTTACAATGAAGGAAAAATTTTATTGTAAAACTCCAATCGAATTTTCATAATAATGCTGGTGTTGGGAGGGGGAGTTAAATGTTAAAAACAAAATTGATATTGACGTATTAATATGGGAAATGTACCAATAAGTTATAATACCATACTGTATTTCTGAATGTGTGATATTTCTTATAATAAAATATGCTTTCAAAATAACATTGCTTTTATAAGCATATATGAACATATTTTATAGAAAGCAAACAACATAAAACACACTCACTGTAATGGATATTGGAAACAAACATCTTTCTTCCTTATTCAACATAAATGAAATACTAACATGTTTTCTATTAGAGTTGAGCATCAGATAGCCCAATTATTAATGACAGTGCTTTTTATCTCAGAAGCTTAAAAACTGTATGTTGTCTTTGATGAATTGATTACCAAGAACACTTATTATGAGATTACAAAGGAAAAAGAAGTCTGCAGGTGCAAGAATGAATTTTAAATTTGCAGAAAATAATTATTCGCTTGACTAATTGTGTTACAAAGAGCTATATGACCATTGAAAGGTTTAGAGAACCATTGCTGGAATAAGTAAAACTGTACATTGGTCAGGCCATCCGATATCCAGATTTCAGAAGCATACAGAATTTTTTTTTCAAGCAGGAGTGCAGTAGCACACGCTCTTTGAGTAGACTGGGGTTCAAGCCCCTGACTGCTACATACAATCGATCTGCCAACCTGCACTGGATCAGCATGGCAGATTATGGTCCATTTCCCTCAGCATAAATTGTTGAGGAGGCTTCCATCCTGCAGTGGGTTGATAATGGGTGCAGTTTTACTGGGAAAAGTAGAACTTTAACATTTCCTAATACTGTATTTTAACTGCCAGTTTTAAGATCAACTAAATAATTTATCTTGGTTTTAATTAAGAAGTATAATAATAAATAAATAAATAAATAGATAGATATCTATTTATTTATATAAAGAATTAAAGATTTACTACTTCTTTCTGTGGATAAACTACAAGTTGTTTCCCCTCTCCCCAGTTACAGATATGGCTGCTACTGTGAGCTTCACAACGTGGCTGCCTTCCATCAAAAGTGAAAGGCAATTAGGTCTAACAACCAGAATACTAACTAGAATAATTTCATCTTCCCCCCCCCCCAGTGCATGAGGTACATGTTAGTGCAAAATCATTCTAGTGTACAGTCCACATGATTAATGATAAGCACTATCTGCACATTCCACAAGACTTCCCTTTTCTGTCTTCCCACTGACCGGGCTAGCCAGGTGGGTAAAGTGCCTGCCTGGCAACTCAAAGATTGCGGGTTCAAATCCCGCCTTGAGCTTGGATCAGAGTAAAATGCAAAAACTTTGTTAGGTGCATTGTGGCCACAGAAGCTGATACGGCAACAACTAAAAAAGGAAGATAGATTCTGTCTTCCTGTTAAGGCAGATGCTTTTAAGCTAATTAATAATATAAACTTCAGTGGGAATTCGGCATGGAATGTCAGATGGGCCATTAGTCCATCTAGTTGACTGACAATAAGCCACTTATATGAGCTGTAATAACATCAGAACTAATTCTTGCCACAGTAGTAGTAGTTAGTTAGTTATTTTGTTTTTTAGGAGCATTAGCAACTAAGGCCATATTGCTCCGAGAATATGCGGTGGTCATTCCCTGATCTTTCCGCATCCTCCGTATTTGGTGGTGATGGGCTCGAACCCCAGTGTAATCAAGAAGCGTGTGCTACACACTGCTGCTCCTTCCCACCTGGCTACGGAGGCGCCAGTAGTAGGAGTTCTAGGAGCTTAAAAAAAAATCACACCATTCCCTCCAAATGCCTGTCCAGTTCCCTCCTTAAATTTATTTAACCTATCAACTTCCACAACGACAGATGGAAGTTTGTTCCAGCAATTAACCACCCACTGGCTAAAGGCAAATTTCCACACATCTATTCTACATCTCGCTTTTCTTAATTTAAATTTATAACCCCTTAGGTTCATAATCTGAACAAGTGGAAGGATCCCATCAGAATTCAGCGTGCTCAACCCATTCAAGGCCTTATTACACCTCAGTCAGATCACCGTGCAGGTGCCTAGTCTCCAGCCACTGCAATTTGCAGAACTTAGCCTCTCTTGGTAAGAGGATCCCTTCATTCCCCTCACCAATCTTGTTGCCCTTCTCTGTACACGCTCAAGCAAATCTACATCCTTCCTAAAATGAGGCCTCCAGACCTGTAAGCAGTACTCAAGGCATGGCCTGACCATTGCCTTATACAGAGGGACAATCACCTCCTTTTCCCTGCTAGCAAAATTCCTATATATCATTGATAAAATCCCCATGACCTGCCCTGGCAGCCTGTCTGCATTGCTCAGAAAATTTCATATCTGACTGCACAATTACTCCCAGGTCTTTTTCATTTTCTACCACCTTAAGCGTAGTACCACACAGTTGGTACGTTTCTCTAGGGTTACTTTTACCCATATGCAGTACTTTGTATTTGTCAAGGTTAAACTTCAGTTGGCACTTCTTAGCCCATCTGCCCAAATTTTCTAGATACTGTTGCAGTAGCACACTGCCAATGCTGTCATTAACAACCCTGCCAACCTTTGTATCATTTGCAAACTTCGACACTAAGCCTGATATACCTTCATCAATATCATTGATAAATATACAAAACAACAGTGGACCCAACACTGAACCCTGTGGGACTCCACTAATAACATTAGTCCACAAAGAGCAGCACCCATTGATTACCACCCATTAATTCTCTCACTCAACCATCCTTTTATCCATTGTAGCAACTTACCCTTAATACCATTCTGCTCCAATTTGTACAATAGTCTTCCATGCGCAACAGTGTCAAAAGCTTTCCTGAAATCCAAATATATGATATCAAAATTATTTTTTGCATCCAGTTCCTTTGTAACCACATCATTAGCATTAGCATTAGTAGAGGCATATGATGCAAGAAAGCAAGCTTATTCAGCATCAGCCAAAAAAAAAAAAAAAAAAAACAACCACTACTCCCATTTCACCCCTCCGTTCGTTCGAAATACCTGTCCAGCTGAGCCTTAAATTTATTTAGGCTATCAACTTCAACAACAAGCGATGGGAGTCTATTCCACAAACCAACTGCCCGCTGGCTAAAGGCAAATTTCCGCACATCTATCCGACATCCGTCCTTCCTCAATTTGAATTTATGCCCTCTCAGGTGATTATTCTGAGCAAGAGGAAGAATCCCATCGGCATTGAGCATGCTCAAGCCATTCAAAGCCTTATACACCTCTATCAGATCACCTCGCCGATGCCTAGTCTCCAGGCTCTGTAATTTGCAAAACTTAAGCCTTTCTTCGTAAGAGCAACCCTTTGTTCCATTCACTAATCTTGTTGCCCTTCTCTGTACTCGTTCCAGCAGCTCTACATCCTTCTTGAAATGAGGCCTCCAGACCTGTATACAGTACTCAAGGTGTGGCCTGACCAATGCCTTATACAAGGGAATAATCACATCCTTATCCCTGCTAGAAAAATTCCTGTATATCATTGACAAGACACCATGAGCTACTCTTGCAGCTCGTCTGCACTGCTCAGAGAACTTCATATCTGCCTGCACAACTACCCCCAGGTCCTTTTCATTCTCTACCACTGTCAGCGTAGTACCACAGAGTTTGATACGTTGATCTGGGGTTACTGTTTCCCATATGTAGTACTTTACATTTGTCAATGTTAAACTTCATTTGCCACCTCTCAGCCCATCTGCTCAACCTTTCCAGATCCTGTTGCAGCAGCATAGTATCAGTAGTGTCCTTAACAACCCTGCCAACCTTGGTATCGTCTGCAAACTTGGACATTAAGCCTGATACACCATCATCAATATCATTTATAAATACAGAAAACAACAAAGGACCCAACACTGAACCCTGAGGAACTCCACTAATAACATTAGTCCACGTTGAGCAGTGTCCATTGATTACCACTCTCATACCACTATCTCATACCACATTACCACTATCATAATATCTTATCAAATTTGTCAGACAAAACTTTCCCTTAACAAACCCATGCTGTGTCTGAATTATTGCTGCGGCCTTGTCTAGATGATCCTGCAATGCATCTTTAACCAGTGACTCCATTATTTTACCCGGAACAGAAGTTAAACTAACTGGTCTGTAATTACTCGTGTCACCCTTCGATCCCCCTTTGTGATTTGGGGATACATTTGCACATCTCCAGTCCGTGGGGACCTCCCCTGAGTGCAAGGATGCTTTCATAATCATGGGCAAGGGTTTGCTTAGTTGCTTTGCCACCTCCTTTAAAGGAGGTGTTGAAGTTAAACATAAAGGCACCATCTGGTGCCTTTATGTTTAACTTCAACAATTTCTCCTCCACTTTGCTCTCAGTTATTACAAAACATTAAGCACCCTGCTACAATTTGATAACCTTCTGCCATTTTCAAACCTTAATAACTCCTCATGTGTGAATGTAGATACAAAATACTCATTCAGTTTGTTTGCTATCTGAGCGGGATCATCGATATAATACCAATAGTACAGTATTATGTACTATTGGTATTATATATGTGTACCTTAAAAGCATCTCATTTTGAATAGCTCATCTGTCTTTTGTTGTAATATATATATATATCTTTTGTCCCACCTCATTATGACTTTGTAATAACAAGGATATTGTATAATTTTAATTTTCATATTCACCATAAATGTATCTTAAACTTGTGAAAACCCTTTCGGGTATTTCACTGTGAAGGGCAGCTTGTACAGAGTAGTTATTGTTCAGTAAAGATTACACAGGTATTTATTTATTTAATAGTAATCCGAACTTATCTTATTACTTGCTGAGCAATAAACTTAAGGCAGTTGACAATGAAAGGACTTTGAGGTAGATCCTTTTCATTTTCATTCAACATGAAGCATGCTCTCTCTCTCTCTCTCTCTCTCTCTCTCTCTCTCTCTCTCTCTCTCTCTCTCTCTCTCAAAAGAAATTGGAATTGACTGACTTTTTTCGAAAATAAATTTAATTAATGTTTTCTTTTAAATTTCGTTAATGAAATTAGAACAATGTTGTATGTATGTAATATTGTTTTCTTTTAAATTTTTTTATGACATTACTAGACCAATGTAAGCCAAAATATTAAAAATAGATATGTATTTAGATATCTGTACTATGATTTTTTAATGACCCAGGAAAAAATAAATAATAATTAAAGTTTAATTAAATTTCATTAGATTATGTATTATATAATAAAATAAACAAGTTAGATGACCCAGTCTACTGTATGTATAATGTTTTTAATGTACCTATTCTATTATCCATCATGGTCTCGGTCCCATATCCTGACGGATAATTGAAGTTCTATTGTATATACAAGAACTCCCCAACTTACGTAAAGGTTGCGTTCTGCAGAACTCTATGTAAGTCGGGGAATTCCCCCCATGCTTGTGTAGCACTCGCAACTGTGCTCACTGAATTGATTGAATCAAAAAATAAATGTTCGATGAACATATAAATAGAATTATTTATTGCATTTATTCAATTTTTTATCTCATGCGCAGGAAAAATTACAAAAGCATGCAATTTAAAAAATTTCAAAATTGTAAAATTACAGAAAAAGAGAGGAAACAGGCATAACATCAGTAAGTTTTACTTCTCGAGCATTGTTGCCAGAATCGATGTCTTCAGCCGATAAGTATGCCGCTGTGGAGGTTGAGGGCTGTGGAGATTTAGAAGGGGTCGGCCGTTCAACCTTACGAAAGAACATATTAATGGATGATTGGATGGTGGCTTTTTTCTTTTCATCGTAGATTTCTTTGTAGCAAGCATATCATTCACCCCTCTGTTAACTTTCAAGAATTGTTTGCTGTCAGGATCCATCTTCTCAAACCTCGCCATTGACGATTCAATTTCTCGAAATGCCATTGCCATCTCTCTGGTGATGAAGCATCTCGGCTCCTCATTTGGTTCATCTTGAGTTTCTTCAGCATTTTCTTCTTTCACTATCACTGCCTGCAAGTCAGTAAGTTCTTCATTAGATAATTCCTTCTCTTCCTCTATTAACTCCTCTATCTTTGGCATCAACCTCCAACTGAAGTAGCTCTGCAACCTTTACAATCTTATCTGTAACCTCTTCATATGATTCGTCTTTTTCAAATCCTTCGAAGCCTTTTACGTGCTGTGGGCATATTTTCTTTCATGCGCAATTTTAAACAACTTTTAGTAATTTCCGCCCAGGCCTTAATGTTTAAGCTGGCATGGTAAATAGTGTAAGATTTCCAAAAGTCTCTTAACTTAAAGTTTTTCTCATCATCTACTGCAGACAATGCTTGAGCAAATGTTGTGCGTAAATAATATGCTTTTAAATTTGAAATAACACCCTGATCCATAGGTTGGATGAGTGAAGTTGTGTTTGGCGGTAGAAATATGACTCTCGCATTCAAATTGAAATCTAGATGCGTAGGATGTCCAGGAGCATTATCTAATAGAATATCTTTACAATATTTTTCAACCTCGGGAATGAAGCAGCATTTAAACCAATCCTCAAAGAGAGATATTGTTATCCATGCTCTCTGGTTTGATTGGAAATGAACGGGTAGGGTGGCTTTATTGATGCCCTTAAATACACGCGGATTTCCAGAATGGTACACAAGCAGTGGTTTTAATCTGTAATCTCTCGCCGCATTAGCCCCAAGCAAGAGCATGACCCTATCTTTTGATGCCTTGAAACCTGGCATTGTATGTTCCTCTTTGGCAATGTATGTTCAATCTGGCATTTTTTTTCCAATACAGAGCAATCTCGTCAACATTAAAAATTTGCTTCGTTGAATAGCCACCTTCATCAATAATTTTTTCCAACACATCACAAAATTTCTCTGCAGCTGCAGAATCAGCACTGGCACCTTCACCACATACTTTAACGTTATGGAAACCAGCGCAATGCTTGAACCTATTAAACCACCCGTTGCTTGCCATGAACTTGGGTTAGGGTTTGCCGTACTTATCCTTGTTATCTTTATAAATACTTGTTGCTTTTGCTTGAATGGTCATTAGACTCAGGGGCACTCACTTCTGAATCTGATTTTCCATTCATATTATTAACAGCTGTTCCATCTTTGATACAGCACCTGAACGCTGTTTTGTGATCACTGTTGATCTTAAGTGCGTTGATCCTTTGACATGTTCTTTTATATGCGCACTGTCCTTTAAAATAGTATTCACTGTTGAAGCAGCGAGACCTAATTCCCTTGCAATAGAAGACAAACTTTGTCCTGCTTCGTACTTCTTAATCATCTTCATTTCTAAATCAATTTTGTTTTGTTTCCTGGCACTACCACCACTTGCACTTTTCGTTGATCGTCTTACCTTCATCATTGTAATACCTAAATAGGAATGAAGAGAAGTTTCTGAAAATTTGTTTTTTTATATGATTGAAGATTTTAGTGAAGGGGAACACAATTCACCATAATAGTGTAAAAACCCACACAACTGCAGTTATCGGTATTATGGCAAATGCAATAAGATCGACTTTACTACCCATTTATAATAGATTGCGCTAGCAGAAAAACCTGAAAGTGCAATTGTTTTATGGTCATGACCTCCAGAAACGTGCTTTAGAAAAATATCACAAAGGCATTCAAAATTGATTCTCATAACGGGAACATATGATAACGATGAAAGGGTAGTGCAATTTCCATTATAAATATGACCTTTTAGAGAGATAAATAGCTTAATAATATAGCGAATTTTTCAACTTCCAGGGACTTGGAACGAATTACAAAAAAAATAAAAAAACCAACAATGTGTTATTGGGTTCACATTACGATATTTTCAAGATACCTCCATTTATTCCTATGGGATGAAAAATACGTTTCCACGATTTTTTTAAGTTTGCACCGGCCAGCAAAAACTTATGTAAAGTCGAATTTCCGTAAGTCGGGGAGTTCCTGTATATATAACTTCAGCATTAGTAATTCTAAAAATGAGCACTTATGCAATTTTTTTAAATAATTGAATTGTTATTTATTTATTTATTTATTTATTTTTTAACAATTGTAGGAAAGATCCTCAGGAATTTTTTGCTTGGCCAGTGAGTGATATAATTGCTCCTGGTTATTCTAGCATTATACTGCATCCAATGGATTTTAGTACCATGAGAAAAAAAATAGATGATAAAGAATATGGTAGTGCTATTGAATTCAGAGTAAGTTTTGGTTTTTAATATACTTAAGAGAAATTTAAAAATATAGTAAAAACCAGTGGTTTTCATCCCTTGATCAGAAAGTGTAATTTGAGGGAAAATAACAGCTAGTGGGTATGTGCATTAAAAGAAAAATTAGAGGCTGCATCATTTTGGAAAACTTTTTGTCGTATATTTTTATTTATTAATAATGCACGCTTGTTTTTGTAATAATTATAATAGTAATAAAATAAAATTTTATTTACTTATAGATCCTATAAGTAAATAAAAGTAAATAAGTAAATCCTATGAAAGGCATGGCATGGATAGATAACTTTAAGCAATAAAATCACTTAACTTCACATGATAGACAGAATTATAGTTTAGTGGTTCCAGTGCTTGGTACAGTTATTGCAAAATAAGTTCCATTTAATCAAATAAGCTTTCCCTCAATTGGATGCTATTTTAGATTCTTTTTAAGCTTCATTATCAAGTCAGACATGTGATTAATCTGTTCCTGCACAGTGACAAAACTGATGCTGAACAAACCTAGCTTCCTTGAATTGATTTGCTTTTAATAATATTAAGTGCTGTTTTGTAACTTTATTACATTTCTTTTAACACTGCTCTGGATTAAAATCATATTTTCACCATGTAATTTTGTTTTTCATCTGACAAAACTGAAACTGTTACTTTAGTCACTGCACAAGGTAGAACAGATTCCAGTCTTGTCTGACTTGATAAGAGAATCCAGAGAGGATCTGAAATGTCATGCAATTTAGGATAAGATTATCTGGTTCTATGGAACTTATTTTGTAGCAGCTTTACTACACCTGGGACCATAAACTATAATTTTGTCTCTTTATCATATAGAGTGAAGTGATTTTATTACTTTAAAGTTTATTTATTATTTTTGAATTTTAGCATATTTTTCCTTTATGGGTCAACTAGGTATGAAAATTTAATGGAAGGAACAAAAAGTGGCCATTCTGCCAAATGCTGATACAGCCCTAAATTTACTTAGCTTCAGTGAATAGATGAGAATTGTAGTCAGCTACTTGAGTTTGTTGCTATTGAAACAAAGAATTTTATTTACAAAAGGTCTGACTCTCATAGCTGCAAACTTTCTAGATTTATGATGGACGATCAGCCTTTTTTTTTTTTTTTTTTTTTATTAAATTTGACCCCTTCTCTGTCTTGCCATCACAATATAGTTGGTGACAGAGATTTTCCATATTTGTGGAATAATAACATTCTCTCTTATTTGCAGTCATTTCATTGTACTGTGTGATACAAAGCTAATTAACAATGTCATTCAGTAAAGTTCAAAAGAAGTGCAACGTAAAATTTTAGAAGACAATATGCAAGATTTTCCTTATGTGAAATCTGAAAAAGGTAACATGTTTTTCTTTTGTACTGTATGTAGATGTGATTTTCTATTTTAAGTGGCAGGAAAAGTAATGTATTCAGACATTTGCAAACAAATAAACATAAGGACAGCATGCAGTGCATAGGAAGAAATACAAAAAATACATTTAACGTTTCATAGTGACAATGATGTCATATGTGCCTCATATTTATTTTAATATTTTGTCACAGAGAATAATATTCCTCTGAGTTGTGCTGATCAGGGTGTTTTTCAGGAATGTTTCCCAATAGTGAAATGGCAAAAAAAAAAAAAAAAAAAAAGAGAGAGACAGACAGACATTTTTAGTAAAATTGCTTGGATAGGGAAAGAAAACGTAGTGGTGGCTTCGAAAAAATGGGTCATTTTTGATTGCCATAGATGGCAGTAAGATTCCAACTATATCCTATAGTGGTGACCTTTTGTAATGAAAATAAAATTATGAAATCTATAGCAGTTTGTGCTTGATGTTAGCATTGGAAGGTGATTCTACAGGATGCAAAGTCTGAAAAGTGTTATTGAAGGGAGTGGAATTCCTTCAAAAGAACTGTTTGGCACTTAGCGTTGATAGTGTAACTGCTATCATAGGCCTAAAAACTGGAGTAACAAGAGTATTAAAAGAGGAGATTGAACACTTGGTTATAATAGACTGTCCTTATTAATTTCTCTGCTGAAGAGAGAAATATAAGCCTTACTGTGAAAGTGTATGAATATTTAGTGGACAATTACTACTATCTAGAAAGAAGTACTAAAAACAAAGATAGATTTAAAAAAGTTTCAACTGATATATGCCACTGAATTAAAAGATTTTGAAGCATGTGGGTAATGTTTCGTCTGTCTTTGGTTAAATATGTAACTAGACTGGTAGAATAGTGAAAACCTTTGACGATTCTATTTAAAGTTAGAAGTGGTGAAAAAAGCCATATGAGCACTTTAAGAGTTACCAAATTGAAAAGTGCAACAAGCAATGACTAGTGAGTCCCACTGATTTATATCAAAATCCAGTTCATTATCCAAAAGAATTTTTGAAAGAAGTTAAATTAATGAACTTCCCTAGAACTTCTGCTGAAAGCAATCTAGACATGTTATCGTCTTTCATGAAGAATGTTGTTCATGCTTCTGTCTTCTGGCTTGAATAAAACAATTTGCTCTTTTCTTTTAAATGCTGCACTAACATTTGGAAATCTGAACATACTTCTTCAATCCAGCATAACTTACATGCATATACTTGAGGTCATTACTTGCAGATATGTTGAAGAATGTTATCTGCAAAATTCATTATACCAACAGTTTTTAAATCTTCCCCTTTCATTTTAGAAGTTGAGCACTGTAGCAGACTAAACCAGAAGGATGATTCTGACTAAGTCATAAGCATTTCTACTTCCAAGGTCATGAAGAATCTCAGACAACAGAAGACTGTATTTTATTCAGTGAGGAACTACTTTATTGCTGCATATTACAGGCCTCCGTAGCCAAGTGGTCAGGAGCTAGAGTGCAGTAGCACTCACTCTTTGAGTAGACCAGGGTTCAAGCCCTTGACTGCTAAATATACGATCGATCTGCCAACCTGCACTGGACCAGCGTGGGAGATTATGATCCATTTCCCTCAGCATGAATTGTTGAGGAGGCTTCCATCCTGCAGTGGGTTGATAATGGCTGCAGTTTATTACTGTACAGTGCACAAGTTCCCATTGAAAAATGATGTTCTTATAAATGCCAAAGTAGTACAAATTTCGTCACTTGGTAGTGTGTCATCTTCAAATTTGAAATGTTTTTGTGAAAAAGTTTTTATTTCTTGGCTATTAAAGATAAAAAAAAATGAATGAAGCAATAGATGTTTTGTAGCATTGGTCCTGTCAGTTTCAGCACAAAAGCTTAACTGATTCTATTATAAAAAAGAAAAAAGATGTACAGTGGTCCTTTGTTTGGGAACTGATGAGTACACATGTAAGCTTGAAATATAACATCATTCCAAGTCATGTTTGGCATTTTAACAATTCCTTATAGCAATGCTGTGTGTGAGAGAATAGCCAGGTGAGAAAAACAAACCGAGCTCAGGTCTCTTTCTGGTGAAGCTTTGGAAGTGCTCTTGACAGTGAATTTTAGATAATAGAGTCATTGTTATGAACAAAACTTTGATTCAACATTTCTGAAGAGGTCAAAGCATGCAACGGTATCTTTCTTGAAGAAATCAAAATCAGCTGATGTCTAATAGAAATCCACATACAGAAAAATCCCTATGTAAGCTAATGTTTGAAAGTATACAAAAAAAAAGTAAAATAATAATAATAAAAAATTTAAATAAAATAAATAATAAAAGAAAAGGAAATAGACAACCTATATGTTTCCCTCCTCCCGTAGGTAACTATCCAGCTGACCTTTGAATTTCCCCAAACTGTCAGCCTCTACCACCCATGTAGGTAACTTATTCCAGTAATTTATAACTTGCTGGCTAAAATAAAGCTTCCTGCAATCCACTTTAAACATCTTCCCCCCCCCCCCGGTAACTTGAATTTATGGCTCCTAGTTCTAGAATCGTATATAACTGTGAAAATTTTGCCCTCATTTATTTTACTTTTGCCTCTTAGAGTCTTAAACACCTCAATCAAGTCTCCTCTAAGGTGCCTAGTTTCCAAGCTGTGCAACCCACATTCAGTCTTTCCTCATATGGAGGCTTTTTGTTGATCTCACCAGGCGAGTTACCCACCTTTGGACCCTTTCAACAAGTGCAATGTGTTTTTTTAGGTGCGGTCTCCTTACTTGAACACAGTATTCCAAGTGTGGTATAACAATAGTTTGTATAATGAGATTATGATGCCCTTATCTCTATTATGTTATTAGTGAAATTTAATTTCTAGTGCAGTATGGACATTTTACAAAAACTTCAGT
The DNA here is from genome assembly GCF_048544385.1 of Mastigoproctus giganteus. NCBI lineage: Eukaryota > Metazoa > Arthropoda > Arachnida > Uropygi > Thelyphonidae > Mastigoproctus > Mastigoproctus giganteus. Next base: position 194,621,023 of record NC_143576.1, on the reverse strand, counting down.
TTTCCAAAATCTGTTTTCTTCCTGTTTTTTTTTTTTTTTTTTGTGATGAACACATGCTTTTTACAAAAAAAAATCCTTTTGTTTTTGACATATTTTGGCTCAAAAATCTCCTGTTTTTTTCTCCTGCTTGCATTTGCTTGATTTCAAACTCCTTGAATGTCAAAAGTTGACAGTTATGATTTGTTTCTCTTCTAGGATGTCTGATTCTGCTTATTAAACAGTATACTTTCATATATAAAGAAAATTGTCACATCAGAAACTAAAAGCAGGAACTAAAATATTTAATGTGTGGATACAAATTACAATAGACTTTCAGAATAACAGTGCCTTTGGGGATTCAAGGTGGCGTTATTTGATTTTTCCATTATCTAGAAAGTTTTATTTTTAATATATTTTATGCAGAAATAATGAGGCTAAATAAGAAACAGAGCGATAAAGAATGCAATTTTATTAACTGTACATAAGAAACATAAACATGTTGACAATCCAATGTTATATGCTGCCATTAATACACTCTTACTTATGCCTGTTCTATTTTTATTATTATATCAAGTTTGTCACTAAGCTTTAATGTTCTTAATTATTCTTATTTTCTTCTCTGTATGAGGTTTATTAACTTTAGGAATCAAATTCAGGGGTTTTTAATTTAAAATAAATGTAAAACAGCATTATAATCCATGATATCAGTATAGTATTCACTTTCAAAATGGCAAATTTAAACCAAAAAGTAATCACACATTGCAAGACAACTGCCTCTATAATTCGGTGCATGTGCAAACCTCTGTTGCGATTGAAGACACTACAGCAACTGGTTATATGTAGTGCTTCAAGCCAAGATTGTTGACGGTAGTTATGTGACTAGTCAATGATCTCACCATCTTGTTGGGGGTCGAGGTTGTGTTGCTCAGACCAATAGTGTTCTGCGATTGCAGAGTGTCCGGAGACAACAGATCGGAGGGTCTTTTCATGTTCGGAGGTGCATGCAATTAGGTCTTCATGCAACTCCTTGAAGGTTTTCATGCAACTGCTAGAAGACCTTCAGGCCTTCTAGCAGTTTCCCCAACGTAACAACTACTGCAATCAGGGCAGGTAATACCGTATACAGAACCACTGTGTAAAAAGGTATTTTTGTATCCTACCTATTAAATATTTTAATTGCTGCCATTTTGAATGTGACAGTATTCTTTATATATCATGGAACCTGAAGCAAGAGGCCTTTTCCTAAGTATACTTTCATTCGAACAAAGATGCATGGATGAATGTGTAATGTAGACATTTGATTTCAGTATATAAATAGTGCTATATGTTTAATTTAAGAGACGTTTAGTGGAATTACAAAAGAGATGTGGAGAGAGTTTGTAAAGACAAGAAATTCAAAAAATTTTTTTTTTTTTTTTTTTTTTTATGATAACCCCAAACACGAGAGGTATTAGAACCTATAGTACTTAGTACCGTGCTTGGGTTGAAGGTTAAAAAGACGAAAGAAGATATTTGTTGATATTAGACTTGAACTTCTGTGGACTGTAATTTTCAGGAAATACGTATGAAGGAAGGTTGTCCAGAAAACGGCAGTTGAACGAATAAATGAGGAAGATGAAAAGTTGGTTCTGTGAGTTTGAAGTTGGACAGTAAAAGGATGTTGGCTGGTGGTGGCAATTGTTCGGACTGTTTTGAAAAAGAGAGTGGGAATTATAAAACCAATTCAGAACAACAGTGCCCATGGAAGTATCAGTAGAAAAGGCATGCAGCAGAAACAGTATGTCTATCAGACAGTGTGTGGAGAGACCCTGTTAGAGATGAGTCATTAATTAACCTAACTGCCCTCTTCTGAACGGAATTTAGAAGCCTGAGAGAGGTTTTGGGGACACCACCCCAGATGTGGAAACAATATTCCACGGTAGGGTGGATTTGTGATTTGTACAGAGTGAACAGCTGTTTGGAAGAAAAGTAATGCCAAGAGCGAAAGAGAAAACCAAGTTTTTTAGATGCAGAGGAAGCAATATTTGTAATGTGCTTGTGCCAAGAGAGATTAAAAGTCATTGGCGCCTCCGTGGCCAGGTGGGCAGGAGCAGTAGTGCGTAGCACACGCTTCTTGATTACACTGGGGTTCGAGCCCGTGACCACCAAATACAGAGGATGCGGAAAGGTGAGGGAATGACCACCGCATATCCCCGGAGCAAATATGGCCTTAGTTGCTAATGCTCCTAAAAACCAAATAACAAACAAACATTAAAAGTCAGCGTAATCCCCCAAAAGAGATATATCATCTTGCATAGAAATCAGAGTGTCACCAAAGATAAGCATAGGAGCAGAAGAATCATTTTTGTGAGATATAAGACAAGACTGAGTTTTAGAAGAGTTGAAATCAACTAAGTTGTCCTTGCCCCACTGGAGAATTACCTGGAGATAGGCATTTAAGGAATTGGTAGCGGATATTCGAGAAGTTGAAGCTGATCGAGCAGGGCAAGGTGTCTCAAAATGGAAAGTGGAATGCAATGTGCTATCATTGGAAAAACTATGGATAGGATTTCCAGTCAGTGGAAAGAACTGAACCTTGGAGGACACCAGCATTAGTGGAGAAGTTAGAAGACAGAGCCGTCTATTATCACTCTCGGTGAGTGATCAGAGAGAAAACTCGATAACCAATTACAAAAAACATTTGGCAAACCATAAAATGGAAGCTTGTTTAGAAGACCTTTATGCCAAACATGATCGAAAGCCTTTGTGATGTCAAGTGCAAATGCTTGTTTCACCAAACTTTTCCATTGGCTTTGTCCATAAATGGGTAACATAAGCCAGAATATCACCAGTGGGTCAACACTGACGGAATCCATATTGGTGATCGTTGATCAGACGGAAGGCAGTTAAGAGTTGGCGGTTAATTTATTTCTCCATTACTTTAGAAAGAGTAGAAGTAATTGCAAAGGGATGATAATTGGATGGGAGGGATTTGTCACCACTTTTTGGAAAGTGGGTGGATATGAGCAAATTTCCAAGCAGAAGGAAAAACACCTTTGCAATAAGAAAGTGAAAAAAAAGGCGACAAAGGACAGGAATAATTTCAGGAGCACATGTTTTGAGAACAAGTGGAGAAATACCATGGAGCGTGTTGGGAATGGTGGGAGGTGTTTTACCAAGATGATTAATACATGAATTGGAAGAAAAAATGGGATGCTAGCAGGTCAGCTTTATCCTTGGCTGATATGGCAAAAGAACCATGTAGTTTTGACAGAGGTGGGAGCAGAGATAGGCAAAAGTTGCGGCCAATAGCTTTGGCAAGAGACCAGAATGCTCGACTGCCATTAGGGCAAGAAGCAAGTTTTCTACTCTTAGCCTGTTCAAAATCTAGTTTGGACTGATTAATGACTGCTTTAAAATTGTTGAGCTTTGGCGTAGGCAGAAAATGAAACTGAAGAATTGGAAACAAGCCAGTTATGATATGCAACATTCTTCTCCTGAATAGTCTTGGCACATTTATTGGAGAACCAAGGTTTAGATAAAGATGAGATTTTAAAGTGGAGTGTAGGATAAAGGATTCCATTCCTACAAGAATAATTTCACTAACACGATCTGCACAAAGGTTGACATCGGATGTTTTGAAACAGTAGTCCGACCAAGGAAAAGAAGAAAAGAAATCTTGCAGGTCATCCTATTTTGCATTCTTGTAATGCCAAACAACAACACTTGGTTGGGAATAGCCATGAGATAAAGGCTCCATTGGAGAAGAGAAAATCATCAGGTTGTGATCTGAGGTGCCTAAAGGACCACTCACTTCGACCGTGTACTTAGAAGGGTTGTTTGTGAGAAAAAGATCAAGCATGTTGGCTGTATGGTTAGGATTGTCTGGTATTCTGGTAGGTAAATGGACAATCTGTGTGAGGTCATTAATAATTGCAAAAGCCTGAACATCTCGGCCAGCTGGAGTTGTGAACATTAAAATCACTAAGTCAAATTACCTCTGTTAGGAAAGTTGGACTGGAGAAGAAGTCAAAGAGCTCCAAGTGATTAGTGGAGTTGGGAGAACGGTAGAGACAACAGATGAATTTGACAGAATGAGGTCGAGAGACTTTAAGCCATAGAAGATCGAAAAGAAGAGATTCCAAATTACCAAGTCTCTGACAGGAAATATCGGAATGGACATATGCACAAGTACCATCTTTGAGGCGAAAGGTACCATACAGCGAATAATTTGGGCAACTGAGATGAGCAGTAGTTGAAACAACCGATAACTGAGATTCTGTCAGAAAAAGTACATGGGGTTTGACAAACTAAGTGGAAATGGACATCGTTGAGAGTAGAACTGAGACCACATATACAGTCGAACTTCCCTATAACGAATTCGATAAATCCAGCGAAAAAAATTCGTTATAGAGAAATTGTTATACAGAGAATATCTTTTTTATTAGAAATTGTTATCTAATTAGAAAATGAAAACAAATCTACATTTATTTTTAATGTATTTTATTTCAAAAACATACTTATTTAAATTACGTTTACATGATTTTCGCCGGTAAGTATCACAAATTAAAAAAAATCTGTAAATTTCGTTTGTACAGTACAATTAAAAAATTGTCTGATTCTCAAAGAAAACCTCACATTTGTTCAGAGCATTAAAAACATTATCAGGAACATTTTCACAAAACTGTAGACCTATACGAACCGTTAATCAAGCGTTAATCATTTCTTCGAGTTGGCTTTTCTACGGGTTGTTCTGATGCGTCATCGTTAATTTCTTCGTGATCATGGTCGCGTCTAACACTGTTCAGCAGTATTTCATCTTCGTTTGAATGTTCTGCTGTGATCTACATAAACATAACTGTCCACTGTTATTTCATTTTCAATGTTTCCGGACGATTCTAATAATGTCCAAAATTTTTTCAGTTGTGAAAGGGGTAGTTCATCTTGTTCGTCCAGTCGTTGCTCGACTTCTGTATTCAATGCAAATCCCGCTTTCAAAAAACAATTTTGAATAGTATATTCAGTGACATCGTTTGTCCAACCTTTTGCCAGTTCAGAGATGCAATCTCTAAGGTTAATTGTAACCTCCAACTTTCTATTTTCTGATAACGCATTGACAATCTTCATTATTATTTTCTTTCGATAATGAAATTTAAAATTTTTAATAATGCCTTGGTCCATTGGCTGGAGTTTTGACATTACGTTTGGTGGTAAAAACAACTTCGCACTTTTAAGTTTGGCAGGATGTTCCGGACAGTTATCAGTTACCATGATTTTCCTTTTTTATTTTGTTATACGCTTGTCTAGTTTTAATATCCATTCTTCAAAAATATCACTTGTCATCCATGCTTTTTTATTAAAAGGTGTAGTCAACTTCCAAAGATTTTGTGCCTCTAAAACATCTTGGGTTTTTTGATATTCTGATGACTAAAAGTCTTAATTTTTCACTTCCTGTCATATTTGCTCCAACTAGCACAGTGATTCTTTCTTTGCTTTCCGCCAAAACATTTATCATCCTTAAAAGCAAGTGTTCTATTCGGTAAACATTTAAAGAATAAACCCATTTCGTCAGCATTAAAAACATCCTTATGCTCATATTCTTCCAAAATCTTCTTTAAGGTATTGTTCCTCCAACTGTTGCAATCTTCGCGTACATTAACACTTTCTCCACAAATAACCTTTTCCACGATTCTGTGGCACTTCTTAAATTTATCTAGCCACCCAGTGTTCGCATTAAATTCTGTATGTCCAAGGGACTGTGCAAATTTCAGAGCTTGTTGCTTAATTATTAGGCCCGATTTTGGGATATTCTTTTCACATATCATTTGCACCCATTTTAGAACAACTTTATCAGCATCTTCGTATATACACAACTTAATTCGCTTCTTGTCTGCTCTTCCTTCAATTGCATTTAAAATTGAATCTCGATTTTTTTTTAAATCGTAGATAAACTGCTTGGAGATATACCATATTCCTCCGCAACATCTTTTTTCTTAAAACCCTGGTCGATATCATAACAATCTTTGCTTTATCATTAATACTTAAACACTTTCTCTTCGACATTGTTTTCCCAATTGTAAAAATTACTGGACTGCAGCTCTTGCCGATACATACACTGTAAACTTCGCTGCGCTGGCCATATAGTGAATTGTTAGTACAGGTACCGCCTACTCAATGACGTTCACTTGACAATTCAACAGTATTACTCCCTTTGAAGAAATATATGACTTTGTGAATTTCTTTTATTGCGTTTTCATTCATATATACACGAAAGAAAATTTATGATTAACGTATGCTGTATGTTACTTTTCAGAAAAAAAAAAAAAAAAAAATACAAGAGCATATAGTCTGTGATTGATGACGAACGAAATTAAAAAAAAAAAAAAAAATCATGAAAACCATTTACTGGGAGTCCAGTTAGACGAGAACGGACATATCATATAATGATTGACATGAAGGTCACGTGGTACAATTGAGGTGAGAAGCGAATGTCACTCAGTAGGCGTTACTAAAAACCGACTATGGTAGTATTCTATGTGTTGCCGCCGCAGCATGCTAAAAGTTTACCGCAGCGAATTTCGTTTTCCGCTGAGCCAACATCAATTTACAAATCTACCCTATTTATTGTAAAGTTTACGACCACTTTTAAGAAAACCCATTTGGTTTAATAACTTTAACAAAAATGAAACAAAGACCCTCCTACGGGCGTCAAAGGTCACAAGTGTTCACTAAGAGGATGATTATTTAATTCCAGATGCTAATGTGCAATTTCAGAAGGAAGGAGGCAGTATATTTGAGCGTCTGTTTAGCAGTAAATGCTTGAAAATCTTCAAAAATGCTTTTACAAATTTTTTTAAAAATTCTTTATAGAGAGACTAACACTTCGTTATATGGAGTTAATTTTACATGTAATTTCGTTTCAAGGTGCAATGTTTCGAGAAAAAATTCGTAATATAGAGAAATTCGTTAAATAGAAGTTTGTAATAGAGAAGTTCCACTGTATTTGTGAAATGAACTAGGAAGTGTTTGGGAGATTTAGATCTTTTCGTAGATAAGCTTACTCTATTAGTTTGATAATTCATGGTGTATTCAATAGTAAGAAAAAGTGGGGGGGGGGGGTGGAATGCTGTATGAAGTAACGAAATTTTTGGATATGGCGTACACATGTTAAGCATATATCCAGATCCTTGACATAATGTGGCCTCAACGATGCTCCCCACATACACATCACTCAGACTCCCTCCAGTCACTATCTGGCAGAGTAGAAGTAGCAAGATTAGCAAGTAATGGCAGATCCAAGAAGAAGGCAGCTAAAGAAAAAATATATAAGAAATTTTAGTTAAATAAATCTCATAAATCCTTAATGAATATTAAAAAATGTTCAAGTTAACCAAAAAATATTTTTGAACGTGGCTGAAAAACAACCTTGGAAAAATTTTAAGAAAGAGATGAAAGACAAGTATACGGGTATGGAAAAATATTTTGGCATTTAGTTAAAATCCCTAAGGTTAGAAAACCTTAACTGAGTAAAAATGATAAGTACAACTTTAAAACAGAAGAATATTTTAGAAGTATGGAATAAATACTTTGATTTGCTAAAAATCAAAGGAACTGAGATATCACTGAAGAAGAGGAAAAGCATGAAATGGGAAATGAGAAATACTACTTTTGTTATTGAGATAGAAAAGGCCACGAAAAATTTCAAACAGTAAGGCAACAAATGTACATAAAATGAAATCAGAAATGCTGAAAGCTGGACGAAAAAGTGTATCATGATGGTTAAATTACATTATCCAGAGGCCATTTTGTAGAGAATAAGTATCAGAAGATTGTACCAACTTATATAAAAAGGGAAAATAAAGCAGAAAAAAAATGGAAATTAAGTAGAATTTCACTTAATTTTCTAGATAATTTTGCAGGTATATTAGAGAAGAGGGTTAGAAGTATTGTTGAATATAATTAGGGAAGAACAGTTGGCTTTAAGGTAAAAAGAGGATGTCACGATTAAATGTTCGCACCAAGATAAATTATAGAAAAGTCACTGGAACATAATAAGAATCTGTATTTTGGATTTGTTGAGCTTGGAAAAGCATGTAATGAAGTATCTAGAAATCTACTCTTTCAAATTTTACAGAAATATAGCATTTAGGGTAATCTTTTTAAAGGTCATGGAAAATATCAAGCATGTATAAAAATGGCAAATTAGCAGTCAAGATTGAGGGATTGTCTAGTAATTTATCAGTTTTTATGCATTACTAACTTTTATTCCTGTATATTGTTAGTAATAATATTTAGGGATGATTCCAAATTTTAACCAGCAGCTAAATGAGATAAAAGAAATAATAAATTAATATATTTAATAACATTAATAAATAGTAAGTTAATCACATAGATGTATTGTCCAAAAAAAAAAAAAAGTCAGTATTCCCACATTGCTAATAGACCAAGCTACTGACATATGAAGTAACCCACATTAACAGCAGTAATAACTGCAGTAGTGATAGATGTTTATCTCCATGATCACTTAATGCAGTAGCAGTTGAGTTTCTTTTTGTAACAAACATGGTTATGGCAGCTGGAAGCTGCCCAATTTTATTCTTTATTTCTGGAAAAAATTTTTTGGTTATTTTGAATTCTGTTTGAAGTGCTCCAGTGCTTGATCTTTTACCAATGGATTTCAATACTTATTAAAGGTGATTTTTTTAATGAAAAGTTTAAAAATGTGGTTTTTTACATATGTTGTTTTGAAAAACAGTTTTATTATTTCTGCTAAAAATGGGGGGGGGGAGTCAAAATATAAAAATGAGACTAATAGTCACTTCATTTTTCTATTATCAGGAAAATGCAAGTTCAGGAAATAATATATTTAATAAAGCTAATAAATAGTAAGTTAATCATATAGGTAAATTGGAAGTGTGAAAATTCACTTATGCATTATCACATTAATATGTTTTGTCAAATAAATAAAGGAATAAACAGATAAATAGCAATAATTATCAAAACAAGAAACCATTTTATATCAATAATAATCAAGACAAAGTGCATTTTGTGTAATAATTAAGCATAAAGAGCATCTATTCTGTAATAGATGCATCAGCCAATGTGCTAACTTTTATTTAAGCAATGTATTGTTTACAGTATCCTGAAAAAGGCCTCTGAGGTTGGGAAAATTCATATTTTAGCATTAAATCAGATCACACACCAACCATAAGAGTAAGTATTTACTTTAACTAAAATATTTACATATTAAAATAAAATAAAATAAATAAATATTTACAAAAACTGCTATTATATTAAATTAAATTATACAGGGTGTTTCAGTTAAACGTTTCAGAACTTCTAAGAGGGGTAGGGTACATCCTGACAACTCGAAATCATATAGCAATGTGGGGTCGGAAATGCTTTCCTAAAGCGGTATTGTACACAGAAGTCGTCGTGCAGCACAGATTCGATTTTCGGTCAATGAATCGGCCGGTATTATGGGAGATCACCTCATCGGACCTTACCTGTTACCGTGTCGTCTAACCGGACCTATCTACTTGATCTTTCTGCAGCAAGTATTGCCACAACTTTTGAGAGATGAACAGATTTCTGCATCGACGCAACAGACAATGTGGTTCCAACACGATGGAGCCCCTGCCCATTATAGCGGAGATGTTCGTAACTACCTGGATGTCACATTTGGTCAACAGTGGATCGGACGTGGTGGTCCCGTGAGTTGGCCTGCTCGGTCACCCGACCTATCATGTCTTGATTTTTATTTCTGGGGTCATATGAAATCGCTAGTTTATGACACCCCTGTTGACAATGCTGAGGAGCTGGTTGCAAGAATCGCAGTAGCTGCCGAAGAAATTCGAAATTCGCCTGGAGTATTCCAGAATGTTCGGATGACCATGCGTCGGAGATGTGAGGCGTGCATTGTAGCCCGTGGAAGAAACTTCGAACACTTACTTTAATCCATGTACCTTTTGCTTCTTTTCATGTATTATTAAAACGATTTCTCACTTACGGTCTGTTTTCTTTATGGTGCTTCTGTGTACAACACCACTTCAGGAAAGCATTTCCGACCCCACATTGCTATATGATTTCGAGTTGTCAGGATGTACCCTACCCCTCTTAGAAGTTCTGAAACGTTTAACTGAAACACCCTGTATACATATAAAACATTAAAACTGTGATAAAATCCTTGAGATAAAATACACTAAAATAAACCGGATTAAAAGCGATAAAAACGATAAAAATCTCTGGAGCTTTCGGAGGCATCCGTCTCCTTCTTCAGCAGTAACAAAACTTCCTGCATCACGTCCATATATAACAGGCTCACGGTACCTATACACGTGGTGCAGTCGGCGCATGGTCTGAACTGAAAGCGGAAATAGCTCGGGAACGTGTTAAGCAAAACCGTTCATCCGTACTTAGAATGATAGTTTCAAACAGAGGATGCATACGCATACCTCTGTCCCTATTCATAATATCGTGGTCGGATGAACAGATTTGTAGGCTCTCGAGCCATTTACGGTTCCAGAACCCATGCGCTCGATCCACGATAACCGCATCCTGTGGGGAAATTTGATGCTGCTTCTCCCAAAAATGCTCGGCCACAGCAGACTTATTGTAATCAGCGGTTTTTATAGCATTTGCATGCTCCCCCAGACGATCCTTGAGCCGTCGTTTTGTCTCGCCCACATAACTTTTGTTTTGTTACTGCTGAAGAAGGAGACGGATGCCTCCGAAAGCTCCAGAGATTTTTATCGTTTTTATCGCTTTTAATCCGGTTTATTTTAGTGTATTTTATCTCAAGGATTTTATCACGGTTTTAATGTTTTATATGTATATAATTTAATTTAATATAATAGCAGTTTTTGTAAATATTTATTTATTTTATTTTATTTTAATATGTAAATATTTTAGTTACAGTAAATACTTACTCTTATGGTTGGTGTGTGATCTGATTTAATGCTAAAATATTGTTTACAGTATACTGAAACTAGCATATTGAAGTGGAAACAGGTTTTTTGGATGTATAATTCCAAGTAAACAATAATTGCTCACTTCCAAACTATTTAAATAAAAGTTTTACTATATTTAGGAAAGTACTGAAAGTTTCAGCAATTAGCATTGAACCAACAGTTAATATGCAACAGCCATTTTGCACGGTAACTTATCAGGTTCTGTGCATATGCTGCCAGATTAAAGACTTAAACATATGATGCAGTAGTGGTCACATATATTGCAACACCATAGATTTTTTGTGGGAAAAAAACTCATCAAAACCAATAATTCCCCTTATAGACTGAGTTTTCTTATAAATTTGCTGAAAATGGCTAAATACTGTATTATATTGGAAACAGAAATTGCAAAACCAATTCTTTAGACATTTATTTAGAAAACATCAAAGAAATATACTGGTGGGCACATGACAACTTTTCCATTCTTTTTAAAGTAATATTAACTTTTCCAAATTATTAAGTTAATATTAAATTATTAGGTTGCGACATAAGCATCTTAGTTTTCTTTTATAGATATTTTGTTGATCCACCCCAAGCTTTATTTGCCACCAATGGGGTGTATAAGGCATAGTATTGATTCATATCAATACTATGCCTATATCAGCACGGATAGTATTGATTCATAATGTAATCATTGCCTAGTTCATGGTACCAAACACAAGCAATGATTTCATGCTTTGGCAGCAGATTTGCAAGAATTTTTTATTATGTAATGTTCTAGCAGTGGTCTGTGGGGTTTAAATCTGAGATATTTCCTGTCCATGATGAGCATGTATATAGGAGTTATGCACAAGATAAAACAGTACAGTAATTGGCATAAATTATCATTACAGGAAACTGCATAAAATGTTTGTATTTATATTACCTGCAGTGAGGCAGAGTCATGATGGAAAATAGTATTCTATTTATTGAAAATGTCTGATAACAAGCAGAGTCTTCTTTAAAATTGTTTTATAGCAATCATCATTCACAGTACCATTTTATCATTTATAAAGTGTATTATGCATCACCAAATCATCCAGCTCAATAGAAACTTCACTGTTGATTCAGTGTAGTCAGGTGATGAGATTTGCTGGGTCTTTAGTGGTTGCCATCTGATTCATGAAGGTTTTGAGAAATTCAAAGGTCAGCTGGATAGCTGACCTTTGAATTTCCTCATGCTTTTGGCTTCGACCATCAATGGAGACAACTTATTCCAGTAATTAGCAACTCATTGGCTAAGAGAATTTCCTGCAGTCCAGTCTAAACCACCCATAATTTTCATTTATGGCCCCTAGTTCTGGAATCATAACTGAAAATTTTGCCCTAGCTTATTTTACTTTCTCCTCTTAGAGTCTTATAGATTTGAATTAGATCCCCTTCTAAGTTATCAAACTGCGTAGCGTTCACACAGTCAAAGATATATTTGCCCCTTTTTTTGCTGATCACACCAGGCAAACTACTCATCTTTAGATCCTTTCAGTAAGCTCATTTTTGAATACTTGGAATACTGTTATAAGTTGTTTTAGGGTGGTTATTCCTTAAGTATAAGACCTTACATTTTGGAAGATCATTGCTTGTCACTGATCATTATTACGCTTCCACTGACTTACTCAAGTGAGTAATTTTTCAGAGTAAGCACTTTGAAAGATAGAACTGTGACAAATATCACGATTCCATCTTTCTGTTTTAAGTGAACACTGCAGTGATTCATGGTGATAGCCACAAATTGGGAGAGCAGTGCCACTATATATTAGAATCTGTTTTTTAGGCTACTGCAGTTATTTTACTCTGCATAATCAGAGTAAATACTCCTTTTTAAAGAAAGGGGTGTAACCTTTAATTTTTTTCTTTTTTTTTTTAAATTTATTTTTTTGTAATCAAACTAAATATCTCTACGATAAGATGAAGTGAATCAGTAAGAGAGGGGCTAGTAGTTAACCTAAGCACTTTTATACAAAGTTTAGTCTATAAAAATCTGTAGTGAGGCTGAGGCTAGCTAATACTTCATTGTGTTTTAGTGTCAGGTTTGTGTATTTTGTATTTTTTTATTAATTTTTATGCTTTTTATTTTTAGTATGATTTGAAGCTGATGTGTGATAATGCCATGACCTACAATAGACCTGACACTGTCTACTATAAGGCAGCAAGAAGAATGTGGCATGTGGGACAAAAACTTCTTAGCAGAGTAAGTAATTGCTTATGTTCAGTTTATCAGCTCATTGTTTGTATGTACAGGGATGTCATTGTTTGTATGTACAGGGATGTGAAATACATTTCCTAGATAAAAATGTGGAAATGACTATACCTAATATGGTGTACCCTAGCTGTTTTTATTTAAATCACACATTTTAGTTATGCAAGATTGAATACAAAAGTAAACCCAAAATGATATCATGCCTTCTGGTTTTTTATAAGTTTGTCTTTTTTTTTTTTGTCAAGCGTGTACTATTTTTCAGGCATGCCGTTTTTTTTTTTGTTTTTTTTTTATCTGCCAAATTTAACAATATGTACTTAGAAGCTAAGATTGAGTGGCTTTTTATGTTCAGTTTAGTTTCAGTATAGTAATGACAATACATGGTTCTGCATAAACTGTTCAGTCAATTTTTTTGGGAATAAAGAATTCATTCTTTTAATATTGCCTTGGTATTTGTTATCAGTATTTTGCATGTTTGTGAAGGAAATGTGCCCACATTTCATGTCAGTATTTAATGCAAAATATTTTTAGTGATACTTCAAAAACACAGGGCCAGGTAAAAAAAGTAAGTATTATTTGTAAGATTTTTGGGATGTACATGCAACTGAATTCTGTATTTTGAGTTCAGAAAAAGGAAATAGATTTACATTTTGAAGGTTGTCCAGTGTGACATAACAGAAAATATATTCTGCAAAAAGGATAGGTGAATAGGTCCAGGGAGCAAGAATATTTGCTGTGCTATCATGGCAGTGTTAGGTGAATTGGAAAACTGCTAACTTTAGGGGAAGAAATACACAGACTAATAAAGTAACAATAACTGTAGACTGAGTGAAAGTGATTCTGGCATTGCTTCTACTGAATCATGCAGCAGCCTGGTAAAGCAAAGTACTGGGGATTTCAAGGCCTGTTTTGGGTCATCATCATGGAACAAGGAAATACATGGGCTGTGTTTGGATAACTAACAATAAGAAAAGGTGTATGTATACTTGCATATTCACCAATGTTAGGACCATAGAAAATAAATTTGAATTTGAAATGCTGATCAAGTTATCAAATGCAGACATTGTGGGAATATCAAAGACGTGGTGTCACTCAGATATAAGGGTTGCAGAATTTGAGTATGGGTAGTACAATGTATACAGAAAGGACAGAGCAGCAGGGGGGGGGGGGGTTATGCTCTTAGTTAAGAAGAACAAAATCTAAGGCAGTGCATCCAGTTGACATGGGTGGCAAGTGCAATGTTGAGTCAGTCTGGTGTGACATAAGCACTGGGAAAACGAAAATGAGAGTAGGAGTGTGTTATAGGCCTAATGTCGGTAATGTGTATAACAAAGAGCTATACAAGTAAATAGAATGAATCAGGAAATCAATATCTTATAATGGGAGGATTTTAACTTTCCAGATATTGACTGGAACTTATGGGTTGCTCACTCACATGTTACAAGACTTTTGTGGATTTATTGGATGCCTGCTTTCTACAGCAGGCATCCAATTATTTAGAGAAGTGACAAGAGAGAGAGAGCAATACTCTTGATCTGATTATCAGCAGTGATTCTTCCTATATTAAGGATCTGCAGATAAAAGAACCACTATGTGGCAGTGATTACAGTGTATTGATGTGGAATTTGTTTAAAGATGTAACTACCATCAAGGGTAAAGGGAAGGGTTTTTGCTTTCTTAGAGGAGGCTGCATTGGTCTCAGACAGTTTTTAAATTGTGTACCGTGTAACTAACTAATAATGTTATCAAAAACAAATTCTAAATGGGAAGCATTCAGGGAAATAATCAAAGAAGCTACTAGTGTTTTCATGGCAATTAAGAAATACTGTTCAATGCTTATACCTAAATGGATGCTAGGTGAACTATTGAAACATGTGGCAGAGAAGAAAAATGCATGGGATGCGTATAAATTATCAGGCGACACAGAAGCTTATGATAGATATAAGCTAGTCTGTAATAAAGTTAGAAAGGTATGTGAAAGCAGATTACGAGAAATCTTTGGCAAAGTATACAAAAAAAAAAATAGCAAGACTTCTTTATTAATGTAAAAACTAAAAGGAAGGGGATGAATCAAATTGGTCCCCTTGATATCAGCGGTTTGACTGTGATGATCCTGCTCAGATTACTAACAAACTAAATGAGTATTTTGCATCTACATCCACATGTGAGGAATTTTTTGGGGAGGGCGATTCCAGAAGTTTTATCAAACTCTTAACAGGGTGCTGAATGGTTTTGTGATATCTCAGAGAAAAGGGTAGAGAGATTATTGAAGTTAAACATAAAAAAGGCATCTATCCAATCAAATAAAGGGAGGCAGCAAAACCCTTAGCCATAATTATGAGAACATTCTTTAAATTTAGGGGAAGTGCCTATGTACTGCAGATTGCGAATGTATCCCCAATTCACAAAGGGGGATCAAAGGCATCTATCTACAGATCTGTTATGTTAACTTCTGTTCCAGGGAAAATTGTAGCCAGTGGTTTATAGTAGTAGTAATCGTAATAGTAGAGGCATGTGATACAAGGAAGCAAGCTTATGTAGCATCAGCCAAAAAAAAATTCACACATCCATTCCCTCTAAACATTTATCCAATTCCGCCTTGAATTTATTTAAGCTATCAACTTCCACGACAACAGACGGAAGTTTGTTCCAGCAATCAACTACTCGCTGTCTAAAGGCAAATTTCTGCACATCTATTCTACAACTGTCTTTCCTCAATTTGAATTTATGGCCAGTCAGGTTAGTAATCTGAGCAAGAGGAAGAATCCCATCAGAATTGAGCCTGTTCAACCCCTCAAAACCTTATACACCTCAATCAGATCACCTCGCAGGCGCCTAGTCTCCAGACACTGCAATTTGCAGAACTTAAGCCTTTCTTGGTAAGACCACCCCTTCGTTCTCTTCACCAATCTTGTTGCCTTTCTATGTACTCGCTCAAGCAACTCAGGATTTACTAAATCCTTTGAGTAAATCCTCTGCTTGCAGAGGATTTACTTGTTGTAGAACAATGGTGGGGTATTAGTAACCCTGGATATAAATGCCATGTGCAAGTCCTGAAATGCTGCTCAGAGTATACTGCAGGTGTTTACACTGCACAGAGGAAATACCACCCCTCTGTGTTACCAGGCAATACTAGGTGGTAGATGACTATCAACCAGCGGAATACCACTACTTTTCTTATTGGAGACTTGAAGTGGTGAAACCCATGTTTAGTCTCCAGAGAAAAGCTCCACCAAACCCCCTTCTCTTCAAGTCTCTTCCATCAAGCAGTTTGATTGGTGTCTTTTGAGATTATGGTGGCATCATGGCAAAATCCATTCTTCCTAACATTTCAAGTGTACAACTCTAAAACAGCATTCGCAGGCCAGCCACTAGGTAGTCTACTGGACCAAATCTTTTGACAACTCTCTAGGATGCATCTAAATCAGATAATGTATAATCTTGCTGCCTCTAGTATACCAGACAGTTATTGGAGAGAGTCTGAGTAGTGTGTATGCCATAGCAAAAAAATTTAATTACTTTTTACATCACCCCCCTCTACTTTTCTGTACTGCTGAATACATCATGAATAGTCAAACTAAAAGAACAAACAACTGTGAAAAGATCTAAACCTCCCAAAACTTTCATTTATTTCATGAATCTATGTAATCTCATTAGTGATGTCCATTTCCACCTGCAGTCTGTCATACCCCACTTACTTTTTCAGACAGAATCCCAAGTATCGGTTACTTCAACCACTGCTCATCTGAGCTGTCCTAATTATTCATTGTATGATTCCTTTCACTTTGAAGGTGGTACTGTTTCATTTGTCTGCTCTGATATTTTGAAATCTCCTCTTTTTGATCTTCTCTGGCTTAAAATCTCTCTCTACTCCATTCTGTTAAATTCATCAGCAGCTTCTATTGAACTGGAGAAATCCAACTTTCTCCAGTTCAACTTTCCTAATAGTGAGGTAATTTTCCTTGGTGATTTTAATGTTTGGAACTCCAGCAGCTTCAGTTTTCTAGTTGCACAGACCCAGCTGGTTGAGATTCTTAGGCTTTTGCAATTACTAAATATACAGATTGTTCATTTACCTACCAGAATACCAGACAATTCTAACTGCACACCCAATCCTTCAACCAACACAGTCAAGATGAGTGGTGCTTTCTGTCATGGCTATTCTCAGTCTCACGTTGGTTTGGGATTACAAGAATTTGATGATCTGCAAGATTTAAATTGTTTGGATTGCTGGTTTTAAATCTTCTGATGTTAGTGTTTTCTCAAGTTATGTCAATGAAATTATTCTTGTAGAGATGAAATCCTTTATTTTGCACTCCACCTTGTTAAACTCTTGTTCTTTATCTAAACCTTGGTTTTCTGGTGAGTATGCTAAGACTGCCCAAGGTAAGAATGTTGCATATCCAAATCTCCAGCTTCATTTTCTGCCTGTATTAAACCTTGCAACAATTGTAAAGCAGTTATTAATCAGTCCAAACTGGATTTTGAACAAGATAAGAGTTGAAAACTTGATTCTTGTCCAAACAGTAATCGAGCATTTCAGTTTCTGCTGTCTATTTAGCTGCAACTTTTGCCCTTCTGTATTCTCACCCCTGTTAAAGCCTGATTGTTCTGTTGCCTTTTCAGTTAAAGGTAAAGTTGACTTATTAGCATCCTACCTTTCTTCTAACCCTTGTATTGACTATCTTCATCACCTCCTACACCTCCTACCCCTCCTAGTACATTCCACTCGGTGCCTCCTGTGGTCTTCCTTAAAAAGATGTCAGAATTTTGAACAATCTTTTTTCCAAGAAAGCTCCAGGTCCTGGTGGTATTTCTCCATTTGTCCTCAAAATCTGGGCTCCTGCTCTTACTCCTTTTCTGTTACCTTTTTACACTTTCTTATTCTACTGGTGTTTTTCCTTCTTGGAAATATGCCCGTAGGCATCCAGTTCCTAAGAAGGGTGATGAATCCCTTTCATCCAGGTTGTGTCTCCTTGCACTTATCTCTCCTCTTTCCAAAGTAATGGAGAAATTCATTAAGCATGAACTCCTAAACTGCCTTGAAACTTTCCATCTGATCAGTGATTGCCAATATGGATTCCATCATTGTTAATTTCTTGGTGATATTTTGGCTTCTGTTCTGTTACCTGTCTATGGACAAATTCAATGGAAAAGTTTGGAAAAACCTAAGCAGTCACTCTTGACATTTCTAAGACTTTTGATCGTGTTTGGAAAAAAAATTTTTTTTAACAAGCTTCCATATTATGGATTACTGACTGTTTTTTGCAAATGTGTGTCCAGTTTTCTCTGTGACTGCTGTCTATGATTGATGGTAGATTTTCTAACTTCTCCTCTAATACTGGTGTTTTTCCCAAGGTTCAGTTCTTTCTACCACTCTTTTCCTCTTGTATATTA
Organism: Mastigoproctus giganteus; assembly: GCF_048544385.1. Lineage (NCBI taxonomy): Eukaryota > Metazoa > Arthropoda > Arachnida > Uropygi > Thelyphonidae > Mastigoproctus > Mastigoproctus giganteus. The sequence goes on along the minus strand of NC_143576.1, from coordinate 194,602,483 downwards.
ATGATCCTCTTCCACTGACTGGTAATCCTATCCATAGTTTTGCTGATGTTAGTACATTGAATTCCACCTTTCAATTCGAAAAACCTTGCTTTGTACAAACAACTTCAAATTCTTGAATATCCACCACCAATTCTTTAAATGCTGATCTCCATGGGGCAAAAATAACTTAAATTTCAATCCTTTTAAAACTCAGTCTCCTATCTTATCTCTCACAAAGAGGTGTCTGCAGCTCCCAGCTTAACTTCGATGACACTCAGATTTCTAAACAAGGTTGCATATTTCTATTAAGGATTACCCTGACTTCTAATATATCTCTCTCTCTCTCTGGCATAAGTGCATCCCAATATTGCTTCCTCTACATATAAAAAAACTGGGTTTTCTGTGTCACTCTCGGTGTTACTTTTCTTCTAAACTTCACTCTAAAAAATCTCAAATCCACCCCACCGTGGAGTAATTTCCCCCTCTCTTCCAAACCACTCTGAACATATGCTGCAACCTGTCAACATCCATTTACTGTTCTACTTCAAGCTCATAGAGCCTACTTTTCTTCTTCCCCATTTATCTCTTCAACTTCCATTTTCTGGAACTATTTCCCTTGACATGTATTTCCCGAAAATTACAATTTACAGAAATTCCAGTCTAATGTCAACAAGTATCTTCTTCTGTCTTCCCAACCTTCAACACATATACACAGTTGTGCCCCCATATCCGCTGATTCAGTTACCCATGGTTAACCATGGAAAAAAAACGAAAAAATTTAACACCTACTACTCGCGTGTCTAATACAATGCTTTCCTTTATTTTTTACGTCACGTATGGTTTGGTCACCAACATTATAATGGTTATTTAGAGATTTAACAGATGCACAGTTTTCAAACTTTTGAATAATTTCAAGTTTTTGTTTAATTTGAAAGCACAACTCTTGCGTTTACCCATCATTTTCATGATTTCTAAACAAACAAAAAAAAAAAAAAAAAATTCCGACAACCCTGACAAATAACGAAATGCAACGCACTAAATCAAACTACATTTGGTCTCTTTTTTTTTTCTTTTGAGTGTTAGGTGTGAAGACAGCGGGGGTTGCAAGATAATAGGTACACTAATCTCCCAATGACGACTTATAATGCCGGTTCTTGTCGCTTATTTACGACTTGCAAAATATCTGTTTATACCTGTTCTAGTTATTACTTGAATTTTATGATTTTTGGTTGATTGTTTTTTTTTTTTTTTTTTTTTTTCCCCAAATTTGGAGTCTTAAAGTGTCCCGGTAAATCGTAAATCGAGAGTCTGTTGTACTTTATTATTACCGTATTTAATTTTGGTAATTGTCTTACTGTGTGTTTAATTTATCAATTAAACTTTATTATATGCATGTATGTATGTTCAAGAAAATCACGTTATATATGGGGTCAGCAAGTGTTCTCTTATATCTGCAGTTTCAGCCATCTGCAGTAAGCCTTGGAACGTATCCCCCGTAGATACGGGGGGTCTTACTGTATATACAGGGTGATTCACTACTAGTGCAACAAACTTGCAGGAGGTGTAGGGGGCACAAAGACGAATCGGAATCACATAGCATTGCAGGGTCCGAAATGCCTTCGTCATGCGGTAGAGGACGTTGAATGGGAGGTCGCATGAACAGCGATCCCGCTGGAAGTCAGCATTTGCGAACCGGTTCCCGAGGCAGTAGGATGGACGAGTATTCAAACATTGAACTGGCCGACATGCACCTCGCGTATGGAGCTGCTGACTGTAATGGGTGTGCCGCTCTGCGCTTGTACCAGGAACGTTTCCTGCACAGACGTGCTCCCCATCATACGATTTTCGCACGTGTGCACAGAAGGTTACGTGAGACTGGTTGTTTCACGAGAGGTACCATGAATCGAGAGCGAACGACGAGGATGCCAGACAATGAGGAGAATGTCCTACGTCTTGCAGAAGGCAATCCGAGTAAGAGTACTCAAGCGATAGGCCAACGATTGGGTATTTCCCAGTCCACTGTATGGAGGATACTGTCAACAAACCAAATGAGTTCATACCGTCTGCAATGCGTCCAATCAATGGAGCTTGCGGATTATCCACTCCGGAGGACTTTTGCTACTTGGTTTCTTCAACAGAAATGGTTTGCAAATGCTGACTTCCAGCGGGATCGCTGTTCACGCAACCTCCCGTTCAACGTCCTCTACCGCATGATGAAGGCATTTCGGACCCTGCAATGCTATGTGATTCCGATTCGTCTTTGTGCCCCCCTACACCTCCTGCAAGTTTGTCACACTGGTAGTGAATCACCCTGTGTATATATATATTATTTATTTATTATTATTTTTTTTTTAATTATTGAGCATATTTAAAATATCCTTAACTGATCTCGTAATGTAATTTTGATTGTGCCAAAATTTAATTTTCATTCTTCTTCTCATTATATTACATGTTGTATAATATTTTTTAGGACCAACTTCTTGCATTGAAACGCAGTCTCCCATATATGATGCATTTGTCTAGTGAAGAGCTTGGTTTTGATGTTAGTGATGAAGGAGAAGAAATCCTTGATGGTGAAGAAGTTGTCATAGATCCAGTGTCAGCACTCTCTCCAGAAAACAAAAAATCCAAGTCTAAATCAAGGTGATTGTGTTATTATGGAAATATAGTGATATTTTTGATATGCCTAAACTTGATGTCTTTCACATACATCTGTATTTTGATTAAAATAAAAATGAAATCCTTATTCATAGAAAAAGTGCAGTTTAATATAAATCTACATCTATATTAATTAGCTTGTATATCATGGAATTTTCCATTCGGATATATGCTTTCATACATTCTTTCTTCTTACGCTTTGTAATAATTTTTGCAGAAGCTTTGTACACAGCCCTACATTAATATTCAAACATCTCTCCACTTATCGTCATGTCCTACTCAAGCACCAGGTTTCAGACACAACTGTAAATATGCTCATAGGCCTTTGAGGAGAGACAGTAGTACCACTGTGAATGCAAAGTTCTTCAATTGGTGGAATTAACTAACTTCCATTGTGGAATGATAATAGGCATCAGTTTGTATATGACATTTCAGCAGCACTGAAAATCTCTAAATCAATGATTGGTGATGTGGTCTGCAAATAGAAGTAGACTGGTACCAGACTTCTAAAGCTGATGGGAACATGACAGGAGAGTGATGCAATAAATCATCCACTTGGAATTCAAGTCAACTTTGCAACACACAGGTCCTTAGTGAGATGACTGGGGCACATCTCAGCACAGTGCACTGCAATGAACATAGCATGATATAGTTGCCATTGTTGGAGTGATGTTCTTGAACAACAAGATATGTTGTTCTTGGGCCATTGATCACTGGAAAGCTGTGCTTTGGAGAGACAAGTCACAGTACATGGTCTGCTAGTCATGCCTGGGTATTGTGGATGCCCAGAGAAAGCTAGACTGTAACGTCCTGATAATAAAGTTTGGCAGAGGCAGCATGATGGCCTGGGACATTTTCATTGTTTGACTTTGAACCATTAGTTGTTTTACAAAACCATGACTGCTGAGGTCTACCAAGATGTCTTGGACAATGATTTATTATGTTGTGGCAGCACACTGGGGAAGGCCTATACCTGTATCAGAAGGACAGTTTTCCATGTCATACTGCTTGCATTGTGATGGGCTGGTTTGAGGACATGAACATTAAAAAGTTAGACTTAGACTGGCCAGCACAAAACCCTGACCTCAGTCCAGTAGAGAAACTCTGGAGTGAATTGGATTGCTGGGTGCCTGTGAGGAGAAACTACCCAAAAAAGAGCTGAACTGGTTGCCACTGTGAAGGCTAAATGGTGGAAAATGTCAGGGGACATTTGCAAAAAAAACATTTCCACAGAGACTAGCAGCTGTCATAAAGGCCAAAGATTTCAGCACATTATTTTCCTGTAAATAAAAGTTGTAAATATTCAGGTGTCTAGACATTAATGGTAGGGCAGTGTATATCAGATTGTGATATGGTATGATATTTTTTTTTCATTATATACAGGGTTGTTAAAATTAAAGTATCCTATGTAGAGGGCTCTGGAGCAAATTCTAAGGCTTGTACTGAAGAGAAATTTGGACAACAGGTACAATAAAGAATGCGCTCAGCATTTATTGGGAAAAAAAATTAGTTACAAAATTTGTCACTATATGGCGCTGTGGCAATACAAATTACTTGAACAGTGCTACAATTGTTCAATGTGTCCTCCATTTGGGTCAACAACAGTTTCCATTCGAAGAACAGCATTTTCTACAGCAGAACAGTAAAATGTCAACTGTAACAGCCAGCACATGACGTCTAATGCTCTCCTTCAGATCTGCCAGAGTTTGACATCCTTCCCGATACATCTGGTTCTTCAAAAAAACCTCACAACCAGAAGTCGCATGGGGTTGATGTCCGGTGATTGGGGTGGCCAAGATGTCTGGAAACAACGGCTGATGACCCATTCGTCTGTAAAGTGTTGCCTTAGCAATCTATCTTTGGACACATGGTGGATGTGGGCTGGCACACCATCTTGCGTGAATATGGTATCCTGAAGACACCCACGTTGTTGCAGCTCTGGTATTGCAAAATTTGCCAACATTTCATAATATTGCTGTCCAGTGACAGAATGGGTGCGGGGTCCAGTCAGTGTTACCTGTTCAAAAAAATAATCAAGAAAGACTGCTTTGCTTTTATATAGTACAGTAGAACTGAGTAGTGGCGCTGTGGCAATAACTTATGATTATGCAAATAACTTACGTTATTTGCATAATATGCAAATAACGTAAAATTATTTGCAAATAATTATTTGCAAAGATTATGCAAATAACTTACGTTATTTGCATAATTGTAACTAAGATGGTTACGTGCCATACAGTGACAAATTTTGTAACTAATTTTTTTTCCCAATAAATGGTGAGCGCATTCTTTATTGTGCCTGTTGTCCAAATTTCTCTTCATTAACAAGCCTTAGAACTCACTCCAGAGTCCTCTATATAGGGATACTTTAATTTTAACAACCCTGTACTTTAATTGATACAGATGTGCATGCAGAGCTTGTATGACATTCTTCTAATGATATATTTTTAGCTATTTAGTGTATTTTTAGGCTTGTTATAATATGTGTATTGTCTTCACCATGTCAGTCTGTCTACATGTAATAACTCTGCTCTTAGTGAACTGATTTTCATTAAATTTATATTTGATCTTTTTAAAAAGATTTTCTTAACTATCCCAAATTTTATTAAAATTGGACCAACAGAAATCCATCAATTATTTATTTTTTCATCTGCATGTAATAACTTGACTCCCAGACAATTTCATTCTGCCAAAAAGTTTCTAGTGAGTGTAGGAAATCAATGAATAATTTCTCATGGTCAGCCTGCAAGCTTATCATAGCTTCAATAAATGTTTGCATTTGTGTTCTTTCATTTTGAAATGCAAATATTGTAATAAGAAGTAAATAATAAGGTAGAGTGATGGAAATTTTTGGGTCATTATAGAAAATTTGCTCATGTTTAAAAGTCATTATAATGAATGTAAAATTGCATTAAGTCTATGGAAAATTATCTGGGACCTACCACATATTTCATTATAATGTGATGGAATGTCAAAAGGAGGATTGCTGTAAAGAGCTTTGACTGTATTAGATGCCAGTACAGCACATAAATGGCAACCACCATAACAATAGCTAGGCTTATGCTTACGTGGTTTTAGCATTAGTAGAGGCATGCGACCAAAAAAAAAGAAAGAAAACCCCTTCATTCTTTCCAAATGCCTGTCCAGCTCAACCTTAAATTTATTTAGGCTATCAACTTCCACAACAAAAGATGGAAGCCTGTTCCACCAATCAACCACCCGCTAGCTAAAGGCAAATTTCCGCACATTTATTCTACAACTATCTTTCCTCAATTTGAATCTATGCTTCCTCAGGTTCTTAATCTGATCAAGTGGAAGAATCCCATCAGCATTCAGCTTGCTCAACCCATTCAAGGCCTTATACACCTCAATCGGATCACCTCGCAGGTGCCTACTTTCCAGGTGCTGCAATTTGCAGAACTTAAACCTCTCTTGGTAGGAGCACCCCTTTGTAATCCTCACCAATCTTGTTGCCCTTCTTTGTACTCGTTCTAGCAACTCTATATCCTTCCTAAATTGAGCCTTCCAGACTTGTAAACAGTACTCTAGGTGTGGCCTGACCATTGCCTTGTACAATGGGATAATCACCTCCCTGTCCCTGCTAGCAAAATTCCTATATATCATTGACAAGACTCCATGACCTATAATGGCAACCCAACTGCACTGCTCAGTCAGTGAACTTCATATTTGACTGCACAACTACCCCCATGTCTTTTCCACTTCCCTGAGTGTAGTACCACACAGTTGGTACATTTCTCTTGGGTTATTGCTACCCATATTCAGTACTTTGCATTTGTCAGTGTTAAACTTCAGTTGCCACTTCTTAGCCCATTTGCCCAACTTATGTAGATCCAATTGGAGTAGCATACTGTCTTTACTGTCGATTACAACCCCGCCAACCTTTGTATCATCTGCCAACTTGGACATTAATCCTGATATAGCTTCATCAATATCATAGATGAATACACAAAACAACAATGGGCCCAGCGCCGAACCCTGGGGAATTCCACTAATAACATTTGTCCACGAAGAGCAATGTCCATTGATTTCCACTCTCTGTCGTCTTCCACTCAACCATCCTTTTATCAATTGTTGCAACTTACTCTTAATGCCATACCTCTCCAATTTGTACAGCAGTGTTCCATCTGCAACAGTATCAAAAGCTTTCCTGAAATCCAAGTAGATGATATCAAAATTATTTTTGACATTCAGTTCCTTTGTAACCACATCATAGTATCCAATCAAATTGGTCAGACAAGACCTCCCTTGAACAAACCCATGCTGTGTCTTAACTATTACTGTAGTCTTGTCTAGATGATCCTGCAATGCTTCTTTAACCAGTGACTCCATTATTTTCCCCGGAACACAAGTTAAACTAATAGGTCTATAGTTACTTGTGTCACCTTTTGAAACCCCTTTGTGAATTGGTGATACATTTGCACACCTCTGGGTCCACAGGGACCTCCCCTGAGTCCAAGGAAGCTCTCATAATTATGGCTAAGGGTTTGCTTACTTCCTTTGCTGTCTCCTTTAATATAACTGGATAGATCCCGTCCACCCCAGTGCCTTCCTTATGTTTAACTTCAACACTTTCTCCTCCACTTTGCTCTCAGTTATTACAAAATCATTTAGCTCCCTGTTAGAGTTTGATAAACTTCTGGCATTCCCCTCATTGAATAACTCATGTGTGAATGTAGATGCAAAATACTCATTCAGTTTATCAGCTACCTGAACATGATCATCAATAGTCAACCCATCTGTGTTAAGTTGTCCAATCTGATTCATCCCTTTCCTTCTAGAGTTTACATAAGTAAAGAACTCTTTGCATCCTTTGCCAAAGATTTCTCGTAATCTGCTTTCACCTGCCTAACCTCCTTTGTGGCTTTATTACAGGCAAGCTTATATCTGCCTACGCTTCTCTATCACCTGATACTTTATATGCATCCCATACATTTTTCTTCTCTGCCAAGAGCCTCATTAATTCATCTGACGTCCATTTAGTCCTGAACCTTGAACAGTATTTCTTAGTTGGAATGAAAAGCCTAGTAGCCTCCAAGATGAAGTCCTTGACGGATTCCCATTTATTGATTTCCAAAAATGTTGTCTTTCGCTACGAATATACTGGCTATGTTCGGGAGCACATACTTATGCGAGCAACTGTTTTCTTCGATAAAAAATAAAACTCCAGAAAGGTCAAGATTAACCGATCACCATCTATCCTCAGTTTTAAAGATTACATCAGCTCAAGACATTCAACCAAATTTTGATGATGTGCTTTGTGGAAAACGATGTCAAGTGTCCTCTAAAAAATATAATAATAAATTGTGATTTTATTGTTTATTTTTTATTAAATATTGTATAGTATTTTTAATTTAAAAACTAACATAGGATACAAAACAGGTTATCTCTATACTGAATACAGTAATTCTAAAAATTGTATTTTGTTTATTTTTTGAGTATTGAAGGCATGTGGCCTTCAGCCTAACAAAATAGCTTATATGGCCCATGGTGCAAAATGAGTTTGACATGCCTGGTGTACAACATTATCACCTTTTGTGCCTTTAAAAGATATCTGCTCTACAACGTCATCAACTTTTGCCCCTGGCAGACAAGAGTATTTTGGACAAGAGTATGAAATATCAGTCAGTAACGAGTTTTATTGTTTACAGGAAAAACTGGTGAAGTATTACCTTTCAGCTGACACTTAATTGCTTTTCTTCTAACACCAGCACTTTTCCTCTATAATATGAGCTAGCCCTATTTCTTGTGGAATGAATGGGCAGGTAGCAATGGTGGCAAGCAGCATGATTCCATTGTTGATAAAGCAGTGACCTAATTGGAAATCCTTATTGTAGGAAAGCATAAATCATGTGTTGCAATCATACATAATTGCGTACACAGAAACAGCCAACTTTATATCAAAACTAAAATTTAACTGAACAGATATGCATGACAGACAACTCATGTGAGGCTATGGACATATATGCAGCATCCACATAGCCACTTATCATTACTTCTCTATTTTTTTATTAGAATATTAAGTTGACTCTTGATCTAGATTAAGTTGACATACGATCTAGAATATTAAGTATAAATAATTATATTCATAACTACAGCTGTTTAGTTTTAAAGAAGAATGGAAATAACACATCTCTAGTTTATATATTCTAATTAAACAGTTTATAACATGGTTATAAATAGGGTTTTTTTTATATTTTAATTATGGTAATAGCCTTGCGGATACATTAGTATTCCATAAAAGGTTGTTTTGAATTATAAGGTAAAATGGAGGAGTCAGAGATGCAGTCTATATGTATATACACATATATAGTGTATGCTGCTTATTGTAATTATGGATAATGTTATCACTTTTATGAAGTCCCAATCAGACATATACTAATTATAGAAAAAATTACCTTTATTGTAATCACTTTTTTTTTTCTTTATCACAGTTTATGCAGTGGAAGTGATTAAGTAACATTCTAATTTGTTATTGAATTCCAAATCTTGCATGTATGCTTACTGCTGTTGTTTCATACAGAATTTATGGTGTTGTTACTCTATGGAAGAAAGTACTGTATCTGTGCTATTACAAATCTGACTGTTTTACAGAGAGCATTAACCCCTTTCTAATTCTTGACTTTAATATTTTCTTCATTTTTTTTTAATGGTTTGTATGGATTTCCTGAAACACTGACAGGTTCATTTTTATTCAATAACTTTCTTGAAGAAATAGCAGTCAGCCAAATTGAAGTATCTTTGAAGTATATTGCTTTATTTTAATATTTTCTTTCTGCCCTTCCACCTTTTTTATGTACACATTTCTGCTCTGCATCAATAAAAAAAAACACCAAACAGCTGCATTCCTGTTTCATCAGTTATAGAGAATTTGTTATCAATTAAGTTGTTTCGAAGTGATCACAATAAGTGGTGTCCACTGTGTGTGTGTATTATTAATTTTTTTTTTTTTTTAACAAAAACTGCTCTGGACACTATCATCATCACTTTGAAGTGCACATTTTCTTATGCCTATTTGTTTGCAAATATTTGCTCATATCTCTTAACCCCATACTTCAAACTCCACATGTATCACATCTTCCTACAGTACACAAAGCAAACATGTTCTTTTTGTTTTTTACATTTCATAATACATTCAAAATCTTATATGTGTATTCTTTGCATCTTACTGTAGGACCTGTTAAATCAAATTTATCTTCACACCACACATACAAAATAAAAATGTTTTAATGGTACCAGAGCTTGTTGCTCATACCCATATATGTGCATTTTGTTTGTATAAGTGTGTGTGGTCTCCTAAATAATCCATGAGGGGGACCTATTTGCTTCAATTGAGATCTGATAAATACAGCTCTGATGAAAAGTACTTTAGGAATTTCTCCAGTTCTTGAAAAAGAATCGAACCCAGACCTCTAAATAAGAATCAAGCTGAAACAGCAATGCTTCAGCTTGATTAGGATGTTATATAGGACTACATATCTAACACAGTGAAACTTGCACCCTGTGGTATGTAACATCATTTCATGCATTCCATTTATTTTACACAATGTAGAATAGCACTCCTAGCTGCCAATTCATTAGCCAAAGATGGAGTAAAATTAAGCAGAAATTTACAGAATTTAAAAAAAACTCCGAACTGTTATCTTTTTCACACAAAAAAAAAAAAAAAAAAAAAAAAGAGAGACATTTTTAAAATAGTGAGCATGAAAATGGCATAAAAAGAGAATCTCCATCATAAACCTGGTGATTGACACCTATACAAAAGCTGTAGATATTTGTGTGATATTATTTTCCAGTATATTTTTATCACTTTTAATTATTATATGCTTTATTGATTTATGTGTATTTTATAAGTTTTACTACTTTATGGTGTTAAATGTTTTGTGGTGTTTGGCATTACAAGAAAGCAAAATGGGGTGACCTATGAGATTTCTTTTCTTCTTTACCTTGGTTGGATTATTGTTTCAAAACTTCTGATGTCAATGTTTGCTCAGATCGTGTCAGTGAAATTATTCTTGTAGGAATGGAATCCTTTATTTCACACCCCATTTTAAAATCTCGTCCTTTATCTAAACCTTGGTTTTCCAATAAATGTGCTAAGGCTGTTCAAGAGAAGAACGTTGCATATTGTAATTGGCTTGTTTCCAATTCTTCAGTTTCATTTTTTGCCTACACCAAAGCTCTCAACAATTGTAATGCAGTTATTAATCAGTCCAAAATAGATTTTGAACTGTCTAAGAGTAGAAAACTTGCTTCTTGCCCTAATGGTAGCTGAGCATTCTGGTTTCTTGCCAAAGCTATTGGCCACAACTTTTGCCCATCTTTGCTCCCACCTCTGTCAAAACCAGATGGTTCTGTTGCCACTTCAGCCAAGGATCACTTCAACCCATGTATTAATGATCTTGGTAAAACACCTCCCACCATTCCCAACACACTCCATTCAATGCCTCCTGTGGTCTTCCATCAAAAGGATGCCAGAAGGATTTTGACGAATCTTGATGACAAGAAAGCTCCAGGTCCTGATGGTATTTCTCCACTTGTTCTCAAAACCTGTGCTCCTGAACTTACTCCTGTTCTTTGCCGCCTTTTTTTCACTTTCTTATTCCAAAGGTGTTTTTTCTTCTGCTTGGAAATTTGCTCATATCCAGCCAGTTCTTAAAAAGGGTGACAAATCTCTCCCATCCAATTATCGTCCCATTGCAATTACTTCTACTGTTTCTAAAGTAATGGAGAAATCAATTAACTGCCAACCCTTAAACTACCTAGAAACCTTCTGTCTGATCAATGATCGCCAGTGTGAATTCTGTCAGTGTTATCCACTGGTGATATTCTGGCTTATGTTACCCATTTATGGACAAATTCAATGGAAAAGTTCGGTGAAACACAAGTAGTTGCTCTTGACATCTCAAAGGCTTTCGATCGTGTTTGGCATAAAGGTCTTCTAAACAAGCTTCCATCTTATAGTTTGCCAACTGTTTTTTGTAATTGGTTATCTAGTTTTCTCTCTGATCACTCACCGAGGGTGATGGTAGATGGCTCTCTGTCTTCTAACTTCTCCACTAACGCTGGAGAAGAAACCACAAGGTTCAGTTCTTTCCCCACTCTTTTCCTCTTGTGTATTAATGACCTTCTTCCATTGACTGGAAATCCTGTCCATAGTTTTCCCCGATGATAGCACATTGCATTCCACTTTCCATTTTGAGAAACCTTGCCCTGCCAAATCAGCTTCAACTTCTCGAATATCTGCTACCAATTCCTTAAATGCTGATCTCCAGGTAATTCTCCAGTGGGCAAAGACAACTTAGTTTGATTTCAATCCTTCTAAAACTCAGTCTTGTCTTATATCTCGCAAAAAGGATTCTTCTGCTCCTATGCTTACCTTTGATGACACTCCAATTTCTAGGCAAGTTGATACAGTCAGTCCTCGTATAACACGTGTTTACATTACACGAATTCGATCATACACGATTTATAAATAGGGGAACGATATCTTATATAACACGAACAGAATTCGCTTATGCACGATTTGCCTTTGTGTTTACAAGAAATGGCAGTCGAACGCGGAATCACCCCAACTGAACGCAACACAATAGGAATGAAGAGAAGATTCTGAAAATGTATTTATGTGTTTTATATCAGTGAAGGGGAAACACATTTCACCATAATAACGTAAAAACCAACACGATTCCAGCTATAGGTATAATCACAAATGCAATTAGATCGAGTTTACTACCAGTTTATAACAGATTCCACTAGCAGAAACGCAACATGAAATTGTTTTTATTGTTTTATGGTAGTAACCCCTAGAAATGTGCTTGAGTAAAATGTGAGGTGTTAATAATGTATCTCTGCCTTTACGGTGTTGTTTATTCAGTTGCTACACACGCGCAGCTTTGTTTATGTGTATCAAGCGTGCCTCCTCCTTTCGTAATTGTGCTTTATTCCCTAAAAATGAGTAAAATACTTAAAAGGTGTGAAAAGGAAGCGTCCTGGTGAAGACACTGCAGATTCACAGAGAAAAAGAAAAGCATATCGATAAACAGAGGCGGACTGGGTCAAAAATTCTTACCCGGGAAAATTTATAGTGGCCCCATACAACGGTTTATGGCCAAAATCACACCAGCCTCCGGCCCACCATGGTTTCCCTGGTAAGGCTTATGGCCAGTCCACCTCTGTCGATAGAGAAAAAATATGAAATTGTGAAACGCTTTGAGCGAAATGAAAGACCATGTGATATTGCACATGCTACAGACCTAAATGAGGCAACGCCGAGAATTACAAAGAATGCAGAGAAAATAAAAACTTTCATAGCAGGAAATTCAAAGTGTAATGAAAATCCATTACATTAAGACACAAAGCATTGGAAGAGATGGAACGGCTCTCATCTGATTGGATAAAAAATCAAACAAAAAACAAGTTTGCTTACGATAGAAGCAAAAGCATTAGCAATATTTTATTACGTAATAAAAACTTATGCATTTTATTACGACTATTTATTGTGTTTGGTAATGTTTTGGTTACAAATGTGTGTTCAATCTTGGGTGGCCAGCACCTAACCCTGTTTTTCCCATAGGGCCTGTTGTTTATATTGCACGATTTTGCATTGCACGAGGGTTTCTAGGAACACAACTATCGTGCTATACGAGGACTGACTGTATATCTCTTTTGGGGATTACCCTGACTTCTAACCTTCCTTCGCACAAGGACATTACAAATATTGCTTCCTCTGCATCTAAAAAACTTGGTTTTCTCTTTTGCTCTCAGTGTTACTTTTCTTCCAAACAGCTGTTCACTCTGTACAAATCGCAAATCTGCCCTACCATGGAATATTGTTCCCACATCTGGGGCTGTGCCCCCAAAACCCCTCTGAGGCTTCTAGATTCCATTCAGAAGAGGGCAGTTAGGTTAATTAATGACTCCTCTCTAACAGAGTCTCTCCACTCGCTGTCTCATAGATGTACTGTTTCTGCTGCATGCCTCTTCTACAAATATTTCCATGGGCACTGTTCTTCTGAATTGGCTTCTATTATTCCCGCTCTCTCTTTCAAAACAGTCCGAACACGTGCCGCCACCAGCCAACATCCATTTACTGTCCAACTTCAAACTCACAGAACCAACTTTTTATCTTCCTCGTTTATTCATTCAACTGCTGTTTTCTGAAACAACCTTCCTTCGTACATATTTCCTGAAAATTACAGTCTACAGAAGTTCAAGTTTAATGTCAACAAATACCTTATTTCGTCTTCTCAACCTCCAACCCAAGCACTGTATCAAGTACTATAGGTTCTAATACCTCTCTTGTTTGGGGTTTTCATAATAGAAAAAAAAAAAAAAAAAAAAAAAATGAACAGTTTTAGTTAGCTGTTCTTATTAATTGTGAAGTTTCAAAAATTTTGCAATCTTCTTTACTTTGTTTCATTTTTTATTATATTTATTTTTTTGTTTAGTAATTGGAATCAAAATCAGAATGATGTTGATTCTCAAGATGATGATATGACTCCTGAAGAAATATTAGCACAAGCTCAAAAGGCTGCTAAAGCTGCTGCTCATCGTCTCACATTACGTCGCCCAAACAGTAAGGTATGATTTAGTTCATATGCCTCCCATTTCCTTTCATAAATTAACTTCTTAATTACAAAAATTGAAGAAAAAATTTCACTTATTGTATGGGGTGTCTATAAATTACTCACCTGATTATGACAGTGAATTAAAATTTTAATTTTAATTCACCTCAATTAAAATTTTATTGCAATAGGTATTGTAAAACGGTTTTCTGCACTAATTCAAAGAATTTCTTATCACAATTTCTTTATGTACACAAATTAGAATCATTAATGTATATACAGGCAACCCCCGTATAACACAATACTTCTACAACACATTTTCACTCTAACACGATTGATAAATTTGTGCAATCCTCTCACAACGCAATACTTATATAACATGGTTAGAGAATTGCAGCAAACCTCACATAACACAGTATTGGTGCCTCTGTAGCCAGGTGGGAAGGAGCAGCAATGCGTAGCACACGTTTCTTAATTAGACCGGGGTTCAAGCCCATCACCACCAAATATGGAAGATGCGGAAAGGTCAGGGAATGACCACTGCATATTCCCGGAGCAATATGGCCTTAATTGCTAATGCTGCTAAAAACCAAATAACAACAACAACACAGTATTTTTGAGGTTTTGTGCAGCGATTATGTTGGATGTAATTTTTCAACATTTCTATTATTTTTTGTGGATCCCTGCTGTTGACTTGCTAGTTGTTATGTAAAAAATAATAATAATAATATTGGGAAACCCCCATATTTTATTTTGTTGGGAAATCCCTATGTTACATTCTGTGCTACTGAACTTGTGCTTTTTTGAGACCATAACAAATTGTGACTTCGAAGGATGCAGTTTGTGGCTTTTAAGGTTATTTTGGTTTTTATTTGATCGTTCTTAAATTTTTCTGGGTACATATTACTAAACTTTGTTCTTAAGAACCGTATTGGAATAACTTCTTTGTTGTGAATTAAATCTCAGCCTAAATTATGCCTAAGGAAAGTACAAAAAAAAAAGTTCCGCTCAAAAGAAACTATTTCTCCAAAATCAAAGCTACAAATTTTGGATCATCTTAAAAAAAAGGGGAAAGGTATCAGGTTGCAAAAAGTTTAAATTTAAATGAAGTAATCAATTCAGGCGATGATAGCGCAGATGAAAATTCTGAAGTTCCAAACTTTACACTAAACAGCATATGGGAAGGCAATAAACTTAGCCAAGCAATTAGAATCTTATTTTTTGAATGCAGATCATTTGACTGAAAGGAGCACAAAGTTCAAAAGGGAGCTTCAAAAATGTTTAGCCCCTACCATGAAATTTATAAATATCTATCGAGCAAACAAACCCAGATTGCTGATTTTTAAAGAGAGAAGAAGATACACTAAATCTAGATGCTGCAGAAGAAGATTCAGAAGGAGCAACAGAGAAAACATTCTCATTTGATTGGGCTTAGCAGCGATGAAGAGGAAGGAAATTAAATGAACATATATTATCTGACATATATGTATCACATTGTGTGAGTTGTTTGTTCAGTTATTACTGTTTTTAATAAAAATTAAGTGCTCCGATAGTTATTTTAAAAAAAAAAAAAAAGTGTATTTTTGTTAGCTTTTGGAACATAATCCCCATTTTTGTACTGGTTCTTAGTCCTGTATAACGATTATTTAAACTACAGTTTCACACCACACAAGTGGGTGTGAAACTTTTATAGGAACCTAACTACCGTGTTATACATGGGTTACCTGCAATCAAATTAACAATATAATAATTGAAATAATTACTTTTAAATAAGCCTGTATGCAAATCTCTTAATGACAGTAACAGCAAAATGTTCAATTGTAACAATAATGATTGTAATTATAATGCATTAAAATACTTTTATGTCTATATAACTTAAATTATACACATTGTACATAATAGACATTCAAATTTATAAAAAGTAAGTTAACCTTTAAGAGAACTACAATTTAAACCACTGTTACACTGATGTAATTACTCTTATGAACAGCATCACCTTCTGAAACCTCTGCCATTTCCTTGTGTATATGCACTACCTGACTATTGAAACAAATGTAACCAAGTTATTGTATTTAAATTATATTTCTGTTATGAATAAATATTCAGATACCGCCGGTCACAGAATTTAAAAAATAAAAGTAAAAGAGTACATAGATATTAATAGACTCATTTTAAATTATCTCGGCCCCCTTGCACCTACAACAGAAGAAGCTTTGTCTGTGACTGACCTTAAAAGAAAATAGAGAAATGTTAACCTTTTTTTTTATTATTATTTTAAGATTTTCCCTTTTTCCATGGTTTTAGCCCTAATAGTACCATGTTAAATAAACCACTCCTTATATAACTAGGCAGTTGTTATTACATCATTTAGTTTACATCATCACCATCATTACTTGAAAAAATAGGTGAGTTATGCTCTAAAACTGCTACATTTAAAATTTACTTCTTAATTCATTTTCAAGGATCGCATCTATAATTATGATATGGAAAATCATCATTCACTTAACATTTCATTTAACAACTTGTTTTTGTGGAAATTAACCCCATCATTAAGTGAGGTATACCTCACTTAATTCAGGATTCAGGAGGAATAGTAAATATTTTGGGAGGTTATAGTATCCATTATTCTGAGTAAAAAAATTCATATAAACATGTCCGATTCTTGATGGATATGGACATACAGCTGTTTGAAACTAGCATGCACAAAGCCATTATGAGAGGTATTAAAGAACGATAAATGACTTATTGTTTGTATTTATTGACTTTTTGAATAATACAAAACACAAATAATTGACAAATTTTTTACAGTTCACAATAAATGTTCGAAAATCCCACCACCAACCTCAGTGCACTTTGCAGCTCTTGTGGTAATATGACATGTTCTTCTGAGGTCTTAGTGTTCTTTTATGAGAGCAGCAGTATCCAAAATGCGAGCAAGCAATTCTTCTCTTGTATTCACCTTTTCTTTGTGTACTGCACTTTTTCATCCATTTCCGAAACAAAATTCTAACGGAATGAGGTCTGGAGAACTTCGTGGCCAAATGAATAGGACCACCGCAGCCGATCCATCGTTCAGGGAAAGTTCTATTTAGCTATTGTATCACCAGATGGGTATAATGAGCAGGAGCTCGTTCATGCTGAAAGTACATACCAATCCAATCCTTGTAGCCAAAGGAACATCCTCTGATAATAGTGGAAGTTCGTTTTGCAGAAATTTTAGGTAAATGGGCCCTGTAAGACGATTTTGTAACACAACAGGCCCAATTAACTGATTGTCGATGATGCCACACCACATGTTTACAGAGAAGCGATATTGAAAATTTTTCTACAGTGGCACGTAGATTTTCATCTGACCACCTATGAGAGTTATGGGTGTTATTGATACCATCACGGGTGAAAGCTTCATCACTGAACAGTATTAATGGAATTAATCAGCGATTAGCATTTACCCACCAACAAAATTCCAATTGCTGGGCATCTTCTCCTGGTTGAAAGTGTTGTACCCACTGTATGTGCAATGGATACAAGCCGTGCTCACGTAATGTTTGCCCTACTCTTGTCTGTGGAACACCAATAAGTGTAGAAATTCTTCATGCACTAATAATAGGACTATGTTCTACCGACTAAAGAATGTGTTCTATTTTATCCATATTTTGTTCATTTTCATGTTCAGAAGAAATATGAGTGCTGGGAATTGTACCAGTCTCACGCAGTTTGGTGTAAACACTAGTAAATGCTCTTGAATCCGGTATTCTGCAGTTAGGAAACTGTCAACGGTATACTCTACAAGCAGCAATAGCACTTTCACCACAAAAACTGCAGACAAACACCATATCGGCATATTCAGAATGTGTGGCATTCTTAACAACACTTCTTACACCAAACAGTGTCGGGTTATAACTGTTTCTTGGTCACATCTCATTCAGGGAGCTGTGCACGCCAGTTTCGAACAGTTGTATCTCTGTATCCATTGAGAATTGGATACATGTTTATATGAACTTTTTTACTCAGCATAATCGATACTCTAACCTCCCAAAATATTTACTATTCCTCCTGAATCACAGTATATGTGCATGCATGTCATATGTACACACAACACAACTACAAGAATAGAGAAATTGAAATATAAAAGAAAACTGCAGTGAAAATAATAATGTACTAAGCACATACTATCTCACTCAAAGCAGCAGAGCCAAACTTATCCTCTGTAATTTACTTTCCCTTCCAAATCCCCCCCCCACGACCTTGCTATATTATCTACATTTCTTGTTCATACTTTACTTTATTATTTTTCATTGTGTCCTGGCTTCCTATGCTTTTTTTTTTTTTTTTTTTTTCATTCATCTAGTTTGCCATCAGATTTTTATGATATTTCACTTTAGCCATTTGGTTTTGGTGCATTATAGCCTCAGTTGCTAATGCACCAATAAAATCCAAACAAACTAAACTTTAGCCATTCTTCTATATGGCTTTAAATTATTATTATTCTTGCTATATTTTCTACATTTCTTGTTCATACTTTACTTTATTATTTTTCATTGTCCTGGCTTCCTATGCTTTTTTTTCATTCATCTAGTTTGCCATCAGATTTTTATGATATTTCACTTTAGCCATTTGGTTTTGGTGCATTATAGCCTCAGTTGCTAATGCACTAATAAAATCCAAACAAACTAAACTTTAGCCATTCTTCTATATGGCTTTAAATTATTATTATTATTTATTTATTTATTTATTTATTTATTATATTTTTTTAATTTTGCTATTTCACCTTTAGATATTTAGCTATATTAGGCTACTACTATTTTATGAAATTTGTTAAAATTATTTTTCCTTAGTTTCTGTGCTGCTCTGCTCTGTCCTGTTCCCATTCACCTTACTCTTTACTGTTTAATAACAGCTTACACAATTTATATATATATATATATATATATATGCCATGTATTTTTGAGACACCCTGTATATAGACAAAAAAGGTAAATATCAGTACATTTGTGTGTATGGTAGGGGAGTTGAGCTATCAGGTGTAATAACCATGGAAGAATCGGGAGAAACAGTAAGTAAAAAAGTAAGTAAATCAATTTACCTGAAATAAAAATAAAATGCAATTAATAAGAGCATAATTATAGTAAGAATCTAAAGCTGTGGGTCCTAGGTTGTTGTTGTTGTTATTTGGTTTTTAGGAACATTAGCAACTAAGGCCATATTGCTCCGGGGATATGCAGTGATCATTCCCTGACCTTTCTGCAGCAGTGCATAGCACTGCTGCTTCTGCCCACCTGGCTACAGAGGCGCCTGGGTCCTAGGACTTTAACTACTTCATCACAGGATCGGCAGTAAAAATCGTAGGAGCCACATCAATAGGCCAGGTCTCTGTTTCTGTTATGGTGTACACGTAAACAGTATACATCATAGCCGGCCCAACAGAGACCAGAAGGAAGAATAAAAGAATAAATAAACTATAAAATAAAATCCTGTAGATATATATATATAAAATGTACATGACTATTTAATCACAGTAAATTAATTATTTCTTTGCAGTTTATGTAGATTATTAATTCCATAATCATATTAGAAACTTTGTTTTCTTTTAGTTTGGATTTCTCCGACAACGTGATGATGGAAGTACGACTTTAGCTATAGTTCATCCAGTTTCTGGCTCTAATAAGAATAAGGGTAAGGGTAAGGATAATCTGTTTCATATTGTTTTAAAAATATCATTCTTTCAATTAAAAAAAATTCAAAAATCAACAAAGTTTTTGTAATTTAAAACACATTAAATTCTTGAAAAAACATTGTGGGAATTTATTTTCCCAGACCAACCACATAACTGTGATATAAATTTTAGAAACTTCGATTAAAATTTATAAAAAAAGCAAGAAATTTAATTAATAGGGAAGTTTAATTCATTTTCAGAAATTGTATGGTTTTTGTCATAAATAACAAACTTGAAAGTTTGTTATTTATTACCTTGGTCATAAATCAGCTTCAAAGTACCTGATCCACTAGTAAATATAGGAGCATCAAAAATTAACCAAGCTATAAAATGATGACTGTTGTCCTATTTATGAAAACTTTTGGCACCTTATCAGTGGGAAGCTAGGCTATGATGAGATGAATCCAACTGACATCAAACTAAAGACTTCCCTGTTTATAGCGTACTGGATATAACCATTCAGGTGTCTAGGTGAATCTGTCATTTCCTTTAAAAAAGTGGAGGAGAGGTTGGACAAAAAAAATATACTACATTAAAATTTACATAAGCTGAAGCAAAAAGTGAGAATTAAGAATAGAGATAGGGGTGCTTTGCCTCCCTTGTTTCCTGATAACAACAAGAAACAGAAGTAACAAAAATGAGGTTAAAAGTGAGGGGAATAAAAAATGAAAGTCATTACTCAAGCACAAGGATCATAATTATACCCCGTCATAGTTATAGGGGGTAATTATGATCCTGATGAAGGCTCTGGAGAAGAAAAATCTTGTTTTATAGCAAGATATATACTAAATTAATAACTACATCTTGATACTTATGTTAGCTGCTATAGCACCCTGTTCACCAGTTAGTTCCTGGTGACTAACTGGTGACTAGCTGATTCAATGGATGGAATATCAGACTTGTGACAGTGTCTGATATTCCATCCATTTGCATAATTTTTTAAAGTGTTGGAAGTGTGAAAACAATTATTCAGGGCCACTTGCTGTTCAAAAAAGTGTGCATGATTGTCAGGGTTAATGTTTGACCAGATGGTATAGTGCATTACTGTGTCCACAGAACATTTACACTAGTTTGACTCAGAGATGCATTCATGCAGGGAATACTAGCTTCTGACAAAACATATGTATACCACTTCAGTTCTAAATCAAAGTGATCTAGCATAGTGTGCACTAAGAAGAATCTCCATTACTCCAAAAAATATTAAAGCACAAATTAGTATGCTGAAAGCATAACCATATTGAATTTTAAAAGAGTAGCTATTCTTCTTAAGGAATAATTATACCATGATATGTGCACTCTTTATCAATTTATGTGACATTTTTATTTTAATAATGTACCGTGGAGAAATTTAATCAGTTTCTGGCATGTGATAACAAATATCAGAAGTCTTACTGTTACTGGCATTGTAACTGATGAGCTGCAAGACAAGTTAACACTATATGACCAACCACATAACTGTAAGAGTAGTTTGCACTAGGTTATGAAATTTACTGAATAAGCAATATCACTAAAACAGAAATGTCATCCTCTTTTTTTTTTTTTTTTTTTTTTACAATTAGATTCTTTAAAATAGCTTCTTAAAGACAAATGAAATCATTGATTTGAGTTCTGGATTGCTTTCTTAGTGTTTCCAGATTGTAATATGCCATATTTTACAGTTTCCTGTATTTACGAGTGCTATTCAATAAAGATTGATCATAATTTTCATGAACAACTGTACTGCTTGCTATTTCTAGCTGAGCTGTAGAATTTAAGACCAAAACAAGCTACATACATCACATGGCAACTGTGCGGTTGACTCGTACCCACAACGTAACCATAGCAGTCGGTCAGGTTTATGCCTGTTCAGTTTCACCTTCTTAACAATGGACATGACATGCGAGAAACAGTATGCTGCTCTCAAATTTTGTTTCCATCTCAAGAAGACATCAGCTGAAGTGTATGAAATGTTAAAAGAGGCTAATGGTGAATCTACACTTTCATATAACACAGCTCATGGGTGGTTTAAATTGTTTAAAGATGTGACAGGATTCAGTCACAAAAATTGGAGGTCCTGACGCTTCAGCCAATGTTGTAACCACAGAAACCATAAACACTGCTTCCGTAATCATGAGAGAAGGTTGTTGTATAACGGTAAGGCAACTGGCTTAAATGTTGAGAATATCAGTAGGAAGTACACAGTATTTTCAATGACCATTTTCATATGACAACACACATTTGTGCACACTGGATTCCAAGACTACTCATACCTGAGCAACAGCAAGTTCACATGGGGGGTTTTCAGGAACTGCAATGGATGGTTACTGAAGATGGTGATTACAACAGATGAGACATGGCTTCATCGTTTCGACTATAAGCAACAAAGCTCGGTTTGGAAGTGTATGTCATCACAATACCGGAAAAAGCAAAAGTTGTGGTTTCTTCAGGAAAAGTTATGGTCATCTCTCTCTCTCTTTTTTTTTTTTTTTTTTTTTTTTTTTTACATTCAAAGGAATGGTTTACCAGCATGCTGTGCCATGCCATATGACTGTTACAGGACCTTAATATGGAACTGTAATGCACACTTTTCAGGATCACATTCATTATAAATGACTACCACTGCATGCAGGTCGGTGGATGCTGTGGCATGACAGTGCAAGCCCTCACATTGCTCATATTGTCATCAAGTACTTAGCCAGCATTAACGTCAAATGTGTTGCTCATCTACCCTACAGCCCTGACCTTGCACCGTGAAATTTTTTTTTTATTTCCAAAGTTAAAGAAGGAGCTGTGAGGAAAACATTTCCAGTTGTCAGAAGTTGTAAAGACATTGGAGGCTGTTCTCAAATGCATGTCAAAAAATAGCTTCCACCATGTTTTTGTAGAATGGCAAAAATGTTGGAGTAAATGCATTTCATCAAATGGGGACTACTTTGAAAAGGATCATCAAAATATGGATGATTAATAAAGGTATGTTTCAAGAAAAAAAATTATCATTCTTTATTGAATAGCCCTCATAGTAAATTTCTTTTGATAATGTTATGAATATGGCATCACTGAAAGGTGTAGCTTATGGGTTGGAGGTAAAATGAGCAAACTGTTTTTGGGTTTGATACACCTGGTTTCAGTGCTAGAAATCTTGTAATTGCTTGTGTTAAATTTCCTTAATATATCAGTATTGTTAACTTTGACTTTGAAATCTCAACTAGTCATGTCTGTTTTGTTATGAAAGTATGCTACTGTATTCTTATTTCTAATACTGTTGTTATATTTTCATTATATATGCAGCAGAACTTAGGGTAAACTTGGAGATGTTAGCTGGTAAACTTACACAGGGCACTGGTGCTATGGCTGGCTTTAAGGAAGATCCACGAAATATTATAAAACCTGGTAAGTTTTTTTCTTTTTAATTTATTTGGACTTCATCATTGTGCAGTGCATGCAGAATATTAAATAAACTGCTTCTGGTCGCATCAGTGGCCATGAGCAGTTTACCTTTTGGACTGGAAATATTCAGTTGAATGTGAAAATAGCATTAGTGGCACTTAAAGGGGATACATTCAATTTTATAAAACTTTAATAAGAATTCACAAATTATAAGTTTACCTTCTTCGCTATATATGATAAAATCTACAAGTAGTGATTAATCAAATTAAGTTTTATAGTACATGCAGAAATTGTTGTGTATTGCATCAGGTATGCTTGTGAGTTGCTACTGAAATATTCACCTTATCGTTGAAAGGCTCTATGCTGCTGTACGTCTCTGGGTGAATATTGATTCTTGCTGGTTGATTTAATTTCTTTCTCTTGTTATTTCATTGAATTGTCTAATTTTGTTTTATAAATTTAATAATTGCTTGGATGTAGGCAGCAGTTTCTGAATGTGGTATAAGTGTTAATTTGATTAATCATTAGATAATCACTAATCACCCTGTAATCAGAAAAGACTCTAGTTTGAATAAACCACATTTAAGCACTGTAAAATTAACTTCCTCAGGAATAGTGAGATTGCTATCAAAAAAATATGGATCAATTATTGTACCTTGTTGCATTACCCATTTATAGAACCTAATCATTAGTCAATGTCAGTTGGATATAATTCCTAAACACAGATACCATCTCTACTTGTAGGGAGTTAATCCACAATGATCTCTTATTGTTGATCACTTTTACTTAGTAAAGAATAGTGAGAAGTTAACTTTCTTCACCATGTGTGACCCAATAGCAGAATGCTTGATTGTTGACTTGACAAAGTCCTTCCATCTGTTGGAAGGACTTTGTCAGAGAAGATATAAAAAGAACAATTTAGACACTTTAGTTACCTCCATCACATCATTTTAAAAAAAGACAGGTAACTTTATTAAACTTTTTTCAATAACTATTGATGTTATAGTTGAAATTACCTATGCTTGAGCAATAAGGGTTATGCTGTATGTGAAAAATGTGAGTTTATATACATGATGTCCAAATATTTTTGTCACAGTGCATATTAGTTAATTGCAATTTACATTTAGCACAACCCAAGTTTTAGGTTTATTCTGCAGTCCAGTGTGACTTATTCCACATGGAAATTCTCAGAACCAAAATCCTAGGTCAGCAACGAATTCAGTAAGGAATTCAGAAATGTTGCTCTTTTAATTAATTTCGATATTGGGATTGATTTGGTCAAAAATTTGTAAAAATTTTATTCTTACTTACCAAAAAT
The DNA here is from genome assembly GCF_048544385.1 of Mastigoproctus giganteus. Taxonomy (NCBI): domain Eukaryota; kingdom Metazoa; phylum Arthropoda; class Arachnida; order Uropygi; family Thelyphonidae; genus Mastigoproctus; species Mastigoproctus giganteus. Next base: position 194,577,867 of record NC_143576.1, on the reverse strand, counting down.
ATTATTTTTGAAAATTATATGCATTTTCACTAACATAGAGAAAATAAATAAAATTGCCAAGGTTACCAAAGGACATTTATTGAAATTGATGTAAATTCTGTAAATGTAACATATTACTTTTTAAGAGTGGAACTTGTTCAAGAATTGTATCCATTGCTGACATATTCAGATATACACACATGTTCAGATATACACACATATGACACATCCTAAAGTAATTTTCTTGATAAGTTTTTTATAATATCTGGCTATGGTGAGAAGATATTTCAAAGTAAATACTTGGCTGATGCTGTTTGTGAGTAACCAGATCCTGGTTTACAGAAATAATTCCACTTTCCTTAAAATGCTCAATTTTATGTACTCCAGAAACAGATTGCAACACTTAGGGAAATGGGAAGAATATAATACAGTTGGAAAATTTGTTCATATCACATTATGTATATTTTTATTTTTGTATATTTTGGTTGACTTGTCTGGTTATTTGGTTCATATTGTATTCAACTTACACCTGTTGATGTGGTGTCACAGAAAATATAACAGTACTCTGAGTTTATTACTGATCCATGATGCCCTCTATTGAAAAATTTCACAGGCAGTTATGAAAAAAATATATATATATATAATGTATTATGTACACTGTTCATGTGTTTTGTTGTTAGTAACTTTTATTTGGTACAGTAGGAATTTAAGATTACACAGCAGAGAATATCCAGACTAGGAATTAAGAGGATGGTTAGAAAGGTGTGACGAGGCTGGTTCTCTGTATGAAAATAAGAAGAAAGTTACTGAAGAAATCAGTATGTAAGAATGTCTGAAAACATTGCATGTGTGCAGAAAGCAGTTATTCATAGTCTTGAAAAATCTTTAAAATGGCTCTCTCATGGAGATTTCTTGGACAGTGTGTACGCTAATAATTTATCTCCCTTAGCTGAAATGAAAGCCGAACTTACATACTATTATGGAGAGCATTGCTAAAGAAATAGTAGCTACTACACTTATGTCAAATTTTCCTTTGTGTTGGTAAATGTTGTTTCTTGCACAAGATTACCATAAGTATCCAAATATTTGAAAATATTGTAATTCAACTTGACTTTATTGAATATATGAGCAAAGCTCTTTGTTTGAGACCCACAGAAAGAAACAATCCAAGCCATGTAACCAGGCCCATGCTCACCAGATGTGAGCCCCTGGGGTTACCCAGGGGCTCACATCTGGTGAGCATGGCCTGGCAAACCCAGGGTCCTGAGCTAGATATCATCATCCTAGACAAAACTGCAGCAATAATTCAGACACAGCATGGGTTTGTTAAGGGAAAGTATTGTCTGACAAATTTCATTGGATACTATGATGTGGTTCCAAAAGAACTGGATGCAAAAAATAATTTTGATATCATATACTTGGATTTCAGGAAAGATTTTGACACTGTTGCACATGGAAGACTACTGTACAAATTGGAGCAGAATGGTATTAAGGATAAGTTTCTACAATGGATAAAAGGGTGGTTTAGTGGGAGAAGACAGAGGGTGGTAATCAATGGATGCTGCTCTTCTTGGACTAATGTTATTAGTGGAGTCCCACAGGGTTCAGTGTTGGGACCACTTGTTTTGTATATTTATCAATGATATTGATGAAGGTATATCAGGCTTAGTGTTGAAGTTTGCAGATGATACAAAGGTTGGCAGGGTTGTTAATGACAGCAATGGCAGTGTGCTACTGCAACAGGATCTAGAAAATTTGGACAGATGGGCTGAGAAGTGGCAACTGAAGTTTAACATTGACAAATGCAAAGTACTGCATATGGGCAGAAGTAACCCCAGAGGAACGTACCAAATGTGTGGTACTGGCAATGGTCAGGCCATGCCTTGAGTATTGCATACAGGTCTGGAGGCCTCATTTTAGGAAGGATGTAGATTTGCTTGAGTGTGTACAGAAAAGGGCAACAAGATTGGTGAGGGGAATGAAGGATCCTCTTACCAAGAGAGGCTTAAGTTCTCTAAACTGCAACGGCTGGAGACTAGGCACCTGCATAGTGCCTAGTCTCCAACCGCTGCAGTTTACAGAGGTGTGTAAGGCCTTGAATGGATTGAGCATGCTGAATTCTGATGGGATTATTCCTCTTGCTCAGATTACGTACCCAAGGGGGCATAAATTCAAATTGAGGAAAGGAAAGACAGTTGTAGAATAGATGTGAGGAAATTTGCATTTAGCCAGCTGGTGATTAATTGCTGGAACAAACTTCCAAGTTGATAGGTTAAATAAATTCAAGGAGGAACTGGACAAACATTTAGAGGGAATGGTTGTGTGATTTTTTTTTTTTTTTTTGCTGATGCTACATAAGCTCATATGCTTGCTTTTTTGCATCACATGCTACTATTACTATCCTTTTCTTTCTTGGTGATTTCTCTCTCTCTCTCTCAGGGTAACTCGGGAATTTGTTTATGGCTAATAATAATAATCGGAAGGAAGTGTTTGGAGTCACCTGAAGTTTAATGAAAGCTCTTCATTTCTACTTCTTCAGAGGTAAACTGTACACACATATCCTGCACCTTTTATATAGAATGATTAAACCATTATATTCTTATTGGTGGGAGGTTAAACTGAAGAGAAAAATAATAGCCAGTGTTCTAGTGCTAATAATATAAATGCATTTGTGACCTGGTCAATATCTTATAGTATAAACAACATTGGTTTTAGTTCCCTAATTCTGACCTATTTAAAAAAGAAAATTAAATTCCAAGTATCAGATTATAATCAGAAGATTTAAATAGCATTTATGGTTTTTGAAAAGAATCAGGAAAGATAACACTGGTCGGCAAATGAATTTTTTTTCGCTCTCTGTTAAAATTCAGTGTGATTCTTGTAAATTTGACATTGCTGAATTAAAATATGGCAACCGTAGTGCTGTAACACCCACCAATTTTAAGGGAGAAGGGATTAAAGTCAAGAAGTTTGAAATAAAAAAAGATTTCATATATATTAAGAAAATGTTACATACAGTACTAAATATTGAACAATAAGTCTATTATCTTTATTCTATTTACAAAAATGTTTATTGATAAGAAAACATTTATTTTGTCATGTGTTGCCTTTTATAATCGTTCATTGGTGTCTTCCATATGAATATCTTGGTGAAACCTTTCACCGTGTTTTTTGGAGACTGCTTCCAATTTTTCAGGAAAAAAGTCTTAAATGGGAACGTAGAAAATGAAGCTTTAATGACAGGTCTTGGTTTTTTGGTTATTAACCTACCTGATGAGAACTTCTTAAGCACATATCTCAGTTTTTGAATATATTTCCGATGAGAATCTGTCAAAATTATTTCAGGGAGGAAATTGATGCTGACCAGTGTAATCTTATCCATTGTCTAATATTTCTACTTATTAAATTAATTTTTTTTTTTTTTTTTTTTTTTTTTGCTGCTGTTTTGGGCTGTTTTGAATAACCATTCAGAATACGTTTATCCATTGATAACTTAATTTCAGATTTAGGTCCTCTTCCACTGATGAATACTTATAAGCATTTTAAAGCTGATAAATAATTAATGGATTATGAGATTCAAGCCCATAATTATTATAATATAAAATGTTCCTTTTATTTTTTTAAGAAATTGAAACTATTATTCTGCTTCTCTTGTATATATTCCAGTCTTTCCTTGATATTATTGAAGTCATTAAAAATACTTGTAATAGTCTCGGTCTGCCAATAAAAATTATATCATTGTAATTTTATATGGAGGGGGGGGTTATTTTGAAATATCTTATTTTCAGTGTCCATATATTAAACAGTTTAAATACTTTAAACCATTTGAAGAGACGCGTGGTATAAGGAAGTTAGAAATACAAGGTGAAAAACCAAGTGCTAATAACATGAGAGCAGTGTTGTTCTTTGACAAATTAGTGAAGCTTATTGAGAAGGAGAGTATTTTTCTAGCAGAAATTTACAATTTTGGTGAAACACGACTTTATTGGCAAACAGTGCTCACTCATATAGTAGTAGTAGTAGTAGTGGCACATGATGCAAGAAAGCAAGTGTAGGAGCTTATGCAGCATCAGCCAAAAAAAAAAAAAAAAAAAAATCACACCATTCCCTCCAAATGCCTGTCCAGTTCCTCCTTAAATTTATTTAACCTATCAACTTCCACAACGACAGATGGAAGTTTGTTCCAGCAATTAACCACCCGCTGGCTAAAGGCAAATTTCTGCACGTCTATTCTACATCTGTCCTTTCTTAATTTGAACTTATGTCCCCGTAGGTTCGTAATCTGAACAAGTGGAAGGATCCCATCAGAATTCAGCGTGCTCAACCCATTCAAGGCCTTATAGACCTCAATCAGATCACCGCGCAGGTGCCTAGTCTCCAGCCACTGCAATTTGCAGAACTTAAGCCTCTCTTGGTAAGAGAATCCCTTCATTCCCCTCACCAATCGTGTTGCTCTTCTCTGTACACGCTTGAGCAAATCTACATCCTTCCTAAAATGAGGCCTCCAGACCTGTACGCAGTACTCAAGGCTTGGCCTGACCATTGCCTTATACAGAGGGACAATCACCTCCTTTTCCCTGCTAGCAAAATTCCTATATATCATTGACAAAACCCCATGACCCGCCCTAGCAGCCTGTCTGCACTGCTCAGAAAACTTCATATCTGACTGCACAATTACTCCCAGGTCTTTTTCATTTTCTACCACCTTAAGTGTAGTACCACACAGTTGGTACGCTTCTCTGGGGTTACTTCTACCCATATGCAGTACTTTGCACTTGTCAAGGTTGAACTTCAGTTGCCACTTCTTAGCCCATCTGCCCAAATTATCTAGATCCTGTTGCAGTAGCACACTGCCATTACTGTCATTAACAACCCTGCCAACCTTTGTGTCATCTGCAAACTTCGACATTAAGCCTGATATACCTTCATCAATATCATTGATAAATACACAAAACAACAGTGGACCCAACACCGAACCCTGTGGGACTCCACTAATAACATTAGTCCACGAAGAGCAGCACCCATTGATTACCACCCTCTGTCTTCTCCCACTTAACCATCCTTTTATCCATTGTAGCAACTTACCCTTAATACCATTCTGCTCCAATTTGTACAGTAGTCTTCCATGCGCAACAGTGTCAAAAGCTTTCCTGAAATCCAAGTATATGATATCAAAATTATTTTTTGCATCCAGTTCCTTTGTGACCACATCATAATAACCAATCAAATTTGTCAGACAAGACTTTCCCTTAACAAACCCATGCTGTGTTTGAATTATTGCTGCAGTCTTGTCTAGATGATCCTGCAATGCATCTTTAACCAGTGACTCCATTATTTTACCCGTAACAGAAGTTAAACTAACTGGTCTGTAATTACTCGTGTCACCCTTCGATCCACCTTTGTGAATTGGGGACACATTTGCACATCTCCAGTCCGTGGGAACCTCCCCTGAGTCCAAGGATGCTCTCATAATTATGGCTAAGGGTTTGCTTAGTTGCTTTGCCGCCTCCTTTAAAATAACTGGATAGATCCCATCCACCCCAGGTGCCTTTCTTATGTTTAACTTCAACAATTTCTAATTCCTCACCGTTTTACTCTTATATGTTAGTATTCATACCAGAAATTGAGACCATGAAAGATTGTATACAAAGAACTTGATAATGGCCTTGATGGTGAAGAAAAGAATCAAGAATCCTCTTATTTTGGAAATCACTATCAATTAAAGATGCTATCTAAAACATTTCTACAGCATGGACAGAAGGCAAGAGTAAAACGGTGGAAACAGCATTAAAAAAAAAAAATTACCTGACAACTTTGGGATCACTGAAGATAATTTTGAAGTGGATATTCATGACATGAAAGAAATCATTACAACATATTAAAAGATGTAAATATTTAGATGAAGAAAATATTAATCAGTGGTTAAATGTGGATGAAAATTAACCTGGATATGAAAAATTGAAAAAATTGACCAATGATTAATTAATTCAAAGTGCTGTTTGTTTGTTTGTTATTTGGTTTTTAGGAGCATTAGCAACTAAGACCATATTGCTCCGGGGATATGCGGTGGTCATTCCCTGACCTTTCCGCCTCCTCCGTATTCGGTGGGCACGGGCTTGAACCCCGGTCTAATCAAGAAGCGTGTGCTACGCACTGCTGCTCCTGGCTATGGAGGTGCCGAATTCAAAGTGTACAGGAGCCGATGGGAGACATAAGCAGAATTTTAGAAGAGGAGAACAGTGAGGGATTACAACTAGCTTGTAAAATAAGCTGCAGAGACATTATTTCATTTCCTGGAAAATGAAAATGACATTGATTATATTAATTTTAAAAATTGGGTACACATTAAAAATAAAAAGAAAAATTAGTCTTTCTAACAAAATGATTTTTTTTAAAATGTTTAGTTTTTATTATTATTTTTTTTTAACATGATACAGTTTTACTTTCTTTTTACGTGAAATACATATGACAATTTACAATATAAAATTGTGTAGTCATATTGAAATCATCTTCTGAACTAATATTATACAATAAATTAGAAATATCTATTGCTCCAGAACCTGATACACTAAGAATAATTCTGATTAATATCAATAAGAATACTGATATTTGAATCCGGAGATCAGTATATCCGGATTCAAAAAAGAGGTGAAAAAATTACCTCATATCACTATCATGGAATGAGAAAACCAGATTTTTAAGGCACATTAGCACCTTAGGGCAGTGTGTGTGTGTGTGTGTGTGTGTGTGTGTGTGTGTGTGTGTGTGTTCATGGACTGATCTGCTTCTTGTATGGGAGAATATATGTTTGTATACAATCCCCAATTAAGCATTTTTATCTAGTGGTATTTTTAGAAATTTAACTACTTTTTTTTTTCATTTTTCAATTTGTATATTTCATTTAATTTGGCTTTTTGTTTCAGTGAATTATTTGAATTATGGTGCTTACAGTACCTATGCACCTCATTATGATTCCACATTTTCCAATGTTACAAAGGATGAATCAGATATTTTGCTATCTACATATGGTGATGAATTAGGTGTTCAGTATGCAGAAAGGTAATTTTTATTATTTAGCATTTTTTGTATTAAGGATGAATAATTTCTGTAATAATATACTGATGTTCACAAGTTAAGTTAGAGCCACATTTTCTTTTATTTTTTAAATGTAGGCATAAAAGTTTGCATCAGATTTGACATCCTGATGTAATTTAACATGAGAGAACATGATGTAATGTCAAAATATGGTTTTTATTTCTATAACATGCAAACCATAAAAGTGCTTACTGTAACACCATTCATTTTAATCTAATGCTATGTAGAATGTATGTAAATTCTATACCACTATTCATTTTAATCTAATGCTATATAGCAGGGGTGGCCAACAAGTCGATCGCAGATTTAATTTCGGTCAATCACGACGAATTTTAAATATAGAGTCATCGCTAGATTTGTGCACCTTGTGCAATGAAATTTTTGAGATGGTAGATCGCGGCACATTTTGAAGGAAAAAAGTAGATCGCATCACAAATTAAGTTGGCCACTCCTGCTATATAGAATGTATAAACAGGAAACCTATGATTATGTTTCCTGTTTATGTAGAATGCAACATAGACATTTAGTAGCATTGGAGTGTTGGACAGTTATTGGCAACAGAGTCACAGTCTGAGATGGGCAAAATTCATTTCAGAATGTGACTGTGCCTTAACTGTGTCAAGAATGAAAATTTCAAGGTTAAGACAACAGTGTCAAATGTGGAAGCACTAAAGTTGGACAAAGGTTACAACATCCCACTAAGCCAAACAGCAGAATACCATTGGGAAATGATAGTCAGACATATCTTTCTCTCTCACCAATATAAATTTTGGTGAGAGAGAGAGATGCCTGACTGTGAATGGTATACAGAATTAGTTGGGAGTGTATGATGGGGGGGGGCACTACTTGGATTATCATCATTAGTAGCTAATCAAATAAAGATTTTTATCCCACTTCAGAATTTTATCCAAGTCCTTTATTGAAATGTTACTACCTCAGTCTAAACTTAATATGAATTGGTTATGTTTCAGAATTCTGCTGAATCCTGTATCTCCAAACTTGACCCCAGTTGACCACATATGGAATGCTAGAGAGAGAGAGAGAGAGAGAGATTGGTGGACATGGATCTCCTAGAACTTACCTCATGTTAAAGTCTGTCTTTGTAGAGGAGTGGAATTTGTTACGACTAGGTCTTTATAATGAGCCTTGTAAACAAATTGAGACCATGTAGTGAGTTAATATTAGTATTGGCAAAATGATGCAAGAAAGGAAATATATACAACTCTCTAAATTTAATTCAACTACCTATTTCCACAACACTTGACAGAAGTTTAGTCCAACAATTACTTATTCTCTGGTTGGAGACAAATTTATACTTATCTATTCTGCAAACATCCTTTTTCGGTTTCAGACAGCACAAGTAAAGCAGCTGATTAGCTCAGCCAGTTTTACTGGTCGGTCAGCTGAGTAATCAGCTATTAGTCAGTCGGTTGCCATGAATCTACAGGAGAAAGCACAGTGCATGGAGTGGTTTATCAAAAGGAGATCTTGACATGCAGGTCCGATGAAATTGATACATGCTTGGTACAAAAAGTTTAAAGACACCGGAAGTGTTGGGCACAAGAAAGGTGCAGGGCAGCCTTGTGTGTCTGTTGAAAATGTCAAGTGCATACAAGAGGTCTTTCTTCGCAGTCCACGCATGTCAACATGAGCTGCAGCTCGTCAGTTGCAGTTGCCTCATTCAACTGTGCATAATGTCTTACAAAAATATTTGAAGCTACACCCTTACAAATTGCAAGTGATTACACAAGATGATAGGATTGCCCATAAAGAATTTGCAATCACCATGCTTGATAGAGTCAACAAGGATAATGAAATTCTGGAAAAAATCATGTTCACAGATGAAGGGACAGTTAACAAAACATACAAATCTGGGGATCAGAAAAATCCCCAGATTTGTATGTTTCTAGGGATCAGAAAAATCCCCAGATTTTTCTGATCCCCAGAAATTGCCTTGGGAGCTTTTTGAACATGTCCAGTTCAAAGCCTTTGTGTGAAAGCAAACAAACCCCATTACATCTCAGAAAGAAAATGCTTCTGCTTAAGTGTGTGGCTAAAATTCAATGTCTGTCTTCATATTCCATTATGAAATACATCTTTGATCTACATTAGGCAGTTTTATGCGAGTAAAGTAAGCGAAAATAAATCTGCTATTTGATTAAAAAATTTGATGAACAGTTGGGATGTTTGCCTGTAAATAGACCAATTAGATCCCCTTGAGAATATTCTCCTCTTATGATGGCTACTTTGAACTTTGGGAACAAAATTCATTAGCCATGTGCCACATCTGACAACTACATGCAGCTCCATTGATAGTTCTCATTGTTTTCAAATTGATAGCAAGTCAATTTGAAAAAAATGAACAGAACAGCAGCAGTTTCTCATACATTTATTCTGCCGTCTCTCCATTCTGGAAGAATGTAGTATTTAGACTGCCAAACTGTACACCATTCTTCTAGCATTAAAACATGTTAATTAACCAGTTCCATCTCTCAGATCTTAATATATACCAACTCTGAGTGTGGTATTTATCTTGGAAAAATAGTTCATCCAATGAAAGAAATTAGTCATTTATGGCATTTTAGAAGAAAAATACCAGACAATAACATTCCGCTGGATTCCTGGGTATGAACCAGCAGAATTCAAGCACCCTCAATTACATGATAGTACCACTCACTGATTATAAAATATTAATCGAAAGCATTTGTAAAAGTTAAATGGCTTAAAATCTGGCAGACACAAACAAGTTACAAACTTTTCAAGATTAAGCAGAAACTACAACCCTGGAAATCTAGTTTCAGAATAAATCAGCAGGAGGGGGTAGTTTTAGTTAGCACATATTTGCCATATACATTTGATTCATATCTGTTAATAGATGAGAATCCTCTTGAACATGTACATTGTAACACAGATAAAAGATAGCACAACCTTGTTGACTGCAGTTACCATTGCAATACTTGGGCAGCATTCTTTGTCAGACTTTCAGTAGTCATTGACCCTAAAACATTTATTAGGAAATGAAGCAGACTTGAATGATTTTAATTGTTTGAAAGAGATCCAGTTCATAAATTCTAAATTCTAGATCAAAGTTAAAAATTCTGATTTAATATAGCATTTTAAAATGAGCTATCTCTTCTCACAGACAATCTCTGAATAGCCCTTGTGCTGATAAATGCACATACCAACAGTAACTGTAAGTGTTCTCACTTTCTTTGTTGAACGTTCAACAGCTCTGAAGAAGATTCCTTAGAATCAAAATGCTTATGCTGTTCTGTGTGTAATATTTGAATAAAATGTTTTGTTTTCCTAATATGTTGAATAGTGTTGGTATTATTATTTTTATCGATTATTTAAAGCTTTCAAAAGCACATCAAAATTTGCAGTGTTGTACATAGGTGTTTCTCTTTCAAATTGTGCAAAGACTATTGCTTACTGACTGGCATATAAAGTGATATGATTGTGAAAGCTATAATTAAATGCTGCATTTCATGTGTAATGGATATCAGAAAAGCTGTTTTTAGTTTGAAAGACACTAAATGGATAACACTTGATGATGATGGATGTAAATATAATGATTGGGGAGCAGGGAGATTGGGGTAGCTTTTCTTATTTTTAGTATAATTTTTGAGAGGATTTAAGTGTAAAGATGTGAAAAACTAAATGCAATTTGTTTTTAGACTAGAGGATTTTTAGATACATACCAAACTCAGAGCCCATCTTATAACCACAGTTAGTTTATATTTGATTAAATTTAGTATATAAAAGATTGTTAATAATTTAGCCAACAGCTATTAAATTAATATATTGCTGTAGATTTTGCTTATACCTTTAATCTTTACTGTAGATTTTGCTTTATATGTTTCAAAATCATTTCAGTTTGACAAGTTTTGCCAAGGATTGTGATTATGTTATGAATATGGTAGACAACTTATTGGATGTGTTAACTGGAGGTGAACATTCAAAAACTGTAAAAATTCTGGACGAGGTGAGTAGCGATATGCATTTTTTTTTTTTTTTTTAATTCAGCTTTTGGCTGAAGTTTTTTCCATTTTTGTTAGTAGTATTAAAAAAAAATTTAATTATTATTTATAGCTTACATACTCGCCCTTTATTTTAAACATGGATCTATTCCAACTTTCTCTCCTTCCCTCCTCTCCCCCACTCCAATCTATGAAAAGTCTTTCCTCAGCAGAAATATGATGATTACAAGAATATTTTTATTACTGCAACTATTAACTATTCATCCAAATTATTTAATCTTGGCACATCAGCCTTAAATGGTACTGATGTGCCATCCATTAGTGGTTATAAACAAGCTTGATGGATAAGTTTTTCAACTTACTATATTTGCAGTTATAAACTTGAATATTAGTTTGTTTTGAAACAGTTATGTATAGTTCATGTAACAAGCATCGTTATTTATAAAGATGCCTATGACATGAACTATTTAGAGGTCTCATTGCCCTCAGTTTTACTGTAGGTTAGTGACTGAAAACCAAGACCTGTAGTTGGTTTAATCATCTTTTCCATCTGTTTTAACTATTTAGTTTTATTTTATTTTTCCTAGAAATTTCAGGAGATTTCTAAAGCATTTAGGAGATTTCTACAACATTTGAGAATGTTCCAAAACATTCTAGAACATTTTTACATGTAGAAGAAAGGTGATGATGTTCCTGGAAGGTTCTGGAACTTTTGATGAAGTTCTCTAGAAACATTGTGAGCTTTCTAGAAACTTCCCTACCAGTATATTGCAAAAGAATACGAGTGAGTTCCACAAAAAACAAGCATTTTCACATTTCAAAGTTTTTCAGAGAGTGAACTAGTGTTTGTAAACAAGTGTTTTAATGAATTAGTGTAAATCATGAACTCTGTTTAAATTAGAAATAAAAATCTACAATTTCTTAATTGTGTTCTTATGTGCATGTACCTGAACTGTACATGAAATATGTTGTGTTCTTGTCAAAATAAGCCTGATAGCTTTTGCTACATTTGCTAAGAAGTATTAAAATTGCCACTGTCACAACTTGTGAGAAAAGCCTATGAACTCTATTTTGGATGTAAGGTCGGAGATCAAAATAAAGTATGGACTCCAAAGATTTCCTGTAACTCGTATTCAAGGACATATAGGCTGGCTTAGAGGTAGTCATAAATCGATGCCTTTTTCTGTTCTGGTGATATGGTGGGAGCCTTGAGACCACATAAACCATTGTAACTTTTGTATGACCAATATTTCTTGTTTTCCTGGGAAATCCAAGCATATAGCAGAATATCCCAACATACCTTCTGCTCCAAAACCAGTTCCTCATGATGATGCAGTGACTCAGGCAGAATTGAATGATTTGGTCAGAGTTTTGGACCTCTCCAAAACCGGAGCTCAGTTACTAAGATCACACCTTCATCAAGCAAATATTCTTGAAAAGGCTGTCAAGGTGTTTTTTTTTTATATATAGAAAGAGACCTATTACTTCATGGACGGTGCTTTGGTTTATTGTAACAGTGTCCAGGAATTAATGAAAGAGTTACATCTGGAGCATGTCCCCAAGCAATGGAAGCTTCTTTTCACTGATTCATCCAAGGTCAGTTTGAAAGCAGTTTTACTCCATAATGAAAATAAGTATCCATCTATACCATTGGCCCATGCAGTTCACATGAAGGAAACATCTGAGAACCTACAGATTATTTTGCAAAAATATGCTATCAAGGATACAAATGAAATGATAGTTTTGCTGACTGGGTTGCAAGGTGGATACACTAAATACTGCTGCTTTTTATGCAAATGGAACAGCCAAGCAAAGGATTGCCACTATAGGGTAAAAAATGGCCAAACCATTCAGAAACTACACCAGGCCAGAAAAATATAGTACATTCCCCTTTGGTGGATAAGTCAAAAATCTATTTACCTCCATTGCACATCAAGCTAGGTTTGATAAAAAGTAATTGTGAAAGCGATGGACAAAAAAGAAGGATTTCTTTTTGGTCCATCACTTTCACAATTACTTTTTTGAGGACAAGATAGAGGGAATTTTTGTGGGTCCTCAAATCAAACTTGTATTCAAAGATAAGGGATTCACTAAAAAAATTAAATGCTACAGAAATAGAGCTTGGAAGGCATTCTAAAACTTCTGCTGGAACTTTTTAGGCAGTGAGAAATTACAAAATTGCAGTGAAATTGTGGATAAGCTAATTTTAGCATACAGAGAGTTGGGATGCTACATGATGTTGTTAAAACTTCATTTCCTATATTCCCGTTTAAACTTTTTTTCCTGAAAAAATGAGAGCTGTCTCCAATAAACGTGGTGGAATGTTTCACCAAGATATTTCTCAAATGGAAAAAAGATACCAGGAAAAGTGGAGTCCAAATATGTTGGCAGACTACTGTTGGAATCTCTTGTACAGGAGACACTAATGGATGGTTATAAAAGGCCAAAAACAACAAAAGTGTTTTGTTATTGGACAAACATTTTTGTAAACAGAATAAGGTTAATAGACCCATTGTTCAATATTTAGTACTGTATGTAACAGTTTCTTGAAATAATTTTTACTAGAAACCTAGTTTTTGACTTTAATCCCTTCTCCCTTAAAATTGGTGGGTGTTACAACAATATGGTTGCCATATTTGAATTCAGCAGTGTTAATCTACAAGAATCACCCTGAATTTAAAAGTAATTCAAAAGTATTTCTTTTGAATTACTTTTTATTAGATTTCATACAAGACGTTTGTTACAATGGTCTGCAACCTTTTTTACACATGCAAATATGATCAAATTAGGAAATCATCTTAAAAGGGTATATGATAGAATAAAAAAAAGGAAATAATTATATTCTTAGCTTGCAAAGGTTATTTTGCTCTCATTCCCCTTATTCCTATTTTAAATATGTTTAAACATTAGAACTACTGGCATGTTATATTATGCAGAAACATTTAAAAAATTTAATGCAGATTTTGATGGTCTTTGTTTCATACAATGTAAAAATGTTATGTTAAGCAAGAGAACTTAACAATGTTAAGTTCTCTTGCTTAACACAATGGCATGCACACAAGTTTTGTAACTTGGGTGTGCTGTGTGCTAAATATCTATCAAAGTACAGTATTTAATTGCTTTAACTGAACAGATTTTGAATTATTTTGTTTTTATTTTATTTTTTATTATTATTTTTTTTTTTTTGCTGGAGCACAACTCCATAAACACTCTATAAATTGTCACATACAACTTAAGTAGTTATTAAAAAAAACTTGTATAAACGGTCACCATGTGAGTTGATTTTGAAACTCAACTTAGAAGCCTATAATTGCAGGTATTGGTTGAAAAAAAAATTTTTTTTTTATTTTTATTGTCAAAGCAAATATAAAAAAATTCATATGGATATATTTTTAAACAATACTTAACTTCCATGACATAATATGAAATATTATGTCGAAATTAATAAAAGGAAAATGCACCTTTCCTTTTATTAATTAATTAATAAAAGGAAATGCCTGTCTACATGAATTTTTAATATTTTAGTTACATGATTACATGGCAGACATTACAAATTCAGCTACCAGAAAGGTTTATTACTAAAATATAGAACTAGGAAAGCCATAGAAAGTGGCTTTCTTAATGGTCATTGCTTTCTGGTTGGTAAGTCATACAACATACACAACATACATTACTGGCTAGGAAGAGTTTCTTTGAAGAGACACTGGGCAGAAACGTGGGAACTCTCAGATGCCATTAAGATAAGTACATTAGGTTCTTAATTATCAGGAGTGGATTATCAATTGAAGATTTACTGGAGTCTCTACAACATTCAGAAAGCAGTTAATGCAATTTGTGACATTACTGCCATAATGATGAATCAGAAGAAAAGCATTCTGCCAGCCATTCTAAACTGTGATTCAAGTCAGATAACAAAAGGAAATACAATAAAACCTCATTAATTCTAATAAGGGACCAAAATATGTCTATTTCAATTTAAATGGATTCAAAGCATCCATACAAAAATGTTATGAATCTTTTAGTTTCATTGGTAGATGTTTGTGAATAGATGATTAGTCAATATGAGAAAGATAACAATTGTACTGTGGAAAAATTTGATCAATTTATCATCTATGCTTAACTCATCTATGCATAAGCCTGTTTTGTATTTATTCTCTGTAATGGTTAGTTTTCTCACGAAAGTTGATCATATGCTAATATTAAATCTTCAGAATTGTTACTATAAGTTTGACATTCTTTTAAAACAATATATATGCAAGGTAGTCATTTTATCTCTTATCCAGCAGTATGCTGGGTTCTGTAATCATGTAAATTTATTTTTATATACCATAGTAAAATTTCTGTATTTCATGTATTGCTTTGATTTCAGAACTCACAAGAAAACAACTTTACTCAAATTACCTTTTTAGACAAAATTAATATCATCCATCAAAATGTTAGAATGAGGTGAATAGTAAATGCACTTTTAATTATAATTAATCGTTCATCTTTATTTTTGGTGTAAATTAGTATTATATTTGATTCATATGCAAGCTTAAAATTCCAGTTCATGTTGCCAGATTGCTGTAATGGCTTTTTTTTTATTTTAATAATATAGTAATTTTTTAATTTTGTACTTTCCTAATATAAAAAAAAAAAAAGAATTTATAAAAGTCTTTTGCTTGTAACTCAGCTTTTTATTGGTGTGAAATCACAAGTTCTTTTTTTGAATGTGAACTTCTCATTCAATTAGTATATAGCTCATAAAATTTCAATTTCAGAAATATTTCTTTTTTTTTTTTTTTTTTTTTAATGGCCTCTGTAAAAAAATTGTTATTATGATATCTGACGTAAGTTACAACTTTTTAAACCACTAGAGACATAAAATAAGAGAAGAGGAGAAAAAATTAAAGAGATTAGAATTTACTGCTGAACAGAAAATGAAAAGGAGTGCTAATAATTCTGACGATATTGATTATGATTCATTGCGGTCAATCTCAACTATGGATATGAACATCTCTCTTTTGGATTCTTCTGGTACGTATATTCCTAATCATAATTGTTTGCACTCGCAGTGTGCTTCCCCTGTGTGTATTTGTTTGTCATACATTTCTCTTTTAAAAGCACTGAAATTAATTTGAAGGATAGCTGAAAGCAAATAAACTTTGTTCTCACATAAAAGATGGAAGACAACCATTTTCAAGTTATATATAGTTTTGCAGTAATTTATTTTAAAAGCATTAGTTTAAAACACTGTTTTCAATAATGAATTGCTTCAGTGAATGCTTACAAATGAAAATGAAATAAAAGCAGAGCATTCCATGATTCAGTTAAAAATACAACCCAAATGAGAAGATTAGTTTTTCTTGGATTTTGGAAATTTTATTTTCATTATGTCAAGAACAATAAATGGTGATGGCATTTATTGGGATTCCTCTGTCAACTTCAATGAGGCATGGCCCAAAAATCACGTGGATAATAAGTAACTATCTATATTGCATTCTGTGTATGCAGATGTGTTTGATTTCTCATCTTAAAAGTTTCATGATCATAGAGTAAAAAAGGGTGACTGTCCAGTGACAATGAATCAAGCTACTTGAAACACAGGCACAATATCCTATATGGCTATTTGCCAGTTTCACTTAATGTTTGCAATTTCAATTTATTTTGTAAGTGCTCCATTAGCTGTAGTCATTCTCTGGACACTCAAATGAGAAATTCCAGCTTCCTTTGAGATATAGGACTGGCTTTTGTTTGGAGAACAAGAGCATTTTTCAAGAAAAGTTTTTTTGTATTGGTTTTGATTTGTTTTCTGCTTGATTTTGCTGAATTGCCTTTTATTTTATTTATTATTTTGTTTTTTTGCACAATACTTCTGTACAGTGTTGCAGCACTTTTGTCCACTGGGGCCGAATTTTTGAAGCACGTCCGTAAACTCAGCCTTCACTATTCTAAGTGATGGGCCGTGGTTTCTTCTAAAACTTGGGAAATGCTGCTTAACTGTCTGAATTCTTTAATGTTTGTTGGGTCATGCCTACTACAGAAAATGGGTATTAGCTCCATTTTACTTTCCCTTTTTCTGAACCATCTTGCTGTTTTTCCTTTCACTTTATTCCTTCTTAGACTGGTTGGGTTCCCTGTTTTCTGAACAGAAATATAAAGGATTTTCATGACCTATTTGTGGAGCAGATATAGAAACCCAACTAGTCAAAGAAAGAGCAAAGTAAAATCATAAACATTCCTATGTACTCTGGAAAACAGGAAGGGATGCAGTCTATATTTGCTCATGATAAATTTAGGTATGCTTCTGCCCACGTATATATCCTTGTGTATGAAATTGCAATCAGATGCATGCTGAAGAAGGGAGAGCTTAAGTTTCCTGAAAGCTTCATGATAAATACAGTGGTGGAAAAAAAAAACTGCATCGCCTGTGAATTTTGCAAATAATCTGTTTTGCACTGCATTGTGGGTTGCAGAAATGTTCGAAATGCATTTGTTAGATGGGATATATATCTTTGTGAATGAAATTCAATAAAAAGACTCCACCTGATATACCTAATTACCATAAATATCTTCCCAAAGGGTAAAAATGTGCAATTAATGGGAATATGAAGAATCATGCAAATGGCAATCATGGCAACCAAACATACATTTTATTGCATTTACGTGTGCTAACTGAAATGACAAGCTAACATAATAGTATCATGTACTGTAAATCAGCAAAATAAGTCCTCAATATTTTGTTGTTCCTTTTCGAGCTGCAATTACAGCCTTGCATAGAATTAATCAGCTTCTGGATATATACGGTTGCCCAGTTTTGTGGTACCACACATAATGCTCTCCTGCAGCTGAATCTTGTTGGCTTCTTCTGAGCAATTTTAGACGACATTATGTACCAGCAATTTTTAATAGGGTTCAAATGTGGACTGTTGCTGGGCCAGTCCAACACTGTAATGGCAGCATTTCTGATGTATGACTGCACCTTAAGGGAGAAAAATGAGAGAAAACATGGTGTAAGTATGTTTTAAGCCTTGAGACAAGACAAACTCATCATTAAATCAGCATAAAACTTACTAATTTTGCTGTGTGGCAAGGTGCTGAGTCCTGTTGAAAAATGCAGTTTTGGATGTCTGTATGATTGCTAATATGGGTTTCAGGCACTCCTCCAAGATAGCAGTGTAGGTTTCTGCATTCACCGTTCCGTTAATAAACTTAATTTGTCTCACCCCCTTTGCTTTTATGCATCCCCAAGCCATCTCACTGGCAGAGAACTTTACAGTGGGTGTTATGTAGTCAGGATGGTATGCCTCAGATTTTCGTCTTCTGACATATTGCTTCCCATCTGAACCATGCAGGTTGAATTTCGATTTGTCAGAAAAGATGATGGTGTCCCATTGCTCTTTTGTCCATGAAACATGTTTTAACCCAAGCAAGTTGCTTCTTCCTCATTTGTTGGGTCAACAAAGGCTTCTTTTTGGGCTGATAGGCATGCAGACCACATTCCGAAAGCCATCTTTGGATAGTTTGTGCATTTGTTTCAACACCAGAAGCCATCTCAAAGTCCAGCTTTAGATAAGAATCACTAGCATGGCATTTACAAAGGCATAAGGTGCCTCCGTAGCCAGGTGGGAAGGAGCAGCAGTGCGTAGCACACGCTTCTTGATTAGACCGGGGTTCGAGCCCGTCACCACCAAATATGGAGGATGCGGAAAGGTCAGGGAATGACCACCGCATATCCCGGAGCAATATGGCCTTAGTTGCTAATGCTCCTAAAAAACAAAACAAAGGCATAGCCATTTCAAATATTGATCTTAAGAAGGCATAGTCACTCTCTTACGGCCTGATCCAGGTCTTCTCTTCACATCACCGGTTTCACACTTTAATTTCAGCACAAGGGATACTGTTGACTGGTGACAGCCTATTTTATTGGCAATAGCACATGTAGAAAGCCCTTCCTGGGACAGAGCAACAGCTACACTTGTTTTTTCTTGGTGTCAACTGAACGTATGGAGCCATGCTTACACCTCTGCAAAACAGGATACTAATGAGCATGTATACCCTTCCAACACCGTATTTATAAAATGGCTGATGCAACACCTTGAAATTACTGTCTGGTGCAATAGAAGCTTTATCTGATGCAATACCTTTGCTTTGCAACAAACACAGACTGTAATCAAACAATATCATATATATTTTACTACAAATGTTACTTTTTTTTAAGGTGATACAGTTTTTTTTGTCCGCCACTATTTATAAGTTAGTACTATAGTCAGTCCTCGTATAACCCATGTTTACACTACACGAATTCGATCATACACAATTTATAAATAGGGGAACGATATCGTATATAACACGAACCGAATTCACTTATGCACGATTCACCTTTGTGTTTACAAGAAATGGCAGTCGGACGCAGAATCACCCCAACTGAACGCAACATGATAGGAATGAAGAGAAGATTTTGAAAATGTATTTGTTTTTTTATATCAGTGAAGGGGACACACATTTCACCATAATAAGGTAAAAACCCACACAATTCCAGCTATCGGTATTATCACGAATGCAATTAGATCGAGTTTACCACCCATTTATAACAGATTCCAGTAGCAGGAACGCAACTGGAAATTGTTTTTATTGTTTTATGTTAGTAACTACCAGAAATGTGCTTTAGTAAAATGTGAGCTAGTGAGGTGTTAATAGCGTTGTCTCTGCCTTTACAGTGTTGTTTATTCAGTTGCTACATGCTCACAGCTTTGTTTGTGTATCAAGCTTGCCTCCTCATTTTGTAATTGTGCCTTTATTTCCTAAAAATGAGTAAAATACTTAAAAGGAAGCATTGGTGAAGACACTACAGATTCAGAGAGAAAAAGAAAAGCAATATCGATAGAGGCAGACTGTGTCAAAAATTCTTACCTGGGAAAATTTGTAGTGGCCTCATACTAGCGTTTATGGCCAAAATCACACCGTCCTCCAGCCCACCAGGGTTTTCCCGGTAAGGCTTATGGCCAGTCCGCCTCTGTTGATAGAGAAAAAAAATATATGAAATTGTGAAACGCTTTGAGCGAAATGAAAGACCATGTGATGTTGCACGTGCTATAGGCCTAAATGAGGCAATGCCAAGAATTAGAAAGAATGCAGAGAAAATAAAAACAACTTTCATAGCAGGAACAACTCAAAGTGTAATTAAAATCCATTAGATTAAGACACAAATAATTGGAAGAGATGGAACAGCTGTCATTTGTTTGGATAGAAAATCAAACAAAAAACAAGTTTGCTTACGATAGAAGCAAAAGAATTAGCAATATTTTATTATGTAATAAATAGTCGTAATAAAATACATAAGTATTTTATTACAATTATTTATTGTGTTTGGTAATGTTTTGATTACAAATGTGTATTCAATCTTGGGTGGTCGGCACCTAACCCTATTTTTCCCATAGGGCCTGTTTATATTGCACGATTTTGCATTGCATGAGGGTTTTCAGGAACACAACTATCGTGCTATACGAGGACTGTCTGTATATCCATACCCTCTAACTTTTAGAAATCAGAACAGATATGCATTCAAACCAAAGTGCATGGGAATTACCAAAGTATGGTAAATATAATAAATGCAGTACAGGTAGAACGTCAGTTATCCAGAATAATTTGAAAGGCTGATTTTTCTTTTTTTTTCATTAATGGTATTATTTGAGACAAATGTTTATTATGTTATGAGAGTATTTCTGTCTGTTTTTTTCAATTGTATATCTGGTGAAATGTTGGATTAGGACAAATGGGTTTTCTCATACATAATGAGTGATAGTTTATTTGTCATAATGAGTGATAGTTTATTAGTCATTTGCTTCTGTGAACCCAATTTTCCTTTACATATTTTGTTCTCTTCATTTCATATTATGTTTAGTTTATCTCCAGATTTGGTAAGAATAACATTGACCCAAAACTGTGCAATTGGTTATTTTTCTCAGTTTTTTTAATGGTAAAATGTCAACAAAAAGAAACAGCACTGAAATGGGTAGAGAACCAGGAAGAATGTGATACAATCAAATTGATATTATTGAGGAATTGGAGACATTCCGCAGCAAAAAAAAAGTTCACAACAAACGAAACGAAAAATGATTGAGCATTATTTAAAAAAATTACTTGAAATTTTTTTCCACTTAAATTTGCAGTAAAATACCTATCCGAATATACATTCACACAATTACATAATTATGTGAATTTTTATATATGTTTATTATTATTTTTAATTAAATAATTTAATTTTTTTTTCACACTATTTAAAGTCGTTTTCTTTTACCATAATATATTATAACAAAATATCATTATAACAGAATATTAAATTCTGATATAATGATAATATCAATTTAATTTTACCATACATTCGATTATCCGGAAAATTTTGCTATCTGGAAGAGGTTTGACTTTAATTATTCCAAATAACTGACGCTCTACTGTATATTCTGGCATATAAGTTGACCTTTGAAACAAAAAACATCTGAAATTTTTATGTCAAATATAAAATCCTTGAATTGAATTAAAGGCATATACTTGGAGTTAGAAAGACATATATTAATACCAATATATTTATAGTTTATTACATGTATTTTTCACAAATATTATTTTTATATTTGAGATGTGGCCTGACCACTGCCTTTTACATTGTGTAGTTGATTGTCAAGTAGCACTGGGGTCACCCCCCAACTCCATGTTTGTATATGCTGTGCCATAGGTACTCGAAAGGCCACAGATAGTGTGAGTTTTAGTGTTGGTTTGCTTAGTGTAATGTTTGGTTGTGTCAGTCTTTTGTTCCTCCTGCCATTTAGCTGCAGGGCTCCTAGTGGTACACCATGTTGCCTGTCTTCTGCCCCAGGGAGGCAAGTCAAGTGTAGTAGAGAATAGAAAGGTCTCTGGCTGGGGTGAACCCTGGACAACACCCGAGCTTGCCAGTGAGAGCCCCAGAAAAAAAGTGTGTGGGGGGGGGGGTAATAAGATGAGACGGAGAGGAACAGATGAAGATAAAGAAGGTGACTGATAGGAAAACTTTCCACCTGGAAATAGAAAGTTAGAGATAGAGGGGCACCCCTTGTGGAGGGAGCCCATCCTCCACAGGGGAACTGTTAAGAGCAGGAAAAGATTGGTGGTGGTAAAGTGCACGAGGTGAAAAGGTGGGGAAGGGAGACAGGAATTGTAGGGGATTAAAGCCATAAGGCCAAGGTGTCCTATGTGGGGGGGAGGAGATTGCACTGTGGACATGCAGTGCTTCTCTGTTGATAATCCCACACTGGCCAGCTGAAGCTGGTGAAAATCCCACATCATGCCTCAGAAGAGGGGATATGATGTCAGCAGGGCAGGGGGTTTCCTGGAGGTTGCCTACACCATGGTCTATGAGGAGCATGTTAGAACAATACATACTCTTTGCGCATTCAGTCCAATTGCACACCTGTCATACTTTTTAATATATGTATTTAGGGACAGACTGAATAGTAGTACATAACATAACCCACTCACATATTTATCATCAGACAGATAGCAGGATGTCACCTAAATATAACAACTACCAAGACAATGTTTTTTTTTTATATATACTAATCGCAAACATTCATTTGGTCACTGCATAGTTTATGCATGTGACCTGGCATTCGCTCAATTTTATACAATTTAACCTGCACAAGTAGAATATTTAATTAAATTAAATATTCTACTTGTGCAGGTGAATATTTAATTTAATATTCTACTTGTGCAGGTGAATATTTAATTTAATTAATTAATTTTTTTTTAAAATATATATACATATTCAGGGTACAACTGTTAATACTTACTTTAAGGACATTCTCATTTGTTCCCCCATTTTCACACACTTAGCCCTCTCAGTACAATAGGACAGCGTGCACAATTTTTTTTTTTTTTTGTAGGTTAAGTGGACTCATTTCCTACCTGGCACAAGACACACATTAACTAATACATACGTACCTACCTACATTCACTCACATATATATACACATTTACTCCTAATTTGCATACATACTAATACAACATATGTGCACATTCACACACACAAAACCCTCCCACATCTCTTCCATCATGCAGTATGATTGATGTCTTTCGAGGTTATGATGAACACCCGAACGAGATCCAAACGTCCTTACATTTCAAGGGTACAGCTCTAAAACAGTGTTTGCAGGCCGGCCGCTAGTTAGTACACTGGACCAAATCTATTGGTAACTCTATAGGAGGCTTCCGGATCAGCTAGTGTATAATCTTGCTGCCTCTACTCTGCTAGATAGTGACTGGAGGGCGTCCGAGTAGTGTGTATGTGGGAGCATTGTCGAGGCCATGTTGTCAAGGATCTGGGTATACTCTTACCATGTGTATGTCATATCCAAAAATTTCATTACTTCATACAGCATACTTGTCCCCCCCCCCCAACTTTTTCTTACTATTGAATACACCATGAATTGTCAAACTAATAGAGCAAACTTATCTGCAAAAAGATCTAAACCTCCCATTTCCTAGTTCATTTCACAAATATACAAATATCTCAGTTATGTCCATTTCCACTTAGTCTGCCAAACCCCATGTACTTTTTCTGAAAGAATCTCAGTTGCCCAAATTACTCTCTGTGTGATTCCTTTTGCCTCAGAGATCCAAAAGATTTGTGCATATGTCCGTTCCGATATTCCCTATCAGAGACTTAGTAATTTGGATTCTCCTCTTTTTCAATCTTCTCTGGCTTAAAATCTCTACCTCATTCTGTCAAATTCATATGTTGTCTCTACCATTCTCCAAACTCCACTAATCACTTGGAAATTTTTACTTCATCTCTTTGCAACTTGACTTTCCTCCAGTCAAACTTTCCTAACAGTGAGATAATTTTCCTTGGTGATTTTAATGTTCACAACTCCGGCTGGCTTCCGCTTTCTAGTAACACAGAGCCAGCTGGTCGAGATACTGAGGCTTTTGCAATTACTAATGACCTCGCACAAATTGTTCATTTACCTACCAGAATACTAGACAATCCTAACCATACAGCCAACACGCTTGATCTTTTTCTCACAAACAACCCTTCTAAGTAAACTGTCAAAGTGAATGATCCTTTAGGCACCTCAGATTACAAATTGGTGATTCTCTTCTCCAACAGAGCCTTTATCCCATGGCTGTTCCCAACCTCGTGTTGTTTGGCATTACAAAAATACAGGTGACCCCGCTTAGCGCTGATAATTCGTTCCCGAAAAACAGAGCGCTAAGCGAGCGCCGCATTCCCTTAAGGTAACATATTTGTAAGTTGCCGTCGGTGCCATAGTATATATCCTAATCAATAATAAACGGTAGTGAAAAGATGCACAAATGCCGGTCAGAATATTTAATATTCAAATATTTGTACATATAAAATATTCTGCATTACATACGTATATAATTAAGTGGTAACTACTTACATATCAAAATTAAACTTAAAATTCCAATTAAAATCATTAGGCATTCGTTTCCATAAAAGTCCTGCTTCATCTATGTTAAAAACTTGAGAAGTATAACACACAATACCCCTCTTCAATAATTTTAACAAGTTCTTTTTTGAAAGTTTCAGCTCCTTGATCTCCACTTGCGGCTTCTCCCTGGATTTTAAATCTATTCAACCAGTTTTAAATGGTTCCACAGTTTTTTTTTTGTTTGTTTTTTTTTAGGTGAGTTTTCTTCAGATCATCATATTGGCTAATCTCTTTTTCTCTCTCTCTCTCTCTCTTTTTTTTTTTTTATAATATTTAACTTAACTGAATTCTGCATTGGATATTATCTTCAATAAAATTAGTTAGTCTTTCCATTTCAATCCTAATAGCCGGCCTAGCCCTAGTTGCTTGCAGTGGAACAGCTATCTTTCCCTCTGCTAAAATTAATTCTTTATTTTTTCATAATTGTTCTTACAGTTAAACTTGCAAGTCCTAAATTATGGCACACATCCGCTTGTCATTGACCGGAATCGATTTGCTTCGAAACATCTAATTTAATTTTCAAATTCAGTCATTTTCTTACATTTATAGTCTTTGTACTGCGCCCAGACGTTGTTGCCTTTTCATTTTCATCGGCCATTATTAACTCTTCGAAAATGTAACTGCTTTGGTGGCATTAATTACGATACAATGTTCGAGTAAACTGTCCGTTATGCACGATGTCTAATACTGTACAGAGTGATGACTAGTCTTCGAATAAATGCATATAATGCTAATATTACAAGCAATATACTTGATCATTTTCTAAAATGTTGATCTCAGAACTACGTAACAAGTCATTGTACTGCAATTAATTTAGCATGCGAGAAAATTTCACTGAGCGTGGGAAAATTTCTCAAGTCGGCGTGGGAAACGTTTTAATACTGTTTTTCTATTCATTTTCAAGCTATTGACTCCAAATGAAACGATTTTGTTAAATATGCCAAAAATGCAATCTGTAAAAGAGCGTTATAGTGATCTGTGACAGCATTATAGTCAGATACGGGTTATAATATAAGAACAGCGTATAGCAAATCAACGTAAAGCGAACCGTGTTATAAGGGGGCCTGCTGTACATGCAAAATGGGATGACCCGTGTGATTTATTTTCCTTGGTCGGATTACTGTTTCAAAACTTCTGATGTCAATGTTTGCTCAGATCGTGTCAGTGAAATTATTCTTGTAGGAATGGAATCCTTTATTCCACACTCCACTTTAAAATGTCGTCCTTTATCTAAACCTTGGTTTTCCAATAACTGTGCTAAGGCCGTTCAAGAGAAGAATGTTGCATATCGTAATTGGCTTGTTTCCAATTCTTCAGTTTCATTTTCTGCCTACACCAGAGCTCGCCACAATAGTAAAGCAGTTATTAATCAGTCAAAACTAGATTTTGAACAGGCTAAGAGTAGAAAACTTGCTTCTTGCCCTAATGGTAGCTGAGCATTCTGGTCTCTTGCCAAAGCTATTGGCCGCAACTTTTGCCCATCTCTGCTCCCACCTCTGTCAAAACCAGATGGTTCTATTGTCACTTCAGCCAAGGATAAAGCTGACCCGCTAGAATCCCATTTTTCTTTGAAATTGTGTATTAATGGTCTTGGTAAAACACCTCCCACCATTCCAGCATACTATAACAATAGTGGCAGAAGTCGAATGTGGTTTCTGAAGCAATTATAAACAATAAGTAACAAACAGATTCACCAACATAATCAGAAATAATAATTTCACTTCTAATTTTAAATCAAAACTTAAATGCAACAATACTACCATGCTACCAGTTTTACATTATATGTTGTATTAGGCATATACCCTTATGCACAAAAGTTAAAAGTTAATTATAATATATAAAATTATCCACCTAATGCCAATCTATGTGATTTGAACTTTCAAGCTGCCTACTTACCACAATCAAAAACACCTTTAGAATTCCTCTACCACTCACTATAATACTATAACAATGGTGTCAAAATTCAGTTTGTAATTATTTTTAATTATTTTTATTTTTATTTGTAATTATATTCCTTATAATGATGATAATAATATTTAATATATATTTTTTAAAGTAATATAGAGTATTTTCAGTTAACCAGCCTTTGTCATGTTTTTATTAATATGAAATTCATCTTTTGTCATATCACAAAATCGTTATTAAATAATCTCAAATTGATTTATTTTTTTTTTTTTATTCCATACAGGGGTGGAACAAAAGCATGATGCTGAACCAACTGAAGAAAGCAGGGGTATTCCAAATACTCAAGAAGGCAAAAAACTTGCAGAGTGTAGGAAGTCAATCCAACAAAAATTAGATCAGGCAACAGATCTCTTGCAAGATTTGGCAAAAGCCCAAAATGAGAGGCTGAGCAATGATCCTCCCCTCCATCTTTCTCATATACAAGGACCAACAGCTGTCGAACATGAACTAGGTATTAAAATTTCCTTTTTTTATTTTTTAAATATCATTCCTCTTCAATTAATTTTTCAAATCAAGTGTGTGGATGAAGACATGGTAGATCCCCATTAGTCTAAAACCACTTCACTCTGAACAAATTACTTGTTAAAATAGCTTTGGCAGCAAAATTAAATTAAAAGTTATTTCCAAAATTAAATATAGGTAGATATTGGAATAGTATAAAATATAAAACCACTAAAATGCAGCTTAGCTTGCTAAACACTTCTTTATCAACTCTTTTTTTAATAGCCCTATATTTGGCACTTTATTTAGTCTGCAGAAAACTGTGCAGACTACCTCAAGATTACATCAGTATTGAAGAAGAAAAATGGGGACAAGTGGAAAATGAGAAGGTAGTAAAAAGAAAAATGGGAGGGTGCAGAATAAATAGAATGCCAGCAATCATCATACTGTAACTGGCCTCCATAATAGGATGTATGCATGTTGCCTAATTCTTTCTTTTATCCTGCTAATTATTAATTACTGGAATAAATTACCACCATGGGTAGTTGAGGTTTGACAGCTTAGGGAAATTCCAAGATCGGCTGGATAGATGCCTACGTGAGGATGGAGCCAAATGGGTAGTTTATTTTTTAATTAATTATTATTATTTTTTTTTTCCTGCTGCAGCAAAAGCATAGTGCTTCCTTGTACCATATAGCTAATACTAATTATACTAATTCCAATTTATATTGGGACTGGAAGTAAGAATCTATAGGGATTTAAGCCAATAATGATGCTGATTGTTTGTGAGCATGATCAGCCAGTTCAGTGTGGTGAGGATTAGGGTGACCATCTGAATACTCCCTCTTATACTCTTTCTACCTGACCCCTCTATATAACATGCTCTACAGTCTGGGTACCTAATATATTAAACCAACTCACTCTTCATAGAGAACTAAATGGAGATTTTAACACATGTTATGATGGATTGGAGTTCTGTGCCATGGAACTGGAAACCAAATATAGTAACTGTATCATCCTGGTGAGCTGTTCAGGGACACCTGGATAGTAGAAATGTATGCAATTGCAGAAAACGCAAATGTTCAATGGGAGGAGGGATGATCTGCATTATTAGATTCTGAACTTGAAGTTAAGATGATTAAGGATATACAGATAACCCTTTTCTAACACAGTAGTTTTGTTACTACAAAATCTTGTGTAATGTGAAACCATGTTATACAGGACTAAGAACCAGTACAAAAAGGGGGGTTACATTCCAAAACTAACAAAAATATGCCTTTTTTTTTTTTTTAATAACTATCGGAAACTTAATTTTTATGGTAGTAATAATTTAATATTTTAACTTTATTTTTATAATAGTATTAACTTAAGCCTTGTAAATTGCCATATTAACCCAATTTGATATGATGATAATTTTCCAAATGCTTACTTCATGTTCTGCTTTCCTGAATGAATGAAATGACATTTTGCCTAACTTTTCCAAAAGTGCAATAGGCCTGTACAATAGTAATAACTGAACAAACGTCCTACCTTACAAACTGTGATACTTATGTGTGAGATGATGTACATTCATTTAATTTTCTTCCTCTTCATCGCTGCTGAGCACAATCTCTTCTGCAGCATCTAGATTTCGTGTACCTACTGCTCTCTTTAAAAGTCACAAACTGCACTCTTCGAAGTCACAATTGGTTTTTATAGTCTCAAACAAGCACAGGTTCAATAGCACAGAATTGATATGATAATAATGATTTTCCAAATGCTTACTTCAATAGCACAGAATTGTGCTATTGAACCGCTTTAAATGATACATGAAAATCGGAAGAATATTTCCCAGTTAGTAAAATAAAAATATAAATTTACACTTACGTAGCTTAATCAAGACGTACTGTAATATGTACATACTAATTGATATGGCACCTCCGTAGCCAGGTGGGAAGGAGCAGCAGTGCGTAGCACACGCTTCTTGATTAGACCGGGGTTCGAGCCCTTCACCACCAAATACGGAGGATGCGGAAAGGTCAGGGAATGACCACCGCATATCCCGGAGCAATATGGCCTTAGTTGCTAATGCTCCTAAAAAAAAAAAACAAATAACAAATAACTAATTGATATGTCTGTTCACTGACTTTTTTTTTTGTTGTTGTTGTTCTTGTTGTAAAATGTAAAACAGTAAAAATGATAAGCAATTAATAACAAAGAACATGGCACGCACAATTTGCAACAAACACGATACGCAGTAATCAGTTTCTGAAAATTTGTTTAATTTTTTATATGATTGAATATTTCATGGAAGGGGAAACACATTTCACCATAATAACGTGAAAACCCACAGAATTCCAGCTATCGGTACTATAAGAAATACAAGAAGATAGAGTTTACTAACCTTTTATAATTGATTACACTAACAGAAAAGACCAATAAACTGCAAATTGTTTTTATTATTTTATGGTAGTGACCTCCAGAATTGTGCTTTAGAAAAATACCATGAAGGTGATAACGACTAGAAAGTCAACAGAAGGGATTCACAAAAAGGAATGGAAACATTGAAAGTTACATCTAACGTAATAGCAGGATTTTTCCAGCACAAAAGCTCAAAAATACCATGTTATACGAGATTTCAAGCAATTCTCAAACATGTTAGAGCGAAACCTTGTTATAGAGGTACCGTGTTGTGTGAGGATTTCTGGAATTTATCAGTGATTTAATATTAACTGCAAGAAATTTTTCATACTATTACTTCTCAAAGCACAGAACAATCAGCTTTTTTTTTTTTTAGAACATTGATTTTAAATGACAAATAGTTTTAAGAATTTAGAATAGTCATTTTTGAGATGACTACCTCAAAGTTGGCTTTACAGAAGATCCATTTGAAGAACCAGTATTCAGAGGAAGAGTTTGTTTTAAATTTGATATGGCAACTACAACCCAAATTGGTGAGGCATAAAGAATGGTTGGTTTTCACAATCAGATTAAAATATTCAATGATTAACTGAAGTGAACAGACATGTAGATGTTTTTTGTGAATTTTTTCAAGAGATATGGGGTGCAAAATTAAATTTGGAGTCATAAAGAACTCCAGTCCTTCTGAATATCAACTTTAATGAGAACTTATCCAAAAACTAAGTTAATATCAAAAGGCCCCATTTTTAAAGTAATTTATTTGCAAGCATTCAGATTTAAAAGAGTTTATTGAAAGATTAAACAGGGCAAAATAATTTGCAGATTCCTTAATAGCTTCAGAGAGTAAGTTTTTTGAGAGAAGGGAGGATTCAGAGGAGTCAGAAAAAATGTTTATCATTAGCATAAGAGATTACATTAGGGTAGATTTTCAAAAGGGCTAAAGAATTGTAGAGAACAGAAGTGCCGAAGGAGTTTCACCTTGTGGAATGCTAGATGAAACAATCAAAAAGATTTCCTTTCTCTGAAATCTGTTACCATCAACTGTTAAAGTTTAAGGGTTAAATACATTGGCAAGGAAATTGATATTGAGACAAGATTGTTTAGAAGAGGAAGTAAAGGAAGGTAGGCATACTGCATTAAGAGCAAAGATGATATCAGTAGAAATGGTGTCTACGTGATGTTTGTCATTAATTGGTTTTAGGGCGTAAAAATTTGTGTAAAGGAGGTTAGTTACAGTCGAACAATTGGAGATACCATAATGTGTATGGTGTATATGCATTGGGAACAGGTGGTTAGATAAGGAAAGTAATAAACTTCATTCAAGAATTGTTAAAGCAGAAGAGAAAATTGAGATGGGGTGGACATATTTAAGAGTTTTTTGATTATTGCATTTGGGAGGGAGAGATTTTGTATTGGATCAATCAAAGGGAAGGAAATTTGCCAAAGGCTGATTAAGGAAAGCATGTGAGGAAGTCTATGATATACTCACTGGCAATTTTAAGATTAAAAATGGGAAAAGAGTAAATTTTGTTTTGGGATGTTTAAGTCTGCACGGGTAGCACAGTGGTATTGTCACTGTCCTCCCCACACTGGGTGGAAAAGGCCTGGATTCGAATCCTGTCAATGACACAAGGAACTTTAAAGGGCTTTTTTTCACTCACTGGTTGAGTTAGTCGGTCTCGGGTGTAGATAGTAAGGTTTTTTCATCCAGCAAAACAGACAAATTGACCAAAAGCACATGTGCAATTTACAGACACAATACACATTGGTATGTGTAAGAAATTACTGGGTGACCCTAATATAATAGTTTAATTTGGGATTTATAAAGGAGCAAGTTTTAACTTGTTTTTAATAAAGTCATTAATTAAGATTATTTTTTATTTTTATTTTTTTTTTGTTAAAGATACAAGCCTAGATGTTAAAGAAGGCCATTGTTTGAAGAGGGGGATTTTTGTAACTATGAAATAATTTTTTCTTGGTTTTGAAGAGAGCAGGAAGATGGGGAACCACTATGCCTTTGAATGGAAAGAATGTAGAGTTTTGAGGCTGATAATTTGGAGATTGATGAAAGCCAAATCAAAAAAATAAATTAAAAATATATTTTTTATTTTATTTATTTTGTAAGAAAGAAATATATATAGGAAGCAGATTATAAAAGCTAGGAAGTTAGCTGTGCATATTTGTTGACTATTAATTCATATAACAGATTAATTATATCATGGGTGAATAAGAGTTAATAATACTTAACTACACTAGCATTTACTATAGGTAGCCCCTTGAAATTAGAGACAACTTTTTAAAACTTTTAATTTGAAATATTCAAAGGAAACCCATACATTGTGAGCAATAATTATACCTTTGTCAACTAAAGATTAACTTTTTTAAGGTTGTATTGCAAGAATCAATTTGTTCCATCCAGAACAAGAGGGAAAAGGTACTGGTCTTAAACAGTGACCAATTCAGGCTTAGAGCTTATTGAGATTGGATAATGTCTTACATTCTCCCAGGCAGGACCAATTGATTCTGACAATATGATCTTCAAAAATGAAAGGTTCATTTTTAGTTGACAGATATAATGTGATATATCTCACTTTAAAATTGAAAAGCATCCAGTTCTTATTCGTTGAATAATAATGAAGCAGCTTGTTAACTTTTCCAGATTTAGTTAAGTTTATTGTTTCAAGTATGGCTCTAAATCCACTGTCAAATGGCTCTCCCATCTTTAGTATAGAGAATATACATGCTATTGACGTACAGCGTATATAAAGAGCATGATACTAGGTGTTTTGGTTCTAGTATCAGATAGGATCGGCATCTCGAATTTTCAGTGATTTATGCCCTTGTATAGTTGAACCTACCATATCTGATAATCCTCTTATTTTATTTTTTTTTTAAAGAAAATTGGTTAAGCTAGAAAACTATCTGGAATCAAATTTAGTTTAACTAAAATAAGGCAGTTGAGATGGAAGGGAAAACTTTAAAAAGCTCTGCTATAAATAAACTTTCAATGCAGATTTCCTTGGGGTTAGGGGAAGGAGCAAAGATAAATACCACTGCTATCAAGGTAAAGTATGAGGTGAAGACACACACTCATATTTTAAATATATTTGTTATTATATTATTTTTATGCTACTTGTTTATGATTAATCATTTTGGCCTTTTTTTTACACTGTATTTGCAGAAGTTTTAAAAACAAATGAATTTTTAAAAGTAATTTTGGAACATAAATGTAGCAAGTTATATACTAAATATTAATGATAGTTGTGGGAGGCAATAAAAAACAATTAATCAACATATATAATTACCCTAGTTTTTGTAATTACACTGGATAGTCTGGTGCTTTTTACTTGGATCACATTCTCTTTATAAAAAAGGATTGCACCAGAGGAAGAAAATGCTTCTGCTTACCAAATGGTACTTTGTTGTGAGAAGTATGCTATTGGCTGAGAATTGCTGGTAAATTAACCTTTAACCAACAGCATAAATTAATTTTAGTTGTTTTTTTTCTTTTTTTTTAATACTTTAATTTAAAATCTCTCAAAAATTAAATATTTTCAAATATTTATCTGACTATTATTGTTACTTTTCTTTTAGCCGAAAAAGTTTCCAAGAAACTAACAGAACTGACAGCACAAGTAAGCTCTCCAGTAAATCTGGGCATTTTTTAAGATTTAGTATTCAAAGTCTGATTAAAAAATTGACTGTTTTTCAAAATAAAAAAATAAACATAATTAGAATACATACAACATATTTATTAGTAGTTTTCTGCAAAATAGTTTCCTCCTAATGATATACAATTGTCCAAAGGTTACTGCTACTTCTGGAAGCATCGCTAGAAGTCTTTTCAACTGCCAGTTAAGTTCTGCTGTTGGATGGTTGAAATGTCACATGAAGATAAGGTCAAGTGAATATGGAAAAATGGGTACCACAGGAATGCATTTTTGGATAAACATTCTTGAATGCGGAGTGGTGCAGTGCAAGAGCATTGACTCCCTCTTCCAATTAATTATGATTTTTATAACTTTTTCCATCAGTTGGATTAGAACCTCTTTGTAATAGGCTTGCTTTGCTGATCACGAATAAAATCGAGCCCCGCTGGTTTCGGTTGTTTTATAGGTTCAAGCATCGCACTGGTTTCCACAACGTTAAAGTATGCAATGAAGTTGTCAGTGCTGATTCTGCGGCAGCAGAGAAATTTTGTCATGTGTTTTGTAAAAAATTATTGATGAAGGTGGCTATTCAACGCAGCAAATTTTTAATGTTGACAAAACTGCTCTGTATTCGAAAAAATTGCTAGATCGCACATACATTGCCAAAGAGGAAAAGACAATGCCAAGTTTCAAAGCTTCAAAAGATAGGGAACACTCTTGCTTGTGGCTAATGCAGCATGAGATTACAGATTAAAACTACTGCTTGTGGTCATTCTGGAAATCCTCGTTCATTTAAGGGCAATGTAGCATTTTTGTGCATGTGAAGTCAGGAATGCATTGAAGGTGACCACACCCACTAAGTGATTATTCTTTTTACAAAATTATTCTTTATTTTCAGACCTTTTGAATCCTGTTATTATTAAGTTTCTTGGCCTGTGAAAAATATTTGTCAAACCACCTTGGTACATTTTTGAAAAATCAAAATCTCTTTCCATCTTTTGGAAATGATGAGGACTAATTTAAAACAAAAGAGCAGCTGATAAGTGATGGAATTGAAGTTAATTTTGCCTGCAGAAATTTTATTCCATTAATTCCCATATTCAACAATTTAGTGTTCTACAGCTTTTTTTTTTTTTTCACTAATTTTTCAAATTCAAATTTAAAAAATTCATAAAACTTAAAACATATTTATTCCTTTTATCTTACTGATTTTTACTACCATATACCTATGTCTAGATTATGCAATAGAAAAAATGATAATATTGATAATGATTGTCATGAATGACTGTATTAACACTGGTAATATTAGTTTGTACTATGCTATTAAGAAGTGTTCAGAATGATACCTCCAAAAAGTACCATATTAAATAGAAACCAAGTATTATAATCCTTTAAAAACAATGCTGTCATGAATAGCACATTGGTTATGACCACCATTTTTCACCATTTGTGTAAGGTGCCTTTATTCAATTACCATCTTGAAACGAGGAAGTAAGCTTTTCTTATGTTGCCAAGTTAATCAGTTTCAGATGAAGAATTGCATGGTTTTTATTTTGTAACCAAGTCCAAACTGACTTTACACAATTTGTACACTTAATAGAAAGATATCTTGTGGGCTTAGCTACTTTGGCACTTATTCTAAACAATCCAAACTTTCAAACTGCTTAAAATAAACATTTTAAATGTTTGGTATGGATTTCTTAATAAAACAATTAATGTGGATTAATATAGATTCCTTAAATGGTTCTTTTTTTTTTTTTTTTTGTTCTTGTGTATGTATTATTTATAATAATTAAAAATATAATGTTTAATTCTTATA
Organism: Mastigoproctus giganteus; assembly: GCF_048544385.1. Classification (NCBI taxonomy): domain Eukaryota; kingdom Metazoa; phylum Arthropoda; class Arachnida; order Uropygi; family Thelyphonidae; genus Mastigoproctus; species Mastigoproctus giganteus. The sequence continues at coordinate 194,543,072 of NC_143576.1, read as the reverse complement.
AACAGAAGTCAAGTTTTACATCATTTTTTAATTTGTTATATTAGGCAACTCCAGGAACTGTTATGACAGTTGAAAGTATTCGAAAGGCTATGGGTATTACTTTTCAACCTGTTTGTACCTCTGAAGACTTAGAAGTTCTTCCTTCAACACTTAATAGCTCTTCTCAAGAAAAAGATGAAATGTCTAGATTATGCAATAGAGAAAATGGTAATATTGATAATGATTGTCAGGAAACTCCTGCACTAGTTTCATGTTCTCCTGCAGAATTAACAAGTGAAGAGCAAATACCATCTTCAGACTTAGACTCTGAATTAAGAGAGTTCTTAGAAACAGGGCCTATGTTAAGAGTGTGTGAATCTCCAACAGCTTCATGAAAATTGTACTGGCATTACGTTGTACAGTAGGCTTTTCTGTGTATATAATTATTAGTTTTATATGTACATAGATAAATATATATACACATATCTTGTAGAACTTTGATTATAAACTTCATAACTGTAAATACCAACACATCCAAAAAAGTTATGATGAGAAATGTGATTGTGAAATCTGTGTAGTTCAACTACAGTATTTGTATTTAGAATTGAATAACTAAAATATCCGTTTTAGATATTTCTTTCTCTCTCTCTCTCTCTCTCTCTCTTTGCACACACACACACACACACACTCTATTTTAAGTGTCTAAAAGAATATAGGCAAAATAAGCCAGCACCACTAACCTCAGGAAAAGTGTTTAATGTATCTTTTACTTTTTTGTATCAGTCTTATTATTATTATAAGTAGTAGTAGTAATAGAGGCATGTGATGCAGGAAAGCAAGCTTACGTAGCATCAGCAAAATAAAAAAAACAATTCCCACATCCTTTCCCTCTGAAAGTTTGCCCAGTTCCTCCTTGAATTTATTTAAACCATCAACTTCTACAACTACAGATGGAGGTTTGTTCCAGCAATCAACTACCCTCTGGCTAAAGGCAAATTTTCCACACATCTATTCTACAACTGTCCTTCCTCAATTTGAATCTATGCCCCCTCAACTGCATAATCTGAGCAAGTGGAAGAATCCCATCAGCATTGAGCTTGCTCAACCCATTCAAGGCCATATACACCTCAATCAGATCATCTTGCAGGTGCTAGTCACCAGATGCTGCAATTTGCAGAACTTAAGCTTTTCTTGGTGACAGCAACCCTTTGTTCCACTCACAAATCTCACCCTTCTCCATACTCGTTCCAGCAGCTCTACATCTTTCCTAGAATGACGCCTCCAGACTTGTAGGCAGTACTCAAGATGTGGCCTAACCATTGCCTTATACAAGGGGATAATCACTTCTTATCCCTGCTAGCAAAATTCCTATATATCATTGACAAATTCCTTGGTATCCTATAGCCTTTTTGCACTGCTCAGAAAACTTCACATCTGACTGCAAAATTATCCCCAGGTCGTTTTCATTTTCCACTACTCTGGGTGTAGTCCCACACAGTTGATATGTTATGCTGGGGTTACTGCTACCCATATGCTGCTTTGCATTAATGTTAAACTTCAGTTGCCACTTCTCAGCCCATCTGCCCAACTTTTCTAGATGCTGTTGCAATAGCACACTGCCTTTACTGCCATTAACAAACCTGCCAACCTTTGTATCATCTGCAATCTTGGACACTAAGCCTGATATACCTTCGTCACTATCAAATGACAGTGCCTGGCCACATGGCTGAATAGCAAACATTTGTAGTACTGGGTCAACATCAGGAGATCCCTCACCTGATATGCCGGACATCCAATGTACATTCTGATCCGGGCTGTCAGAATCTCTCTGACAACAGCAGACACCTCTAATATATAATGAAAGCCTGAGGTACCTCTGGCCTTGTTCTTTGTCAGAATCTTTACTTCATCCAGCATCTGATATCAAGTCACCCCACACTTGGCCAGGTTCCTCTCATAGAGCTGATAGAAGTAGTCAGTCGCTGATTTATTAATGTGAAACATCACAATTCTTGGGCATTTCCCAGGAGGCCTCTTGACCTCCAAGCCCAATTCTCTCACTTAGGGAACATTCTGCCAGTTGCACATCTTTATCAGAGGTCAGTTCAATGACAACCCTCCAATCCCTTAGTGGTCTACCAAATTATTTAAGCTTTAGAAGTACTGGTCTAATAACAACCACCAGCTTCTCCTTTATCTCTTCACTGGAAGCAAATCGATCCAATGTTTCCTTCACAATGACTGTCTTTATTTTTGGCTTAGACTCCATCTGAATCTCGTGCCTAAGTCTTTGCATGGGTTGCTTAAGTGTCAAGCAACTACACTTATTCCTCATAATCCTTACTTTCATCATGAGGCCCTTGGCTCTCTAATGCCTCTACCCTGCCATTGAGTGCCTGGCTCTCACCATGAACCTCTATGACTGTCTTCCGTATAATCCCAATATCTTAGGATTCTTCTGACCAAATACCCTTGGTATTTCATATTCTTCATCATCAGGAAGATCCAGAATCTTGTTCCTTATACTTTTAATGACCCTCAAACTGACAAAGACATCCAGAACATCATCTGTCTGTTGCAGCTTTGCCACTGTGGGCGTACTTCTCTTCGAGCACACAGTACTGTTACAACTTGAGGACTCCTTAATTGTCGTTACATCAGTCTGTTGTCTGGGCGAAGACTCCACTCGGATAGTCTTCCTCGTCTGCTCTTGTGACCTGGACCTGGTGGTCTGTCGTGAGGCTCCAGGATCCGCCTGAACTCCATTGATGTCTTGAAGAACCACGAGAGGAACATCTCTAGTCAACTGACAGTTTTCTTCCAAGACCTCAACTTCTGCCATCTGTACATTGGCAGAGGACTCAGAGGTATCTCATCTCTTCCTTGGTATCCTATAGACTAATTTAGCACTAGTATTAGTACAATACAACTAAGATGATACTTTAGCTCAAACAAAACTAATGGAGCCAAAAAATCTGCGGAATTTTGAAATATCAACCAAAAGGAAGCTCACTTAAAGATATTCCGAATGGTATACATGTATTAAAGGTATTCATTCTGAAAACTGACTGATGAAACTCAAGCTTGCCAGATAAATTGACCAAGCATTACATGGTGATCTTTTAAACTCCACATTTTTTTTTCTGTGAATTGCCCTTTTTCACCCCCCTAAAATCTTTTTGTTGATTTTAAGCCAATCGGAGGTGTTCTGATAGCAACAGAAAACTTTGCTACAAATGTGGATGCTTTGGCATTATCATGCAGAATGGAGGGTATCTAAAAGACTTCACTTTTATTCATAAAATAAAATACAGTAGAATGTCGATTATCCAAACCACCACTGTCTCCCCCCCCCCACAAAATTGCAATATCTACTTTTAGTGCACTGGTTGTTATCCTGAAATATTACTCCTGCCGCTTAATGCATTCGTTTCTGATTATTTATTCAAAGATATATGCAGTATAGCATAGAAATACTGCATATATCAAAGCTAACAAACAGTGTGTTACAGTTATGGTGTGTGTAAATGCAAGTGGATAGCATGTTTTACCATTGTTGGTGATTAGAAAATGCAAGAATCCCAGATACTTTAAAGGTGAAACTTGCCTACCGATAAGCAGAGAAAAATGCTTAGACGAATTCCAACTTTTTTTTTTTTTTTTTAGCAGATGCCAGGAACATGTGGAAGGGAAATCTGAAAAGGGCATGGCATAAACTTTGGAGTGCTGCCGTAGATACGGTCACACATGTTCAAGATTTGAATGAAGACGTGAGATTTCAAGTGATTCCCTGGTTTTCCGAGTGTGGGCAAGATGATGCAGAGGCATGGTTAAACAACGATGCAATTGATCCTGATTATCATATTTTAACCGAAGAAGAAATTGCTGCATTAGTCCAGGATGAAGAACATGCTGACTTTTTAACAAAGGCGATTTTGATGACAAAAATGAAGGGAATCGGGCCCACTCACGCAGGGGCCTTCGCTGTGCTATAAACTGCAATGGATGGTTTGAGCAACAGTCTGAATGCAGTTTTACAGAGACTGCTATTAGAGAGGATGAGAGACCTAACTGCAAAAAGAATTGCATGGTTCAAAGAAAAATTCAAGATTACATATTTTAAAAAATAAACCTTCCCAAGATTCATTATACTGTACTCTTATTTGTGTGCAATTACTTGAGTTTATTTCTTTTTATGAAAAAAAAAAAGTTTGATTTATATTTGAAACCATGAAAAACAATTTGGTAAGTTCAAAATAAATATAATATACATTGTTTCTTCAAAACGTTTTGGTTATTAAATAGTATGGTTATTACTACTGTATTTGGAAATATGAAGTATAAAAAATAATCGATTTAGGAAATGGTTTGTATATAATATATACAAACCATTTCCAAAATCAATTTTTTTTAATACTTCACATTTCAAAATACAGTAGTAATAACCGTGCATACAATAATTTATTTGTAGGTCTAATTACTTTGCTTCGTATAAACTGAGTATTCTCGTGTATGTTTGATTAACCGAACCACCCTGGTCTAAATTCGTTCGGATAATCGACGTTCTACTGTATTTAAAATAAAGCATCTTTTGCAGTTAAAACATTTGCAGAGAGTATTTTGTTTCCTTTTATTTTTTAATGGAATATTGCAGGAGTGATTCTGTATGTGATTGCTACTTCGTTGTGCTAAGTTTTTGTTTAGGAATAACAGAATAAATAATAAAATAATGTTGTTGAAAGAAAAATCATTCAAAAAAAAGTAAGCATTCATGCTGTCAATGCATTCTTCCTTTTAATTCAAGTACAGATAAAGGGAGAATCAATTTCTAGACCCTGAGATCTCCAAAAACCAGAAATCTGATCTCGAGGTTGCTGGGTCTGGATTACACCTGTGTTGCTTTGTATCGTGCTGTAGAAATTTGAGTACTGTATTATGAGAAAATTACAAATGTCATTCTGCCAGTTTCAGGCTCAATCAGTCCCATCTGATCTAATTAGCAACTAGATTAGAATTATTTGCCTATGTAGAAGTAACTTATGCATCGCACGTGTGTCTTTGTTGGGAGAAAAAAACTCCACACCTGGATTTTGCCAACATTAAAGATGGACACCATGAACCTTTCTGGCATTGAAGAAGTAGATAGTTTAAATTTAAGGACACAATAGATAAATTAGAGGGGAGCGACCGATAGGAGTGGATGTTTCTTTTTTGTTTTTTGTTTTTTTTTTTTTGACATGCCGTACAGGCATGCTGCTGTGCGTAATTTGCGACAATGCTAATATAATCTTTTCTTCTGTAATCGATCTTATTTCACTGTCACTGATTTCGTGCTTCTAGGCTTCACTTCCATAGTTTCCCTCACTGTGAAGGGCCATTTGTCAATAAATATACAAAGTACCTATTCATTAGCTGGGTTATCAATGACCTCACACTTATTACTGGAGTTGCTGACTCAGTTCTTTCTTTGTATTTGCATACAAAGCCTAACCATATCTGTGGGTATTAAAAGCCATCTGGTGGCTGTGTAAAGGTTTCAGTCAATACAGCACAAAAAGTGCATTATTGAACTGGCTAGCTCAACGTTCATCATTCTTCGCATCCTCGTGCTAGGTCTAACGCCAGGTGTGAGGGTGCAGAAAATATGCAAATTGAGTGGGCCATGGTTCAAGCTCACATAAACTGCTAAACAGTTAATGACTTCATCGTCAAAATAATGTAAATTCCTCTGACATCACTAAGGAAGTTTAACAGTGGCCGAGCTGGATCATTGTTTATAATTTCTAAGGGCATTATATATGCATTCATTGCTTCTGTGTCTCTAGCTTTAAAGATACACTATAATCTAATGTATTTGCCGTTGATGGAGACCATGTATTGTAGTGTCAAACCATGATATTTTCGGAAATCAGAGCTTCCATTGCCTTCATCAACTGCGAAGCCCCCCTCCCAACATTCATGAACTCTGTATTACTTCCTGCTAATGATTCGTGTACTGTCAGCCCAGTGTGTCAGATCTAAGTATTATCACTAGTATACCGATACCAATAATAAAAATTTCATATTAGGGTTATCCAGGAGAACAAACATCCAACTATGTATTATGCTTCTAAGTTGTGTGTGTGAGCAGGTTGCCTGTTTTGTTGGATGAAAAAAATACTGAATTCTGAAAGGTAAAAAAACCTTGCCATTTTTACCTCAGACCAATTGAAAGTGAAAAATGCCCAGGAATGTTCCTCATGCCGTTGAACCCAGCTCTTTCCACAATGTGTGGGCTGATACGAATCTAGTTGATTAAGAAATTTTGTTGTCCCTGGCGAGTTTCACCTCACTTGCTCCAATGAATAAGAGAGAAAATTATTCATAAGAATAATTCACCCTTGTTTGCCAATTCCAGTGACAAATGAAGTTTAATATTACAAACTCAAAGTATTGCATATAGGAAGCAATAATCCCAGAGTAACGTTTCAAATGTGTGGTACTACAGTTAGGATAGTGGAAAATGAAAAGAACGCGAGGATAATTGTGCAGTCTGATATTAAGTCCTCTGACCGATGCAAACAGGCTGTCAGGACAGCTCATGGCGTTTTTTCAGTGGCATAGGTATTTTGATAACAGGAATAAGGAGGTGATTGTCCCATTGCAGAAGGCAATGGTCAGGACTCATCTTGATTGTGACGTATAGGTCTGGAGGCTTCATTTTAGGAACTATCTAGAGCTGCTGGAACAGGCACAGAGAAGTGTAACGAGATTGAAGAGGGGAACAAAGGTGGTGCTCTTTCCAAGAAAGGCCTAAGTTCTGCAAATTGCAGCATCCGGAGACTAGGCACCAGCGAGGTGATCGGATTGAGTTTTTTTAGGATTTGAATGATATTAGCAAACTCAGTTCTGTTGAGATTCTTCTTTCTCAGACTTGTGCACGTGCGGACTCATAAATTCAAGTTGATTAAAGATGGTTTCAGAAAAGATGTGTGCAAGTTTAGCCTCAGCCAATGAGTGGTTATTTGCTGGAAACAGGATTCCATCCTTTCACATCCTTTGTTGTACAAGTGGATATATTTAATAAATTTAAGGAGGATCTGGACAAACTATTTGATGGGTGAAATGGGATACGGTATATATATATATATATATATATAATACTAATACAAATTCTCTCTGGTAGGAATTCATATCGATATTAAGCTGTTCTGAGAACAATTGAGCCGCCAATTCGATCAGGTTTTGTGGAAGCTCTTGTTATATTTCACTTTCCATTTAAAATAGTCCCATACATTCTCTTTGGGGTTTAAATTTTTGACTTGACTGGCCAATTTAAAATAGCGAAGGTTCTGTGACTCACAGTTGTTATTGTGAAATGCAGGAGTATCTAAAAACTTATCCCTCAGATGTTTGCCAAATGACAACCTGATCATCCATATATCTGTATATAAACCCAAATTATTTTTGGTGGGTATTTCACATAGGGCACCCGCTCACCATATTAAAATATCACCAACGCACCACATTGCTTCTCAAATGGAGTTGATGTCTGGCATTATTATCTGATCATATGACAGCTTTGCAATCATTAATGATCCAGTTTTTTTATTTCTTTTTAGCCTAATTTAATGTGCATTTATGTATAGCTCTTAACATTGGTCTTTGGTAATTTTTGAGGATCCTATCTCAAATATAGGTTAGCATTAGTAGAGGCATATGATGCAAGAAAGCAAGCTTATATATATAAAGCAAGGTCGCCGTAGCCTAGTGGTCAGGCGCGCAGGTGCCTAAGTATACGTGCCTTGAGTGATCGAGGTTCAAGCCCGTGAGTACTGAATACGGTGCTGCTTCTTGTATTCAATCTATCATGCGAACTCCTCTGACCGTTTGGTCGTCCCGGAGTATAAACAGAAAATTTATTTATTTTATTTTTATATAGCATCAGCCAAAAAAAAAAAAAACCTCCTTTTCACCCATCCATTCATTCCAAAGGTTTGTCTAGTTCGGCCATGAATTTATTTAATTTGTCAACTTCCATTAGGCCAGATGGAAGTTTGTTCCAGCGATCACCCACCCTCTAGCCAAAGGAAACCTTATGCACATCTATCCTACAGCTGTCTCTCCTCAATTTGAATTCATACCCCTTAAGGTGCGGAATCTGGGCACGAGGAAGAAACCCATCAGCATTGAATTTGCTCAAACTGTTCAAAGCCTTATACATACACCTCAGTTACATCACCTCGCAGGTAGTCTCCAGACGCTGCAATTTGCAAAACGTAAGCCTTTCTTAGCAAGAGCAACCCTTTGTTCCAATCACCAATCTCATTGCCATTCTCTGTACTTGTTCTAGCAGCTCTACATCTTTCCTAAAATGAGGCCTCCAGACCTGTACGCAGTACTCAAGGTGTAGCCTGATCATTGCCTTATACAAGGGGATATTTGGGGGGTACACAGATTAATCTTATGGACAGGAAAGACTGCTTCTACAGGGATGGGACATACTTAAATAGAAAGGGTGCAAGAATATTTGCTGATGCTATCGAGACAGTGTTAGGTGGTTCGGAAAACTGCTAGCTTGGTGGGGGGGGGGAATTCCTGCTCTGCTTTTATTAGAATAAGCAGCAGCCTGGAAAGCAAGGTAATGGAGATTTCCAGGAGTGCTGGGAGTCATAGTGGAACAAGTAAATACATGGGCTCCTTTAGGGTAACCAAGAGTAGGAACAGTTGCATGTACACCAATGCTAGGAGTATAGTTAATAAATTTGATAAGCTTAAAGTGCTATTCAAGACATCAAAGGCAGATATTCTTGGGCCATCAGAGACATGGTGTCACACAGATATAAGCAGTACAGAATTGGAATTTGGGGAGTACAATGTGTACAGAAAGGATAGACCAGATAGGAAGGGAGGAGGGGTTATGCTGTTAGTTAAGAAACACATAAAATCTAAGAAAGTGCATCCAATCGATGTTGGCGGATAATGCAATGTTGAGTCAATGTGGTGTGACAAGCATTGGGAAAGGAAAAATGAGAGTGTGTGTGTTATAGGTCTAACGAATCTGATAAGTATAATGAACAATTGTGCAGAGCAAAATAGGGTAGGCCAGTATGTCATCAGAATGTCTTATATTGGGGGATTTTAACTTTCCAGATATCAACGGGAACTTGTCTATTGGTCACTCGCACACTAGCAACACTTTTGTGAATTTATTGGATGATTGTTTCGAGAGGCAACCAGAGTGAATACTACTTTTGATCTGATTATCAGTAGTGATAATTCATGCATTAACAATTTGCAGATAAGGGAACAACTGGGTGACAGTGATCAAAATGTACTGATGTGGGAATTACTTAGAGATGTAACTACCATCAAGGCTAAAGAGAAGGGCTTTTGCTTTCGTAAAGGTGGCTACAGGGATCTAATTCTATACAATGGGATCAACTGATGATGCTACCAACGTTAAATTCGAAATGCGGAGCCTTCATGGACTTAATTTGGAGGCTACTAGGCTTTTCATACCAACTAAGAAATACTGTTCCAGACTTAGACCTAAATGGACGTCAGATGAACTCATGGAGACTTGTGGTAGTGAAAAAAAAATACATAGGATGCTTATAAATCATCAAGTGAAAAACAAGTCTTAAGATATAAACTTAATCTCTAGTTTATATCTACCAAGTCTGGTAGATATAAACTAGTCTGTAACCAAGTCAGAAAGGAAGTTAGGCAGGCGAAGGCAGATTGCGAGAAATCATTGGCAAAGGATGCAAAGAAAAAGTGCAAAGAGTTTTTTACTTATAAACTCTAGAAGGAAAGGGATGAATCAGATTGGACCACTTAACATAATGGGTTGACTATTGACCATGCTCAGGTAGATGATAAACTGCATGAGGAGTTATTCAATGAAGGGAGTGCCAGACGTTTATCAAACTCTGACAGGGAGCTAAGTGATTTTGTAATAACTGCGAACAAATTGGAGGGAAAATTGTTGAAGTTAAACATAAAAAATGCACCTGGAATGGACGGGATCTATCCAGTTATATTAAAAGAGACAGCAAAGGAAGTAAGCAAACCGTTAGCCATAATTATGAGAGTTTCATTGGACTCTGGGGGGGGGGGTCCCATGGACTGGAGTTGCGCAAATGTATCATTAATTCGCAAAGGGGGGAGGTTCAAAAGTTGACACAAGTAACTATAGAACTGTTAGTTTAACCTGTGTTCCGGTGAAAATAATGGAATCACCGGTTAAAGAAGCATTGCATGGATCATCTAGACAAGACTGCAGTAATAGTTAAGAGACAGCATGGCTTTATTAAAGGGAAGTCGTGTATGACCAATTTGTTTGGATACTATGATGTGGTCACAAAGGAACTGAATGCCAAAAATAATTTTACTTGGATTTCAGCAAAGCTTTTGATACTGTTGCACACGGCAGTCTGTACAGATTGGAGAGGTATGGCATTAAGGGTAAGTTGCTACAATGGATAAAGAGATGGTTGAGTGAGTGGGAGACGACAGAGAGTGGTAGTCAATGAACAATGCTCTTCGTGGACAAATTATTAGTGGGGTTCCCCAGGGTTTGGTGTTGTCTCGTTGTTTTGTATATTTATCAATGATACTGATGAAGGTATATCAGGCTTAATGTTCAAGTTTGCAGATGATAGAAAGGTTAGCAGGGTTATTATCGACAGTAAAGACAGTGTGCTGCTCCGATTGGATCTAAGTAAGTTGGGCAAATGGGCTGAGAAGTAGCAACCGAAGTTTAACATTGACAAATGCAAAGTACTGCATATGTGTAATAATAACCGAAGAGAAACGTACCAACTGTGTGGTACTACACTCAGGGAAGTGGAAAGTAAAAATGATCTGGGTGTAATTTAGCAGTCAAATATGGTGTTCCCTGACAGTGCAGACGGCTGCCAGGGCAGTCCATGGAGTCTTTTCAATGATATCTAGGAATTTTGCTACCAGGCACAGGGAGGTGATTATCCCGTTATACAAGGCAATGGTGGGAGCACACCTAGGGTACTCTGTACAGGTATAGAGAAAGGATGGTGATTTGCTAGAACGAGTAGAAAGAAGGACAAAAAGGTTGGCGAAGGGAACAAAGGAGTGTTCTCACCAAAAAAGGCTTAAGTTCTGCAAATTGCAGCGCCTTGAGTGTAGGCACCATTAAGGTGATCTGATTGAGGTAAATAAGGCCTTGAATGGGTTGAGCAAGCTGAATACTGATGGGATTCTTCCTCTTGCTCAGATTAAGAAACTGAGGGGGCACAGTTTCGAATTGAGGAAAGACAGTTTTAGAATAGATGTGCGGAAATTTGCTTTTAGCCAGCGGTTAGTTGATTGGTGGAACTGGCTTCCATCTTTTGTTGTAGTAGTAGTAGTGGCACATGATGCAAGAAAGCAAGTGTAGGAGCTTATGCAGCATCAGCCAAAAAAAAAAATCACACCATTCCCTCCAAATGCCTGTCCAGTTCCTCCTTAAATTTATTTAACCTATCAACTTCCACAACGACAAATGGAAGTTTGTTCCAGCAATTAACCACCCGCTGGCTAAAGGCAAATTTCCGCACATCTATTCAACATCTATCCTTTCTTAATTTGAACTTATGTACCCGTAGGTTCGTAATCTGAACAAGTGGAAGGATCCCATCAGAATTCAGCGTGCTCAACCCATTCAAGGCCTTATAGACCTCAGTCAGACCACCGCGCAGGCGCCTAGTCTCCAGCCACTGCAATTTGCAGAACTTAAGCCTCTCTTCGTAAGAGAATCCCTTCATTCCCCTCACCAATCGTGTTGCTCTTCTCTGTACACGCTCAAGCAAATCTACATCCTTCCTAAAATAAGGCCTCCAGACCTGTACGCAGTACTCAAGGCGTGGCCTGACCATTGCCTTATACAGAGGGACAATCACCTCCTTTTCCCTGCTAGCAAAATTCCTATATATCATTGACAAAACCCCATGACCCGCCCTAGCACCTGTCTGCACTGCTCAGAAAACTTCATATCTGACTGCACAATTACTCCCAGGTCTTTTTCATTTTCTACCACCTTAAGTGTGGTACCACACAGTTGGTACGTTTCTCTGGGGTTACTTCTACCCATATGCAGTACTTTGCATTTGTCAAGGTTGAACTTCAATTGCCACTTCTTAGCCCATCTGCCCAAATTATCTAGATCCTGTTGCAGTAGCACACTGCCATTACTGTCATTAACAACCCTGCCAACCTTTGTGTCATCTGCAAACTTCGACATTAAGCCTGATATACCTTCATCAATATCAATGATAAATACACAAAACAACAGTGGACCCAACACCGAACCCTGTGGGACTCCACTAATAACATTAGTCCACGAAGAGCAGCACCCATTGATTACCACCCTCTGTCTTCTCACACTTAACCATCCTTTTATCCATTGTAGCAACTTACCCTTAATACCATACTGCTCCAATTTGTACAGTAGTCTTCCATGCGCAACAGTGTCAAAAGCTTTCCTGAAATCCAAGTATATGATATCAAAATTATTTTTTGCATCCAGTTCCTTTGTGACCACATCATAATAACCACTCAAATTGGTCAGACAAGACTTTCCCTTAACAAACCCATGCTGTGTTTGAATTATTGCTGCAGTCTTGTCTAGATGATCCTGCAATGCATCTTTAACCAGTGACTCCATTATTTTACCCGGAACAGAAGTTAAACTAACTGGTCTGTAATTACTCGTGTCACCCTTCGATCCACCTTTGTGAATTGGGGACACATTTGCACATCTCCAGTCCGTGGGAACCTCCCCTGAGTCCAAGGATGCTCTCATAATTATGGCTAAGGGTTTGCTTAGTTGCTTTGCCGCCTCCTTTAAAATAACTGAATAGATCCTATCCACCCCAGGTGCCTTTCTTATGTTTAACTTCAACAATTTCTCCTCCACTTTGCTCTCAGTTATTACAAAATCATTAAGCACACTGCTACAATTTGATAACCTTCTTCCATTTTCAAACTGTAATAATTCCTCACGTGTGAATGTAGATGCAAAATACTCATTCAGATGCAAAATACTCATACTCATCTGAGCAGGATCATCAACAGTCGAACCATTGATGTCAAGTGGATCAATCATATTCATCCCCTTCCTTTTAGAGTTTATATAAGTAAGGGGTGAGAGGTGGCAAATGAAGTTTAACATTGACAAATGTAAAGTACTACATATGGGTAACAGTAACCCCAGAGCAATGTATCAACTCTGCGGTACTACACTGACAGTGGTGGAGAATGAAAAGGACCTGGGGGTAATTGTGCAGGCAGATATGAAGTTCTCTGAGCAGTGCAGACGAGCTGCAAGAGTAGCTCATGGTGTCTTGTCAATGATATACAGGAATTTTTCTAGCAGGGATAAGGAGGTGATTATTCCCTTGTATAAGGCAATGGTTAGGCCACATCTTGAGTACTGTATACAGGTCTGGAGGCCTCATTTCAAGAAGGATGTAGAGCTGCTGGAACGGGTACAGAGAAGGGCAACAAGATTAGTAAATGGAACAAAGGGTTGCTCTTACGAAGAAAGGCTTAAGTTTTGCAAATTACAGAGTCTGGAAACTAGGCACCGGCGAGGTGATCTGATAGAGGTGTATAAGGCTTTGAATGGTTTGAGCATGCTCAATGCCAATGGAATTCTTCATCTTTCTCGGAATAATCACCTCAGAGGGCATAAATTCAAATTGAGGAAGGACGGATGTCGGATAGATGTGCGGAAATTTGCCTTTGGCCAGCGGGTGGTTGGTTGGTGGAACCGACTTCCATCAATTGTTGTTGAAGTTGATAGCCTAAACAAATTTAAAGCTCAACTGGACAGGTATTTCGAACGAACGGAGGGGTGAAATGGGAGAGGGTTTTTTTTTTTTTTTTTTGGCTGATGCTGAATAAGCTTGCTTTTTTGCATCATATGCCTCTACTAATGCTAATGCTAATGCTAAAGAAATCCTTGCTGTTTTTCTTAGCATCTTTTGCCAAAGATTTCTCGTAATCCGCCTTCGCCTGCCGAACCTCCTTTGTGACCTGATTACAGACTAGCTTATATCTGCCACAGGCTTCTGCGTCACCTGATAATTTATATGCATCCCATGCATTTTTCTTCTCTGTCACGAGTCTCATTAGTTCATTTGATAACCATTTAGGCCTAAACCTTGAACGATATTTCTTAATCGGTATATAAAGTCTAGTAGCTTCCACGATTAATTCTTTGAATGCTTCCCACTTAGAATTTACTGTTTGTAACATCGTCAGTTGATCCCACTGTACAGAATTTAAAAACTGTCTGAGACCACTGTACTCCCCTTTACGGAAGAAAAAACCCTTTCCTTAACCCCTGACGGTAGTTACCTCTTTGAGTAAATCCCACTTCAGCACACTGTGATCACTGCCACCTAGTGGTTCCTTTATCTGCAAATTCTTAATACACGAATGATCACTGGTGATAACCAGATCAAGAGTATTACTTTCTCTGGTTGCCTCTCGAACATGCTGCTGCAGAAAAAATCATCCAATAAATCCACAAAAGTCTGACTAGTGTGTGAGTGCCCAACCCACAAGTTCCAGTCAATATCTGGGAAGTTAAAATCCCCCATTATAAGACATTCTGATTTACTGGCCCACTATTTCTCTGTACAATTGTTCATTGTACTCATTCAAGTCATTAGGCCTATAACACACTCCTACTCTTATTTTTCCTTTCGCAGTGCTTATCTCACACCAAACTGACTCAACAGAGCACTGTTCATCTATATTAACTGGGTGCACTTCCTTTGATTTTATGTTTTTCTTAACAGCATAACACCCCCTCCCTTTCTGTCCTGTCTATCCTTTCTGTACACATTGTTCTCCCCAAATTCCAGTTCTGCATTCCTTATATCTTTGTGACACCACGTCTCTGCTATCCCAACAATATCCGCCTTTGATGTCTTGACCAACACTTCAAATTCATCAAATTTATTTACGATACTTCTAGCATTGGTATACATGCAAGCATACATGCTCCTATGCCTATTCCTTGTTACCCTAACACATCCCATATACCCAACTATTCCATGATGACTGCCATCCGTCCCTGAAACCCCCAACACCCCTCGCTCCAGGTCGCTTCTTATTCTAATAGAAGTTGTGCAAGAATCACCTTTACCTCTGCCTGCGGTTACTGTTAAACTATTAGTCTTTGTATCCCCCCAAACTAGCAGTTTTCCGACCCACCTAACACTGCCTCGATAGCATCAGCAAATATTCTTGCACCCTTTCTATTTAAGTGTATCCCATCCCTGTAGAAGCAATCTCTCCTGTTAACAAGTACAGTCCAGGCTGAAAAAAATTGTACCCCTTGAGCCTTGCACAATCTTTCCAGGGCCGAATTGATCGACAAGGCTCTCATCATGTACTCCCTCCTATCGTGTCTGGGCAGAATTGCAGACACTTTCAAATTCAACCCTATTTCACGGCTTTTTTTCAATAGTGACCTGTACTTGTTGAGTAATTCCGCCAGTCTCCTACTCTTAATATCATTAGTGCCAACGTGTACAACTATATCACCTTTTGTGCCCTTGAAAGATGATATCCGCTCTACAACGTCATCAACCTTTGCCCCTGGCAGACATACCCTGGTCCTGTTCCACCTATCCTTTTGTAGAAGTTCATAGCTTAAATAAATTTAAGGCTGAGCTGGACAGCCATTTTGAACGAATGGAGGGGTGAAATGGGAGGGTTTTTTTTTTTTTTTTTTTTTTGGCTGATGCTGCATAAGCTTGCTTTCCTGTATATTATGCCTCTGCTAATGGTAATGTTAATACTAATGCTGATAATTACCTCTTTATCCCTGCTAACAAAATTCCTGTATAGTATTGACAAGACTCCATGAGCTATACTTGTCGTCTGTCTGCACTGCTCAGAAAAATTTACATTTGACTGCAGTATTATCCCGAAATATTTTTCACTCTCAACTACCCTTAGTGTATTTAGCACAGTTGGTATGTTAATCTGGGGTTAATGCTGCCCATATATAATGATTTGCATTTCTCAATGTTAAACTTCAGTTGCCACCTCTCATAACATGTACTGAACTTTTCTAGAACTTGCCTGTTGCAGTAATATACCGTCCTTACTGTCATTAACAACCCTACCAACCTTTGTATTGTCTGCAAACTTGGACATTAAGCCTGATATACCTTCATCAATATCACTGATAAATAGAGAAAACAATAATAGGCCCAACAAGACCCCTGGGGAACTCAACTAATAACATTAGTCAATGAAGAGTAGTGTCCGTTGATTACCTCTCTCTCTTCTCGCACTCAACCATCCTTTTGTCCATTGTAGCAACTTGCCCTTAATACCTTACTGCTCCAACTTGTTCAATTGTCTTCAATGTGCAACAGTATCAAAAGCTTTCTTAAAATCCAATTATATGATATCAAAATTATTTTTTGCATCCAGTTCCTTTGTGACCAAATCATAGTACTCAATCGAACTGGTCAGACACGACTTCCCCTTAACAAACTCATGCTGTGTCTGAACTGCAGTCTTGTTTAGATGATCCTACAATGCTTCTTTAATCAGACACTCCATTATTTTCTGCGGCACAGAAGTTAAACTAACAAGTTTGTTATTACTTGTGTCACCATTCGATCATCCTTTGTGAATTGGGGATACATTTGCACACCTCCAGTCCATGGGAACCTCCCCTGAGTCTAAGAATGACACTGTTGCGCATGGAAGACTATTGTACAAATTGGAGCAGAATGGTATTAAGGGTAAGTTGCTACAATGGATAAAAGGATGGTTAAGTGGGAGAAGACAGAGGGTGGTAATCAATGGGTGCTGCTCTTCGTGGACTAATGTTATTAGTGAGTCCCATAGGGTTCGATGTTAGGTCCACTGTTGTTTTGTATATTTATCAATGATATTGATGAAGGTATATCAGGCTTAATGTCGAAGTTTGCAGATGATACAAAGGTTGGCAGGGTTGTTAATGACAGTAATGGCAGTGTGCTACTGCAACAGGATCTAGAAAATTTGGGCAGATGGGCTAAGAAGTGGCAACTGAAGTTTAACCTTGACAAATGCAAAGTACTGTATATGGGTAGAAGTAAGCCGAGAGAAAAGTACCAACTGTGTGGTACTACACTTAACGGGGTAAAAAATGAAAAAGACCTGGGAGTAATTGTGCAATCAGATATGAAGTTTTCTGAGCAATGCAGACAGGCTGCCAGGGCAGGTCAATTTGTCAGGTACCTGAGCAGAGTCATCAACAATCGAACCATCGATATCAGGTGACCAATCTGATTCACCTGCTTCCTTCTAGAGTTTACATAAGTAAAGAAGTCTTTACTGATTTTCTTCGTATCACAGCATGGTTTTGTAAAAGGAAAATTATGCTAAAAAATCTGGTTAGCTATTTTGACAGGATCACTCATGAGCTAGATTTCGGGAATAATTTCGACACTCTATTTGGATTTCTGCAAAGCATTTTATTATTATTAGCTATATTGTGCAAGGAAGCCTGAGGCTTATGCTGCACCAGCCAAAAAAAAATTCCCAAGTTACCATAATAGAGAGAGAGAGAGAGAGAGAGAGAGAGAGAGAGAAGGAAGGGAAGGGAAGGGAAGGGAATCACCAAGAAAGAGAAGAATGATGACATCCAGCTCAGGACCCTGGGTGTGCCAAGTCCATAACTCACCAGATGTGAGCCCCTGGGGTTAAAATTTTGACTCGTTCTCACCTAGGCGGTCACTTTATAAGCTGGAACATATTGGAATCATGGGGAAAATTGTTAGTTAGATAGGAAGGTTGCTTAAGGAAAGGAGGTTGAGGGTTATGATAAATAGTTATTCCTCAGATTGGGTTAATGTAAGAATTGGAGTTATCTTAGGATTAGTATTGGGACCACTGTTGTTTTTGACATTCTTAAATGACATCGATGAAGTGATAGAGGGCGTGATGTCTAAATTTGCAAATGATGAATAGTCGGTACACAGAATAATAAGATACTGTACTCCAATTTCCAAGTACAGAAGATAAACGTGTTTCTTCTGTTATATTGCCCAAATACCACAAGTGACCTATTTTTTGTTCAGTATATGTGTATTATTGATGACTAAACATTAAATGTCCTCTTTTCAATTGCTCCCTGACTAAGTTGTCGCACTTATCGGCAAAGCCTTGATAATGCCCTTTACCATGTGTTGCTGTTCAACGTAGCCTGGTATCTGTCATTGAAGTAAGAATGCCCCCAACAGCTATGTTTTATCTTACAGATCCAGTGCATTATGCACGATAGCTTGGGCATTCTTATTTTAATGATAGGCCAGTATACTCATATTCTGTATATGTAAGATTTTTAAAGAAGGACATTTTAGATATGATAAGGACCCTGTACAATAAGTTCAAAACTATCAGTCAGGCTGCTCTGTGCTATCAGTGACACCGATTTCCTTAGTGCTTGTGATGCTTGAAAATTCGTTGTATTCTATGTAGGATATTGAGTTTTGTAGTTGGCGAAGATTTTCAGTCTTTAATATTACTAAAATATGAGCAAATATTTTAAACAAATTGTTAGGATTCATTTTCAGTCACTTAGCCATGAAAGAACTCTGTGGTCTGCGGTTACTGATAAAATACCGAAGGATTTTTTGGTGTCCTTGTGTCTGTTTCGCGGTCATCGTAATTTTTTATCTATAATACCAGCAAGTAGAGTTCACAGTAGCAGCTGTGTATTTTTCTGTGATAAAGTAAGCATCAAACATGCTTTTCTGATTTTGTTCAAATGTAGAATTTGCGATGTTATAATTTTGCATTTCTCGTTGTCTTCCACAGAATGTTACTACCCTGTACAGTCTGTACTGCGTACGTTTAAAATTAATTAAAAACTCAGAAATTTTGCTCATTTCTGTTTTCTGTTTCTTCCGGGATTGTTAATGAAAAAAAAAAAAAAAAAAAACGTTATTGTATCGGACTTTGATATCTCAGGTTGCGATGTTATAACTACGAGTTGCTGATGGTTGCACTTTTAAAATAGTTGCGCAACTTAAATGGGGTTTAAATCTCCTGACCCATCTTTTAGAAATATGCAAATATTAAAAAAAAAAAAAAAAAAACTCTCTATGGTCACAAATATGCTATTAAGATCTATACAGCACTGACCACATTTTAATTAAAATTATTTACTATACCAGAATCCTTATATTGAAAATAATATTAAAATATACTACAAATAAATAAAATTACTATTTACAAAAAAAGGCTCTTTATTAAGGGAAACTGTGAGAGTGAGGTCAGCAGTATGAAATTTGCAATACTGATGTAAAAATTGAGCCTAGAATTGTTGGCATGTATCTAGTAATTTTGAGGAAGGGGAGAGAGAGAGAGAGAGTCCTTTAGATTGGGAAAATGCCAATGTATTATTAATACATAAAGATAGTTCTAAGAGCAAAGTGTATAGTCGTGGAGAAAATCCTTGTAGCAGCACTTCTTCGGACTGTTTTTAAAGAGAGAGAGCAGGAATTATAGAAGCTAATTCAGAAGACCAGTGCCCATGAAAGTATCTGTAGAAAAGGCATGCAGCAGAAACAGAATGTCCATGAGACAAAGATTGGAGAGACACTGTTACAAATGAGTCATTAACTTAACTGCCATCGTATGAATGGAATCTAGAAGCCTGAGAGAGGTTTGAGGGCACCGCCCCAGATGTGGAAACCATATTTCATGGTAGGGTGGATTTGCAATTTGTACAGAGTGAACAGCTGTTTGGAAAAAAATTAATGGCAAGCGTGAAAGAGAAAACCAAGTTTTTTAGATGCAGAGAAAGCAATATTTATAATGTACTTCTGCCAAGAGAGATTAGAAGTCAGGATAATCCCCACAAGAGATATATCATCTTGCCTAGAAATCGGAGTGTCGCCAAAGATAAGCATAGGAGCAGAAGAATTCTTTTTGCAAGATAAGACAGGACTGAGTTTTAGAAGGATTGAAATCAACTAAGTTGTCTTTGCCCCACTGGAGCATTACCTGGAGATTGGCATTTATGGAATTGGTAGTGGATATTTGAGAAGTTGAAGCTGATTGAGCAAGGTGAAGTTTCTCAAACTGGAAAGTGGAATGCAATGTGCTACCATCAGCAAAACTATGGATAGGATTTCCGATCAATGGAAGAAAGTCATTAATATACAAGCGGAAAACAGTGGAAGAGAGAACTGATCTTTGGGGAACACCACAATTAGCGGAGAAGTTATAAAACAGAGAGCCATCTACCCTCACCCTACCCTCAGTGAGCTGTCAGAGAGAAAAACTGGATAACCAATTACTAAAAACAGTTGGCAAACCATAAGATGGAAGTTTGTTTAGGAGACCTTTATGTCAAACACGATTGAAAGCCTTTGAGATGTCAAGAGCAACAGCTTGTGTTTCACCAAACTTTTCCATTGAATATGTCCATAAATGGGTAACATAAGCCAGAATATCACCAGTAGATCAACACTGACGGAATCCATACTGGTGATTGTTGATCAGACAGAAGGTTTCTAGATAGTTTAAGAGTTGACGATTAATTTATTTCTCTATTACTTTAGAATGAGTAGAAGTAATTTAAATGGGATGATAATTGGATGGAAGGGATTTGTCATCATTTTTAGGAACTGGCTGGATATGAGCAAAATCCAAGCAGAAGGAAAACGCCTTTTGAATAAGAAAGTGATAAAAGGCAGCAAAGAACAGGAGTAAGTTCAAGAGTGCAGGTTTTGAGAACAAGTGGAGAAATACCATCAGGACCTGGACCTTTCTTAGCATCAAGATTCGTCAAAATCCTTCTGACATTCTTTTGAAGGAAGATCACAGGAGGCATTGAATGGAGTATGCTGGGAATGGTGGGAGGTGGTTTCCCAAGGTCATTAATACATGAGTTGGAAGAACAGTGGGATGCTAACAGGTCAGCTCTATCCTTGGCTGAAGTGACAATAGAACCATCTGGTTTAGACAGAGGTTGGAGCAGAGATGGGCAAAAGTTGTGGCCAATAGCCTTGGCAAGAGACCAGAATGCTTGGCTACCATTAGAGTAAGAAGCAAGTTTTCTACTCTTAGCCTGTTCAAAATCTAGTTTTGACTGATTAATAACTGCGTTACAGTTGTTGCGAGCTGTGGTGTAGACGGAAGATGAAACCGAAGAGTTGGAAACAAGCAAATTACGATATGCAACATTCTTCTCTTGAACGGCCTTAGCACAGTTATTGGAAAACCAAGGTTTAGATAAAGGATGAGATTTTAAAGTGGAGTGTGGAATAAAGGATTCCATTCCTACAAGAATAATTTCACTGACACAATCTGAGCAAACATTGACATCAGAAGTTTTGAAACAGTAATCCGACCAAGGAAAAGAAGTCTTGCACGTCATCCCATTTTGCATTCTTGTAATGCCAAACAACAAAAGGTTGAGAGTAACCATGAGATAAAGGCTCTGTTGGAGAAGAGACAATCACGAAGTTGCGATCTGAGGTGCCTAAAGGACCACTCACTTCAACCGTGTACTTAGAAGGGTTGTTTATGAGAAAAAGATCAAGCATGTTGGCTGTATGTTAGGATTGTCTGATATTCTGGTAGGTAAATGAACAATCTGTGCGAGGTCATTAGTATTTGCAAAAGCCTCGGCATCTTGACTAGCTGGGTCAGTGTGACTAGAAAATGGAAACAAGCTGGAGTTGTGAACATTAAAATCACCAAGGAAAATTACCTCACTGTTAGGAAAGTTGGACTTTAGGAAAGTCAAGTTTCAAAGAGAGGAAGTCAAAGAGTTCCAAGTGATTAGTGGAGTTGGAAGAATGATAGAGGCAATAGATGAATTTGACAGAATATAGTAAAGAGATTTTAAGCCAGAGAAGATCGAAAAGAGGAGATTCCAAATTACCAAGTCTCTGACAGGGAATATTGGAATGGACATATGCACAAGTACCACTTTGAGGCAAAAGGAATCATACAGCGAATAATTTGGGCAACTGAAATGAGCAGTGGTTGAATCAACTGATAATGAACCGATAACCGATGTACTTTTTCTGTCAGAAAAAGTACATGGGTTTGGCAGACTCTAAGTGGAAATGGACATCATTGAGATTAGAACTGAGACCACGTATATTTGTGAAATGAACTAGGAAGTGTTTGGGAGGTTTAGATCTTTTTGCAGATAAGTTTGCTCTATTAGTTTGACAATTCATGGTGTATTCAATAGTAAGAAAAAGTTGGGGGAGACATGCTGTATGAAGTAATGAAATTTTTGGATATTGGCGTACACATGGTAAGAATATACCCAGATCCTTGACATAACGTGGCCTCGACAATGTGCCCTGCATACACCCTACTTGGACTTCCTCCAGTCACTATTTGGCAGAGTAGAGGCAGCAAGATTATATAGTAGCTGATCTGTAAGCTACCTAGAGAGTTACCAATAGGTTTGGTCTGGTGTACTAACTAGTGGCTGGCTTGCGAACACCATTTTAGAGCTGTATCCTCAAAATGTAAGGAAGTTTGGATTTTGCCATGGTGTTCATCATAACCACAAAAGATATTAATCATACTGAATGATGGAAAAAATGGGGGAACTATCATTTATTTTGCTTATAATAAATAATAAAATAGATGTAATCTATAAATACTTATTACTTTAATGTCAATATATGAGTTGAATGACAATTCTCATCCGGTGCAGTCAAGTTTTATTTTTTACTGTTAATGAAATGTCTATAAAATGTCTGATGTACTAGTTTCTGTTTGGTCAAATGTTTTTCATTATATTTTATTTCACCGTTGTGCAGCAGTTTCTTTAATTTTTATATTTTACTTCCTAAGGTATCATCTTTTTCAAGGGACCTTACTGGTGGTCTGATTTCCATATTGGGGAAGGAAAATGTGAGCACATCATTAGCAGTGAGAGAACAACATGGGAAAGATGAGGGGCCATACAGGTTGGTAGTAAACAAAATCTTATGAGATTTTGTTTAATAAAATAAATACCTGATATGTTGTACTGATATCTTCATATCTTCACCACTAGTAGTTAACCACATGATTCATTTTATGAAGTGCCATATTTTCTATGGAAAACCCTATGCATTATACATACAAAAAAATTAAATTATTTTTTCAAAAGAGAGTGTGGAGAATAGAATAGAAATTTTATTTTACAAAAACCAACAGATAACTTAAATTAATTTCAGATTTACTAATGGTTGAATAACAAATAAAAAACAATACAATACAGAAGATTAATACCATATTAATAGTAATGGGCATAATTGAATGATCTCTATAATCAAATGCTGTTATTCGAATGATATAATTGAATAAAATAATCAAATAATATTATCAAGTAATTTTTCATACCTGAATGAATCATTCAAATGGTATAATTGAATGATTGCTATTATTGAAATAACTTCTTATGACCTCTTGATTATGCCCAATGCTGTGCATTACTGGAATAAGTTATCTCCATGGGTGATTGAGGCTGACAGCTTAGGGAAATTCAAAAGTCAACTGGATAGACAACTATACAAGGAGACAGTCATTGGGTAGTTTATTTTATTATTTATATTTATTATTTTTTTAAAGTTAAATAAATAATAATAATTATTATTTTTTTTGGTTGGTGCAGAAGAAGCCTAGCTTCTTTGCACCGCATGGTTAATACCAATACCTTGCTAGTGTTGGGCTGGATAATTTAAATGAATTCATCAAATTTATTGCTGGAATCTATCTTGAACATTTCAGTTGTTTTAATTAAGAATTTCTTCCATTACATCTGATACCTTTTTTTTTTGTTTCTCTTATTATCTTTTCTTCTTTAGTTGCTATTTCTATTTTAGTGGCTGCATCAGTTTGTGAAATCTAGTTGTTACACATGAAACTCGAACAGACAGCCAACTGTGAGCAAATCAGTGACAGATTTTACCAAATGAAACTTGCTTCATTCATCCAATTCTTGTGTATTCATGGTCTCCATCAGTTATCCACTGCTCCCACTTTTCTGTCAGAAGTGATTTAAATGATTTATTAATAGCAATACAAAAAGGCTGCAACTCAGTGACACTACCAAATATGATTGTCAACTTAGAAAGGAAACTAACATAAGCGGCCTCTACAGGAGACCCTCATTAAAAATTAGGTTTGCCTGAAAAATTCACCTTTTGATCATCTGCACAATTTTCTACTCAAATACTCAAAACTTCTCCATTCACTCCCTCCCACCCTTTTTAATTAATTTTCTTTTTTTTTTATGAAAACTCCAAACACGAGAGGTATTAGAACCTATAGTACTTAGTACCATGTATGGGTTGGAGGTCGATAAGATGAAAGAAGATATTTGTTGACTTGAACTTCTATGGATTGTACTTTTCAGGAAAAATGTATGAAGAAAGGTTGTTCTAAAAAATGGAAGTTGAATGAATAAATGAGGAAGAAGAAAAGAAATCTGATTTTGTGAGTTTGAAGTTGAACAATAAAAGGATGTTGACTGGTTGCGGCACATGGTCAGACTACTTTGAAAGAGAGAGTGGGAATTTTAGAAGCCAATTCAGAAGAACAGTGCCCATGGAAGAATCTATAGAAAAGGCATGCAGTAGAAACAGAACGTCTATAAAACAGAGAAAGTGGAGAGACTCTGTTAGAGGTGAGTCATTCATTAACCTAATTGTCATTCATTAACCCTTTTGAATGGAATCTAGAAGCCTGAGAGAGGTTTTTTTTATTTTGGGGGCACCACCCCAGATGTGGAAACAATATTCCATGGTAGGACTGATTTACGATTTGTACAGAGCGAACAGCTGTTTGGAAGAAAAGTAGCATTAGCATTAGTAGAGGCATATGATTCAAGAAAGCAAGCTTATATAGCATCAGTCAAATAAAAAAAATCACATGTGTATCCTGTATGCATGAAAGATGTTTTATGTGTAAACATCTTTGATGATACCTACTGCCGACCGGGCTAGCCAGGTGGGTAAAGTGCCTGCCTGGCAATCCATAGGTCGCGGGTTCGAATCCCGCCTCGGTCGGGCTTGGATCAAAGTACTGCAAAAACCTTGGGAGGTGCACTATGGCCACAGAAGCCGATGCGCCAACAACTACCAAAAAAAAAAAAAAAAAAAGATGATACCTACTAAAATTTCAAACAGCTAGAATCAAAATCATGAATGGTGTAAGTTATGCTTACACCTGCTACTTACTCTACCGAATCAATGTTAGTGATAAATAGGATACACAGGCCCACTGCTTACTCTACTGAATCAACGTTTGGAAGAGGTTAGGCCAATAGCCTTATTACCTATTTGATTGTAGCCATTTGTTGAATAGTATAATTGCAACAATACCAGTATTTTTATTGTTACAATCATACTATCATGTTGGATCATGTTACTCTGTCATGCTTTGTTGCAAATTACACATGCAGTGCTAACGAGATCTGCAAGAAATGACAGTATCCATGCATAATACGCTATCGAAGCTATGACTTGGCTCAGGATCTCAGCGAGTACAAGTGCGAGATGGTAATGCAGCATATTCCATTTCACAATGAGGAAACAGAGATACTGTCGTTAAATATGCCAAGATCTACGATGACAATGAAGAGCTCATACTAGATTGTAAATTGTATGAATTGAACTTGAACATTCGCAAAGCAATTGATATATGTAAGATGATGTGTCAAGATAACAATGATGGTGATCGTGACGAAGCATGCGGTAATGACAAGGCTAATGACCATAGCCTTGTAATGTGACTGCGAGAAGATGACCCCTTTCAAAATTTTTACAATCATCCAAACAATGAGATGAATGAGGATCTAAGGCTCGCCATTCTCAATCGATCAGTGCAATTGCAAAGAAACATGAAAACTTGATGACCAGTGAGGACTTCTACAACTTAATGAGAATGGCCAATGACAAGCAAACGATTCTACTCATACATGTAATTTGAAGTCTGTTATTTCCCAATTATGAACCGATTCAAATATTCTTGACCTGCCCAGCTGGTTGTGGAAAAACATTTATAATTCACCTCTTGATGGAAATATACAACTGATTCAGTAATACAGACAGGTACTGTAATGGCTACATTACATGCGCTTCAACAATTCTGCCCAGACACCATAGTAGGGAGTATATGATGAGAGCCCTGTCGATCAATTCGGCCCTGGAAAGATTGTGCAAGGCTCAAGGGGTACAATTTTTTTCAGCCTGGTCTGTACTTGTTAACAGGAGAGACTGCTTCTACAGGGATGGGATACACTTAAATAGAAAGGGTGCAAGAATATTTGCTGATGCTATCGAGGCAGTGTTAGGTGGGTCGGAAAACTGCTAGATTGGGGGGATACAAGGACTAATAGATTAATAGTAGCCACTGGCAGAGGTGAAAGTGATCCTTGCACTGCTTCTATTGGAATGAGCCGCAGCCTGGAAAATAACATGCAGGATATTTCAGAGACTGCTGGGAATCATTGGGGCACAAGTAAACACATGGGTTGTGTTAGGGTAGCTAAGAAAAAGAACAGGTGCATGTATACTTGCGTGTACACCAATGCTAGGAGTTTAGTAAATAAATTTGATGAATTTGAGGTATTGCTCAAAACATCAAAGGCAGATATTGTGGGGATTTCAGAGACGTGGTGTCACACAAATATAAGGAATGCAGAACTGGAATTTGGGGAGTACAATGTCTACAGAAAGGATAGACAGGATAGGAAAGGAGGAGGGGGTTATGCTATTAGTTAAGAAATACATAAAATCCAAGGAAGTGAAGCCAGTCGACATTGCTGGACAGTGCAGTGTCGAGTCAGTTTGGTGTAACATAAGCATTGGGAGATCAAAATTGAGAGTAGGAGTGTGCTATAGGCCTAATGACTCTGATGAGTATAATAAGAAACTGGACAGGGAAATAGAATGGGCCAGTAAATCAGAGAGTCTTATAATGGGGGATTTTAATTTCCCAGATATTGACTGGATTTTGGGGGCTGGTCACTCACACACTAGCAAGGCTTTTGTGGATTTATTGGATGATTGTTTTCTACATCAGCATGTTCGGGAGGCAACTAGACGGAGTAATACTCTTGATTTGATTATCAGTAGTGATTCTTCATGCATTAAGAATCTGCAGGTAAATGAACCACTAGGTGGCAGTGATCACAGTTTGCTGAAGTGGGATTTACTCAAAGAGGTAACTACCATCAGGGGTAAAGGGAAGGGTTATTACTTTCGTAAAGGCGACTACGATGGACTGAGACAGTATTTAAATTCTATACAGTGGGACCAACTGATGATGTTACCAACAGCAAATTCAAAATGGGAAGCATTCAAAGAACTTATCTTGGAATCTACTAGGCTTTACATACCAACTAAGAAATATTGTTCAAGGTTTAGGCCTAAGTGGATATCAGATGAACTAATGAGACGTATGGCAGAGAAGAAAAATGCATGGGATACATACAAACTAACACGTGACACAGAAGCCTATGATAGATACAAGTTGATCTGTAACCAAGTTATAAAGGTGGTTAGGCAGGCGAAGGCAGATTACGAGAAATCTTTGGCAAGGGATGCAAAGAAAAACATCAAAGAGTTCTTTACTTATGTAAACTCTAGAAGGAAGGGGATGAATCAGATTGGTCCACTTGATATCGATGGGTCCTGCTCAGGTAGCTAACAAACTAAATGAATATTTTGCATCGACATTCACACATGAGGAGTTATTCAGCAAGGGGAATGCCAGAGGTGTATTCAACTCTGGCAGTAAGCTAGAGAATCTTGTAATAACTGAGAGTAAAGTGGAGGAGAAATTGTTGAAGATAAACACAAGAAAGGCGCCTGGGGTGGATGGGATCTATCCGGTTATATTAAAGGAGGCAGCAAAGGAAGTAAGCAAACCCTTAGCCATAATTATGAGAGCTTTCTTGGCCTCAGGGGAAGTACCCATGGACTGGAGATGTGCAAATGTGACCCCAATTCACAAAGGAGGATCAAAGGGTGACACAAGTAATTATAGACCTGTTAGTTTAACTTCTGTTCCTGGAAAATTAATGGAGGCACTGGTTAAAGAAGCACTGCAGGATCATCTAGACAAGACTTCAGTTATAGCTCAGAGACAGCATGGTTTTGTTAAGTGGAAGTCTTGCCTGACCAATTTGATTGGATACTATGATGCAGTCACAAAAGAACTGGATGCAGGGAATAACTTTGATATCATATACTTGGATCTTAGAAAGGCTTTTGATACTGTTGCACATGGAAGACTGCTGCACAAATTGGACCAGTGTGGCATTGGAGGCAAATTGCTGCTATGGATAAAGGGGTGGTTGAGAGGCAGAAGACAGAGAGTGGTAATCAATGGACACTGCTCATCGTGGACTAATGTTATTAGTGGAGTCCCTCAGGGTTCAGTATTGGGTCCATTATTGTTTTCTGTATTTATAAATGATATTGATGATGGTATATCAAGCTTAATGTCCAAGTTTGCAGACGATACGAAGGTTGGGAGGTTTGTCAAGGACACTACTGACATTATGCTACTGCAACAGGATCTGGAAAGGTTGAGCAGATGGGCTGAGAGGTGGCAAATGAAGTTTAACCTTGACAAATGTAAAGTACTACATATGGGAAACAGCAACCCCAGAGCAACGTATCAACTCTGTGGTACTACACTGGCAGTGGTAGAGAATGAAAGGGACCTGGGGGTGGTTGTGCAGGCAGATATGAAGTTTTCTGAGCAGTGTAGATGGGCTGCAAGAGTAGCTCATGGTGTATTGTCGATGATATATAGGAATTTTTCTAGCAGGGATACGGAGGTGACTATTCCCTTGAAAAAAGCAATGGTCAGGCCACACCTAGAGTACTGTATACAGGTCTGGAGGCCTCATTTCAAGAAGGATGTAGAGATGCTGGAACGAGTACAGAGAAGGGCAACAAGATTAGTGAATGGAACAAAGGGGTGCTCTTACGAAGAAAGGCTTGAGTTTTGCAAATTACAGTGTCTGGAGACTAGGCACCAGCGAGGTGATCTGATAGAGATGTATAAAGCCTTGAATGGGTTGAGCCTGCTCAGTTCTGATGGGATTCTTCCTCTGGCTCAGAAAAATCACCTGAGAGGGCATAAATTCAAATTGAGGAAAGACAGATGTAGGATAGACGTGAGGAAATTTGCCTTTAGCCAGCGGGTGGTTGGCTGGTGGAACAGACTTCCATCCCTTGTCGTGGAAGTTGATAGCCTAAATAAGTTTAAGGCTCAGCTGGACAGGTATTTCGAACGAACAGAGGGGTGAAGTGGTTATTTTTTATTTATTTATTTTTATTTTTATTTTTTGGCTGATGCCGCATAAGCTTGCTTTCTTGCATCAAATGCCTCTACTAATTCTAAACTGATAAGGCTAAAGTGCATGTAATGTATTGATCTTGGATGTCCAAGATCACTACCCTCAAGATATCCATTTCTCTGGTTACCAAAAGGTTTCTGCCCTAGGTGGCAATGGTTAGCCCAAAGCTACCTAAGTGGTATGCCATAAATCATAAATGTTTTTCTGCAACCAGCTGATTTATGCCAGCTCTGAGCACATCCAAGATCACCTCCCATGAGGTGATCTTGGATGTGCTCAGAGATTCTTTGTGCGATCTCCTCTCCTGACTCTGTTCTTTTTGCTTTTCCCACAATGCTTTGTGCTAGTCAAACCATGTTATTTATTTTTTTTATTTTAAATTTTGCTGTACTCTAAATGCTTTACTTTAAATGTTGTAAGACATCCATTTCTCTGGTTACCAAAAGGTTTCTGCCATGGGTGGTAATGGTTAGTCCAAAGCCACCTAAATAGTATGCCCCGAATCATAAACATTTTTCCAGAAACAGCTGGTTTATGTAAGCTCTAAGCACATCCAAAATCACCTCCCATGATCCTTTGCACAACCTCCTCTCCTGACTCCGTTTTTCTTTGTTATGAAATGGAAGTGACGTTATTTCCGCTTCACAAAATCATAACAAATTGGTTTTACTACTGTCCGAAATTTAGTAGGTGCCACCAAAGATGTTTACACATCAAAAAAAACCTTTCCTATTTCACCTCCATTTACTCAAAATGCTTGTCTAGTTCTTCTTTGAACTTATTTAAGTTGTGGATTTCCACTACAACAGATGGATGCTTGTTCCAACTGTCAACACCTGCTGGCTAAATACAAATTTCTGCACATCTATTCTATAATTATCTTTCCTCAATTTGAATTGATGTCCCCTCAGGTGAGTAACCTGAGGAAGAAGTAGTAGTAATGCCTAGAGCAAAAGAGAAAACCCAGTTTTTTAGATGCAGAGGTTGAAATATTTGTAATGTACTTATG
Source organism: Mastigoproctus giganteus (assembly GCF_048544385.1). Taxonomy (NCBI): domain Eukaryota; kingdom Metazoa; phylum Arthropoda; class Arachnida; order Uropygi; family Thelyphonidae; genus Mastigoproctus; species Mastigoproctus giganteus. The sequence goes on along the minus strand of NC_143576.1, from coordinate 194,512,725 downwards.
CCAAGAGAGCTTAGAAATCAGGGTAATCTCCAATAGAGATATGATCTTGCCTAGAAATCGGCGTGTCAATGAAGGTAAACATAGGAGCAGAAGAATCCTTTTTGTGAGATATAAGACAGGACTGAGTTTTAGAAGGATTTAAACCAATTAAGTTTTCTTTTCCTCACTAGAGAATTATCTGGAATCAGCATTTAAGGAATTAGCATTAGCATTAGTAGAGGCATTTGATGCAAGAAAGCAAGCTTATGCAGCAGCCAAAAAAAAAAATAAAGTAAAATAAATAAATAAAAAATAACCACTTCCACTTTACCCCTCTGTTCGTTCGAAATACCTGTCCAGCTGAGCTCTAAACTTATTTAGGCTATCAACTTCCATGACAAGGGATGGAAGTCCGTTCCACCTACCAACCACCCGCTGGCTAAAGGCAAATTTCCGAACATCTATCCTACATCTGTCTTTCCTCAATTTGAATTTATGCCCTCTCAGGTGATTATTCTGAGCAAGAGGAAGAATCCCATCAGCATTGAGCATGCTCAAACCATTCAAGGCTTTGTACACCTCTATAAGATCACCTCGCTGGTTCCTAGTCTCCAGACACTGTAATTCGCAAAACTTAAGCCTTTCTTTGTAAGAGCACCCCTTTGTTCCATTCATTAATCTTGTTGCCCTTCTCTGTACTCGTTCCAGCAGCTCTACATCCTTCTTGAAATGAGGCTTCCAGACCTGTATACAGTACTCTAGGTATGGCCTGACCATTGCCTTATACAAGAGAATAATCACCTCCTTATCCCTACTAGAAAAATTCCTATATATCATTGACAATACACCATGAGCTACTCTTGCAGCCCGTCTGCACTGCTTAGAGAACTTCATATCTGCCTGCACAACTACCCCCAGGTCCCTTTCATTCTCTACCACTGTCAGTGTGGTACCACAGAGTTGATACGTTGCTCTGGGGTTGCTGTTTCCATTTTTGTAGTACTTTACATTTGTCAATGTTAAACTTCATTTGCCACCTCTCAGCCCATCTGCTCAACTTTTCCAGATCCTGTTGCAGCAGCATAGTGTCAGTAGTGTCCTTGACAACCCTGCCAACCTTCATATCGTCTGCAAACTTGGACATTAAGCTTGATATACCATCATCAATATCATTAATAAATACAGAAAACAATAATGGACCCAATACTGAACCCTGAGGGACTCCACTAATAACATTAGTCCACGATGAGCAGTGTCCATTGATTACCACTTTGTCTTCTCCCCCTCAACCACCCCTTTATCCATAGCAGCAATTTGCCTCCAATGCCACACTGCTCCAATTTGTGCAGCAGTGTTCCATGTGCAACAGTATCAAAAGCCTTTCTAAGATCCAAGTATATAATATCAAAGTTATTCCCTGCATCCAGTTCTTTTGTGACTGCATCATAGTATCCATTCAAATTGGTCAGGAAGACTTTCCCTTAACAAAACCATGCTGTATCTGAAGCTATAACTGAAGTCTTGTCTAGATGATCCTGCAGTGCTTCTTTAACCAGTGCCTCCATTAATTTTCCAGGAACAGAAGTTAAACTCACAGGTCTATAATTACTTGTGTCAGCCTTTGATCCTCCTTTGTGAATTGGGGTCACATTTGCACATCTCCAGTCCATGGGTACCTCCCCTGAGTCCAAGGAAGCTCTCATAATTATGGCTAAGGGTTTGTTTACTTCCTTTGCTGTCTCCTTTAATATAACTGGATAGATCCCATCCACCCCAGGTGCCTTTCTTGTGTTTATCTTCAACAATTTCTCCTCCACTTTACTCTCAGTTATTACAAGATTCTCTAGCTTACTGCCAGAGTTGAATACACCTCTGCCATTCCCCTCGCTGAATAACTCCTCATGTGTGAATGTCGATGAAAAATATTCATTTAGTTTGATAGCTACCTGAGCAGGATCATCAACAGTTGACCCATCGATATGAAGTGGACCAATCTGATTCATCCCCTTCCTTCTAGAGTTTACATAAGTAAAGAACTCTTTGCTGTTTTTCTTCGCATCCCTTGCCAAGGATTTCTCGTAATCTGCCTTCGCCTGCCTAACCACTTTTGTAACTTGGTTACAGATCAACTTGTATCTATCATAGGCTTCTGTGTCACGTGTTAATTTGTATGTATCCCATGGATTTTTCTTCTCTGCCATATGCCTCATTAGTTCATCTGACATCCATTTAGGCCTAAACCTTGAACAGTATTTCTTAGTTGGTATGTAAAGCCTAGTAGCTTCCAAGAGAAGTTCTTTGAATGCTTTCCATTTTGAATTTGCTGTTGGTAACATCATCAGTTGATCCCACTGTATAGAATTTAAATACTGTCTCAGTCCATCGTAGTTGCCTTTACAAAAGCAATACCCCTTCCCTTTACCCCTAATGGTAGTTACCTCTTTGAGTAACTCCCACTTCAGAACACTGTGATCACTGCCACCTAGTGGTTCATTTATCTGCAGATCCTTAATGCATGAAGAATCACTACTGATAATCAAATCAAGAGTATTACTCCGTCTAGTTGCCTCCCGAACATGCTGATGTAGAAAACAATCATCCAATAAATCCACAAAAGCCTTGCTAGTGTGTGAGTGACCAGCCCCCAAATTCCAGTCAATATCTGGGAAATTAAAATCCCCCATTATAAGCCTCTCTGATTTACTGGCCCACTCTATTTCTCTGTACAGTTTCTTATTATACTCATCAGAGTCATTAGGCCTATAACACACTCCTACTCTCAATTTTGATCTTCCAATGCTTATGTCACACCAAACTGACTCGACACTGCACTGTCCAGCGATGTCGACTGGCTTCACTTCCTTGGATTTTGTGTTTCTTAACTAATAGCATAACCCCTCCTCCCTTCCTATCCTGTCTATCCTTTCTGTAGACATTGTACTCCCCAAATTCCAGTTCTGCATTCCTTATATCTGTGTGACACCACGTCTCTGAAATCCCCACAATATCTGCCTTTGATGTTTTGAGCAATACCTCAAATTCATCAAATTTATTTACTAAACTCCTAGCATTGGTGTACACGAAAGTATACATGCACCTGTTCTTTTTCTTAGCTACCCTAACACAATCCATGTGTTTACTTGTACCCCAATGATTCCCAGCAGTCTCTGAAATATCCTGCATCTTATTTTCCAGGCTGCGGCTCATTCCAATAGAAGCAGTGCAAGAATCACTTTCTCCTCTGCTAGTGGCTACTGTTAATCTATTAGTCCTTGTATCCCCCCAATCTAGCAGTTTTCCGACCCACCTAACACTGCCTCGTAGCATCAGCAAACATTCTTGCACCCTTTCTATTTAAGTGTATCCCATCCCTGTAGAAGCAGTCTCTCCTGTTAACAAGTACAGACCAGGCTGAAAAAAATTCTACCCCTTGAGCTCTGCACAATCTTTCCAGGGCCGAATTGATCGACAGGGCTCTCATCATATACTCCCTATTATCGTGTCTGGGCAGAATTGCAGACACTTTCAAATTCAACCCTAATTCACAGCTTTTTTTCATCAGTGACCTGTACTTGTTAAGTAATTCCGCCAGTCTCCTACTCTTAATATCATTAGTGCCAACGTGTACAACTATATCACCTTTTGTGCCCTTTAAAGATGATATCCGCTCTACAACGTCATCAACCTTTGCCCCTGGCAGACATACCCTGGTCCTGTTCCACCTATCCTTTTTACAAAGCATGTTTCCCGTTTCCCTGACAATAGAGTCACCAACAACTACTAGTTCCTTTGGGACAAGCGCATTCTGCCTTGGGGGTTGCCGCTGTGTTGCGCGATGACCACGTGCAAGCTCTGGCATTGGTGTGGGCAGCTGAGAGCTTGATGGGCCTCTCACTTGTAATCCTTCGAGGGCATCCACCCTGTCCTTCAAGCTCTCACATAGGCCCATAACAACGCTGAGTTGTCGCCTGATTTCCTTACACTCCTTGCATCGCGCACATACAAAGACATCCCCCATGGCAGTATCATGTCCCATACCTGACTACTCCGCAAACATCAAGCAAATAGTGCACCTTAAAAGGCTGTGATTCAGAGGGCAACTGCCCCCCTCAGTTCTCCCCTGAGCCACAGCATTCCCATTAGCTTGAGCCTTTTGCTTTGCTGCTCTGGTTTGATTCATGATTTCGATTTACTTTCAATAAAATTTCAATTTCAGTACAAAATTAAATCCTAAACTTGTATCCAAACACAGTTATAACGCTATATTTATGTTTCAGTAAAGAGTGTTATCTATGAAATCTACGAGTGTTATCTACGAAATATTTATGTTTCAGTAACGAGTGTTATCTACGAAATATTTATGTTTCAGTAACGAGTGTTATCTATGAAATCCCTTTATATAACTTCTGTATCAAGTTATGTATTAATTATTTATTTTTACTAATTATTTATGTTACGTAACCTAAGTGGTTATATGTATAGTTAAAAGTACAATTTAATTGCCAATGAAGTTTGACAAGATTAATAGATTTTACTGATTAATTTTTGCGTAACAATGGCGGCTATTTACGAACGGTAAACACGTGGATTTGATACCCTTTCCGATACTAAGTAATGCCTACAAAATCTCTATCTAAGTTACTTTAAACTTAAGTACCATAAATAGGAATATAAAGCTACTCTAGAAAATAAGTTAATATGTCAATTTAAACTTATAAAGCAGAAAATAAATCATAAAAAACTTCTCTGTTCCAAGAGCGGCAGAAAGGCACGTCCGAATTGGTAGTGGATATTTGAGAAGTTGAAGCTGTTTGAGCAGGGCAAGGTTTCTGGAAGGTGGAATGCAATGTGCTATCATCAACAAAACTATAGATAGGATTTCCAATCAGTGGAAGAAGGTCATTAGTATACAAGAGGGAAACAGTGGGAGAGAGAACTGATCTTTGGAAAACACCAGCATTAGTGGAGAAGTTAGAAGATAGAGAGCCATCTACCATCACCTGCAGTGAGAGGTCAGAAAGAAAACTGGATACTCAATTATAAAAAAAACAGTTGGAAACCATAAGATGGAAGCTTATTTAGAAGACCTTTATGCCAAACACGATCAAAAGCCTTTGAAATGTCAAGAGCAATTGCTTGAGTTTCGCCAAACTTTTCCATTGAATTTGTCCATAGATGGGTAACATAAGCAAGAATATCATCAGTGGATCAATGCTGGCAGAATCTGTACTGGTGATTGTTGATCAGATGGAAGATTTCTAGATAGTTTAAGACCTGGCAGTTAATTGATTTCTCCATTACTTTAGAAAGAGTAGTAGTAAGTGTAATGGGATGATAATTGGATGGGAGAGATTTGTCACCCTTTTTAGAAACTGATTGGATATGAGCAAATTTTCAAGCAGAAGGAAAAACATCTTTGGAATAAGAAAGTGAAAAAAGGCAACACAGAACAGGTGTCAGTTCAAAAGCACAGGTTTTGAGAACAAGTGGAGAAATACTATCAGGACTTGGAACTCTCTTAGTATCAAGATTCGTCAGAATCCTTCTGACAACCTTTTGATGAAAGACCACAGGAGGCACCAGAATGGAGTGTACTGGGAATGTTTGGAGGCGATTTACCAAGAGGTTTACTTCTAGCTTTGGTAATAGACCAAAATGCTGTACTACCATTTAGACAATAAGCAAGTTTTCTACTCAGTCTGTCCGAAATCAAGTTTTGGGCTGATTTATAACGGCTTTACAATTGTTGCCAGCTTTGGTGTAGGCAGAACTGAAAATTTGGAAACAAGCCAATTGCGATGCGAAACATTCTTCTCTTGAACAGCCCTAGCACATTTATTGGAAAACCAAAGTTTAGATAAAGTACAAGAATTAGCCTCAGTTATTACAATCGAAATTTTGGTAGCAGGTTTAACCCATCTGTTGTTATGGACAAAATAACTAAAACTTTACTCTTGTGACCCGTTCTCCAGGCCGTCACCTCTTTTACCCCCTTGGAATGCACTATTCTCAATTATAGTAACTGGAGGGGTAAGCACTTCTAAAATGTTTTCTTCACAAAAATGCTGACACAACAGTTGCAGGTTTTATGGTGCCTTTCAATATAGGGTGGTACCACAAACTATCCTTTGCTTTGTATTCATGGACATTTATTGTTCAAGAGTGTGTACCCAACTTGTGACAAGTTGCTATTGACTGCAGAAATGCATTTTCCTTGAGTTCAAATCATGTTCAGCATAAACAGCAACATATCATGATTCTGATTGAATATCAGCAGCTTTGGAACCCATTATGTACACACTCTTGAACAATAAATGTTCAATAAATGTTGCAATAACTCACTCTGTAATTCAATCCAAAATCAACTCCTCAATGTCATGAATGTTCACATCTATAACTGCTATCAGCTTCACTTGGGAATACAAACAGGGCAGCAACTTCCATGGCCTTTGGGGAACTTTTTTTGCTTTAATCACACACACATTTTGCACTTGATAGAGTCTCCTTTCCATATTGTGCACTTAATATGCAGTGCATTTCAGCCAGTTTCATTTCTCTTTTATCAGAAACTTTATGGTGCTGCATTTTCTATACTCAGAGTGAGAGAGTTTAATGCCATCTTGTACTTCTTCTAATGTGCATCTGCAGATTGCATGGCTGTGTCAGCGTTTGAATGTAGTGTTCCTACCATCTACCACAAAGAGTAGTTTGTCATTCTGGTAGTCCTCAATGGAAGGACAAATTAATTATTTGCAATCTTTCCACTGAAATGTTATCATAGTTAGAAAAGATAGCTACTTATAGCAATCTATAAAATATATATTTATAGTAAATTTAGTAAATCATATTTAAATTATTATTTGTAGCCCTCTTCCTGCTGATGTTGTTGTTTGGCCACAAAGTACAACAGATGTGAGTAGAGTTGCTCAGTTTTGTTATAAGCATTCAGTTTATATGATTCCTTTTGGTACAGGAACTGGTCTTGAGCTAGGAGTTGGTGCTGTAAAGGTAACACTTATTCTTCATGCATAATCCCATACTTGGATATAACTGTTTTGTAAAGTGAATGTTAATTAATTTATATATTTATACTTTAATTTAACCCTCGAGTGGGCATGTTGTTTAAATTTAAATACTCATTACAGACCATTTATGAATTTCTCATTAATCTGTTTTCCCTGGTCAGTTATATTTAAGCATTCTTAATTATTTAAAAAATCAAACTGAAACAAGTTAATCATAATTTAAAATGAGTTATTTACTTTGAATATTATTTCCATTGAGTAACTTAACAAATTATTATATATATTGTACTATGGTAATTATCATGATGCATTAAGATAACATAAAAAACAAACTCTCAAACATAACTGTTTGAGAGTTTGTTTTTTTTTTGCTTGTTTTTTATAATGTACCCCTTATGAATAGTTCCCATTAATTATTTTTTCCTTGTTCAGTAATACTATAAGCACCATAAAGTAAAATATGTTTGTAGTGCCAATAGCATTATTTTTTTAAAATACCTTTAGTGGTTTCTAACAGAATATTGATGAAAATGGGACAATGCTATTTTCAAAAACTTCTGTTTAGCTAAATAAACAAGAGACTAAAACTAGTAATTTTTCAGGTTGTTTTACAGTGGAAGTAAAATGTATTTGGAAACTGCTTTCATAACTGAATGGTCAGGAGCGGGAGTGCAGTAGCACATGCTCTTTTGAGTAGACTGGGGTTCAAGTGCCTGACTGCAAAATATGGTTGATCTGCCAACTGGTCACACTGGCCAGCATGGCAGATTATGGTCCATTTCCCTCAACATGAATCATTGAGGAGGCTTCCATCCTTCAGTGGATTAGCATTAGCATTAGTAGAGGCATTTGATGCAAGAAAGCAAGCTTATGCAGCATCAGCCAAAAAAAAAAAAAAAAAAACCACTTCCACTTCACCCCTCTGTTCGTTCGAAATACCTGTCGAACTGAGTCTTAAACTTATTTAGGCTATCAACTTCCACGACAAGGGATGGAAGTCTGTTCCACCAACCAACCACCCGCTGGCTAAAGGCAAATTTCCGCACGTCTATCCTACCTCTGTCTTTCCTCAATTTGAATTTATGTCCTCTCAGGTGATTATTCTGAGCAAGAGGAAGAATCCCATCAGCATTGAGCATGCTCAAACCATTCAAGGCTTTATACACCTCTATCAGATCACCTCGCTGGTGCCTAGTCTCCAGACACTGTAATTTGCAAAACTTAAGCCTTTCTTCGTAAGAGCACCCCCTTTGTTTCATTCACTAATCTTGTTGCCCTTCTCTGTACTCGTTCCAGCAGCTCTACATCCTTCTTAAAATGAGGCCTCCAGACCTGCATACAGTACGCTAGGTGTGGCCTGACCATTGCCTTATACAAGGGAATAATCACCTCCTTATCCCTGCTAGAAAAATTCCTATATATCATTGACAATACACCATGAGCTACTCTTGCAGCCCGTCTGCACTGCTCGGAGAACTTCATATCTGCCTGCACAACCACCCCCAGGTCCCTTGCATTCTCTACCACTGTCAGTGTAGTACCACAGAGTTGATACGTTGCTGTTTCCCATATGTAGTACTTTACATTTGTCAATGTTAAACTTCATTTGCCACCTCTCAGACCATCTGCTGAACCTTTCCAGATCCTGTTGCAGCAGCATAGTGTCAGTAGTGTCCTTAACAACCCTGCCAATCTTTGTATCGTCTGCAAACTTGGACATTAAGCTTGATATACCATCATCAATATCATTTATAAATACAGAAAACAATAATGGACCCAACACTGAACTCTGAGGGACTCCACTGATAACATTAGTCCACGATGAGCAGTGTCCATTGATTACCACTCTCTGTCTTCTCCCCCTCAACCACCTCTTTATCCATAGCAGCAATTTGCCTCCAATGCCACACTGCTCCAATTTGTGCAGCAGTCTTCCATGTGCAACAGTATCAAAAGCCTTTCTAAGATCCAAGTATATGATATCAAAGTTATTCCCTGCATCCAGTTCTTTTGTGACTGCATCATAGTATCCAATCAAATTGGTCAGGCAAGACTTCCCCTTAACAAAACCATGCTGTGTCCGAGCTATAACTGAAGTCTTGTCTAGATGATCCTGCAGTTCTTCTTTAACCAGTGCCTCCATTGGCTGCAGTTTATCTTTTTACCTTTATGGTTGTCCTTCAACTTTCTGAAAGTAGCAGCAGCAGTGTTATTTATTATGCTAGAATCCACATTATCACATCTACCATGGGAAACATGAGGTGAAGTACAAATAAATAGTTTTCCCCATGCCATAAAGTAATCATGTATAAGAAATAAAGTCCAGTTTGGTCTAAACGTTGGTGTCAGATGATGATATGATCATGTAATATCAACTTTCATCACCTATTCCCTAAAGCAAATATGAGAAAATAATGAATTACTAGAAACATTCTTTGAAAGATTTTTGCTCGATTGGTCCTCTATTAAAGAGAATTATGATTCTCTGATTGATAAAATCAGTACTAGATACTATGAAAATGGTTATCATCATGACCTTGACACTAACTGTGGGCACTATTTCCACATGTAAAAAGATTTTGGCTCTGTAAATATGAACTTATATTGTTGTTCCTTCATACTGTCCTCAACAAGATTTAAATAAAACCTAGTAGAAAGTTTTTACATAAGAAAATTTAAAAACACACTGGGATAGAAATATACACCATGCATTGGCAGAAGAGTTGATATTTTTGTTATAATCCTAGAAAGAAGAAGAGATAAATACACACTTATAATATATTATGTGTTTATATATTTCAGATAAGATATGGTTTTAAATATATTTTACTGCGATATTTTAAATTAAAAATATTCTTGGAAATAGTCTCATAAAATTTTGCATTTTCAGTAATTATATTTTTGATGGTAATGAGCTTTTTTTCTGATGCTACGCGAGCTTGCATCATATTGTCAATACTCATGCAAATAATTTGAAAATAAATACTTTTCTACTGACCAGTTTTGAAAAATACTCAGTGGCCACATAGGGATATAACTATATCCTTGTTTGGAGTGGTATGGAGCACAATCCTATGGTGGAAAAGCTAAGGTTTTAAGAAGATATGGAAGACAATTACATGTCAGAGAAAATTAGTTCCAAAATTCAGTGAAAAGCTGTGAATTTTTATATATCCCACTCTGCTCACTCTTAACTATAGAATGGAAGACATAAGATGATGCAGATGATGATATCATAGTGTTGGGGGCACAGTGCTTCTCACCTTACCAGAGTTTGTTTTTTGTAGCTCTACTACCAGAAAGGAAGCAATGCAAGAGCAACAGTAATATGGGATTACAAATATTTCAAGCACCAGCAAAGAGAACTAATGACACCATTTAGTGTCAGAAAAATGATTTCATGGTTTGAGAAAGAGGAAATGAAGCAAGAAGAGAATATCACATGTAAAAAGATTTTGGCTTTGTCATATGTTAACTCATTTGTTCCTTCATACTGTCCTAAAAATTAGCATTAGCATTAGTAGAGGCATTTGATGCAAGAAAGCAAGCTTATGCAGCATCAGCCAAAAAAAAAAACCACTTCCACTTCACCCCTCTGTTCGTTCGAAATACCTGTCGAACTGAGTCTTAAACTTATTTAGGCTATCAACTTCCACGACAAGGGATGGAAGTCTGTTCCACCAACTAACCACCCGCTGGCTAAAGGCAAATTTCCGCACATCTATCCTACATCTGTCTTTCCTCAATTTGAATTTATGCCCTCTCAGGTGATTATTCTGAGCGAGAGGAAGAATCCCATCAGCATTGAGCATGCTCAACCCATTCAAGGCTTTATACATCTTTATCAGATCACCTCGCTGGTGCCTAGTCTCCAGACATTGTAATTTGCAAAACTTAAGCCCTTCTTCGTAACAGCACCCCTTTGTTCCATTCACTAATCTTGTTGCCTTTCTCTGTACTCGTTCCAGCAGCTCTACATCCTTCTTGAAATGAGGCCTCCAGACCTGTATACAGTATTCTAGGTGTGGCCTGACCATTGCCTTATACAAAGGAATAATCACCTCCTTATCCCTGCTAGAAAAATTCCTATATATCACTGACAATACACCATGAGCTACTCTTGTAGCCCGTCTGCACTGCTCAGAGAACTTCATATCTGCCTGCACAACCACCCCCAGGTCCCTTTCATTCTCTACCACTGTCAGTGTAGTACCACAGAGTTGATACGTTGCTCTGGGGTTGCTGTTTCCCATATGTAGTACTTTACATTTGTGAATGTTAAACTTCATTTGCCACCTCTCAGCCCATCTGCCAAATTGAGTGAGACTAAAAAAACCCAAAACAACCTCCAAATTCTTCACCCAAGAGCAGTTTGATGATATTGCTACTGTATTCATGAAAAGAAGTATGGGCAGTATTATACTGATATTGCATCAGAATCAGTCACGTGTGGCAGCAAGATGGTTGGTATCCCATATGGACAATGTAGAAGCTGTTGTCTAAGGGTTTTGAAATCGTACCCATATAAATTCCACTGTGAGCAACAATTATATGTGGGTGGTGCCAAAAGTCAACTAACATTCACTCACAACTTGGCATTAATGGAGGTAGACATGAGTAGTCAATTGAACACCCTTTAGGTTGACAAGGCCCATTTCTGTTTGGTGGAATTGCGAATACCCAGAAATTAAGGATTTGGACCATGGAGCCACCTACTATATGATACTGTGCCTTGTGGGTTCATCATTATCTTTATCAATTGGCCCCTTTGTTTCTGAAGAAAATTGTTCTACTAGATTTGTAACATGTTCAGTTTTTGTCCGCTTACCAAGACATGTTTTAGCAGCTGTTGTCATTCCACAATCATAACAGGGAAGATGCATGGAAACAGTTTTTATGCATGACAGAGCATCTGTGTATATTGGGAGATTGGTATAAAAACAGCTGAATCAGCATTTTACCATTTAAAGGATAATCAGCCAGTCATTTCCTACAGAGTGGCTGCCTTGATCACCCAACCTCTCTCTCCTCATGGCTTTTAGCTCTGGGGATACTTGAAGTACAGTATGTATCATGGTAACATTCCTGACTTAGCAGTCCTGAAAGATAGCATCACATGGCCCTTTAGAAACATTTCCCTCAATATATGAGTCTAGGCACTGGCAAGGTGATCTGACAGAGGTGTATAAAGCCTTGAATGGGTTGAGCATGCTCAATGCTGATGGGATTCTTCCTCTTGCTCAGAATAATCACCTGAGAGAGGGCATAAATTCAAATTGAGGAAAGACAGATGTAGGATAGATGTGCAGAAATTTGCCTTTAGCCAGCGGTAGTTGGTTGGTGGAACAGATTTCCATCCCTTGTTGTGGAAGTTGATAGCCTAAATAAATTTAAGGCTCAGCTGGACAGATATTTCGAATGAACGGAGGGGTGAAATGGGAGTGGTTTTTTTTTTTTTTTTTTTGGCTGATGCTGCATAAGCGTGCTTTCTTGCATCATATGCCTCTACTAATGCTAATGCTACATGCTGTTACTCAGTTTGAGGTTCTGCTAGACCAGGGGTGGGGAACCTGCGGCCTTAAGGCCGCATGCAGCCTTTTTGGGTACCAGTTGCTGCCTTTTGTTTATTTCTCTCAAATGCAGAATCCACCTTTTATTTCATGACATAACACCAAACTCAAATATTTTAAGGTAAATTTTATATATCATTATTCTCCTTATATAAATTAGTTTACATTTACACCTTACATTAGCAAAAGAAACATAAAAGGCATAAAAATAATGGATAGATCAATAGAGGACAAAACAAAGTGAAGAGGTAAAATTATTTATATTGATAACTGTGTAGTTAGCAAGAGGCCTGTCAATGGCAGCTCGGTAATTGGTGAACTGGAAATCATCTAGTGAGATGCAGCACAGACCCGAGAGCTTCTTAAGAAAGAACTGTAACATGTTAAAGAAAACATGTGTTAAATAAAATGTATGCATTGCCTTTTCTAATTAAAGAAAATAATGATGAATTATATATTAAAGTAAATACAAAATAAAGCATTTATTTTAATTCACTGATCTTTACAGAATATTATTGTTTCCCATATAGATGATATGGCATCACTTCCACTTGAAACTGAACTTCATTTGGCAACATTACCTTTCTTATTAGTGATGACTCATCTTGCTGACTGCTGTCAGTATCAGTTGACATTCCAGTCATTCTTCCCAGTGCCATCGGTTTTCAGTGCTTGTTTCCTTTAAAACTGAATCTTCATCCAATCTGTGTATTTCATTTTTAATTTTTACTGGTAACTTGATTATGTCAAGAAATAAGAAAAGAGCATTAAAGGAAGAAAAGAGAGTATTCAATGAAGAATGGGAATTGCAGTATTGCGTTGTTGCAGTGAACAATAAAATGTATTTGCTCTGCAATGTCATATTGGCAACATTGAAGAAATACAATGCATATCAGCATTATACGACTCATAAGGACAACAAATATGCTAAACTAGAAGGAGAACCTCGAAAGTTTGCCCTTAAGAAAATGAAAGATGGAAAGCAGCAGCAGCTACAAATATTCAAAACTACATCAGGACAAGGGACTGACATCACTGAAGTGACACAAAGTAGCATATATACTTGGAAGAAGAGGTAAGCCATTTAGCAATGTGGAAATCATGAAAGAATGCAGTGTTGAAGTTGTGGGAAGTTTTTTAGATTCAGCTAAGGTTAATAAGTACAAACAGCTACCTCTTTCAAGGAGGACCATAACTGATTGGCAATATGAATTAGCTCATAATATAACAGAAAAACGTCATACAATATGCCAAAGCGAAGTCATTTATTATTTAATCGCCTTGGATGAATCCGCTGACATTACCAACTCAATGCAGGTGTTATTTTTTATTCGTGTTATAACTGCAGATTTTCATTGTCATGAGGGATTACTGACTTTGGGTACCCTTACTGCCAGGACACATGGAATTGACATCATCACCATTTTCAAAGAAAAATGCCATGAAGCCAAACTGAATTTATGTAGTGACAAATGGGCCTGGAGTACTGGGGTCCATAGTTTAACAGATATTTATTTAAAGTATACCCAGTAAAATAAAATAAAATAAAATAAAATATTTCCAGAAGCTTTCGGAACTCGTGTCCCTTTCTCAACTGACAGAATTTTTAAATACATTACAAGCAAACTGTGGCACGTTACTCATTCGTCATTGTTGTAGCACGGACGTGTGCTGCCTTGCGCCAGTGATCATCCATCAATAAAACGGTTGTCTCCAGGATTGGATGTATACGCATGCCTTTCTGGCGATTTAATGCCTTAGGGTTGTTCATTATGTTTAGTGACTCTAGCCATAGGCGGTGGCGAAAGTGTCGCGCGTGGTCCACTATCTCAAAGTCGCGCTTGGGGTCAAGATCGTGGTTGGTAGCCCAAAAATGTTCTGCAAGCGCGGACTGGTCAGTTTCGGCAAGCCGGATTGCTCTGTCGTGTTCCGTGAGGCGATCCTGGAGACGTCTCGATGTCTCACCTACGTAGCAACTGTTACAGGCCCTACAGGTGATACGGTACACTACATTGCTGCGTAAGACAGGTGTGACAGGGGTCTTCACACTGGAGACAAGTGAACGTAGGTTCCTACCTGGTAATTGTACACATTTTATGTTGTAACTTCTCAGGATCTTCGAGATACGTCCTGACACTCCTGGATAATACGGAATGTAGGCGGATGATATGCCGACTTGCTTCGGAGGTCTTGGGTTGGAAGTAAGTTCTTGTGCCTGTAACAAGCATCTGTTTAGTACATGGGATGGATAACCGCATCTGGTTAAGTCCGCCTTCACACGGGAGATCTCGTTACGTCTAATTGTGTCGGTGCTGGAATGACTCCAGGCCCTGGAGAACAGGGTGCGGGCAGTGCTACTGAGATGGCTAATAAAATAAAATAAAATAATATTTTATTTTATTTTATTTTACTGGGTATACTTTAAATAAATATCTGAATTTATGTAATTTAGTAAGTGTATGCACAGATGGCACACCTTCCATGAGAAGAAAACATGAAGGATTTGTTGCGTTTCTACAGAAAGAATTGCCAGATCCAGATACTTTGATTTGCTTTCAAAGTATCTGGATTTGCTGATGTATTCTTCATCAGCAGAATCTGTGCCAAATCTACTGTTTTAAGTGACACATTAAACAGAGTTATAGGTATTGTAAACTACATTCGAGCAAATACATCGTGACATTGGCAATTTCACAACATGCTTCAACTTAATGATGAAACATTCAGCATTGATCTGCTATATCATTCTAAAGTGCGTTGGTTGTCCCAAGGACAAATACTTGTCAAAATTTTATCTTTGCAAAAACAAATCAAACTTTTTTGAGGAACTGAATCAACAGTGTGAATTGTGTCTGAATCAAAAGTGGAATTATTCAGAGATATTGCATTTTTGTGTGTGTATGCACACAAAAATGCAATATCTTTTCTGTGTATATGTACACATATAATGTCAAAGCAAGATGAACTGAATATTTTTTTGTAAGGTAAAACCAAACCTAAATATGATATCTGGCCTAAAATACAGGCATTTCAGAAAAAGCTGACCTTTTTCCAAAAAGGTCAGTTTTTTTCGGGAAAGTAATTAATGAACAGGATACAAACAAATAATTAAGGAAATGCAACATGAAAGAATACAATGAATGGTTTGCTGATTTTGAGAACATGATCTCACACTGAAACTAGCTTTTCAACCACACCTGATTGATGTCTTCTAAAGCACCTGATGACTTACAGATGGAATTAATTGAGCTCTCAGAAGATAATATTCTAATGATCTCTATTTGATGCGAAGAAGAATCCTCTTTAAATATGACAAAATGCTGTTGAATACCCACTTCAACATGCTCATCAAATGTTATCTTGTTTTGGCACAATCTACTGTTGTGAATCAACATTTTCATTTATGAAACAAATAAAAACCAGCTTGAGTTCTCAGATGACAGATATTCACTTGAGGACCAATTAAAACTACGCTCAATGATGCTGGAACCAAATATCAGACTACTATCTGGCATTAAGCAGTCGCAAAAAAGTCATTAAATGGTTTGTTGTCTAAATTTGTCCATTTTCATCTTTGCTAAACAAATAAATGTCTTCAGTAATTTTTTTGTTTAAATTCCTCATACAATGATAGGCTGTAATTAAAACTGTAAATATGCTTACAAAAATATAACTTTTTTTGTATATATTTAATTCTCAGCATGCAGCCTAATAGTATCTTGGTTAAATAAAATTCGACCTTCCATTATAAAAAGGTTCTCCACCCCTGTGCTAGACCATAATGGTGATCACACTGAGAAACCATATGAATACAAGTACTGATTGACATTGGCGCCTCCGTAGCCAGGTGGGCAGGAGCAGCAGTGCGTAGCACACGCTTCTTGATTAGACCGGGGTTCGAGTCCGTTACCACCAAATACGGAGGATGCAGAAAGGTCAGGGAATGACCACTGCATATCCCCGGAGCAATATGGACTTAGTTGCTAATGCTCCTAAAAAAAAAAAAAAAAAAAACTGATTCACAAATTCAATATTGTTGCTCAGAAACTGTGGGTACTGCACTGTTAATGTGCTTAACAACAGTCATGCAACATATTACATGTTATTATTATTGTTGCTCTTATATTATTTCTCCCTGATTGGGGGATTCCACTCTGTGATGGGTACTGCTACCAAGTACACAGGGTGGTTGTAATGTCTGGTGTTATTGTTGGTCGAGGAAATCTCTGACTATCCTACAGGTGTTCAGGATTGCCACTTTCTGGAGTTCTTTGTAGGTGTTCTCTGGGAGACCTATTGCTGCTAGGCTGCTATGTAGAGTCTTTGGTACCATACCGGTGGTTGACACGATGATCGGGATGGTCGATACTTCTTGCATATGCCACATCTCCCTGACCTCATGTCTCAAGTTCGTGTACTAATTTTTTCCTCATGGGTTTTCTGGACATTGCTAGTGTTGGGCACCGCTATGTCAATCAGGTAGGTAGCCTTTTCCATCTTGTCCACAAGGGTTATGTCCAGTCTGTTGTGCGGGATGGTCTTATCCGTTATTATGGTGCGGTCCCAGTACAGCTTGTGGGTTCGGGTCCCTCTAGTACTGCCTGGGGTTCGTACTTGTAGTATGGTACACTTTCTTTGGTCATCTGGTATTTCCTCGCTAGCTTCTGATGTATTATCCTGGCTACTTGATCGTGTCTATGAGTGTACTCAGTCTGGGTGATCACCTTGCACCCCACAGAGATGTGTTGGATCCTTTTTGAGGCCAGGTGGCATCGTCGACATGTGTGATGCCACCTGGCATCGCACATGTCGATGATGTTATTATTATTATTCTTATTATTAGCTGTATGGTGCAAGGAAGCCTGAGGCTTATGCTGCACCATCCAAAAAAAAAATTCCCAAGTTACCCTAAGAGAGAGAAGTAGAAGGGAATCACCAAGAAAGAGAAGAATGATGATATCCAGCTTAGGACCCTGGGTGTGCCAAGCCCATACTCACCAGATGTGAGCCTCTGGGGTTAACATGAAAATATTCAGCAGTAAAGTAACAATGTTACTGTAGTGTTAATGGCATGTTCTTCATTTGCAGTGTGCACAGCCATAGAGATCAGATTAATTGTTCATGGTAAAACTTTTCCCTTGATACTGATCTTTGGAACTAAGTTTGTTTTTCATATAATTCTCTTCAGCATCCCTGAAGAACATACCTACCAAATTTTGTTGAATCTCTAGACATCTCAAAATAGTAGTACTTTAATTTTGGCCACCTGGTATAGATTCCTTAGATTATATAAAATTTGCAGATCATATATGAAAGTGGTTCAAGATTTCTCTGGACTTTATTTTTATAAAAAGCACATACATACCAAACTGCAAAATTTATTACTCTTTTTCAACATATTTGTTCCTCTAAATTGACACATTTTTGTCATTGCCATGCCAAGAAATGGATGCAAAAAGTGTAGCAAGAAATAGACTGAGTGTACACTTGATTTCATCATAGACTTAAATTTTTACTTTCCCAAGTGCTCCATTCTTAGTCCCAACAAGCAGTAATTCCTGGGGGCTAAATCTGAACCATAAGGAAGGTGTCTCCTGATTTACCAATCCAAGGTTACCAGTATTGTCCATGTTGAATTTGCTGTATGTGAATGTGCCTTATCATGCAGCAGAATAAATTCCCTTTTGGTGGTAGTTTCTCAGGTCTTTTCTTGCAAACTGCTGTATGCATATCACTGAGAAACAAGTTTCTCTAATACTGAGCATTAATCCTTTTGAATCCCAAAAGACACTTGCCTTGATCTTGTCAGCTGAAGCTTGTTTTGAATTGTTTGATTGAGGTGATTCTTTGTGCCCTCATTCCGTTCCATGAAATTATGAAACAAAATAGTGTACCCATAAGTTGTCACAAGTTCACTGCAGGAATGCATTTCAATCCAGTTTAAACCAGTTTGGATGTTCAGTGGAAACAGTAGTGCATTGTGTCTTCTGTTCAAACATCTGCATCATTGAGACTCGCCGAACGACAAGCTCATGAATAATGAATAATTGCTTCTACACTTCAAACACATTATGCACACTTTTAGTGTTGTATTGTGCATTATAATTCTGTTTTACAAAATCAGTTCCTTGACACGACATATGTTCATATCTGTGATATCCGCTTCTTAAAACACACAATATGGAGAGTATTGTGTGTTTTAATGCAAGGAGAATTCAAACTGATTTTACCGTCTTTTAACAGAAATGTGATGATATTGCACAATTCTGCACTCGGAACAACAGAGTCTGATTCCATTTTGTACTGCTTTTAATGTGCATGCACGGTGGGCATGGCTGTGTGTCAGAGACCAAGAGCAGTGTTTCAGTCATTTGCCATAAACAGTATTTTGCTGTTTTATGCACAAACTTTCAGTAAAAAAAGTCCAGATAAAATTTGAACCACCTTTGTAATTATAAGGTGAGTAGTAAATATTCAGTCTTTTTTATTTTAAAGGGCGGAGTATGTGTTGATCTTAGTAACATGAATAATATTCTTGAGGTAAATACTCAAGACTTTGATGCAACAGTAGAGCCTGGTGCTACTCGTCTCGCTTTAAATGGCTACATTAAAGACACTGGATTATGGTTTCCAGTAGGTAAGCTGTTTAAATATCAGTTTTTGAAAAATCAATTATTAATTCTTTTTCTTTCTTTTTTTTTGTTGGCGCATCAGCTTCTGTGGCCATGATGCACCTCCCAAGGTTTTTGCAGTACTTTGATCCAAACACGAGGCGGGAATTGAACCCGCGACCTTTGGGTTGCCAGGCAGGCACTTTACCCACCCGGCTAGCCCGGTCAGCTAATTATTAGTTAAATATTATTTCTCAGCAAAATGTTTTGAATCTCCACATCACAAATTTTGTGTAAATTTTTGTTTAGAAGACTAAATGCAACAAGGCATAATATGTTAGGGTTGAAATTGACTATATAATATTGGTGTAAATAATGTGATATGCCATCACAGTTGTGAAGTTAACTTCACAACCGTGATGGCATGTTTGCATTACTAGGGTACCTGCCCGCCCACTGATGAGAGTGGCGCCTCCGTAGCCAGGTGGGAAGGAGCAGCAGTGCGTAGCACAGGCTTCTTGATTAGACCGGGGTTCGAGCCCGTCACCACCAAATACGGAGGATGCGGAAAGGTCATGGAATGACCACCGTATATCCCGGAGCAATATGGCCTTAGTTGCTAATGCGCCTAAAAAACCAAAATAACAATAACAAATAACAATAACCCACTGATGAGTGAGCCAACAAGCTCCGAAATGGTGCTGTCTGGGTGGTGGTGCCCACTGAGAATAAATAACAGTAGTGTCCTCTATTAGAGAAGTGTTGTTTATTCAAAGTACTGCAATACCTGGTATCTCATTGTGAAGGTAGCCACAATATGAGATAAAATCAAACGATGCCTTAACACTACTTATTTTTATTTTTTTTTTATGTAGTTAAACTTATGGGTAAACTATGGTGTATTTACACCAGTATTATATAGTAAATTTTTGTGTAGATAACTTATATTTTTATATGGAGGTGCTATCATAAGAAGAAGAAGAAGAATCAGAAAAAATAATAAAATGGTAAAAAGATATATAGCAGACAGTGAATACCTTTTCACATTTATTTTTAACAGTCTTTTTTTGCCGTTGAAGCTATCACTAAAGGCAAAAGTGTGCCACAGTGGTAATTTTGGCCATACAATGTATAGCTATACCGGAGCATAGTTTGTCATTTGAAAGCATGTGATAGCAGTGTGGAATAAGTTATTAAGAGAGACATTTTTACCTCCAGGGGCTCACATCATCTGGTGAGTATGAGCTTGGCACACCCAGGGTCCTGAGCTGTATATCATCATTCTTCTCTTTCTTGGTGATTCCTTTCTACTTCTCTCACTCAGGGTATCTCGGGAATTTTTTTTTTTTTTTTTTTTGGGTTGGTGCAGCATAAGCCTCAGGCTTCCTTGCATCATGTGGCTAATAATAATAATACCAGTTGATCGAAGAAAGTGTACCGTACTACAAGAACGAACCCAGGCAGTGCTAGAGACCCCAAAACACAAGCTGTACTGGGACCGCACCTTAATAATGGATAGGACAATTCCGCACAACAGACCGGACATAACCCTTGTGGACAAGAAGGAAAAGGCTATCTATCTGATTCACATAGCGGTACCCAAAACTGGCAACCTGCAGAAAATCCATGGGGAAAAATCAGGAAGTACACGAACCTAAGACAGGAGATCAAAGAGATGTGGCATATGCAACAAGTAACGACCATCCCGATCATTGTGTCAATCACAGGTATGGTGCCTAAGACCCTACAAAACAGCCTAGCAGCAATAGGTCTCTCAGCGAACACCTACAAGAAACTCCAGAAAGTCGCAATCCTGAACACCTGTAGGATAGTCAGAGAGTTCCTTGACAAACAGTAACACCAGACATAACAACAACCACCCTGTGTACTTTGTAGCAATACCCTTCACGAGGTGGAAGCCTCAATCAGGGAGAAATAATATAAGAATAATAATAATAATAAAACCACCCTGTGTACTTGGCAACAGTACCCGTCACAGAGTGGAATCCCCCAATCAAGGAGAAATAATAGAGCAACAATAATAATAATAATAACAAAGCATAGTGGAATGCTGGAAAAAACTGAAAAACAGAGTTTGTCAGTTTAGTGTGTTGCTGTTACAGCAGGATTACAATCACTGAAGAAGTGGAGGAGAAAACATCTGCAAATTGAATGAATTTTAGACTGTTAATAGTAAATAGATTCTAAACTTTACGTAGATGAAATGCTTTCATTTCAAGTATTTAGGGAAAGAAGCATTAATACTAAATACTGAAAATAAAGGGATGTGCTCTGGAATAGCAAACAGGAAACACTTTATATCAAATAAGATAGTTAACATAAGATAAAGATGAATAAGAGATAAGAGTAAGATGAATTTTAAAGTGAATTATTCCTTGTGAATTAAGTTAGAATATTGAATATTTCATATCAGCTCCAATATAAACAAACAAATTTCTATACCCTCTCGTAAACCTGTGTCTTATGGTAATAATTAGAGAACATTCCCTTGGGGTGGATGGGATCTATCCAGTTATATTAAAGGAGGCAGCAAAGGAAGTAAGCAAACCCTTAGCCATAATTATGAGAGCTTCCTTGGACTCAGGGGAAGTACCCATGGACTGGAGATGTGCAAATGTGACCCCAATTCACAAAGGAGGATCAAAGGGCGACACAATTAATTATAGACCTGTTAGTTTAACTTCTGTTCCTGGAAAATTAATGGAGGCACTGGTTAAAGAAGCACTGCAGGATCATCTAGATAAGACTTCAGTTTTAGCTCAGGCACAGCATGGTTTTGTTAAGGGGAAGTCTTGCCCGACCAATTTGATTGGATACTATGATGCAGTCACAAAAGAACTGGATGCAGGGAATAACTTTGATATTATATACTTGGATCTTAGAAAGGCTTTTGATACTGTTGCACATGGAACACTGCTGCACAAATTGGAGCAGTGTGGCGTTGGAGGCAAATTGCTGCTATGGATAAAGGGGTGCTTGAGGGGGAGAAGACAGAGAGTGGTAATCAATAGACACTGCTCATCGTGGACTAATGTTATTAGTGGAGTCCCTCAGGGTTCAGTATTGGGTCCATTATTGTTTTCTGTATTTATGAATGATATTGATGATGGTATATCAAGCTTAATGTCCAAGTTTGCAGACGATACGAAGGTTGGCAGGGTTGTCAAGGACACTACTGACACTATGCTACTGCAACAGGATCTGGAAAGGTTGAGCAGATGGGCTGAGAGGTGGCAAATGAAGTTTAACATTGACAAATGTAAAGTACTACATATGGGAAACAGCAACCCCAGAGCAATGTATCAACTCTGTGGTACTACACTGACAGTGGTAGAGAATGAAAGGGACCTGGGGGTGGTTGTGCAGGCAGATATGAAGTTTTCTGAGCAGTGCAGACAGGCTGCAAGAGTAGCTCATGGTGTATTGTCGATGATATATAGGAATTTTTCTAGCAGGGATAAGGAGGTGATTATTCCCTTGTATAAGGCAATGGTCAGGCCATACCTAGAGTACTGTATACAGATCTGGAGGCGTCATTTCAAGAAGGATGTCGAGATGCTGGAACGAGTACAGCGAAGGGCAATAAGATTAGTGAATGGAACAAAGGGGTGCTCTTTACGAAGAAAGGCTAAGTTTTGCAAATTACAGTGTCTGGGGACTAGGCACCAGCGAGGTGATCAGATAGAGGTGTATAAAGCCTTGAATGGTTTGAGCATGCTCAATGCTGATGGGATTCTTCCTCTTGCTCAGAAAAATCACCTGAGAGGGCATAAATTCAAATTGAGAAAAGACAGATCTAGGATAGATGTGAGGAAATTTTCCTTTAGCCAGCGGGTGGTTGGTTGGTGGAATAGACTTCCATCCCTTGTCGTGGAAGTTGATAGCCTAAATAAGTTTAAGGCTCAGCTGGACAGGTATTTCGAACGAACAGAGGGGTGAAGTGGAAGTGGTTATTTTTTATTTATTTATTTATTATTATTATTATTATTATTATTATTATTTATTTTTTTTTTTTTTGGCTGATGCTGCATAAGCTTGCTTTCTTGCATTAAATGCCTCTACTAATGCTAATGCTAACATATATATTTAAGCAGGTCAGATTGCTTGTAGTCTGATTATCTGCAGGACTAATATAGATGGTGTTTCTGTTAAAATGCATTAGCATTAGCAGAGGCATATGATCCAAGAAAGCAAGCTTATATAACATCAGCCAAAAAAAAAAAAAAAAAAAACCTTCCCATTTCACCCATTCATTCTCTCCCAAAGTGTGTCTTGTTCAGCTTGCTTTGAATTTATTTAAGCTGTCAACTTCGACGAGAGATGGAAGTTTGTTCCACCAATCAACCACCCACTGGCTAAAGGGAAATTTCCACACATCTATTTTACAACTGTCTTTCCTCTATGCCCCCTCAGGTTTGTAATCTGAGCAAAAGGAAGAATCCTATCAGCATTGAGCTTGCTCAAACCATTAGCATTAGCAAAGGCACATGATGCAAGAAACCAAGCTTATATAGCATCAGCCAAAAAAAAACAAAAAAAAAACCCTTATTTCACCCATCCACTCGCTTCAAATGTTTGTCAAGTTCCGCCTTGAATCTATTTAAGCTATCAACTTCTATGACGACAGATGGAAGTTTCTTCCACTAATTAACCACCCGCTGGCTAAAGGCAAACTTCCGCACATCTATTCTACAACCATCTTTCCTCAATTTGAATTTATGCCCTCTCAGGCAATTATTCTGAGCAAGAGGAAGAATCCCATCCGCATTGAGCATGCTCAAACCATTCAAGGCTTTATACACCTCAATCAGATCACCTTGCAGGTTTCTAGTCTCCAGACACTGTAATTTGAAAAACTTAAACCTTTCTTCGTAAGAGCAACCCTTTGTTCCATTCACTAATCTTGTTGCCCTTCTCTGTATTCGTTCCAACAGCTTTACATCCTTCTTAAAATGAGTCCTCCAGACCTGTATACAGTACTCAAGGTGTGGCCTGACCATTGCCTTATACAAGAGGATAATCACCTCCTTATCCCTGCTAGAAAAATTCCTGTATATCATTGACAAGACACCATGAGCTACTCTTGCAGACCGTCTGCACTGCTCAGAAAACTTCATATCTGCCTGCACAATTACCCCCAGGTCCTTTTCATTCTCTACCACTGTCAGTGTGGTACCACAGAGTTGATACGTTACTCTGGGATTATTGCTTCCCATATGTAGTACTTTACATTTGTCAATGTTAAACTTTCATCTGCCACCTCCCAACCCATCTGCTCAACTTTTCTAGATCCTGTTGCAGCAGTGTACTGTCAATAGTGTCCTTAATAACCCTGCCAACCTTTGTATCGTCTGCAAACTTGGACATTAAGCCTGTTATACCATCATCAATATCATTTATAAATACAGAAAACAAAAATGGACCCAACACTGAATCCTGAGGGACTTCACTAATAACATTAGTCCACGAAGAGCAGTGTCCATTGATTACCACTCTCTGTCTTCTCCCACTCAACCATCTCTTTATCCATAGCAGAAATTTGCCTCCAATGCCACACTGCTCCAATTTGTGCAACAATATCAAAGGCTTTTCTAAGATCCAAATATATGATATCAAAGTTATTCTTTGCATCCAGTTCCTTTGTGACTACATCATAGTATCCAATCAAATTAATCAGACAAGTCTTCCCCTTAACAAACCCATGCTGTGTCCGATCTATAACTGAAGTCTTGTCTAGATGATCCTGCAATGTTTCTTTAACCAGTGCCTCCATTAATTTCCCTGGAACAGAAGTTAAACTAACAGGTCCGTAATTACCTGTGTCTCCCTTTGATCCTCCTTTGTGGATTGGGGTCACATTTGGACATCACCAGTCCATGGGTACTTCCCCTGAGTCCAGGGAAGCTCTCATAATTATGGCTATGGGTTTGCTTACTTCCTTTGCCGCCTCCTTTAATATAACTGGATAGATTCTATCCACCCCAGGTGCCATTCAAGGCCTTATACACCTCAATCAGATCACCTTGCAGGTGTCTAGTCTCCAGGCACTGTAAGTTGCAGAACTTAAGCCTTTCTTGGTAAGAGCAACTCTTTGTTCTGCTCACTAATCTCATTGCTCTTCTATGTACTCGTTCCAGCAGCTCTGCATCTTTCCTAAAATGAGGCCTCCAGACTTGTATGTAGCGCTCAAGGTGTGGTCTGACCACTGCTTTATACATGGGGATAATCACCTCCTTATCCTTACTAGCAGATTTCCTATATATCATTGACAAGACCCCATGAGCTACTCTTGCAGCCTGTCTACACTACTCAGAAAATTTCATATCTGACTGCACAATTACTCTGAGGTCTTTTTAATTCTCCAATACCCTGAGTGTAGTACTGCACAGTTGGTATGTTACTCTGGGGTTACTGCTACCCATGTGCCACACTTTGTATTTGCCAATGTTAAACTTCAGTTGCCAGCTCTCAGCACATCTGCCCAAGTACTGCACTGAGGTCTATCTCCTTATTTTTAAGTTTAGGCTATTTGTCCAGGACCTTCTTTATTTTTGGGCTGAAATTTTTGAATTTGTCATTTAAATTGGACTAGGTATTACCATTTATATTTTACAATTTCTAAATATAAATTTGCGTAATCTGCTTTTTTCGTAATGGAAAAATTATTCCTTGTTCTCAGTTTAGTCTAAAAACATTATTAGTTTTATGTTAAACAAAACAAAAAAAAATAGTTGTATGTGATGGTCTCTTTTCAGTAGGCACATTTGGTTGTGTCAAAAAGCTAGCTGTACAAGGGCAGTTATGTATCATACCTCCTATTACAAATAATGATGAAAGAAATAACACTCAAAAGAAGTATTTAAAAAAAAAGTCTGGGGTGGAAATCAGCAATTTCACAAAATAGAAGTTTAAGGGAAGAAACAAATGCACAATAAAATCATTATCAGGCAATAAAAAAAGAGGATAAATGAAATAAGAATGGATATTTCGGTGCTTAATGTTCTGATTTTGGCTGCTTCTTATCAAAACTTTGTGATTGATTTTGGTTGTTTGTTATTAAAACTTAGTTATTAAAACTTAGTTATTAATAACTCTCACCAACATTGTATGGTTTCTGCTATTATTTCCACAAATGAAAGGTAACACTATAACTAATAACAACATCTTTCTGTCATCCCCACATTTATACTGCAAAACCAATAACAATCAAATTTCCACCACTGAGAATGTAGTGGACATTCTATAATGCTCAGTTTTATATAATCCCATCAGTTTGAACTCTTCAAAATCCTACAGTAGGAACTCTTCAAAGTTCCTACAGTAAAAGGAACTTTTACTGTAATACTGTAAAATGGATGCAAAAGTGAAAGTCACATTGAAAGTCATCATATGCTTGTTTTATAGTTGGCTTTGATTATTTAAATCATCTAGAACTATGACCTTAAATGGTTAATAAATAGTGAGTGAATGCATGCAGGATGTCCACAAACCTCCCTTACAAAACTGAAACATTTTATATGAATAGGGCACATGATATAAACTTAAAACCACCTCTTAGTGATAGAGGATATCTTCAAATTTTTATTCACCAACCAGAATTGTGTGTGCTACATTAGAATGCAATATAATTACAAAATTATAGTCATGGTAGAATTTACCAACAATCAACCACTTCTGTATGATCTGTAATGGGTATGGTTTCATCTTCAGATGGTGATAACATGTTACACACTGTTGACCTTGATGTGTTAAGCTCATGACTGGCATGTCATATGGATTTCCCTGGGCTTTGCATAAAACTTCCTCAAACCAGCTCCACTGCTTCCTCACTGACCTTAGTTTGGCCACCACTTTGACCAGGATGTACAAACAAGAAAACTTTGAGTTTTCCATACCATTGCAGAACTGTAGGTCTATTCAGTACTGTGTTTGAAATTTATGCATAACAACAGTGGTAGACTATAGGTTGTTGAACCAAAGTACACACTGTGCGTTCTAAGGATTGGTAAATTTATTATGATTACAGTTTTGTGATTATGTTTCCATCTACTGTAGCATGCACATTTTCCAGTTGATGACTAAAAACTTGAAGGTTTCATCTATCACCTGGAAGTAGTTCAGGTTTGTGTCATATATCCTATTCATACAATAATGTTTTAGTTTTATAAAGGAGTTTTATGAACACCCTGTATATCTTAGCAACTTCTCTCTCAGACAACATATGCATGTCACCCCGCCAGCTATTAACAGGATCCAGGCATATGGTGACCTGTTGACTCCAGTAAATACTTGCTACCATCATATGGTACTCAAAAGGCAACGTTCAGTTTTTTTTATATATATAGAGAGAGAGGTTAGACATATACTAGTTCCAGTAAACAATAAAGAAATTTTTTTCCTCTTCATTCTGGAAACATATTCATAAGCTACTTGTGCTGGCACTTGAACTAGTCCTTTCACTTTACTCTTGTTCTAATCATCCTTTTAATGCTAAAGTCCTCTCTGAAAGTATAATGGGTTCCCTACTTGTGACTTCTTTTGAGAGATTTGAGCCTGAATCTTGAATATGGGGATCCTTAAAGGCTTCTTCAGTTAGGGCTGTGGTTAACTGATCTTAGGTGGAAGATGTAGGATTCCTCCCCACTAGTTATTCCAGGTTTTTCAACCAGAACAGCATGCAAATCTCCATTCACTTGCACAGGCATAATACACAATAAAGATCACACCTAGTATCATGTGATCCCATGCACTTAGCCAAAGTAGTTGATTTGGCAAGGACCATCCCAGACCAACCACAGTCTTACATAGTGTGTGCTATAAGAGGGTGGCCTGTTACCATGATCTTTTATGGTATTCATGTCCTCACTTGAAATAAGCCTGTGATATATTTCACCTTCATTTTCTTTCATTCCATTTTTGATATACCTGCACATAAACTGGATGAATGCAGCTGAACAGTGATATAACAAGTCACTGTAGAACTGTTCAGCTGCTCTGCTTCTGCACTATTGTGCATATTTTATCACTGAGTTTCATTTTTACAGCAGTACAGGAAAACTACTTTTCTTTTGTAGTTATAATTTTTTCTACATGATTTACCTTTTGTCTTCTTTAATGACTACAGCAGGTCAAGTCATTGGAATCATTTCTAAACTTGGTGCTGACTGAAATTTTGGATGGCACCAGCAAAAGATTTTAATCAAAATTTTCAATTCCACACAAAAGAATAAATATAGTTAAAAAATAAAAAAATACATTAATTGGATGCCATTAAATTAAAGTGCATCTAACTAGCTAAAACTAATCTTTAATTTAATTTAACATTAAAGTACATCTAACTAGTTAAATGAATAAGGCTGCCTATCTAGTCTAATTCATCTACAAGTTTAAAAACCATGGTGAGTGCAGGAATATAAATGATGCCAGAATAGTTATACCCTACAGACCTTGCATTGTGGCAACATCATTAAATAATGATGGCCTCCCTCCCAATGAGTATAAGAGCAACTTCTGATTTGCTGCTATGCCACTCTCACTTTAATGCATGGTTATACTATATATTAAACTAAGTACAAATGCCCCATTAGTTATGTAGTACTTGCAGTTTATGTCTAGGTCCCCCCTCCAAAAAATCATTTATGCAAATGAAATGTGTATATATGTGAAACTATGTTCCCTTCACCCTTCCTTCATGAAAAAATCACAGAGAAGAGTATATATCATTGGTTGTTATCATTTTTCAGTAATGTCAAAAATTTGGCACTTAGCAGCAAAACAGAATGATCTTCTTAAGCTTTACTGCTTGTACTCATAGTGACAAAGCATATAAAATAAAACCCAGAGGGGTGGGTCTAGAACCACACTCTCCTTTGGCAGTAGTTGTATAATTGGGGTGGCCCAAAGGGTCTATTTTTCTAATTGTGGCTTTATTGATGTGCTATAAATGATATATTAGGACTACTGTTTACTGTGTGGTGGTTTACTTTAGTGGTCCTAATAAAGAAATTGTTTACAGCATATCCATACACCCACAGATACCAGTTAACATTTGGAGATTACTTTCTACTACTTTTCTACACCAAACTAGGCATCTTCAAGGACCTCATCCTTAAACATCCTTATACCTGTCAGGGTGAAGCCAGCCTTATTCATTTAACTAGTTAGATGTACTTTAATGTTAAATTAAATTAAAGATTAGTTTAGCTAGTTAGATGCACTTTAACCTTGGCCACGAACTGTTTCATTAAAACCATCTAAAAATAATAATCCATACCTTACTTACTTCATAAATAAAATAATCAAAATACTATATTTCATTTCTCAGCCCTACCTTCACAATTCAGCACCATTTTCATTCCCTACCTCAGCAACTGAATCATTAGGCTGGCAACATTGTATAACTTTTCTTAATTTATTTCACCAGTGGGACTAGATCAAGCAACTACTTCTTCAATCTTTATTTCTGCCATCTGTCATCAGAAGGTCAATGTACAGCCTAAATGTGAATATCAAGCTGCAATATGTGAAGCAGATATACAGAAAAGAAAGTTGTTGCTTCTCAAATCAACAACAACTTGCTTAAAGTATACCCCACTATGGTATACTGACCTTAGTGAAATTAGTGAGCATTACATCTCTGAATCAAATGGATTTAACTGCCACACCACCAGGGTATTTCCTATGGACTGTTTTCAAATGAGATATAAATACAAAGGGGCTTTTTTTTTAATTAATTGCAACCTTGGAAAAATAATCATCTCTCAGAATGGATAGATATATTCAAAATATGCTCTCTCCCCCCACCAGATATAGTCCAAAAATATGTGTCCCCACCAGTTTCAGTAACTAGACTCAGATGTCTCAGTTATCAGACACAAGAGAAGCACTCCCTGACAACCAGCATTTCTACATTGAATTACCTTATGCAGATCATCCAGATTAGTGGCACAGAGAAAGATGACATCCTGAAGACAGGATGTCATCCAGAATAGTGGCACAGAGAAAGATGACATCCTGTCTTCAGGCCACAGAGTTCATGTGACTCTACCAACCTATAAATCTTTGAACAGCTAACACCCTTCTCCCATGTCAGTCTAGTGTATATTGTTCTGAAATCTAGTGGCAGTCCAGAGAAAATACTGTTTTTAATTCTTTAAATCCACAGTTATTTTAACTACTTATATTATTATTTTTGATGTTTAAATTAAGTACATATAAATTGAACACTGTGTGAGTGTTATCTAGTAATTTATAATCAGTTTTTTTTATGTGATAAATCACAGTGCTTACATTGTCAAAATAATTATAATTGTATTCCATTCCTTCTTCATCTACAATTTTTTTTTTTTGCATCTGTTGCATTGGCAGTGGACTTTAGTGTAATTCTTTTGTAACTCTTTTTATAAGTTAGAGTAATAAAAGCTATCCCTGTTTAATAAAAATTGTTGACCTTTTGCACTATAACCCTCCCAGCTGATAAAATAAATGAAAATTTTAAGTAGAATAAAATGTGATAATTAGTATTGCAGTGAATATATAATTCTTTATGGCTTAATTACTTGATATTTATTTAATTTTTATTTTATTTAAGGCTTGTATTAATAGTTATGATAATTTTTATACATCATTAGACCCTGGAGCAGATGCTTCATTGGGTGGTATGTCATCAACTAGTGCTTCTGGGACAAATGCAGTACGATATGGAACAATGAAAGAAAATATTTTGAACTTGGAAGTTGTTTTAGCAGATGGTACAGTATTGTATACTGCTGGAAAGAATAGGAGAGCAAGGTATATTTTGTTCAAATCTGTTTTATGAATAATACATACAGCAGACTCTCGATTAACCGGCATCGGATTAACCGGGACACTTCAAGACTCCAAATTAAAAAAAAAAAAAAAAAATCAACCAGAAATCAAAAAATTCAAGTAATAACTGGAATAGGTATAAACAGATATTTTGCAAGCTGTAAATAAGCAACAAGCAGCATTATAAGTCGTCATTGGGAGATTAGTGTACCTATTATCTTGCAATCCCCGCTGTCTTCACAGCCGCCGCTCAGAAAAAAGAAAAAAAAAAAAAGAGAGATAAAATATTTAGTTTGTTTTAGTACATCACATCAACTGTTGTGTTCTGTTGCAGTGCAAAAGGACAAATTTTGTTTCGTTATTTATGTTAGGGATGTCGGAATTTTCTCCTTTTTTTTTTTGTTTATAAATCGTGAAAATGATGGGTAAATGCAAAAGAGTTCCGTTTTCAGTTAAACAAAAACTTGAAATTATTCAAAGGTTTGAAAATGGTGCATCTGTTAAATCTCTAAGGAATCATTACAATAAGGATGTATTAAAATGGCCAAACATTAACAAGTATCACACGAAATTCAGATTTGTCAATAATAATATAGTAGCAATATGTTATTAGTCATTTCCGAGTTACGTAAAACTCGACGAAGTAAGAAGTCCTGGAATGTATCTCTTACGTATGTTGGGGACTTTTGTATTTTTGGATTAACCGGGAAGTCGATTATCTGGGATTTGTTTTTTACCATCTATCTCAGAAAATTGAGAGTCTACTGTATATTATAATGTTTAAAAGTTGCTTCAAGTTATAAGTATTTGCATTTAAAAAATATTGGGATTGTACCTAACAATAAGGTTTGATAAACACAGATGGGTTTGCTGAATACCTCACTTTTTCCAGCAGTAGGTGGAATAACCATCAAACAATGTGTTTTTGTCCATTAATCTGAACAAAAGTTAAGGTTGAATATGTCACCCCAATGTTCGTTACATGTGAGGTATATGTACATTTTTATATTATAAACAATATTATATTATGTATGTTGCAGTTGATTGTATTTTAATTTATATAAACACAGATTGTTATAACACAACTGATTATATATATTTATTTAATTCAAGGACAAGAGAATTAACAAGAAAGGTATTTTCACTTCATCATGTGACATGAGGAGGAGAATTTTCTGTGTAATGGCTGTTCCAGGAGACTTTTTTTTGTATGCTATTTTCCCCCCTTGGTGACTTATTTTTAACATGTGGCTTCTAGATCTTTAACAAATCTGATGAGGCCTGAACATATTGTACATATTTATACATACTCTAAGGTAGATTTTCATCAGGAACACACCAACCATGATTTCACGTACTACATCTTGCATCTGTCTTCCAATACCACTTAGGGTACTCTCTCTATAAACAGCAGAGCCTGGCACTACAGCATTCAGCATTGGTGTTCTATGCAAAGAATGGGCCAGAGATATAATACAATCTAACTGAGTTCCAATGGGAGATGATTGTTTGTACTTGGACTAGCTTAGCATAGGCAAGTATCCTGGATACAGCTAACTTTATCCAGTGTTTCTGTAAATTTTTGTCTTATGTATATCTGGAGTGATCTAGCTGTTAAAGAACCACCAGCCAAAAGTCCATATGGACAAAACACTTATTGTTAACCAAAGGGGCATGGGGAGGATCTGATGTGCTGTTTAGCAGACAGGATATGCCATAGTGGAGCAACTGTACAATACAACATAGGAGTGAATGCCCCATTTCAACATGGACTGGAGTGGGGGAAGAATAGATGGACCCTAACTGTGCTCTGATTTTAGTTTCATTATGGATTAAGGTTTTGCTACTTTGAGGAATTAACCACTATTTATATCATTACTTCTATGGGAAAATGCATTCAGGACATTGGACTTAATGAATAGGCTTTTGAAAACCCATTCATAATTTTTACCATATCTAATGTAATAAAATGTGATATCCAAGCTAGAATAAAATTTCTCAAAAATTCAGGAATTTTTGGGAAAATTTTTTGCCAAAAAAAAAACATTTCCCATATCATCAGTCTATCCTTTCTAATAGTCTGCATAGTTCCTTGAATTTATTCAAACTATGCAATCTACAACACCAGACAGAAGTTTATTTCAATGATCAACTACTTGCTGACTGAAGGCAAATTTCAACACATCTGTCCTTCAACCATTCTTCATCAGTTTGAATATATACCCCCTTGTGTATAGTCTGAGCAAGAGGAAGGATTCTGTCAGCAGTGAGCTTATTCAGTGTAGTCAGTGCCTTAAAATACCTTAATCAGATCTCCTCACAGCTGCCTAGTCTCCAGACACTGAAATTTGAAGAACGAAGCTTTTCCTGGTAAGAGCACCCTTCTGTTCCCCTCACTAGTCTCTTTGCTCTTCTCTGCACCCATTCCATTAGATTTGCATAGTAGTATACTATAGTCGAAGTTTCCTAGGAAGTTTGCTGTAAATTTCTCAGATGGGAAGAGGTAACTGAGGTGAGCACAAGAACAAAATTGATTAAAAAGTTGATTTGGGGATGTGACTCCTAATAGTGATTTGACTACTTGAGAAGTCTGAAAAACAGTTCCACAAATAATTATTATTACTGTTAATCTCTCTGGTAAACTAATAATAAAAATAATAATTTCAGCATAATTACTCATTATATTTCTCACTCCCACACCTGTGGTTTGCTTTGCTGGCCCTCCTGTGAGGTATGGGCCACACTGCTCTGGCTGCCCTACCCTAGTTTGCTGTTGACATGGACTATACATTAGACAACTGGCAGTTGAGCTATTGCAGCTGCCAGCTCACTAAAAAGTACCCCTGCTGATGGTCCATCACAAGGAAATACACTCATGCATGGAGAGTGGAGCCATTGGGGACTGCACAAAATTAATATATTTGCAAGGAAGATAGGCTTTTGCTGCAAAAAGGAAACAACTTTGTTATACTCTTCCTGCTACCAGACTTCACCCATAACCATCTGGGAGGGCAGTTTATTCCAGTAGTCAGTAACACTTAGTTTATTCCAGTAGTAATGCTCATGGAGTTGATGGTAAATTCGAAGGAGGTCGTGAGAGGAGTTTGGTAAGTTTGAAGGAGGTCGTATCGACCCATTATAGTTAATTATCTCTCATCAGTTAGTTGATTATCTCTCCCATCGTTAGATTTGGGAGAGATTCCTCTGAATTAGAGAAGTGACACTGTATCATGAATACACAGAGGCAGCACTAATAGTAAAGTAAGTAGAGTTGTTGTTTGTTATTTGGTTTTTAGGAGCATTAGCAACTAAGGCCATATTGCTCTGGGGATGTGCGGTGGTCATTCCCTGACCTTTCCGCATCCTCCATATTTGGTGGTCACTGGCTCGAACCCGGGTCTAATCAAGAAGCGTGTGCTACACACTGCTGCTCCTGCCCACCTGGCTATGGAGGCACCAGTGAGTAGAGACTGGTCAGTCTGATTTCAGTGGTTGGTAAAATCATGGAAACAGTGAGAAAGAGTGCAAATATGACTTTAAAATGGAAATGGAATTCTAAAGGCTGTCTAGTATGGTTTTTGTTAAGGGAAAATCATGTTTAACTAACTTGGTTAGCTATTTGGACACAGTTACTCATGAGCTGATTATAGGGAATAATTTTAAGATTGTTTATTTGAATTAACAAAGCATTTGACACAATCCCTCATGAGGGGTTACTGTATAAGCTGAAACATTCTGAAATCACAAGTAAGATTTTAAGATGGATTGCAGGATGGCTGCAGGATAAGAAGTAGAGGGTTGTGATTAATGATTTATTCTTTAGATTGTTTTAACTTTAGAAGTGGGATTCCCCAAGGATTGGTTCTGGAATCACTGTTGTTTCTGATTTTCATAAGATGAGGGCATGGTATCAAAATTTGCAGATGATGTGAGGATTTGGAGAGTGGCTAATGATCAGTGCCCAGCAGTGCTTCTTCAGGATCACTTAAATAGGCCTCAGGGATAGTTAGAAAAGTAGCTATGTTTTAATACAGGTTGTCCGTAAATGATGTTTCCGATTTTGTTATTTTTTTTATTCACAGTTACTTCAAGCTACACTCATGAAATGCATACCAGCTGAAAGATCAATTGAATAAGTTTTATGAAGGTACATAAAGTCATTGGTAAAGTTCAATGTGGGCACCATGAGTAACTCAAACGATATCATAGCGAT
The DNA here is from genome assembly GCF_048544385.1 of Mastigoproctus giganteus. Taxonomy (NCBI): domain Eukaryota; kingdom Metazoa; phylum Arthropoda; class Arachnida; order Uropygi; family Thelyphonidae; genus Mastigoproctus; species Mastigoproctus giganteus. Next base: position 194,477,498 of record NC_143576.1, on the reverse strand, counting down.
ATTCAATCTCCTGCCACCCACTCTGTGCTTCATTTCGCAATAAATTTTACCAAAGGCCTTTGTGATCTGTGCCTTCAGCTGTTGGTAGTGGAAGGATGTATACATTGTCCTTCACATAATCCCACAAAAAGAAATCCTGTAACAACAGATTTTGTTGCATGAAATGCTAACACCCAAACGCTTTCTCCGGCCTGGTTGCCATTTTGCCATTCTGGCGAATGTAGCACTGCGTAGCAGGCAGAATGCAAAACTGGCAGTCGAGTGCCAATTTAAAAAAACTTATCGAATTTATCTTTCAGCTGGTAAGTGTTTCATGAGTGTAGCTTGAAGTAGTTCTGAATAAAAAAATATCAAAATCAGAAACATCATTTGCAGACACCCTGTACACTTGGTGGATTGAATTTAAAACAGTAGAGGAAGAAAAGAATTTGGAAGATACTATACAGTCAGACATGAAGTTCTGCTCTGAGAAGTGTAAAAATTGCCAAGGAAGGCCATAGTGTCCTCTTATTGATTATTTGTTTATTGATATAGGAGATCATAATCCACTGTATACGGGAATTGTAAGACCACACTTGGAATGTCGTGTCCAAGTATGGAGGCCACACCAAAAAAAAAAAAAAACATCAAGTTTCTTCAAAGAGACCAAAGACTGGCATCTCACTTGATGAGACCTGCCAAAGGGCACCTCTATGAGGAAAGGCTTGAATATGTGGGCTACAGAGCTTAGCAGCCGGGCACCTTAGAGGGGGACCTGATTAAGTTCTAGAAGACTCTGAGAGGGATCATAAAATGAATAAAGATGAATTTTCACTGTTATAGTTGATTCCAGAACTAGGGACCATAAATTGAAATTACAGAGAATGAGAAGACTGGTTTGTTGGAAGTTGTCTTTTAGTCAGCAAATTGGTAATTACTGAAATATGTTTCTTTGAGGATAGTTGAAGCTGACACCTTGGGGAGCTTTGAGATTCAAAGGTCAGCTTGCATAGTTACTTATGTGAGGGGGGAAACATATAGGTTGTTTTCTTCTTAATTGTTTTTTTTTCTTTTAATTTTTATATATATAAATATTATATATAATATTATATTATTTAAATATTATATTAATTTTTGAATATTATATTAGAGTATAGTTAGATAAATACAGATACTTGTGTATAGGTAGATAGATAGATAGATACTTGTATAGGTATATAGATAGATATAGATACTTGTATAGGTATATAGATAGATATAGATACCTGTGTATAGCTAGAGAGATAGATATAGATACTTGTGTATAGGTAGATAGATAGATATAGATACTTGTGTATAGGTAGATAGATAGATATAGATACTTGTGTATAGGTAGATAGATAGTTCTTACTGTACTTATTAATTTTTAGATCAAAGTGAAATAAACATGAAGGCATTCTTTTTCTCCTATCTTGAAGAATAAGTTTTGGTATGTCTTTTTTTATTGTTTAAAATTTCATTATTATTAACTGTTATGCAAAAATAATTTGTAAAGAAAACATATTTTTTCATTTTGGGGGAAAAATACATTATTAAATGTCTGGTTGTGTTTAAATTCCTTTTTATTTAAAAATTAATTTTATATTAATAATATTACTTTTAATCTCTGCTTTTCTATTTTTTTTTCTTTTTTAACTAGAAAGTCATCTGCGGGCTATAACCTAACTAGCCTCTTTGTTGGATCAGAAGGGACACTTGGATTTATTACAAAAGTTGTTTTGAAGTTGCATGCTCTTCCTGAAACAGTAAGATTATCATGACTATAATTTTAATTGTCCATATTCATCAAAGAGGCTTTGCTTGCTATATACTAGAGTTACTATATTTATTTGAATTTAACCTAATTGAATGTAAAACAATCTGCCTAAATCTATCTGAACATGCTGAACACAATAAGCTCTAAATAGAACTATTGATGTGCATTTTTTGAAATTTTCAGCATGATGAATAGTGAGAATATTTGAGCCTCATGTGGATAGATAAAAATAAAAGAATCCCATATGGTTATTTACGACTTCTTATTATATAGTATAAAATTGGTTTATATCAGGCACAGAAATTATGTGGGAGTGAACACAGAAATTACATGGGAGAATGAACACAAACACTGCACTTATTGAAATAGCTGATGTGGAGGAGCAAAGTGTTTGATCAAATTTTGTTTTAATTTCAGTACAAAACTGCTTGAGACTTAGGAAATGATAAAAAATTGTTAAACTTTCAGTGATGATGCAAAGGGAAAAGATACAGACATCTGAGTAGTTTTTCATATTCAAAAGTGGTCAGCAAATGGATGAAGGTTCAGAACATTCAGGTTCTTCCTGGTCAAGTCAGACTGAGGAAAATGTGGAAAGAGTGTATCACTTCATTCATGAAGACTGATGGCTCACCATTGAATGATATATATAGCTGGGATGTTAGGCTTATCATATAGTAATAGTATTCTCCTTATAGTGCAAGGAAGCCACAGGCTTTTGCTGCACTGGCAAAAAAAAAAAAAAAAACCAACAAAATTATCTGCTTTCTTCTCACATGGGTAGGTATCCAGTAGACCCTTGAACTTATTCAAACTATCAGCCTCAGCTACCTGAGAGCAACTTGTTCAGCTATCAACGAGTCACTGGCTAAAAGAAAACTTACTACAATCTAAACCTCTGTAATTTCAATTTATGACCCCTAGTTCTGGAATTCTTTATAACTGTGAGAATTCCACCTTCATTACTAATCCCTCTCGGAGTCTTATAAACCTTAATAAAGTCACCTCAGAGGTGCTTGGTTGCTAAGTTCTGTAGCTTACATAATCGGAGTCTTTCCTCATGCAGTCATCCTTCTGCCAATATCACCATTCAAGTTGCCCATCTTTGGACCCTTTTATGAAGCTTGATGTCTTTTTTCAGATGAGGTTTCCATACTTGAAAACAGTATTCCAAACATGCTAGTGCATTTTAAGCTAAGATTTGAACATGTGGCAGATCACCATGAAGTTCATGCCCTGTCTTCTAACCTATGAGTATAAAGTACTAATGCAATTGCAAATGGATACTGCAGTGTTTTGAGCAGTGGCAGAAACACTGGACTGGATGTATTAACTCTGAGTGGATCAGTGCCAACCTTGATTAAGGTAAGCAGTCCAGGAACTTTTTTTTTGACTCACTACTCATAGCTGGTTTTTTTTTCTGACAGGTCATTGACTTGTAATTATTTGGTATGGCAACTGTTAGAGGATGTACCAAACATTATGTTCTAGCAAGATGATGTATGACATACACTTTCATAATACAGTATTGCTCAAGGCATTTAATCGAAGAATTTATGTAATTTTTTATATACAGGGTGTCCCATAAGTATGGAATCATAAGAAAAAATAACTAATTCATACATTTTCATCTTTGCAGCCCCAAGTTGTGTGAGTAAGGAAGAATTGAGTCCAGATAATTCTTCTCATAGGAAATCGGAATGAGAGAGGGGTTTCCACAGAATTTAACATGCTGCATCCAGGACTGTGAAGAGCTTTGTTACTAAACTTGTTGCAAAGTTTAGGAAATCAGGATCCATAAGAGGATAAACCATGCAGTGGACCTTTGAGAAGGGCCACCAATGATGACACAGCCACTGCCATCCTCATTCATTTATGAAAAAAAGTCTCTTCAAATATTATCCTCTGAGACACGTGTTGAAAAACAGCATTTATCACATCCTTAAGGCTCATAAATGGCATCCATACAAACTTCAGATCTTGCAAAATTTAAGGGAAGATATCCAGACTGACAAACGGAAATTTGTGAATGAGCTAGAGAACAATATGCTCAAAATGCAAATTTCCCACCCACAATTCAGTGATGAGGCTGTTTTTTATGGAAATGGTAAGATAAATTGACAGAACACTTGCAACTTGTCTCAGAACAACCCTCACTGGTTTACTCCTTTGAGGGAGCTAGATGCTATTCATTTAATGGTATGGTGTGGCATGTGGAAAGACAATATCATAGGCCCCTTCTTTTTTCAATGAAATATCACTACAGATGCCTGTTTGCATATGTTCAATGAGGAAGTATTCCTCAGTGTCTTGAATGAGGATAGAAATTTTCTGACATGGTTTCAGCAAGATGCTTCTGCACATTACAGCATCCATGTAAGAGAGTTTCCGCACAAACAGTTTCCTGGTAATTGGATAGGATGTTGAGGGCCTGTGGAATGACCAGGAAGAAGCTCAGATCTCACACCACTAGATTTTTTTTTCTGGGGTCACTCAAAGGCACTGGTCTACACAGAGAAAATTCAGAGTGTTGAACATTTGTGGCAGTGCATTATTGATGCATGTAATGCTATTACTCCTGACCTTATTTACTGTGGGCTTGCTGACTGGGTATCTCGTCTGGATTTGTGTATTAGGAACAGTAGTGGACTCATTGAGCATGTTCTGCATAGGTGTGCGCACAGGGGGGCTGGGGAATGCCCCCTGAAATCTTGAAGGGGGCTCCCGTAGCCTCACCTGTCAAACATTTTTGTTAAATCATAAAAAAACATATTGTTGAATTTTAAAACTAAAGAATTAAAATAAATAAATATTTAAATAATAAAATAGATATATTTATTTTATTCATGTTTTTTATGTGCAAAACATATTCTGATATTTGAATTTCTGCACTTATTTCATTTGAACAGCCATCTGCTATTCTGCACAGTGGTAGCCTCCAGAACATATGCAATATATCGGTACTGTTCGCAGTGTCTCCCCTCGCTAAGCGAGTAAACAACGCTTTTCATATATATCCCTACTTTACGCTTAATCTCCTATTTTTTTGGTGATTCATGGAATTTGTGGAAGGTCTTCTTGGTGATCACAAAACGTAGGGTTCACAAATGAGTTTATAATAATGGATAAGCCAAAAAGTGGAGCTCAGAAAAAGGTCCAGAAAAAAATATTCAACCTAAAAAGGTTGAATACATTTTAATAGTATTATAATAGTTACAAACTATTATAATGTATTTTAATGTATATGTTTTTTAAATAAATTATTATATAAATTCATTTTTTAAATAAATAAAAGTTTTAATATATATAAAAATATATTTATTTAAAAATAAAATATTTTATTTTTTATGAGAGGGTCCAAAATGTGGTTGGCCCCCCTTCTTGTTTTAGGCTGCGCATGACTATGATGTTCTGTGAATTAGTATTGCAATTTTTTTATTTTTCCATATGCTTCCAGACTTATAGGACACCATGTGTATTGTATTTCATTAAGGATAATTAAAACTGCCACATGTTATTATGTTAACAAATGTATTAAATTGGTTTGTAAAGGGAAACAGAATCAAATAAAAGGAAACGAGAAATATTCATTTAGTTATATGTATTTTTACAGAAGTTTGCTAATAGCATAGTCTAATTGTAATCCAGCAACATAAGACAATGTGGTTAGTTCAGTGGCAGCCATTATTAAATTATTTTACAGTGTTGGAGAAATAGCGTTAAAACAGGCAAGCATGAATTGTGTTCAAAAGCTGAATGAGTTGTAGATTTCTTTTGCAAGACAGTAATGTGAACATGAAAGAGAAGAGAAAAGTTGCTGTTTGGATATGGTAAAAGGTATGGGGGAGGAAGAGAGAAGGGGAGAGAGAGAGAGAAAATGGTGTAATATTATTCAAGCACAGTAAACTACAATTATCAGTCTGCAGATTATCCATTCACAATTTTTTTTTTTTTCTTTCACTTTTCATTATTTAATGAACTTATCAAAGGGTTGTGAACCCACATTGTCTGTAAACTGACCCAAGCCTTCATTTTTCTGTCACTCTTCCAGTTCTACTTTTCAAAGAAGCTGTTTTTAAATTTTTTGGTTGCTTTTAAGTAATGGATTGCAAGAGTACAATTTTTTATGTGCAGTTATCAGCACCTGATTTTGTGAGTTTTTTATTTTAAAGTTGTTGACGAATTCTGTGATTTTTACTGTATGTTTGTTAAATTATATACTAGTATTAGTTGTGGAAAAATGATGCAAATAAGCAAGCATATGCAGAAACAGGTAAAAATAAAATAATAATAATAAAATAAAAATGCACTACTCACTTTACAGTGTCTATAAACACTTCACTCATTTCCTAACAGGAGATGAGTGAAGTGTTTCTAGACACTACAGTTTACAAAACTCAAGTCTTTCTTGGTAAGATTACTGTTTTGTGTGCTGACTATCCTGTTGCTCTTCTCAACACTCATTCCAAAAGATCCATGTAATTCAGTGCAAGGTGCATTAATAAATGCACCTTGCATTTATTAATGTTAACCATATAATTCATAAAATGAGACTTCAAAACCAGAATACAGTACTCAGCTTAATCATTGCCTTATACAACAGAATAATCACCCCCTTGTCCATGCTGGCAAAATTCTGTATATTATTGACAGAATCCCATGAGCAGATTATCTGCACTTCTTCTGCACACTAAGTTCTATGAGCAGATTGTTGCTCAGAAAACTTCATGTAAGAACTGTACAATTACTCCTAGGTCTTTTTCATTCTCACTACCTTGAGTGTGGCAATACTCATTGGCTTTGTTATTCTGGGATTATTTTACTCAAATGAAGCACCTTGCATTTATTAATGTTAACCTCAGTTGCCGTTTTCAGCCAATCTGCCTAATTTATCCAGGTTCTTGTTGGAGTAGTATACCCTAATTACTGATATTAACCATCTTGCCAACCTTTGTGTCATCAGCAAACTTAGACATTAAACTTAATATACCTTCATCAATATTGCTAATGAATATTAAAAACAGTAAGAGGCCCAACACTGAACAACTGTGATACGATTAGTTCATAATTAGTTTATTAGTGGCCATAAATAACTAATTTCTGTCTCCTGCCATTCAATCATCCCTTTATCAGTGCAATAACTTGCTAATGCCATACAATTCTAATTTGTACAGCAGTTGTTCATGTGGAACAGTATCAAAAGCTTTACTGAAATTTAAGTATGTGATGTCAATTATTCTTTTGCATCCAGTTCCTTTGTGACTATCTCATAGTAACTAATCAGTTTGGTCAGACAAGATTTCCACATAATAAATCTACACTGTAATTTCTCTAACTCCATTCCTGTCAAGGTGATCCTGCATTACTTCTTTAACCACTGACTCCATAATTTTCCTCTGATAGAGAGGTCAAACTTATAGGACTGTAATTACTCACTTTGGCCTTTAATTCCCCTTCCCCCTTCTTTGTGAAAGGAGAGACATGTAAATTTTGTCTGTAGGGACCATCCCTGAATTCAAGGATGCTCTCATAATTACGACTAAGGGTTTACTTACTTCTTTTACTGTTTCTTTTAATATAACTGATTAGATTTTATCAGCCTTAGGTACCTTTTTTTTTGCTTTTGGCTTTAACAGTTTTTCTTTCTCTTTGCTCTTAATTATTACGATTCATTTAGAATAGCTCATATTAAATTAGAATTGATAGTATTAAAATTGTGCATATAATTATATTTATACTAAAAAAGAAATAATGTATATTTGGCTTAATTTAAGTTTAAAATTATTTAGAAGCAATAATTATTTTTAAAACTGTAATAAAAGATTTATTGGACATTTTGTGTGCAATTATAACTTTGATTCCTAGAGGATTTATATAATTAATTTAAATTTTCCATGTATTGCGGATACTGCTGGTAAACTTCTTTTTTTTTTTTTTTGTATAAGATGGTCTCAGCTGTTTCCTCCTTTCCTTCAGTGAAATCTGCAGTTGATACTACTATTCAAGTATTGCAGTATAGCATTCCTATAGCAAGGATAGGTAGGTAGGTGCATTACATAATCTTGTTACTGAGAGTCTCCTGAGTATAAAATGAGTATTTTATACTCAGGTTTTGTTTGCTTGTTCATTTTTTTACTTGAAATGATTATAACAATACTAAAAATAACTTTCAAAGAAAAATGTTTAATACAAAAAAATGTTTTACAAACTTGTAATTCTAAAAGTTTAGCAAATGAACTTCTGTTGTAATGAAGGAGACAATGGTAATTGCCAAAACAGTTCTCTTACAAATAAAAATAGCAGATGTATTTCTCAAAAGGGAAGTTCTGTTTTTCCCCCTCTCTTAAAATAGCATTAGCATTAGTAGAGGCATATGATGCAAGAAAGCAAGCTTATTCAGCATCAGCCAAAAAAAAAAAACAACCACTACTCCCATTTCACCCCTCAATTCGTTCGAAATACCTGTCCAGCTGAGCCTTAAATTTGTTTAGGCTATCAACTTCAACAACAAGCGATGGAAGTCTATTCCACAAACCAACTGCCCGCTGGCTAAAGGCGAATTTCCGCACATCTATCCGACATCCATCCTTCCTCAATTTGAATTTGAGAGAGAGATATACTCCGCAAGTTCAGGGTAGGTACAGCTAGCACGGCCAGTCAGTTGGAGCCGACAACTTGCTGGAAATCCAGCAGTGTGAGTGCTGCTATGGTGGATGGGTCATGTTCAGGAAGGTCTAGTCCAGGTGTCATCATTGGAACTCCATTTGGTGAGTCTGTGTCGCATCCAGACTGAAGGCTGGTCCAGTAGTCCATGATAACGAATAGTGGGGTGGTCAACTATTCAACCAGGAGTCCAAGATATGATGATCAAGTCCAGGGATCGATGGTAGGTCTCTTCTTGATGAGATGTGCCACGTTTGGTCGGGAGAAGTTGGTCCAGGAATCAATGATGAGAAATTTGTCAAGGTATGTGTGGACCCTGTCTTTGATTGCGCTGCTAGTATTGTCCCAACCAAGTGGGGAGACCAGTTGACTACTTGAGATGTGAGGGATCAAGTTGGGTTCTGTACTCCGGATGGTTTGTTGGTGCCAGTGACAGGTGTCTAATATTTTCATAATGCTTTAATTTTGCTGGCTAAATGCAAATAGCTGAAAAAAATAGACTTTCACATTGCATCTGCTAGATGCCATGTGAGTATGTGTGTTTTAATCTTGGGGATCAGTAACCTTGAAAATTCTCATACACACACTGAGTTGCATTTCAGAGGTAAGTTTTGAGTCTTATTTTTATATACAGTTGTATGCTTTGCAAGTTAAAATAACTTTTATGCAAAATTGGTTCATTACTATTGTAATGTTGCAATTTATGATAATATTTATGTAATATTATGGTTTTCAAGAATATTTCTCCTTCTGCTAAGGCAAAGAAATAGCAAAAAAAACATATTTACAAAAACTTTAATATAGAAAATAGCTGAAAATTGATTTACATTATTCACAAATATCATAATTGAAAAGGAACATTGCCAGGATGTTTCTAGACAAAAGGTTGATTTTGGTTTCATTGATCTAGCCAAGTGAACAGTTTATTTCCTTAGACTGCCAATAATTGTCAGGTGTATTCCAACTAATCACTCATCAAAATAATGCTTCCTTCTAGAAATAGTCTGGTGGTGTTTATTCTAAGTTAGCACATAATGCTACCAAGTTCAAAGTACATAATTTTAATTTTGTATATTGATTTGTGAATAATGTGCATGAATTTTTGGCTGCTTCACATTTTTAAAGTCTGAAATATGGAGTTATTCTTTTTTAAATTTATAAATGCTGCTATTATTTGTTTCAGAAGACATATTCTTTGAAATGTTAGGTTAAATCTTATTGTAAATTCCAAATATCTGTATTTGCAATAACATTTTTTGCATAAAATCTGTATTTGCAATAACATTTTTTGCATAAAATCTGTATTTGCAATAACATTTTTTGCATAAAATCTGTATTTGCAATAAAATTTTATATGCCTATAATTATGTTTTCAGATTGTATTTCAGTTAGCATATTAGAAATCTGCCCAGACCCCATTTATCCAGCCTGGTTCTCTAATAAAATAGTTCAAATTCTGTTGTGCAATAGTTTACTATTTCTCTAGTTTATTATTCTACTTTACCATGATGGTGTATAAATTTTCTTTCTTTTTTTTTGTGTTTCTTTCAAAAGCTGTCACCTTCTCTTTCCATTTGATTATAGGAATTTATTCCTCTTCATATAATTATTATTTATATCTTGTATATTAATTATTATTATTATTTTTCAAATTTTAATAGAGCTTTTAGATGAGAACTCAATGAAAGCAGCCAATAAATATAGCAGTCTGAATTACCAAGTTGCTCCAACACTTTTTTTAGAATTTCATGGATCAGAAAATGAAGTGAAAACTCAAGCTGAAATGGTTGGTGAGTTATGAGTTTTGAAACTTTATTATTGAAATGGTTATTTTTGATAAATTCTAATTTTTTAATATATATTTTATAGTAGAGGTGCCACATTTTTTGTAGTTTGTATAAAATTTAATAGTTCTTATAAATTTAAATTGTTTCAGATTATGTATAAGTATAGTGCGAAAGCATCAATAATACTTAGCCAAATCTGAATGAACAGAATATTAGCAAAGCGGCATCGTTTTAAGTTATATCTCATATTGTGAATACCTTCACAATGAGTTGCCATGTTGTGAAGGTATTCACAATATGAGATATAACTTAAAACGATGTCGCTTTGCTAATATTGTGTTCATTCAGATTTGGCTATGTATTATTGATGCTTTCGCACTATACTTATACATAGTCTAGACTTTTCCATAGCTTGAGGCTTACGCCCTAAACGCTTTATTGTTTCAGATATTGATTATTTCATTCCAATCATATAAGTGGTTTAAAATATTATTTCAAGTTTCACTACCTTGTCTATAGATACATGTTGAATGCCAAACAGATTTATGATATGTTTGGGGTTGTCATAACCATTTTGGAAACTGAAAAACATTAACATATGTTATTTTTCTTTCTGTAATTTGTTCCATATGGATGGATCAGCAAGTGTTTCTTTACCAAATGTCTGTGCTCTACAAATGATTGATTCTTTGGCTGAAAACTTTAAAATGAGGTGTAATGACTTTTGTAACCATGCTAAAATATGCACATATCTTTAAAAACGCAATCTCCATTGAAGTCAGCAATATGCCAGAAAAGAAAAATTGAAATTTGAATTGATCAAACAACTCAATGGCTAGAGTTTGTGAAGTAGTTTCAACCAGGGAGCCCTAATTACCTTTTATGCTTCTTCACTAATGTTGTGGTTCAGGAAATTATATAAGTTAGTACAAATTTGATAAAAGTATTTGGTAGAACCTGAATATCTGAGTGGGCACATTCACATCCAAAACAAAATAAATTGAAGTTCCGTTCAAGAATCACAGATATGCTTATCGACGTATCCTCTCTTAAAATGACCGGCAACAACAATTGGTTAAGAGTGCAATTAAATGTTTATGACAAAAGCAATTAGGTATAGCATTGATCTTCATATAAACATTAAATTGAAACATACAATATGTTTTAATTTGATGCAACATTGTAGAACAATTTACCATTTGAAAGCACACAAGTTCTCCACAGCTGACTTGCACTGCCCTCACTTTACATAATAAAATAAGAGTATTTGTTTTTACACTATATTTCCAAACAAATCTTATCTTGTAAACTCTCTTCAACGTAGCTGTAGCTGTCAGGCTTCCCAAAAAGTTGACAGGTTTGCAAATGCGAGATTCCCTGTGCCTTGTGTTATTGAAAAAAAATAACAAATACATATTTCTAATGAATGGCATGATGCTGAACCAATACCCACAGTTAATTCTATTGGACATGCACATGCATGAAGACAAATAATCTCTCTATTTAAGATTCCAACTCACACATACTCGGTAATTTCCATTCCTGTGATCAAGGCAGTTGAAAGGCCCTATCAGTTTCAGGAAGGAAAGTCATTTTCCAAAATTTGCATTGAACTTGTTTTAATTTGTTAATTGTTTTTTAAATAATTTTATTCTCGTTTATTTGCTGGAGAGTGTCATTAGGAAGTGTTCTATGTATTATATTGTGGTCAATTTCTCTTATTCGTCTACAAATATTGAAATACAACGTAGAACGTATCGAGCATCATAGCTCTGTCTTATACTAAATTATTTTTGTTTTTATTTTGTTCATTATACTCATCACAATTATTTGGCCTATAACACACTCCTGTTCTCATTTTTGTTTTCCAGTGCTTAGTCACACCAAACTGACTCAGCATCATGCTGTCCACCAATGCCCTAGATTGTAAGTGCTTCTTAACCAAGATCATAACTTCCTGCCCCTTCCTCTATGTCTCACCATTTTGTACACATTGTACTCACAACATCCAAATTCTGCATCCTTTATGTCTGAGTGGCACTGCTAACCTTAGAATATCTGTTTGATCACCTAACCAGTACTCAGATTCATCATATTTGTTTAATGTATTCCTATCATTAGTGTTAGTGTACACACAATTATACTTGCATATGTTTCTTCTCTTAGTAACTCTAATACAGCCCATGTATTTGCTTGTCCATGATGATATCCTTGTGAAATCCCCAACACCTTCCTTTCCAGGTTGCTATGTATCGTAATAGAAGCAGTGCAAGAGTTACTTTCAGCTCTGTATGCAGCTGTATATTCCCCCAACCCCAAGCTAGCAGTTTTCCAGTGTACCTAATACTGTTTTGGTAGCATTGGCAAATATTATTGTACCCCTTCTATTTAAGTGCAAGAATGTTTGAACTATTTATAGTCCTCTTTATATATAGCTGTTAGATTATTATGCAGTTTATATCAGAAAGCTGAAGTGTATGCACAGCCTCTATAGTAATGATGTAATGTAATTTGACTTTTCAAAAATGAAACCAAATATTAAGAAAGTTTAGGCTATTTTTATTGTAATGTTCAGTGTTGAGTTAGTTATGGTTGAGATATTGTCCTGGACCTAGTAGCATAAATTTGCCTTTAGCCAGTGGATGGTTAATTGCTGGAACAAACTTCCATCTGTTGTTGTGGAAGTTGATAGGTTAAATAAATTTAAGGAGGAACTGGACAAGCATTTAGAGGGAATTGTTATGTGAATTTATTATTATTTTTTGGCTGATGCTACATAAGCTCATATGCTTGCTTTCTTGCATCACATGCCACGATTACTATTACTATCTCTCTGAATGTGGCCTGTTCCCAACAGGGTTGAGCTTCCCCTGATTTAAGTTATTGTATGCTGTTTTTAAGCTTTATCTCTTTTTAACTTATTATTTTATCTGTATATTTGCAATTTTAATTTTAGTTTTACATTTAATCACTACCTGTTTATTTATTAAAATTTTATTTATCTGCTATTTGTCAGTGTTACAGGAACTTTTCTGGTTTGTCCAGAAAGGTTTGCAGATATGTTATTGTATATTTCTGATATTTCTGTAGCTTTTATGATTTTCCACGAGTTTTTCTTCTGAATTTTACTGAAGATTTTTTTTTTTTTTTTTGCATTTTTAAAATATACAAATATGTATACATGTTATTTTGTATTTAACTATGGGGAACTCAAAGCCACTATTAAGTACAGAAAATATCAGCCATGTGCTCAGCTTTGTTTCTATGTCTGAGATAGTAATGGTGCTGTGTAGGGTTTGTGTGAGTTGTTATCTTGTTAATGGCTAGTCATTTGGCATTAAAAATATCAGTTTGTAAAATATTGTTTTCTCCAAATGTTTTTGGTGTCAGACACTACATTGAGAAAAAAATTCCTTAAATTTTATAGGTGAAGGAAGAGCTCTTTATTTTTTATTTAAAGCATTATTTTGCAACTTAGGGACATACAAATAGTTTATTGAATTGTACATTATTGAACAGTATTTCATTTGTATGCTTTTGAAAAGTTGTGTTACTTCAAATGTCAAAAACAGTGCCAGATGAAGTATTATTTCCACACATTTTAGGAACATGTTGCTACAGTATTTTTGCTGATGCAACATTAATATATCAAATGGAAAAACACTGATGTTACCAATTGTTTTAAGTGTGTAAAACATGTTCACAATGTAAAATATTAAGAAAAAAAGAGATAGCAGTTTTTAGTTAAAAACGAAAAGACTGATTTTGATGTTATACAAAAAGAGAATCTTTTTCCTTCATTATTGATAAAATATAATCTTCTTGTGACTGCAGGAGATCATGCTGGTCCCTTATTCAAGAGAAAGTTTCCAAAATTGAAAGTTGTAAAAATGTATGATTCTGGAAAGATAAAAGGAACAGCTGTTTTGAATGAAATGACATAATTGCTGAAGTTGTGCAGTATTTACAAAATGTATTATTTTTTGTTTCAACTGCTAGCAACAATGATAAAGATATATCCCATAATTGTAACATTTTTTTGGTTATAAATTTGAGAAAAGTTTAAGCATTCTACTTTCCATACATGACTAGGAAAGTAATTCTGCTGGTTTAAATATAGGAAAATTGATGTGTTCAGAATTTGAATGCCACAAGGTACCAATTGACAACTGCATAGTATTTGTGTGTGGATAATGCAGCTGCTGTTATGGTAGGCCACAAGAATGGCTTTGCCAACAATATTAAGAAAAAAGGTGGTTCATTGTTATAGGCTGCCTTTGTCATTCATTTCATTTAGCTGCACAAAAGGCTATAGCAAGTTAGATAAAATTCTAGTAGACATATAATTTCTGAGAGAAATGCTAAAAGAAAAGAAAGGCTGCAAAGGTTTCATATATTCACAACAAAGATAGCAAGAAACACTGAAACATGTATGTACTAGAATAGCTATAATTGTCAAGAAGTTTGTCAAGATTGATTGACTAATGGGAAACATTGATTAGTTTTTAAAACGGAGGTTGTAACTGTGTGACTTTTTTCTATATCTCTGTTTCTAAATTTCTACAAAATTACAATGTGTGAACAAAGTTTATCAGAATCAAACTCTGATAAAGGAAAACACAAGAAGAATGAAAAGATGAAGAAATTAGCTTATGGCAATAAGCAGCAAAAAATTTGCTATTACATCATTATATAGGAAACAGTCACTTTTAAAAAAATCAAAATCCTATTATAAGGGTCCTCTGTACTTTTATTTTTAGTTTGATGTTTACATTTCACAAAATCTTAATTCTTCAGACAGCATCTCTGCAGATATACAATTTCGACATCTTAATGGAATTTAGTCAGTTTAAAAGTAGCCATGATAATGAAGTACTTTATTACTTCACTTAGAACCAAAAAAGAGTATAATGATTGGTAATTAGTAATGAAACACTGGTAATAAAACATAATAAAACCCATGAATCAAATCCTTGAAAATCATTTTCTTTTCATTAGCTAGAGATTATGTTATTGCTTGTGATTACATTGTGAATAAGTTTTAGTTGAAGAGTGAAGTGCTAAACAAAGCAGAATTTGGTACATTATATTATGGTGAATTGAAGCTCTTTACCTTATATAGAGTCCAAATTGGTCTTTATTTCTTCTTAGGAATAATTACAGATACTGCTCACATGTTTTGTGGGATGCTGTGACTGGGATGCTGTTTTTACAATAATATCAATTTACACACACACACACACACACACACACACACACACACACACACACACACACACACACACACACCAGAACCCTGGGTGTTGTTGTGTTGATGGCCAGATAATTCCTTTCCTTAAGTACATAGATTTCTTGAAAAACAAGTACTTGCAAAGTACTTGTTTTTCAAGAAAAACAGAAGATATTTAGTGTCTGGAAACTTATGTTTTGTCCTCCAAATAGATGACGCTATTCTTATTATAGATTTTCAGATAGGAACATAGTCAATATCTAAAATACAAAAAGTATCTAAATCAGTACCAAAAATCAGTATCTAGAAATCATACCCTGATTAAATACCAATACTAGCGAGACTATACTTTTAGTTGTCATTTATATTTCATATGATAGTGTTCTGAAAATTAGGGAGCATATTGAGAGCAACCTGTGGAAGATAAAAAATTTCCACCTTGCAAATAGGGTTTTGTGTTCTGGTTAATGGAAAGTCTCCAGGTAATCTTATAAAAGTGAACTGAAATGATCATCTGCAAAGGCTTGAAAGGAGTGCATTGAGCATCATGGATTATATGTGAAGTCAAGAATGTGATCCATTTATACTGCATTTCAATGTTAATAGTGTTTTTCATCATTAATTTTGTTCAGAACCACAAAATGGCAAGACAAAGCAGAAGTGAGTAAAAAATATAGTTTTGTTGAGTGGGATTTACCTTTGTATGAGCTTTTCCACATTGTGTAGACAGCACTAGTTCAGGACTCAAATAACTGTAACTTATATGTAGTATAAATTTTAGTTTCAGTGCTGAAAGAATAAATACATGGTGATTTTGCAATGTGTGGTTAAACTAAGTTAGTTTAAATAAATGAATTTATTCCTATGCAAAAAATTTTATTCATTCAACTGGTGTAAAAGCTGCATGTCAAGATGCCCTGCAGCATAATATTTTCTAATATATAGCATAATATTAAAATAGGGTAATTGGAATTCCTAGTAACTTCTCAAATGCATTGATGAGAAGTAATGATATTCATAAATTTTGAAAGAAAAGTGAGTCCAGAAATGATCTACTGCTAATTTTCAAATGGAGGTTTTATAATGAAAATTAAAAAAAATAATAATTTTTTAGTGCAAATAAAGTAAAAAAATTCTCTGCAACAAATAGTGAGCTTTTGTTTTTTCTGGATAAGTTTTCTTGTAACCAATCATGAATAAAAGATCCATAAGAGAAAGAAATCCTTACCAAGGTGTTCCACTTAACATCTCCTGTTTATTTGAAAGGTTGACTGGTGAAGACAAGATAAGGGGTATTAGGTGAGTGATTGGTAATATCTAGTATTCTAATAGGTAAATTAACAGTATGTTCATTGTGTTAGCAATAGACATACTGGCATCCAGTTGGATCACTGTAACTGGGAAAAAAAAAAAAAAAAAAGGCCACTTGGAGTCATGAATGTTAAACTCACCAAAGAAAATTACTAAGTAAGATTAGAAAATGAAAATGTTCACTGATTTTCAGAGCTGAGGGAAGGCAGGTGATTTTGACAGAATGGATACAATGAATTTGAGGCAAAGAAGGGGAAAATTTTTTAAGTTTGAAAATATAGAATTTTATAAACTGGATATGGGTAGTAAAGTGTTTTTTTTTTTTTTTTTTTACTTCAGATTTTATTAAAACTTGATTTTCTAATTAACACTTTTGTAGAAGAGGTGGGGTTGGGGGTAGAAGATGAGTTTAGACTAAGCAGTAGTGTAATTTGCTTACAAAATTCATGAAATTTTGCAAGGAAGATTTATTTTTGTAACTTTACAAATTTAAAAAAAAAAAATGAAAATAAAAGAAGAAAACCATTATTTACTATAAATAATCTGATATTTTAAGTGCCTCCATAGCCAGGTAGGCAGGAGCAGCAGTGCATAGCACATGCTTCTTGATTAGACCGGGGTTCGAGCCCGTGAGCCACCAAATACGGAGGATGCAAAAAGGTCAGGGAATGACCACCGCATATCCCTGGAGCAATATGGCCTTAGTTGCTAATGCTCCTAAAAACCAAATAACAACTGATATTTTTAAATGGTTAAGTTTTAGATTCTAATAAACTTAGAATTTACCAATTTAAGATCCAATGATTTTAAAATCATTGGTTCTTAAATTTGCTGAGGCATCATGCAGATGAGTAGCATTATGTTTTT
Organism: Mastigoproctus giganteus; assembly: GCF_048544385.1. Lineage (NCBI taxonomy): Eukaryota > Metazoa > Arthropoda > Arachnida > Uropygi > Thelyphonidae > Mastigoproctus > Mastigoproctus giganteus. The sequence goes on along the minus strand of NC_143576.1, from coordinate 194,459,866 downwards.
ACCTGAGTGTTCTTTATCAAAAGAAAAATCAGCACTCAAATATATAGTTAAATTGGAAATGCTTATTTCAGGTGAAATAGCTTCAAATAATGGAGCATTAGGCTTTACTTGGGCAGAAGGTGCAGAAGAAAGACGCAAATTATGGGATGCAAGGCATAATATTTTCTATGCTGTTTTGGCATTAAGACCTGGCTCTAAGGTAAGTAAAAAAAAAAAATAGTAATTTTCAATAGTTATATCTCAAATATAATTTATTTTTTATTTTAATCTTTGTCTTTCCCATGTGTTTCAATCTTGTAAAACAATCTTCTTAAAAGAAGTGAACAATTTTTCATGGAAACAATTTGTTCATTTCTGAACAGAAATGGTTGCATTTTGTTTGCAGACTTGAGAACTGAATCCCAGATTGGGTTCAGTAACATTATATAAGTAAGTAATTTAGTAAATTGAAAGTGTTGGGTGGGGAATATTATCCCATTTCCGCACTTAGAAAACTAAATATTTTTTGCATAATTTCACATGGAGTATAGGATTATTTCTTAACATTTTATATGAGGTATGGCAGTAGAGTTCCTTGACTGGTATGCAATAAAAAGAACACAAAGTTAAGGAGCTCAAAAGTGGTATTATTTTTATTCAAACTAATCACCATCTGATTGAATGAACTTATTACACCATTCTAAAATTTTCTGAAAATAGTCAATGAAGGCTTCCAAAGAGATGATGTTCAATTCAGCAGTTACATTTTGCTTTATGTCCTCAACATCCTGAAATCTCTTTCCTTTTAGCTTGGGAAAGAGGAAGACACTAGCTGGTGCAAGATTGGGAGAGTAGGGTGGATGGTTGATCCATACAATGCCATGTTTTTTCAGAAATGTCTTTACAAGTACGGAATGGGCAAGGGCATTGCCACGCAACAAGAACCAGCTGCTTTTCTCTTGAAATTGCAGCCTCACCCTGGAAATGTGCTTCTGTACATAGAACACACCATTGACTCCCTCCCCGTCAGGTACAAATTCCTTGTGAATTACACTGTTTGTCGAAAAACATGATCAGCATCTTCTTGATCCTGGGCCTTTGTAAATTGAAACTTTTTGGGCATTGGTGATGATTTTAAAGTCTGCTGCATGTGCTCATTATTTTTTTTTATTATTATTATCATTAGCCATATGGTGCAAGGAAGCCTAAGGCTTTTGCTGCACCAGCCAAAAAAAAAAAAAATTCTAAGTTACCTGAGAGAAAAAGAGAGAGAGTAGAAGGGAATCACCAAGGAAGAGAAGGATGATGATATCCACCTCAGGACTCTAGGTGTGCCAAGCCCATACTCATCAGATATGAGCCCCTGGGGTTGTGCTTCAGCTCTTGGTCATACTGAAACACCCAATACTCATCTCCAGTGACAATACAGTCAAGGAAATTAAATTAGTTTTGTCTTGATAAGTCCAGACTTGTCAAGGCATGATGACCCTCTTCATTGTTTCTGCTCATCCATGAGGCTGTGCAGTACAAATTTTACCCAGATCTTCCTTTTCCCTAAATCTTTGTGCAGAATTTGACAAATTGTCTCCATATTCATGTTCAACTCATCAGCCATCTTTCCAACGTTCAATTGATGATCTCTTACCACAATTTCTCAAACTTTTGCATTTTTGTCCTCATTTCGAGAGGTTGACAGAAGATCACTTCTTGGGTTGTTGCGAACATCTTCACATCCATCTTTAAACCACTTATACTATTCAAACACACTAGCATGACTTAACATTTAATCATCATAAACAGTTTTTAACATTTCATATATTTCTGTTGTAGTTTAAAGCAAAATTTGATATTCGTTTGTTGCTTTATTGCAAAATTATGACATGGAATGTTCACTAATACAACTCGTTGTTACTTGCAACCTGTTCAGCTTACTGGGTAAGCTCTGTACCACCATCTCTTGGGGGAAGTTTGAACTACAACATACCACTTCCATTTATTTTCAAACACATCGAACATGACTGAAACAACACTAGTCCAGGAACTTTATTATTGCATTTGTATATTACTTTAATTACACATCAATTTTTCATAAATTTTCAATTGTTGGAACCTATTTTTCAATAGATTTCAGAAGCAGGATAGAGCTATGCCACTTGTTTGGAAAGCCTAAATTCAAATCCAATTGATAGAAATTTCTTGTGCTGATGCACAGCATGTGAAACCTGTGTTCCTTGAATCCTGTGTTTCTAGGAGTTTGCTATGATGATTATTGTTCTCTTGTGCTATATGAGATCATTTTACAGTTTTTAGGAATCTGTCGTATTGCTACCTTTTACTTTTTCGAGGTTTTCAGAAGTAGACTGGTTGAAGATTCTGACTTCTCTGGGATTGAATCTTTTAACATGTGTTGGTCCAGAGTAAATTTTAATGAATAGGTAGCAAGCAGTATGTCATATGTTTGAATCACCATTCTTAATGAGGTTAACAGTTTGATTGTATGGGAAATTTCATACCAGACTTTCCTGTCTGGCAGTTATCTACTGACTCTTACTGCCTCTTTTGCCAAGTTAGCACTTAAGTATACCTTGGGTGCTCAAGTAACTGTCTTCCCTCTCTTACTATTTCAAATTGCAACTCGTATTTTAATTCCTTTATTTTTTTAATCATTATTTCCTAATTATTATTATTATTATTAGCCATATGGTGCAAGGAAGTATGAGGCTTATGCTGCACCAGCCAAAAAAAATTCCCCGAGTTACCCTGAGAGAGAGAGAGAGAGAGAGAGAGAGAGAGAGAGTCAGAAGTAGAAAGGAATCACCAAGAAGGAGAAGAATGATGATGATTTTCAAGGAACAGTACTCCAGGTGTCCTTTCTCATTCATCTTTTAATTTTAAATACCAAATCCAGTGTAACATCTACATTCATTACCCAAAAACCTATGCAGCCCCCCACCCCTGCATAACCAATCTTTTTTTTTTCACTGAATTTTAATTCTCCTCCATTTATAAAAATACTTCCCAACCTGAAATTAACTCTTGGTAAATAAGGGCTTCTTTCTGTTACCATATCAGTTTTTATGTGTAGATTTTGAAGTTGACAATTTGTTTTTGAGTTATAAAGCACTAAATCTTAGTCTACATTATGATAGATTTTAGAAACAATGGAGCATTATCAGATGCTGTAATGAGATCACTTCAGATTGTCATTCACTCATTGCATCAGTTATCAGTAAGCATTCTAAGAACCAAATACCAAGCAACCCAACACATGTTCAAATCATCACTTAAAATTCCATGACAGATTATGGGTGAAATGTTTAAAGCTTCTGCAGGTTTAGCAACAATCACACAATGGCTCTGATTATTTCTTTCAATTTTTTCAAGTGTATGAGTAGTTAAAGGTCCTTCACCACAGTCCTTATCTCCTAAACTTTCTCTTATCTCTTTGAATATATGATACCATTAAAACACAGTAGTTGAACATGGAGAATGCTTTCTATAAATCTTGTGCATCACTTTTGATGTTTCATAAGCAGATTTCTCTAAGCATTGGCAAAATTTGATGTTTGCACATTGTTTCCAATTAGACGTTTTCACACACTGAAATTATAATAAAATAAATGCATGTAGCAATGAAATCTGTACTAATTGATTAACAGACTTCTACATATATGTAGGTGCTGACACTTGCAGTTTGACAATTGCAATGCATGCTCCATTTATGGATTGTATAACTTGCAACTGGTCCAGGAATTTCTTGTGTGTACTACATACATATATGTGTGTTTATGTACTTGTATATTGTGTGTAAAATATTAGAACAGAAAGTAGATGCAATAACTGAAACATATCATAGGGAACAAAAGAGCAGAAATATAGTGACTCTGAACAGTTCTGTTCTTTTGCTCTTATTTGATTTAGTTATCAAATCTACTTTCTGTTCTAATATTTTGCCCTTTGTTATGCTATATTATCTCTACTTCTTTGTGCAAACTTATGTAGACATTTTTTATCTTTCTCCTACAGTGTTTTTTATTTTTTTATGTCAAATTATATTTTATATTATATATATATATATACAGGATGTCTCAAAAATACACGGCATAACTTCAGGAATGAGTTCCTCATATGTAGACAATAAAAATATTTTATATCAACATAGTTTCGGAAATGCTTGGTTCCCGAGTTATTAACTGGAATGTCTTATCTCCCACAGGTGATTTCCTTCATCAAAAGGTACTGACAGAATCTGGTGGTTTTCCATTCCGACCATGTACTCAAATCAGGAGCAAGCAGATATGCACTTTATGTACGGTTTGGCAGAAGGCAATGCTCTGGAGGCTCATCGTTTGTACCACGAAAATTTCTCAGAACCAAGATGTCCAGACAGGAAAACGTTTGAAGGTATCCATTGCCACCTTTGTGAACGTGGGACCTTTACACCTTATGCTGCTGACAGAGGACGACCAAGATCTATGACTCCTGAAGTAGAGGAGGAGATTTTGAATGTTGTGCATGCCACTCCTGGAATCAGCACACGCAGAATAGCAATGCAACTGGCTGTTCAACGTTTGACTATTTGGAGAGTGTTGCAAGAACATCAACTGTATCCTTACCATCTGCAACAGGTACAGGCCTTGTCACCAGCAGATTACCCTGCGCGAGTAATGTTCTGCCAGTGGTTCTTGCAGCAGTGTGGTACAACTCCTCACTTTCCTGCCTTAGTGATATTCACAGATGAAGCACATTTCACACGAGACAGAATCCAAAACTTTCACAATCAGCATGTATGGGCTGAGGAAAACCCACATGCAATTCTTCCATCACATCACCAACAGCGGTTCAGCCTCGACATCTGGGCGGGTGTTTTTGGTGATAAGTTATTTGGGCCCCATGTACTTCCAAGCAAACTCACAGGGCAGGCGTATAGAAACTTTCTGGAAAACAACATGCCTGATTTCTTGGACGACATGCCACTGATCATTCGTCAACAAGCATACTTCATGCACGATGGCGCTCCCGCAAATTTCAGCCACCTAGCCCGCAATTACCTGAATCGAAGGTTTCCTGGTTGGTAGATAGGTAGAGATGGACCAACTGCCTGGCCTTCACCTTCACTGATTTAAACCCACTAGATTTCTTCTTGTGGGGCCATTTAAAGTCATTGGTGTATTCGACTTTGGTAGCTGATGTGGAAACTCTCCACAATCGAATTGTGGCAGGTTGTGAGACAATACGAAACATGCCAGGAATTTGGCATCGTCTTCGCGAGTCCATGAGACGTCGATGTGAGGTCTGTATTCAGGCAGAAGGTGGACATTTTGAACAATTATTGTAAGGTGATGTGAACAGTTAAGTGTCATAGACAGACTCTCAAAAGTCAGAAACCAAGCATTTTCGGAACTACATTGATATAAAATATTTTTATTGTCTACGTATGAAAAACTCATTCCTGAAGTTATGCCGTGTATTTTTGAGACACCCTGTATATATATATATATACAGTGAAACTTCTCCTAACGGACACCTCTCGTTAACGGACATCTCTCTACAACGGACATTTTCAAATTCCCCAACTCACCTCCATTGGTTTTAACGTGTTTTCAGCTTCTGTCTAGCGGACATTCTCTGTAACGGACACGGACAGGCAATCTGCAGTGTTTCGTTTAGATTAGCACTTAATTTGATCTCCCCATAACGGACAGCGGGCGAGCTCACGGCCCTTTTTCTAGGAACTTTTCTTCCATGTATTGCCTCAATCGCGTGTTTATTTTCTATTTCCGATTCTCTGAATTTTATCAAGGTTTACGTCGCGGTTCTAAACCCTTTTTCAAGAATTTTAAGGCATATGTAAAACTTCTGATGAATTCAGTGTGTGCAGGGGGGAGGGGGATTTCGTCGGCCTTTCGTCTTTTCAGTTTCAGTTTTCAGTTTTGTTCAGTGTCGTGTGAAGTGCACAATGTCTTCTCATAAACATTTAACTTTAAAAGATAAAGTCGAACTCATTAATGCGTATAATTGGCAAAAAAATAGTGTTCGCAATCTCGCTGCAAAATTCAAAATCGGAAAGACGCAGGTAAGCGACATCCTAAAGAAAAAAAATGAACTGCTCAAACAATTTTGGCAACACGGAAATGATCAGGTTCAAAAATCATTCCCGAAAACTGTTGGACTTCAAATTGACAATGTTACATATGAGTGGTTTTGTCGTGAATGTGCTAAAAAAATTCCCATTAATGGGCCTATTATTAGGGAAAAGGCTTTGGAGGTTGCGAAATCTATGGGAGTAAATGAGTTCAAAGCTTCTGTGGGATGGCTAGACAAGTTCAAAACTCGGCATAAAATTTCTTGGAAAACCGTAAGTGGTGAAGGTGGATCTGTTGATACTGGGGTTGTAACAGAGTGGACCATCAAATTGGAAGATTTATGTCGTGATTTTGAAGCTAAGGATATTTACAACTGTGATGAAACAAGGTTGTTTTTAAAGCTCTTCCTGAAAAAACAATGAGTCTAAAAAATGAAAAGTGCCAGGGCGGAAAAATTTCTAAGGAACGCTTGACTGTACTATTGTGTACAAATATGCTGGGAGACTTTGAACAACCTCTTGTTATAGGAAAATCACAAAATCCTCGTTGTTTCAAGGGCATAAAGTTGAATCTTTTGAATGTTGACTGGAAGTCTAATAAAAAAGCGCGGATGACACGAGATATCATGAGCGAATGGATAAGTCACTTTAACCAAAACATGATCTGTCAAAACAGAAAAATTATTCTTTTCATGGATAATGCTGCATCTCACCCGCACATTGAATTGTCCAACATTCAAATCGTTTTGGATAATGCTGCATCTCACCCGCACATTGAATTGTCCAACATTCAAATCGTTTTTCTGCCACCAAACACATCTGCAGAGTGTCAGCCCTTGGATCAAGGGATAATAAAAAATTTTAAACTTCACTACAGAAAACGTGTTTTAAGACATCTCATTGCAAACATGAACGATGTAACATGTGCGAGTGACCTTGCAAAGAAAATCAGCATCCTAGATGCGATTCAATGGATTTCCTCTTCAGTAAACGCAATTAGAAAACAAACTGTCGTGAACTGTTTTGCAAAGTCTGGCTTCTCAAACGCAAAAATTGAAGTTGTGAACGGCAATGTGGAGCACCAAGAAGAACAAGAACTTCAACATCTATTGATAATGTACGATACTTCAGCTACAAGTGACCCTGGCTACAAAGATATAGACTCGAACCTCACTACAGAAGATGGTGCTAGATATCAACGACATTATCATCGATATTTTTCTAGAAGTTCCTCATGAGGATGAAGAAATGGAAGGAGGTCATTCTGTCGAAGAACATATTAACGACGAACCGCCGATGAAAATAGAAGAAGCGCTCATACAAATCAATCGTTTAAAAATGTTTTTCGCCGCTGAAGAAGATACTGAAGGACTTTCGATGGTTTCTTCACTCCAAACAAATCTTGAAAACAAAATTATCAGCCGGAAGAAGGTGCAGAAGAAAATAAGTGATTACTGTATGTATTTTTCTTAAGATAAAGTCATAATATGCAGAGCACAATTGTATGTATATTATTTACAAAAATATTGTGCAAAATCTGTATATAATTTAATTTAATTTTACATTAAACGTTTAACGATTTTACTTTATCTCTTGTGTATGTAATTGTATATTATTTACAAAAATATTGTTCAAAATCTGTATATATTTTAATTTAATTTTACATTAAACGTTTAACGATTTTTCTTTCTTTCTTTTTTTTTTTTTCTCCCTCAGACTTCTTGTTAGCGGACACTTCTCTCTAACGGACACATTTTCGTTCCCCATGGCTGTCCGTTAAAGGGAAGTTTCACTGTATATATATATATATATATATATATATAGAGAGAGAGAGAGAGAGAGAGAGAGAGAGAGAGAGGGAGGCCATGCTTAAATAAATTTATAAATATTTGTTTATTCAGTCATTGGTCACAGATGTTTGTGTCCCAATATCAAAACTATCAGAATTAGTAGTAAAGACAAAGGAAGACATTGAGAATTCAGGAATTATTGGTGAGTATGATTGATTTTTTGTTAATCACATCTCTTTGTGGTTTATATTGTGAACTTAAAATCATTTTACATTACTATGAAAATAAGTTACTTACTTTACAAATGTTCCTTTTTAATGCCAGTAGAATATCTGAAATCTAGCTGTCTGAAAAAAACAGAGCTGTCCAAAAACAAGACATTTTTCAACATTTTTAAGATTTGAATCAGCTCCCTTCCCCATTCTTGGTTAGCATGAAACTTGTTTTCCAAGCATGCTATTGCATGGAGTTCTGATTCTCTTAATACAATTATAATTAAGTTAAAGATAAATGCTGTGTCTTCTTGAATACTCTATGCTCCTGAATAAGCCATGTATCCCATCTTTTTAGGATATGAAAAAGAAAAAAAAATTATGCATTTATTTCCTGCTAGCAGCATGATTTCCAGTTTTTTCTGCCTCTTGAATTATTTTTAGTTTTTCACTAACCATGTAAGATCATAAGTGCATACCTATTCATGTTTAATAGAACATGTACAAAATACTTTACAGATCACATTCACTAGTAAAGGTTGGCAAACTTAGAAAGAACCTTAAGCTGCATGAAGTGAGCTAAGTGATTTCTGTCATGAGTAAGGAAAGGTGACAGATGAATGTGCATCCACTACCTTTAATTTTCACTGAACAATGTAGGTGTTATTATCTATTTCAGTTCCAAAAATATTGCACAATCCTGATATTTGAATGAATTCCTTAATTGCTAGGAAATGAGAATGTTCATTTCCAAAAGAGTCAATTTAACTTTTTATGCACTGCAACAACATTCTAAGTTACATTTTAATAAATTTTGGTAATAAACAAAATACTTCTTTTAGGCTATGGCCAGATCAGTGAATAAAAACACTGAAGTTAATAAAACCCGTTATTAAAAACTAATAAAAAACAGAATTTTTATTCCTTGTTTTAATCTTAATTTTTGGATTAAATTTACAAATAAGCTTCGCACCAAATTTTTGGTTCCTTTTTTTCTTAGAACAGAGTGTCCAGGGTATTTGAGCTTAAGCAGTGACACTTGACTTGTATTTTTGAAAGTTCATTTGGCAGCTTGCTTCTGCATTATACATTCATTGTATGAATGAGTGCAATCCAAGTTTGACAGCCAGAAGACTTTTGATGACCATAAGTAAATGCTTTGATTTATGTGCTTGCAATAGAAAAATTTACTGACTGCCAAACATAAAATGCACTCATTTTTACATTCAGCACTTGATTTCACAATTACTGAATTTATTGCTAAAGGCAGTACATTATTACATGGCAATAATAATATTTTTATTCTAAATTAATATTAAGAATAGGTAATTTGAGGATTTACTTAATAGGTATATGACAATATTGAAAAAAAACTGAGTTAGGACTGAATTAAGAGTGTCTGGAATTTTGGCCAGATATGATACGAGGGAGTACATGATGAGGGCCTTATCAATAAATTTGGCCCTGGGGAGATTGTTCAAGGCTCATGGGCTAGAATTTTTCTCCTCGGTGTGGTCTGTGCTTGTTAACAGGAAAGACTGTTTTTGCTGGGATGGAATACTCTTAAATAGAAGGGGGATGCAAATATTTTTGCTGATGCTACCAACGAAGTGTTAAGTTGGTCAGAACTGCTAGCTTTGGGGGGAGAGTAATATGCAGAATAATAGGTTAACAGGAGCTGCAAGCAAAGGTTAAAGTGATCACAGTTGTTCTATTGTGGCATGCAGTAACCTGGGAAGCAAGGTGGTAAGAATGATAAGTGATGCTGGAGGGTTTCATGGGACAACAAAATACATCAGTTGTGTTAACATTACTAAGAGCAGAAAACGGTGCACATGTACTTCCTTTAGGATTTTAGGAAAGCTTTTGATACTGTTGCACATAGAAGACTATACATGGGCAGTATGGCATTAAGGGCAAGTTGATGCTATGGATAAAGGGATGGTTGAGTGAGAGAAGACAGAGAATGGTAATCAGTGGACACTGCTCTTCATGGACAAATGTTATTAGTGGAGTTCCCCAGGGTTCAGTGTTGAGCCCATTGTTGTTTTGTATATTTATCAATGATATTGATGAAGGTATATCAGGTTCAATGATATTGAAGAAGGTATATCATGAAGGTATATCAACTTCAACAACAAGTGATAGAAGTCTACAAGTTTGCAGACGATACAAAGGCTGGCATGGTTGTTAATGACAGTATGCTGCTACAATAGGATCTAGAAAAATTGAGCAGATCAGCTGAGAGGTGGCGAGATGACAACTGAAGTTTAACATTGACAAATGCGAAGTGCTGCATATGAGTAGCAGTAACCCCAGAGTAATGTACCAACTGTGCAGTACACAGTTGGTAGTGGAGAATTAATGAGTAGTGGAGAGTAGTCAGAAAGCGGAGAATTAAAAAGACTTGGGGTTAATTGTGCAGTCAGATATGAAGTTTTCTGAGCAGTTCAGACAGGCTGCAAGAGTAGCTCATGGAGTCTTATCAATGATATATAGGAATTTTGCTAGCAGGGTTAAGGAGGTGATTATCCCCTTGTATAAGGCAATGGTCAGGCCACACCTTGAATACTCCATACAAGTCTGGAGGCCTCATCTTAGGAAAGATGAGGCCTCCAGACTGCTGGAATGAGTACAGAGAAGGGCAATGAGATCAGTGAGTGGAACAGAGGGTTACTGTTACCAAGAAGGCTTAAGTTCTGAAAATTGCAGCACCTGGAGACTAGGCACCTGAGAGGTGATCTGATTGAGGTGTATAAGGCCTTGAATGGTTTGAGCAAGCTCAATTCTGATGGGATTCTTTCTCTTGCTCAGATTCCACACCTTGAGGGAGCATAAATTCAAATTGAGGAAAGGCAGTTGTAGAATAGATGTGTGGAAATTTTCCTTTAGCCAGCAGGTGGTTGATTTCTGGAAGAAATTTCCATCTGTTGTTTTGGAAGTTGACAACTTCCAAATGATGTTAAGTAACAGGTCTGTAATTACTTGTTAGCATTAGCATTAGTAGAGGCATATGATGCAAGAAAGCAAGCTTATTCAGCATCAGCCAAAAAAAAAAAAAAACACCACTCCCATTTCACCCCTCCATTTGTTCGAAATACCTGTCCAGCCGAGCCTTAAATTTGTTTAGGCTATCAACTTCAACAACAAGTGATAGAAGTCTGTTCCACCAACTATTACCCGCTGGCTAAAGGCAAATTTCCGCACATCTATCCTACGTCTGTCTTTCCTCAATTTGAATTTATGCCCTCTCAGGTGATTATTCTGAGCAAGAGGAAGAATCCCATCGGCATTGAGCATGCTCAAACCATTCAAGACCTTATACATTCTATCAGATCACCTCACCAGTGGCTAGTCTCCAGACTCTGTAATTTGCAAAACTTAAGCCTTTCTTCGTAAGAGCAACCCTTTGTTCCATTCACTAATCTTGTTGCCCTTCTCTGTACTCGTTCCAGCAGCTCTACATCCTTCTTGAAATGAGGCCTCCAGACCTGTATTCAGTACTCAATTGTGCTCCCCCTTTAGTCCCCTTTGTGAATTGGGTACACATTTTCACATCTTTAGTCCATAGGAACTTCCCCTGAATTCAAAGATGCTCTCATAATTATGGCTAAGGGTTTGCTTCTCCTTTGCTGTGTCCGTTAATATATATGCTATAGATCCCATCCACCCTAGGTGCCCCCTTTTTATGTTGAGCTTCAATAATTCTATTTCCACCTTCCTTTCAGTTATCACAAAATCATTTAGCTTTTTGTTAGATTCTGATGAACTTCTGGAATTCTCCTCAATAAAGAACCCCTTAAGCACGAATGTAGATGCAAATTGCTTATTCAGTTTGTGTCGACAATGTGGGAAGGATGAACGACAGTTAAATCATCATCGTCAAGTGGACTAATGTGATTCAACCCCTTTCTTCTAATATTAATAATATTAATATTTGTAAAATAATAAGAGGAATTTACCTCAATATAGTACGTAGAACACTTCCGTATGATACTCTCCAGAAATTAAAGCGAAAAAATCGAAAACTTACATTAGAGTAAAAAATAAATAATTAAAAACCAATTCGAATCAATTTAACACAATTAAAAATCAATTCAACGCAATTAAAAATTAAAAAGAACCTAACGAAAATATTCAAAACGATTTTCCTTTCTGAAGCTGACAACACTTTTCAACAGTTTGTCGTGATCACAGGAATAAAAAAATGTAAGTTTTTGATTTTTTTCGTTTTAATTTCTGGAGCGTATCATACGGAAGTGTTCTACGTACTATATTGAGGTAAACTCCTCTTATTATTTTACAAATATTAATATCAACGTAGAACATATTGAGTATTACAGTTCTGATTCATACTATCTAATAATATTAATATAAGGAAGTCTTTGCTGCATTTCTTGGCATTCTTTTCCAGAGGCTTTTTGTAATCTGCCTTACTTGCCTAACCTCCTTTGTGACTTGATTGCAGACTAGTTTATATCTACCATAGGCTTCTGTATGATCAAATAATTTATATGCATCCATGCATTTTTCTTATCACGCACAAGTGTCTCTTCAGTTCATCTGACATCTGTTTAGGTCTAAACCTGGAATGGTATTTCTTAGTTGGTATGAAAAGCCTAGTAGCTTCTGTGATAACTTCCCTGAATGCTTTCTATTTAGCGTTTACTTATGGCAACATCATCAGACAGTCCCACTCTAAAGTATTTAAAACTTTCTGAGACCACTGTAGTCACCCTTATGGAAGCAAAAACCCTTTCCTTTACCCCTGAAAGTAGTTATGTCTTTAAATAAGTCCCAGAACAGCCCCTGTGATTGCTGCCACCCAGAGGGTCTTTTTCCTGCAGTTCTTAATGCATAAAGAGTCACTGCTGATAATCAGATCAAGGCTATTGCTTCCTCTTGTTGCTTCTCTGATATGCTACTGTATAAAACAGTCATCTGATGAATCCACAAAAGTCTTCCTATTGTGTGAGTGACCAACCCACAAGTTTCAGTCAATATCTGGAACGTTAAAATTCCCCATTACAAAACATTCTGATTTACTGGCCCACTCTATTTCTTTGTATAGTTGTTTGTTATACTCATCACCATCTTTAGGCTTTTAACACATTCTTACTCTCATTTTTGTTTTCCCCAGTGCTTATGTTACACCAAACTGACTCAACATTGTCAACTGGATGCATTGCTTTAGATTTAATATGCTTCTTAACTAAGAGCATAAACCCTCCACCCCTCCTGCCCTGTCTGTTCTTCCTGTCTACATTGTACTCCCCATATTCAGATTCAGCATCACTTATGTCTGAGTGACACCATGTCTCTGCTATCCATGCAGTGCCTGCATTTGATGACTTAATCTGTAATTCAAATTCATGAAATTTCAAATTCATCAAATTTATTTATTCTGTTCCTAGCATTAGTATACATGTAAGTGTATCATTGGTACTTACATATATAATAGCATCACCTTTTATGCCCTTAAAAAATGATAATAGTATAGAAATAAAACTTAAACAAAATAAGTTTGAATTTAAGATTTAACTCCATCTGTTTAATCAGTGTTAATCTCATCAATCTATATATTATATGAAGATACTCAAGCTCATATAAAATATGAGCTTGAGTATCTTCAAGTTTCTTTCAAGTTAGGTTCATTCCCCTTTCTTTTTATACCATGTGAGCTTCATCTATCATAATTAATAACATTAAAAGTTTCTGTTTGTGTATGGTTCTGTGTATTTTAGCAGCATATAATATTTCTTAATTTTTTATTATTTTAATTTTAGGAAATGTTCTAGGTCATGTGGGTGATGGGAACTTTCACACCCTACTTCTTTATGATCCTTGTGACTCCAAGGAGTATAAGGCTGCTTCTAGCATTCAGCATAGGATATCAGAGTATGTTTTAATATATTATTTATTAGGCCTGACGTAGCCCAGTGGTCAGGAGCGAGAGTGCATAGCACGCGTTCCTTGAGTGGACCGGGGTTCAAGCCCGTGACTACTAAATACAATAAATATTTGTATTGACGATTTATTGTAAACTCTACTGACTTGGTTGTCATGCCAGAGTATAAACAGAAAAACAATTTAATTTTATTTACTAAGATTTTGTCTATATCTTTCGGGTCCCGTATATAGGGCATCTGGGAGATAGAAGCTTTCATATATTTCTTCTATTTCAACCAAAAAATGAATATCATATTGCTAAATCATTATTTGTGAGAATGGCAAAGTATATGTACCCATGCTTTTTTTGTAAAAACCTCCCATTTTGGCCTAAAAACTTTCTGTTTTCCTCCTTCTTACAAATGTCTGATCTCCACCTTTTTGAAAATCAAAAGTGTGTTGTTAGCATTCAAACCCTCAACCATTATTTCTTAGGCATATACATTACTTGGATTTCAGGAAAGCTTTTGACACTGTTGCACATGGAAGACTACTGTACAAATTGGAGCAGAATGGTATTAAGGGTAAGTTGCTACAATGGATAAATGGGTGGTTGAGGGAGAAGACAGAGGGTGGTAATCAGTGGACACTGCTCTTTGTGGACTAATGTTATTAATGAAGTTCCACAGGGTTTGGTGTTGGGCCCACTGTTGTTTTGTATATTTACCAATGATATTGATGAAGGTATATCACGCTTAGTGTCGAAGTTTGCAGATGATACAAAGGCTTAATGACAGTAATGGCAGTGTGCTACTGCAACAGGATCTAGAAAATTTGGGCAGATGGGCTGAGAAATGACAACTGAAGTTTAACATTGACAAATGCAAAGTACTGCATATGGGTAGAAGTAACCCCAGAGGAATGTACCAACTACACTTAGAGTGGTAGAAAATGAAAAAGACCTGGGAGTAATGGTGCAGTCAGATATGAAGTTTTCTGAGCAATGCAGATAGGCTGCAAGAGCAGGTCATGGGGTTTTGTCAGTGATATACAGGAATTTTGTTAGCAGGGAAAAGGAGGTGATTATTCCTTTGTATAAGGCAATGGTCAGGCCACGGCTTGAATACTGCATACAGGTCTGGAGGCCTCATTTTAGGAAGGATGTAGATTTGCTTGAGTATGTACAGATAAGGGCAACAAGATTGGTGAGGGGAATGAAGGGATCCTCTTACCAAGAGAGGCTTAAGTTCTGCAAATGGCAGCAGCTGGAGGCGCCTCCGTAGCCAGGTGGGAAGGAGCAGCAGTGGGTAGCACACGCTTCTTGATTACACCGGGGTTCGAGCCCGTCACCACCAAATATGGAGGATGCTAAAAGGTCAGGGAATGACCGGAGCAATATGGCCTTAGTTGCTAATGCTCCTAAAAACCAAATAACAACAACAAAGCAGCAGCTGGAGACTAGGCACTTGCGAGGTGATCTGTGAGGTGTATAAGGCCTTGATTGCATTGAGCACACTGAATTCTGGTGAGATTCTTCCTCTTGCTCAGAATAATCACCTGAGAGGGCATAAATTGAGGAAAGACAGTTGTAGAATAGATGTGCGGAAATTTGCCTTTATCCAGTGGGTGGTTAATTGCTGGAACAAACTTCCATCTGTCATTGTGGAAGTTGATAGTTTAAATAAATCCAAGGAGGAACTGGAGGGAATGGTTGTGTGAATTTTTTTTTTTTTTGGCTGATGCTCATAAGCTCATACACTTGCTTTCTTGCATCACATGCCACTATTACCTACCATGCCAATTCAGCAGTATGGGTGAACATTTAGGCTTAATGCTGGTGATTATCAATCTGTGGAGATTATAGAGATTAGAGATATTGCATTACCTAATAAAAGTAACAGTTACCTCTGAATACTTAGGCTATGTTCATAATCTTCAGAAAAACCAGAATTTTCAAAAATCTGGCATGTGCTGGGGCCCAAGCAATCTGGATTTATGAGATTCTGCTGTATATCCACCCAGCAAGGTAAAATATCTCAAATTATAGATAGGATTATTGATCTGTCTTCAATTTTCCCTTACAATAATTTCAGATTGTGAATGTTTCTAGTCATGTCAAATAAAAGGATAGAACAGAAATTTGATTATCTATGTCAAATAAAACAATAGTCTGTTTTGGTTTAAAATGGAGAAAAGTAAAGTTTTGCTATGAAGAGGCTTAGTGCAGCCAAATCCTCTGCTTGCACCTTCACGATGGTGGGACTGTTAGTAATCCTGGGTATAACCTCCATGCACAAGTACATGGTGAGTGACCACCCAGGTGTGAACCAACGTAAGCAGTGGTCGAGGTGTGGCGCCCACACCACATGTATGATTGATGACTTTTGAGGTTATGATGAACATCGTGGTGAGATCCAATATTCCTTACATTTCGAGGGTACAGCTCTAAAACGGTGTTCGCAATCCGGCCGCTAGTTAGTACACCGGACCGAACCTATTGGTAACTCTCTAGGAGGCTACCGGTTACCTCTTGTTAATCTTGTTACTTCTACTCTGCCAGATAGTGACTGGAGGGAGTCCGAGTAGTGTGTATGCCGGGAGCATTGTCGAGGCCACGTTATGTCAAGGATCTGGGTATATTCTTACCCTATGTACGCCATATCCAAAAATTTCATTACTTCATACAGCATGTCCCACCCACTTTTTCTTACTATTGAATACACCATGAATTGTCAAACTAATAGAGCAAGCTTATCTGTGAAAAGATCTAAACCTCCCAAGCACTTCCTAATTCATTTCACAAATATACATGGTCTCAATTCTAATCTCAACGATGTCCATTTCCACTTGCAGTCTGCCAAACCCCATGTACTTTTTCTGAGAGAATCTCAGTTATCGGTTGATTCAACTACTGCTCATCTCAGATGCCCAAATTATTTGCTGTATGATTCCTTTCGCCTCAAAGGTGTTACTTGTGCATATGTCCATTCTGATATTCCCTGTCAGAGACTTGGCAATTTGGAATCTCCTCTTTTTGATCTTCTCTGGCTTAAAATCTCTCTACCTCATTGCGTCAAATTCATCCGTTGTCTGTACCGTTCTCCCAGTTCCACTAATCACTTGGAGCTCTTTGACTTCCTCTCTTTGCAACTTGACTTTCTCCAGTCCAAATTTCCTAACAGTGAGGTAATTTTCCTTGGTGATTTTAATGTTCACAACTCCAGCTGGCTTCCGTTTTCTAGTCATACCGACCCAGCTGGTCGAGATGCTAAGACTTTTGCAATTACTAATGACCTTGCACAGATTGTTCATTTGCCTACAAGAATACCGGATAATCCTAATCATACAGCCAATATGCTTGATCTTTTTCTCACAAACAACCCTTCTAAGTACATGGTCGAAGTGAGAGGTCCTTTAGGCACTTCAGATCACAACTTGCTGATTGTCTCTTCTCCAATGGAACCTTTATCTCATGTCTATTCCGAACCTCATGTTGTTTGGCATTACAAGAATGCAAAATGGGATGACCTGTGAGACTTCTTTTATTCTTTTCCTTGGTCAGATTACTGTTTCGAAACTTCTGATGTCAATGTTTGTTCAGATCGTATCAGTTAAATTATTCTTGCAGGAATGGAATCCTTTATCCCACACTCCACTTTAAAATCTCGTCCTTTAACTAATAAACCTTGGTTTTCCAATAAATGTGCTAAGGCTGTTCAAGAGAAGAATGTTGCATATTGTAATTGGCTTGTTTCTAATTCTCCAGTTTCATTTTCTGCCTACACCAAAGCTTGCAACAATTGTAAAGCAGTTATTAATCAGTCCAAACTAGAGTTTGAACAGGCTAAGAGTAGAAAACTTGCTTCTTGCCCTAATGGTAGCCTAGCATTCTGGTCTCTTGCCAAAGCTATTGGCTGCAACTTTTGTCCATTTCTGCTCCCACCTCTGTCCAAAGCAGATGGTTCTGTTGCCACTTCAGCCAAGGATAAAGCTGAACTGCTAGCATCCCATTTTTCTTCCAACTCATGTATTAATGATCTTGGTAAAACACCTCCCACCATTCTCAACACACTCCATTCAATGCCTCCTGTGGTCTTCCGTCAAAAGGATGTCAGAGGATTTTGACGAATCTTGATGCTAAGAAAGCTCCAGGTCCTGATGGTATTTCTCCACTTGTTCTCAAAACCTGTGCTCCTGAACTTACTCCTATTCTTTGCCTCCTTTTTTCACTTTCTTATTCCAAAGGTGTTTTTCCTTCTGCTTGGAAATTTGCCCATATCCAGCCAGTTCCTAAAAAGGGTGACAAATCCCTCCCATCCAATTATCGTCCCATTGCAATTACTTCTACTCTTTCTAAAGTAATGGAGAAATCAATTAACCGCCAACTCTTAAACTACCTAGAAACCTTCCGTCTGATCAGCGATCGCCAGTATGGATTCCGTCAGTGTCGATCCACTGGTGATATTCTTGCTTATGTTACCCATTTATGGACTAATTCAATGGAAAGGTTCTGGGAAACACAAGTAGTTGCTCTTGACATCTCAAAGGCTTTTGATCATGTTTGCATAAAGGTCTTCTAAACAAGCTTCTATATTATGGTTTGCCAACTGTTTTTAGTAATTGATTATCCAGTTTTCTCTGTGATCGCTCACTGAAGGTGATGGTAGATGGCTCTCTGTCTTCTAACTTCTCCACTAATGCCGGTGTCCCCCAAGGTTCAGTTCTTTCCCCCACTCTTTTCCTCTTGTATATTAATGACCTTCTTCCATTGACTGGAAATCCTATCCATAGTTTTGCCGATGATAGCACATTGCATTCCACTTTCCATTTTGAAAACCTTGTCCTGCTCAATCAGCTTCAATTTCTCAAAAATCTGCTACCAATTCCATAAATGCCGATCTTCATGTAATTCTCCAGTGGGGCAAAGACAACTTAATTGATTTCAACCCTTCTAAAACTCAGTCTTGTCTTATATCTCGCAAAAAGGATTCTTCTGCTCCTATGCTTATCTTTAGTGACATTCCGATTTCTAGGAAAAATGATATATCTCTTTTGGGGATTACCCTGACTTCTAATCTCTCTTGGCACAAGCACATTACAAATATTGCTTCCTCTGCATCTAAAAAACTTGGTTTTCTCTTTCGCTCTCGGCGTTACTTTTCTTCCAAACAGCTGCTCACTCTGTATAAATCACAAACCCGCCCTGCCATGGAATATTGTTCCCACATCTGGGGTGGTGCCCCCAAAACCTCTTTCAGGCTTCTTGATTCCATTCAGAAGAGGGCAGTTAGGTTAATTAATGATTCATCTCTAACAGAGTCTCTCTCCACTCACTCTCTCATAGACGTACTTGCTGCATGCCTCTTCTACAGATACTTCCATGGGCACTGTTCTTCTGAATTGGCCTCTATAATTCCCGCTCTCTCTTTCAAAATGGTCAAAACACTTGCCGCCACCAGCCAACATCCATTTACTGTCCAACTTCAAACTCACAGAACCAACTTTTCATCTTCCTCATTTATTCATTCAACTGCCGTTTTCTGGAACAACCTTCCTTCATACGTATTTCCTGAAAATTACAGTCTACAGAAGGTCAAGTCCAATGTCAACAAATATCTTCTTTTGTCTTCTCAACCTCCAACCCGTGCACAGTACTAAGTACTATTGGTTCTAATACCTCTCGTGTTTGGGGTTTATATAAAAAAAAAAAAAAAAAAAAGTATGTGTATACCACTCCATCATAAACCCAAATTGGATACTGCACAAATTTTGATTAAACTAAACAATGAATATAAGTTATGCAGTATGGAAGCACTAACTATCTCCAAGTTTAAGCTAGAGGACAATCACATTGAATGCCAAAGCCACCGTGGAATTTTAGGGTCTAATAAAAGTAAAAATATTTTGAATGAATCAGAAATAATCTTCTTGGGTCAGCCATGTGATTTTTTTTTTTTTTTTTTTTTTTTTTTTTTTGTTATTACAAATGATGTCTCATGTATACATACTTGGCAATCGAGAATATGAACTTTGAAAAGAGATGATCATTTCTTGCCATCTTATGCTTAATTATTTTATGATTTCTTTCTTATTTTTTATTTATTTTTATTTTTTTTGCACTTTCCTGGTGTTTTTATATTGACTTCTTATCTGAAATGCATTTTAGGGTAAGTAATGGCTTTTTAATAGTTTCCTGATTTTTTATTAATGGCTTTTTAATAGTTTCCTGATTTTTTATTAATGGTTTTTTAATAGTTTCCTGATTTTTCATTAATGGCTTTTTAATAGTTTCCTAGTTTTTCGTTCTCTTTTTATCTTTTTTAATTTATTTTAATCTTTTGTTCTCTTTTAATCTTTAATTCTTTTTTATCTTTATTTTAATCTTTTGTTCTCTTTTAATCTTTTGTTCTCTTTTAATATTTAATTCTTTTTTATTTTAATCTTTTGTTTTCTTTTAATCTTTAATTCTTTTTTATCTTTATTTTAATCTTTTTACAATGAAAAATGTAGCTGTACAGTTATCAGCGATGAGTTACTTATATTAAGCAAGCTTCTTGGTTGATATTTATAATTTATTTTAATATTGCAGTTCAATATAAAGAATGAGCATTATAGTTGTTTGTTTGTTTTCTTTTTCTCTCTTCTCACAAAGACGAGCAT
The DNA here is from genome assembly GCF_048544385.1 of Mastigoproctus giganteus. Taxonomy (NCBI): domain Eukaryota; kingdom Metazoa; phylum Arthropoda; class Arachnida; order Uropygi; family Thelyphonidae; genus Mastigoproctus; species Mastigoproctus giganteus. The sequence continues at coordinate 194,439,251 of NC_143576.1, read as the reverse complement.
TAGACCTCGGAGGTACTTGCACTGGAGAACATGGAATTGGATTAGGCAAAAGGGTGTTATTACAGAAGGAATATGGACCAGAAGGCATTTTTATAATGAAACAAATTAAAAAAGCTTTGGATCCAAAGTGTTTAATGAACCCAGGAAAAATATTTGATGTCAATGAAAAATGATAGTAGACTAAGTATGAAACACCTAGAACTTGAGTCTGTAGTATAGAAATATATGAGGTGTAATCAAAGAGTTAAAGGATTGGCTTTGTATCTTGAAATTGCAGTGAGTTGCAACTTGTTGCCATGTATTTGGTAACTCATGCAGATATAATGCAAAAATTACCTATCTATGAGAAGAAGGTGTTTTGTGTTTCATCACATTTAAAGTGAGTGATTTTACTGAGCAGCAAATTTGCATAAAATTTTGTGTAAAATTAGGGAAAGTACAACAGAAACCTATGCACAATATTAGAAACAGCTTTTTGAGAAGATTCTGTGTGCCATTGGAAGACCATTCAAAGTTCACAAAATTTAAAGAGGGCCACTTGTCCATCAAAAATGATCCTTAGTCTAGCTGCTCTTCAACTTCAAAACCAATGATTCAATTGCTCATGTTTTGATCTGATCAGGAGCGATTGATGTTTAACTATCCACAAAGTTGCTGATGAAATTGGTATTTCTTATGAGACATGCCAGTCAGTTTAACACAAGACTTGAGAATGCAATGTGTTTTAGCCAAGTTTGTACATATTTCTTCACTGATAATCAGAGAGTGGAAGTTCACGCATATCAGGACTTTCGTTGGGCTGCCGCCGACCAACACTTTGTTCCTTCCTTCACTACAGGTGAAAAATATGGGTGTATGGTTATGATCTGGAAACAAAGGCCTTATCTTCTAAAGGTTCATAAAAAAAAAACAAAAAACAATACAATCTCAATCAGATCATGCTTATTGTATTTTTTGACTCATGGGTCATTGTTCATTATGAATTTTTCTCTACATGGTAAAACAACAAATCAGAAACAAAACAGTTGCATGCTGATTGCACAATACAGTTTGGAGAAAATGTTTGGAAAACTGGAACTGGCATCATGACAATGCTTCTGTACACTTGGCACTTTCTATTCAAAATTTCTTGTGAAGTACTCCATCACTGTAGTCCCCCATGGTAGATGGAGAGCTATCTGCCATTCTCAATGGATTTAGCTCCCTGTAATTATTGTCCCCTCCCACAAGCTTAAAGCCTCCTACAGATTTGCAACGACTGTAGAAATTACTTCAAGTGTGACAATGCTTCCAGAGGTTGCAGGATCACTGGAATTGGTGTACACAGTGTCTAGCTGGTCCATTCGAATAGCTGGTAAGGTTCATTTTCTAAGTATTAGTTCGCTCCACAAACATTTTGATCACACCTCATATGTCTAAATGCACAAAAAGGCTTTATTGAAGGAAATGTACAGATACCTATGATTGTTGTATGGCGTTCAGATTTGGTATTTGGTTGTTTCAAAGAGATGTAGAATTTTGATGAAAATAAAATTTAAAAGTTATCACCAAGGGACTGAAAATAAGTAGTTGTTCACTTTCAGCTCTCCTGTTATTTTCTTCAATTCTGTGGGGGAGGGTTCTCCGGTGATATTATAGTGTTTTTTTTTTTTTTTTTTTTTTAACTTCTCACTCATTTGGAGAAATTGCATTTGAATCCTCTCAGAGACTGTGAATGTTATTTCTCTACATTCTGAAAATTACAGCACACTTTGCACTCTTTCAAATGTAGGCAGAAAATCTGTTAATGTGATATAATATTGTTTAATTTTTAAATAATTATTATTTCTAACTTCTTTGAAACTTTTAGATATAAGGTGTGAATGAAGCTTGACCAACATATTCCCCAGAACCTCTCAACAGAAGAACATATGCATTATGATACTACATATAATTTCAACATGGTAATGATAGCAATTTCCATATTGTGTCACGAACATTTATTGTATTGAATTTCTCTGTATACTCTGTTGTGTTATCATTCTAGATGTCAAATAAATGTTTCAAGAAGTGGTAATTTGTATACAGTACACAATTTAAAATTTGTATTCAAATTAATTTTGAAATTAATTAATTAATAAATAAATCAAATTTGTATGCAGTAAAATCCCATTACATTACAATGAACTTTTAAGGGTGGAGGATTACACAAATCATTTTATTGTACCAAAATTTTGTTCCAATGAATATCACTGAAAATCATTCCAAAAGATGGGTTTTTTGTTTAAATAAATTTTGCTGTGCTATTTTAATATATAGAAGTGGTAATTTCCAATTTATTTGACATAAATATCGATGCTAAAATCAATAAATAAATAAATAAAATTACTAAATACATATACTACAAGAAGAAAAATATTTGTTCAGAAGTATGGAACAGCAGATATGACTTTTTACTTTTCTTATTTTAATACACCGGTTTTTGTTTATGTGTAACTTTCCCTTCCGATATTAATGTGAAATTTCAACCTTAGTGCAAATAAAAAATATGTGGATTCAAATTGCAGTATGTTGAAATTTGATTATTGATTCTGATACTTTTTCTGTCAATTAAGTGAGCCACTAATGGGAAATGTTTCTTGAGCAAAAGACTTGAATCATGAAAATGTGAAACCTCCTTCATTATGAATCCATATCTGATTTTCATATATTTTCTTTGATTTGAACACTTTTTTTCTTTCTTTTCCAAAAAAGAAAAAAAAAAGTAACTACTGTAACCAAATTCATCATCATACATCATCCAATTTTTCTTGTTATTTTTTGTTGATTTATTTATTTTTTCTGAAATGATCTGGTACAGTGTACCATTGCATACCACGGGTTAATAAAAAGTTGCAAAACTGAACAAATTCTTTCAAGATTCCACAAACATGAGATCATACCACTTTTTCTTTTCTTGTTATTTTTTATTTATTTATTTTTTCCTGAAATGGTCTGGTACAATGTACCATTGCATACCACTGGCTTCATAAAAAGGCAAAACTGAAAAGATTCAAGATATTCAAGATTCCATGAGCATGAGAATTAAAAAATTTTAGCATTTACTATACAGTTGTGTGGAGTTACATTGTCTGGTTATGTTGTATAATATCCATTCAACATGAAAATGTTTTCCTTTGGTTAACTACAGCATAATTGTCAGCAACCAAATCCAGAACAAGCAGTAAATTTATAGTATTTATCATGATCATCATTATGAATGAAGCAAACATGTGTAATAGGACTTCAGTCTTCAGCCCTTGATAAATTTGGCAAATGCAGACCCTAGCCATGTTGAACTCCAAAAAAACTCTTCTGATAATACTTTGAAAATATGAAAATAATACTTTATTTTTATTCTAGCTTGCAAAAAAGGTTTTTTTTTTTTTTTTTTTTTGACATGGTCTTACTTCTGTTACTCAAAAAGAAAAAGCATCTTTTTAGCAAGTTGCTGAATGTTAGACTACTTTCAAACAAATAGAACTTTCAAAAATATTTATTTAAGGTGTCACAATTGTAACAGCAACAGCTTCAGTGGTATTGCCCTCTCATCAGAGGCCATAAACTGGCAAAACAGTTGATAAGATAAAGTGGCTTTATGAGAGATGCCACATGGTGCTTTACATTTGTCTGCTGCTCATCTTGTCATTATTCTTGGTAGTTTTTTTAGAACTTTCTTGAAGAACTAAGAGAATATACTTTTTTTTCTTGTTAGTTTTAATGAATTTAAGTTTAACACTTATAAGTTTATGATGTATACATGCAGTTTTAATAAACTTCTGTACAAGAGTCATTGTACAAGCCATTTTTTAACATGCATTTCAGAATTGCCTCTGTTGTCTTTACAACTTCTTTTGACAACTAGAAATGTTTTCCTCACAGCTCCTTCTTTAACTTTGGAAATTAAAAAAAAATTGCATGGTGCAAGGTCAGGGCTGTAGGATGGATGAGGAACACATTTGACAATGCTGGCTAAGTACTGAATGACAATATGAGCAATGTGAGGTCTTGCATTGTTGTGATGCAGCATCCATCCACCTGCATGCAGTTGTGGTAATTTGTGATGAATGTGATCCAACAAATTGTGCAGTACAATTCTGTAATGAGGTCCCATAACAGTCATATGATGTGGCACAACATGCTGGTAAACCATTCCTTGAATGTCAAAAAAAGAGGTGACCATAACCTTTACTGCAAGCCACAACTTTTGCTTTTTGCAGTGTTGGTGATGACGTAGAATTCCAAACAGAGCTTTGTTGCTTACTCTCTGGATTGAAATGATGAATCCATGCTTATCTGCCATTATCATGTTGTGCAGAACCTCACCATATTCAGTAACCATCCATTGCAGCTTCTGACAAACCTCTGTGCAAGCTTGCTGTTGCTCAGGTGTGAGTAGCCTTGAAACTCAATGTGCACAAATGTGTGTCATATGCAAATGGCATGGAGAACACTGTCTGCCTCCTACTGATATTCTCAACATCTCTGCCAGTTACCTTACTGTTATATGATGATCTTCTTGTACAATTATAGAAGCAGTTATGGTTTCTGTGGTTACAACAGTGGTTGGGGCTCCAGGATCACTGATTTTTATAATTGAATCACATCCATCTTTGAACATTCTAAACCACCTGTGAGCTGTGCTATATGGAAGCATGGATAAGCCTCTTTTAGCATTTCATATACTTCAGCTGATGTTTTCTTGAGACAGAAAGAAAATTTGAGAGCAGTATACTGTTCCTTGCACGTCACATCTATTTTTACATAGGTGAAACCGAATAGGCATAAATTGACCAATCGCCAAGGTCACACAATGCACACTAGTCAACTGCGCAGTTACTGTGTGATGCTATGTGTTTGGTCTTAAATTCCACAGCTCAGCTATAAATAGCAAGCAGTATGGTTGTTCATGAAAATTTATGATCATTCTATATTGAACAGCTCTCATATATAGAATATGAAAGTTCAGGTTGGCTCTCTTCATGGTGAGATAAGCTGAATAAAGTGAGTCTCTGCTTGAGTGAGAGCAGTCTACTTCAGTACTCTCATTGAATCTCTCTTTGTAAGTGTGCTTGTTTTATGTAATTAATTTATAAGTACCTAAAAGGTAATTAATACCATCAGTTCATGTTTGTTTTTTTTAAATCTTCTGCTGAATGAAAGACAAAGTTGCATCAGGATTCCTGCAGCAGTCAGCTGAATTCTGAAGACGACGATGACAGCCATTTATATGACTACAATGCTGCTTTCAAAGTGTTTTTTTTTTTTTTTTTTTTTTTTTGTGGTTTCACTCACAAGTTTGAAAAGGCGTAGCCAGGTGGGCAGGAGTGGCAGTGCGTAGCACACGCTTCTTGATTAGACTGGGGTTTGAGCCCGTGACCACCAAATATGGAGGATGCGGAAAGGTCAGGGAATGACCACCACATATCCCCGGAGCAATATGGCCGTTGCTAATGCTCCTAAAACCAAATAACAACAACAAGTTTGAAAAGTAATTTTTAGTTTTTTTACAAAATTATGTTAAAGATATGTTAATATGCAGTAATATAAGTAAAAATTGTTAATACAATACCCACCTTTTGGAGGTGAAAAATTCAACGTGTAAGTGAACTGATCACATCTTTTCTTTTTTAATTTCAATTTTTTGTGGACCTTAAGCAAAGTTAAGTCTCTAGTTAAAATACCAAAAGAACTTCAGACTGTTGCTTACTTGTATTTGATTGTGCTGCAAACTTTATTAAGACTTTTTTTTTTTTCTCAAATCACACCCACATTTTCTTAGTCCACTTTGATTTGATCCCACAAACATCATACAAATCATGAAGAACAGTTATTTTAGTGTTATCATTGCTGAACATTAGAAGGTACAGATCGAGTATCTGTAATTTTTGCTATTCCTTTTGTCTGCATTTCTGTTTGGGCAGGTGGTGACATTCCTTTGAGCCATAAAAAATCAGTATAGCATAAACCAACCATTACAAGAGTTCCACAAATTCCAAACACCTATAAATGAAAACCTGTTTTTAGATAAAAATTAATAATATTTCTGTGGTTTATTTATACTAAATAGAAACCATGTACAGTAGACTGTCGAAATAACTGCACTCCAAATAATATACCATTCAAGCTAATGGCACATTGAGATTGGATGTTTACATACGGCACAGATGTCTTGCAGTGCCAAAAAAAGAAAACAGCAACTCACGTGATTATTGTATTTGTTTACGTTTTCCATTTTGAAAGTGAATTCTGTATTGATATCACTGATTATACTGCCGTTTTACATTTATTTTAAATTAAAACCCCTCACTATGGCTCCTAACGTTAATAAACCGCATACAGAGAAGAAAATGAACAACAACATTAAAGCTTAGTGACAAACTTTATATAATCTGAACTATTGCATTAGGGTCACTGGGAATTGCGTCCGTAAATTGCATGTGTTTTCTGGTCGATTTGCCTGTTTTTCTGGATGAAAAACCCCAGTTTCTGGGGGGAGGGACTTTGCTGTCTATGTCTGAAACCAACTAACTCTGTCACGGAGTGAAAAAAGCTATAAAAGTTCCTTGCGTCATTGATGGGATTCAAACCCGGGCCTTTTCCACTTGGTGTGGGGAGGACAGTGACGATACAACTGTGCTACTCATGCAGACTAAACTTGATATAATAAAGAAAATAGAATGTGGTGTAAACAGGAGTGTATTATTGGTATAATATAACATTGGATCATCAACATTTTTGTTTTTTTATGTGCAGTTAATAAAATTGTATTCTTTCTCTATTTCTTATTTAGCCTCATTATTTCTGCATTAAATATATTAAAAATAAAACTTTCTAGATAATGGAAAAATCGAAACAATGGCACTTTGAATCCCCGAAGATGCCATTATTCTGAAAGTCTACTATACTAAAGAGATTTTGCTTTAAAATTTTACTGAATATAAAAAGTTTATTTTATATAAATTTCATAAATTTTTCGTTATTGATGCATGTAGTCTTATATTTATGACATTTATGTTTTCCATTTTGCTACAATGACATCACTATTTTACAACATTTGAGTATTTTTATATATGTCACAAATTTCCACTAGAGTGATATTACAAAATTAAACAATGCACCAGAATTGTTTTTTTTTTGCAGAGTGAGATAAAATGTATGAGTGTGTTGATCAACTATATCCAGTTCTGCCTATGAAGTGAAGCTGCACTAGTTCTCTGTCAATTTTTTTAAAAATAATGATAGCAACACGTTACATATTTTATCCAGCTCACTATTTTGCTTGGCCATTTTATTGCTCAATAAAATTGCTGGTAGTACAGGATATGGCATGAGATCAGAAAGGTGCTGAAAAGTGACATGTGCAATATTGGACCATCCACGTAATAAAACACTTCTCACTTTCTGTAATGATGTGAGCAGAGGATCTTCCAGAAAAGCATAAATCAGGACTGATCAGATCACATGACTTGTCTCCTCCTCCAGCATCCATCCTTCATGTTCCTGGCACATGACCCTATTTTTTAGTTGTTTTTGTTTGAGATCTGGGGATCTTGTGAAGGTCTACTCCTATAGTGTATTCTTTGTAGACTTCTTCACATGATGTGCGTACTGATACCTTGATGTACCAGCATTAAATTAAGAGGTTAATTGTTCCCTGATTGGCTAGAATTATATTCTATAATCCACTTTAGATGTCAAAGATATCGCTCCATTGTCTTATTTTTTGCTGCAAAGAATGTGTAGAGTGACTGTAAAATGCCAAAAAAATTAACAGCAGCCAAACAGCTTTCTGCAGATGTGGTCCCTATTAAATTAAGACTGTGTGAAGCACATGGAACTCGTACTGCTAGTTTGTTGACTTCCTTGAATCTGGCTTAGACTCCAGAATACATTCCACTGATAGTAGTGTTGTCATATATAACTGAGATCTGCAATTTGCTACATCTATTCCATGTTTATCAAGAACAGATGCTACCATGTCAAAAAGATATTTCACATCATGCTTTTCAATGGGAACAAACATCAAAGAACTCTCATGTACTTCACCATCTTTTGATACATAACAAATAATGACCGATTACTCATCTGTGTACTTATATTAGGAGTTGAATCTTCATTTTTTATGGAAAGCTTTTTCTTTTTTCATAACCAAATTCATGTTTTCACATATATTCATCAGACATTTTAAATCACGTCAAACACAGTTAACACAATAAATTATTCTAGGATCAGAATATGAAAAACTGAATACAGCTCACCAGTCTTCTTTTAAAATTCACGCTATTTTCTTAAAATGTCACACCACAAACTTATTCCGCTGTTTACTCCTGCTTTCTTTACATATAACTCACATGTACATATTTGTGAGTACAACTGTTTTTAAACAGGAGAATGCATGTTTAACTCTCTACTAAAGAAGTCAGTTTTAACACGATAAGCATGAGACAACAATCATAGACGTTTATACATGTCCATACACTAATCAACTGCTCATACTTGAATTATATCAAAAGATGTAATTCGCAGTCAGTGTATTAATATGGTATAAATTATTATAATAAATATTTTACTCCTCTTTTCCCACTTTTCAGAATAAAAGTGCCTAGAGCCTACAAACATTAAAATCCGGCCCTGGGCCATACTGTTGCATGCATCCCTAAAAACAAACATTGGTTAGAACAAACTTCCATCTAGTGTTGAGGAAGTGGACAGTTTGAATAATTTTGAAGTAATGATTTTATTGAGTAATTTTCAAGTTGATTAATGCATGAAATTGAATAATGATTTTTAATTAAATTTGAAGAGGCAGGCAAATGATTGGAAAGGATAGACATATAAGGTTTTTTTGGCTTAAATTGTATAACCTTCCTTCCTTGCATGATTTTGTCACTAATAATTCTAAATACTCATTTACAGCTTTTTTTTTATCTTATAGAAACTCTCAATTTATGATGCTGTTAGGGCTAATTGTATAAGGTAGCTTTTATGGAAACCTGCTCGCTGCATTGCCTCAAGAATATCTTGCCATATATTCACCAGTCTATCTAGTTATGTGACAGAGCCTTGTGAAGTGTTTGTAAGCAGATGACCAGCTATATGACCTGTGGGAGACTATAAATTATAGTGTATCTGAGTCTATTCCCACAAAAGTGAATCAGTATGTGCTACAGTTTTTGAATACAGAGGGCTGGGATTCATCATAGGAGACAGGCAGTCTACTACAGCTTACATTTATAAAACAATCATAGTGGACTGATGGCAACAGATCTTATGCTGTTTGTCTGCATCTAGCAAACTTAATCATGAAATACTTCATGATTAAGTTTGTTATACTACCATGAAATATTATTGAAGGTGTCTGGGCATCTCCATTACAGTCCATCTCTCTCTCTCTGTTCTACAGGATAAACTGTCTGCAGTTTATTTCATCAACAACCAAAGAAATTCTGCTAAGAAGCTATCCTGCATTTGGTGAAATTATGGGATATATGCAGGGTTAAAAATCAGACGACTAACTTTCTTAACAGTAGGTTCTGTGTAGGCTGTCTAAACTCTAATAATAGGCTCACCTTACTTAATGGCAGTACAAGCCAGAATGCTCTTAATGCTGAGAGTGACTTTATGTGAATTAGCTGTACAGATTTACTGGCAAGTGGCCTCAGACAAGTTTCAATTGAATCTACCTTGTGGATGCAAAAAAGTTATTAGAAAGCAGTAGAAATCGTACATACCGAGGCTACTATCCTTGCTGCAATTCGGCGGCCATCATTTCCAATTGATATCATAATGAGATTTGTGGAGATGAAATAAAGTATAAGCAGTAGTGTATCATTGATAAGAAACTGTGGAGGGAAAAGAAAAAGACAATAATATATAATATTGTTATTTTATGATTAAAATTCATTAATATATATATTTTTTGGATTTGTAATGTTATACAGTATCTTATCAACTTATATAAGTATAATACATTTTTACTTGTACAACAGAACTAGGAAAAGGTTATTCTGTGCTTAAGGCAGCTATTTGGAATTGCTCCACTTCCTCAAGCAAATTATATCACATGAACCTATGCTATCATTAAATCCCCTAACTCTTATCAGCCTTGCACAAAGACAGGTGCTATTTTCTCTACACCCTTATCCTAACTGTGATGCATGAATGTTTCAATACAAACGGTGTGATTGGCTGCAAATATAAAAAGATATGAGGCACAATCAAAAAGTTTAGGGACTGTACTAATATTTGGAAAATGATGGAGCTTACTGGGTATTCAGATGGATCTCCTTTGAAGTAGCCTCCTTGTCACTACCTTGCCATTACAGCCTAGTTGGCACAATACATCACTGTCTGCCAATTGTTTTGCGCAACATGTAAATTGACCCACAAACATAATATGCTTATGAGTACATTCTTGGAAAACTTGTGACTTGTCACAACTTGCCATGATGCTGCAATTTCGAGATACAAAAGTTGCCTGACTTTTTTATCTTGTATTTTGTATTTTGTAGCTTAGGTTACAAATGTTGCTCGACGTATTACTTCTCTTGAAATTTTACCACAAGAAAATTAGCAGATCCACGTGTATTTTCCTAGTGTTAGATTAATACTTTATTGTAATGCATTTGTAAAATTAGGGAATTATTGATATTTTCTTATTTTACTTTATTTGATTTTCATATTTGCAAATAAATTTCCTTCACATTATTTCCTTATTTATTCAATTTTCTTATTCCACTGTTTTCTTTGAAACTATTCTTCTATGGGGCATATGTTGCTGATGAAATGTGCACAGGCACTGCAAGCATTGTGACACCCAAAACAATAATAAGCTAATGTTTGATATTTTTTGCTGTTATCAAATACTGCTTTCCACGGTCCTGCCTAAGTTGCTAATATCTTTTTAAATTGTATAGCATCACTGAATAGATGAACCGAAGCCACTATACATTTAAAAATCTGAGACGTCTTTAGGACAGCTTTTCAAAGCTAATTGGCTGCTCATCAGCTGGTGGGTGGTCTATTAATAAACATATGCTGAACTGTGGATAATGTATTGTCTAAGTGAACAGCCAAGTGGTGCATGAAAGTAAACTTTCCATTTTAAAGATATAACTTATGTTTATCTTTAACACAGAATTGGACCACATTTGCTATGCACAGTACAATAATATAAGATTTCATTGTAGCAGTTGAAACAAAATTGAAATGTATGTTTGCTTTGCCTGCATTCAATTTCAATCACGAAGAGGCACTAAAGACTTAAAATGAACATGAAGCCAAGAGTCTTAGTGCTGAATGCTGTCTTCAGTGAGAACAGAGTTTGTCCATGATTGAAAATTGAATACTGGTAATACATTAAATTTTTGATTTTATTTTGACTACTGCTTTGAAATACCCCTGAAATCCTGTAGTATTTTACTGCATAATGCAAAGAAAGCCGAGTTCTAATAGTTAAAGGCAAACAAAACAATTATGTTTTTTAAATGAAAGTTTTTCTTCCATCCATTGCTTTTTACTTGTTTTGCTTCCATACACCATTGTTGTTCATTTAGGATACATTCACAGTATTTCAAAGTTTTTAACAGTTACCTTATAGGCCTACAATATGGGCCTCACGTGTGACCCTGCACACGTAAATGTAGTAATGAAATTCATCCCACACTTTCTCCAGCATATTGTTGCTCTGCGTGATAGCTGCAGTAATAAGTGCCCCCAACTCTTATAAAGTGACAAGTAAGGGGGGGGATCACAAACACCAAATCTTTCATAACGCCATAGATAAAAAAATATAACGCCATAGGTAAATTCAAAATGCCATAGATAAAAATGTAAGGAATTGAGGCCTGGTGATCTCGGTGTCCAATGAAGCAAAGATTCGTCATCACAGGAAGCACAGCCAATCCACTAACAGGTTTAATTGTTATTCAGAAACTTTTGCATCCTCCCTATGGAAATGTGACAGAGCTCCCCCCATCTTGCTGCAAAATGAAGTTATCTCCATCTCTTGTCAGCTGCGGTAGTAACCACTCGATCAGCATGTAAAGGTAGGAAATGCCATTCAGAGTGTCTTCGGCGAAAAAAAGAAGGGACTATAAATCTTTTTCACGGAAAACGTTTACGCTTGGACTGTCCCATTCATGTTCCAAAGTTTAATGTGGATTCTCACTCCCAAATACGAGTGTTGTATCGCTTCAGTTTACACTAAGATGGATCCTGGCTTCATTGGTAAGCACTAATCTGTCTATGAAATTTTACGGTATCACACAGTTCTTGGATGTTACAACAAAATTCGCACCTAGAAACTTTGTCATGTGGTTTTAAGGATTGTAACAAATGAATTTGGTAAGGATGCATGGAGAGTCACCTGGGAACATGCCAAGCACTTTTCTGTAGAATTCCAAACTCTACCTTATTAGTCAGTTTTGAGGGATTCCTTAGATGAGCCTGTTGTACCTGTTTACTGGTGCATCGTCTGTGCTGGGATGATCTGTGCTTTTACCCTTGCAGATGCATTCGTGCTCTATGAATTGCCTATACCATTTAATAATGGAGTCTCAAATTTGTGGATTTCTGTGAAATTTAGTTCGGAATGATCGCTGCGCTGAAACACTTGATTTTGTTTCATGAGAACTGAGAACACAAAATTATTCTCTATAGGTGATGCCATTTTCAGTGCAGCACTATCTGGCACAGACATCCCAGATATCTGTGCCATCACCGTTGCAGCAAACACACCTTTGATATTTACGCTTTTATTTGATAGCATTTTTGTAAAAGAAACATGTAGTATATTGATGATATTAAGATAATAATGATAATGATATTAAGAGGGAGACCAGCGGAATTACTGAACAAAAAAGCCGTGAATTAGGGTTGAATTTGAAAGTGTCTGAAATTCTGCCCAGACACGATAGGAGGGAGTATATCATGAGAGCTTTCTCGATCAATTCGGTCCTTGAAAGATTGTGCAAGGCTCAAGGGGTAGAATTTTTTTCAGCCTGGTCTGTACTTGTTAACAGGAGAGTTTGCTTCTACAGGGATGAGATACACTTAAGTAGAAAGGGTGCAAAAATATTTGCTGATTCTATCAAGGCAGTGTTAGGTGGGTCAGAAAACTGCAAGCTTGGGGGGGACACAAGGACTAATAGATTAACAGTAGCCACTGGCAGAGGTGAAAGTGATTCTTGCACTGCTTGTATTGGAATGAGCAGCAGCCTGGAAAACAAGCTGCAGGGTATTTCAGAGACTGCTGGCAGTCATTGCGGTACAAGTAAACACATGGGTTGTGTTAGGATAGCTAAGAATAGAAACAGGTGCATGTATACTTGTGTGTACACCAATTCTAGAAGTTTGGTAAATAAATTTGATGAATTTGAGGTATAGTTCAAAACATCAAAGGCAGATATTGTTGGGATATCAGAGACATGGTGTCACACAGATATAAGGAATGCAGAACTGGAATTTGGGAAGTACAATGTGTACAGAAAGGAGAGACAGGACAGGAAGGGAGGAGGGGTTATGCTATTAGTTAAGAAATACATAAAATCCAAGGAAGTGAAGCCAGTTAGCATTGCTGGACAGTGCAATGTCGAGTCAGTTTGGTGTAACATAAGCATTGGGAGATCAAAATTGGGAGTAGGAGTATGCTATAGGTCTGATGAGTATAATAAGAAACTGTACAGGGAAATAGTAGGCCAGTAAATTAGAGAGTCTTATAATGGGGGATTTGAATTTCCTAGATATAGACTGGAATTTGTGGGATGGTCACTCACACACTAGCAAGGCTTTTGTGGATTTGTTGGTTGATTGTTTTCTACATCAGTATGTTCGGGAGGCAACTAGAGGCAGTAATACTCTTGATCTGATTATCAGTAGTGATTAATCATGCATTAACAATCTGCAGATAAAGGAACCACTAGGTGGCAGTGATCACAGAGTGCTGAAGTGGGATTTACTCAGAGGCAACTACCATCAGGAGTAAAGGGAAGGGTTTTTGCTTTCGTAAAGGCGACCATCATGGTCTGAGACAGTATTTAAAATCTATACAGTGGGACCAACTGATGATGTTACCAACAGTAAATTCAAAATAGGAAGCATTCAAAGAATTTATTTTGGAAGCTACTAGGCTTTACATACCAACTAAGAAATATTGTTCAAGGTTTAGGTCTAAATGGATGTCAGATGAATTAATGAGACATATGGCAGAGAAGAAAAATGCAGGATACATATGAATTAATGAGTGAGATGGAAGCCTATGATAGCTATAAGCTGGTCTGTAACCAAGTCACAAACGAGATTAGGCAGCAAAGGCAGATTGTGAGAAATCCTTGGCAAAGGATGCAAAGAAAAACAGAAAAGAGTTCTTTACCTATGTATACTCTAGAAGGAAAGGGATGAATCGGATTGGTCCACTGGATATTGATGGTTCAACTGTTGATGATCTTGCTCGGTGGCTAACAAACTAAACGCGTATTTTGCATCTACATTCACACATGAGAAGTTATTCAGGAAGGGGAATGCTAGAGGTGAAGTAAATTCTGGCAGTGAGCTAGATGATTTTGTAATCACTGAGAGGAAAGTGGAGGAGAAAAGTGTTGAGGATAAACATAAAAAAGGCACCCGGGGTGGTTGGGATCTATCCAGTTATATTAAAGGAGGCAGCAAAAGAAGTAAGAAAACCCTTAGCCATAATTATGAGAGCTTCTTTGCACTCAGGGGAGGTACCCATAGACTGGAGATGTGCAAATGTGACCCCAATTCACAAAGGAGATTCAAAGGCTGACACAAATAATTATAAACCTGTGAGTTTAGCTTCTGTTCCAGGAAAATTAATGGAGGCACTGGTTAAAGAAGCACTGCAGGATCATCTACACAAGACTTCAGTTATAGCTCAGACACAGCATAGTTTTGTTAAGGGGAAGTCTTGCCTGACCAATTTGATTGGATACTATGATGCAGTCACAAAAGAACTGGATGCAGGGAATAACTTTGATATTATATATTTGGATCTCAGAAAGGCTTTTGATACTGTTGCACATGGAAGACTGCTGCACAAATTGGAGCTGTGTGACATTGGAGGCAAATTGCTGCTATGGATAAAGGGATGGTTGAGAGGGAGAAGACAGAGAGTGGCAATCAATGGACACTGCTCATCATGGACTAATGTTATTAGTGAAGTTTGTCAGGGTTCAGTGTTGGGTCCATTGTTGTTTTCTGTATTTATAAATGATATTGATGATGGTATAATCAAGCTTAATGTCCAAGTGTGCAGACGATACAAAGGTTCGCAGGGTTGTTAAGGACACTACTGACGCTATGCTGCTGCAACAGGATCTGGAAAGGTTGAGCAGATGAGCTGAGAGGTGGCAAATGAAGTTTAACATTGACAAATGTAAATTACTACATATGGGAAACAGTAACCCCAGAGCAACGTATCAACTCTGTGGTACTACACTGACATTGGTAGAGAATGAAAAGGACCTGAGGGTAATTGTGCAAGCAGATATGAAGTTCTCTGAGTAGTGCAACTGGCTGCAAGAGTTGCTCATGGTGTCTTGTCAATGATATACAGGAATTTTTCTAGCAGGGATAAGGAGGTGATTATTCCCTTGTATAAGGCAACGGTCAGGCCACACCTTGAGTACTGTATACAGGTCTGGAGGCCTCATTTCAAGAAGGATGTAGAGCTGCTGGAACGAGTACAGAGAAGGGCAACAAGATTAGTGAAGGGAACAAAGGGTTGCTCTTATGAAGAAAGGCTTAAGTTTTTCAAATTAGTGTCTGGAGACTAGGCACCAGCGAGGTGATCTGATAGAGGTGTATAAAGCGTTGAATGGTTTGAGCATGCTCCATGCCGATGGGATTCTTTCTCTTGCTCAGAATAATCACCTGAGGGCATAAATTCAAATTGAGGGAAGATAGATGTGCGGAAATTTGCCTTTAGCCCACGGGTAGTTGGTTGGTGGAACAGACTTCCCTTGTTGTGGAAGTTGATAGCCTAAATAAATCTAAGGCTCAGCTGGACAGGTATTTTGAACAAACGGAGGGGTGAAATGGGGGTGGTTTTTTTTTTTTTTTTGCCTGATGCTGCATAAGCGTGCTTTCTTGCATCATATGAATCTACTAATGCTAATGCTAATTTGGCATAAACTCTCAAATGCCAAATGTGTATATCGAAAAATCAAAACAGCTGTTCTGGTGGTGGCTTATATTTCTAACGTATAGCAGATCAATAAAATCAAAATTCGTATGCATTACCTGCATTTGATTTCAATAACGGTGAGACTTTTCTGCCCTCACTGAAAACTAAATTTGAACTTAAGTCCAAGCATTAATGGTGATTATTCAGCATTTGGTTTTCAGTTAGAGCAGAAAGGTGTACGGTCTAACTTGAATGCAGGTAATGTGTAGAAATTCTGATTTTATTTCATTTAGATTCCTCCACAGCTCTATAATACTATGAGGGTAAGCTGAGAAACATTCGGTTGTATTGCATGCAGAAATTTGAGTCAAAATTAAAAATATATTTGTAAAAATATAACTATTGATTATTTGGAACTTGATCTTACAAGACTGAAAGGTAATCTTACAAGGCTGAGCTTAGACTAAATATGAGGTGTGGCCGAAAACTTTGAGCCAAACTTAAAAAGTGAGTAGCTACAATCCCTAAACGTTGTGTGCATGGTGTTTCATCTGCTTTGTTTAACCAACCAAATTTAAAGGTTGTAATAAAAGTGTTTTTTTTTTTTTTTTTTTTTTTTGTAGATGTCTAAAATGATACCTCCAGCAAATCAGTTTATAAACAAAAGCATTTCCAAGATCATGTAGTTGTATGAACTAAACGTATTTATTCAAAGAAATCAATATCTTACTGGTCAACCTTTGGTCATAATTGACTGCTTCAATGCATCATGGAAGACTATTAATTTCTATTAGCTGAAGATTTTGTGTTCTTATCCTCATTCAAGTCATAGAGTAATTGGAACATGGCGCTAATTATGCATTCTGGTTCGTACAAATATGTTCACAATTGAGATCAGGGTGCTGTCCACCACAATATTCCACTTATTCTCTTCAAAGCACACATTCACAGTCCTTGCTTTGTGTCATGGAAGAGTAAGGGACGCCTCCATAAAATTTCCACAACATAAGAACGCAATTGCCCAAAACAAACTAGAATGCAGAATTTTTCGATCCATGACCAGTGGACCTAACCTGTTCCAAAAGAAACACTCCTAGACCAAAATCTTCCTCGTAGCTTCACAATTGGGTACAGGTTTGGCTAGCAAGCATTCTCTTGTATCCATATGGGCCCACCACCGAACTCTGGGAGACTCCGTAATAACATTAGGCCACGTAGAGCAGTGTCCATTTATTACCACTCTCTGCCGTCTCCCACCCAACAGTCCCTTTATCCAGTGCAGTAACTTGCTCTTAATGCCATACTGCTCCAATTTATACAACAGTCTTCCATACACAACAGTATCAAAAGCTTTCCTGAAATCCAAGTATATGATATCAAAATTATTTTTTGCATCCAGTTCCTTTGTGACCACATCGTAGTATACAGTCAAATTGGTCAAACGAGATTTCCCCTTTACAAACCCATGCTGTGTTGGAACTATTACTGCTGTCTTGTCTAGGTGAGCTTGTATCACCTCCTTAACCAGTGACTCCATCATTTTCCCCGGAACAGAAGTTAAACTAACAGGTCTATAATTATTTGTGTCACCCATTGAACCTCCTTTGTGAATTGGGGATACATTTGCACATCTCCAGTCCATGGGAACCTCCCCTGACTAAGGATGCTCTCACAATTATGGCTAAAGGTTTGCTTACTTCCTTTGCTGCCTCCTTCATTATAACTGGATATATTCCATCTGCCCCAGGTGCCTTTTTTATGTTTAACTTCAACAATTTCTCCTGCACTTTGCTCTCAATTATTGCAAAATAACTTATCTCCCTGTTAGAGTTTGAGACTTCTGGCATCCCCCCCCCCTTGAATAACTCATGTGTGAATGTAGATGCAAAATACTCATTCAGTTTATCAGCAACTTCAGCAGGATCATCAATAGTCGAACCATCTATGTTAAGTGGACCAATGTGATTCAGAGTTTACATAAGTGAAGAGCTCTTTGATGGTTTTTTTTTTTTTTTTTTTTGCATCCTTTGCCAAAGATTTCTCGTAATGTGCCTTCGACTGCCTAATATCCTTTGTGACTTGATTACAGACTAGCTAATATCTGCAGTAGGCTTCTGTGTCGCCTGATAATTTATATGCATCCCATGCATTTTTATTTTCTGCCACGAGCTTCATTAATTCATCCGACATCCATTTAGTCCTGAACAGTATTTCTTAGTTGGTATGAAAAGGCTTGTAGTCTCCAAGATTAAGTCCCTGAAGGCTTCCCATTTAGAATTCACCATTGGTAACATCATCAGTTGATCCCACATTTCAGTGGCTAGGGACTGAAAAAAAAGTGTGGATTTGTTTTTGTTATCAGTTTTATTAGTCGCAATTCTTCTGTGGAAGTACATAGCATGCAGCTCTACCCGTGGAGGCAACTTGTTCCAGTAATCTAATCAACGACTAGCTAGCTAAAATAAAACTTCCTACAATTTAGACTAAGCCAATTTAGACTATCTAAGCCACTTCCTCTGTAATTTGATTTATGCCCCCTAGTTCTGGAATTATTTATAACAGTGAAAGTTCTGCTTTCGTTTTCATTTTATTAACCCCTTTCAGAGCCTGACCTCAATCAGGTTCCCTTCGAGGTGCTTGGTTGCAAGCTCTATAGTCGACATAATCGGAGTGATTCCTCGTAAAGTCGCCCTTCTGCCGATCTCCCCATGCGAGTTGCCGAGTTGCTGTTCTTTGGATCCTTTCAAGAAGCTCAATGTCTTTTTTCATATAAGTTTCCATACTTGGACACAGTGTTCCAAATGTGGTCTTACAATTGCCTTATACAGTTGAATTATGACCTTCCTATCTCACAGGATAATGTTCGTTAAATCATCTCTATAATACCATGGGCGCCTCTTTACATTGCTTTGAAAACTTCATATCTACCCCTATCGTAACTCGTAGATTCTTTTAGGTCCTGTAAGTTACAGAAAGGTCCGGACCATCACAGCAACAGTCTTCACTTTATACAGGTTTCTTGACAATATCAACACTAGGCATCATGAAGATCTCAGAGCAGTTATCATTCATTGGCACGCTAGTTGGTGGCTACAGTGGGAAGAGTTCCTGGTTGTAGGCATGAACTTCAATATTTACTTTGTTCAGCAGATTTATCAGCATTCAACTTCTGTTTTCCCCAACTCTGTTACTGAGGCAATTTGGCATATTAAGACAGATTATGAAACGCATTTGACTAAGAGAGAGAGTAACCAAAAGACAATGAATTATTTTCTTATGTTAACACAAGAAGAAAGGGGACAAAGAATGGTATAACCGTCAATAATCCTACACAGTTTTCTGACAAAATATTTCACATCTATAGTCACACGTAAAGATGTTTCTAGAGATAGGAACAGCAGATGTATATTACCGATTGGGATTTAAATTATTTTATGTTAACTGAAAGGAAGTGGCATTATTATGGCAAACCTATAGTAATAATAATGAGAGCATCCTCAGATTCAAGCTGATGTCCCTACAGACTGGTGATTTGCAAATATCCATCTCGTATATATGCATGCATATCAGCTCAGACAATACTAATATAATCGCTCCAATTTTCTGTGCAGCAGCAGTACATTAGCACCCAGTGTGGGTCGTGATTTGGGATACATAGGACAATACTAATTGATATCCATTCTGTATGCTCAATTGCAAATATTTGCTAATGCTAATGCTAATACTAACAGGGTCTTCCACCTTTAAATAACTTTCGCTGACCGTGTTAGTATTAGGATTAGTAGAGGCGTATGATGCAAGAAAGCAAGCTTATGCAGCATCAGATAAAAAAAAAACCACTCTTATTTCACCCCTCCATTCGTTAGAAATACCTGTCCAGCTGAGCCTTAAGTTTATTTAGGCTATCAGCTTCCACAACAAGGGATGGAAGTCTGTTCCACCAACCGAATACCAGCTGGCTAAAGGCAAATTTCCGCACATTTATCCTACATTTGTCTTTCCTCAATTTGAATTTATGCCCTCTCAGGTGTTTATTCTGAGCAAGAGGAAGAATTCCATCGGCATTGAGCATGCTCAAACCATTCAACGCTTTATACACCCCTATCAGATCACCTCGCCGGTGCCTAGTCTCCAGACACTGTAATTTGCAAAACTTAAGCCTTTCTTCGTAAGAGCAACCCTTTGTTCCAGTCACTAATCTTGTTGCCCTTCTCTGTACTCGATTCAGCAGCTCTACATCCTTCTGGAAATGAGGCCTATAGACCTGTATACAGTACTCAAGGTGTGGCCTGACCATTGCCTTGTACAAGTGAATAATCATCCCTGCTAGAAAAATTCCTATATATCATTGACAAGACACCATGAGCTACTCTTGCAGCCCGTCTACACTGCTCAGAAAATTTCATATCTGCCTGGAAAATTATCCCCAGGTCCTTTTCATTCTCTACCACTGTCAGTGTAGTACCACTGACAGTGGTTAGGTTGCTCTGGGGTTACTCTTTGCCATATGTAGTACTTTACATTTGTCAATGTTAAACTTCATTTTCCAACTCTCAGCCCATCTTCTCAATCTTTCCAGATCCTGTTGCAGCACCATACTGTCAGTAGTGTCCTTAACAACCTTGCCAACCTTTGTATTATCTGCAAACTTGGACATTAAGCTTGATATACCATCATCAATATCATTTATAAATACAGAAAACAACAATGGACCCAACACTGAACCCTGAGGGACTCCACTAATAACATTAGTCCACGATGAGCAGTGTCGATTGATTTCCAGTCTCTCTCTTCTCCCCCTCAACCATCCCTTTATCCATAGCATAAATTTAACTCCAATGCCACACTGCTCCAATTTGTGCAGCAGTCTTTCATGTGCAACAGTATCAAAAGCCTTTCTAAGATCCAAATATATAATATCAAAGTTATTCCCTGCATCCAGTTCTTTTGTGACTGCATCATAGTATCCAATCAAATTGGTCAGGCAAGACTTTCCCTTAACAAAACCATGCTGTGTCCGAGCTATAACTGAAGTCTTGTGTAGGTGATCCTGCAGTGCTTCTTTAACCAGTGCCTCCATTAATTTTCCTGGAACAGAAGTTAAACTCACAAGTCTATAATTACTTTTGTCACCCTTTAATCCTCCTTTGTGAATTAGGGTCACATTTGCACATCTCCAGTCTATGGGTAGTTTCTTATTATACCCCTGAGTCCAAAGAAGCTCTCATAATTATGGCTAAGGTTTGCTTCCTTCCTTTGTTGCCTCCTTTAATATAAATGGATAGATGCCATCTACCTCAGGTGCCTTTTTTATGTTTAGCCTCAACAATTTATCCTCCACTTTCCCTCAGTTATTACAAAATCATCTAGCTCACTACCATAGTTTACTTCACCTTTGCATTCCCCTTCCTGAATAACTCCTCATGTGTGAATGTAGATGCAAAATACTCGTTTAGTTTGGTAGCCACCTGAGCAGGATGATCAACAGTTGAACCATCAATATCCAGTGGGCCAATTTGATTCATCCCTTTCCTTCTAGAGTTTACATAGGTAAAGAACTCTTTTCTGTTTTTCTTTGCATCCTTTGCCAAGGATTTCTCACAATCTGCCTTTGCTGCCTAATCCCGTTTGTGACTTGGTTACAGACAAGCTTATATCTATCATAGGCTTCCATGTCTCCCATTAATTTATATATATCCCATGCATTTTTCTTCTCTGCCATATGTCTCATTAGTTCATCTGACATCCATTTGGTATAGAATTTAAATACTGTCCCAGACCATCGTAGTCGCCTTTACGAAAGCAAAAACACTTCCCTTTACCCCTGATGGTAGTTACCTCTTTGAGTAAATCCCACTTCAGCACACTGTGATCACTGCCACCTAGTGGTTCCTTTATCTGCAGATTCTTAATCCATGAAGAATCACTACTGCTAATCAGATCCAGAGTATTACTCCCTCTAGTTGCCTCCCGAACATGCTGATGTAGAAAACAATCATCCAATAAATCCACAAAAGCCTTGCTAGTGTGTGAGTGACCAATCTACAATTCCCATCTATATCTGGGAAATTAAAATCCCCCATTATAAGACTCTCTGATTTACTGGCCCACTCTTTCCCTGTACAGTTTCTTATTATACTCATCAGAGTCATTAGGCCTATAGCACACTCCTACTCTCAATTTTGATCTCCCAATGCTTATGTCACACCAAACTGACTCGACATTGCACTGTCCAGCGATGTCGACTGGCTTCACTTCCTTTGATTTTATGTGTTTCTTAACTAATAGCATAACCCCTCCTCCCTTCCTGTCCTGTCTCTCCTTTATGTACACATTGTACTCCCCAAATTCCAGTTCTGCATTCCTTATATCTGTGTGACACCATGTCTCTGATATCCCAACAATATCTGCCTTTGATGTTTTGAGCTATACCTCAAATTCATCAAATTTATTTACCAATCTCCTAGCATTGGTGTACACGCAAGTATACACCTGTTCCTATTCTTAGCTACCTAACACAACCCATGTGTTTACTTGTACCGCAAGGACTGCCAGCAGTCTCTGAAATACCCTGCAGCTTGTTTTCCAGGCTTCTGCTCATTCCAATAGAAGCAGTGCAAGAATACTTTCACATCCGCCAGTGGCTACTGTTAATCTCTTAGTCATTGTATCCCACCAAGCTAGCAGTTTTCCGACCCACCTAACACTGCCTCGATATCATCAGCAAATATTCTTGCGCCCTTTCTATTTAAGTGTATCCAATTTAAGTATACAACGAAATGATCTGTATAGTCTCACAATATCATGGATCGTGTTCACTGAATACACATTAAGGTAAATTTGTGTATGCCATCTGTGAAAAACACCACAGAGTAGGTTCAAATGTCAGAGAAACATCCTTTAGTAGCAGTCACCTGTAGAAATTTTGGGGGAAGCTGCACATTAGCTTAAAATCATAGTCAGCAATCCGAAACGAAGTTTGGAATGGTATTGCTGACGTTCATGAACGCTAAAGACGTGGGAGGAGTTGCTATGGATCGATAAATCTTGCTAAATTCCAGTTCATTTCCAGTATACGTGTTTGGGTTTGGAGATTACCCAGAGATATTTCTGTAGGAGTATATCTACTTGGCTATGAAATTTGGTAAAGATAGGCTGATAGTGTGAGGCTGTTTCAGCTATTTCAGTCTTGGTCGGTTCCTGGATCCATGACGTTTTTGGACTTTTTTTCCACGTTTTGCGAAAAAAAAAAAAAAAAATCTGTTCAATTCTGCGTTACTGTGGCAGTACTACGGAAATGGACCTAGTCATCAACATGGCAATGCTCCCTATCAGTAGCCTTGTTGTGAACAATGCATTTAAGAGTGTCGCCAGTTGAGAAATTGGATGGAATCTTACCAAATTGAACACTTTTGGACGAATTGGAATATCAGATTTGTCTGTGGTGAAAACAGCTTGCTTTCAAATTGGCTCTGGCAGCTCTTTAGCAAGAGTTACAGAAGCGAATTCCAGCCTGCTACAAATTCTTAGGAAGTATGCCCAGAAGGCTTTGTGAATTGCATGCCGTCTTTGAAGTTGTTCGTGTGTTCGAGTACGTTTGTTCATAGGGTTTATAAAGTATAGCCCCTAATTATATGCAAAATTAATAAGACAATAGGATATTTACTCAATTTAATTCCCTTCTCAATTTGAAAATTCAAATGCCGATTTTTATTTAGAAACAATCATTTTATTCAATAAGAAAAATGCAAACATCTTTACTAAATTCTTAAGTTCTTACCAGTAGTGGTCTGTTTAAAAGGGGGAACTTTTCATGCCATTTCATTAGCCAAATTATTATTACTACAATAGCTTGCATCAAAGTGGTGATCGTCACAAATCTATAGACGTTATAACGATAGCTGTCAGATGGATTCACAGCTCCTTCTTCTAGACTGATGAGAGAAGATAAACTAACAACCTGGAAAACAGTAATGTTGATTTAGATTTGAATTGTTCATATACGTTCAGCATACAAGAGTAAGTGATTTCCTGTTTGAGTACAGAGGTGTAAAATTATCATAATCCAAAATGGTGAAATGTGCACATTTTGTGGAACTAAGTGTCCAGAAAGTGAGGACCTATCAAAAAAAGGATTGAGACTGAATGCATATCTGATTAGTCGCATTTGGGAAAGTTGCTGCTTCAGTGGCTGTCATCTGACATGTTACTGCATATCTATATGTTTTATGATAACGTTGCATTTAACCATGTCCGGAAAACCATGTGCATTATATTTTATCTTGAAAGTCGGAAACTGAAACTGTTTATCAATTGATAAAACTAGCATTTGGAGAGGAAACATGAGCCATTTATGAAATTCCGAAAGATTATTATTTTCAAGTATGATGAATTCAAAAAAACAAGTGTCCTAGTGCCCTTCAAGCAAAGGAAACGTTTCCAGAAGAACAACAACCATGCAGGTTGGACGGCGGTTACGATTTCTGTCAATCCACACAGTGTGGAAAACGTCAGAATTCGAAGTCCATTGAAGAAGGTATGAATTCTGTCTTTATGGAATTTGTTTCGTGCAGATTCGTGGTCGAGGCTGAGTCAGTCGGCCACGGATAACTGCTTCGTTTTATATCTTCTGGTTGTTGTTGTTGGGTTTTAGGTGCATCAGCAACTTAGACCATATTGTGCTGTATACAATATGTCTGTAAATTGAGTGTGTTGTTTGGTCGATTTGAAGGAAAATCCAGAGTTTCCGTGAGGAAAAACCGTTCAGATATATATACACTGTGCTGCCATTTTATTAGGTACACCCCTGCTGTTCACACAAATGGTATGTCCCACAGCGTTGCAAGCCACATGACCACAGTTGTGGATATAAATGCAGCAGAACAACCTTTCTAGTATCAGTTAAGCGTACAAACAGTAAGTATGTACCAAGAATGGGGAAAAGGAGTGATCTAACGGACTTCGAACGTGGCATGGTAGTAGGTGCAAGACGTACTGGACAAAACATCTCAGAAACGGCAGCTCTCCTGAACTTTTCACGCACCACAGTTTCAAGGATGTATCGAGAATGGGGCAACGAACAGAAAACCTCTTCTCATCGGCACTCCTGTGGAAGAAAATCGCTTGTTGATGAGAGAGGTCAGGGATGGCTAGAATTGTGCAAGCAAACAGACGGGCAAAAATGGCGCACATCACAACAGAATACAACCTTGGTGTGCATAATAATATATCGCAACGGACCACTAGTCGCGCTTTGTCGCGAATGGGCTACAACAGCCGACGGCCACGTCGCGTACCTTTGTTATCAATGAAGAACAAGAGAGCACGCCTCCTGTGGGCACAGCAACACCAGCACTGAACTATCGAGGATTGGAAAACAGTTGCTTGGTCTGACGAGTCGAAGTTCCTGGTGCATCATGTTGACGGAAGGCTCAGAATTTGGCGAAAACAACGTGAATCCATGGACCCGTCATGTCTGACGACTACTGTGCAAGGTGGTGGGGGCAGTGTTATGGTGTGGGGAATGTTTTCTTGACACACATTGGGTCCATTGATACTCATAGATTCACGTCTGAATGCCACATTGTACCTAAACATCGTTGGTGACCAAGTGCATCGGTTCATGTTGACGCTTTATCCTCAGTGAGATGGTTACTTCCAGCAGGATAATCCGCCGATACACAAAGCACGAATCACTATGGAATGGTTCCAGGAACATGACAATGACTTTTCTTTGCTGCAGTGACCCGCTCAATCCCTGGATCTCAATCGTATTGAACATCTTTGAGATGAGCTGGAAAGGGCTGTTCGCTGCAGGCCTACACCTCTCTTGAATCTGAAGAACTGCGTGACACACTCATGTCTGCATGGTACTCCATTCCTGCACAACATTTTCGGCATCTTCTTCAATCCATGCCTAGACGAATTCAGGCTGTTTTAAAAGCTAAAGGAGACTCAACACGCTACTAGGTAGGTGTACCTAATAAAGTGGCAGCACAGTGTATATCTGAATGGTTTGAGATCGACTCATCCACTTTGTGAAAAAGACCGATAAAAATTCCTCGTGTCATTGATGGGATTCGAATTCAGGTCTTTTCTACCCGATATGGGGAGGACAGTGATTATACCAATTGTGTTACTCACGAGGGCCTATCTCCTAAAAATTAGATTTTTTGTCCAATAAAACAGGCATATCAACCTTATAGTAAATGTAATGTAATATTATTTTTTAAAAATAATTTGAACCTTTATATGAACGCTTACAACACCTCTACTTTTTTATAGGTCCCTGAAGTTCGAGCCTGTATTAATGGGAAAAAATTGAATATCGAGATGTTATAAAATAACATTACAAAAAGAGTTTATCGAGTAAAGGTATTCATGAAGACATGATACATACATTAGGAGGATTTGTCCCATTATATATAACTGTCAAAAATTGAATGACTGAAGCAGCATCAAAGATGAACAGCGCAGAACATCCATTAGTAGCAACCACTCCAGAAACATCGAAAAAGTTCATGAATAGTAATTTTTAAAGAAATAATAAGGGCTACAGACGTTGCAAGTGAACAGTGCAAAACAATGAGTCCCCTGCCTTTTGACACCCCATCAGAAACGTCTTCATTCAAAAGTTATCGCTCATTATCAAGCAGATTTGAAAAATTTCTGGCTAAATATGTAACTGTGCACTGGCGGATCCAGAAAAAAAATGGAAGGAGGGGCATCATTTGTGACAGGGGGAGCACCATTTTGTGCATTGTTTTTGCACAAATAAAGCACAAAATTATGCACAGAATAAAACAAATATGACACTCAAACGTAATGTGACTGGCAGACACAAGTGCACAGCTAAATTCTGAATTCCTTTGAAGCAAACATTACGCACGACCGAACTGCGTGACGCCTCGAACTAAAATGGCGATCACATCTTCATCAGTGTTGCCAACTGTAGTCAGTTGAAAATAGCTGAGCCACAATGCAAAAATAGATAAAATCCTATGTTAACAATGAAAAAATAATTTTTTTTGTAGCTAAAGGGAATTTAAACGATTGGTGTATCGTTTTCGGAGTATACTCCGAAAAACGACAGGAGGGGTACGCGCCCCGGTGCCCCTACCCTGAAACCGCCTATGTAACTTTGGATGAAACATAGCTTTTAAGTTCTAACAAAAATCAAAATTGTAATCAAAAGAATGGAAACACACTGAATCACCGTCTCAAAGAAGGCCAAGTGAGGCTCATTGGCAGACACGCAGGCATTTGTCTTCTGGAAGTCAAAGAAAATAATGGTAGATTATTTTCCAAACGGACAAATATAAATGGACTATAAATACTAGATGCAATCAAGTAAAAGAAGCCAGGTTATGTTAGTTAGGTTAGTGCGCATGTATGTCAAGCGTTAAAGCAAGTAAAGCGATGAGGTAACAGAACGTTGCGCCTATATTCGATCATTTTGCTATTTGCCAGCGAAAAAACACCATGACTCTCGAAACGAGTGACATTTTGTGAAAAAAAAAACAAACAAACCGTAAATATTTCTATCGTCACTAAACTGATTTTCACCTATTCTCGAAACGGAAAAAAAAAAAAAAAAACATTTCTGGAACCAAATTTGGATTGGATGAGTGGAAATTGCCGACTCAAAATTCTGTTTTCGGGATGTTTAAGAAAGAAAGACACTACAAATCTTGGGTATCATGAATGTGGAGCATCGCTAGAAAAAAGTGAATTGAGTTACAATATAAAATAGTGGAAAGTCATTATCAGATAATAACTCCTTCTATGCTAGGCTAGAAGCGTATAGACAAATTTTAATTTTGATGAACTGGTAATGACGCGCTTTTCAGTGAACTTTCTGCTGTTGATCCCTCGTGGGTAGCAAAAGTAGTGTAATCACCGTCCTCCCCACGCCGACTAGAAAACATCCGAGTTCGAATCTTGTCAATGACGCGAGGAATTTTTATTGGCCTTTTCGCAACGTGGCTGAGTTAGTCAGTGGTCTCAGGCGAGGGCAGGATGGTTTTTTCGTCTAAAAAACTAAATCGACCATTGAATCAACAAAACCCATAAATGTTCTCGTGTCACGTCATTGAGAGGATTCGAATTCTGGCCTTTTCCACCCGGTGTGGGGAGGGGTACAATAGGCCCAATTAAGAGTCATTATAAGGATTTTAATATTACTACAATTTACTAAAATTACCAAACTATAGAACACCAGACACTATACAGACACTTCAATTTGCAGAACTGATGCCTATGAGAAAACTTTTGACCCCTCAATAATCTCGTTGGTCTTTTCTGCGCCCGTTCCCACAAATCCACGTCCTTTCTAAAATGAGGCTTCCAGGCCTGTATTATGCAGTACTCAAAATGGGGCCTAACCATGTCCTTAAATTAATCTGGATAATCACCTCCTTATCCCTGCTGGCAAAATTCCTGCATATCATTGACAAAACCCCACGAGCTGTCCTGGCAACTGTTTGCACTATTAAGAGAACTTTATACCCGATTCTACAATTACTCCCAGATCTTTTTTCAATTTCCATTCCTCAGTATGGTACCATACAGTTTGCATTAATCTGAAATTACTGAAGTACAGTACTTTGAAGTACCAATATGAAGTACCTTGCATTTGTCAATGTTAAACTTTAATTGCCATTTCTCAGCCCATCTACTCAATTTGCCTAGATCTTGTTGCAGTAGCATACCCCGGTTACTGTTGTTACACTCCCCCTACCAAACTTTGCAGATATCTGCAAATTTAAACATTAAACTTGATATGCCTTCATCAATATCATTAATGATTATAGAAAATAATAATGTGTCAGTACTGAACCCTGGGGGGGCTCTACTAATAATATTAAACCAAGAATTGCAGCAGCCATTGACCACTCAGTGTTTCTCCCACTTAATCGCCCGTTTATCCATAGCAGTAACTTGCCTTTAATGCTGTACTACTCCAATTTGTACAACAGTATCAAAAGATTTTCTGAAATCTAAGTATATGATGTTAAATCATATTTTTCATTCCTTCCTTTGTTCATCCATTCCTTTGTTACTATGTCATATTATCCAATCAGATTGATCAGACTAGATCGCCTCTTAAATTCCTGCTATGACTGCAGTATAACTGATTCCTCTCTAGATGGTGCTGCATTAAAGAAGTAATTCTTTAACCAGTGACTCCATTATTTTCCCCTGGAACAGAAGTCAAGTTAACAGGCCTGTAATTACTCATATCATAGTGTTATTATTAGTGTTATTATTATTTATAATAACACTATAAATAGTGTTATTATTTTTTTTCGTTTTGCTTCAATAATTTATCTTTTGTTTCTTCTCAGTTATCACAAAATCATTCAGTTCCCTGTTAGAATTCGACAAACTTTAGGAATCTCCATCCATAAAAATATTCTCATATGTGAATGTAGACGAAAAATTCCTATTCCTATGAATGGTTAAACTGTTTATGATCCTGCCCACGTTGCTGACAAGTTTGTATCTTTAAGTTGGTATAAAAAAATCTTGTAGCTCCAACAATCACATTCCTGAATACTTACCATTCAGAATTTGCTGTTGGTAACTTCATCAGTTGATCCCACACAGAATTTAAAATCTGTCCCAACCCCCTGTAGTCACCTTTATGAAAGTAATAGCCATTCCCTTTACCTTTGACAGTAGTTACATCTTTAAGTAAATTCCACATCAGCACACTGGGATCATCACTGCACCCAGGTCTTTTAACTGCAGGTTCTTAATGCATGAAAGAAATTCGCTGCTGATAATCAGATCAAGAGGATCTTTCTCTTGTTGCCTCTCTAACAAGCTGTTGTCGTAGAAAACAGTCATCAATAAATCCGCAAAAGTTTTGCTACTGTGTCAGAGATCAAGCCACAAGTTTCAGTTAATATCTGTGTAGTTAAAATCTCCCCTTATAAGACATTCTGATTTACTGGCCCACTTTGTTTCT
The DNA here is from genome assembly GCF_048544385.1 of Mastigoproctus giganteus. Lineage (NCBI taxonomy): Eukaryota > Metazoa > Arthropoda > Arachnida > Uropygi > Thelyphonidae > Mastigoproctus > Mastigoproctus giganteus. The sequence goes on along the minus strand of NC_143576.1, from coordinate 194,409,114 downwards.
CTGTGTAGTTGTTTGGTATACTCATCACAGTCGTTAGGCCTATAGCACACTCCTAATCTCAATTTCGTTTTCCAAGTTCTTAGGTCACACCAAATTGATTCAACGTTGCACTAGTCGCCCATGTTGACCGGAGGCACTGCCTTAGATTTAATATTCTTCTTAACTAAGAGCATATTCTCTCTTCCTGTCATGTCTCTCCTTTCTATACACATTGCATTCCTCATACTGAAATTCTATATCCCTTATGTCTAAGGACACCACATCCACGATTTCACCACAATCTTAGAGTTCGATGACTTGACCAGTACTTCATCATATTATTTATTAAACTCCTAGTATGAATATGCATGCAATTATACACGATTTTTCTATTTTCCACCCCCCTGCTTCTTTTGCTTCATAAACTACAGGGGTGTGATATAAAAACAACAAAGATACTCGGGGATTAATAAAAGACAACAAAGTTAAATTTTTTGTCATGATCTAATATTTCGATTTTGTAGGCATAATCAAAACTTAGAGGGAATTTGCTTTAAAACCTGAGCCTTTTAGTTCTAATTAAAGAAGGTACAGTTCTACGAGAAGTGTACTATTTGTAGTATATTGTGATGGAACCTTGTTTTCTTTGGATAAAATTCAAAACAAACAAATAGCAACAGGCATGCACGTTATAAAGTTATTACTTACCTTGAATTTTTCATACTACTATAAAAAAACTGAAATATATAGTAAAAAGCAACAGATTTATAAGGGCTTGTGCGCTATGGATCTCCTCTACTAGTCGCTAGTCACCAAGATTATTGGAAGCAATTGCAGATAATCAGGACTGCAGTGTAAGAAAGCTCTAAAATATCGACAAGAAAGTTATCAGCTAAGAAAATTGCTAGAAGAAAACATCATCAGAAGCTTACCTCAAGGATTCCGGAATATTCCTTTGCATATAAACCCCAACTTATTCAGATATGATACTCACGGGAGCATTAATCACATATTCAGGTATGATTCAAACCAAACTGGACATCTTGAAGACAATCAAAACTGGACATATTGAAGACAATCAAATACTGAACATCTCTGAAGAACAATCAAAACATTATAACTTCATGTCAGCAGCAAATGGAGCATCTTGTATTGGCTGACAATTGAAGAGTTTTTGAATAGTGTATTTTTTAATGGTGATTTATGTATTCAAATAAATATTTTTGATTAGACAATGGGAAAGTTTATAATCAGAATAAAATTACGTGGAACTGGCTAGTCGCCTTTCCAAGATCTTTAGATTAACTGAATCAATAGAATGGACGATCATTGACTCCCAAAAAATCATGTACGCTGTGAAATAGATAGGTGGACAACGTAAACTATTTGTACGTTTCAAGTAACATGAGTTCATTAGTTCATTCATTCTTTCTCATATTATATCAGACTCTTTAGACAACGTCCAGTAGTTTATAATTATTTAGACTTATTAAGCAAAATTACTCTACTAGAACGAACCAACTTATTATTAAAACGAATTGTATGGGCTACTTACGGCTTCTAATAATCTTATTACACCAGCAGGAGTACGTATAAATTCAAAATTAGCATTTTCCAAAATACGAGGCATCGTTGAACTAACCACCCATATGATTAATTTATACTTCTGATACCACTGATACCATGTCGCTGAGCCTGACGCATAACTGGGTAGCTTGCTTTATGGTCAACGAGGAAGCAAGGCTGAGAAGTTGAGCGTTGGGGAAAGGCCTAGGAACGCACTCGACTTTTAAATTATGTACTGCGGTTTAGTTGAGTGACACTTATTAGTGTTAATAGCGTTCAAGGGCGTTTCACTGTGGCAGTGGCAGCGTAGATCTTTTCCACGCTACTTAAAAGAAAAATGGCTAATTATGATGCCATATTTTCAATATACCATTGTGCCTTTAAGCCAAACGAAAAATTAATGTGTTTCAAAGGCAAGGAAAGAGAAAAATCTTAATATAACAATTTATCCAATATCATATCTATCTTTTAATAATTTTCAATTTTCATCTCAGTTGCATTCAGTCGTGGATCATTCTTAAAATAATTTTTTAAAAACTTCACGCCTTGCAACTTTAAATCGAACCTTCCTTTTCCTTTATAGCTTCACCTCTTTTTTCTTCTCAGCCAATTGTTATATTCTCTATATTTCCTTTTCGTCTTATCAATCTTCTTTTTCCTTCATTTTCTTTTCATTTCCATCATAACCCACGGTTTTCTGGCTCCATTTTCTTTCATTTAATCTACAGTACTCTATCAGATAAATTATTTTTTCTGTTTATACTCTGAGACGACTACATATAGGATCAGGAGAGTTTACAAGATAGAAAGAATACAAAAGCACTACCATATTTAATAGTCCCGAGGATTTCAACCACGGTCATTCAAACATGTGCTTGTGTACCCTCGAGCTCTTAACCGCCCATCTATCACATTTTGACTTCAGTAACCTTATTTCTTATTTCAGTTCAGTTCTTATCTACTTATCTACATAAACTTTTACTTTTCAATTTATCTTCTATCCTTCACATACCTTATTTCTTATAATTCTTTGCCCTCTTGATTCTCTTAAATTTTATTCTTACATTTGTAACATTGCTATATTTTGATGGCTATCAATATGAGGTACTGGATATGCATGCGAATTTTTCACAATGCTCCTAAACCTTTCTCGTACTGTTAAATGATTCAGTTGGATTATGCATATACAGATATATAATATATGGGTAGATGCAAAAACTACCCTAATTTGGTAGTTTTATTATGCATGATAAGAGGAAGATAAACTCTTTTTTTTAGGGCTATGGGAAAAGGGGATATTCAAAGAATCCATTTCTCGTTGACTGTGGTTTTAAAGAGAAGATATCTTATAACCGCTTTATCTGTATTCATTTTTCATAAGCTATTATTTTGTAACTTATGTTTTGATTCAATTATATGTGTATAGACCACTTTCAAAATCAACAGTGGTTACAAAATCACAGCCAACGAAAATCCCAATATACAGGGTGTTTCAAAAATGATGGTCAATAATTTAAAGGTGAAAAGTTCAAACTAAAATAAGCAAAAAAGACCGCAAATGAACCGCAAACGCAAATGTTTTCGAGATAATGCACATTTTCTGTAAAGCAGTTTAGCAAAAAGCTGTGAATACTTTGCTAAGGGTGATTTTATTAAACGTAAGATAATACATTTTTAATTTTTGGTTTCAACACCACAGGATTTTACAGATGTTACATGTTACAGGATGTTCTTTCTTACACCATTTCCTTAACATCAGGTGTTATACTTCTGGGCCTACCTGCTCGTATTCCATGTGCGAAGCGCCCATGTTCTCTAAGGCGTTGATGTACCTTGATGAATGTATGCCTGTTGGGCTGCCTTGGGCAGGGAAATGCTTTTTGGTACAAACATGCAGCCTCGACCTTTACCATACATGAAGTGCATATCCTCATATTCTTCGTTGCTGTAACCTCTTTCCATGTTGACTATCCTTTGACAAGTATTAGTATGCCTGCCACGTCTCAGAGCATTGAGAGGGGAAAGGGAGAGAATGAGCATAACCTAACCTAAACAAACAAGTCAGTGGTGGAGCCCAACTCTGTACAGTTCATCTTGTCAGTGGTGGATCCCAACTAGAAATGTGCAATATCTCGGAAACAATTCACTTAAGGACCCATGTTTACTAGGCTTTTGTTGCATATTTTAGTCTGTACAGTTCATCTTTAAATTATTGACCATCACTTTTGAAACACCCTGCATACGTTAATATTAACGGAGCTCAACTAAGTGTACTGTCTATAGAAGAGTGACTGGCTGATTTAAATATTGGCGTGATGAAAAAATCAATTAACGTCTGAGGAAAAAACCTACACCTGACATAGGCTAACTACAGCCTTGAATGAAGAGGAGTTTAGCAATTCCTCCATTCGTCGACCGAATCGAACCAAGACATTTCCAAACAAGTGTTGGAGGAAGATGAATCCTGCCGTCTAGGCTGGCATGGGAGATTTGATTTTAGGATAAATTTCAAATAATTTAAAAATCAAATTCAATTAGAAACCAATTTTTGATGAACTACTACAACAAACATTCCTCCATCCGCCCTTCTCGCTAATTTGTTGCTATAACCGCAGTCCTTTCAACTACAAGTTTCGGTTACAAAAGACTGTAACTGAAATCTCATTTCGCCAAGAAAAATTTATGAACGTTTTCTACGATTGGCCGAGTTAGTACTTTTACTAACTCGACCAACTGTAGTAATAGTATTGGCAAATGATGCAAAGAAACAAGAATATACGGTATGAGCCAAAAAAATATATATATATAAACAAAAAACAATTCCCACATCACCTCTCCGTCTCCTCTAATAATGTGTCTAAATTCTCCTTAAATTTATTGAAAGTACTCACTTCCTCAACACAAGATGGAAATTTGTTCCAACAATCAACTATCCTCTGACTGAAAGTCAGTTTCTGCACGCCTACCTGTAACTATTCCCCTTCAGTTTAAATTTATGTCTCTTATGAGTGTGAGCAAGAGAAAGGATGCTGTCAACATTTAACTCACTCAATTCATTCAAAGCCTTAAATATCTCAATCAGATCTCTTCTAGGTATCTAATTTCCGGATGCTGCAATTTGTAGAACTAGCCTTTCTTGGTAAGACCACCCTTTTTCCCCCCTATGGCTAATCTCGTTGTTCTCTGCACTGAAGCAGAGAAGAGCAACGAGATTAGCGAGAGGAACAAAATATTCCAACAGATCCACATCTTTCCTCAAGTGAGGCTTCCAGAACTGCATGTAGTACTCAAGATGTGGCCTTGCCACTGCTTTGCCGTTCCCATATTTCATTGACAAAATCTCACGAGTTACCCTAGCAGACTGTCTGCTCTACTTAGAGAACGTCACGGCCTGATTGCACAATTATTCACAGAAAGTGCGATACTGCACAGCTGGCATGATATTCTGGAATTACTGCAACATACATGCAGTAACCCACATTGCTAATATTAAGCTTCAGTTACCATTTCTGTCCATTTTTCAAATTTTTCTAGATCTGGTTGCAGTTGTTGTTGTTGCTGTAGGATTTTAGGGGCATCAGTGATTTAAATCATATTGAGTTGCATTTATACGATTACGGCTAGAAGTCGAACTTCCCGATAACGAATTCGATAAATCCAGCGAAAAAATTCGTTATAGAGAAATTTCGTTATACAGAGAATATCTTTTTTATTAAAAATTGTTATTTAATTAGAAAATGAAATTAAATCTACATTTATTTTTAATGTATTTTATTTCAAAAACACTTATTTAAATTACGTTTACACAATTTTCGCCGGCAAGTATCACAAATTAAAAAAAACCCTGTAATTTTCGTTTGCATAGTACATTTAAAAAATGTCTGATTCTCAAAGAAAACCTCACATTTGTTCGGAGCATTAAAAACATTATCAGAAACATTTTCACAAAACTGTAGACCCATACCAACCGTTTTAAAAGCGTTAATCATTTCTTCGCGAGTTGGCTTTTCTACGGGTTGTTCTGATGCGTCTTCAGCGTCATCGTTAATTTCTTCGTGATCATGGTCACGTCTAACACTGTTCAGCAGTATTTCATCTTCATTTGGATGTTCTGTTGTAGTAAGATCTTGATCTACATAACTATCCAGTGTTATTTCATTTTCGATGTTTCCGGACGATTCTAATAATGTCAAAAAGTTTTTCAGCTGTGAAAGGGGCAGTTCATCTTGTTCGTCAAATTGTTGTTCGACTTCTGTATTCAATGCAAATCCCGCTTTCGAAAAACAATTTTGAATAGTGTATTCAGTGACATCGTTTGTCCAAACTTTTGCCAGTTCAGCAATGCAATCTCTAAGGCTAATTGTAACCTCCAAGTTTCTATTTTCTGATAACGCATTGACAATCTTCATTATTATTTTCTTTCGATAATGAAATTTAATATTTTTAATAATGCCTTGGTCCATTAGCTGGAGTTTTTACGTTACGTTTGGTGGTAAAAACAACAACTTCAACTTTTAAGTTTGGCAGAAATACTGGTAGGATGTGCCGGACAGTTATCAGTTACCAACACGATTTTCCTTTTGTCTTTTGTTATACGCCTGCCTAGTTTTAATATCCAGTCTTCAAAGATATCACTTGTCATCCATGCTTTTTTATTAAAGGTGTAGCCAACTTCCACAGATTTTGTGCCTCTAAAACATCTTGGGTTTTTTTGATTTTCCGATGACTAAAAGTCTTAATTTTTCACTTCCTGTCATATTTGCTCCAACTAGCACAGTGATTCTTTCTTTGCTTTGTTTTCCGCCAAAACATTTATCATCCTTAAATAGAAGTTCGTAATAGAGAAGTTCCACTTTATATATTTTTCTAGCCGTAAGATCCTTGTTGCAGTAATAACCCTGATTACAGTCATTACTCATTCTGCAAACCGTTGTATGGTCTGCAAACTTAGACATTTAGACTGATATGCCTTTCAGTATTATTAACAAACATTGAAAACAACGATGGGTATAGCCCTAAATCCTGGGGGCACCCCTTAATGAAGTCCATTATCCTTAACAGTAACTTGCCCTTATTTCCATACTGCTATAATCTGTACAGCAGTCTTTCGTGTGGATCAGTATCTGAAGCTTCTCTGAAATCTAAGTATATCATGCCAAAAAGCATTCTTGGGCAAAAGCCTCATGATACGTGACAATTTACTGAAGGACGGGTTAGGGCAATCGCGTCATTTTTATACGTAGAAAACTACCCAGTGTAGATAAATGCCATCGTTTTAATTACATTTCATATTATGAAAACCTTCACAACGAGTTGCCATGATATTGCACTACCTCTAATAAGTAACGCTTCACCAATGGAGAAGACTATTGTTACTTATATTCGGCGGATACCACCACTCAAACGGCAACGTTTGTAAAATGGTATGGTATTAAAAAGTTGTGTTATCTACATATCTGTTCCTATTAGACCTAGGAAAACAAAAAGATAGAGGAAAGTGATAGTATGAGAGGAAGAAGAAGTGCCGTTGAAAGAGGAATGGGGCAGTTACTCCTCACTCATAAATCTCTCGGATAGGCAACATTTCCCCATCAGGGAAGACTGTTGTTACCTATTCTCGGTAATTCGAGCAGCATCAAGCTCCCGCAGATGGCACCATTTCGAGGCACATTGGACTCTCTCTCTCTCTCTTCGGTGGGTGGGCAGGTACCCTGGTGTTGCAATCGTGACAACTTAGTTATGAAGTATAACTCCACAATATGAGAGATGCCTGATGGTATGCAGTAATTTAGATTAAAAGGATTCTTGGGGCAAAGACCTCAAGTTACGTGGGAGACTAAGATGCATTTAGGGCTAAATGCTATTGCACTTAATATATATATACATAGTTACGTGAGAGTTTATTGACGCACGGGTTAGTTCAATTGCATCATTTGTATACGTAGCAAACTCTCCAAACTACCTAGGGTACCTGCCTACCCACTGAAGAAAGGCCAAATACCATCTGGTTCTCGGCGGATACCATCACCCAGATGGTATCCACCGAGAATAAGTAACAATAGTCTTCTCCATTGGTGAAGCGTTACTTATTCGAGGTAGTGCAATATACCATGGCAATTTGCTGTGAAGGTTTTCACAATATGAGATATAATTAAAACGAGGCCATTTACCTATTTCTGGTACTTTGCTACGTATACAAATGATGCGTTTGCACTAACCCATAAACCATGCCAAAATTATTTTTTGCAACCAGGAATTGTTACAACATCATAATATCTAATCAGATTGGTCAGACAAGATTGCCCCTTAACAAATCCATACTGTGGTTGCCGTATAACTGCATTCCTATCTAGATGGTCTTACATTACTCCTCTAACTAGTGATCCCATTATTTTCTCTGGAACAGAAATCAAGTTTACAGGTCTGTAATTATTCGTTTCAGTCTTTGATCTTCTTTTGTGAATAGTAGAGACGTTTTCACATCTTCAATCCCATAGGAACCTCAATCCAAGGATGCTCTTATAATGTATGGCTGAAGGTCTGCTTACGTCTCTTGCTGCTTCTTTTAATAGTATTGGGTATATCTTATCAGCCTTCCTTACTTTTAGCTTCGATAATTTCTCTTTTACTTTTTTCTTATCACAAATGCATTCCCCCCCCCCCCAGTTATAGCTCGGTGTATTTTCTTGTATTCCTAAAGCTTCTCCACGCGTGAATTTAGATGTAAAATATTTACTAATCATATCAGCAACTTGAACAGGATCATCAATAGTTATGCCATTCATAGCTAGTGGGCCAATGTCGTTTATCCCTTTCCTTCTAGTGTTAACATAACAAAGAATCTTTGTTACTTTTCTTTGCATTCTTAGCCAAAAATATCTCATAGCCTGTCTTAGCTTGCTTAACCTCCTTACTGACTTGACTGAAAACTAGTTTTCTGTATACCCTACTAATTTACGATTATCTCATGTAATCAGCTAATTTAATCATTTATAATCATCGTATGTACGTAGTCATGTAATCATCTGATTTATGATCATCGACGGATTTTTCCTTCTACAAAAAAAGCAAACCCACCATAGCATAGCAAGAGTAGATACTGATGTTTCATGGCATTTGCTGCTTTGTTTTTGCACCAAAGCAATAAAGCTGTGAGGCAACATTACATTTTTCTTTATAAATTTCATGTGTTTGTTGGTAGGTTTGCCAGTTTTGTTGGATGAAAAATCCGAATTTTTGGGGAAAGAAATTAGAAAACTCTTACTCTGGGCTGATTAACTCTGCCATAATATGAGAAGATTCAATAAAAATTCCTCACATTTGCATGGTGACATAATCTGGGTGTAATTGGAATCTAGACGTCTTTCACGCGGTGTGGGAGGACAGCGATTGTAGTCACAATGCGCGGGTATGATTTTAGCTGCATTGAAACATATTCAAATCAACCAACCAATTTAGTCTTTTTAAAATTAGTTTCGTATTTTGGGAAATTTAAGTTTTTAATTTAATTATTAACCATTCATTCATGTTTAATTTTCAAATCTTTAAGATCCCGTATATTTAATGTTTAATTTGCATATTAACTTTATTAATTTGTAATTTCAATTCGTACATTTTTCAAAACCCCTCGTGTAAAATGATATTATCTTTTGCATTAAAATTTTTTAAAAATATTTCTTACGTGACTGATGACTGTACGTCGATGATAGTTTTGTGGCTAGCAAAGTTGGTAGAGTTGCCAAAAACCGAAAGTTCGAACTTCACCGCGACCACTATTTTTTATTTTTTTAATGGTGATCCTAAACGCTAGAGGTATCAAAATCTACAGTACATTGCTTAGTATTCTATGTGAGTTGAAACTTTAGAAAATGGAAGATACTTTTATTACTCTGGACCTTAATTTCTGTAGATTGTGATTTTAAGAAAATACATGCGAAGAAAGTTTTAGGTTATTTCAAAGGGAAGCAGAAGGGATAAATGAGGAAGAAGAAAAGGTAATTCAGGAGTTAAACAGCAAATGGATGTTAACTGATTGATGGACCTATTCGGACTGGTTTGGAAGAAAGAGGTAGAATTACATTACAGATGCTAATCAGAAGAAGAGTGCCTATGGAAATATCTAATAAATGGTATGCAGCAGAATTTGAATACCTGTGGGATAGAGAGTGGAGAGAGTGTGTAATAGACTTGATATTATTTAACCTAACTGCCCTCTTTCTTTCGGATACAATTTACAAGTTTCAGAGAGGTTTTTTGGGCCACCGCGTGGGAAAACAATATATTATGGTAGAGCAGATTTGAGATTTATACAAAGTCAGCAGCATTAGAAGATAAGTAAAGCCCACAGCAAAAGTAGTGAAAATCAGTTTTTTCGTTAGAGGAAGCTATGTTTGTGTTATTCTTATGCCAGGAAAGGTAGAAATCAGAGTTATCCCCAGTACAGATATGCTATCTAGAATAGAAATCCGAGTGTCGAAAGTGAGCATGGGAACAGCAGAATCTTTTTGGGGAGGAAGATTGTTCCAAAGAGCAGAAGTAAAAGAGTAAACGAGGAAGAAGAAAATGTATTAAATAGTTATTAAATAGTGAAATTAAATAGTGAATGAATGTTAACTAGATGAGGTAGGTGTTCGGACTGGATCAGACAGATTAAAGTTAACTAAATTTTTTTCTCCTCACACCTGAAGATCAGCATTTGAGGAATTGTTGTTCGAAGAAATTGAAGCTGTTTGTGCAGAGAAAGGATTAGTATAATGTCATCGACAAAATTGTAGATAAGATTTTCAGTCACTGCAGGAAGGTCATTAATGTAGAAGAGGAAGAGTGGGAGAAAGAACTGAACCTTGGAAAACGCTAGCATTAAACGAAAAGTTAGCAGACAGGAAAAAGTTAGAAGACTACCATTTATCGCAATGAGTGGTCAAAAAAAAATATGGAAGCTTTTAAATATCACAGAAGAGCTTTGGAAACGTCAAGAGCACTTTACTATATTCTCCGTCTCATTGAATAAATTACCTTTGCAGATAATTTATTCCAATGATCTACGAGACGGCAGGCCTCGTGGGTAGCACGTTGGTAGACTCGCCATCCTCCCCACACTGCGTTAAAAAGACCTGGGTTCGAGTCTCGTCGATGACGAGAAATTTTTATGTGCTTTTTCACAACGTGGCTGAGTTAGTCGGTCTCAGGCGAGGGTAGATGGCTTTTTATTTCCCCTGGAAACTCGGATTTTTCGACCAATAAACAGAAATTCGACCACAGAACACACGCAATTTACAGACAGTATATATATATATGGGAGTAATATGGCCTTAGTCGCTAATGCTCCTAAAACTCAATAACAATAACATGGTACCCGAAGCTAAACTTCACATCCAATCTTCTTTTACTCCAGAAGGTTTCTGTATCCTCTGGTTCCGGTGTCTGCTACCAGTGAGAATACTTAATTTATTTATTTTACTTTTGTGCAGAACAGAATCAAAAACTCTACTGGGGATAAGGTCAATTAGATTCCCCCAAGATGTCTACTTGCCAAGGTTTGTGGTCTTTTCTTCTATGTCATTCTTAATATATACATCAATTATTGCTCCTCATCAATCTAGTTACCTGTCTTTGAACACGTTTTGGAAGCTATTTTTTCAGGTACGATCTCCACACCTCATAATATTTTAAATATACGTCTCACGTCAACACAAGATTCTGAATGCTGTTCTATAAACCACACACAAGAAAATATGGCATTCTATCCCTGTTTACACTGCATGGTAAATTTCATATCTGATTTCAACCTTACCTTTAGAATAAACTTTAGTTCACATTTTTCAGACCATATTTCAAGCAATTGAAGCCGTTTTGAAGTAGCACGGCTGGTTGTGGCCGCTAAATACCTCTTCCTACCTTCAAATAAAAATAAAACTTTCACAGCTTTTCGCTTACTCGTCATCAATATCATTTATGCAGATTAAAATCAGGACAGACCCGGCACTGATCCACCAGGGTCTTCACTTGCTTAATTGGTCTTCCATTAAGAATTTCCATTTATGAGACCTTCTGTCTCATATTCTATTTTAGTCGGTCCCTGATCCAAAAATGATATTACCAGTAATTTTAATTTGCGCCAGTTAATTTAATAACCTTTCGCATGAACAGTATAAATAACTTTACTAAAGTATAGGTACGTAAATGATATCGAAGTGGTTTCTTCTATTAAACTACATTATGACTTCCTCATAATAATAACCGGATTGTTCAGGCAAGAGTTCCTCCTTCACAAGCCCACTCTGTGGTGGTCCATTAAAGATGCCATTCCTATTGCGATGATTATGACTGGGATTCCATGATCTTATCCACCAGTAAAGTAAAACTTTCCAGTCTGTAGTTGCCCATGTCCTTTTTCTCATCTCTTTTTTGGATTGGCGAGATATTATCAGCTTTCGCGAGTAAAGGGTTCAAAAATATCAAGAATTTGCCTGCGGACAGTTATGATTCGAATTCAAATTTATGTTTAAATTTCCATTTTTTTCTTCTTCAGGTGTTGCTATTCTTGTGTAATTGGATTTAAGCTTGAGATATTATTCGGAATACGTGGAAAATTTATAAGGTAATACCTTATTCCCAAGTCATCTAATTCTAAAAGTGTTGTTGATTGTCATCTTAATTCTCTATTTTTTCTCTTCTCTGAAAGTCTTAGAAAAGATTCTTCTTGAACTTTTATCAGTAAAAAAGTAAAAGTAAAGTGCAGCCATTATCAACCCACTGCAGGGCGGAAGCCTCCTCAACAATTCATGCTGATGGAAATGGACCATAATCTGCCACGCTGGTCTAGTGCGGGTTGGCAGATCGACCGGATTCAGCAGTCAGGGGCTTGAACCCCAGTCTACTCAAAGAGCGTGTGCTACTGCACTCCCGCTCCTGCCCACTCGGCTACGGAGGCCTTTTATCAGAGCAATCTTTTTTTTATTTCACTCTAGCACTGTTCATTACAGAATTAGCAATGTTCGATCACTACTTTCCTGCCTGCAGCAGGTAATCGGCAGAATTAATCTGGCTTGAAAGGCGAATAGTGTACATGCATGGATTTTCTTTGATGATGCTTATGCATTTAAACCAGTTGGTATCTCCCCCCCCCCCCCCCAACTTCTTGTGTTGCAGTTTTCTTTCCGATTTCTCCAGTAGTGAAGAACATCCTTTCTAATAGGTGGTTATAGTTTTTGAATGATATTTCAAGTTCTCTTTATCCCTATGTCTGGGTTTCCAAGGTAGAATTCACTCGGCTCTTTTGTTTTAGATTCTACTGTTTCCTTTTTGTTGAATAATGTCAACAAAACTGACATGATTCAACAAAAAATTGAAAAGTAAAGTCAAAAAAAGAAGATCTGTCTTGTTTTGATATCCCAGTCTAGGAGCAGTGATTCAAAGTTATCCAATTTCAAAACATTGATTCAAAAGAGTGTTTCTGGACTAAACGATTATCTTTCTTGGTTGGTCTTGCAAGATTAATTCAGAGCAAAAAAATGAAAGAGAACACTTCATCCAGATGAAAGCAAACGTCTTAAGAGTCTATTGGAATTTTAAGTTGGACATGGCTAAGATGTGATCGAATAAGTATGATCGGAAACTTATTATGAAGTATTTTTCTCTTTGTATTTGGCCGCTTATAACACATAGGTCAACAATTTTGCCTTCAATGACACAGCCTTCTGCTGTGTCATTGAAGCTCTAGTTTATTCTTGGCATTAAACTTTAAGTCGAGTATTGGAAAGTTATGGTTGTTTGTTTTTACCTTCTAAAGGCGCTTTACATTTCATCCGTCCCACTTTTGTGAGATTTAACTTCGCAGAACTTGAAAGTCATCATCAAGCCCTACCGATGCATGTATGGGTAGGGCTTCATGACAGTTTTATCCTTGAAATTTTACAGACCGAAGAGTTAGCTGTTGTTGTTTGGGGGAATTCTATACGTTGTTCAACGAACAAGATATGCGAGAACTGTTTCTTCAATTCTGCCCTCAAGTTGTTTTCCAACCTATACACCGATCTAGATCTTTGGAACGCAAAAGTTAGATTTCGGGTGTTTTTTAAGAAGAGGTTAACTCTGGTTTGCAAAATGCTGTAGTGGCTGTGGCTTTCTTTATGGAAACTGAAGATTACTTTGCCGATTTGATTTCGACTTTCACCATTCCATCTTGAACAAGACCGTCTGTCTGAATGGTTCTTCTAGTTTTCCGCTCAGTGACCCCTGACTGACCTCAGATTGCGACTAAAATTTTCCAGTGTCTTTCCTGAAGTGACATTTTCGCTGGCAGTGTTTTGTTTAGTTTAGTTGTATAACTGTTATGCCACTGCTCATCTATTTTTTTTTAGAAGCTGCAGGAGGGGGGGGGTTCGCGCGAGCCCCTTGTTCAATTTTTAAATATTATCCGCACCTCTTGTTGAAAAAGGTTGTTGTTGGTGGTGGTTTTTTTACGGCGCAACAGCAGCTAAGGCTGTTGAAAAAGGAGTTTGATGAAATTCAACAGATTATTTTAACTGACCCTTAGCCGAAATTCCTATCGAGCGAGGGGAATTAACAAATTGGCAGGACAACCTTGATTGTACGTACATAGTTATCCTTTCCTTTTTTTTTCTCTGTTTCGGCAATAAAGCGAATATACACCAGAGTGATCACTGAATTATGACCACCCCTATGAAAACTGAATGTGACCCGTTGACCACGTGAGGTACGAGAGAGCGGAGTTAGTCGACCTACGTAGCATAGATAAGGTGTCAGTGGTTCAGTATATAGTAAAATTCTGAGCGTGATAGGTAAAAGGAAGGATTTATCAGACTGCGTAGTGTTAGGGTCAGGCGCCATCTGTGATTTCCCACATCTACGTCGCATGTACGCTGTGAAGAAATACAGTACTACTGTAAATGCTAGAAAAGTTTTGTGTGTTGTGTATGACATATTACGTTAGGTTCTGTTGTGTGTCCTGGCATTTGGCCGCAGGGCCCCTGGTGGGACCCTACGTTGCTCGCACACACCACTAGGAGGTAGTCAGGCTGCACATAATTCTCTGGCTGGTCTCCGCCGGGGTCGCCTGAGCTTCCTAGACAGAGGCCAAGTAAAAAAAAAAAGATAAAAAATAAATAAATAATTTAAAAAAATAATAAATAAAAAAAAATGCTGGGTTAGCAAATCCTACATGAGGGTTAGCAGGGAGTCATGTCTGGTTGAATTGCGGCAAGACCGTGGGTGCCATGTCCATGAAGGTTGTTTTTAGTTAGGGAGTACCGATCCAGTCCTGTTCTTGTCCACTTACAGAGGGAAGCGAGTGTCCTTTAGAGATGAAGGATAAGATGAAAGTCAGAAGGCAGTTGAATGTGTAAGATGTGATCTTCTTACAGCAAACAGGTTCTGGGCAAACTTGGTAAAAGCTAGGTAATATTCCTGCTGAGTGATGTACAGATATTCTCTGTCTCGTGGGAGATCATGTATTTTGGAAATTAAACGGCATCTTAAGTCTTCGTAGTGAGGACACGTATAAACACCATATGATCCCAGTCCTTCCTGGCCACAGGAGCAGTAGGGGTCCTGCTCAATACCCATCAGGTTCAGCTTCTGTTTGATAGATCCATGCTCGGTAATAAGATATGTAGCATGGAGACCAGGAGAGAACCAAAAGGGAGCTTTGAGGAAAACTGTAGCGACCTGGGGAATAAATTTCTTCGTGATTGGTCCTTTGCTTGTGTCTGTCCATCTCTGCTGCCAAGTTTGAGTGAGTATAGAGAAGAGGATTAGCTTTTCCATACGAATCTCGTTTGTGAGATTGATCGTGTGGTTAAGAACAGTGGCCGGAACTCCTCTTGATAGGCGATAGTGTATTCCACGGCGGATCACCTCCAGGTCCAAAGGCAGGACCCCAGCCAAAACTTGAAGAGCAGGAGTGCTGACTGTGCGGCAGGCCCTTGTCATCATGAGTAACATGCAGCGCTGTATGGTTCCAAGTTTCCATATGTTTCTAACAGTGGTGACACTGGTAAACCATGCTCCAGCACCGTAAGTAATTATGGGCAGGAACACAGACTTATAGCGAAGAGAGAGGGTGCGTCTTTTTAGCTCCCAGTTGATCCTACTCACACGTGCGATCATGGCCGTGTAGCTACGGATTTTTGTATGTAGATATGCTAGGTGTGGATAAAAGGACAGTTTACTGTCTAACATAATTCTTAAGTATTTGAGTTCCGTGACCAAAGGGACTGTTCGTCCTGCTAGCTTGATCTGTGGTGGTCGGGTGGTCTGTAGGGTTCCCTTGAGTAGAATCGATTTGGTTTTAGCAGGAGAGAGCTGCAACTTGTGGAGAGTGTCCCGATCCTGGAGTATTCTTAGGGTATAGTTTGCCTTGGCCTCGAGGGATGCTCTGGAGTTTGCAGTTAGCGTGAGGATAAGATCGTCGGCGAAAGCATAAGCAGTGACATCGCCTAAGTTCATCGTGAGGAGTTCATCCAGGACGACGTTCCACAGGAAGGGACCCAAGATAGAGCCCTGTGGACATCCTCTATGAATAGGACGTGCGATGCTACTGTAGGTTATGGTTATGCAGATTTCCCTGTTGGTAAGGTACTTCTTAATGCAGCTGTACAAATTTCCCGGTATTTGAGCTTGGCGGAGGCGTCGGAGGATACTCGGCAACCAGAGCATATCAAAGGCTCCAGCAAAATCGACTGAGAATGCCAGATAGTATTTTTCATTGGTAGTTATGGCTGTCTGCGTGGGGAGCACAGTGTTATCATCATCCTCCCCCCACACTGGGTGGAAAAGGCCCGGATTCGAATCCCATCGATGACGCGGGGAACTTTAATGCGCTTTTTTCACTCCGTGGCTGGTTTAGTCGGTCTCAGGCGTAGATAGCAAGGTTCCTCCCCCCCCCCCCAGAAACTGGGGGATTTTTGTCCAGCAAAACAGGCAAATCGACCATAGAACAGACGAAATTTACAGATATAATGCACAATGCACGGCAGATGAGTTTAAATATTCGGGTGGCCTAATATAATAGTTTTTTTTTGTCGTCTAAAAAATGCAAATAAAGCTTTTTGTCGTCTAAAAAATGCAAATAAATTCAATTCCTTCAGTCCATATCCCAAAAGCTATGCCTTATATTTAAATCAAGCACAAAATCGTTTAATTCATTTTGAGTTAAAAAATGAGGCTTCTTCGGGTCTGGGTATTCATAGCTCGTGTGGACTGTTTCCATTGGGTCATCTGTGTTTTCCTCTTCTAAGGACCAGGTTTATAGAGTAACAGGTAGTTCGACAATGTAACAGGACTTTTTTTTTTTTTTTTGGAATACTGCGTACAGGTCTGGAGACCTCATTTTAGGAAGGATGTAGAGTTTCTGGAACGAGTACAGAAGTGCAACCAGATTGGTGAGGGGAACAAAGAGGTGCTCCTACCAAGAAAGGCTTAATTTCTTCAGATTGCAGCGTCTGGGCATCAGCTCAATGCTGAAGGAATTCTTCCTCTTGTTCAGATTACGCACCTGAGGGGGCATAAATTCAAATTGAGGAAAGCCAGTCGCAGAATAGATGCGCGGAAATTTGCCTTTAACCGGCGAGTGGTTGATTTCTGGAACTAACTTCCATCTGTCGTGGAAGTTAATATCTTAAACAAATTCAAGGAAGAACTGGACAAACTTTTAGAGCGAATGGATGGGTGAAATGGAATTTCGTTGTTGACTGGCGTAATTGAAAATAATATCGAATACCACCGCCCTCCCCCCCCCTCTCTCTCTCAATAGTAAAGTTTGACACCAACATCAAAATTGATGTTTATTTAATTTCATTAAATGAATATTTATTTTATTTTGGCTGTACATGCGTCTTAAAGACAGGAAGTAACAGTCACAGGATATTTTTGGAAATATTTCGAAATGGCAATGCTTGTATAAACTGAAGGATCAAAAGCCGGTCCTTTTAATCAAGTTATTTAAGTAAACTGAAACATATACATCTCTTATAAAATTTCATACACAATAAGAACCCAACTTGTTCACTGTGATTTCTGTCTTAGAATTTAAAGAATTTAACAATAAAAATTGCTTGATCGAAGCAAGTTAATAAGTCTAGCCATATACGGTTTTTTAACCGAATATTAACAATATTCAAAAAATAAAATAACAATTGCCAAGGTTAATTCTGACCAAAGTATAACACAAGGTATGCGTGTGTATATATAAAAAACAAATGAGAGAATTTATTCAAATTGACATCATAGCTCACAAACATTAAGTAGCACGAAATATGTACAACAAGTTAAACGTGCATAAACTTTCAACGTATTGCTAACATGCTTTAGATGCTGTAATCTTCGTATAACAACCAAATAATTTTAAGAAAAAAATAGCGATCATAACAAACACGTGAGTGAAATATTGGCAGTGAAGTGAACGTGCATTTTAACTCAGTTTTCTTTCTTTTTCTCTTCAGGCTGGTTCTGCTTTGTTTACTGGTATCGGGCCTTCGTACGAACCTCGGAACCAACGGTAGTCTAGGTAAGCTGATGCAGCCAGCAGCAAGAACCCCAAAATGCCGAAAACCTAAAATATAAAACGAGAAAGTTGTAAATAGAACGCTAACACAGTTGAGTTTTTATGAAAGATGGCACTGACGTAATTCTGAAGTAACTGCATACTTTAGAAGTGGTTATGGGTCATTAGGCACAGCGCCACTTAGATACAGATATGGACCTAACAACAACTATTTACTATCAGGATGTTTCTAGAGAGTAATGGAAGAAAAAAAACAAAACAAAGGGAATGATATGTTCGATTTTTTTGAGAAGTTTGACCATGGATATGAATTCTTAATTTAGGGATGCAGAAATTGTAGGGTCATGATAGTGTTTGTTTTGTATATTCAGGACAACAACAAAAAAGCTTTTAAAAGAAAACGTATGATAGAATTCTTCATATAACTACAATAACATAGCCAAAATAAGGGTGGAATTATTTTGTGTGATACACACAATTTCAAGACAGCTCAGTTATATCTCATTTTTTAAAAGTTATTCTTTGGATTTGACTAATGAGATTTAATCTAGTGGTTGGGAATCAATAGCAGTTAATATATGATTTCTGCAAAACGTGATGGACAAATTAAAAAAGAAAATAAAAAAAAAAAAACTCTAAATAGAAATTGTGATTGATACCCCTAGGCCAGTTTGGTTTTCAGCGCCTGATCATTTTTAATCTTTATAAATTTTAAAAGGAGGGGCATGTCCGTAATAGAACATATTTAAAAAAAAAAAAAACTTACATAAAATTAAATTTACAAACAGGTATATAACAACAATAAATTATACTTATAAAAATAGGTGTATATGATAATAAAATGTAATAATTTTGCAAAAACAAAGTAAAAAACCTTCTTCAATAAAGTATATAAGCTGTGTCTATAAAGTATAAGAATAATTATTGAAAATCGTAGTAAAAAAACAATTTTTTTAAACTAAATTAAAAACTTTTCTGGCTTTTACTGTCGCAAAATTTGTTATCAATTCTTCCATATCAAGTTCTTTTAAAATATCTTGCTCAATGGATAATATTGTTAAACCGTCTAATCTTTCCTGACTCATAGTTGTTCTCAAAATGAGTTTTAATAAATTTCAGTTTCGAAAAAAAACTCCTTTCCGCGCTAGCCACCCAAACGGGCAACGTTAGGAAAATGCGGATAGCAAAGAATAGGTTTGGTAAGGAAGATATTCGATCCAGTTCGCAGACTATTATACAGGGCAAAGCGTTAGCAGTACCTCCTGTTTAATAGGCATGTATAAATTAGTTTTCAAAGACCTATTAATCCAGTTAACTGCTTAGTTAAGTAATTAATTGATTAACCGGTTATTTAATTTTTCTCGTTTATTGAATGCCCTAGACTGGTTCACAGCTGTAGCGTGATAAAACGAGTTTGGTACGAAAAGTAAAATAGGCGCCCCAAAAATAAAATTTTTGATCAAAACGGAGCCCCATGCAATACAGCGCCTGGTACAAAAAATCAAATAGGCAAACCAAAAACGACGCCTCTTGCAATACGGCTTTTGGGGGACAGCGGATTTGCCAGTTTCTGGCTAGGGGCCGCTTGTTGTTTTTGTTAATAAAGAATAAATACCACCAACGCTTCGGCTCTCTGGTACTCTTTAATACTATTACTTTTTTTTTTTACAATGTTGGCGCCCCAAAGCTATTGCGCCCCTAGGCCGGTGCTTCCTCAACCTAAGCCTAGAGCCGGCCCTGATGCTAATGCACTAACTCGTATGACAGTGTAATACTTGGCTTGAAAATATAAACTGTTTCAAGTACTGCTAAGGTTTTTTTTTATTGGCTTCTGTTTTTGATCGGCTAAAAATGAAATGCACAAAATGAAGTTTGAGGAATCCAGCTGGCTTTTAATGGCACATTGATCTACAAAGGAAGCTTGATTCCATCCAGCGGCACACTCTACTTGCCATCACTCGAACTTGCTGCACCGTCAGCACTGGTTGGGGCTCATGCCACTCCACCTCGAAGCCATTGCCAAGGGGTTTTGTCAATGCTTCAGGAAATCTTTTCCAGCAACAATACTCAACTTCACACTGGACCCAACCAATAAGAACGTATACCTACCTCATTCAAATTTGGCAAGACGACTGGAATACCACCCCTAAAGGGTTGGTTACAAAGAAATCATTCCCGAAATCATCATCACCTTCCCGCAGTCACCCGGTTCATTTTCACTACGTCTCTATACCAGGTGTCTTCTCACGGGACACGGATCTTTAAACCAGAAACAAATGGGAGCATGTGCTATGCCGTGTGAAATTTATCATCCATTCAGACGCATCATGTGGCAAACCTCCAATCCGGCCCACGTGGAGATGAAACATTTTTTTCGTTATAGATGAGCAGCACTACAAAGAACTGTCCACATTTGCAGTCTTCACGCACAGAGAAAGCATCTCACCCCTAGAAACTGAAAGGACAAAAAAAAAAAAGACAACTGCAATACAGGCAACACCGCCCCACCTCAGGGGTACCACAACTATCTAAGCATCTCAAAATCACCTTTCTCGTAAACCGGAAATGAGAACTGTGCAGGCATCCTCTTCAGGGCGCGGTATCTGTCGACTTATCAAGGTTACCTTGCACCTGTATACCCTCGGTTTGGTCAGGTGCAGCTGACATCTGGGTTGCCAATCTGGCACTCACCTTTGCAGACGTCCCTTGTTCTGCAAGCTGTCTTCCTTGGTCTTCGGCTCCCAAACCAGGGGTGATTCCTAACTTCTCCCTTCCCACCTCTTTCCTCTGGAAGGTGCCTTCTTCCCTCATCCTCCTCCCTACTTTGACTCCTCCACTTGGCTGGCTCATATCCCAGCGGTGGTGGCGGGCAAACACAGGGTCCCACTAGGGGACCCTGCGACCAAGCAGCCAGAGACAACAATAGAACGAAATACAATACTACATAAACCAGACACTACACTTTATCCTGACTTTTGAAGTAGTTCTGCATTTCATCACAGAGTACATACGGCGCAGATATGGAAAACCACCGGTGGCGTCTGACCCTAAATACTACGCCACTATGATCTCAAAATGCTGGATTGGATGAAGGTGGACGATGTGATCTAGGAAGAAATTTGTAGACAGAAGAGAGCATTTTCCAATTCAAAGGCCGAGTGAACAGTCACAGTTATCAGATATGGCGACTATCGTCTCCACATACATTTGTACAAGAAATTCCCCTTCCATTCTCAACATGCTAGTATGTCCATTTTTACCACTAAGCTTACTAATTGCGTTTACTACTAAGTACATACGCTTACATACGTTTTCTACTAAGGGGAAGCCTGCTTTTTCGAGAAGGTTTATGCTCGTGACCAGCACCATGGTGCTGGGACAATAACTTCCATGCAGATAGGCCACAACCCAAAATTACTGATATCTTTCGTGTCCACATAGGTTTTATATAGTCAGTTCCAAATTTCAGCTCAATATGATTAATAGTTTTACCATATATAAGCGAGGCAAGTTAAATATAACTATCCTGTTGCACAATCCTTCAATGATAGGGAGATGACACGAATGGAATAGGAAAAAACCACGGTCTTACTGTGAGTGGGAGTTACCGTGAATGGCAACTTTCTTCTACACTATCCTCCAAACAGTGATATAACAAGTATTTATTCAAAGAAATTAAATAGCATGCTAGTCTTCTTCGTGCAATGCATCGTGGAAAAAAAAATTTCTACTAATTTCTGGTAAAACCGCTAGTGGTATTGTGCTCCATTTCTCCAGCATTCGTGAGCTCCACTTACGAAGAGGGCGGTCTTGGCCTAGCTTTCATTCTCTATTTCAGTTCATTCCAAAGATTCAGTTCGGTTGAGCTCTCTCCTGGCACCGCAATGTCCCGATACTATTCTCTTCAAAACCACGCGTTTCCCGTCATTGCTGTCTGCATTGGAGTCTTGTCATGTTGGAAAGTGCAAAGGCCACTTCCATAAACTTTCCACGCTGTAAAGCATACAGAAGAGCATACGCAGCATCGATAATTTCATGTACTACAACCAACGGAAGTAGTCTATACCATTTGAAGCATCTAAATACCCCGACTACTCCTTCCTCCCAATCTCACAAAAGTTTAGGAAGGGCAATCGTAGTTTTGGGGCGTAATGTTAGTCTAAGGTAATGCTACCTTGTCGTTTTTTAGATTGTTGCCCCCGAAAGTGCGTTAACCCTTTCCGTGTGCTCACTGTTCTGCACAAACGTTTGAAATTTAGTTCGGTCAAACTGATGATCAACTTTATAGGCTAAAATATTTCTACATTTCGTAGTTACGAAATGTCCTGCAATCAGAATGGTCTTCCTAGACTAGAATAGTATAATAGGATATTTATATATAAGAAAGCAGATATTTATAGGTATGTTTAGTGCAGGGCAGGTAATAACAATCGCAAGTAATGATGATTCATAACATAATCAAATATACTAACAAAAAATGCACTTATTACGATAATGGTGCGTTTTTTGAAAATAATTCTTGAAAGAGAAAAGGCAAGACCATAACCAAGTTGTTCTACATAGGTTGAAGAGGTCCAGAAGGAATTCTCGAAAACTGATCGTCACAGTAGATACAGTCCTACAGGCCCTGAACATTACTAAAAGCATTTGACGTTCAATGGCATGGAACAAATGGTAGAAACACAGCTTTGTAATATAACGGTAGAGAGCGAGAATTAACACCCCTGTTTAGAAAGACGCAGAAGTGAGAAGGTAGATTTTTTTTTTTTTTTTACTTTCTCTGAGAGATGTTCCAAGTGTTTAGTAAACGTATAAGTTTACTATCAATGATCAGACCAAGAAATTTTAGAGAGGAAACCATGGACAGTGATTTGTTTTGAAGTTTTACAACAGGTGGCCGTGAAATATTAAGCGAACCCTTAACCAGCATCATTTTAGTTTTCGTGGAGGATATGAATAATTTATTTATGGTGGACCATTGAGAGAGATCTGAGATGACTAAATTGGCAGTACTTTCAAGAACGATGTTCCGGACGAGTGGTACAAGAGAGCCCTGGGAGCAGCCCCTAGTGACAGAGCGGGAGACGGAGTGAGTTAGAAAAAATAAAAACTGTACGATTTTCAAAATAACTTAGAAGGTTATAAAGAGGATGAGGACAATCAGCAGCACGTAAGCGCACAAACAGACTACACCACCATAACAGATCAAAGGTCGCAGGTTGTCTTATAGACTGCAGAGTCAGGGCCGTGCAAATGGGGAATACATTGGATGCACTGCACCAGTGCCCCTAATCTAGGGGGTCCAATCGAAGGAGCCATCAAAGTCTCAACATAAATAAACAAGAACCCTTAATTCCTTTCGCATCTGGACCCCCAAGTACCTTTGCCTTCCCATTGAGCCGTTGATTAATGGTTATCAGCGGGCCGAGGTAAGCCACGAAAAGTATCCCCAACTATAATACCACCGTTTCCAGCCTGCCGAACACCAATAGTGCATTCAGGTGCAGTGGCCTCATGTTGCCTTCTTCAAATGCTAATACGCCTATCAGCATGATATAGTTGGAAACGGGATTCATCAGACCAGGTAACAGATTACAACGTGTCGGTGGTCCAGTGTTGCTGATTTGCCCATGCAAGGAACAGTTTCTTATGTCCGGCAATGGTATGCGTACCCGTGACAGCCGTCGATTGCTAAAACCTAGACGAACTAATGTCAGGTGCATAATCCATATGCATATTTGTCTAGCAATTTCTACGTTGTTGTTGATTTGGTTTTAGGAGCATCGGCAACTAAGGCCATATTGCTCCGTGTATACTCTGTAAATTGCCTGTATTTTGAGGTCGATTATCTGTTTGTTGGGCGAAAAACCCGAGTTTGCGGAAGAAAAACCATGTTACCCTCTCCTGAGACCGAGTAACACAGCCGCGTTGTGAAAAAGGCCCATAAAAATTCCTCCCGTCATCGACGGGATCCGGGATCCAAACTCGGCTCTTTTCCATCCTACATCGGATGGAAAAGAGTTCGAAAAGAGTCGAGAGCGAAGTAGGGAGGACGGCGATCCTACCAACTGTGCTATCCACGTGGGCTTCTACGTTGAACTGGGTGGTTAGCTGAGCCACTGTGCTGCGTCGCTGCTGTGTTGCGTGATGAGACACCACGCTTACCACGAGCATTGACCACGCTTGGCCGTTCCATGTGTGATCTTTGGCTGTTTTTTCTCTTTTGGAGTACTTATCCATGTTAGTTGTCGAAATATTTGCACCTACATGTCTTGGCCCCATAATCATGCCACGTTCGAAATCAGACCGATTCTTCCTCGCAGATGCTCAAAAATTGATCGATCGTCACGTGTGCGAACTGCAATCTTATATCAGCTGTTTTGGACTTTCATCTTTGTCCAGTGTCACAGACCAGTGTCTTTCACCAGTGTCACAGACCAGTCCATTTCTACACATGGGGGGTGGGGGTTGCTAATGCAAAGCTAACTCAATGTATATGTGTATGGTCAGGAGGTTTTAAATTTTATTTTCCTTGAAGCTAAAGTGTTAAAATGTGTGCTGATTTCTGGAATAATTACCACCTTTTGTATGAGATTCTCAACAAGAAATTTCGAATTTTCAGTCATTACGATGGTGATATGTGATAGATTACTGCCATTACAGAAGGAAGTAATAAAGGAATTTTTAACTCACACTTTTGATTCTTAGGTTTAGTCTAACAAAATGATTTATCCTTCTAGACATAAATGTTTAAGTGATTTTATTTTTACAATTAACCTTTGAGATAATTCTATGAATTTCTAAAACGTTATACTGATCTCAGAGTAATAAAAAGAAAAGAAGAAATTGGTTTTTCTTGAGATTTCTTTAGCTGAATGTGATAAAAATAAAATATCAAATGCAGTTGCTCAAATGCACTACATGTTTCTTAATGTCTTCAAAAGTTAATTATAGCATTCTGGGAATGAATACTGTAATTATCATACCACAGAATTAAAGTACTTACCGCTGCTGCTACTCGGGCCCCCATTCGGAAATTGCAAGAACCAATTGACAGGAAGATTAAGATAGTTGCAATGAAGTACATTACAGTGTAAATTATGTCGTTAATCAGCAGCTAGAAAAGAAATTAATCAGATATAGTTTAGATATAAAGTCTAAAAAAGAAGCAAAAATAGTTTTGTAAGGTTTCTTACATTTAAAAAAAAAATTGTATTATTGTTATTTCAAAGCATTCATCTAAATATATTAAAAAATATGATTGATGTGTTCAGTTTTGCAAAGTTTAATGGTGTAGATACTGATCGCGTTTCTGAGAGTGCACTGCTTATCAATACAGGTTTGTTTTTAAGATTATATCTAATCTTCTGGCAATCCTCTTAAAGCGAAAATACATTCCATTTGCACAAATAACAACTACCTAAAGTAATCATGTCAGTATTAGCTCCTCTTGTTAATTCAATCAAGTTTTTGGGGTTTCTTCAGACTCCAAACTTAAGTTTCTTCTTAAAATTTTCAAAATCAAGAATTATCATCGAGTATACAATTATCCCCGGAGCAATATGGTCTTAATTGCTAATGCTCCTAAAAACCAAATAACAACAACCTGACTTTGACGGTGAATTACTTCAAATGAAGAGAAAAGTTAGTTAAAGTAGCAAGTCACCAGGTTTTGAAAGTCACAGAACTGACTCGAGCATTCTCAGTTGGTTTGTGGAGGTCAGAAGAGCAGATGTGCGGGATTCATCGGAATGAGTTGTTTTGGCATTAAACTTGTCAGAAGGTGAATTGAACCACGAGCAAATATCAAGTTTTATATGCTGGAGTTATTTTTTAACTCTGCACTATCAACCCAGTGGAGAACTTTGGTTTTTTTTTTTAACAATGAAATTAATAAATGGCTTCCATCCACTTTCCATAAACACAAATGTTAAGTTTATGCTCCATGTCTTTTCTACACGTTTCCACGGGCATCTGTAGTTTCAGCATTTTTTAAACTAATTCGAAGCTTTTCATTTTCAAGATATGCAACAAAGCCTAATCATGCTTCAGTTCAAAGATCTCCAAACCATCTGAAAATAATTGTAATTTGTTTAAAAAAAAAAAATCTGCTGAATTTTTCTAATACATAAAAGTATTAATTACTATTTTATTTTACTTAAATATCGACTTTAAAATAAATAAAATTACAAATACATTGTTAAAATTGTATTAAAAATCTTTTGTTCAAAGGGGGGGGTATCGTTTTGAAAGCATATTTTATTGATGAGAAAACCACACCCATACGTACGGTATAGTAGACATAACTTACTGGTACTTTTACAGATACAGTATCATATTTCAGCAGTGTTGAAGAATGATGATATTTAGCTCAGGACCCTGGATGTGCCAAGCCCATACTCACCAGACGTGTATCTGGTGAGTATGAGTCCCTGGGGTGCGTTATGTTATGAAAAACAGCTAATAATAAAACTCGTCCAGTTAAACTAGGGTTCTTAACCATAAAGTCTTGCCTTTTTAGTGAAAGCCATACAGATAGAAAAATAAAATTCACGCGGACCGGACTTCATTCGCCACATCAATTATAGGCGCATTATAGCCAAAGCAGATTATGCGCCACAAAACCCCCACAACAACATCAATTATACAAGACATTCTGATAATTGTAGGCC
Organism: Mastigoproctus giganteus; assembly: GCF_048544385.1. Classification (NCBI taxonomy): domain Eukaryota; kingdom Metazoa; phylum Arthropoda; class Arachnida; order Uropygi; family Thelyphonidae; genus Mastigoproctus; species Mastigoproctus giganteus. Next base: position 194,382,372 of record NC_143576.1, on the reverse strand, counting down.
ACATTTGTAGCTGGAATCAACACACCAGAAAAAAGCCATTTAAAGAAAGTTCAGATATGCAAGTGACCTCAAGCCAAAGGCTTTGTGCTCATCATGGCACAATACTAAAGAGGAGCAGTTGCTCAAAGCTACGCGTTTGCATACATGAACCTTTCATTGCTATGGTGTGCTGAACCCTTTGCAAAATTTTACCTACCATTATCAGAATACCCTGTATAATCAAGGGGGGTTTATAAAACTAGTGGTTTTATTAATAGTTAAGTCCTCTTCTACAACTTTATTGAAATCTTTCATACAGCATTGGTTTTCGAATATGCGTTTCGAATATGAGTAAATAACATTCATGAACTTTTGAGACTGCAGAAAAAGGAGTCTTTAATATAAATATGGATAAATTATAATTCAGCTTTGAAAAATGCTATAAAGAGCAACTTATGAAATTATCTTCAAACATAGTGGAATTTGGACCATTAAATCCACTAATGTTTTATTCCAGGTTCTACTGTAGAATCCTTTGTCTACCGAGGTTCTTTTTCTATATATGAAATCCTTTTTCGGTTATAATGTTTCTTTTCTGTTATTGTATTTTTATAAAAATAGTCTTTGTATTGCAAGTTCGTACAATGTAAATGGAGCCGACCTCTAATGCATGATTTGTTAAAAAATTAAAAATATTCGGCAAACTTCCGTTTTATACTCCAAAATAAGCTCACAGATCACGTTATGTTTTAAAAATTGAAAATCCAGATACCTGAAGTGTTTCAGTTAATTATGTTCCTCTTCATTTATAATGGTAATCATTTATTTAATAAATGAATTACCATAAATGCACTCCCATTCTCCATATAGCATTGTTGTTAATAACTAATGTTTTCAACAAAAATATATCTACAACCGAAACATTAAAAATTTTCCAAGCAGACACATCAGTGCCTTTGACATCATTCTGCTCAAGTTAAAAACAATCAGGTCAGGCCCTGATTTTTTAAAATCTTACCAGTCTTAAATTTATTTTGAACCACTGATAAAGTAATTTATGGTGTTCTAAGGAGGGTTTTTTTCGGATTTAAAAAAAAATAAATAAAAAAATATATATCGTAGAAAGACCAATATTTCTACCTAGAATAAGCCAACTCAGCTCATCTTGAAAAGGAAAATTTGAACTTGGTCTTTCCAAACGATCGGAAAAGGCTGCCGCTAATAAATCTATTGCAGTTTCCTCTAAAGCTCCTAATTGAGGACAAGAATGCATATTTGACTTATGATCAAGCTATTACTTTTTCATTTGCAGAGGAAAAAGTTTTTTTCTTAGCAAATTCTAAAGATTACCAGTAGTCCTTCATATCAGAGACTTCACAAAGTCGGAAAATATTTAAACCTATATGACGTAGTGAATTTTTATGATATTGCGAGTCAAATTCGTTGTAAGTTAGAAGAGTGGTATTTTGTCTGAGACTGTAAAAGGGTACGGATTCTGAATTCTCAGTTAAGGCATTGAGAGTAGGGTTAGGCTGAAAAAAAAACTAATTTTTATGAGAAAAACTTAAGTCAAATTTAAGCATGAATATTGTTAATGGATACCAAAACATGTAGAACTCCATTTATTTTAGGGCACCTGTCGAAACCAAACAAGTCAATAAACGCCACCCTGTGGAACCCCTTCAGAGGGGTTCCACAGGGTGGCGTTTTGTCAGCAGCGCTGTTTGCAGCGGCTTTGTAATCTCTGCTAGCAAATTTCCAAAACATGATATCGTACGCCGACGATCTGAAGCTCTTCATTCGTTCGGATCAGCCGGAGCAAGCGGTCTGTTCAAAGAGTTGCAACAAAACAAATCTCTCAGATAAGCACATTTCTTCAATACATCGATCTTGGTCTAAATGCCGTTTACAAAGAGGAGAAGAATAAATCCAATGCACATCTCTATAAATGGACATCAAATTAAACTTGTCGACTCTCACAAGAAACTAGGTTTGGTTTGAGATTCGAACCAGTCTTTTCTTGAGCACTTCAAGAAAGCAAAAAACAAATTCTTCGCAGCCCTTTGGTCTGCTCGACAGGAACTGGTTGGTTACGGCAATAAGCTAATAACAAGGTTTGCCGGAACCTGTGTGGTAGAGGTGGCGCTCTACACATTGGAAATCTGGTCCTCTGCCCCTCCAACCTATCTGCGGTAGTTCTTGGGGATTGAGTATTGGCTTATTCGCTCCCTCAATAGGACTTCCCCTTACTACACTCGCTAGGGGTATACCACACTCGCTGCATGGAATGACCCCTTGGAAGCAATTCATCATCATCACCACTCGCAACATAGTTACCCTTTCCAAGCTCATTTCCGGTAGACTGAATGCTCCTATCATCGATAACCTTATCATCCTGCCCACGAAGAACAGCAGAATTAACCGGCAAACATCTTTTATCAGACCTGCCCTCAACCAAATCAGCTCGCTCATCCATATGTTCCCAACAAACACGATTGAACTCCTCCTAAATATCAACCCCGAGACGATTTGCGTTGACAAAGCATACAGATCAAAAGTTTTAGCTGATACCTAGTCCTGCAATTTTAGATCTTTCATGTCACCATCGCTTTACGTGGCTGTGTTGGAGGATGATATGCGCTCATTCTCCTGTTCCTGACAGCCTGCATCCCCGCACTCTTCTTGGACACACGCTGAATGTATTAAGAGTATTATGTCGAACCGAATGTCTTAACTTCTGTAATTAATTATTGGCTTGATCTCTGTATATTTTATTTTACCCAATATTGATATGTATTAATTTTTATAGTTGTGGTACATCAAGGGGCGGATGTAACTGTTTTTTTGCCTGATTAAATAAATAAAACCTTATTATTTCAGTTTCTAAATTCCTTTGCTTTCCAACCCTATGCTATACGTCCACATTATCCCGTTTATTAAGTGAGAAAATTTCCTTGATCACATATTTTCCTCTATCCTGGAAAAACTACTGCAATTTTCAAAAGGTTTGAAAGTTTTTTCTCTAGTATACAGCTAAGATGAAGCTCCGTGCAAAATTTCATTAAATTTGGTTCAGTAGAAGATAAATTATTGTTGCCATCATACAAGTATGATTACAACAATACAAGTTACAATAATTCGCTTCTGGTGGAAGCCGAAAGGTGACGTAACTTCCGTAACCCTTTTCGCATGACGATTTTTCGTTACAAAATTTTTGGAATAATGCCAGTAAAAACGTTTTTACTGGCATTATTCGAAAAATTCGTTCTTCATTACTATTTTGAAAAATAGTAATGAAGAACGTTCCCTAATAACCTACATTTTATCACCGACTAACTGAAAAAAAAACATTTCAAATTATCAAAAACCATCAGATTATATTTGCCATAGTGCATCCAGCTGATATACAGTATACTATAAATTAATTTATAATACAGTATATTGTAATGAAAGAACTGTTGTAGGTGTTTGTTAAATTTATCAATGCGCTCTTATAACAGGTTTTGTTTTTTTAAGATATGCCGCGTGGTCGGAATTCATAATTCAGATGATTCCTTCTGCCTACACCTTGAGGAAATTTTATTCTACGAAATCAGAAACGATTATTTGATCAAGAAAGTGTTACCTGACTTAAAAGTCAGTGTGTTTTGCTTATTTTGGTGTTAGAATTAGTGACCAATACAAATCGTGGACCCCCCCTCCCACATCATTCTGTTATCAGTATGTTGAAAATGTGAGACAATTACGGAAAATTAAAATCTTATTCATTTGATGAATCTTCGGTGTGAACCCGAGACTTCTATTTTTTGATCACAGAGATATCAGACCGCTATTTTTGAATCTGCAATATTCCCAGATGCAGCTTCAAGAGCAAAACATATCCAAATCAGTTAGCAACAATTAGCCCTATTCCACCTCAGTAAAGTACCTCAGTAAAAATATACCAATGTCATCTATACTTCGGAATTTGGATACTTCCAGCACAGACTGGAAGTATTCTCAAGGTATAGTGACTTTTAAGGTGAAGTTGATGCCGCGTCAAAGAAAACGCCAACGTTTACACAAGCCGAAGGGAACGATTTAATATAGCAGATGAATTCAGCACAGCTTTTAAGATTCCAGATTGAGCGAAATGAATCTGTTCGCACCATCCGCTTGGTATAGGTACACAGAGAAAAAATTCATTCCTAGTGTTAGATAGCTCAATCAATGCATTGGGCGTTATGCACGATCCATCTGAATGGATATTTCCTATTGACAGCTGCATGACAAGATTGTGATTTCTGCTGCACACTAGAAAAATGTTATCCTCAATTATGGTCACCTAATTCTTGCACTTAAAGGAGACTTACCGCAGTCGGAAATTTCTATTAGAAAAGGTGAAATGTTGCGATCATGAGTAGATATTGGTAATTTAAAGACGCTAACCATACAACATTATTCACAACAGTCAGGAGTTTGTCACAAATTTCCTTGCTTTCTGCACGAATGGAATAGCAGGACTAAAGCGGGTCACGGGATTAGGAAGAAGTGTCCAAAAAGCACCACGAGTCTCTCTCTCTCTCTCAAACAAAGTGCTTATACCACAGATACATATAAAGCTGGACCAATGAAACAGTTTGTCAAGGCCATAGATAAAGAGGAGGTTATTTTAAACTGTTACTGAAAAAAAGTGTTGAATGCCTCGCTGATGTTTTTCACCCATCACAAATCAGAGAGCTGTTGCAAAATTATAATTTCACGATTTCCATACCTTGGAAAGCAGTGGCGACTTCGTTAGTATTCTAGAATGTTGTGTGAAATTGTATTGTAGACATTTATGAATTCAAGGGCTACGATAAGACTAAACAACTGACTAGTTTCAAAAATGTGTACTGCAACACTAGCATGAAGGTTCGTCTTCTGCACAGCCACCTTCATACTAGTGTTAATCTTCTGCACAGAACCTTGGCGCAGTGAGTGAAGAGTAGAGCAAAACGTTTCACCATGCTTTCGAGAATATGGAGGGGAAGAAAAAAAAAAGATACGAGGGTATATAGAATGAAGCGATGATGGCAGAAAAGGGATTCGTGTGACCAGCACAAAAGAGGTTTAAAAAAGAAAATCAATACGTGTGACAAAACTGTCGAATTACTAAATAAAATATTGGTTTAATGAGATGGTCAAGTACTTATGTACCTTTGTTCTTAATACTCTGTTTTCCGAACAATCTATTGAATTTTCGAAATACGCTGGATAAGAGCGGAACTCAACTAGGTGTGATTGTTTCATATCCTTCCTAAATTAGGTTGAATAATCAGAATTCCATCTGTCATGCATTTGGTATAAATTTACCAATACCCCACCCACGTATAGTGTAAAAATTTTTATGCATCCCAAAAGGGTTCCAAATGGGTAAATTAATCAGGTTGAATGAGGTTGGTGTTATTATTAGAATATTTAACAAATAAATACAGTAATCTTTTTAAACTGAAAAATCATTTTACTTACCGTGAGAGGCATGTTCACACGTAGACAGTACTGATACAATTGTAAGAGGAACACTACGAGGTACAGTATTACTAAGATTAATGAGGAGATTACCACAAAATTATAGAAGCTGTACTTTCCCCAATCATAACCACAGTAGGCACCTTGTGCTATTGATATGATACCAGCTATAGCCACAGCCTGTAAACGAAATTAAAGAGAAAAGTCATCATCAAGTAACAAGAGATCGACTGGCATTCAAATTATGCGAAGAGCTAAATTAAAAATAAAGCTTCGCATACCTTTTAGAAATGAAGTACAGTACACAATTTAGACCGAGATGTTACTAAAATTACTCTGCTACTCAAAATTAAGTATTAATTCAAAATTTAATCAATAAGCCCATTTTCTATTTCTGTCTTTTAATTTCAAGACTGAAGTAAAAATATAAATATTCCATCAGTATTTCAGGATTCCCCAAACATAACCATGGGCGAATCCCGAAATTTTTGTTGCATTAGATTGTAAACAGAGAAAGATTCTAAGCAGGTCACACTTGTTAAATCTCCGGCGTTTCTTACCTGTGAGGAATTTGTGTGTATTTTTATGTACTACAATAGAATCTGAATAACAACCATCTTATTTAAGATGGCACATTGAAATACATCTACAAATTTCTCCGAATACCGTGGGATCCCCTCTTACAGACATTGTGATCTCAAGTATACTTTTCGCTTTTGTAAAAGTAGGCTAACGATAATTAAAGAAAGAAAATGGCGGGCTGAACAATCAATGTTATGCACTACTGTAAAAACTGTTTTCAATAATGTATTATTACACCTCAAATGCTTACAATGCAAATAGACTGGTTGATGGGAGCATCAACCAGTGTGATACCACCAGTTTTCTTATTGGAAGCTTGACGTGGTGTCAGTCTGCAGAGCAAAGCTCTGGCAACCCTTCCCCCACCCCCCATCACGCAGTATGATTGATGTCTTTCAAGGGTACGGTACGGCTCTAAACAGGTGCTTGCAGGTCGGCCGCTAGATGGTCCACCGGATCGACCCTATTGATAACTCTCTAGGAGGAGTCGGGATCAGCTAGTGTTGTGGGGGGTTTGTTATTATTTTATACCCTTTTGTATGTTTTATGTACTATTCTGTATACCTTTATTATTATTTGACCCTTTCTAATATCCCACTTTTGCATCTGACTTGTGTACCTCACAGAAGAGATTCAGGCTCTATGGAGTTTCTATATTGAGTATTCCTCTTCTTACCGGATTTGGCTGGATATTCAGAATGACAAAGACAAATTTCAATCTAACGTTATATACAATTTATTTATACATATATTTACAGAAAAGAACTGGATCACTATTCATGCACATGTTTTAACTTGATATCACTCCTATTTGGTACATAGAATAAACAATTTCAGTTATGTTAATTTGCATTTAAGTACATTACTTGTCGTATTTTCCGGCTTATAAGACGCACGGGAATACAAGACGCACCCTAGTTTTGACCACATATTTTGGAAAAAATAATAACCCTGCTATTATCCTTCCATACTGTTTACTGTGAAACTAAGAAGCGATCTTTTACCGACTGATGTAAACAAATATGGCGACATGGCGTGATACGGGACGTAATCAGGGGGTAGGTATTAAAAATAAATTAAATGGAGTTACATTTATTTTTTAAAATTTTTCTTATTCAAAAAGGTGTCTTCCCTTCTGCTTGGAAATTTCTCTTCGACTTTCCTCTCAGTTATCACAAAATCGTTTACCTCCCTGTTAGAATTTGATAAAACTTCCAGAATCCTGTAACAAAGAATTCCTATGAGTAAATTTAAATGCAAAATACCTATTCAGTTTGTTAGCAACCTGAGCAGGATCATCAACAGTTAATTCTTTGATATGAAGTAGGCCAATTTGATTCAACCCCTTCCTCCTAATATCTACATAAGTAAAGTCCTCATGAATTTTTTTAGTAAATTTCAAGTAAAGGATGTCCTTGCTGTTTTTCATTGCATCCTTTGTCAAAAAGTTTTTTCATAATTTGTGACTTTATTGCAGAATAGCTTATATCTATCGTAGCCATGTGTATCACCTGATAATTTATATGCAGCCCATGCGTTTTTCTTTTCTGTGATGATTCTCATTAGTTCATCTGACATCCAATTAACTCTAAGCCTTGAACAGTAATTTTTTAGTTGGTACAAAAAGCTTAGTAGCTTCTACAATTACTTCCTGAATGCTTCCCATTTAGGATTTTCTGTTAGTAACACCATCAGTTGGTACGGCTGCATAGAATTTAAAAACCGTCCGAGACCACTGTAGTCACTCTGAAATCAAAAATTAGGAAGTGACATATCGATATATGGCCCGCATCCTCGTGGCAATCAGGAAGCAGAAATTTCTTTTGTTTTATTGCGTTCCTCTTTTTAGTTTATTTTAATTATTAATTTTTTCTTTTTTTTCAGCTATTTCTTTGTCTTATGAAAAATTATAAGAAAGGAGGATGAGGAAGACAATTTTTGCAGTTAAGAAAATTGCTTGCTGCTTCCTGGTTGCAAAGTAGCCAGTCAAACAACACCTCAACATAACCCCTTCTCTCATTTCAAACATGTCGACTGGAGTTAGTGAGTTCTGTTCCCAGCACAAAGTTACAAAGGCAGAGTTGGATTTGTATAGCACATTACATTCTGTCTTCCAGTTTGAAAAACCCTGCACTACACAAAGATCTACAGTTTCTGGGATACAAATTCCTTTACTGCTAATCTCAGTGTATTTCTGTGATGAGCCAAAGAAAGTTTAGTTAACTTCAATCATTCTAAAATTCAGTCCCTTCTTATTTTCTTAGAAGAAAGTCTTTCGTTCCTATGGTTACTCGGATTTCTAGAGTCCAGGCCATATACTTTTCTATTAGGAATTAATTACCCTGTCTTCTATTTTTGAGACATAAGCACATCACAATATTGCTAAATCTGCATGAAAAAAAAAATATATCTGTCTGTCAAATCCGCCCTGGGGTTGTGCCCACAACTTCTCATAAACCCATAGACTATCCCCAAGAGGAAAGACGATTAGGTTTATTTAATGACCCATTTTCTTACTCTCTTCACTCTGTTACGTAGTTCGGTTTTTACCGTATGCCCTTTTCTGTAGAGAACGAAAAAGACCTAGAGATAATCGAACTGTCCAACATGTTCTGGAGCAATGCAGACAATTAGGACGGCTGATTGAGTTCTGTCAATGTATACAGGAATTTTGCTAGTAAGGAAAAGGAGGTTATCCCATTATATAAAGCAATTGTTAGGTCGCATTTGGAGTACTTCATACAGGTCTGGATGCCTCATTTTGGAGAGGATATAAATTCCTTGGAACGGGTGTTAAAAAAAGAGCAACTTTGATTAGTCAAGAACACAAATGGGTAATCTCGCCAGGAAAGACTTCGGTTCTGCAAATTGCAGTGCTTGGAAACTAGGTACCCGCATGTAAACCGGAATGAAGTGTTTAGGTCTTTAATGTATTGATAAAATACACGCTGATAACATCCTTATTCGTTCTCAGACAGCGCAAAAGGAGACGTCAACTTAATTTGAAAAAAATATGGATGCAGGATAGATGGTTGCAAATTTGCTTTCAGTTAGAAAGTGGTTGTTGGAACAAAGTTCCATCTAGTGTGGAAAAGAGGGTAGTTAAATAAATTTAAGGAAGAAATAGAATACACTTTTTAGAGGGAATGGACAGATTTTTTTTTTTTTTTTTTTTTAAGGCTGATGCTGCGTGAGCTAGCCTCCCTGCATCATTTTCGCTCTTAATGCTATTTCCATGAACACTGTTCTTCCGATTTGGCATCTATAATTCCACCACTTTCTTGCAATCCAATCTGATCATGCGCCACAACTAGTTATTTACTTACTGTTCGATTCTAAACTCAGAGCTAACCTTTCCTCATTTATCCATTCTACTTCTGTTTTCTAGAATAAACTTCCTTCCCATGTAATTAACGATAATTACAGTCTATAGAAATTGTAGTTTAATGTCAACAAGTATCTTCTGTCTGTTCAACCTTCAACAATACTGAAGTATTTATTGGTTTCAATACTTTTCGTATTTGGAGTCTCCATAAAAAAGGAAAAAAAAGGGTCTACTCCTCATTGTATCAATTTCGATTTTCAAGAATTATTTATCAAGGCAGTAACCAGAATTAAGTACAAAATTATTTTTAAACACTCTTCATTGAAATCAATGCACAATCTCGACTTCCCTTACTAGCAACCACCCGTTCTCCTATAAATACCCCCACTTCACGAGCCACACCTTTGTTTTACATCCGGGAAATGAACGCCTGGTTATTTAGCAACACAAAGATGCCGGAAGTCTGTGGATGAAATAGTTCCTGCATTGGGATAATGACAGTGAAAACGCTATTTGTATCAAGGAAAAACAGATGTTCGTTTAAGGAATTGTCCGTGTCAATTTTGATCCTTTTTAAGTTTGATAAATATATTAGGAAATATCTCGTACAACTGCAGATGGAAGAAATCCATATTCCATCACAAATTACCGACACCAATTCTGTTCAAGAAAAGATATAAAAAGTGTTAATTCTTGGAAATGTTGGCAGGTATCCGGTAAAACTTGAACCTCTTACTCTTGAGTGTTCTATTTCTGGATTTTCTCCTAATGCTCGAACAATACTGCCAGGAACTTTTCGGCGTATTCTGTACAGAAGTAAAGCAAAGACTCATGTTGGCCAAACAATACACAACATGACAGTTGAAATCACCCAGCAGTCATATGGATGGTGGATTCATCCAATATAGGTGAGAAAGTAAAGTAATTACAGGAAGTGTCAGAATTTTCTGTAGTTAGTCCAAAAGTGGGTTTTTAATAATTACCTATTTAATAATCTATTTAAATTTGTGATTTATGCTGCAATCTATGAGATTAAATAATGAAAAATAACCGACTAATTATCCAAATAGAATCAAATATTGAGCAGATTAGTGGGTTATTTTCCCTACAACATCAGCGATCGCGTGTGTTGTTATTATTGGTTGCCCTTGAGGATTTTATTGGAAACACTTCCTCTACACCCCAAGTTTCGCGAGGATATCATGTAAACAGGAATGAGATATTGAAATTTAATAGCCCGGAGAAATTTAACCGCTGAACTGCTGCCCTGAAACGCGTCAGTAACCCACCGTAGACATAACCCCAATTTAGAAATCAAACTGCTGGTCAGTTACGCAAGTGAGACCGGCTTATACTAGTTTGAGTTATAAATATTAATGCGCGGCTTTGCGACGAAAGGAATGCCATATTTGGACTTTACTCAATCGAACACAGGCGCCAGGTTAACGATGAAAAGACCTCATCAACCAGAAAGTGCACGTGGGATTTGAGGTTGTGGGGTGAGGGTCAGTCACAGCCATTATTGTACTTTATCACATATATCCAATTCGACCTGTGACACTGTAGTTACACTTACCGATGAGATATCTCGAAATGGCACTTAAAGATGAACGTCTTATGACATACCTGTCCCCATACTCAGGGCAACACCCTGTTGGCTTCGTTAAATAATACAGAGATCGATTCGTGTTTCTACTTTTTGCACTGTCTGTTTGCGAAACGGCTTCACCATCATCACATCGTGTTTTTCAGCACGGTTCTTCTGAGCTGTGCATATCTGAAGTTCTTCTGCTTAATTCCGAATTCATAAATTGATGTGCTGCGAATCACAAAGAATGTCGAATAAGTTATGAAGACTTGCAACCAAACAAAAACAGACTTTAAGAGCACACGCTGTGATCTTATGGAATGAGATTAAGGGATTTTCCTCCAGAGCGGGTCAAGTGGGCGTGTTCACATTGTAGCCTATCCCACTCTTTGATGTAGCTGATATTCAGGTTGAACTACTCTCATCTATTGACAAGTTCAGATTTTTGCGAAGTCCAGTCGCTCTGAATAAAGCAACGCCTTTTCATATATTCCCTCAATACGAGTAGGTTTATTAGTAAACTGGGTTTCTCTTAAACAAGGTAAAAAAAAAAAAAAAAACCACATTCTATTAATGTCTCTAATATTGGAGAATGATTGCGCAGGAGTGAAATAATATAAGCCAAAGCTGTGCTGGGAAACGTGAGGTTACTAAGGAATGGGTATATATATTTTTTTTTTTTTTTTTTGTTTTTAATCAACGTTATCTTCGATAATAATCGAATTTCCAGACAATCACATTTCTTTGGTCCAAATGTGAAATGTTTGCTTTTCGCAGACAACCAGAAAAGTATTTCAGATTGTATATCAAGCTAAGGTATAAATTGTATGTACAGTAAAATCTCTATTTAACGGACTGTGTGGAGGTATGGATTATCTCTTAAATCCGATTATCCATTAAACTCGAAAGAAATTCACAGACACCGAAATTACCAGAGTGTTATGGTACCTTCGACGCTATAAGACGCTGTACCGTGAAATAACGTTTTCCTTCAATAGCATAGCAATAGTGGCTCTTATGCCATTAAACCTCGATCTACAACTGTTAAATAAAAACTTTAGATGTAATACTGTACTCCACTACAGTTATTGTGCTGAAGTAGAAGAGCTTCACATTTTGCTGCAGCGTATATGAAATGGATTGAAAAGTTCCAGTTCTCGCTCGAGGTCCAGATTACTTTCTAAGTGATGGAAATTGAGGGTAATGAAAACACTGGATTCTGGCACTGCTTCATTGTGAAGATACTTTAACTGATGGCACTTACGTCACCAGGTACTGTACCACGTTTGGTGCTGTCTGTTAAGCCTACCTCCTAATTAATGATTTCTTATGCGAATTTCAATGTTGACCGATGGGGAAATCTAGCCAACATCCATCTATGGACATATTTCATGGAAAAGTTCAAGAACCTCTGGGAAAGTTAAGAAACAGAAATTTTCCGTTAGACCAATCTTTAAAATCACACTGTAAAACTCCACTGATCGATTCTATAACTTATCGTTCATGTGGTGAAAGAGTTTATTTCCAGTTAAAGTGAGGTTAACTTAACTGTAATCCCTAAAGAGCAAGACACTGAATATTATTCTTAAAACCATGATAAAAAATTAAAGATATCAATGTATTACGGTTCTTGCTTAAGATTTTCAACCCATGTGCTTGAATACTGCGATAATTCGCATGATTTAGCGTGTATTATGTCTTTGTATACAAGTGTATATTCCAAGGCCTATTTGGATATTGTGGGAAACTGGGAAAAAAAAATAAAAATTCTGTATTAGTGAAGCCTGTGACAAACTATAAAATAGAATGGACGGACAGGTTTTAGTCCCATTCTTGGTCATACACTATGTAGGCAATTATATATATATATATATATATATATATATATATATATATATATATATATATATATATACACACACACACACACACACACACTATATATATAACCCAACCCTTGAGGGTTTTCAGTATTCTGGTGTAGATGAATCTCACTATCCACACTGTTAAACTCCACTGATCGATTGTATAGCACTTATCTTTCGTGTGGCGCAAGAGCTTATTTCCAGTTAAAGTGAGGTTAACTCTTGAGCACACACACAGGTTATTAGAAACACCTGCCAAAGAATAAGTTTCATCTAGAGTGTTCAAGTTCTAATACCTTTATGGAAGAATCGGAGTGCATTAAAATACTAAATCAGACAATTTAAATGTTTGGTTAACGCAGAATGTCCTTTGTTTAAGTCATATTTCGTGTCAAAAAAAAGTGTATAAAATGTTGGTAAAAATTGCCAAACGTATGTTCTCGAAAACTATTTTTAATTGCAAAACGTGTTTTGTTCCGGTTTTCAATATTTTCTATTCGCAATGATATTTCTTTTGCCTCTTCTATACCGGAGATTTCGCTTCCAATTACTGCAACTGCACTAGTTGGTTCCAGCGATGCTGCAATATTTTTAAACCGAAGTCAGTGGCACGTCATTATTCAAAACGAGTTAGGAAAGATGCTAGCCAGGAAGAGTTGTGTGTAAAAATTGGAAGTAGAGTTTGACGTAAGCTGCGCTTTCACATTTGGCTCAATTTATCGAAGTGAAATTTCTGGGTTCAAATTTTCTGTCAGTGAAAATCTGCTCTTTAAACGTGCAAAACAGCAATTACTAAAACTCGTTTAATTAATGATTCGTTTACTCGTTTAATTACTTCTCGCTTCCCTTTCCTTCCCCCAGGCCTCCCTGTACATAATTAGGGAGATCAAAAAACAGCTTTTAAAGCAAAAATTAAAAGAAAGATTTGCGACTGCGTACGAGAGAATTTAACTGCTCAAACTCGAAATAGTAATGTCTATTTTAAGACTAACATTTCGGGGATAAATTGTAAAGTTTACTTTCCCCTGCTAAGTTAAAATGATTTTTTTTTACATATCCGGCTGGCTATATAGGGCCAGAGGAATTTATAAGGTAGAGAGAATACAAGAACAGCACTGTTTTCAGTAGTCGCACGCTGTTAACCACGGTCAACTCAAGTGCATGTACTACTGTACCCCGGAATTCTAGTTAAAGAAGGGCAATGTAGATTGGGGTCACTGTGTGCAGTGCAGGGCAGGACTGAATGCGTAAGCGCTACCCGAGACATTTCTTCCGTGGTGTCCCAGATTTTTTTGCATTCCGTTTCAAAATTGAACATTTTTTTAATTGTAGGGAGAGGATGAACAGTTTTATATACCCCTTTGATTGCTAGCTCTAGGCTAGAAATACTCCTCTTCTCTACCATAGCCTTAGTGTCAGAAGAAAGCCATTTCGTTCGTGTAAAGATTTATTTTCCTATTAGATCCAATAGGAAATATTGGGACACTACGAAACATGGACGTCATTATACTGATTGGCTTTGCTGGGTACAGATCTTTATATAACACACAGCTGTTTACTGTTCGCCAGCTGGAACCGTCTGCATAGAATAAATAAATAAAATATATTGGAAGCGTTGTCTTGGAGATCATCGTAGGAGATTCACCCAATTTTAAGATTAAACACGTACGTTTTTATATTTCATCTTGGTCTGACCTACTTTAAGAGGAGACTGCGGTAATGCAGTCTTGTAATGTTAGTGATCGTGGGGGAGGGGTCTAATAGCACCTTAGAATATAGATTTTCTACTACAAAGTTTGAAAAACCCAGTCTTAAAAAAAAAAAATCTAAGACTCATTTATCAAACAGAACCGAATGATACGATAAACGGAATTTATTTAGCCCTGAATTATAAAGAAGCATTTACATATCGCATTACTTGTAATTATTTTTTTTCAATAATGTAATTCTTCTCACTGTAAGGGAAAATATACTTGGAGTATGTTAATATTTAGTTTCTTGGCAACGCCAGGTACTTCGAATAGAAGTACCAAGACGAACTTATTCCTCATTTGAACTCTATACAATCAAGAATACTATGTTATTGGAGTATTAGGACACTGAAAGGAGGATAAGCATATTTTGTGCAAATCTATGGTTAAGGGATGGTTGAAGAAGACAGAGTGGTTATTAATGGACACTGTTCTTCGTGGACTTTGTTGGAACAAACCTCCATCTGTTGTTGTGGAAGTGAATACCTTCTTCCAGTCACATAGCTTCCTGAGGAGCTGTTGTGGCCACCAACAAATTCCTCCAACTGCATCGATCATGTGCTCTACGAGCGGCATCGCAAAGTGTCATGCCCAGAAGTTCACTGATTCCATCCTTCCACGTATTTGCAAGTCTTCCCTTCCATTATATTCTTCAACAGAAAGTTTCCCTTCTTACTATATGACCAAAAAACTTGAGTTTTCTTTTGTTGATGCTATGAAGAAGAATTTTAGGCCTGCCAATTTTCTTCAATATCCACTCGTTTGTTCTTCGATCCAAGTAAGCAATGCGCAGTATTCTCCAGTAACACCACATTTCAAATGCCTCAATTTTCTTCCTGTCAACTCTCTTCAGATTCCATCCTTCACATCCACAAGTGGAAACTAGAAAAATTAATGATTCTCAGCTTCGTCTTTAGAGGCAGATCGTGATCTCTTCATAATTTTATCAGATCAGCGACCAACGTTTTAGCAATTGCCTGTCGTCTCTTTACATCGTTTGAGCAGTCACTATTTTTATTTATTCTTGACCCTAAGTAATCAAATTCATCAACTTCTTCGATATCTTTCCCATTAACCTTCACTTTACTGGAACCGAGATTATCACCAATCATCGAATTTTTTGATTTACACACAAATTCAGAAACAATCCTTTTTTTTCTTACTTGCTTCACATACTCTCCTCAGAGTTTCTTTAAGATGATCCTTAGAGCTACAGATTAGCACAGTATCATCTGCATAACGAAGGTTGTTTATCTTCAGTTCTCCAATTATGATGCCGGTCTCTAAATCCTCCAAAGCTTCACGCCTAATATCTTCGGCATAAAGATTAAAAAGGCGAGGTGACAAAATACAGTCCTGCCTGACACCGTTACCTATTGTAAAATAGTTCGTGTTACCCATGTTGGTTCTCATAGTTCCTTCCTGTTCCTGGTGCAGTAGCTTAATCAGCTGAATTATGTGGATTGGGAAACCCATATTAGTCATCGTTTCCCATAGTTTATCATGTTGAACACAATCAAATGCTTTTGCATAATCTATAAAACACAAAACGACTGAAACATTGAATTCTTTGCATTTTTTAATAATCAGTCGTAGGCTTAAGATCTGATCTCTGGTTCCTCTGCTCCTTCTGAAACCTCCTTGCTCTTCTGGCATTTCTTCTTAAGAGAAATTAGACTAATAGTCCTGTTATTTGAGCAAATTTTCAGATCTTTTTTTTGGTAAGGGAATGAAAATCGCTCCCCTCCAATAGACAAACTATTGGAGGGGAGCGACAGTTTGTGGGAAGTTTTTTTTTTTTTTGGCTGATGCTTTATAAGCTTGCTTGCCCCTAATAAAATTGCAGTCGGACATGTGGTAGCACAGAAAGTGAAGCTGACGCCAAAGAAAGATAGGAGGCAGGCAGAGGCGAACTATAAATTCTTTTTTTTCTGATCGTAAACGACCTCAACTATGATCATGGGGTCAAGATCACTTCAGCAGGAGGAATGGAGAAGTATTTTTGTTGATACATTTCACAAATTGATGGAAAGTGACCCATGAAGGCTACCACTCTATTACAACCCCACATATGACATACAAATTGTTTTTCGATGGTGTCTCAATACTGTTGGGAACAGTATATTCTCGGGATTTCGTAACAGTCGTGTGTGATGATAATGATGACACACCCACTTCCTTGAACAGATTTACGTTGATTAGCTATGGTTAATAACCCCACTTATTAATCTTCGCCTACTATTTGACATGGGCTCATTGGGTCATGAGAAAGATTGGTGTACGGTGTCCTTGCTGCCCACGTCAACTATTATCTGTAAGATGCATTTGCTCTGAGGGTTAGCTTGTCCGCAAGTGGAACAGTTGTCTATTCATGATCACGGCTTGAGTGAGAAAATATTAACACGGTATTAATCAGAGGGGGGGGAGAGAAGGGGCTTCTAATCCGCCACAATGCTTTCGATGCCAGGTAAGCCCTGAGGTCTGATTATATCAACTCGCCCGCCTTGACACATGTACCACTAACAAACAAACTCTACCAATGTTGCTCTGCTCAGTTGTTTTCTAAACTGGTTGTTCTGACAATTTTCACAAAATTGAGACAATGAAGTCCGTTTTTGAACACAATGAAACTAAAAATTAAACAGTTGAGGTTGTTAGCAGCTTCCTCCTAATAGATTTCCGACAACAGTGACAATGATTAGTTAAAAAAAAGTTAAGGTTTGTGATGTTTAAAATTTTGTAAAGGGGATTCGAAATTATTAGGACTTCATACCACTTTATTAAGACCATGGATGCATCAATCTATGGTCTTAATCAATTTGGAAATATTTAAATTTAATAGGTCAAGTGGTATGAGAAGTGTAAAGCCCTATGAACCGACTACTACCCAAATCAATTCTCAAATCAATGGTGAATGGACAGAAACTTACACGCGCGCTTAACAAGTGTTACAGAAGAGAGGATAGATGCACTTGTCGAATGTTCAAAGCTTATTGTCATTCGAGTATTTAACGCATGGAAAAACATCCGGGAGACATCCATGAACGCAACTGTCGGAGCGAGACTCATGATGTCAGGAGTGGATTATGAAGTATAATTTTTGCCAAACGACGGAACAATTAACCTCTGTATTTAAATGTGGGACTAGGCAGAAGTACCAGGACCATGTCAAGAACCCTGCACTACTTTTCTGCTATATGGAAGCCACTGATCTCGAAGATTAACCAGAAAGTACAGCTGCCGGAACGCAAAGATGGATGCAATGAACTGATGGCAAATAATGTGGTCTCATGGGTTCTGATTTACGCTTCTCAGCACCGATGGAAGAATGCACACTTGGAAGAACCCACATGAGACACTAGAATTATCCCATTGTGTGTGACAATACAGGCTATCCTGCAGGAGGTGTAGGGCATGCTTTTGGATCCATAATCCTGTTGGATGATACTACGAACTCCACAGCTTATCGAACATCGTTGAGAACCAGGTTGGGCTGGAAATGTTGCACATTAACCTCTTATAGACAGGGATACTTTCAAGATAATGAAACAACCCAGGCGCGTTTTGAGGAACACTTCAAGCATTTGCCCGATGTCTTCCTCGTGTTTTTCCAGAGATTGGACTGGCCAGTCTCGATTTATATTAAACACCTGGGATGAAATGGAGAGGACTGTTCGTCAGCACAATCTTCTCTCTACGTTACTCCATACATTCAGGGCAGTCTTGTTAGATAGATGTTATTATTCTTCGTATCGCTTGTTGGATGCAGCATTGAAACGCAGTATTTTATTTTATATTTTTTTTGCAATGAGAATTTTTATTTCGGTCTACGTTCTAAAAGTGGAAAGCGGGCTTCTGAAAGTTTGTGCATTAGTATGGTTTCGGTGGGGGGAGATAAGATTAGGGTAACTGAAATAGCGAGTTTAATTGAATCTTTCATCCTGAAACAAATACACACTCTCTCTCTCTCTCTCTAACCTTTGTCTGGAGAGAACTCCAATTTGTACAAGCATAGTAATTTTTTGGAAATAAACAAGGAATTACCTTTTATTCAGTGCGTAGGATTTCTTCTTTCCCAAATCTCCTTATAAGAATAAAATACAAAATTATGCTTAAAACAAATTTATATAATTAAAATAATTTAAAACTCAATGTATTCCTCACTATTGACACACGGACAGTCCAACACCCCAGGATCACAGCGGAGAACCCAACTCCTACCCCAGAAATATTAAACCCCCCATGCAACCTTTAGTGAAGGAAGACATTTTGTCATAAACGCAAAATTACAATACGAATAAAATGCTATTAAAATAATATGAAAGTTCAATAAAACCATGCAATTAAAATTCCTCACTGGAATATCAATAAATTACTATTTAAAATACGATGAGACATAATTTAAACGATTCATTTTAAAATAATTTTAAAATAAATCTTTTAAATTCAATTCATTTTAATTTAAAATTATTTCGTCTCATCCTGTTTTAAATAGTAATTTATTGATATTCCAATTGCATGGTTTTATTGAACTTTCATATTATTTTAATAGCATTTTATTCGTATTGTAATTTTGCGTTTATGACAAAATGTCTTCCTTCATTAAACGTTGCATGGGGGGTTTAATATTTCTGGGGTCGGGTTCTCCGCTGTGATCCTGGGGTGTTAGACTGTCCGTGTGTCAATAGCGAGGAATACATTGAGTTTTAAATTATTTTAATTATGTAAATTTGTTTTAAGTATCATTTCGTATAAGGAGATTAGGGAAAGAAGAAATCCTACGCACCGAGTAAAAGGTAATTCCTTGTTTATTTACAAAATATTAATAGAACGTAGGAAAAATTAAGCATATGTAAGCTCTCATTTATGAAGCATAGTAATAGAGTATTATTCTCCAGAACCCTTGTTCCTCTTAAAAAAAAAAAAAACTACTTCTAAATATAGACTTCATTTCTGAAACACTTACAGAAAGTTGGGATAAGTTTTTTTTTTTATTTATTTTCACCCTTCATAACACGAGATATTTCAAGTAATAGATGATGACCAGAATTAGAGTTGGCAGACTGCTGCAGAAATGCACAAAGTGATTTAATTAATATGAGCATTATACTCACACAGACCTTGTAACCGTATGCTGAAATTTAACACGCATTAGTGTTTGATATTAACACTGTTACAGCCATTCCTGACACAGAAATGATATATCCTCTTTAATCCAGTACACTCCCAAGGATCTTTTTTGGAAAATTCATATTGTTTGCAGCTCTATATATTTAAAAATTATTAATTACTATTTTCACAAAAGCCTCTTTATCAGCCTGAGGAACCGAGAAAATGCTTTGCGTGCCAATACACAAATCCAGTGGTGGTTCGGCAGAAAAGTTTGTAATTTCATGAATAACTACTGCGTATAGCTACACATGGAGCAAGAATGGACTTGTCTCTTCGTTCTGATAGCGTCGCTTTCAGACATCAGCCAAGGTGTGGTGAAGTGCTGTCTTCCATAAAGGTTGCCTGTTGCAAGATCAGACTTTCTGAAAAGATTTGACACGTCTAGTTTGCGCTGCTTATACATCTTCTGCCGATGATCGTGCGATATACGAACCATCTGGCATTCATTTTTCGCAGTTGGACTCCGATCCTCTTTCTGACTTTCTCATCTCGGAGTCTGAAGTGCTTAGTGTGGGTTTGACTCCGCCCAGATGACGCAATATCGGATGTTCGCACCTCCAGAGAGACGAAGGTGAGCGTTGCTGGTCCACGATACTTCATGGGCCACTGCTCATCCACTTCCCGTTGTGCATGACAGAGAGATCACCTTGAACGGCCTGAACTTCAAATACGAATACAGCTGTTGTTATCCGAATCTGTTTCATGGAAACCGGCACTTCCAGTTGGCAAGACAGTGCCCACGCGTTACTGCTGCCAAAGACGTTTGATCCCGTCCATCTATACTTGAGCTATGTGTGGTCTGTGATAAATGCAACAAATTATTCCATTTCATCCTGAAATCATGCATAGAACGTGGTCCACGGTTAAGTTAATGCACGCTTTATAGTTCGCCATTGCAATAATCGTACTCCTTTTCCTTCTGACCCTCCCTCCGCTTCCAATTGGTTACAAACCCCTGGTTTTTTTTTGCCAGTTTTTTCCCCTTTGAGATGGATTTTCACATCCTTAAATTCAAAACCAAATTGTGCTCAGTCATTTTGAAAATTTACGACATGCGTTCAGTTGTTTATTTTGATAATCCCAATGATAAACGAGAATACGTCAATGCCTACACACAATCCACGCCGAAATGATTAAAACCTTACTGTCTCCCAAAGTTACATGTTCGACATGAGCACACGCTTTAAGAGACAAGAAACTTAAAATGTAGACTTTAATGTGGATTCGAATTAAGATCTCATGTGGTTGTCCTGGATTATACAAAAACTTAATATTTCGAACTCAGCCATTCCAATCAGTATATATTTGGATAGAAGAATCATTAGCTTTAGTGGAAAAAAAAAATTACACACCCTGTTTCACTAAAACTGAATGAAGGAAAAACTTTATTACAAAACACTGTTGTAATAAAGTTTAATACGACTTTATTTCATGTTTTGAAAGTCATCCCAAGAAGAATTGCTTGAAGGATACGAATTTGCAATAACTGTGGTCAACAACTTATTTCAATTATAAGCCTATAGAGCTCAAAGCTAAAACACTTGCAAGACGTTCGTAGACTAATCCGTTAAGATGAAAGCAAGTTAAATTTCTTCACCTGTTAATGAAATCTTCGTTATATTCAAAAGAACACGATGAATTATGAATGTCTCGAAAGACAGGTAAATAATCCGGAAGTATTTTAAGTCGGCAGTTTCTGTAAGCTTCAACAGTGTTGTCAAAAGGCCAAAATTAGCAGCACAAGAGCATTTCGAATAAATATCTAAAGTTACACCTCAAAATAGAATAACTCTCAACTGCGCAGCATCCTGCTAGAAGAGGAAGTCAGTTTTTACTTCCACCACCGGAAAACTACAGTTAGTTGTAAGCCTTGAAAACTAAGCACTTTCCTTTCCACCCATTAAGAAGAAAACTGTTGTCCTCTACCTGTCAAACCTGCTAGCATTGTGCGCCCGCGATTTTTCTCCTCGCACAAACAGGGTTGTTGAAGTGACACCCGATACGAAACACGCTTAAAACTCTAAATATCTTCTGGTATTTTTAATCGCGTCAAGAACTTTGGACTAGCCTTGAAAAATGCTGAAAGAAGATAAAACAACAAAAAAGCCAACCGTAAAGTCATTCTGAAATATTGTTAAAGGAGCGCATCACGTTGTCTTTTAGAAAGGGGTAGAAGGTGAGGTTAACGTATAAGATGTAGGCATTAAGGGAAACTCCTAAAACGGCAATAAATACTCACCACTTGTCCGAGGCGTAGTAATCCATAGGGAGTAGTGATAAACCCACCATTGAAATGGATAGTCGCACCAGAATTTGAGGATGACATTGCTCACACTAAACTACCGGGGGATGGTTATCAGCACTCTCACTAGCGTATTCCGATAACTGCTTCAACAAGGCGAGTTTCCTGTTACTTGTGGCCCAGATAGCCACGTGTTATAGCGGGCGTCAGCGTGTCAGAAGTTTTGCGTTAGATGCAGGAAGAAACAACTCTAACGCCTACAGCAACCGGTCTTGTAGTGACGTAGGCGTGTGTCGACCTACAGCCACCTCCCTCGCAGATTTCGGTTGTCGCAACGAGGTTGGAAGTCACTTTTTACTATTGAAATGAATGCGCGAATTTATTGAGAAGTGAGAAATTAGGGAGGGGGGAAGGTATGTTGGATTATTCGGGGGTGACACCTTTATGAGCCTGAATTGTTACGACCTTATTTTGTGAAATGAAATGTTTTTACAAATTCGCTTTTATTTAACTTTAAAATTAACTTTTTAAAATTGAAATTTAAGTTTAACATTAGCCAGATTGTAAACGAATAATTACAATTTCGTCTTTCTTGGAAGGACCTTGGGCTTGGCACATCCGAGGTCCTTCTTCTCTTTCTTAGTGATTCCCTTCTACATCTGACACTCTCTCTCTGTCAGGGTAACTCAGAAATTCTTTTTTGGCTGGTGCAGCAAAAGCTTCAGGCTTCCTTGCACTATATGGCTAGTGATAATAATAATAATACATTAATATATTTGATTCTTGTAAGTTCTGTTAAATATTTAGTTGGAGAGCCACAACTAGGATGATCAACCGTCCCGAATTTTGCGGAGCATCCCAATTTTCGGTATCTATGGAGGCGTCCCGAGAGAATCCTGGGTGGGACGCCTGTCCCGATTTTTCACATAACATAAAATAAATAATATAAAATATAATAATAGATCGTACTAAAATTCATTAACTATCAACGTGAATGTGTATAGCAAAAATTTAAATAAAATAAATCTCCATTTATATCTTCGATGTTTATTTGTCTTAGATTCCCGGACACGAGCAAAATCCAAGCTTCTAATTGGTACGCGTGTCACATCGCAATATACACTGAGTGATCACTGAATTATGACCACCTACCTAATACTTCGTAGGTCCTCCTTTTGCCCTCAGTACAGCAGCTATCCGACGTGGCATTCATTCAACAAGATGTCAGAAGCATTCGGGAGGTACGGCCAACCAAGCTGTGTGTAATGCGGTCAGCAATGCAGGTATGGAGGAGACTGGTGTATCCAGACGCCATTCGGGAAAAAAGTTTAACGAAGCGGGGTGTACACTGTAAGAAAGCAGTGGACAATAGCGGAGATCAGTGATACGTTGTTCCACATGCACCAAGTTCCAAGTTCCTGCCAGTGAAGCATGCCCCACACCATACAACCGCCTCCACCGGCCTGCACCTTTGATACCATGCATGATGGTATCAAATGATAGTACCATGGATCAAGAGCCTCATGTTGTTGACGTCAAATCCGTACTCGCCCATCCACAGTGTGGAGTAAATAACGTGACTCATCCGACCAGCACACCTTCTTCCAGTCTTCTAACGTCCAATTTGCATGCTCTTTGCGCCAGGGGAGTCTTTTACGCCGATGAACCTTGGTTAGGAGAGGATGCCGTAGGGGTCGTCTGCTGGTATAGCCCATAGGTGCGAGCGTGCGATGCATGGTCATGCCAGATATTGTTTCGGGTTGGCCCATGTTGTACTGGGTAGTCAACTCTTCAACGGCGCTGCGCCTGTTCGCCTGCATGAGTGGTTGGACCCGGCGCTCACGTTAACACCAACCTTTCGCTGACCTTTGCAGTTTTGCCGTCGAAACTTTATTTGACCATTTTGACGCCAGTCCTGGTACACTTTAACTACAGCGGGTCTCGAATATCCCACCAGTTCAGTCGTTTGGGAATCGAGGCACCAGCTCGTCGAGCTCCCACAATCTGTCCTTTATCAAAGTCCGATAAATCCTTCCTTTTACCCATCACGCTCGGAATTTTACTACCTACTGAACGATTGACACCTTATCTATGCTACGTAGGTCGACTAACTGCGCACTCTCGTACCTCACGTGGTCAACGGGTAGCATTGAGTTTTCATATTCAGTGATCACTCAGTGTATGTGAAACATGTTCGTTGGCATGTATAGATAATGCGGGGGTCCGGAGTATTTTGTAATCTGATGTACCAATGAAAAAATCCCTTTTTTTTTTTTTTGGTTGCGTCCCAATTTTTTAAGGTCGATATCCCGAAATTGGCTGATCAAGAGTTGGTCACCCTAGCCACAGCTGCCGCTGGGCGTATGACGTACGCGTGTTAAATGGAAGGGGTTTGCAAATAAACCCTTAGTGACTAAATTCTCTCTCATTTGTATGCAGTAGCAGTAAGGGAACAGGAAATGTTCTTCTCGTTGAATATATTTCAACCTTCTTGTATAGAACGAGGTGAAATTTCCGTTGGCAAATCACGCAGTTTTTGTGGTCCACTATAATACGAGTATACAATGAAGACTGCTGCAGAAGAAACTGAAACTAAAAGCTTTTTTTATAGAAAAACAAACAAAAACTGTTTTCTTCTCTGTAAATATACACATATTTATTCTTATTCATGATTCTAAATTCATTATTTTAAAGCAAACTTGCAGGAGAGAAAAATTTCTCTGTTTTGCTCATAAGTTTCGAGCAAACAGAATTCCTAACGTCAATAAACACTTTTCTCAAACTGCAAATAAAGTCCTCTTATTAGCTGCTAGTTAAATATTCTTTTTTTTGGTTAAAATATTTTTGTTGGTATAAAATCAACTGAAACATGTAAAGTGCACGTTGCAGCATAAGTTAGTTCTTTGGTGGACGTACATGGATTGATATTTCCTTGAAAATTATTTTAGCGACAAAAATAATGTAAATCCACGTAGCTAAGATGAGATTTAATCACAACAATACTAGTTTGAAGCCTGTATTTCAAAATTACTTATTTTAAAACTTAATATACGCAGTTCAGAGTGTATCACACCAGGCTTGGCACACCCAGGGTCCTGAGCTGCATATCATCATTCTTCTCTTTCTTGGTGATTTCCCTTTTCTCTCTCACTCACTCACAGGGTCACAGGATAACTCAATTTTTTTTTTTGGCTGGTGCAGCATAAGCCTCAGGCTTCCTTGCAACATATGGCTAATAATAATAAACTCTATTACTTTTCTCCAGTAATCCTCTTACGTAGGGCAATCAGTTAATCAAATGATGCGAACTATTTTCCTGCAACACTTGCACAACTGACGTCCTTCCAAGTTCAGCAATTAAACTTGAATGACTAACACCATTTACGTTTATCACCGGATGGCAAGGACAAAATATGACCACTACAAGTTACATTTACGTATCTGCAAGCCGCTTTGGCTAGTATTTTGCATTCGAGGACTGTGAAGACAAGAACAGATATTTTTTCACCGAGGTGTACATAACAGAAAGGCGGAAGTACGCAATTAAAAAGCACGCACATTTTTTTCTTTTTGTCCTTTTAGTTTCATAGAACGCGGGGCTTCTCCTCATGCAAGCATTCTGTTTTTTAGTCTGTAGAGACAGGAATTTGGAGTAGCTCTCTTCAAGGTCATACAGCTCACACTTATTTTAAGTAAATGGTTAAAGAGTTGGCAAATGATCTCACTAACTTTCAATATGAAAGTGTGTACAGAGTTAAGAGGGGGACTCAGAAATTAGACGAGGAAACTACACTGCACTCTTTCTTTCCATTACTACGACGAACAAATAGCTAATGCCACATGGCCCAAAAATATATGCTATATCTGTGATGTTAACTGAGCGCTGTTGTATTGGCTACCGTAACAATGACATTGTGAACTCCTTTTGTCACTCGGTCGGTAAACAGGAGTTTAAAATAATAATAATAATAAAAAAAAAAACTTAAAAGGAAAGATGAAAACATTTGATACAACGAATTTTGGTGGAACTATTTGCTGTTGCGTCATCACAGTCTTGGTGTTAATAAACATCGCATGAATACTTGTAATAAGTAATTACGCAGTTTATATTTCAGTTTTGAATATCTGACAATGTTTACCGAAGTACTACAAAAGCATTATTGCTACTATGTGTGATTTAAAATAAAATATACACTTTTAGTATTAGTATTAGTATTAGTAACGGCCATGTGGTGCAAGAAAGCCTATGGCTTATGCTGCACCAGCCAAAAAAAAAAAAAAAAAAAAAAAAAAAATCCGAACAAAACAATGATAAAAACAAAAATTAAATAAATAAATAAATAATAATAATTAATAAATAAATAAAAATAATAAAATGAAATTAAAAATTAAATAAAAAGGAAATCAAACCTATCATCCTATGCGTTTCCCTTACCCGAAAGTACTATCCAGATGACCTTTGAATTTCCCCAAACTGTCGGCCTCTACCACCCATGAAGGCAACTTATTCCAGTAATTTATAACTCGCTGGCTAAAATAAAACTTCCTGCAGTCCAATCTAAACATTTCCCCGCGTAACTTGAATTTATGTCCCCTAGTTCTAGCATCATTTATAATCTTGAAAATTTTGTCCTCATTCATTTTACTGATGCCTCTCAGAGCCTTAAACACCTCAATCAAATCTCCTCTAAGGTGTCTAGTTTCCAAACTCTGCAACCCACATATTCGAAGTCTTTCTTCATAAGGACGCCCTTTTGCCGATCTCACCAGGCGAGTTACCCTTCGTTGCACCCTTTCAAGAAGCTCGATGTCTTTCTTTAGGTGCGGTCTCCATACTTGAACACAGTATTCCAAGTGTGGTCTAACATAGGCCTTATATAATGGGATTATCACGTCCCTATCTCTACTTGCAAAAGTTCGATAGATCATCGATAGGACACCATGGGCCTTCCTTGCAACCTGTTTACAATGCTCAGAGAATTTCATGTCTGACCGTATCGTAACACCCAAGTCCCTTTCCTCCAGTACTGGGTTTAGTTGAACTCCACCAAGTGAATAAGTTATTTTGGGATTACTGTTTCCCAGGTGTAATACCTTACACTTTGTTGGATTAAAGCACAGCTGCCATTTTTCTGACCATTCTTGAAGTCTATCTAGGTCTCTCTGAAGAAGCTCAGCTTGACAGTGATCATTAACTACTCTACCAATTTTAACATCATCTGCAAATTTAGACATCACGCCCTCTATCCCTTCATCAATGTCGTTTATGAAAATTAAAAACAACAGTGGTCCTAATACTGATCCTTGGGGAACCCCACTTCTTACATCAACCCAATCTGAGGAATAGCCATTTATCACAACCCTCTGCCTCCTGCCCTGAAGCCATCCTTCTATCCATCTAAGGATTTTCCTAGTGATTCCAACCTGTTCCAGCTTATAAAGCAACCGCTCATGTGGGACTGAGTCAAAAGCTTTGCTGAAATCTAAATAAACAATGTCGAAATTATTCCCTAAATCCAGCTCGTGAGTGACCCTTTCGAAATAGCGAACCAGATTTGTTAAACATGATTTTCCCTTTACAAAACCATGCTGAGTATCCTTGAGAATTTCAATTCGATCCAAATGATCCTGAATTCCACCCTTGATCAATGCCTCCATGATTTTCCCTACTACTGAAGTCAGACTGACAGGTCGATAATTTCCCACTTCACTTTTAGAGCCACCCTTATGTATGGGAGATACATTTGCACTTTTCCAATCCAAGGGAATCTCCCCAGAGTCTAGTGATGCTCGCATAACCAGCCTCAGTGGTTCAATGCACTCGCTTGCCGCCTCTCTCAAGATTATAGGGTATATTCCATCAACTCCAGGAGCCTTACTAGTCTGTAGGCTTGAAAGTTTTTTCATTAAATAATCTTGCGAAATTTCAATATCATTAATTACATATTTTTTAACTTCTCTCCCACAATTTCCCATTGCCACAAAAGGCTTTTCATTTGTAAATATCGATGCAAAATAACTGTTGAGTTCATCTGCAACGGCAGCTGGTGTATTTATTACTATCCCCTTTCCCTTACGTAAAGGTCCGATCTGGTTTGTCCTGCTCTTCTTGGCATTTATATATGTGAAGAATTCTTTATCCCCCCTCTTTGCTCTGTTTGCTAGTGATTTCTCATAAACTGCCTTTGCCTGTCGAACCTTTTCTGTGGCTCTATTACACATCAGATTTTTTTATAAATTAGAATTTTTATATTGCGAATTAAAACATAAAAATATAATATTTCACATTTTTTAATGTAAAATTGTTTTCGTATAAAAATTCTTTTCGCAAAAATATATAAATAAATAAATAATAGAACAATAATTTTATTTTAAAATAAAAGTAGTTATGTTATTGATAATTAGTTCTTATTGTACGTGCAGTTCTACAACTTATGCAAATATATTTTTTCACTTCATCCAAAGAGTTATTTTATTTATTTATTTTACTTTTTTTGTGCACACTGTGACACAAGTTTTTTATGACATTAATAAAATTATTTTATTAATATCATAAAAACTTTCTCCTTTATGGGATTTTTTCCACCCCATGACGAGTACTGGTATCAAGTACATGGGGTGATTAGTTGTGTACGGTTACTATTATTATTATTATTATTATCGGTCGAGCAACTCCTACACATGTTCAGAATCGCGTCTTTCTGGAATTTCTGTAAGTGTTCTCTGGGAGGTCTGTTGCCGCTAGGTTCTTATAGGGGCTCTTTGGCACCATGCCGGTGGGTGACACGGTGATCGGGATGGTCATCACTTGTTCTATACGCCACATATCTTTGACTTCCTGTCTTAGATCTGAGTACTTCCTGATCTTTTCCTCATGTGTTTTCTGGAGGTCGATCAAGCAGTTAGCCATTTCCTTCTTGTCGATGAGGTCGATGTCTGGTTCTGTTGTGCGAGATCATCTTGTCCGTTATTATGACACGGTCCTAGTATAGTTTGTGAGTAGGGGTCAATATTACAGCCTGGAGTTTCGTTCTTGCAATACAGTACACGTTCTTAGATCAACTGGTATTTTTGCGCTAGCTTCTGATGTATTATCCTAGCAACTTGCTCGTGTCTGTGAGTGTATTCCGTATGGGTGAGCACCCTACATCCTGCGGTGATGTGCTGTATTGTTTCTAGGACCAGGTGGCATCGTCGC
This sequence comes from Mastigoproctus giganteus, assembly GCF_048544385.1. Taxonomy (NCBI): domain Eukaryota; kingdom Metazoa; phylum Arthropoda; class Arachnida; order Uropygi; family Thelyphonidae; genus Mastigoproctus; species Mastigoproctus giganteus. Next base: position 194,353,180 of record NC_143576.1, on the reverse strand, counting down.
CATGTGTCATTTCTTACTCCTGGGTTCTTGGCGATGTATTTCATGTAGTTCCTGGTGTTGATTACCCTGGTCTTGGATGGCGATCATGAATCTTTCGGTCTCGCGGAACAGTCTTCCGTTTTTGGCCAACAGTTGGAAGTCATTTTATCTATGTAGTCTTGATGTAGTGTCTGCCACTGAGTGTCTTCTTCTTCTGCCATCTTTCTGTCTTTGTGAGTGTGGTCTCCTTGTTGAGGTTGACTCTTGTGTGCCGTTGTCAATCTTTCTTATGGTTAGCTAGATTGGTGCTGTGTTTTCTTGACTTGGCGCATTATAGCTTTAGACGCTAATACGCCATAAAATCCTAAAACAACAAACAAGCTGTGTTTTCCTGGAACTAATCCCTCAAGTTCTTAATCTCCTTCTCTTGTTCAATGAAGTTAGTCAATCCCTTCCCTTCTTCTTTACAGGCTCCTCATGGCCGACTTCGGGTGGCGTTGCGGGTTTTGGTCATCATTATCCTGGTCGATCTCTTTATGTTGGTCTAATCTATGATCGCGAAGGAGTACACTGGGACTGCGTAAATGTTTATGGTTGTGACATATTCCCGACATTTAGCTTTGATTTTAGCAGGCTTCTCAGTTTCTGATGGTATTTCTCAGTCAGGCAGGCCTTGATCTCCTTGTGTTATAACTGAAGGGCCTGTATCGTTCCTAGATATTTTTTTGCATCTCCCTCTGTAATCACTTCAATCTCTTTAAACTCTTGAAAAGCTTCTCGTGAAACTAAAGAAAGTTAACACTTAACCTTGTTGGCCGTTTTCGAGATACTGGCACACACACGTGTTTCCCCAACAATCATTCCACGTTTGAAGTCGGAAAGATCTCGACACCTACCAATTCTTATTTGCAGACACTCAAAAATTGATTGCCACGTGTGCGAACACAATCTTATATCAGCTGTTTCCAACTTTGATCCTTCGCTTGCGTCTCAGATCAGTCCATTCCTACACAGCAAAGCTAACTCAGTGTATAATTATAGGTCACCTATTCTTATGTCTCTACAGAAAAGACACTAAATGAACGAAAGCGTTCTTATTTCTTAAATATACCATTGAGGCTATGCTGCCGAGAATTATGCAAAGCGGTAGCCCATCACCGAGGCATATACATTGTCAATCATATGCAAATGACAGTCACAGGTGTAAAAAGTAGATGGTCATAATTTTCTTAACGCGTATGGCTGTCATCACTGTAAATCTCTCAGTGACAAAGTAGCAGTGGTGGCTCGTGACTCTGATGTATGGGGGTGCTGCTTCTTAAAGTTACATTAAATTGACTTGGTTATAAGACATGTAGACATAGATGGTAATAATAATAAGCAAGTTAATAATACTACAAAACATTAACTGGACACTTACCATTAACAGCCTTGGGTAACCTTGAAAGTTTATTTAAAAATAAAATCCATTCTTCGGTTTTTATTTGTTGAAAATAAATTAATAACTTTTTCATTCAAGTTTGGTGCACTGTTCGAATCGGCACTGCTCTCTCCGCAGTTCCTTTGACTCGTTTTATCACCTCTAAAAAATGCGTATTGGCAAACTGCCAATTAGGCATTGACTCACCCAGTGGGACCAAAATGTGGAAGTGTGTAGCGTACAGTTCCACATATGGTTAAACTTCAAAATTGAACACGATTTCGTGTTTCTATTCGTTTATTATTGAAATGATTATTGGAAATAGAGGATAAGTATACTATACGCGGGACTTGTTAATAAAAATATCCATTGCGTTGCATTGTTCTTTACAAAATTTCATTTAACTTTGTTGACTGTATATTTAGATTTAAAAAGCTGAGGGTGCTGTAATTCCGCAATGCTGACCAAAGAGCCGCCCCTGCAAAGTAGCAATGTCATTGAAAGATGGAGAGACATTTTTATTTATTATTATCTTTATTTTTTCTTAAGAGACACCCAGTTACTTATTTTAAAACTGTTTAATTATTTGTTTACTTATCATTCGAATAATTCGTCCTATGGCTGTTGACCAGTGGAGGCGATATTTGATTGGATATTTTAATCACGATTTGCAAAGAACTGAGGTCCACGTAGATTTCTCACCGAAGGAATAAGTCGTGTTCAGATTATTCCATTTCTCATTAGCAACACCCTAATTCTTGATTCTTGACGTAATTTTTCACAAATATTTAAGGGTTTTTTTTTTTTTGCCTTTGATTATAATTTTCCAATTGTATCTGAACATCTCACCTAACATTTCGCTCTGATTTATAAAAATTCAGTTTGTTTTTCCTCTTGCTCGATATTTTATTTCAGTATCATTCGAATAAAGTCTTCTATTTTTCCCAAATTTCTTAATACCTTCCATTTCCTACAACTGTTTTCCATTTATCTATGGTATCTACTTATTGAATGTCGATCTTGCAGCTAAATCGCTTTCCAGACGGCACGCTTGTGTTGTAACTAAACCGCTGCCAAAGTTTTAAAATGTTTATCACATATACAAACTCTAGAGGGATCCCAATATAAAATATACGGTTTACATGAAACAATAACGCTTTAAGCTCTGATTTCAGAAAACACTAAAAATTACACCCAGTGATCATTGAATTGTGGCCACCTACCTAATATCATGTTGGACCACCGTCCCCATGGATAACAGCCGCTGTTCCCTTAGGCATTGACCCCACTAGATGTCTGAAGACGTCCATAGGAATCTACAGCCATGCTACTTTCAAGGCTTTCCACAGTGTCGAAACAGATGATGGTTGCGTGTCCATACGCCTCACTTCCGTTCCAAACATCTGACAGGTGTTCAGTTGGATTGAGGTCAGGCGAATTTGTAGGGCAATCGAGATGGGTGATATCTTCACTGGTCCTCGATCCACTCGTGCACAGTGGCAAAGAGCATTACCGTTTTGGAAGATCCCGTTTTTGTCCGGGATAAAAATGCAACATGATAGGATGCACATGGTCTCCTAAGAGCCCGGTGAAAACTATTATTTTTAGGCCAATTAAATTCATCTTCTGTGCTGTGTGTCTTACGTCTGTTAATTGCGTGTGTTCTATGGTCCATTTGCCTGTTTTTCTAGACGAAAAATCCCAGTTTCTGGGGGGGAAATATATAAATATATATATAAATAAAAATAAAATAAAAAAATAAAAGAAAATAATAATAATAAATAAATAAATAAAAATACTTTTTTTTCCCTTTTTTTACTGCTCAGCAAGACCAGAAGTTGACATTACAAGGAAAGAGATCTGTTTCCGCTTATTAAAGACCAATCTTGCAAAATTTTGCAGGGCATTAAAATACCTTCTATTTGCGACGTATAATTTTTCATTTCCAGGACCTAACTTGACAATAGCATTTCTTAAATTTTGTCTGTACTGCTCATAAATAATGCAATAATACAGCACATGCATGATCCCAGGTTTCAAAACACGTACAGCAGCAAAACGGGTCAGGTTTTAACCCAAAATAATGCAGCTTGTAATTAAAAGATCCATGCCCTGTCATAAAATAAGTGGTTTCCATTTCTGGAAACAACCAGCTGTTTTTTTTTTTTTTTTTTTTTTTCTTATCACAGACAAAGTTAACATCTGGAAGAAACAAACGGATAACCTGACCAGTCTCACTACTGCACCATCTGGCCTGCCACTGATCCATCAAAGCAGTCATTATCAATTTCTTAGCCTTAGACTTAGTTATATCTAAATTATTAGTAATACCCATAAAAGTAAGTTCAACCCCCTTTCTCAAATAGTAACAAAAAACTCTGCAAGCAACATAGAGATCGAGAGGCATACAACCAGATATAACCTGAGCAGCATTAGTGGAAACAGTTCTACACATTTTAAACAAAGATAGTATCATTTTCCTTTGTATAAGACAACAATTTCTGTCTGAATTTCATAGTGAGTAATCTTGAATATCAAACATTAGCTACATACATAATGAAGACAGAAATACTGCCTTATAGTATAATACAAGAGTCTTCTTACTCAGGTCCCATTAATTTCTACTAATCCTAATAATAGACGATGAAAAGTTTTTTATTTTTTTCGGCTAAATACTCTAAATGCTGCATAAAAATCAACTTACTGTCAATTAACATCCCTGGATGTTTTGTTGTCTTAACCATAGGGATTTGTTTCCCTTCAATTAATACCCTCGGAGGCCTTCCCACATCTAATTTACCTTTACATAACATCATTACAGTTTTACAAATAGATATCTTTAACTTATGATCTGATGCTCAACATACTAGATTATCCATTACAGTAGCTGCCTTAATCTCTAAATCCTGTCGACATGCCATCAAACCCCAACACCAAATCATCTGCATATGCAATTTGATGGCATTGCATATCTAGGTTTTGTAACCATAAATGCAATACTATGTTCCAGAAGGTTGGCCCCAAAACAGATCCCTGGGACAACCTCTAGAAATATTCTTCGAGTACACCAAATGCTGAGATCTTACCAAAATCTTCCTGCCATGCAAATAATTTGACAAACATTTATATAACAATTGAGGACATTTCAACAAGCGCAAAGAATAAAGTATGCTTTCGTGCCAGACAGTATCAAAAGCTCCTTCAATGTCTGTATAAATAACTAATACATATTTACTATTTGAAGAGCCAACATAATCTACAAGGTCCTTTAGTGCATCTTCAGCGGAACATTTTCTGTTAAAACCATATTGACACGGTAGTGTATAATTAACCAATTATACTTAATAAACCAATCATTTTATCTGAGGTGTAACAATCTTACAAAAATCTTAGACATATTTGGAAGTAAAGAAATAGGCCTGTATGCTCTAGGATCTGACAAATCTAAGCGCCCAGTAGACCTCATCAGTAAAACGTTGGTCCATACGTGCCACGGGTTCTAGTTCTGTCCAATAAATTATGCTCCATATTAAGCAACCACCTCTACCTGCCTGGATAATGGGCACCATGCAATACGAGTCCATAGACTCGTATTGCTTGTGCCACACACGAAGGTCTCCGCCGGAGCGTTGCACCAGGTATTCGGACTCATCCGATCAGCACACTCATTTCCATTCCCCCAGTATCCACTAGTTGTCATTGGCACCACAGTATTGACACTGTCAACGATGATCGGTGGTGACGAGAGGGTATCTCTTGGGTCGTCTGTTGTGAAACTCCCAAACGTCTTAAGTACAAGTTTGTATGTGGCGCATCAGGCGCCTCCGTAGCCAGGTGGGAAGGAGCAGCAGTGCGTAGCACACGCTTCTTGATTAGACCGGGGTTCGAGCCCGTGACCACCAAATACGGAGGATGCGGGAAGGTCAGGGAATGACCACCGCATATCATGGAGCAATATGGCCTTAGTTGCTAATGCTCTTAAATAATAACAACAACATGTGGCGCATCGTCATTTGGGAAGTTATTCTTGCATCCCCCATATTGTATTGCGATGTCAACTGGTGCACAGTAAGCTGCTGTTGAGTCCATACAACGAGTTACACCCTTTGCTCTACACGAACATCCTCCTTGTGTAATCCTTTAGAGTTCTGTCGGCGGCAGATGATGCTGACCGTTCGACACCATTCTTTGTGCGCCTTAACCATAGTAGGCCGTGGGCAACCGACAAGAAGTGGCCCTTCCGATATGGAAGCGCCCGACGCACAAGATCTCACAACCATACCCATTTGAAATTCTTTGATATCTTTACTACGTCCCATAAAAGGTAAACTGCAGCCATTATCAACCCACTGCAGGATGGAAGCCTCCTCAACACTTCATGTTGAGGGAAATGGACCGTAATCTGCCACGCTGGTCCAGTGCGGGTTGGCAGAACGACCGTATTTAGCAGTCAGGGGCTTGAACCCCGGTCTACTCAAGGAGCATGCACTCCTGCTCCTGACCACCCGGCTACGGAGGCCTTCCATAATTGCTACTTTATCATTTTTACTCGCACGACTAGATGCAAATTACCACTGCTCTGCGTATGAAGCTGCTCGGCTTTTTATACCGTGAGCTGTGGCATATTTTATTACAACTGGAGTCGTCACTGGGTGCATATAAAGGTGTATATAAAGTTGGATCTACCTTTTTTAATCTTAAACTAATTATGGAATGACTTCTGTGGCAATAGGCACTGAAGTCATAAATGCATATACACTGAGTGATCACTTAATTATGACCGCCTACCTAATACTTCGTAGGTTCTTCTTTTGCCCTCAGTACAGCAGCTATCCGAAGTGGCATTGATTCAACAAGATGTTGGAAGCGTTCGGAAGGTATGGCCAACCAAGCTGTGTGTAATGCGCCCAGCAATGCAGGTATGGAGGTGATTGGTGAATCCAGACGCCCTATATTCATTTCCATAGTGTCCCACAAATGTTCTATGAGATTGATATCAGTGCAGTTCGGAGGCCATTCGATATGCTAGAAGTCAGAACTGTGTTCCTCAACCCATTCCTGCATATCAAGTTCCCGATGGCTCGGCGCATTCTCATCTTGGAAGACACCATCGCCATTCGGGAAAAAGTGTCACATAGCGGGGTGTACACAGTCAGCAAGCAGTTGACGATAACGGAGACCACTGGGAAGTAGCCTTGAAATCATACGTGCGGCTGGTTAAATCAGTGCTCCGCATTATTGTGTTTTTAAGTGGTGATCTCTGGCTCCATAGTATGGAATTTTTATACTGATAGAATCCAGATGTCATGCATGATCCAATTCGAGTGCCTTCTGATGTCTAGTATGATCAGGTGATTTTTTATATCCATATTTGTTTCAAAATTTTCTATACGGAAGTTCGCATTCCTTCAACATGATAAGCCTGCAACTTAAAATAGCAGTTGGAATAAATGCCTGAAGGGTTAACGTGCGAACGAAGACACTCTACGTTCTTGCACCTGCAACAGAGATTGACCTTCATTTCACTGTCCCTTTGAAGAATAACCCCGTTCCCACAGGGAATATTGTTTACTCCAGGAAAATACGTATCAGCCGATTACAGTGCCTGAGGAGATTTCGTGACATTCGTTCTAAGAAACTGAACATTGGAAATTAGGAAAAAAAAAAAAAAAAAAAAAGTATTTAATCAACAGTGTAAGTGCTACAATGTATTTCCACAAGAAGACTAACCTTATTGGAGTGCCTTGGTGAGAAATCTTTGCTTTTCTTTTGGGATTTACGCCAGATACTAGCGTTATTCTCTGTTTTCCTTTGTTTGCGAGACTGTATGGTCACCATGCGGCTCGCGAAGGGAAAATAGAGAAGTGCTCCGGTATAACGCGGCTGCCGCGCTAGGATCTGGCCCTTGACTGGGGAAGGATCCCCCAAATAGTGTGTACCCTGGGCTGAACGAGAGCCCCAACTTTCTTGCGACGGAGTTAACCTTTAATTACAAACTATGCGTTCAGTGACTGCCCTCCCCCCCCCTCTCTGCCATAAACTTTCATGGTGAAGTGGAACTTCTCTCTCGTGCATTTCCCAACTTTTTTGATCTTTTCATCTGACCATCATCTTTAGCGTCCTCAGAAACCGCTAAGGAAAAATTTCCCATCATCCTAGGGGAATTTCTACCCTCGGCTGTTTCCCCCCATGTGTTTCGGTGGGGGAAGGAAAAACACACACATAGTAGTATACTTCTCCAAATTAACGTACGGACTCGTGTGAGGCATCTTTCAGCGACTCCCGAAGAGACCTGTGTAGGAAAACAGCAGCACCTCGATAAACCAGAAAATTCCGATTATCCGGAAAACAAATAAAATGCATGAAAACGACATGGAAGTCATTGAGATTGGTACCCTCAGCCAAACTGAAGAGAAACAGGAAGAGGCCGAGGATCATAGACCAATTGCCAAAAGAAAAAACAAAAATGGAACAGTACCAAAATCTGACCGGAAAATCCGGAGCACCAGCCAAATAAAGGATCAGCATGACCACCCAGGAGGGACAGATGACCAACCCAAGCCTTCAGAAAATGCTAAACTCGATCCAACACTACCAAAGGGAACCGTTCCAGAGCAAACATTACTGCTGCGAACGGCCTTAGAAAATCTGATGAAGGAAAACTGCAGCAAAATAACATCCGTATTACGAGCAGAAATCGTACACCAATGGAATAAACTTGAAGCCATCTTAATGAACACATTCGGCCAACTACAGAAGGCAGAGGCAATATTGGAAGCACGAAACATGGATGGAGACAAACAAATGCTACAGCGCGCTCCGTCGTATGCACAAGCGTTGAGGACACCAGCAAGTGACTCGATAGTGGCCGGCAAAGCACCCGAACTCGAAAGAAAGATCCTACCTAAACAACCACACTTAGTGGTCCTACGACCAACAAAACCCCACGACAACCAGTCCAGTGGACAACTCAAATCCCAAATAATGACTAACCTAAACGAAGAATTTAAAACAACAAGAATAAAGGCCGTAAGGAAAACAAGGAATGTCGGACTACTGATAGAAACGGAAACAAGAGAGGAAGCACAAAGAATAATAGAAAATCCGAAAATACCTGAACTAGGACTAACCGCTGCTGCGCCCAAAAACCGAGGCCCTTCAATCGTAATATATGACCTGGCCAAAGACCTTACCCCAGATCACCTATCAGAGGAGCTATTCCAAAGAAATCTACAGGCCATTTTTCCGGACAGGAATAAGGAAGACCTAGTGACGCCCAAGTACATAACCAAGTCAAGAGACGGAAGCCGCCAAAACTGGGTTGTCGAGCTCGCGCCCATGGCATGGAGGGCTTTAAGCACCCAGAACAGAATCTATGTTAACTGGGGCAGTCACCGCTTTCGGGAGCATGTGACTGTGCCCAAATGCTACAGGTGCTGCAAATTTGGGCATACAACCCACACATGCACCCAGACAATTCCCACGTGCGGGCATTGTTCGGCAAAAGGTCACGCCTTCCGTGACTGCCCAAACAAAAACACCGACCAAACCTGTGCAAACTGCAGTTAGATAGCGCGCATTCAATCAGAGATGGTCAATTAGATAGTTAGATAGCGCGCATTCAATCAGAGATGGTCAATGTCCTACATACCTGAAAGCAAAGAGTTTATTCCAATCAAGACTCAACTATGGGAACACATCCTAAAAAATATAACATCACAGAGGTTAAATTCATGCAGATAAATGCACATAGAGCCAAGGCGGTCGCCGACCAAATCCGCAAGAAGGCGGAAGAAGAAAACATTGATGTAGTAATATTACAAGAACCATATGTACATATGAAGGCTGTCAGGGGCTATCCCATAACATACAAAGTAGTCCAAACGGGGGATGACACCCCATGGGCAGCGATTTTGGTAAGAAACCCAGATATAACGGTGACCAAAATCACTCAGCTATGCACATCTTGGGCCGCATGTGCCCAACTCACTACGGCCTTGGGCGCGTTTTATGTCATAGCCCTTTACTGCCGTCCGGGTGAGGACATCGACTTCGCAGTAAGGTACCTAAGTCTGGCTAGTGATATGCTCCCAAACGCAAAAATCATCGTGGGAGCAGACGTTAACTGCCGGTCGCCAATGTGGCACAGCCATACTCCAGATAGACAGGGTACCAGAAACGGGACCAAGTTGGAAGAGTTCCTGGCAACCTCAACACTAACTGTACTAAACTTACCCAACAATCTGCCTACATTCTGCAACACATTATGGGAGGCCACTATAGACGTTACCATGGCAACGAGGAATGCTGCCAACAACATTTCCAAATGGACCGTCCGTGAGGCTTGGACAACGTCTGATCATCGCGCCATTACGTTCAGTCTAAACAAATCACTGGCCACAGTACCTGTGAACAGACAAACTGCCCATAGATATGCCATAGCAAAGGCAGACTGGGAACTCTTCCAGACCACCCTACGGAATAGCATACAACAACGACAGAGAGAACTCCAACGTATCGAGGACCCAAGAATCCTCCAAATTAAAACGACTGAAATCATAAAACAAGCCAGCGACACAGCCATCAGGAAGAAAAATCCAACACCAGGGAAAGTGCCCTGGTGGAATCAAAACCTCCAGCGACTCAGGAAGGAGGCACAGGAAAGAAGAAAGGCCTTCCAGCGAGCCAGACGCTCCTGGCCGATGGCGGAAATTGAAACCCTACGACAGAGCTACAAAGAGGCGAGAAACGCCTATACAGCACAAATTAGAGAAAGCAAAAACCAATCCTGGGAGCGCCTGGTCTCCACCACTGGAAACAAGGACCCTTGGGGACTTGTATACAAGATCGTCACCAACAAACTTCCCAGAGGGGAAGTAGTTGAAGCCACTAAAACACCTGAAGGAAACTTGACTATCACTTGGGAACACACCATCAACAATATCCTTGACGCTGCCTTTCATCCAGAGATACAAACAATGACAACAGAACAGAGCCGAGTTTGCCAAGCCAACGAGACTCATCAAACGGCAACAAAAGAGCACCCTTTCACCATGGAAGAGATCAGCAATGCAGCAGACCTAATAAAGGGAAATAGATGCCCTGGACCGGACCTTCTGGAACCCGAAATTATCAAAAAAACGGTAGAGTACGCTCCGAACTTACTACTAAACCTATATAACCTCTGTCTCAGAGAAGGTATCTTCGCGAATTCCTGGAAGATGGCAAACATTAAACTCATCCTAAGGAATCCAACAAAGCCACCACACCTTCCAGACTCCTATCGGCCCATTGCACTTTTGACAGTTATCAGTAAGCTATTTGAACGACTACTTTACACACGGATCCAACATTACTATGATGAGGCAGGCCTGGCCTCAGCAAACCAATTCGGCTTCAGACGGGGAACCTCCGCCGTGGATGCCTTAACTCACCTCCTGACCAAGGTAAACAGATGTAATACAAAGTACTTACTAGTGATAGCCGTCGACTTCGCTGGGGCGTTCGACTCACTTTGGTGGCCGAGCGTCCTGGCGAGGTTGCGCGAAGCCAACATGCCGGAAAACCTCTATAACACCATAAAAAGTTACCTAAGCAACAGAACCATCAAAGTCACCGCCCCCTATGGCACACTCTCCAGGCATGTCCATCGGGGCTGCCCTCAAGGTTCGGTCCTTGGCCCACTACTGTGGAATATTGTCTTGGACACCTTTCTTAACATCGATCTCAATGAAGTACAATCTCAGGCATTTGCGGACGACCTCATTCTCACGATACAGGCAAACTCAAGAGCTGCGTTAGAGGTCCTCGCAAATCGGGCCCTGACCACTCTCCAAGAATGGGCAAACCGAAATCAACTCAAAATATCCTCCACAAAAACAAACTCCATCCTACTAAAGGGACGCCTTGATCTTAGGCGGCCTCCGCAAATAAAAATTGGGCAGGAAACAATCAAATTCTCTAACCAACTGAAATACCTAGGCGTGATATTGGACCAAAACCTGTCATTTCAGGACCATCTGAAATATCTCCGTAAAAAAATAAGACGCTACGCAGCCATGGTTGCCAGGGTCACGCGTAAAGAATGGGGCTTGAAAAAGCGAGTCCTCAAACTGTTCTACAAAGCTATCTTCACTCCGATCGTCACCTACGCATCCGGTGCATGGTTTCAAAAAACTACAACAGCAGTAAACAGACGTATCACGGACCAAATTCACAGATCCATCCTCCTAACCATCACTCGCGCTTGCCGCACGGTGAGCACCCACGCCCTGCAAGTGCTCGCAGGCACTCTCCCGCTGGACCTAGAAATCATACAACGCGGCCTACTATACTACCTAGACAAAGGCACCCCACAGACTTTTCTGGGGTTCACTATTGACCTAGCCAGCAACAGAAATGTGGAAAAGAAGAGGATACAAACTCACCTGCAGCAGGCATGGCAGGAAAGGTGGAGCAACTCTCAAAAGGGAGAGATCACAAAGAAATTTCTACCCAATATTGAACAAAACTACCCAACCTCACCCAACTGGTTCTCCCCAGGTCTACAAGCAACGTACCTCTTAACTGGACACGGAGCTATAAATGCCAAACTGTCTCTACTTGGGATTCAGGTTGATCCAACTTGCACTTGCGGGGGGCTGGAGAGCTGGCAGCACCTAATGTATGACTGCAGGCTCTATGAAGACCTACGTGGTGTTTTCATCACCAGAATCCACTACTTACCACAGGGACAAGAACATCACCTCCTAGACACGAAGGAGGAGTATCAAGCCTTCTCGGATTATGCACAGGCACTGTTCACGAGGAGGACGACGAGGAGAAACCAAATGGCCGCAGCCCACAACCCACTACCATTATAACCAAAGAACATCTGTTCTTCAGCTCACTGGGCTCCCTTGCCTGGTGCCTTTCCACCCCCTCCCCTGCGCCGGTGGTGGGACGGTCCCCCCGGCGCCCCCTACTTTCTCCTGGTGAGGCATGGGCATGCCTCACTGACTTCTGGGGTTGCCTACTCTATCATCCCCATATTTCTGCCTTAACCCCCCCAGCCTTCAGTCTCCCACCCACTCTATCTTTATGCTAGTGAATGTCCCACACACAAAAACGTAATTATGTCAAAATTCCCGTTCGCCCATTCTTTCGGCCTTTATTATGCAAGCATTATCCCCCTCACCTAACGATCATCAAACTGACGATGATGGATATATGTCTCTGTCTGTACATACATGCATATAAAAGAGCGCGCGCGCGCGCGCGTTTTTTTTTTTTTTTTAGGTCCTAGCCTCTGAAATCTCAGGAAATTAGGTGGCAGGACCTGCCAGAGTGAAACTAAAACTACTGGGTTCCTGGTCTGCCTCCACGGGGCGAAGGTGGGGCAACGTTGGGCCTCAGCAGGGGTCCAGCGGCTAAACGACCAGATGAACAACGGTGCACGACATCACACAGATACAAAGCCCACACACTTTTAAATCTCTGGCATTTCCCAGTGAACTGGTACACCCACAATGAAAGCAACACGGAGATGGGGGAAACCCCTGGTGCCGTCTGACACTAAATACACCTTACACCTTACACACCTTAACGGAGACCACTGATACGTTGTTCCACATGCACCAGGGGACCAAGTTCCTGCCAGTGAAACATGGCCCACACCATACAATCGCCTCCACCGGTCTGCACTTTTGATACCATGCATTTTTATGGATCAAGAGTCTCATGTTGTTGACGCCAAATCCGTATGCGGTGCGGAGTAAATAACGTGACTCACCGACCAGCACACATTCTTCCAGTCTTCTAACATCCAACTTGCATGCTCTTTGCATCAGGCGAGTCTTTTACGCCGATGAACCTTGGTCAGGTCGTCTGCTGATATAGCCGATACGACGCATGGTCATGCCAGATATTGTTCCGGGTTGGCCCATGTTGTATTCGGTACGGTAGTCAACTCTTCAACAGTGCTGCGCCTGTTCGCCTGTACGAGTCGTTGGATCCGGCGCTCACCTCTAATATGAACCTTTCGCTGACCTTTGCAGTTTTGCCGTCGAAACTTTATTTGACCATTTTGACGCCAGTCCTGGTACACTTTAACTACGGCGGGTCTCGAACACCCCACCAGTTCAGTCGTTTGGGAAATCGAGGCACCAGCTCGTCCAGCACCCACAATCTGTCCTTTATCAAAATCCGATAAATCCTTCCTTTTACCCATCACGCTCGGAATTTTACTGCCTACTGAACCACTGATATATGCTACATAGATCGACTAACTCCACACTCTTGTACCTCACGTGGTCAACGGGTCGCATTCAGTTTTCATAGGGACGGTCATAATTCAGTGATCACTCAGTGTATACCATGAATACTTTATAGCACGAGGCGGATGCCGCGATGGATGAATACTGAGCTGGCCCCCTCTAACAGAGCAGAAAAAGTCGGCATGCGAAAATTACAACGCGATAAGAAACAGTGAAGCCTACAGTTGATCTGTTACTCCACAACACACTTACAGATAAAGTGAGGCTGGCAACGGCTGATTATGAGAACTTGTTGGCTAAGAAAGAGCAAAGAACGGGGACAAAATACGTACATTAATACAAAGAAGAAAATAATGAATCAGATGGAATCCACTGGACAGATTTTTCAGCTCGTAAATTGAACACAAAAAAAGGTGTTGAAGTGTTTACTTTAATGAGTCTCTACTCAATTGCATGAAACAACAAGGAGGCGCTGCTTTTGCTGGTAATGTTTCTAAATTTATTCAGTCTCACTTTCAGGAAGGCAAATCAAGAGAAAAAGCAAACTTTGTTTTTCTTCTTCAAAAATGTAGATGTTCGTATTAAAGTATATATATAGAGTATATATAGATGAATTGATATAAAGTATATTTTCTATCAAATCATCTCCCTTTGTAGCATACTTTCATAAACACGAATAAAATATTTAAGTTTTTGTCACATTTAAGAAAAATTCCTAAAATGAAAGAAAAATGCTTTCATTTTGCCGATTACCCTTCGTGGTTATTAATGGGTATTACTCTCCTTGGACTAATGTTAATATCAATGTGTCTCATACAGTTCAGTTTCGGTTATCCGGGGAAATTAATTTTCCTCAACTGTGGATAATCTAGAGTCAACTGTGTAAGTGGGCAAAGGAGAAGGCTGAGTCGTTTGTCGGAAGAACCTTTGCGATGCATAGTCAGGATCCGTGAGGCTGAATGGTCTAATTTATGTTCGTGCTGGCCGAGATCATAGCAGGGTCTGGTCAATGTTTTCGACAGCCGATAGCGTAACACACCCAGAGTAGTCGTACAGCGGCTTCAGTGATTCAGTGATAAAGCCAGTTGCAATAAATGATAGTGAGTGACGAATTTCCTCTAGTGGGTTCAAGGTTCTGTTTTGAGAGTAATGATAGAAGGATCCATATTCAGGCGACACCGTAGTGAAAGGGGTGTTCGCGCCTGTATTCAATAAATGTTTATAAGTCCACCAGAAATAATAAGAAGCCCGTATGACAGTCTTTCACCAGCTTTTGTTCAAGGTATATCAAAGGTGAACGCAACGTTGAAACTGTACTTGGCCCTGTACCACTGCTATTTCTCTAAACTTTTAGAGAATAGCAATGGACCACAGCTTACAAAATTTTTCCTTGGGCCATTGTATTGTGGAGTGCCGAAATAAGTTTGCTGCAGGTGGCCAAATAGGAGAATTTGGCAAGATTCAAGAAAATGTCGACATGCTTCTCTGGCACGATAATTTCTCATTTATAATGAGAAATTCTGTAACCATTCAAAGACCTCGTGGGTAGCACAATTGGTAGGATCAACGTACACCCCACACCTGGTGGTAAAGCCCTGAGTTCGTGTTCCGGGAGGAATTTTTCACGGGCCTTTTTCACAACATATCTGAGTTAATCGGTCTCAGGCGACGGTAGCCTGGTTTTTTTTTCTCCCGGAAACTCGGGGTTTTTGTCAAGCAAACAGAAAATCGACCTCAGAACACACGCAATTTACAGACAACATACATAGAGCAATATGGCCTTAGTCGCCGATGCTCCTAAAACCATACTACTATTACTCAACCATCCAAACTATGGCGATGTTAAGGGAATAGTTAACCAAGTATGGAGAGATATTCTTCGAGACGTTATAAGTATCGTTTTGACGCGTACCAAGATGCATAACGGCTTGCATCGCTGTCGGACAGAGTTATCTTTCGTGAAGATGTATTCCGGTTTTCTCCATTAAATACTTTGATCATTTCTTTTCTTGGACGGGTTTGATCAAAAAGGAATGACGATGTACAGTAGTAGAACGCTTTAGAGAGGAGACTGTGAATGACAACGGTGAAATTGTTGTTGTTGTTGTTATTGGGTTTTAGGAGCATCGGCTTCTTAGGCCATATTGCTCCGTGTATATTGTCTGTAAATTGCATGTGTTCTGAGGTCGATTATTTTCTGTCTTGCTGGACGAAAAACCCGAGTTCCTGGGAGAAAAACCATGCTACCCTCGCCTGAAACCGACTAACTCTGCCACCTTGTGAAAAAGATCCATAAAAATTCTTCCCGTCATTGACGGGATTCGAACTCGGGTCTTTTCCACCCGGTGTGGGGAGGGTGGCGATCCTACCAACTGTGCTACTCACGAGTGCACAACGGTGAGAGACTTATCGATTTCTGTAAACCGCACCACTTGAAAATTATTAATACCTTTTTTTTTTTTCAACACAAAAGCATCCATAGATATGCATGGGAGCGACCCTCCCTCCAGCAGAAATCAATTATAGACTATGTAATTACTAGCCAGAAGTCGGTATGGACAACAAAAGATTGCAGGTTAATGAGAGGTGGCAAATGCTACTCGGATCATTACCTTGCGATTGCTGATATTATTATTATTATTCAAATACAAGATTAAGCGGAGAGACTTAACACAATCAGTAGAGACATAGGGTAGTACAAGGAAATATTCTTTATAAACTGAAACTACTATCTCAGGACAGTATTAAAGATCTTTACCAGAGAAGACTCCAGAACCAGATATCTATATCACATTGAGAAATAGAAGAGGTGAATATCTTGTATAAAAGATCACAAATATAAACAACACGTGGATGAGGAAGCAGTTGGTTTGGTGAAAGAGAAGAAAAGAGCCTATAACAAATGGTTAATGAATAAATTCAGGAAAATAGAGACGAATACAAAAGGTTCCATAGAGCAGTTAAAAGAAAAATTGCTGAATCCAAGGATGCAGCATGGGAGAAAAGATGCCAAGAAATTGACAGCTCATTAGGAGGAACACAATCATCTGAAGACTGGTGAAGCTTGAGAGCACTAAAACCAAATGAATCTCGATGGAATAAGAACTTTATAGATATACCCACATTGGAAAAATCATTATAATAACCTCCTAAACGAAAGTCGATCGCAATATCAGAGCATAATTATCCTTCCACCAGTAGATAAAAGGGAAATAGAAATGACAAAAGTCAAGTTCTTGACTATGCAAAACTAATAAAGAACAGAAAATCTCCTGGCCATGGGAACGTAGCGAAAAACTAATTACATATGGACCACCAAGTCTTTTCGATCTGAAAGCATAACTGATTAACTGATGGGTACAACTAAGGAAAACACCAAATAAATGAAGCCAAGTTACATTTCATCCATATATAAAAAAGGAAATAAGGTGGATCCCTGGAATTATAGAGGCTTAAGTGTAAATTGCACTATGTTCAGACTGTACTCTAAAGTGCTTCAGTTAAAATTACGAGAGTAGGTAAAAGATAAGAATAAGCGAAGAACAAAGTGAATTTAGGTCAGGTCGCTCTTGTGTGGACAATTTGTTTGTTTTACAACAGCTAGTGGAATAAAGAAAAGCAAAGAATAAAGATATCTACATTGCCTTAATCGATTTAGAAAAGGCCTATGACTCTGTTCCAAGAAGGGAATTATGGAAAGCCCTTAAAAATATGTCAGTTGATCCAGAGTTTGTGGAACTAATTAGGGAATTTTACGATAACAACGTGGCATATATTAAAGTTGGGAATACTCTGTCTAACCCAATCTATCCAACAAAGGGGCTGAGACAAGGATGTAGCCTATCACCTTTATTATTTAATGTTTCCTTGGAATGTGCTTTACAAGGATGGAAAAGAAGCTGTTGTGGAATGGGAATACCAATCAATGACAGATATTTTTGGAGTCTAAATTTCGCTGATGATCAGGTCATCATACACAAGAAGCTTATGATTAGAAGTTTACACGTTGACATTGGTCACCTTACATTGGTCATCTTACATATGACCAATGGGGCCCCAATATCAATTTTACAAAGACAGAATACCTAAGCACAGCGAAACATCCTGATGAAGTGGAAGTTACATGGTCTATACATCTAAAACCTGTTGACTTTTTCAAATATCTTGGATGCAGATTAACTAAGGAAAGATTAGGGAAAGAGAAAATTTACACACGAATTCATCAAAATAGGAATTTTCTTAGTGCCCTCAACTCTATATGGTGGGATAATAATATCTTCCATAGAACTCAAAAACATATCGGACAGTCGTTAGTGGAATTGATACTTCGCTAGGGCTCTGAGGTGTGGACACTAAAAGAGGGTGACAAAGAGAAGCTTAGGGTCCTAGAGATGGACTATCTACGTCGGAGTGCTAGAGTTTCTAGACTAGAGAAGATTACCAACGAGGAAATAAGAAGACATCTGCACGCGGGTGAAGATATTATAGACCGAATAGAAAATAGGAAGTTGAGATGTTTTGGACATCTGCACATGAACGAAGAGAGATGGCCTAAAGTGAGTGGATATCAGAAGAGAAGAGAAGGCGAGGACGCCCTAGAAAAAGTTGGGAGGAAGGTGCACTATCAGTCATGATGAAGAGAAATTGGAAAGCAGAAGATGCCCAGGTCCGGCGACTTTGGAAAATGTGAACGACAAGGTGACGATCTGTCGATAAAGTCGAGCATGAATAGATCATTTCTTCCCTTTACTCTTATTACAGCGAGAATTGTTTTTTCTATTACTCCTGAAGTTTATAAATACCTTCCGTTAATTATTTTTTTCCAGAGATGCTGCGTCGCAGTAAGTGGATTTTATTTATAGCCATTCTGTATTTCACCTGTTGGTGGAGAGCTATGTACAGCTCTTCTCCACTTCCATTATTTCAGCATTTTTAATCCTCTGTTTTCTGAATCAATTTAGTTCTCTTGGATGCACACACACACTCATCCACGGATTTTTAAACTTAAAAAAAAGTTGTTTGCGAATAAATGTAGTTTAATTAATCACAAAACTTACTGCGTAGTTTGAAATCCCTGCATTAACGTATAATCTTAATATTTCCCAGCGTAAATCCTTCGCATTTATCTTTAAACCAGAAAGAAAAATAAAATAAAAACAAAAAGACTGCACAGTTTTTAGCTTAATTATTGATTGTTATAATTCAACGAATATGATATATTATTACATAATGCACAGATTATAAGCTCTGTATGGCGCCGTTTACACACTGTGTTCAAATAAAGTTTTTTCTCGTGTGTATATGTTGATAATTTGATGCTAGTGCAAGCTGGAACTAGTAATTCGTCATGCCCGTCTTTTTGGTCATACGTATTTCTGTTTTCTGGCATTCCTTTCCTAAACGTGACATTTCAACAGACTAATGAGATGACATCATGGTAACATTTTGCCTAATTTCTGCTGCAAGCGAACTTCCTCCTCGTCGCTCGGAACCTGAAAGGCACTGTGATGACGTCATCCTTATAATTGTCCACCAAGCGGTATCACAGACGCAGCACTTGGAGTGCGTGGGAGTTCGTCTTTGCGACGCACCCCTTTTGCTAACAGCGCCAGTTGCGGAAGTAATGAACAATTTACACTTAATGGACTGCATTTGCCTTATAAGCGAGTACCTATTTTAGTACCTCGACTTTTTTTTCCCGGCCTTCTGTGTTAAGTATCTTACTTAAAAAGATTTTCAATTATTCTAATACCTTGGACATCACTGTGATGTCCGAGTTATTCACATAAATTTGAATCGAAACCTGTTTTCAATGATCTGACTATTATATTTCCTTTTTTTCTTTTTGGAAGCAGATTTATTACAAAGGGAATGAGGCCAAAGTAATTACTTCAAACAGATTAATAAAATAAACTTGTCGGTGTAAGTGTACCAGTTAAATGCACACTAGATTCGATGCAGACCAGGAGAACACCATTATTGAAAGTAAAATGGAGGTCAGTAAAACAAAGGCAGTTTTCTTCTTCCAAATGAAGTCACGCTAGTACTATAGAACATCAGTTAACCAACAAATGAAATGACATTGGGAAAGTGTTGAATAGCAACAACGTTGGTTAAAACTAATGAAAAGAATCGTAAATATAAGGGTTATAAAAAAAACATAAAGTAAATTTATGTAAATTTAATTTCTGGGCGTTAAAAAAGATTTATTTTATTTCATTTTTGTAATTAGCGTATTCAGCAAATAAA
Source organism: Mastigoproctus giganteus (assembly GCF_048544385.1). Classification (NCBI taxonomy): domain Eukaryota; kingdom Metazoa; phylum Arthropoda; class Arachnida; order Uropygi; family Thelyphonidae; genus Mastigoproctus; species Mastigoproctus giganteus. Next base: position 194,333,278 of record NC_143576.1, on the reverse strand, counting down.
TGAACTACTCTCCACATTGCAGAGTGGTTTATTTACGAGATGGTATCTTTCTTGTCAGATTGTACCAGGATGAGGAGTGCTCAGTACTTCGTTTTTTAAATGCTAAAAGACTAAAATCTAGGGAGAAAAGAAGCAACATTATGGTGGATAACGTATTTCCGAAAGAAAATTTACTATCGGGTACGAGTTTTTCCTGGATTTACAAAGGAACTGGATGCAAAAAATAACTTCGATTTCATATACTTGGATTTCAGGAAAGCTTTTGATACCACTGCACATGAAAACTACTGTACAAATTGAAGCAGTATGGCATTAAGTGCAAGTTGCTGTTATGGATAAAGGGATGATTCAATGGGAGAAGACAGAGTGGTAATAAATGAACACTGCTTTTCTTGGACTAATGTTATTAGTGGAACCAACACCAAATCCTGTGGAGTTCCATAGCTAGGATTCCCCATAGCTAGGATTCGGTGTTGGGCCCGTTGTTTTGTATATTTATCAATGATATTGATGAAGGTATATCAGTGTTAATGTCCAAGTTTGCAGATGAAACAAAGGTTGGCAGGGTTGTTAATTACAGTAATGGCAGTGTGCTACTGCAATGGGATCTAGAAAAGTTGAGCAGATGTGCTGAAAAGTGGCAACTGAAGTTTAACATTAACAAATGCAAAGTACTGCATATGGGTAGAAGTAACCCCAGAGATACCTACCAACTGTGTGGTAATACACACAGGGTGATAGAGATTGATAAAGACCTGGGAGTAATTGTGTTGTCAGATATGCCGTTTTCTGAGCAGTGCAACCAGGCTGCCAGAGCAGGTCATGGGGTCTTCTCAATGATATGCAGGAATTTTGCTAGTAGGGAAAAGGAGTTGATTATCCCTTTGTATAAGACAATGGCCAGGCCACGCCTTGAGTATTACGTATAGGTCTGGAGGCTCCATTTTAGGAAGGATGTAGAGTTTCTAGAGAGTACAGAGAAGGGCAACAAAATTGATGAGAGGATCGAAGGGGTCCTCTAATTAATAAAGGCTTAAGTTCTGCAAATTGCAGCGTATGAGACTAGGCACCTGCAAGGTGATCTGATTTAGGTGTATAAGGCCTTGAATGGATTGAGCTCAATTCTAATGGGATTCTTTCTCTTGCTCAGGTTACGAACCTGAGGGGGGCATATATTGAAATTGAGTAAAAATAGTTATACAATAGATCTGCGAAAATTTGCCTTTAGCCAGCGGGTAGTTGATTGCTGGAACAAATTTCCATCTGCCGTTGTGGAAGTTGTAGCTTAAATAAATTCAAGGAGTAACTGGACAAACGTTTAACAAATTTCCGAACATCTATTATACAACTGTCCTTCCTCAATTTGAATCTATGCCCCTTCAGGTTCGTAATCTCAGCAAGAGGAAGAATCCCATCAGCATTGAACCTGCCCAACCCATTCATTATACATCTCAATCAGATAACCTCGCAGGTGTTTAGTCTTCAGATGCTGCAATTTCCAGATTTTAAGCATTTCTTGGTAAGAGCAATCCTTCGTTCCCTCACCAAATTGTTTCCATTCTCTGTACTCGTTGTAGAAACTCTACATCCTTCCTGAAATTAGGTCTCCAGACCTGTATGCAGTACTCAAGGCCCCTACTAGCAAAATTCTTGCATATCATTGAGAAGACCCCATCACTTGCTCTGGCAGCCTGGCCGCATTGCTCAGAAAACATCACATATGACTGCACAAATACCCCCCAGGTGTTTTTCATTCTCTACCACGCTGAGTGCAGTACCATACAGGTGGCATGTTTCTCTGGGGTTACTTCTACCCATATTATTATTATTGTTAGCCGTATGGTGCAATGAAGCCTGAAGCTTATGCTGCACCAACTAAAAAAAAATTTCTGAATTACTCCGAGAGAGAGAGAGAGAGAGAGAGAGAGAGAGAGAGAGAGAGAGAGAGAGAGAGAGAGAGAGAATCACCAAGCAGAATGATGATATCCAGCTCAGGATCCTGGGTGTGCCAAGCCCATACTCACAAGATGTGAGCCCCTGAGGTTATGCGGTACTTTGCATTTATGAACGTTAAATTTCAGTTGTCACTTCTTAGCCCATCTTCCCAACTTTTCTAGGTTCTCTTGCATAACCATACGGTCATTAAAAAGACTGCCAACCTTTGTATCATCTGCAAACTTGGACATTAAGCGTGATATACCTTCATCAATATCATTGATAAATATACAAAACAAAAATGAGCCCAACACCGAACCCTGGGGAACACCACTAACAACATTAGTCCACGAAGAGCAGTGTCCATTGATTATCACTCTCTGTATTCTCCGACTCAACCATCCGTTTATCCATTGTAGCAACTTGCCTTTAATGTCATACTGCTCCAATTTGTACAGTAGTCTACCATGTGCAACAGTATCAAAAACATTCGTGAAAACCCAGGTATATGATATCAAAATTAATTTTTGCATCCAGTTCCCTTGTAACCACAACATAGTATCTAATGAAATTGGTCAGACAAGGCTTTCTCTTAACAAACCCATGCTGTATCTGAATTATAACTATAACTTCATATTGTAAAGTTATACTTCATAACTGGGTTGTCGCTTATTGCAACACCAAGGTACCTATCCATCCACCGATGATAGGCCAAATACCTTGAAACGGCCGTTGGTGGTGGTGGTATCTACTGAGGATAAGCAACAGTAGTCTTCACCATTGGTGAAGCGTTGCTTATTCCACGTAGTGAAATATCAGGCAACTCGTTGTGAAGGTATTCGCAGTATGAGATATGATAGGGCGGGTGTGTACATGATAAGCAAAAGTCTACTCCTGATGAGTGTTATAGTATTTGAAAGAGAATAAAAAAAAAAAAAAAACAGAAATGAAGTAATTAGTGAAAAGTAAAGGTAAAATAAATAGGAAAATAAATGTTGTATTAAGGATAATTGGAAAGTATTTATAATTAAGATCGAATAAAATAGGTAATTGGGCAGAAGAGATTTAACCGAATGATAGATACGCCCATTATGAATGATAGGTATTAATGTTGCAAGTTGAATTATGGTGAACAACATTATCGGTTTTGTTGAATTCAGTGTTATTGATTCAAAAATAATTTGTACTTGGATTTTTAATGCAAAGAGGTAATTTGTAATTGAATTGTTAACGGAAGTGAATTTGAGAACAATAATCGCAGTTATGTGATTAATTGAAGTTGCATTGTAGTGGTGATTTAGTGACAATTTTAAATGATTGAAAGTAAAAATATAACAGATTGGAAAATTAAGTAATTCATTTAGTAGTAATGGTTCACCTTTATTTTTGCTTGTAAATATGCATAAATAGTCTCGTTAATAAATGTTTTGTTATTCCATTTTATGTGCCAGCGTAAATTAGTCATAAAAAAAAGAAAAAAAAGAAAATAGCCTCTTTCCCAGCTCTTGGATCTTCTGATCATATTGAGAACTCATATAACAGTCAGATCGCACTGTGAACCTCAGTGCTTTGAGTGAAATTGTCTCAAAGATAAATAAACAATTGTCAGAAAACAATACTGTACTCAAGTAATGGCTGTATGGAGAGTTACTAAAGAAAAGGATAATAAAAGGAATGGTAAATAATTCAAATCTGCAATAAAAGTTTCTTCTCCGTCATATTCCCCATAGCTACGATCGTTGAAATTTGGGCTGTTGTGCCTGATATTGGTGACTACACATCGCGCAAATTCATTATCTTTTCAAGGAATTCTTTTAATCATCAGTTTCAATTTAATTTAAACCTAATTCTGCTAGTTGTCGTGCTTTTAGTGAGGCTTGGTACACGTTGAAGGCAAAGCTTTTCATGAAATCATTTACAATAGCCGACAAGTGACGAAAGTTTAAAAGAGAACAGTGACGTACCGAGGAAAGAATTTCTGAGGGACACGCAACAGGTTAGATATTTGCTGCTCGGTATGCCTAAATGCAAATGCAAGCATGGAATTATAGTAAAGTATTCCATGATTAATTATTTTAAACTCACCCAGGGGATCTGTTCTTCCTTTTTTTCATGTACGACATGGAAAAATTTCCATTAATCAACAACCAACCTGTTTTTCTCTGGAAGGTCCTAGTTGAGTGAAGAATATTAAATGGATGAATCTTGCGTTTATATCATTGCGTTCTACGAACCCTATCACATTCTTATAGTGATGCCATTCCATGCATTTTTTTCCAATTTTTATGGCTGCTCCTTTTCTTATATATTCAAGAGTACTTATCCTTAGTCAAAATGATGATTCAATGTGCAGCAGTGGGATGTGAGAGATGAATTTAATAAAATATTGTACAATGTAGTATTGGAGATTAGTTGTTGAGCATTGTCTAATGGTAATGGCATAAAGATGAAGCAACACTGTCGTTATTAGTCACGGGGTTTCTCTTTCTCTGCAGCAGTTGAAATCGCTGTGAATTGTGATATTCAATTTTCTTTTCTGACCTGGTAGTACCATTAGGTATCACGTGACATACCTTCACAATCCTTATATGATGTCATCTCCTCTGGCTTTTACACAAAAACGAATGCATGACTGCACCAATGACATATTTGGAGATAGGTGTAAATTAAGCTATTAAAATCTTACCTCTTAACCTGCTGGCGAGTACATACGTATATATACGATTTTCAAGGTCGTTTCCAAGTACTTTAGAAATCTTCCTGTAAATGGTGCCATCTATTTTCTGTGTTTCTAAGTAACTGTTGACAGTTTATAATCGATGGCAGCAAGAACGATTTTAAAATCAGAGGAGTTGGAGATACGCCTGTCAGCCATCGATTTTGACTTACAAAAGCCAAAATGCTCTGTAATCAGATTTGGAAGATCATGAAGGACGTGATACAGAAATAGAAGAAATAGATGTAGCAGATAGTATTACATCAAGGATGAAGGAGGCAATAACGAGTTTTTTTTTACAATATTTTTTACCATATTTTTTAGTTACTATATTTTGCGATTCTTTGTATTTTTTTTAAAGAAATTCTGGTTTGATTTTGAAATAATTTCTAATATTAGCATCTACGCCAAAAATAAGAACAAATTAATATTTTAAAGGCTTTTACGTGCAAAGTCGTTCATTAAAAAAAAAATTAAAAAACTCATTCCTCGGGGACCATGGAAACATTTATTACATTACCTGGAATGTTTATAAATGTTTCCATGTAATGGAAACATTTAATGGAATTCTAGTAAAGTAGAATTCCATTAAATTAATTATTATTAATTAATTAATTAATTAATTAATTAATTATTATTAATGATATATATTAAAATTATATTATTATTAATAATTATATACTAATACTAATAAGGTAATGAATGTTTATAAATGTTTCCATTATATGGAAACATTTATAAACATTCATTACCTTATTAGTTACTAGTTTTTTAATTAATTTAGGAATTAATTAAAATTTTAAAAATTAGGAATTAATTCGCATTTAACTTACGTGATAATTTTCTTAATCAGTAAATTATTCTGTTTTATATTTAATTATATTTTAATAATTCCTTACAGATGTCTAGATAAGCTACTGGATAGTCTTTCCTCCTCTGAAATAGGTATTAATTCGATATCGGGATCATTTGAGCTATTTAAATAAATAAATTCCTGATTTATATCCCACATTACAAATATATGGATTCTGTAATTAAAGTTAATCTACCCCAAAGAATCAGCAATGAAAACTAATCGATGGGAATCAGGTTTGGTCACCCACGACCTCTTCACATTAGGATTTTATCTACATCAACCGAAATTTTTGATTTTTCATAAACTTTTCCTGAACACAAACTGAACACTGTTGAATTACTGCTTGAGAGAGTAACGTAACGAGACATGACAGGGAGATGTCATGTTTCGTTATGTCATGGCTGAGTTAGCATCAATCAAAAAAAGTATTTCGTTAATACTAAGTAGAAATGAAATAATTAAGCCACGTGAGTTGCCACAAATTTAAATTTTATTGTGGAGGAGTTATAGTTTACAATTAGTAAGCAAAATTTCCAAATTGGCTACGTTTCTGGATTCCGTTTTGAATGCTGTCATCATGGCCAATTAGGAAAGAATAAAAGTCAGAATTATGTATAAAAGAGATAATGTATTTTTTTCCTTTATCTGGAAGTTTTCCATGTTTCATTCCTGATTGGTCCAAATAACAGGATTCAACAGAAAATCCAAAAACGCCATATGTTACAGATTATATCGTGTAGGGGTTTAGCTTAGTAATTGCAACCTTTCTCTAAAATAAAATTCAGCTTGTAGCGACTCGCCTGGTTTAATTAGTGACACTTTTACTTGGCATTAATCCTTTAGGAACCATTGCGTGTCTTTCTCTCAACACTTTCAGTCGATTTCTCACAAACTCATGAAAAAATTCGGACACTAATGCAGAATCTTCAGCTCAGCACTGGATGAACAGCGTAAGGGATATTAGGAATCTACCATTGTTGTGCACATGTCCTGTCACAATCCATGACTGGAGTAAACTCGATTTTAACGCAATGGTCTTTGGTAATTGCGATCTGAGAAATCAAATTGCACTATACGTTATATAACGAATGAAATACTTTATTTTAAATCAAAGGCACAGAACTACTAATTTATTAGAATTCAGTGTAAACAAGCAAAAGTCACAAGATTGTAGATCTGGCATATTTGAAACCAAGTTAAGGTAATCTAGAATCAATTTGTTAGCAGATACTGTGAACATCACTGCTAGATGAGAATGATGGACTAAATATTGACGTTGCTATTTTAAAAGTTGATGGACGTATTCATAATTTTTGCAACTTTGTATTTGACCAATCTTCATCATACCATGTCAATACTCGTATTGTGAAGGACTTGGCATTATAGACTTGTAAGGCGTCAATATTTCGACAAACAGTGGCGAAGATAAAGGATTTCCTAGTGCAAGTAACGAAGCGATTTTTAGATTCATGATAGCTTTAATATACTTAAGAAGTAGAGTTCCCATTAAAAATATCTTTATCGATTTTGTCTTAAATTCTTCTAGCCGGACAATCAAAAGAGATTTTACAAAGCTAAGATTTAATAGATTTTATTTTCAAATTCTTAAATGAGGTTAACAAACTTCGGTTTCTTGCGCGATATGAGTGTGTTAGTATTCCTGAGTACAAGAGTCAAAGACGTTAAGAATCAATGATTTGGTTGCGATTTTCAGATAATAAAAAACACATTTTTTATGAACTTTTTCTCGGAGCATCATAAATATTAAAATTAGGGTCTGCGCTGATTTAAAATGATTTTCTTTTGGTCTAATAGATTCGGAAATTTAGAGTTGCAAAGCCGATTCAGACGAAACAATGGTACTTTAGGAACGCTAGTAATGATGCAACAGTGCAGCAGTCCAGGCTGCTTTGAAGGAAACCAATGGCAATAGTTCGCACCTTACAATTTATTTATAGTTAACATTTATTATCATTAAAAAGTAGAGGTTCTTTTAAGAGGCTCACCTCCCTGGGGCAGGTGAAGAGACATTCAAATACACCCCACCCTTTTTTTGCTTCTTTTTTGAGTTGTTTTAACGGATAGAAAGTGGCCTTAAACAACCACTTCTTTTCAAAATTGAATTTTTCGACCATATATTTTGTTTACAATGGTTGAATGTCTGTACAAAAAAGTTAAGAACCCATGTTATGAAACACTTATTTCGTTTAATAATTAAACATTTAGTATATATGCTTTACAATTAATTTGGGGATATAGTTCATAAAGATGTCATATCATTGTACAATTATGTTAGAAATTAAGCATTCTCAAGTCAAAAGCTGGCTGCCGACAGTACACACAGTGTGCTGAAGAAATGGTCGTCCAGAGGTGACGCTGAGTTCAAGAAACAACAGAGTAGGTTTAAAATACTAGCTGACAGGAGCTGACGCATCTTAAAACTATTATAAATAAAGGGACACAATAAACAACAGCGTATTTAGTAGTCACGTGGATTGAACTACGGTCACTAATACTACGTGTACTTGTGCACCTCATGCCTGATCACTCGGTTACGACGTTCTCTCTCTTGCCACAAAGATCTAGAGAATCTGAGTTTGGCATTATGAGTGGTCATAGGCAAACCTGTAAATGTTTCAATGGCACATAGAGAGCCACTCGCCATGAATTTTCACAGAACATGGAACCACGATTGATGCGGCTTACATTGATGTTATGGGTATTTTCGTGTGTCCTTTTGGCAATTTTACGAAAGCTGCTCTTACACCTTCCGACACGACACCGTTTCATGTTCACAAAGAATGAATTGTGAAAGCATAATTTGTACAGCAGTGAGCAGAGAGCTTCGAACTTAACCCAAATGAAGATCATTGGAATGAATTTGGATGCAGAATTAGGCCAAGATACTCTCTTCTCATTTTTAGAACTGACGAATGCTTTTATGGAAGTGTAGCGTTTTTAGAGCTGACAAATGCTTTTATGGAATTTAGCGTTTTTAGAGCTGACAAATGCTTTAATGTAAGTGTAGCGTTTTTATAGCTGACAAATGCTTTAATGGAAAGCCAACCATTGTGGGTTGCATAGTTGGTAGAATCGGCTTCTTCCCCACAGGGGTGGAAGAGACCTGAGTTCGAGTCCCGCCAATGAGGTAAGGAACTTTTACGGACATTTTTCCACAACGTGGCCGAGTTAGTCGGTCTCAGGCGAGGGAAGCATAGTTTTTGATCCCAGAAACTCTGGTTTTTCTCCAGCAAACAGAAAATAGACCAGAGATCACACGCAATTTATAGCCAGTATACACCGAGCAATATAGCCTTAGATGCTGATGCTCCTAAAACCTTACAACAACAACAATACCACCAGCTTTCTTCTAGAAATTAGTAGAACATCTTCCACAAAGGACTGGAAAAATCATTACTGCCAAACATGGGCCAAAACAGTATTAATTTCTTTGAATAAATACATGTTTGTTTATAACTATAAATGTTTAATGACTTCATTACTAGTCATTCTGTTTGTTGATTATGGTATTTTATAAAATACGTGCGAATATCTTTATTCTGCATTTTTGTACACTTGAATTAGTGAGTCATTATTACTCTACTGTATGCGTGTATATCAGATAAAAATAATAATGCTCCACCTCATACGGTAACAAGAAACTAACGACAACAGTTGTATCCCACATCCATTTTATACAGTAAATCACGGAACTTTGGAGAAAGAAGTTGTGTACCGGTTCTACAAACTTATAACCTACTTGTCTGTTTCCACTTAGGAAGAATATACGTAATCCAATGGGAAATAATTTTTTTTTTTTAAGCCATTGGATTAGAATAGAGTGGTGTTATAGATACAGTGTGATATAATTGCAATCCTACTGGAAATGAAGCTTCTGTAGGTTCTTATTTCTGCTTAACGTCATGTAGAAGCTTCATTTACAGCTTATTGAATTGTTTACTGCGGAAAGATGACTTTGAGCAGTATAACATTGAGTTCGCACTACTAATGTGATTGACGCAAACGTTCCACAGACATTTATTTTTCTTAGATTTCTAGGAATGTTTTTATAGAACAAGGGACGCACAACGAATTCGTAAAGATCGGTATAAGAAATCAGTTGCTGGCAGTGACGGTAACAGTTGTGGTCGTCTGTCCTACTTCCATTGAAGTTGTGGTGGTGGTGGTGGTCAACCTGCTTTCCCTGAAGTCCACGAAATCAAGAATGGCATGAATAGCGAAACAAAGCATTGCCAGAAGTCCGAACACCTACAAAGGAAACAGATTTTAGTTAGTAATGCGTTTGAAAATGTTACGGTAAAACCATTTTGCCAAACACTGATTAAGTCTTGCGTACTCTAAGATATAATATCTACAGATAAAGCTAACGGATATAACTTTACAGTTCATGACATGTGTGGCCTACCTTATGACGGGTTAGCAACAGAAACGAAATCTTTCTGGAAGTTAACGTCAAAGACCTTATCGTATTTTATATAACGCTATAAGTTTCTTATCTGTGAAACACGATAACTGTAGGTTTAGATTAGCATTAGGCTAAAAATGCGGTCATTAAATTGAATCTTGTTTACGTTCTTATTGGGCAACTCTAGTAAGCTGATACACATGATGAACTGTGTCATTTTCAAGCATGATAGCTTTCATTGACAAAAAATATAAAATTCCACTAACTTTCATGGGATTACATACGCGGACTAGTCAGAAAAATAAGAATTTTTGGTTATTGAAAGATTATGATGATATTAAATCCCTCTTATCGTAAGGACTATGTTAAGTTCAGACATTGAGTCAAGTAGTAAGAAGAGATGATAAAGGCCATAGGAATGTGGAGTTAGTTATTCTTCTTCAACTACACCCTATATAAGCATTTTCATATTCATATTGGCTTGGAGCATTATAGCCTGAGAGGCTGATGCTCCATAGTACCCTTAAACAAACAAATAAATCATATTTTATTTGTTTTCATTTAAAAATAGATTTTCACGTTTTCTCGTTGTACATGAAAATATATTTTCATGTACAACGAGAAAAGTAAAATTTCAAACGAAGAAAGAATATCATCAACCAGGGTACAGAGTGATTATAATCACTGTCTTCCCCCACCTAATGGACAAGGCCTGGATTTGAATACCGTCATGGAATACCGCAAGGAATTTTTATGGACTTTTTCCACATGTGGCCTAGTTAGTCGGTTTCGGCTGAGTGGTTGTTTACCTGATTTTAATTCCTGAAAACTGAGTTTTTCTTCCATCACACAAACATATCGACCAGAGAATTCACCCAGTTACAGTCGACATATTGATTCCTCAGATATATTGTTGTTTTGGTGCTGACCGCTAACTGATGTGAAATATTGTTTTAACCTTTGAGTAAACTTAATAAATGGATTTGGGATTTTTTAGACTAGACTAGTATTTCTCAAAGTTTTTTTTTTTTTAAATCACTTCTATTCAGAGAGTATAAGTAATGATCACCCTCTATCCAGTCAAACTGTTTTACTAATGGTGATTATTGGTCAATTTTCAGGATGAAAAACTCGAACTTCTGTATGGATAAAAAATAAAAATAAGAAACGCACAATGCTCAACTTGACTATAATGTGAAATAAAAGTCGACAAATTCTTTTCTGGGCGGGAATTGCACTCACACGTTTTAACAAGTTGTGGAAATAGGATTTTAGCTGCTATTCCAGTCATGAGGGAAGAAATTTCGACAATTTTAACTAAAGACTTACAGTTCATTCGAACAATCTGGTGAATCTGGAAAAACGTTAATTTTTGTATTAATATTCTTCTTTATCTTTCCATTATAAAAAGTACAAAGTGTTATTTGGAAAAATTAAATAAAATGTATTTTTATTTTTTTATTTTGTTCCAAATTTGAAAAAAATCCTTACTCATACAAAAAAAGTATGTTGATTTTAAAATCAGCGTAGAAAACCTAGGTGAGGTAATAAACATAGAGTAATAAATTAGAATTAAATATCTTTGGGATCTTGACGGCTACAATGAGAGACAGAAAAAAAAGAAGACGACCGAGCTCTTGAGCATTATAACAACTTTTAGAAAATACTTGCAGAATGATGTCATCAAAGCCCATGGAGTCATGCTAATCATTAAACATTTATTCTTTCTGACCAGAATTTTTTTTTTTTTTTTTTTAGTGTCCTAATACATGTTGGGGAGGACAGTGTATTTGTCTTTCGTGTGAATCTCTAGCCAAATAACTTCCACGACTCTTTAAGGATAAACGGTACCTATAACTTTCATATACAGTAAATATTTTCCGTAATGTGGTTTAGATTTTTCATCCCCAAAACATAATTTGAGACACACGTAATTTACTGGCACAATACACATGCTGCCATCATTATCTTAGTGACTGATTTGGATAAAATGGATTATTACAGGATGTAAGAGTGATGTCTGTTATAGAAAACGAATGACGCACGAATTTTATATGGTTCTTTTTCCAAAAAATGATAATAATGTGACTTGAATTAGAATATTTCCAAATAAACAAACAGCTTAACTGATATCTGAAAGTATTAGAGTACTTCCTTACGTAATAATATGGTGAGACACCAAGTTAAATAAAACGCATTAAGTAATTTGTAAATGTCTCCTTATTCTAAAACCTGAATCTATTACGTTAAATTCAACATCTAAATATTCCACGTTGCTAAGATTCACTCCTTGAAAAAGATAAATTCTCTTATATTAAGAAGGCATTACGTGGTGCTTAAAGAATGATTAAAAGAAGTAAACACACTTTGACACAACGACATATTATTGATTCTTCTTCTTCAGTGTGCCGTCTCTTTGCAGAAGTTGGCTGTCATCTTCGCAATGACGAACTTGAGAGAGAAGCCCGAAACAAACCCTCGTTACTCTAATCATACCACTCTCTGAGGTTTGCTAACCAAGATTTCCATCGTTTCCCTCGAGGTATTTTTCCATTGATCTTGCCCTGGATTATCAATAGCAATATCTTATATTTGTCATTCCTTATGAAATGTCCTAAATATTTTAATTTCCTCTCCTTAATGGTGTTAGTTATTTCTGTATTTTTCTTCATTCATCTCATGATCTCACCATTCTTTATCTTATCAGTCCATGACACTCTTAACATTCATCTGTAACACCACATATAAATTAATCTGGGTCTTCTTTGTCAGTGTCCAAGCCTCAGCTCCATAAAGGAGGACAGAAAAGACAAAACATCTGAATATTCTTGTTCCTTCAAGAACAAGAATACTGAGAATAGGAACAGGAACATCTCAATATTCTTGTTCTTATTATTGATTAGATTTAGTTTATTTGTAGCAATTCGCTAGTTGCACAATTAAAAAAGTGTAAAATGACAACGGAAATGTTATATTTCATAAATAATTCTTGGTTTCGTAGAGAATTTAGAATCGTCGCCATAAAAACGACGGTTCAGTGAGGAGGACGAATAGCTGGTAATTTAAATTATTCAATATTATCAATAAATTAAAGTGCATACAACACATGACAAAGTCTGTTATTACTTAAACTATGAGATCACTAACGCATCATTTCTTATAGTCCTCCTTAATGCTCAAACTATTAGCCTAGATCTCCGCGTAATTTGGAACCAGTTTTCACTCAAATATCTAGTGAGGGGGGATGTCGTAATTAATTCGCACCTTTTATTATTTGCCTGAACAGAAATGGAATAAATTTTGGTGCAGATCATACAGATTTAAACATCTTTCATGCAGTGATTGCGCCAATCCAGGTCTTCAGATCTAGCACTCTCACATCTGCTTCTTAAAGGCACTGGGCCAATACTTCCACGCTATTCTGGACTCAGAATATTTGCTGTTCTGAAACAGCCCAGGAAATAGCAAAGCTAAATCAACAAATGGTGCTGATATATGTAGCCTTTAAAGTTTATTATCCAGGATAATGTCGGTGTTGATGTAGTAACAGTTGCTATGTCGACTGGTTGGTTGGTATTCGCCCATTCTACCATTTTAATAAAAGCAGACAGACATTTTCACTCCTAATATACCTTAAATAACATCGAATATATTATTTATGAAAGAGAATGTTGTTGAAAAAGAAATTAATACAAATCCGCGAAACCTAAGTGGGAGGAGGACAGAGAGAGAGAGAGACAGAGGGAAAGCCATTAATCAAACAAGCAGAACACGAAAACTAGTGACCCAGTAACTCAAGTAGTAGCACATTATCAAAAATTAATTTCATTCAGTTCTATGACCGGGTTATCTTATACGTGATAAGCATACTCACCCCTGCAATTTTGGCAGCTGCGTTTGAATTTGCGTGTTGACAGAAGGCAGTAAAGCTGAGTATGGAGGCAATGAGGTAGAAAAGTGTGACGAAGCTGTCATTCACCAAAAGCTGCAAAGAAAAATATTTGTCATTACTTCACACATAAAGTAACCCACTAGACAAATTAGGTTGGGTTCAGTTATAAAACATTAAAATGAATAAATAATTAACTATCATAGTTAATTATTTCGAAATGGAAATGGGCAAGCAGATGAAGAACGTTAAAAGTATATTCAGATATTTTCGCCTGTGGGTTCGAGTCCATTGGCTGAAATTGTGACCAACCATAACTGAAAAATGTCAAACTATATATAAATAAATAAAAATGTGTTCATTTTTCGAAACATTTTTAAGCGCATCATGTAATAAATTTACCAAAGACACTCGGAAGCAAACTGCGCAATGTTTTTTTGGTCTAAAAACTAGGAAACCAACTACAAAATCTCGGCACATACACAGTTTGCGATTCTAGCTGGCTCGAAACTTATTCTAAATATCACAGCTCAACGATAGCTGAATACAGTATACTTGTCAACGCAACACAATCAATGTCTACGTGTCCCAAACATGTTTAAACACATTGAAACTTGTTTAATTCTTGTGCGTCCATTTACAATCTCTAACAATTTAACACAGCGGAATTTTGCGTGCACCTATTCATTCAAGGTTCTTATTTATGCTCAAATAATAAAAAAAAAAAAAATATTTTATAGATAAATATCACATTATTTATAAACTTTATAAAAAGTAGTTTTTTCCAGATGGGTTTCCAAGTGCTTTGTTGGAGTAAAATATTTGATCTTTTCATAATGTTTGGTATAAACAGGTATGGAATAGAGCTAAAGATCTAATTTACACTAAGCAAATAAGTAATGCCAGCAACATAAAACTGGTGCCAAGTCAATATGACGGAGAGGAGTGAAAGCGAGAGAGAGAGAGTGAGTGAGACCTTACCTTTCTTTCTTTTCAACCTCTACTTGATTGTCTTGTAGGCATAATGCCAAAAGTTTGAGGCTCTTCTTTACTAAAGCCAATTTAAAATTCTAGAAGACAAGTATTCAAGGTCACTTTGATGAATGAATTACTCGTGCGGACAACTTAACATAGATCTTTCTTACTGAGAGCTTGACTTTTCCGTTTTGACTCTTATGGTTATACTTTCCACAAACGATCCCCATTAATTCCCATTTATACGAAGTTATCCAATTAAAATACAGTTCACTTTGCAATCATCCAATTAAAATGCAATCCGGATTGCAATACAAGAAATTTTTTACAGATATATAAGTTAGTGCAAATGCATCATGTCTATACGCAAAAAATTAACAGAAGTTATTATAGTGGCATCGTTTTATTACATCCATATTGTGAATGCCTTTACAACGAGTTGCCTATTCGGTTATACTTCGAATAAGTAAGCTTCCCCTATTTTTACTTATTTTCTGTGGATACCACCACTACCCAGACTGCCGGTTGGGGGATATTTGGCCCTTCATCGGTGGGTGGGTAAGTACCCTGATGGTATAACAGCTAAGGGCCCAGATGGGAAAATAAGTCCACCATATGAAATATTATTAAGTAATAAATCAATAAACACCATTCGGCATCTCTCATATTGTGGAGTTCTTTTCACAACTGGGTCATTAGCTGTTATACACCATTAGGGTACCTACTCACCCATCAGTGAAGGACCAAATAAAACGGCCATTTTGGTGGTATCCACTGAGACTGAGAATAGGTAACATAATAGGTCTTCGCTATTGGAAAAGCTTTACTTATTCCAAGTATAAATTAGTGGTTAATGAGTCAGTCTGAGTGAAATGGATGTGATTCCTTTCCGTTGTTTCAGGGTAAATTTTGGTCTCCTACCACCCTTCTTCTTTCCACTAGCTCCTAAGCTTTTCTCCAACTCTTAGGAGCCTGTAGGTTAAAGAGCATTGCATTCCTACATATATATACTCTGAAACGGCCGTCTGGGTGTGGTATCCACTGAGAATAATTAATAATAGCATTTTCCCCGAACAATGATACCTGCAATTGATCCTGAACGTCTTTTGACATTGGAAAAAAAATATTTAGATTTTTTACGTTCTTCTCGGGGAAAAACCCATATTAAGTACTGACTAATAAATGCTACACTACTTTTCAAACACCTGCTGTCACAATGAAACTGTCTTCTGTTACTTGTATAAAAATATCTCTGTATTCGATTCATCATGTGCCATGTTTTTATATTTACCCTAGTATCCTGGAATTACACAATAAATGGATAAACCTGCCTAATAATTATTACGTGTTAATTATTTTATATATGCTGAGAGTCCACTTTATTAGTTTTATGTAGAACCAATAAAGTTACATCATAAAGTAACTCATGAACATTCTTCTTCGGGAGAAATCCTTTGGATTGGAGTGCAGATATAATCAAAATTTCAGTGGCTGCCATCTTGTTTCTCAATGGTGGCGGATCAAAATAAAAAAATACAGGTATTTTGGCTGGACAAACGAATGTAACTGAAGAAACAAAAATATTCGCAGACTATCCAACTCACACACGCAAAATATTTAAATTATTAAAACTCCATTTAAATATTTTTATTCTAAAATTGTTAGTTATGCCAATCCCTTTGGGGACAGTTTTTTATTTTATATGCTCTTCCCTTCGGAAGCAGTATTCGCTGGTCTCCAGTTTATTAGAGATGGGATTTTCACCTGATCGTACCCAGATTTGAGCTTTCTGCGTACGGGAACTGCTCGTATCCACTGGTATTACCCTATCTCCAGTGGATGCGGGATTCTTTATGGTCTTCACCCTGTGTTCACCACTACGTGAATACAGGGAACTGCTGCACCCATACGACTTGCGCTTCTTCCTATGGGTGCTGGTAATAATACATTTAGTATAGTATTTGTACAGTCGTGGCCCGCCTCCTCGTGGCATGGACGGGTACTGGGAAGCAGCCTTCCTGGTAGCTAAGTGGCCAGAAATAACTAAACAAAAACACACACACACACACTGCGCAAACATAGCACTACACTCATTTCTGGCCATTGTACAGAGTTTTGTATATCATCACAGAGAACCGCGGGGGAGTTAAACTAACGTTCAGGGACCGCCTTACATAAGACAAAACACATGTCCACATATCACACACACGCAAGCAGTGTCAGTAAAAGTAACGCCATGCGATTTTGCCTTGGGTATAAATTGAAAATAACCCTACAACGATACTAATAAAGGTAATCAAAAACTTAATTATTAGTTAATTCGTAATAAAATTAATAACAGTCAATAAGAATAGTTTTAATCAATCGTTGCTAATAATTAATAATAATAACAGCTTTACTTAAATGTTATTAATAATTATTAATTTTATATTAAATAAATACTATAGATAATGTGTTTACATCAATTGTCTAGGATTTTTAAACCTAGAAATTATTATGTGCATTCTCTATTTGACATATATGGAGATTTGTCATAGATGATACTTGAACCAGTAATTATATATCAGTAATTATAATATAATTACTGATCATTGAATAATTATAATATTAGTAAAAGCTATCAGAAATTATATAATATTACAAAGGAAAGTCGTAAATATCCTATTCACACACATAAACTGGAAAGTTTATTTTGATGGCAGTTTCTCAGTATTTATTTACCTTCTGTGTTATTTTTTTTTTTCATACGGAAGGTGAGGGAGGTTCAAGGAAAAAAATAATAAAAACTAAATAAATGGAAGCAAACAAGGAAATGTTCGGCAGTGAGAACAAAAATGTTCCAGATACCATCCTCGCAAGTCGCCTCTTTTTAGCCCACTTCAAGGAAACTTCTTCACAGGCCGCCAACCTATATATAGCGGGGAAAGGGAGGGAGAAGTTTGGTGGAAAGTGCTGATTAAGTGAAGTACACTCACAGTAAGGGGAAAGTTGATCCTTGCGCTAAGGCGCTTCTGCAGTCGGAGGAGGCAGATCAGCAGTATTAAGAGCGCCAGGATAAAGGACACGGAGGCAACGAAGAGGAAAAACCGAAAACGATCCCGATAAATAAGCCAACAACCAGTAGCGCATTCGATACAGATGATCCCAAGTATAGCCAGAACCTGAAAGATAAACACAATTAAACAATAAAAACCGAGAATGTCAAGTCTAGAATTAATGTTATGCTATTGTTAAAGATATCTGAATTCAACGAGAAGATTCGCGGATGCCAATAAGGTGCTGTGGATTTGGAATGTTCATGAGTGGATGTGTCATACAGCGTCACGTGAGTGAGGAGAATAAGTTTTCCTACCGTGAGTTAAAATGATGAGCCACTTTTGGGGTGAAAGAACTTGAGAAATAACCTCAGCAACGCTATTGTCTTCCTGCTACGTAGGAGGACAAGATTCTGCTAAATGAACACCAGGACACCAGATAGAGTATTACGCGAAGGTCGTTTAGTTTACAGGTTATTAATAATCAGGCCAACCAGGGCTTCTTGACAATGGACGAAAACTGTCATATTACGGCCACCCGAGAATTACCTCATCTACCCACGTGTATTATATTCATGAACTGCCATGTTCTTTGGCCAGTTTGTTTGTTTCATGGACGATAAACCATAGTTTCCCGGAATAAATACATTT
Source organism: Mastigoproctus giganteus (assembly GCF_048544385.1). Lineage (NCBI taxonomy): Eukaryota > Metazoa > Arthropoda > Arachnida > Uropygi > Thelyphonidae > Mastigoproctus > Mastigoproctus giganteus. The sequence goes on along the minus strand of NC_143576.1, from coordinate 194,314,795 downwards.
TCTATCCACGCCTAAGACCGACTAACTAAGACGCGGAGTGAAAAAAAGCCCATAAAAGTTCCTAGTTTCATTAACGAAATTCGAACCTGGGTTTTTTTCCACCCGGTGTTTGGAGGAAGATGATAATAACCACTGTGCTACCAGGGCGGACTAGGTAACGTACAGGTCTACGTTGTGAAAGTCTCTAGTTTGAACATAGGGTACCTCATAAATACAGTCTGTTCAGTTGGTGGATGTGTTAAGGGTAGCTGGTCAATCCGCTCTTTGATTTAGAACAATTTAAGTTGCTGACAGTTCTCATTATAGTTAGAATTAACGGTTCCAAATGGAGGAAGGCAACACCTGAATATTTTTGGCTTTCAAATTGCTGTTTTTGTTTTTTGAGAAGTATAAATTGTTGTTCATTCAAAAATAGGCAACCAAACTGGATGGGAACAGGAGGTAAAAGAATGTTTTCAGTGTCCATGGCTTGGGATGTCCATTCTCTTCGGTTAAATTTCTCAGTATTATATGAACCTACACATTGAGCATTAATTTATGTGCTGTAGCGTAGAGATCAAGATCCATGACTACCCGCTAGATTTCGAGCATTTAAGCCACACTAAGCACAGCCAATATCAAAGAACACCATTTACAGATCACAGAAAAGTTGAAATGCCATAACAGCATCGTCATCAGCATTTGCAGTTCGAGAGAAAGAGCCGACTGACGTGATGAATGACGTTGTATAGTCTAGTAATGAATTCCAATTCTATTTGGGAGCTAGCGACAAGCACATTCACGTCAAGAGACACACTGATGACAGGGTTATTCACCCCGCATTAGGAAGAATCATATCGTGCCAAAGGGGCGGTTAAAGCATCCTGTGTCTGTCTTCATCTCTCTTCTACCCTCTGGCGGCCGGTAATGGTTGAATAGAGGTTCTCTTAGGACCATAATCTACCACGCTGGTCCAGTGCAGGTTGGCATATCGACCGTATTTAGCAGTAAGGGGCTTGAACCCCTGTCTACTCCAAAGAGCGTATGGAGTCAGTTCCGAATAAATAGGTGCAACTAAATAATAACAGATTTAGTTTATTTAAAAATTTCTGTCATTTTTAATAGTGTTTAAACTGGTTTTTTTTTTTTTAAATATACTACTTAAGTAGTCTTTCTAACAAAGGAACAGTTTTTCTTCAGAGCTGTGACTGAATAATAGCAATTCGCAAAATAAAAATAGGTCTAAAGGTTTAAAGCCAATGAGAAACTTTTAAAAAAATTCAAGATTCAAAATTAAACTTTTAAAACATTCAAGATTGATAGATATTTTAGAAATAATGAACACTTCAACCTGCGTAGGTGGTAATCAGCCTTTAATTTCTTAAAGAATTAGAGATTCGTGGTATTTCCTGTACCACTTCTTAAGTGGCTCCAAATACAGCAGAACTAGTAAATTATGGTGCCTTCATTTACATGGAGTTGTTAATTTGTACACATATTTCTTATTTTTTAATATTTAGCCTACAGTAATTATATGCAGATCCTGAATTGGTAATAAATCCTTCAGTAATTATATGCGTAATAGATCCTTTAGTAATTATATGAAATATATCCTGAATTCAGGATCTATTGTGCATATAATTCAGGATCTGTTACGCATAAAATTACCAAGGGATCTATTAATTGAAGTTTGTTAACAAGTAATAAATATGTAATCGAATATGTAACTCTATATATAAATGAAATTAACGTAATTTACCAGTTATGCTGTTTTTGTAGTTAGGGAAGAAGTGGTACAGGAAGTACCACGAAACGTCTGAGAATAATCTGTAATTCTTTAAGAAATTAAAGGCAGATTACACTCCATTTAGATTGAAGTGCTCATTATTTCACAAATTTCCATTTCTTGATATATATGCGTTCCATGCGGCTAAAAGAATATTTAACATAGTTTTATTTATTAATTTCAACAAAATGTGCACATATATAATGTTGTTGTTGTAGGATTTAGGAGCGTTAGCGACTAAGGCTATATTGCTCTGTGTATATTGTCTAAATTGGTGTATTCTGAGGTCGATTTTCTGTTTGCTGGACAAAAACTAGAGTTTCCGGGAGAAAAACCATGCTATCCTCGCCTGAGACCAACGAACTCAGCCAGTTGTGAAAAAGTTGTAAAAATTCTTCATGTCATCGATGGGACTCGAACTAAGGTCGTTTCACACCCGCTGTGGGGGAGGACGGCGATTCTATCAACTGTGCTGCCCACGAGGGGTCCTCCATATATAATGTACAAAACATTATGGATCATAATGATCAATGCTGCCATTAGTTGACCTTTATATATATATACACTCAGTGATCATTGGATTGTGACCACCTACCTAATACCGTGTTGGGCCACCGTTACGGATAAAGCTGCTATTAGCCTAGGCATTGACTCCACTAGACGCCTGAAGACGTCCCTAGATATCTGCAGCCACTCTGCCTTCAAGGCTTTCCACAGTGTCGGAATAAATGACGGTTGCGTGTCCATACGCCTCATTTCCCTTTCTAAAACATGCCACAGGTGTTCAATTGGATGTGGTCTGGCGAATGTGTAGGCTAACCAAGATGGGTGATATCTTCACTGGTCGTCGAATCACTCGTGCACAGTGGGGGCCCTGACAAAGTCATTATCGTTTTGAAAGATCTCGTTTCTGTCCAGGGTGAAAATGTAACATGGTGTGGTGCACATGGTCTCCTAAGATCCCGGTAGACCGCACCAGTGAAACATTGGTCCATACTTACTAGGGGTCCTATTTCTTTCCAGCAAAATATGCCCCATATTAAGCAACCATCGCCATCTGCCTGGATAGTGAGCACCATGCACGATGGGTTCGTGGACCTGTGGTGCTCGCGCCACACACGAAGACATCCTTCGGCGTGTTGAACCAGGTATTTAGACTCATCCGACCAGTACACTCGTTTCCATTCCTCCAATATCCAACCGGTGTTTCGTTGACGGCGAATGTTGGCACCACAACATTCGCCGTCGACGATGATCAGGGGGTGAGGAGAGGGGATGTCTCTTAGGTCATCTGCTGTGGTACCCTAGACGTCTAATTGTGCGGCGCATCGTCATTTGGGATATTATACTGCGATGCCAACTGTCGCACAGTGACCTGTCGTTGAGCATGTACAATGCACTTCACCCTTCGCTTACCACGAACATCTACCTTGCATAATCCTTTACAGTTCTGTCGGCGGGAGGTGATGTTGACCCGTTCGACACCATTCTTTGTGCACCTTAACCACAGCGGCAGTGAGCAACTGACAAGACGTGTCGTTTCTGATATAGAAGCACTTGACGCACGAGCTCCCACAGTCATGTCCATTTGAAACTCCGTGATATCTTTACTACGTCCCATAACGGCTACTTTGTTACTTTGATCTGAAGCTGTTCGGCTTTTTGTATTATATTAGGATCACCTGGAAATTACCTTTCAACTACCCATGTGTATTATGTGTGTAAATTGCGTACGTTCTCTGGTCGATTTGTCTTTTTTGCTGGACGAAAAACCCCAGTTTTTCTGGGGAGTGAGAACTTGCTATTTTCACATGGGGCCGACTAACTCAGCCACGGAGTGAAAAAAGCTCACTAAAGTTCCTCGCGTCATCGATGGGATTCGAACCCGGGCTTTTTTCACCATGTTACTCTCGCCTAACGGTGACGATACCACTGGGCTTCCCGCGCAGATCGGCTTTTTGTATTGCATACTATGCAGCATACGGATGGGGCGGTCACAATTCAGTGTTCACTGAGTGTACAGTACTTCGATTAATCCATAACTGATAGCTTATAGAATATTCCATCGATGGGCATAGGGAACGCATGTTTGAGTTAGCGCATTGTGCCATTTCAATAAATAACCACAAATTTTCAAATACCATTAATGCTGACATGCAATCGTTTTTTTTTTTTAGAAATTTCATTTTTGTGAGAAATATTTCATGAAAAATCCGTCTATTCGGAGTCGAGTTGTTACATGCGGACGGACGAACTGACTGACAAACAGGTCTTATATGAAAGCTTACGGTATATAATAGAAGTATACAACATGTGAAATTCTTTCATTATTAAATTATGAAACTCGCACTTGGGTTACTTAATTGACTAACTTTGAAAAAAATAGAAATTCCCGTGCATTGTTTATGAGGATACAAAGAAGACTAAAACACCTTTTCAATTTTTAAAATATTAAATCCCTAAAATATGTATTCGAACGAATTTCTGATACTTACAGCTTGACAACAACGTAAGATGCCTCTCGCGTCTTTGATATATGCTCTGTCTATTCCTCCTGTGTCTGCCATACTGCCACTTGTTTTTTGGTCCGGGACTTACCTATTGGTCCTCTACAAAAGATAAAGCTAATTTAATATAAACAATAGACTATTTAGTAGTGCTATATAAAAATGACAAAAGGTGGTTACAGATAATAATGCACGGGGTGCAATTTATGACATTTTATTTTAATATTAGCAATTTCTAAAATAAAACGAATTTTATTAAGACAATTTACCCAAGGTACCTGTATCATCCACAATTATCCTCATTATAACCACAATGAGTTTTTCGGATTTTTTATAATACTCTACCAGCGAATTATTAACTTTATACATTTCATAACACCCTACCAATTATTACACTAGGAGGGATGGGCAAAGAAATAATAATTGTGTCAGGTTTTGCACACGAAAATCTATCAATTGAATTGGAAGTTAGGAAAAAAAAATAATTGCTGGATTTCTATTAGTCCGATTTCAATAAAATTTGGAATAGCTCAACAAATTTTTTAAAAGGCTAAAATATAATATTTCATGAAAATCCATCTACCGGGAGTCGAGTTGTTACATGCGGATGGACGGACGGATATAATAACAAAACAAAAATAAAGTTGAAAGTTATTTGAAAGTTATCTTGGCAAACAGGTTGTTCATTTCCCAGTCTGAGACTAGTTCACCTTAGTATAAGCTACAAATAATTCACAGGCTACAATTTCTAATCTTACATGACCCGAAAGAAGATCAGTACGTTGTATCTTCTTAATAACAAATAGCGAAAGTTATCAGTGATCTATTATGGTTATTATTGTATTAAAACCACTCTTATACCACGTGAAAATTAATAATAAAGTTTATTAGGCTGTTTGCCTACATTACTATACATTAAGATGACGTTTCTGGTATCTTACAGATACCCATCATCAAGATACCCAAAACGTCAGCTTAATGTATAGTAATGTAGTCAAACAGCCTAATAAACTATATTATTAATTTTCATGTGGTATTAGAGTGGTTTTAATGTAATAATAACCTTAATGGAAAACAACCACGTAGCGTCCTTGTCTAACTATATTATCAGTGATCTATTAGTTTTCGATTTAAATTAGTAACTTGCAGTTATTCGATGTTGCAGATATTAGGCTAATTATTATTTTTAAATGAGAAAGTGAAACAAATACTGTGATGAGAGCATAACAATGTTTTACAAAGTCAGGAATTTATATGGTAGTTCAGAAGCCTGTTGACAGAAAGGTAAAACAAAAACGAAAGACAAAAGATTGATAATTAAAGTGATAATATCGAATATGAAAGCTATTTTCAATAAACAGTGTCCTACTGATATAGAGTATTTTAGTAAGCCGCAGGTTTTGTTTACTGAATGGGACACTGCACTAAGCTGTAATATGTCAGCAGCCTTTTACACAGTCCTTGGCTTATGTTTAGCGTTGACGTCACGAATTTAACCTCAGAGAGAGAGAGAGAGAGAGAGAGAGAGAGAGAGAGAGAGAGAGAGAGAGAGAGAGATGGATTCTTAACTGTCAGTTCTAAATACAGAAGGTTCTTGCTGCCAAGTGTAATAAACCGTAGACAGAAAAGAAAGAAGGCTGTAAGATATCAATAAAATATTTAATTCATCTTCTTAGAGATTTGGGGGAACAAACGAAAGGATGAATAAAATAATTCTAAAGCCTACAAACGAAAAAGTAGAAGATCAAGAACAGATAGATCGAGACCAGAATAGGCAAACTGATCTGATACCTTAGAGAGGGAAAAGTACTGAAAGAACACGCCATTTCTGGCTTAACCACAGTGGATCTGACTTCACAATGCCCACCTGCCCACCTATGAGACTGCAATCAGAGCCGAAACACGGGTCTGGGTAATGGTATACACTTCAAATAAAAAGCATCAGTATAAAAGGCAGTGCTCCATTGAACCGGTGGCTTTTATTTAGAATAGTGACCAAGGCAACTCATAGCAAAGTTTCTCCACGATATCAGATCAATGCACTAAGTAGCAAACCCACTTGTTATGAGCATAAAGATACAATGCCCGTCATGTACAATAACTACATAGCATGAAACTTTTGCCACAGACTGAACTATGTGTATAGATGCAAAGTTTTTCACCTTTTTTTGTGTCTCACGGTGCTGATGGGTGTCTTTCTGTGCTCTGAAGCACTCTCTTTGATGGTATAGTAATTTGGCCACTTGTCAGTCCTTTGGAGAGATCTGGGTTCGAACGAATTCGAACCTCTGCCGAATCTTCTTCCTTTCTTTATCTCTTTCTCTTCTCTCTCTGACTGAACGAGAACAGTGTGTTTCTAATTCCTTCGATTTATCTCTAAAATTAAGATAAATCTATAAATACAGCGGCTTATCCAATATGAATGTTTCCTGGAGTTAATTGTAACTTGTTACAAATGTTATTGTTGATGTTATTGTAGTAGGGTTCTAAGAGTATCAGCGGCTAACCGTGTATATTTTCTGTAAATTGCGTGTGTTCTGAGGTCGATTTTCTATTTTGCTGGACGAAAAACCTGTTTCCGAGAGGAAAAAAAACATTGTGAAAAAAATCCTAAAAATTCCTCCCGTCGTCGACTGGATTCAACTCAGGTTTTTCCACCCGCTGTGGGGAAGGAAGGCGATCCTACGAACGACAAATGTTATCACTGTCCTAACGACGCCATTAATGAAAAATTAAATAAATACTGCAGCATGTTAAAAAATACTAAATAAAACAAATTAACTAAGTACGTATTAAAAGAGGAATAAATTCAACTTCTTTTAATGTAGTGGTAACAAATAGCAATTAAAAAAAATTCCAAAACAGAATTTTACTATTTTTTTTGTTGAAACTGTACGTTATAATCTACAGAACACACACAACTTGCAACTTCAAGCACATTCCTTTCGTTTCATAGACCACAACATAAGAGTACGATGTTCAAAAATCTTTTGGTTACTGTATACTCAAAGCCTATATTCCAAAATTTAAGGACAAGGAACAAATGCTCTGAAGAGATAACAATACCGTTGAAACAAGTATCATGCTGACATAAACCAAAAGCTAGTCCAGGAATGGGCACAAAGCAGGCTTGTCTAAATGACTGAAAATCTTCTCTCCCACAGGAGTGCAGGCTACCTAAACCACATACGAAAGCTATCGATTTATCTATAGAGAACCTTATTGATATCATTAAACAAATTACTAAAAAAGCTACAGTGGGTCTAGATGGATTTTAACTTTCTCATAATTAAAATAAGCAGCACATATACATTAGACCTTCCTCATATCTTCAAACGAATACTACAAACTGGAATCGTCCCAACAATTTAGAGATCCTATCATGTCAAGCCTATTCCAAAGATTAAGAAGCAAAAATCTCCTAAAGACCTGTGACCAATCTCCGTAAACTGTTCTCTACTCAAAATATTTAAAAAAGTGATTTAGTCAGCAATAGATCAGCACTGCTTTGGTTACAAATCCGAGTATCTATATACCGACATCCATAAAAGATCAACAACTATCAATCTTTTAGATATCCTCTTCGGAGTACAACAGATCTCAGACTGACATTATCTTCCTGAACATAAAACAGGCACATGACAGAATATACCTGTCAGCTCTTTTTGCCATACTCAAATGCTACTTCAGTTTGTCAAGAAATACTGCAAATTTTGGAGTCAATCTTACTTTCAAGACACTTGTCAGTTTTTCCACAGCAACTTCCAGGTAATGTTCGAAGTCACCAGAGGAATCCCACGAAATATTCAACAAATTAATCACAGATTCATCAGCTGATAATTTTGTTTAACCTTCAGATTATGTATATAATTTAAAAATTTCGTAATTTCAACTTTTTGTATATAAGTGAACTTTGTGTAAATTCTCGGTTTGAGCCCGTATGTATTCTACTTATAACCGTTGCACATGCGGTACCTGGCACCTCAGATTGTAAATAATACACGATCCTGCCACATAGCCGTTCCGGGGTGGTCCCCATTTCGTGGATAAATAAACAGAAAATAAGAATCAAGTATGAGGTCGTGACATTCCAAAATAAAGAACAATTAATTTCGTGTAAGGAAGTATTTTATTCGTAGTACACTTCGATAAAAGTCATGGCCCTTGCCCTGAACACAAGACATCAATGCTTTATCAGGAAAAGTAATGCCTTTTTATGGTAACTTCAGTATGTTTAGTCCAGTATAGAGACATGAACTGAATTACTTTTTGAAACACAATCGTAATTACAAACTAAAGTATATAGCAGTCGGTTGAAAATGACAGTGATCTTTCTTGATATCAGATAACTGGTTGGCTGCGTATAAGGCGACAAAATCTTAAACAAATCAATGTTATTCGCCAAACACACAAATAATGTAGTGTCAATTAGTCCTGTCAAGCCCATCTTATCTTCCGTTATCCACGACCTACACAAATTTGGACCGTTGACAGGTTTATCATCGAAAATACTAGTCTCAAATAGTTTCCTCATCTGCGTGCCCTCAATGTGCGCGCATTAGGGAGATCCGTGCATGTCAGTCTCAGCTAACCAAGACTTGTCCACTTAATAGGCAGGATGTGGTGGTGACATTCTATAGAACAATGTTGCTTAATATTTTAAAAGACCAAAATTCAATAACAATTTTTCAATGGCTATTTCAAATAAATAAATTAACTGTGGAACTGAAACTTAGCGAGAGAATAAAATAAGTATCCGCTAGGGGGAGATTTATTCCCAAATGAAAACTGTTTCTTGGCCTAACTTTTCGCATATTTAAAAATAAGTAAATTTAACCAAAAGGTACCATCACAAACATCGAATGATTAAAAAGATAATAAAAATAAATTCTGATGTTACTTTTAAAAATACTTTAACTAAACAAGAATGGAGTTTGCAGTCATTTCAGTAATTTCGAAAGAACGTTTAATAATAAAAAATCATCCCCATTCTTATTTATTTATCGAATATTTAAATATAATTTAAAAAATAAAATATAATTTTTAAAAAATTTTAAAACATTAAAAACATAACTTAAGTGACTGTAATAGCTTTTATTTAAACTAACTTTTTATTTAAACTTTTTTTATTTTACTTAAAAGACACATGTAAATACCACAAAGCGATAAATACTATTTCAGTATTCACTCGTTACATCGTTCTCCTGACAGCAAAACAGTATACAAATAAAATAATAATTACACGCAAGTCAAAGTTAAAATAGTTGTAACTTAATACAGCACATTCTAATTTAAAACCAGTCACATTTTAATAAAACATCTTAGAAGTTTACCTGACTCTGCAAAGCCCGTCGGCAATCAAAGGTGAAATTCCCCAGTTAAGTTGTATTTTTTTAATATCCAAAAAGAATAAAAAGGCTATCATAATTCAAAATATAAAGTGCACAACTATTGATGAACGAAACATAGTCAATTGGTATCAGCAATTCTCATTAAACAGCTAGTGAAGTGTAATCACTCTGATTGTTCTGAAATAATTACGTGCAAACACGCTTTCATCACTTTGCATAATGGCTTGTTTTCGAAACAGCTCAACTGCTACCATGAACAACACTACCGTTTTTTTTTTTTGCTTTTTTTTTAACGAATGTAGTTGTTTTTAGATAATTTGATCATGCTGATTACAATTAAAGTGTCGGTTCCTACGTGACACGTACTATTTTTGAGAAATGAGCAACGTTTCTTACAAATATTGGGTTTTAATACAGTAGTTTGGTACAATAAAACAGCAAATAAGAACATGCACGAAACAAATTGTTCCGCAAACGTTTAGCAGCCGATTTCTCTTGTTATTTGTTACGAATTTACTCTCAACTACGTCCAACATACTGGGATCAGAGATCGGAAAGGATGCTGGAATGCCGTTCCTGTTAGTCATCGGTATTGCGGTGTACACGCGTTACCCATCTTCTGCAGAGCAGAAGATGGTTAACGCGCTTTATTTAGTTTTATTTTCCATTTTGAGCTCCAACTTCATTATTTCCACTTACTCAATATCATTCTTCCATCACGGAAATATTCTGGCGAAATCTTTTACATGGTTTACCCATCTTCTGCAGAGCAGAAGATGGTTAACGCGCTTTATTTAGTTTTATTTTCCATTTTGAGCTCCAACTTCATTCCTTCCACTTACTCAATATCATTCTTCCATCACGGAAATATTCTGGCGAAATCTTTTACATGGTTTTTGTTAACCTTCTGGTTAATAATGAAGTGGCGGTTTTTAAATGTGTAGTAGAAACTTTTGACCGGAAGTTCGCAAAAGAAACAGCATTTGTATATTGTAATCGTGAACAAGAAGGAATGTCACCCACATTCTTCACAATTTGCCAGTTTAATTTTATATACTTTATAGCTACCCTCCAAAAAATTTGAGAACGTCCTTAGTAGCCCGTTATCCACCTCTAGCGGCAATCCTGAGTGAAATGGTTAAGTGAGCGCAGGTACACCTGGTGATGTTTTTCCATTCGTGTTCGAGAATGACTTTGGCCTCCGTAGCCGAGTGGTCATGAGTGGGAGTGCAGTAGCACACGCTCTTTGAGTAGACCGGGGTTCAAGCCCCTGACTGCTGAATACGGTCGATCTGCCAACCCGCACTGGACCAGCGTGGCAGATTATGGTCCATTTCCCTCGGCATGAATTGCTAAGGAGGCTTCCATCCTGCAGTGGGTTGATAATGGCTGCACTTTACCTCTTTTTTCGTTTGCTTGCCGAGGACTATATCGGTTGCAAGTTCCACACGATCCCAAACACTCGATAGAACGCTTTGTAGGTTGTGACAGTGTCTTTTTTTAACAGTCCGTCGTCGACCCTGTAAACGTTCAGCATTATGTGGTGAATTAATTAAGTCCGCAAGAATTAAACTGGCATAAACATCATCAAGGTGACAAAGTCCTCACGAATAATGGAAGTACTCATGCCGTACCAAGAAAATAGCCCCCGCAAGGGATCACTATCCCCAAGGACCTACACAGAGGCCAAGATGTCTTTAGAAGTCATGCTGAGCTGTTGGGTATTGAAGCTGTTGGGTACCTGCCAATCGGTATTGAAAGTTGTGGTGATTTGTCTGCAACGTTGCCTTCAATTTTTTTCAAATATAGTGAGCCAGACATCGACGGTTATGGAGTATTTTCTTCTTGCAGGATTTTCTCTTTGGTGATTTTTTGTCCCATGTGAACGAAAACCCTAGACGCTGTCTATCGATAACAATGCTCTTCTTGCACCTATCGTCATGCTTCTCCAGAGATCGTCAATATCGCCTGCATTTCTCATGGTACACCCTTAATGGTTCCATCGAAGCACTGCAACTCTTATAGCTTCTTATATGTGTATGGTACCACATTACCCAGCAAACTGTCTACTTGATTTGCCTACGAAGTCTTATGACTCTTCTTTTAAGAACGGCAGAATGATCAGTGTGCCCATGAGAACTGATGGAAATTCAATTTCACGCACACTATCTCTCATTATTTTATTATTTTTTATCATCGAAAACTCCACATACATTTTTTTAAAATTCAAACAGCCATAGCTGTGCAACCGATCAGAATCAGACACATGCTTATATACACTTTTTTAAATCATCGTTTTCAGGTTCCGAATCGATCCTGATAGCAGTGCCCACATTGTATGTAATACCCTGTATGTTATAATTACAAGAAGAGGGTAACGTTCAATTTTCTTTTCATAATGCAGTTCTCTCCTTTTCTATCCGACTTTTTGTGCCCGCTCGCAATTTCATTGCAAACTACAGTACTTTGAAGTGTTTATCAAGGTCACATTTCGATTTAACATGTGCTTGCATTCAAGAAGTTGCTGTTCGACAAGCTCAATCCACCTTCCTCTCTTCTCCGACAGGGGTGTATAGAAATAAGAAATTAGGCCAATGAGGTCTATGGAATGTCTAGCGTCGCCTTTCAAAACTGTAGTCACGTGCACTCTTGGCATCTAAGGAAAGTAAATGACGTGTTAAATCTGGCTGACAGCCAAACTGGGACGGTATCTTCCGGAAGGAAGACCGGCCAAGACGTTCACCTTTTAACGATCAGCAGTCATTAAGACAGCCGGTTTACATGTCAGTCCTTCTTTTCCCATAACTCTCTGCAGTAGTAAAGCAAATAGTGATTACAACGTCTTGAATTTCTAGCGGCAATTTTAAAGTGTTTCTTTAAATAAACACATTTATCAGAAAAGTGAGACAAACTTGTCTTCTGCATTCTTCAGAGCATTTTTTTTTTTTAAATAATGTGGAATTCTTTTAGTGAAATGGTTTGTAATGCACTGATGATTTCAATATGTAGATTGGTGGTAGAGTGCGTTATTAAGTGCTATTTGATGGGTGAAGAAAAACTTGAGGCAAACGTTGTAAAGTAAAGACCTGAGGTAGTACTATCAATAAAGGCCAAAAGATAAAAGGAAGTGTTAGCTGAAAAAAAAAAAAAACTTTGTCCCTGCAACCTATATTCACTTCTGTCATACTCTACCGACTAACTGATCCACGTTATGAAAAAAATCCATAAAAATTCCTCACGTCATTAACGGAATTTGAACTCAGGTCTTTTCCACCCGGTGTGGGAAGAACAGTGGTTACACCAACTATGCTACTCACGAGGGTTCCAAGGTCCGAAATCCACATTTTCTTTAGTCTTCCTTCGTCATATGGACGTCCTTTTGAAATTATCACCAGACGAGTTGCCCGTCTTGAACCCTTTCAAGAAGGGCAATGTCCTTCTTTATGTGTGACCTTCAGACCTGAACACAATAACCCAAATTCGCTATCAACTTGCATAATGGGTTCTGAACTCCTCCTAGATGTAAAAGAAAGGTATATCAGTGAGAAGACACTGTGCACCTTCCTAACGACTTGCTTACTCTGTTTACTTGCCTGTCCGATTGCTTCTTTCCTCGTCTACACACTTCACTCCCTTCTCCCCAGCGTATAAGTTATTCTTGGGCTACTCTTTTTAAAATGTAAACCTTACAAAAAACCGCCATTCCTCCATTCATCCATGAAAACTCTCCAAATCAATCTGAAAGAGCTGGCCTAACTTGCATTTGTTAGCCCCCTCCCAACTTCCATATTGTAAATTTTAACATCAAACCCTATATTCCCCCTATCCACATCATTAAAGAAATCAGAAACAAGAATGAATCCAGCATCGAACCTTGAGAAACACCACATATAACCTTGAAAAGTTATATGCGGTGATCCTCTGAAGAGTGATCCTCTTACTTCTGTTTATCAGCCATCCTACAATCAATCTAGCTATAGAATCTTGCTAGTGATGTCAATGCGCCACCTTGTACAAAGAGCTCTCATGTGGGATACTCTCAAATACGTACTTTTCTGAGGTGCATAATGTAAAAACTATTTTTGCTCTCAAACCCTGTGTGACGAGGCCATAGTACTTTATCAGGATGATCGAACAAGATTTTCCCTTAACAAAGCCGTTTTGCGATTCATTTAGAATGTTATACTTGTCGAGATGATCTTTGGCCATATATTCTATGACCCTCGAAGCCGTTGGGATTAAACTGACGAGTCCGAGGTTCCCTATCTCATCCTTAGATCTTTCTTTGTGAATTGGCCAGACGTTTGCACTTCTACAGCCGAATGGTGGCTTCATTATTCACCGTAATGGTCTGACGCACTTCAACTTTTAATGTGACCAGCTAAATACCAAGGGTTCTTGGGCCTTACCCACTTCTAAGCTGAGTATTTTTTTCTGTTATATACGCTCTTCGGTAATATCAAGGTCATTTATCCTCCAGTGCTCAACTACACAAGTACAATATCCTCCAGTTCAAAAGAAGTGTAAGACAAACGTTATATAGCAACATACACACATTAAATATCCGCAGGAATACATGACACGGTTACTGGAGCGATAACACTGAGTTGCCACACCGGTAACCGTATCATGTAATTCTGTGAAATATTTAATACCTCTTGCAATACTGGTACAGTACTTTAATGTAAATTGCATGATTCGAAAGCTATAAAACTAAGAAAAGCGATAAAAAATAAAATAAAAGTAATGAAAAGTTCCCGAAGCTTTACAAATACTAAGCCTTCTTCACCAACAGAACGAATTGAAGTATGCAGGAAAGATGATACATCCCCTAAACATGTTATGCAGTCACATGCCTGTAGTACGCTGGTTACGTATAATCCTTTCACATAATTAAACGACGACTGATCGTGTACTTCTTTGTGGCTATTGTTCGCCCTTGAACTCTTAAAGCATCTACCTTGATTTCTCCAGAAGAGTGCGTGTGACGTTGACCAATGTCATTAATCAACTGAATATGTCTCCCTCACGAACCCATACTAGCAGTTTCCTTAAACTCTTCGATGACATTAGCATGGACCTTTGCACTTCCACTGTTCAAATGTAGGCCATCAATGCAAATTAATCTTCCTCCAAGCCTTGTACAGTCGCTTCAACTAAGGCGTAATCGACAAGGTTTGTATCGTAAAATCTTGTGCTATTGCATTCTACCTAAACTCCCATTTTCTTCAGCATGGTCGTGTGAGTTTAATATCAATACCTTTCGATCGTGTGAGTTTAACATCATCAGTATCCACATGCATGACCAAAACAACAACAGCTCTTTGAGAACTAATTCCAACTGCTGCATCAGGCGGATCTATTCTGCTACTGTTCCGCCTACTTTTATTGCAAAATATATTCCTGGTTTCCTTCACAACTGAGTACTCTAATAATATTATCTTCTATTGCATCAAACTAGTCTGTTCTTGACGGTTCGTATATAGGAGCCCGAATCAGGAGAGTATCCCACTAGGAGCTGTGATTTCTACGGAGTCCCCGGTTTTGTGCTGGTCTAAGGCATTAACCCACTTTCTCAGCGACCGAGTCGAGTCTATCAATGCACCAAGTTTTAACGATCTGAATGAATCATTTCTGTGCACAGAAATGATTCATTTTTGTTTCTCTATTTTTGATATTTTGTTTCATTTGTTACAAAAAACTTCCGCACCCACCCCTGTGCAAGACTGGTTTATTGTTTGTTTGTTTGTTGTTTATTTGGTTTTTAGGAGCATTAGCAACTAAGGCCATATTGCTCCGGGATATGCGGTGGTCATTCCCTGACCTTTCCGCATCTTCCGTATTTGGTGGTGACGGGCTCGAACCCCGGTCTAATCAAGAAGCGTGTGCTACGCACTGCTGCTCCTTCCCACCTGGCTACGGAGGCGCCGTGCAAGACTGGTCCTCTAGTGAAAGAGTAGGGGTAAACAGTTCAATTCACCCAGATCTCTGCCTGAAAAGGGATCCCAAGTCACAACAAAGGGGAAGCTTCCCAAAATCTAAACAAGGACTCCTCTTTGCTGTAGTTTTCTCCAATATTTTCTGTCCTTTTCTCCAACATTAATTCGCGTACATGGGGAGATCTGAACTCTAGGGCCAGTCCTACTCCTTGTATGCAAGAAATGTTTCAATTTAGTCAATAATTACTGGTATGCGTTATAAGGACTTGCATAAATTTTATATTTCTTTCAGTGATTTAAGAGATTGCAGAATCTTCACCGAAATGAATTCGCGTCTGCTAATGAGATGCAGTACAGGTCAGAATGAAACTCGATAGGTGCAACAATCGTTTAAGAGACGCACTTCTCTTGGTCCCCTAATAACGAACGTTTTGCTAACTATGACTTAAAGTTAGTAAAGAAAAAAAAATTGGAAACAGAACCAAAAGAAAATTCCCGGCTTCCTTTCATGTGATACCTTCCCTCCCCGCAGCTGCAGGCTTTGCAGTAGTAGTTTCCCAACAATTTGTTGCTCAAGACTACCACTTTTTTTTGCAGCCTTGTGTAATTTTGAAGTTGTGTAGTTTGAAGTCTGACAGCATCACGGCCGAGTTATTCCTTTTTGGTCCATTTTTTGTCAATTTTATTTATTCTGTGCTCCATTATTTATTTATGTTTTAGTTTTATCACTTATTATTACTTCCGGACCGCATTATTATTATTATTACTAGGCATATAGTGCAAGGAAGCCTGAGGCTTATGCGTCACCAGCCAAAAAAAAAAAGAAAAAGAAATATAATATATTCACAGGATTTTGTAAATGGTTATTATGTAGCTAACAAAAAACATGTTAGTTAATGTACGCATTGTGTTACATTTCAGAAGTGTTAGCAAAGCGTAATAATTCCTGATTTATAGCAAAAACAAAACAAAAAAAAAAAAAAAAAAACGAGCAAAAAGCAACGACTTTTATGCGCAAATCGAGAATATTTCGTTTCTGCGCATCCGCCATATTGCGCATTCATTCCTTCAACCAGCGCATGACAACAAACATTATATCTAGTTTTTTTTTTTTTTTTTTTTTGATTTGGTAGTGCATCGGCTTCTGTGGCCATATTGCAGCTCCCAAGATTTTTTTTTTTTTTTTTGCAGTACTTTGATCCAAGCCCGAGGCGAGAATCGAACCCGCGACCTTTGGGTTGCCGGGCAGGTACTTTACCCACTCGGCTAGCCCGGTCGGCTTATTATATCTAGTGCTTCAACTACAACATACGAATGGCGCATGTAATATATATGAAAAAAATAATAATAATTGCCGGATATCTATTGGTCCGATTTAATGAAATTTGTTGCTCTCAGAAAATCTTTCTAAACAAATGAAATTTCACGAAAATCCATCCAATGGGAGTTAAGTTATTACACGCGGACGAAAGAAAATAATAATAATTGCCACACTTCTAATGGCCCAATATTAATGGCATTGGGATGTCTCAACAAATCTTTCTACAAGTTGCAGAATATAAAATTGCATGAAAATCCATCCACTAAGAGCCGAGTTATTACATACGATCGGATGGACATGGTGAAGACAATAAGCGCGTTATGCATATATGCTAATGCACCCAAAAAAAAAGGGGGCCTTCAGTTTGTACAGTTATCCTTTACTGTCTCGATGAACCTATAGATGGATTCAGAACATCACAAATTTGGTTTGTTGACTTATGGTCCACTGTAGAGCCTGGAATTTTTGTTAATTTTATAACTTTCACAAATAGACTATATTTTATCACATGGAAAAAGAGTTTTTCAATTATTTCTCTAAAGAGTTTAAATTCTTATTGTTTTGTTTTCGAAAATATATTAAAACACATCTACAATTTTTTAAACCTTTTATTCCAATTTTAGGGTAATTAGGTTAACTCTTTGTCCCCAAATGATTTTTTTTTTTTTTTTTTTTTTTTGTAGCCACCAAGGCCTTATTTAAGATTATTTTTGATATAGCATTTGAAATAATTTTCCTACTCTTATATTCAGTTTTTAATATTTTACGTATTACAATTAATAATTAATATTTAACAATTGCGATATTATTAATATATTTAACAATCACGTTTCTTTGGATTCAAGATAATTTTTTCTGGCATTTTCGAAAGAGATTGCTGAGTAATTTATTTTATTTATTTGTTATTTTTTTAAATTTTATTTTGCTATTATGATTATTAAGAACTCGATATATAAAACTTTATTTTTGTCTTTATTTAATATTTTTACAAACTATATGTTTCTGGTTGTATATTATGGGTTCTTCTTTAACTTCTTCATTTGTTGTTTTGTATCTTCTTTTATCTGTGCAATTCCATGTTTATATCGGTTACCAATAGTGAATCATACCAGGCAGGGTGGCAGATTGGTGAGATCACTCTGATACCGCCTTTTTTCGTTTAATTCGTGCGTGTGTTTTCTGCTATTTGAAGCAATTTTAGCTTCGAAAGAGTTCATAGCCTCTCATAGAAAGGAAATGTATTTTGGGTGCATATATATATATATATTTTTTTTTTCAGTAATTTGAATCTTTATATGAACCCATGCAAAGTTATAATTTATAACTTACACCACTTTTATTTTTGAGGTTATTGAATTTCTAGCGTGCATAAATGGAAATAAAATTGAACATACAGCGGTAATAAAATATCTTTATAAAAATATTTCCCATCAAAGGTATTCGTGAAGACATGGTAAATACATTAGAAGAATCTGCCTCATCATATGCAACTGTCAAACATTGGGTACGGAATTTAAACGTAGCAGAATCAGCATCGAAGATAACAGCACAATGGACGTCTGTCAACAACCACTCCAGAAACCATCATTAATGATCATGACATGTGATGAATGACCAGTGAATAACCGTTAAAGAAAAAAATATTCACCGATCGTCGGGCTGCAATCATCTCAAATGAGCTGGTAAAAAAACATTCTGTCAAATGAATTCGGTATGACGAAGGTCTCCTGCTTTTTGACACCCGATCAGAAACGTCTTCGATCCAAACTTCCAAGCAACTTTCTGCTCGTTATCAAGTAGAGTCTGAAAACGTTCTGGGGTGATGTGTAACTACAGTGGAAACATGGCTTTATCACTACTATCCAATCAACACTACAATCAAAACAAGCTAAGCATACTGATTCACTGCCTCCAAAGAGGACCAAATCAGTCCCATCGACAGGTAAGGTCATGGTATCTGTCTTCTGGTGTTCAAAAGGGGTATTACTGGTAGATTATCTTCCAAATAGAAATTCAATAAACGTAAAATACTATTCTAACTTACTAAGTTACGAGATGCAATCAAGTCAAAGATACCAGGAAAGCTGTATTTTGTTTCACAAGACAATGCACCTGTTTATATATCGGTTATTGCTATGGCTGCAGTACATCAGGCTGACCATGAATCGTTGCTTCGCCCAATATACTCACCGGATCCAGTCCTCTATCTGATTTCCACCTATTCTCGAAACTAAAAACTAACTTTGAAAGTAGCTGCAGTTTTTTTTTTTTTCGGGACTTTCAAGAAGGCGATTACAAAACTGGGATCACGAATCCCGGGCATCGCAAATGCATTAAGTTACAAAGACACTACATCAAAAAACAATGTAACGTCAACATTAGATAATAACTCCTTTGCTAGGCTAGAAAGTTTATAAAACAACCATCTTACCTTTTTTTAAGTACGTGTAGTACTGAAATGCTGTTCGCCTTGATTGAACACCTGAGCTTTTTTCCAACAGTATTAATATAATGTTTTATTTTCAAATCTAAAAATAACGTAATTTCTCATAAAACCAAAAATCATTTCAAAGATAAATACTTCCTTGTATAGAAATTAAGTAGTGTACCAAATTAATCTCTTCAGAATCTGCAAGTATCCCCCACTCTAAACTGAATAATTCGTTGTTATAATTACTAAATTGACCAATTAACAAATGTTTATATCTTGCTAAAAATAACTTTAATTACTGCCTAATCACCAGTCACATGCATGAATAACAATCCACAAGAAATCACTAGAATTCCATTAATTCGTTTCCTGTTGCATCCTGGAGTGTTCCCTGAATACAATTAAATTTTTAATCTTCGAATGTCTTTTGATATGTATGTAACTTTTACATCGACTCATATAAAACAGGTAAACGAGAACACTTGCCATTAGCTAAACGGCGTTGGATGCAGCCGCCATTCCAAATCAATCTTTCTCAAGTATCTAAGGGCAGATAGAACCTAAAAGGGAAGATCACTTCTTACTCGGACCACAGAAAGGGAATCCTTATAGTGCACCTACTGAATTGAGTTTATTTGCATCTCAAGCGTGTGCTTTTCAACTAAATGAAATCAGTCCCAATCCCAAGACAACCCGCCCATCGACCTCACTCCAATCCCCTCCCCGAGGAAGGATTCTAACTCCTTGAATTATTTAAATGTTAAACTATGCCATCCAATAAATAACATTCATGAAAACGTATCTCACCTATCGTCACCAACTTTCCTTGGGCACCAGCTTCACAAACCCTTGCAGCCACCTGCGTTATTTACACTCCCCTCAAGCCACCCAACATCCCCGAAACCAACGGTGACCTTCCGTGGAGTAAAGCCGCGTGTCGGTTGCACTTTCAAACGCGCAGCGCTGGTGTTCGCTGCTATTTTGGTAAACTAAACTTCAAATAAAAACTCTTTGGAGACGTAGAACTTCTCTTACTACTACTGCATCTGCGCTGTGACGTAATAGATTTACATCCTTTTAGGTACAGTCTATTCCTAAGGATGCACACTGCTCAAATAACGCCGGAGAATTTGCAGTCGGAAACCACTAACAGCACAGGAGACAGTTTCATGGTGTTTATCGAGAAGCCAGATACTACTAAGGATTTAACTGTGGGCAAATTGAAAGATAGCGTTGTCGAGATCAAAGTTTCATGTATTTGGGACTCAAAAGGTTTTGTAGTCGTTTCGGGAGAAAAAAAGTTGAATTAAAGAGAAAAATAAGGATATTCATGCTAGTTACTCGCACAGAATATTTCTAATTTAAGTAATTAGCAGACATTAGATTGCACTATTTTAGGTTTCATTCATTCCGGTTCCAAGTCGGTTTCTCAGAATGTTAATAAATTGCAGAAGGACATCGATTATGTGAACCAGTCAAAGAACTGGTGGAAGAGCCAACCATATGCATGCATGCGGTGTGCGCATAAAAATTTATTTTGCATCAGTTATAGATATTTTAACAACAAAGTGAATTCAACTTACAGATGGAACTTCATATATCGAGTGGCAAAACCCAAATGTGAAGTGTTTGTATTCTCTTTTAAGACTAGTCCAGTAACTTTTTTTTTTAAATGTTGTACAGTAAGTCGTGTTCATCACTAATATGAATTGGATCACAGTCACCACATTATAATGCGTATACAGATGTATCTTTAAGGACATATTGGAGCATGTTTTTATTTTTTTTAACATCACCATAAAAACTGGCAGTAATCATTTTAAGAGTTACACGCTACACATACAAAGTCTACATACGAGGTCTGATCAAAAAGTTCGGGACTGAACTCATATTTTGGAAATTATGAAACTTACCAGCTACACGGATGGATCTTCTTTGAAGTAGTCTCCTTGACACTGTAAGGAATGCTTCTTTTGGAATTGCTAATAGTCTTTGTGTTTCCTTCTGAATAATTTCTTAGTCGTTATAAATCTATGTTATTTCAAGGGGCCATTAAACTTAGAAAACGAAAAAAAATCACAGGGAATTAAAACCAGTGAGTATGAAGGATGGGGGAAACCACACAGTGATGGAGTGCCATGGTATTGCACTACCCAGGCAACTCATTGTGAAGGAAAAGTTGCTTGTTCTGCTGTTAGCATTAATACCATTTCATTAACTAGTTAGGTATTAGGTTAGGCGTATGTTAAGCGCCAAAGCAACTAAGGCTATGAGGCATGAATGAAAATAGTCTGAATCCACTGACTAATCATCTAAGTTTTTCAAACAAGGATAAAGGCAGTGCGAGGTCAAATGTGTTCGGACTACTATAGACAGGGGAGGATCCAAAGACTTTCCCGGATGGATTTAATTCACTAACTAATTTTACAGAGACAGTGACCAACTTTGCACCAGTAGAGAATACAGGAAGGCCATTCTTCGTCGGGCGTATCATCTGACTGTGGACATGTGTTATGTCTTATGTACGGTGGCACCTAAACGTTAGTTCAACTCCGCTGCGGTACACTGTGATGAATGCAGAACTCTGTAAAATGGCCAGATATGAGTATGGTGTTATATCTGCGAAGTGCGTATCTTGTTGTGTTGTTTTGTTGTTTCTGGCCACACAGTCCTAGGGAGCAACTATCACAAGAAAACTCAGTCGCGAAGGCTGCTCTATAGTTCCCGTCCACCACACGAGGAGGTGGGCCACAACAATACACCATATTATAATACACGTACTGTCAAAAGAACGTAACAAAGTAAGAATCCTGCATAACTGGAGGAAAAATCAGTTCCAGTGGATGCCAACAGATCCCGTACCACTGGGACCGTGGTACCAGCAAGAGAGAGAGAGAGAGAGAGAGAGAGAGAGAGAGAGAGAGAGAGAGAGAGAGAGAGAGAGAATAAATAATAAATAAAATTGACAAAAAAAGTAAAATAATATAAATGATGTTGACAATATCTTAAAAAAAGAAGTCTCGTCGTTGTAAGAAGTCTCGTCGTTGGAGATAATCAGAAGGCAAGGCCTGGTAGCCGTTGTAGTTACCATCAAGGATAAAAGGAAGGGTTTCTTCTTTCGTAAAAGTGGTCTCAGACAGTTTTTAAATTCTATACAGTAGGACCAACTGATGATGTTACCATCAATAAATTCTAAATGAGAAGAATTGAAGGGAATGATCATAGAAGTACTCGGCTTTTCGTGCTGACTGAGAAATGCTGTTCAAGGCCTAGGCCTAAATGGATGTCAGATGAACTAATAAGACTCGTGGCAGAGAAGAAAAATGTATGGGATACATATAAATTATCAGGGTGATACAGAAGCCTATGGTAGATATTAACTAGTCTGCAATCAAGTCACAAAGGAGATTAGGCAAGACAAGGCAGATGTCTTGCCTAATCTTTGGCAAAGGATACAAACGCTGATGTCTTGCCTAATCATTGAGAAATCTTTGGCAAAGGATACAAAGAAAACAGCAAAGACTTCTTTACTAATGTAAACACTATAAGGAAGGGGATAAATCACATTGGTCCACTTGATATCGATGGATCAACTGTTCCTGATCCTGCCCAGGTTGCTTACAAACTGAATAAGTATTTTGCATCTACATCCACACATGAGAAATTCTTTAGGGAAATGGATGCCGATAGTTTTTCAAATTCTAACGGGAAGCTAAATGATCTTATAATAACTGAGAGGAAGTGGAAAAGAACTTGTTGGAATTAAATATAAGAAAGCCACCCTGGGTAGATGGAATCTATCCAGTTATATTAAGGGGGAAGCAAAGGAGCTAAACAAACCCTTAAATCTAGAAAAACAAGATTTAGAAAACTTTGGAAGAGGGGCTGAGTAATGGCAAATGAAGTTTAACATTGACAAGTGCAACGTATTGCATATGAGCAGCAGTAATCCCAGAGTAATGTACCAATTGTGTGGTACATTGCCCTACACTCAGGACAGTGGAAAATTAAAAAGACTTTGTGTAATTGTTCAGTCGGTTATGAAGTTTTCTGAGCAGTGCAGACAGGCTGCCAGGATAGCTCATGGGATTTTGTCAATGATATACAGCAATTTTGCTAGAAGGAATAAGGAGATAATTATCCCATTGTATACGACAATGGTCAGGCCACATCTTGAGTACTGCTACAGGTGTGGAAGCCCCATTTTAGGAAGGATGTAAATCTGCTGGAACGGATGCAGAGAAAGGCAACGAGATTGATATATAAATATAATCTTACTTTCTTGCATCGTTTTGCGACCACTGATACTAACACAGTAGCTACCGTTCTTCCACATCGTGTGAAAAAGGCTGAGTCCGATTCTCATCTGGAAGTGTGATACTTTCGTTGGCTTTTTTCACCCACTGACAGAGACTGTAGACTGTTGAACAAACAAATAGGCAAAGGCCAGTAGGGATCCTTATCCCTAAGGCATTGCCGTACGCGAACTGGGAAATAGCATTGAATTATGGAAAATTTTGCTTCATGAAAATACTATTAGCTAATAAAAAAAAAACATACTGCTATTATCATTCTGGTTACTTATCTAAGTTAATGATGGGCACAAATGTATCAAGTTAATGCGTCATATTTCATGTACATTAGCAAATTCACGATTTATAACAAAAAAACACGAGCAAAAGCAATGACTTTTTATGCGTGAATCGAGAACATTTCGTTTCTGGGAATCCGCCAACCCATTCTTCCGATTTGTGCATGGTAACAAACATAACATCCAGCGATTCGGCTACAATATATTGCACTATAAAAAATAAATAATAATTGCCAGATTTCTATCGCTCTGATTTTAATGAAATATGTCTTCATATCTGAAGATTCTGACTGTACAAATAACCCCTCAGGTTTCTATCGTTCTCCACCCCCCCCCCCTTGATTGTGATACCACCTAATTGGCTTGTTATTCTGGAATTATTACTACCCATATGCAGTGCTTTGTGTTTATTAATGTTAAATCTCAATTGTATTTCTGTCCTGCCCTCATGGGTAGAACAGTTGGTAGAATCGCCGTCCTTCCCCCACCAAGTTTAAAAGACCTGAGTTTGAGCCTCGTTGATGACTTGGGGAATTTTTATGGGCCCTTTTTGGCAACGTGGCTGAGTTAGTCAATCTCAGGTGAGGACAGCATGGTTTTTTTCCCGGAAACTCGGGTTTTTCGTCCACCAAACAGTAAATCAACCACAGGACGTACACAATTTACAAACAATATACACGGAGCAATATGGATTTAGTCGCGGATACTCCTAAAACCCTACAACAACAAAACCTTCTGTCCAATTTTTCTAGGTCTTGTTGTAGGTAATATGCCTTAATTCCTATCATTAACCACACTACCAACCTCGATATGTTTAATAAACATTGAAAACAGTATGGGGACCAGCGCTCAACTCTGAAGAACTCCACTAATAACATTAATCCAAGAAGAACAGTGCCCATTTATGACCATCCTCTGTCTTTTGTCACTCGACCATCCCTTTATCCATAGTACTAACTTGTTCAAATACTACACTGCTCCAATTTTACGGCAGTCTTTCATATGGGAGGATGGACAAAGAAATAGTAGCTGCTATTTCTTTGTCCTGTGCTAAGTTTTCTTTGCTATATTTCTCAATAAATGGTTGACTGTCCTTTAACACGATCTGTTCGCTTTCATTTCTTTTGTAAATTTCTCACCGTTCCCTTAGAAGCATTCAAAATGGTTGAAATAGCAGGAACACTCCTGTGGGAGAATAACATCCCCATATTGAAAGTCTATTGTATGTCAACTGTTCGTCCTCAGCTGTCTACCTCATGATACCTTTTACCAACTGACTGCTAACCGACCTTGATGGGAATCCCAATCAACGTTATATACTGTACAAGAATTAATTTTTAATATTGCGTAAGACTTTTTATAGTCTCCAGAAAGACTGTCTATTTGATATCGCGATTGCAAAGATTATTTCATTATAATGAACCAAATCGTAGTCCTTTATACCGTATGCCATTTAAACATTCAAAACCATTTTATGCCATGACGACAGACATCTGATATGCTTCTTCCAAGAATAAGATTACAATCCTCCGAATCTATCAGTACTTTGTTTACAACTGCGACAAAGCATGCCAGCCCTACCACACGCTGTGGGAGATAGGAAACTTCTAAATGAGGTAATCGATTAACTTATCTAAGGATATAAATGATATCAGCTAAGCTCTTGTTATCAAAATTACAGCTGAAAAGGTACAGTGACACGCATGCACAAACTAATATTCATTGTGTTTCTGGAACAAGTGGAAGCTCCACAGATTTTTTTTATGTGAAAAGTATCTCTGGTTAAATTTACCTGGAATTTGTGTTTACTAGATAGTTATTGCTGTGCGAAGTCAATTCATAGGACGAGGAACGATTATAGGCTGTGTGAGAATGAAACAAGGTTATCTGGAAATTAAAATTCCCCCACAATCAAGAGGTTTGAAAAGGTGGAAGGTAAATCAAGCTTTCTGCTGTTCAAAATTTTTATAATCTAAGAACCACTATTTATAAAATGCTATACACTAAAAGAGTTGGAGAATTCATTCGCTCAGGATAACTGTTTATTTATTACAATTTATTTATTTATTTGCTTCCTTATATTTGGTCTTATATTTGCTTAGTAATATTTGGTCCTATGTTACTTTACTTGTATTCGGTCTTATATTTGATCTTATATGTGGTACATTCTTATCAATGATATTGATAAAGGTATATCAGACTTGATGTCCAAGTTTGCAGATGATACAAAGGTTGTCAGGGTTGTTAATAACAGTAACGGCAGTGTGCTACTGCAACAGGATCTAGAAATGTTGGGCAGATGGGCTGAGAAGTAGCAACTGAAGCTTAAAAAATGCAAATTAACAAATGCAAAGCACTGCACATGGGTAGCAGTAGCCCCAGAGAGATATACCAACTATGTGGTACTACACTCAGGGCAGTGGAGAATGAAAAAGACCTCGGGGTAATTGTGCAGTCAGATACGAAGTTTTCTGAGCAGTGCAGACAAGTTGCCAGAGCAGGTCATGGGGTCTTATCAAAGATATACAGGAATTTTGCTAGCAGGGATAAAGATGTGATTATCCCTTGTATAAGGCAATGGTCAGGTCACACAGTGAGTACTGGGTACAGGTCTGGAGGATTCATTTTAGGAAGGATGTAGAGTTGCTAGAACGAGTGCAGAGAAGGCCAACAAAGGGATACTCCAACCAAGAAAGGCTAAGTTCCGAAAATTGCAGCATCTGGAGACTAGGCACCTGCGAGGTGATCTGATTGATGTGTATAAGGCCTTGAATGGTTTGAGCAGGCTTAATGCTGATGGGATTCTTCTTTCTCAGATTACGAACCCGAGGGGGCATAAACTGAAATTGAGGAAAGACAGTTGTAAATTAGATGTGCGGAAATTTGCCTTTGGCCAGGGGGTGGTTGATTGCTGGAACAAACTTCCATCTGTCGTTGTGGAAGGTGATAGCTTAAATAAATTCAAGGAAGAACTGGACAAACTTTTGGATCGAATGGATGTGTGAAATGGGAAGATTTTTTTTTTTTTTTGACTGATGCTGTATAAGCTTGCTTTCTTGCATCACATGCCTCTGCCAATAGTAATGCTAATGCTAATCCTAGCGGATTTTGATTATTATGAAACTACGTCAAAAAAAAATAATAAAAAAAAATAACTGCACAATTAATTGCAAAAAAATCTGACAAAGAGTTTCGTATAAGGCTTAGGCTTAACAGAGTAATTTGCATTAATATGACTTTCAAGAGATAATTGTTATTTTTTTTGTTATTTTTTTTTTATTTATTTCTTTATTTTTTTGAGGACGCCGCATTCTTAAATCCATTGTTATATTTTCAGGTTTGGAAACGCCGTTGGATAATTCTTGCTGTCTCTGAAGAAACTCTTACGATTTTTGTATATAATTCGGACTCTTCCCTTTCTAAGAAAGAGAGCAGCATATTTTCCTTCACGTTAACCAACGAGAAAACGTTGTTGTTTCGAAGTCGGTCTCGCACTCATCCATATGCTTTCAGTATAGCAGATGGGAAGATCCCATTACTCCATCTGGCAGGCGGATGCGAAACTGAAAGCCAGGAATGGATGGAAGTCATCCGAGATATACTTTGGCCCTCTATTTCTTGGCGATATTGGGAAACAGGTGAGTTATTACTGAAGTACATATTGGAGTCAAGCTTCTGTTGTGGTGACAGTTTGGTTCAACCCATCACTATCTCAGGTTGGGACAGGAAGGGTTTTTTTTTTTTTTGTTTTTTACCTAAAAACTTGGGTTTTCGTCCAGCAAAACAGGAAAATTGACCACACTACACATGCAATTTGGACAGATGAATTAGTTTTCGGTTGCCCTAATACGACACTTTTTTCCTCTGAAGAACTTCCGGATGATACTAAAAAGAAAAAATAATAAATAAAATACGTCGAGTCTTTATGCTATCGGCTTATGTACATGCGTGGTATGCCTGATCTTTGGAAATCTCGTATCGGTGATTTCATCAGTTCGATAGTTAACTCACAAATAACACGAGTCCATTAGATTCGTTTATCTGTTGATAATGATACAAATCAAATGACTAGGAGAAAAATGAAGAAAAAAAATTTAAAAACGAAATTAATTTCGTATTAATATTCTACATATTCATTTCCTAAAGTCCCCGCATTATGGCCTTAGCTGCCAATGCGCCATTAAAAACCAAACCTAAAGTCCCTGAATGAGCTGAAATTTGGCAAAAAACTATGCACTGTTGGTTTTCTTGGGGTTTTGTAACTGAGATCTCATTTGGTCCAGGATAGCGTACTTGTTTACGTTATATAAATCCTGTTTACAATGGGGGTGACTGTTGAATATGCTATTGTTGTATATTTGCGGACTTCACCAGCATTGAAACCAAAGACAAAAACTAAAGAGCGAATCATATTTTAGAATGATTTCAGACTCTTTTTAGTGTTTAAAAAAACCCATAAAATTTCCGCTTATAAATTTGGGAATTGAACCCAGACCTTTTTCATAAACTGGGAAAGATTAATATTTGATCGCTGTCCCTTGAAATATTGAAATGGCTATTACACGACCAAAAACATTAATTAATAAAGAACGAAATTTTAGGCTTAGAAAATGAAAACTGTTTCATTAGTTAAGCCTGATATTAAAATATATACGCTGGTGTGCAAAACTTAAGGACCAACAATATTTCTGAAGGTTACAACTACAAAATCAAACGAAACACCCTGTGGCGATTTGCATAACAGTGGCCGTTCAGTAGAAAGTTGGTGCACATGCAAAAGCTGAATCGTGATGAGAGGGCCCACATAAACAGATAAAAGCAGCAGTTCAGCAGTTATGTGCAAATTACCGAATGGTGAGCACGATTGTTACAGACGTTTGATTGGTTTCATACAGTGCTACAGACAACGAAATGGCCAATACACAACATATGAATGACTTTACCAGGAGTCGAATAACTGGGAAGCTCGAGGAAGGTCGAAGTGCGAGGAGTGTGGCTGCAGAGTATCGCCCGTAGCATCATCTTACGTGCGTGGTCGGCCTTCAGAACGACAGGTACAGCTGTTCGAAGGACCAGTGGTGGTCGTCCACGAAAAACAACGCCCAATGATGACCGATATATACTTCTACAGGCCAAGAGGGACCGACACCAGACAGCGGGATCCTTTGCAAACCAGCTGCACAGGCGCACAGGACGCAGGATATCGCGGTTTACTGTGGCCAGGCGATTCCACAAAGGTGGACTGTTTGCCCGACGGCCAGTACGCTGTGTCCCTTTAACACCTGCCCATCGGAGACACCGTTTACAGTGGTGCATCGAACACAAGGACTGGACAGCAGCGCAATGGGGTAAGGCACTCTTTGCTGATGAGAGTAGATTCAGTCTCAGCAGCGATTCTGGACGTCAGCTAATCTGGCGAGAGGTTGGCAGACGGTATCACCCTGCAAACATCATTGAAAGGGATCGATATGGCGGTCGAGGTGTTCTCGTCTGGGGAGGCGTTATCTTGGACGGACGTAAACAACTCTATATATAGAGTTGTTTAGATACTGGAAGGCGGTACTGTAACCGGTGCACGCTGCTATACTGAGGTAATCCTTCCCCATGTGCGTCTGTTCCGAGGTATCATTGGCCCTGAGTTTGTGTTTATGAATGATAACGTCACACCCCATCGCACTGCAGCTGTTGATATGCTTTTGGAAAGTGAGAACATTGTTCCTATGGATTGGCCTGCCCGTTTCTGCCGATCTAAATCCCATCGAACACATATGGGACGCTCTGGGGAGACGCCTAGCGGCACGTCCACACCCACCAGAAAATGTTCACCAACTGAAGGTGGCGCTGACAGAGGAACGGACGATGTTACCGCAAGAACTTATCAACAACATTGTTCTTAGTATGGACAGGCAGTGCAAAGCCTGCATCGACATTAGGGGTGGCCATATCTCCTACTGAGGACCACCTCCTCCCTTTGTTCCATCTTTGGCAGTGATGCATCTGTATCATGGCAGCCAGTGCTCTGTTGCCATTTTTGAATAAAGTCCATTTGTACCGTTTCGTTTCCGTTTTTGTGTCGGTGTTGTTTCCTTCATCATTTCTGTACCTCACGAGGTTCCTTTGGTATGCTTTTCCCATATCCAGGTCACTCTTATGAGAAGCTACAGGTGAAAAGCTGACTGGTCTTTAAGTTTTGCACACCAGTGTAAGATACAGGAACTTTTTCAAATACACGATGTATTCCAAACATTTAAAATCATTGCGAATGAATTCATTCATATCCAGTTCTCTTTGCTACTAACAAATTACGGAAATAATTATTCATTTGTTCAAAACCATTCACTTTCAGTAGCGAATCTTTTGCAGGGCAAATACAAGGTAGCCTAAAAGTCACGAAACCACCATAGAGATTTCTCTGTTAAATTATATCAATTTATTGGGAAACACTACACTACATTATTCAACAAATGTAGTTAGTAATATAGTTCAATAATATTTCAGTATTATGCAATATGAACAACTAAAGTAAATAACACAATACACACAATGCTTTTCAATATACTTATGAACTTAATATATTGTGATGCAAAAAAGTACCGTGAGAATAAGAGAGTGTGGTATTCTCCAGTTTTTCTCATGTTCTGGAAAAGTTCATCTTCTAGCACTTATTCTTTTAACATATTTTCAATTACTGTATTCTTAAACCCCCTTTTATCCATTCTTGAATTTCCGAAGAAGGCTTCATTCTACCAATTTAGGAGTTTAGCAGCGTTATCACCGCTAAACTCCTCGATTAAAGCACCTGATAGTACGATAAGCAGTAAACCTACAAAGAACTGCACAGATCCAGATTCTAATTTATGCCTCAGGAAATTTGTGACCACATTCCTTGATCGTGTCGATATTATGTGCATATTTAGATATGTAGAGAGTCTAACTATGAGTTGTTGTTTTGAAACGTTGGTAAATTTCATATATTATTCGATGAAAAAAAACTGTCATACTGCATCTACCCATTTGTATTATGCTTTTGAATTTTGTGTGTTTTCTGTTCATTTTGCCTTTTTTTGCTGGACCAAAAATCCGAGTTTCCGGAAGGTGACTGGCAACCTTGCTCTCCTCTCCTGAGACCGACTAACTCAGCCACGCAATGAAAAAGGCCCATAAAACTTCCTTGCATTATTGACGAAATTCCAACTGGGGGTCTTTTCCATCCGCTGTGATAACAACACTATGCTACCCAATAGGACTATTCGATGAAGAAAGGGCGGAACTATGCAGCCTTCGCCGGACATCGACTAACTCGGCCACGGTGACTGAGAATGAAAAAAAAAAAAAAAAAGTTACTTCTACTTGATGCTTTTCGAATTCATCCCTTTTCTGCACAGTGTGGAAAGCAGCGATCGTGATTACAGTGCTAGCCAAGTGATAAAGCCCGAGAGTACAAAAAGTATATACGCTTTTAGTGACTGTTGGTCAAGCTCGTGTGTGACTACTGAACACCGTATAATGTTCTTCTATTCTCTCTATCCTGTGAACTCCTCTGACCATATGTAGTCGTCCTAGAGTATAAATGGAAATTTTATTTCATTTTATTTTTCGTGTATTCGTGCTTTTGGAGTTGCATTTTCTACTAATGGAAGCTTAATTTATATATTTATGTAATTTAAATATATGTATCTTAAGAATAGAATTAATCAAAGGCAGGTCTCAGAATGGACCGGAGCGGTCCATTCCGAGCTTTGCTTTTGATTAAACTCCGGAATCTGCACCGTTCTAGTTCATCACTTACATCGGTAATGCCAAATACTACTTGATTATCAAAAATAAGATATATTAGCATTAGCAAAAGCATATAATGCGAGAAAGCAAGCTCATACAGCAACAGTGAAAAAAATCCCATTTCACCCATCCATTCGCTGTAGCACCTCTACATCCTTCCTAAAATGAAGCCTCCAGACCTGTACGCTGTACTGAAGGCGTGGCCTGATCATTGCCTTAAACAGAGGGATAATCACCGCTTTTCCCTACTAGCAAGATTCTTGCAAATCATTGACAAGACCCCATGACCTGCTCTGGCTGCCTGGTTGCACTGTTCAGAAAACTTCATATCTGACAACATGATTACTCCCAGCTCTTATTCAATATCTATCACCCTGAGTGTAGTACTACACAGTTGATACGTATCTTTGGGGGTTACTCCTACCCATATGCAGTACTTTGCATTTGTCAATTTTAAACTTCAGTTGCCACTTTTCAGCACATCTGCTCAACTTTTCTAGATCCCGTTGCAGTAGCATACTGCCATTATTGTAATTAACAACCCTGCCAACCTTTGTATCATCTGTAAACTTGGACATTAGCCCTGATATACCTTCATCAATATTATCGATAAATATACAAAATAACAATGGGCCCAACACCGAACCCTCGGGGACTCCACTGATAACATTAGTCCACGAACAAAAAGCAATGTCTATTTATTACCACTCTCTGTCTTCTCCCACTGAACCATCCCTTTATCCATAGTAGCAACTTGCCCTTAATGTCATACTGCTTCAACTAGTACAGTAGTTTTCCATGTTCAACGGTATCAAAAGCTTTCCTGAAATCCAAGTACATAATATCGAAGTTATTTTATGCATCCAGTTCCTTTGTAACCACATCATAGTATCCAATCAAATTGGTCAGACAAAACTTCCCCCCCATGCTGTGTTTGAATTACTGCTGCAGTCATGTCTAGGTGGTCCTGCATCACTTCTTTAACCATTGACTCCATTATTTTCCCTGGAACAGAAGTTAAACTAATAGGTCTATAATTATTTGTGTTACCCTTTGAACCCCTTTGTGAATTGGGGATATATTTGCACATCTCCAGTCTGTGGGGACCTTCCCTGAGTTCAAGGATGCTCTCATAATTATGGACAAGGGTTCGCTTATTTACTTTGCTGCCTCCTTTAATATAACTGGATAGACATCATCTACCGTAGGGCTAGGTGCCTTTCTTATATTTAACTTATGGTATTTATTCTTATGTTATTTAAACAAGCCTTCGATTTCGTGAAACTTACCATTTCAACCTTTGATCCAAAGATAATCATCAGCTTCTAAAGATGTTTCGCTGTTCAAGCTTTTGTATACTGCGCTGGTGTTATCTATTCTTAATTATGCTTTTTTTATTTCGTTATCACACCATCAAATCTCTTCAAAGAAGGAGCTGAACAGTAATTAGAGAGGGTACTCGCTTTAAAAGTCCTTCATATTTACTATTTACACTGAGTCACTGAATTATAATCACCTACCTAATACCGTGTTGGGCCACCAACCGAACATGGTGTTAAGTAGGTTATAATCAATAGGTAGGTAATTATAATTTAGAAGATATTCATAGGGATCTGAAGCCATGCTGCCTGCAAGGCTTTCCACAGTGTCGGAATAGATGACGGTTGCGTGTCCATACGCCTCACTTCCCATTCCAAAACATCCCATAGGTGTTCAATTGGATTGTGGTCAGACGAATTTGGAGGCCAATAAAAATAGATGATATCTTCACTGTGTTCCTCGGACCACTCATACACAGTGCGGGCCCAATGACTCGGCTCATTATCGTCTTGGAAGATCCCATTTCTGTCCGAAAAAAAAAAAATGCAACTTGGCAGGGTGCACATGGTGTCTCAAGAGCTGCTGGTAAACCTCACTAGTGAAACGTTGGTGACACCGCGAGTCATAATTCTTGTCAGTAAAACGTGCACCATATTAAGCAACCACTGCCACCAATCTGGATATGAGCGCCGTGCACGATTTGTGCAAGGACTCGCGTTTCTTGCGCCACATACGAAGACCGTCGGCATGAGGAATAAAAAAAAAAAAAAACCAAACTATTATTTTTAGGACACCCGAATAAAATTCATCTGCCGTGCTATGTGTCTTATGTCTGTTAATTGCGTGTGTTCTATGGTCCATTTGTCTGTTTTGCTGGACGAAAAACCCCAGTTTATTGGGAGAAAACCTTGCTATCTATCCATGAGACCGACTAACTCAGCCACAGAGTGAAAAAAGCCCATTAAAGTTCCCCGCGTCATTGACGGGATACGAACCCGGGCCTTTTCCATCCGGTGTTGGGGAGGACGGTGACGATATCACTGTGCTATACGCGCAGACGAGGGACTTGTAAAGTACTTAATCCTCGGCAAAGAAAGAAGTTATTGAAGAACAGAACGTACTTAGTCTCGATTATACCGAGAGGAGTTCTAGAAGTCGTCCAACAAGAAATCATGCATTCCCTCTTAGCACCTCCATATTTTCTTCATGCATTAAATCTAAAGTACACTTATAATTACACATGCATTAAAAATGTAAAGTATACACATGCATTACGTCTAAAGCACATGTATAATTCTTTCTTTCATGAATTTTGACTGTAAACATTTATTTTTTAACTCTTTTATGAAATTTTTAAGAAATTTTCCTCTCGTTTTTAGATGCAGCCACCAAATATAAAGCTTCTGTCATCGACAACAACTTCTCTTGTAAAATGGGTCTTCTAGGAAGTTATGGGAATTTAATGATAAAGGAAGAAAATATAATCCTCATCCATCAATATTCAGGACATGTAGTTAGGAAATGGTGTCTTCGATGCATTGAAAGTGTCGAAATCTTGTCGCAGAAACTAAAAGCAGACGAAGACAAGGTTCTGTTGATAGTATCAAAAAGGTAAATTCCTTTCTTTTTGTTTAGGTTCTTAGATATATATATACATACATTCATGAATATATATATGTACAGTACATCCGATACAAATGAATGTAATTACATGTGTTTTCTAATGAAAAAAAAGAAAAAGAAAGAAAGAGAAGAAACCGCCATCATGCGAGTTAAATCGTTACTGTATTTGATGAGATGCGTGGCTTCAATGAAAATGATAAAACCGGAAGTGTGGGAGAATGTTGCATTATGAATAAGTATCATCATACATTTCTCACGAGAAGCATCTTCTATTTGTGAAAATACAGTTGACAGTGGAAGCTGCAAACTGCCAGCAATTCGCTGCTTCTGCTGTCCACCGTGGGATTCTCATCTGGGCGAACCTACCGAGACAGACTTATCGACGATAGTAATAATAATGAAGAAATTTACTAGTGGGAAGCTGGACAACTTTCTTCTGTCATTAATATCATTATCTGGTCAGCAAATTTTTTAAAACTTTTTCTGTCCAGTGGCTTTCATTATTTTAACATTCTGCAATGTTTCATTGATATGAAGTCCTCTGAGCAATGCAGATAGGCTGCCAAGGCAGCTCGTGGGGTTTTCTCAATGATATAAAGGAATTTTTCTAGTAGATATAAAGAGGTTATTATTCCATTGTATGAGGCAATGGTCAGGCTTCATCTTGAGTACTGCCTACAGGTCTGGAGGCCTCATTTCAGGAAGGATTTAGAGCTGCTGTACAGAGAAGGGCGAGATTGGTGAGGGAACAAAGGGACACTCTTACCAAGAAAGGCTTCAGTTCTGAAAACTGCAGAGTCTGGAGACAAAGCACCTAAGAGGGGATCTGATTGCGGTGTTTAAAGCTTTGAATGGCTTGAGCAAATTCAGTGACAATGAGATACTTACTCTTGCTCAGACTATGTACATGTGCGGGAATGAATTCAAATTGAGGACGGATGGTTGCAGAATAGGTGTGTGAAAGTTTTCCTTCAATAAACGGGTGGTTGATTGCTGAAACAAGCTTCCATCCGTTGTTGTGAAAGTAGAATTTGAATAAATTCAGGAAGAACTAGATAAACTATTGAAAGGAGATTTTGATTTTTGATTTTTTTTTTTTTTTTTTTTGCTGATGCTGTATAAGCTCGCTTTCTTGCATCGTTTGCCACTATTAATACAAATACTAATTAATGAAAACAAACACATCGGTAATTTATTCGATTTTCTCTGAAGCATGTCAATAGAATATATTTCACATTATTGCCTTTTCATATTATTATATTACAATATAAGCCCAGGAAAAATTTAAGGGGTCACCATATTTCTGTCTGTGTGTCTGTCGAGGTCATTAAGAGTAGAGTTAACGACTTTTGCATTAGTCCGAATCATTAAACGAAAATCTAGTTCTGTGTTGGCAACGGTTACTGCCACGTGCGATTTCAATATTGCTACAGAGGGGCAAAATACGCTGACACAATGGATTCTCACATCTCTAGAGTATCTGTCTGACTGTGCGTGCCCCCTTTATCTTATGTTATCTTTAGAAACTGTCTTTGTGTGTATTTTTAAGAGTAGTACTCAAGTAGTTTTTCACGATTCATTCAAGGAAGTGTTTGAGATAATTTTTGCCAAATAAATGCAAACTTGGTTCAACCAAGCGCGCTAAACGAAATCTGTGACTGGCAAGTACATATTATGGCTTAGAAGACATCTGATTTGAATTTTACGTATTTTATTCTAACGAAAGGAAAATATTCCTGTGTTATTTCATTCATGAATGATATTTCAATAGAAATTTTCTCAAAGACACGAAGGATATTAAACGATTAATATCACACTGTTGCTGACAAGACATGCATTAGCATTAGTAGAGGCATATGATGCAAGAAAGCAAGCTTATGCAGCATCAGACAAAAAAAAAAACACTCCCACTTCACCCCTCCGTCCGTTCGAAATACCTGTCCAGCTGAGCCTTAAACTTATTTAATCTATCAACTTCCACGACAAGGGATGGAAGTCTTTTCCACCAACCAATCACCCGCTGGCTAAAGGCAAATTTCTGCACGTCTATCCTACATCTGTCTTTCCTCAATTTGATTTTATGTCCTCAAAGGTGATTATTCTGAGCAAGAGGCAGAATCCTATCGGCAATGAGCATGCTGCTCAAACCATTCAGGGCTTTATACACTTCTATTAGATCACCTCACCGGTGCCTAGTCGCCAGACACAGTAATTTGCAAAACTTAAGCCTTTCTTCATAAGAGCACCCCTTTGTTCCATTCACTAATCTTGTTGCCCTTCTCTGTACTCGTTCCAGCATCTCTACATCCTTTTTGAAATGAGGCCTCCAGACCTGTATACAGTACTCAAGGTGTGGCTTGACCATTGCCTTATACAAGGGAATAATCACCTCCTTATCCCTGATAGAAAAATTCCTGTATATCATTGACAAGAACAAGACACCATGAGCTACTCTTGCAGCCCGTCTGCACTGCTCAGAGAACTTCATATCCGCCTGCACAATAACCCCCAGGTCCTTTTCATTCTCTACCACTGTCAGTGTAGTTCCACAGAGTTGATACGTTGCTCTGGGGCTACCGTTTCCCATATATAGTACTTTACATTTTGTTAAACTTCATTTGCCACCTCTCAGACCATCTGCTCAACCTTTCCAGATCCTGTTGCAGCAGCATAGCATCAGTAGTGTCCTTAACAACCCTGCCAACCTTTGTATCGTCTGCAAACTTGGACATTAAGCTTGATATACCATCATCAGTATCATTTATAAATACCGAAAACAATAATGGACCCAACACTGAACCCTGAGGGACTCCACTAATAACATTAGTCCACGATGAGCAGTGTCCATTGATTACCACTCTCTGTCTTCTTCCCCTCAACCATCCCTTTATCCATAGCAGCAATTTGCTTCCAATGTGTCAGCGTATTTTGCTACAGAGGGGGACACAATGGATTCTTACATCTCTAGAGTATCTGTCTGACTGTGCGTGCCCCCTTTATTTTATGGTATCTTTAGAAACTGTCTTTGTGTGTATTCTTAAGAGTAGTACTTAAGAGTTTAATCATGCGATTAAACTTCTGCTCGTTCTTGAGAAATTTTAGCGCATTGGCTGTTCATAATGCGATACTATGACACTTCCGTTAATGCTATTTTCCGTTTGCTATTGTCCATACAAAATTGTCATTTAGAACACGCAAGAATTACCTCATCCACACATGTGTAATAAGTTCATAAATTGCATGCGCTATCATCGATTTGACGAAAAACAGGATTTCAGCCTGGTTATCGATGCCTGAGACCGACTAACTCATCCACGGAGTGAAAAAACCATAAACGTTCCTCGCGTCATTGATGGGATTTAAACCAAGGCATTATTCCACTTGGTGTGATGAGGACTGTGATATAACCACTGTACGACCAGGCTAATTGTTTGTATAAGGGTGGATATACCCTTCTAACTGTGCAGACTGAAAAAAAAAAGATAAGATCCACTCTAAAGACAAATAAAATGCACTGTACGTTTAAAATGAGCATGTGATGAATGAGCTAATGCGAAAAGCGATGACGATTATTTCCAGTTATAATTAATTTATCCTATAGTAGGATAAGTTAATATTTTAGTTTTAGTTACTCGGTCGGTTTTGGTCGACATGTAATAAATTTCGTATTGCAGTTCGTTTGAGTTGATTCTTAATAGTAGTAGTAGTAGTAGTAATAGTAGTAGTAGTGGCATGTGATGCAAGAAAGCAAGGGTATGCAGCATCAGCTTATGCAGCATCAGCCAAAAAAAAAAAAAAAAAAAAAAATCACACCATTCCCTCCAAATGCCTGTCCAGTTCCTCCTTAAATTTATTCAACATATCAACTTCCACAACGACAGATGGAAGTTTGTTCCAGCAATTAACCACCCGCTGGCTAAAGGCAAATTTCCGCACATCTATTCTACATCTGTCTTTCCTTAATTTGAATTTATGCCCCCTTAGGTTCGTAATCTGAACAAGTGGAAGGATCCCATCAGAATTCAGCGCGCTCAATCCATTCAAGGCCTTATACACCTCAATCAGATCACCGCGCAGGTGCCTAGTCTCCAGCCACTGCAATTTGCAGAACTTAAGCCTCTCTTGGTTGGAGTATCCCTTTGTTCCCCTCACTAATCTTGTTGCCCTTCTCTGTACACGCTCAAGCAAATCTACATCCTTCCTAAAATGAGGCCTCCAAACATGTATGCAGTACTCAAGGCGTGGCCTGATCATTGCCTTATACAGAGGGACAATCACCTCCTTTTCCTGCCAGCAAAATTCCTATATATCATTTACAAAACCCCATGACCTGCCCTGGCAGCTTGTCTGCATTGCTCAGAAAACTTCATATCTGACTGCACAATTCCCAGGTCTTTTTCATTTTCTACCACTTTAAGTGTAGTACCACACAGTTGGTACGTTTCTCTGGGGTTACTTCTACCCATATGCAGTACTTTGCATTTGTCAAGGTTAAACTTCAGTTGCCACTTCTTAGCCCATCTGCCCAAATTATCTAGATTCTGTTGCAGTAGCACACTGCCATTACTGTCATAACAACCCTGCCAACCTTTGTATCATCTGAAAACTTCGCCACTAAGCCTGATATACCTTCATCAATATCATTGATAAATATACAAAACAACAGTGGACCCAACACCGAACCCTGTGGGACTCCACTAATAACATTAGTCCACGAAGAGCAGCACCCATTAATTATGACCTCCTGTCTTCTCCCACTTAACCATCCTTTTATCCATTGTAGCAACTTACCCTTAATACCATTCTGCTCCAATTTGTACAATAGTCTTCCATGCGCAACAGTGTCAAAAGCTTTCCTGAAATCCAAATATATGATATCGAAATTATTTTTTGTATCCAGTTCCTTTGTAACCACATTATAATATCCTATCAAATTTGTCAGACAAGACTTTCCCTTAACAAACCCATTCTGTGTCTGAATTATTGCTGCAGTCTTGTCTAGATGATCCTGCAATGCATCTTTAACCGAGAAAATACAGCTGCAAGTTACAGGCTCCGAAAAAAACGATAAGTTTTTGCTTTTTATTTACATAATTGTTATTTTATATTGCACTTAATACGTAGCCTTATAGTTCTAATTACGCTAGTTATTTTTATTTTAATTTGTATAAACAATTTTTGTAGATATACGTAATACTTTATAAAACCGTTATTTCATTCGAATATTGCAGGCATTGTTTTTGTATATAGTGATAGGGAATTCAAATTTTTAATTGAGGTAGTTAGGTAGCTCTAACGTAAAGGAAAGGGTTTTTGCTTCCGTAAAGGCGAGTACAGTGGTCTCCGACAGTTTTTAAATTCTGTACAGTGGGATCAACTGACGATGTTACCAACAGTAAATTCTAAGTGGGAAGCATTCAAGGAATTAATCGTGGAAACTACTAAAAGGTTCATACCTATTAAGAAATATTGTTCAAGGTTTAGGCCTAAATGGTTGTCAAATGAATAATGAGTCTCGTAACAGAGAAGGAAAATGCATGGGATGCATATAAATTATCAAGCGACTCAGAAGCATATGGCAGATATAAGTTAATCTGCAATCAGGTCACAAAGGAGGTTCGGCAGGCGAAGGCAGATTACGAGAAATCCTTGGCAAAAGATGCTAAGAAAAACAGCAAGGATTTCTTTACTTATATAAACTCTAAAAGGAAGGGGATAAATCTGATTGGTCCACTTGACATCGATGGTTCGACTGTTGATGATCCTGCTCAGTTAGCAAACAAACTGAATGAGTATTTTGCATCTACATTCACACGTGAGGAATTATTAAGGTTTGAAAATGGCAGAAGGTTATCAAATTGTAGCAGGGTGCTTAATGATCTTGTAATAACTGAGAGCAAAGTGGAAGATAAATTGTTGAAGTTAAACGTAAGAAAAGCACCTAGGGTGGATGGGATCTATCCAGTTATATTAAAGGAGGCGGCAAGGCAACTAAGCAAACCCTTAGCCATAATTATGAGAGCATCCTTAGACTCAGGGGAGGTTCCCACGGACTAGAGATGTGCAAATGTATCCCCAATTCACAAAAGGGGGATCGAAGGGTGACACGAGTAATTACAGACCAGTTAGTTTAACTTCTCTTCCGGGTAAAATAATGGAGTCGCTGGTTAAAGATGCATTGCAGGATCATCTAGACAAGACTGCAGCAATAATTCAGACACAGCATGGGTTTGTTAAGGGAAAGTCTTGTCTGACAAATTTGATTGGATATTATGATGTGGTTACAAAGGAACTGGATGCAAAAAACAATTTTGATATCATATATTTGGATTTCAGGAAAGCTTTTGACACTGTTGCGCATGAAAGACTATTGTACAAATTGGAGCAGAATGGTATTAAGGGTAAGTTGCTACAATGGATAAAAGGATGGTTAAGTGGGAGAAGACAGAGGGTGGTAATCAATGGGTGCTGCTCTTCTTGGGCTAATGTTATTAGTGGAGTCTCACAGGGTTCGGTGTTAGGTCCACTGTTGTTTTGTATATTTATCAATGATATTGATGAAGGTATATCAGGCTTAATGTTGAAGTTTGCAGATGATACAAAGGTTGGCAGGGTTGTTAATGACAGTAATGGCAGTCTGCTACTGCAACAGGATCTAGATAATTTGGGCAGATGGGCTAAGAAGTGGCAACTGAAGTTTAACCTTGACAAATGCAAAGCACTGCATATGGGTAGAAATAACCCCAGAGAAACGTACCAACTGTGTGGTACTACACTTAAGGTGGTAGAAAATGAAAAAGACCTGGGAGTAATTGTGCAGTCAGATATGAAGTTCTCTGAGCAATGCAGACAGGCTGCCAGGGCAGGTCATGGGGTTTTGTCAATGATATATATAGGAATTTTGCTAGCAGGGAAAAGGAGGTGATTGTCCCTCTGTATAAGGCAATGGTCAGGCTACGCCTTG
Source organism: Mastigoproctus giganteus (assembly GCF_048544385.1). Classification (NCBI taxonomy): domain Eukaryota; kingdom Metazoa; phylum Arthropoda; class Arachnida; order Uropygi; family Thelyphonidae; genus Mastigoproctus; species Mastigoproctus giganteus. The sequence continues at coordinate 194,273,204 of NC_143576.1, read as the reverse complement.
AGTACTGCGTACAGGTCTGGAGACCTCATTTTAGGAAGGATGTAGATTTACTTGAGCGAGTACAGAGAAGGGCAACAAGATTGGTGAGGGGAATGAAGGGATCCTCTTACCAAGAGAGGCTTAAGTTCTGCAAATTGCAGTGGCTGGAGACTAGGCATCTGCGGGTGATCTGATTGAGGTATATAAGGCCTTGAATGGATTGAGCACGCTGAATTCTGATGGGATCCTTCCACTTGTTCAGATTACGAACCTAAGGGGGCATAAATTCAAATTAAGAAAAGACAGATGTAGAATAGATGTGCGGAAATTTGCCTTTAGCCAGCGGGTGGTTAATTGCTGGAACAAACTTCCATCTCTCGTTGTGGAAGTTGATATGTTGAATAAATTTAAGGAGGAACTGGACAGGCATTTGGAGGGAATGGTGTGATTTTTTTTTTTTTTTTTTGGCTGATGCTGCATAAGCTCATACATTTGCTTTCTTGCATCACATGCCACTACCACTACTACTACTACTACTACTACAGTGACTCCACATTAAACAGAAGTTGAACTGATTGGTCTGTAATCACTCGTGTCACCCTTCGATCCCCTTTGTGAATTGGGGATACATTTGCACATCTCCAGTCAGTGGGGACCTCCCCTGAGTCCAAGGATGCTCTCATAATTATGGATAAGTGTTTGCTTAGTTGCTTTGCCGCCTTGTTTAATATAATTGGATAGATTCTATCCACCCCAGGTGCCTTTCTTATGTTTATCTTCAATAATTTCTCGTCCACTTTGCTCTCAGTTATTACAAAATCATTAAGCACCCTCCTACAATTTGATAACCTTGTGGCATTTTCAAACCTTAATAACTCTTCATGTGTGAATGTAGATGCAAAATACTAGTAATCGGATTAGAATTAGTAGAGGAATATGATGTAAGAATGCAAGCTTTCTTGCTTTCTTGCATCATATTCCTCTACTAATTCTAATCCGATTACTAGTATTTTTATACAACATCAGCCAAAAAAAAAATTTTCCATTTCACACAATCATTCGCTCTAAAAGTTTGTCCACATCTTCCTTGAAATTATTTAAGCTATCAATTTCCACGATGACAGATGGAAATTTGTTCCAGTAATCGATCACCCGCTGGCTAAAAACAAATATCCGAACATCTATTCTACAACTGACCTTCCTCAATTTAAATTTATACCCCCTCCGGTTCGTAATCTGAGCAAGAGGAAGAATCCCATCAGAATTGAGCTTGCTCAACCCATGTAGGGCCTTCTATACTTCAATCAGATCACCACGCAATGTCGAAAAATTCTTTTTCGACATTTTTTTCCCTTTATTAGTCAGTTGGTCTCTTTCTGTACCCGCTATGCTGTAACCTTTCTGTAAAGCAGAGTCATTCTGTGACCACCGAAATCGCACTACACTTCGCTGTTCCTTGGCAGGCGAGACGCCATGTTTAAAATGATGCAACAGCCAATGTACTATCATCACCTGCCAGAAAAAGTATTCAAAAGGCACTTAGGGCATGTCTTTCACTTGTATTTCTAATATGTTCTTAAATCACAATAAAAAATACGTCATAAAAAAAAAAATGTCCGAAAAGACTTTTCGATTCGCTCTTGTACTTGTTATGTTCTACACGTTTATAGATGTTTGAAATATAATATAAGAATTGCCGATAATGGCTTGATATAATTTTAGTAAAGATTAGCATATTATTTAAAAAAAAACAAAAAGATTAACATTCATCTTTTTAAAAAAATCGGTTATCATTTTATCTACAATTTTTCCACTTGAAAATATGCACTATTTTCACGAATTATAATCGTGAGTCAGGACTTTCACCTCGTAATCATGAATTCAAAATTGAGTATCTAGTGCTGCCTATTCAGGCATTTAAGGCAGCAGTCACACCACACGCAATTTCAGGCAAAGTTCTCATCGCGCGAACAATACAACTTTTATCACGGCTGTAACGATTGAGTGATTGGCCTGACATTATTTGTCTTTCAAGTTATTATCAATATTTATTAATTATTTATTATTTATTATTAATTATCTATTATTTATTTATTAATAATTATTATTTATTTATTAATAATTATTATTTATTATCAACAATTATTATTTATTATTAATAATTATTATTAATGTTATTAATATTCAAGTTATTATTAATATCATTTTATTTCCACATCAGTGGGCACCTCTGGAACAACCTGGTTCGGCTAGAATGGTGTACATTATGCAAATTCCAGTTGAATGCATTCATTGGAATTGTAAGAGATCAAAACAGATTGCAAAAACATAACAAGGTAAAAATCAATACATAAAATAATAAACAATAAAATAAATAAATAACAAACAATAAAAACACAGTGGTGAATCCAGGAAAGCCTTTGCAGGGAATTCTATTCACATAGAGCTTATTGTTCGTGTTTATAGAGTTCTTTCACTATGTCCTGTCTTTAGCGCTTCGAGCTGCAGAAAGATGAGGCATCAATTCCCAGGGAGTTGTACAATCCGAACGTATTTGTCGGGAACACTGACCTACGGTATTGCGCATTTTGCAGACAAGATTGTAGACAAAGTGTTGAAGTAAAGTGTAAAGTGTAAAGTGTGTTTAGGGTCTAACGGCACCAGGGGTTACCCCATCTCCGTGTAGTCTACATTGTCACGTGTTACAGAACACTGTAATGGCCAGAGATTTAAAAGTGTATGGATATTGTTGGATGTAGTGTCGTGTACCGTTGTTCATCTGGCTATTTAGCCGCTAGACCCCTACTGAGGCCCAACGTTGCCCACACTTAGCCCCGTGGAGGCAAGCCAGGTACACCAGTATTTTTAAATAAGTACTCTGGCAGGTCCTGCCACCTAATTTCCTGGGATTTCAGTGGCTAGGACCAAAAAAAAAAAAAAAAAAGGTGGGGGGTGCGCTAGAGGTTGGGTCAGGCCAAGGAGTTTTAAGTTATACAGTGTGGAATTTAGAATTTTGGGTGTAGGGCTAGGATAATTTTGACATGGGATGAACGCTAGTTGGAAAGCTAGAGGGGGAGGGGAGGCTAAAAGGCTGGGGGGTGAGAGACAGAAGTATAGGGTCGATAGAGTAGATGACCCCAAAATCAGTGAGGCAGGCCCATGCCACACCAGAAGGAAAGAGAGGGTGGCGGGGAGGAGACAAGGGGACCTTCACCTCCTCCCGGCCAGGACAGGGGAGAAACAGGGCCGTGCAAGGGAGCACGGGTTCAGGATCGCCACGTGGCATTGGCAGCAATGCTGCGTGAAGTCATAGTTGGCAGAGTCCAGTCCGAGAAGGTAAGATTCGAGTAGTGCAGTCCTGGGACAGACAGGTCCCGTCCAGGTGGTGAAGTCATTTCAGTAGTGAGCTACATGAAGATATATTTGGTAGAGTCAATCAAAGAGGATCAAATCCGAGTAGTGTCAATCCTGGGACAAAGAAGTCCCGTCCAGATAGTGGAGTCATTTCAGTGGTGAGTCAACTTGGTGGGAGGCGAAGCCGGAGCGGCAGTCATGGTAGATGAAGGTGATGTTGAGACTGCATTGTAAAGGCACAATTATTGTGCAGGTTGAAAGGCTTCACGGGGATTGCAGTATGCTGAAGCAAGTAGTGGTCTTTACACATGGCTGATTAGGCCGTTTCATTGTCTGGTTGGGTCTGATTCTGTGGTTGTGGTAGGGTTTTCCGCCTCGTGAAGAGGCTCTGAGCAAAGTTCGAAAAGGCTGTGTAGGTATGGTGGTCTTCCAGGAGATGTTGCTCCTGATCTCTAGGGATGAAATGAATTTGTGTGATGAGAGAAGATCTGAGGTCATCATATAGTAGGCAGTCATGCATCAAGTGATCCCAGGTTTCCTGGGCACCACAGGTGCAAAGGGGGCTGTCGGAAAGTCCAAGAAGGTTCAGTTTACTGCGAAAGGCACCATGCCCTGTTAGGAGGTACGTGGTTAGAAGGCCTGGGGAGAACCAGGATGGTGATTTGGGATATACTTTGCATATGTCTGGTATAAATTTGCGGGTGATGGCCCCTTTGGTGGATTCAGACCATCTGGCTTGCCAGGTCTGTTGTAAGTAGGTTAGGAGTCTGCTTTTTTCGCTGGAATAGGTGTTAGCAGGATCCGTGGTAAAATCAATAAAGGTGGTAGACTTTCCTCTGCTGAGCTGATACAGCATCCCCACATGGGCCACCTCAAGGTCTAGGGGCAGTACACCGGCGAGGACCTGTAGGGCGTGCGTGCTGGAGGTGCAACATGCTCTGGTTATTGTAAGGAGAATTGGCCGTTGAATGATGTTCAGCTTTCTTCGTCCTACCACAGTGGAGGCTTTGTTGAACCATATGCCAGAACCGTAGGTGATAGCTGGTATGAATATGGCTTTATACAGTAAAGCTAGAGTGCGTTTTTTGAGCCCCCAATCTCGGCGGGTCACCCTGGCAATCAGTGCAATGTAATTTCTAATTTTCTTCTGTAGATAGTTGAGATGTGGGAGAAATGTTAGTTTGCTGTCGATGATAATTCCAAGGAGTTTCAGCTGAGTAACAAGCTTGATGGTTGTGCCATGTATAGTGTTGAACTGCACCGGGTTCTTTGTGAGGTTCGAGGGTTTGCAGAAACATCCCAGATATCAGGCGAATCCATTTGGCCGCAAAGAAGTTGCGCCAAGGTGTGTAGATTCCTCTCTTTGACTAGGTTTCCCAGGGTTTCATGCCCAGCTTTGTATAGAGCACACTCTAGAGATGGTGAAAGGGTAACCCATCTCCCTGTTTAGCCATCTCAGGAGCCAATATTCAACCCCCAGGAATCTTTTCAGTTGAGTAGAGGAAGCTCCTGACCAGAGTACCGAAGCGTAGAGCGGTACGAGTGTTAAATTTCTTCGGACGTATTCCAAGAGGAACTTCCGAGGCCTAAGACCGACCAACTCCTGTCGGATTGCCCAGTACGCCCCAAGCGTTTTTAGCCTGGCCATCTTGAGGTGGTCTTTGAAAGTAAGCCCATCATCCCACTTCAACCCCAAGTCCGTGTGAGAGTGAACCTTTTTGATGGCGGTCCCATTATTATGAGCATAATTTCATTAATAGTTCTCTTTTTTGTGAAAGTCATCTGAGCTGCTTTTTGAGGATTCAGTTTAAGTCCCAGACATCCTAGATAATCGTGGAACTCGAACAGTACTATCTGATTTTCATAGGCGGCTGCCTCAGCTTTTGCTGGATCATCGGATGTGACCAGCATCTTAAGATCATCAACGTATGAAATGAAGTTTGGGTGCTTCGCAAGGAAGGGCTCTAGTGCTGCGGCAAAAAACCAGGATGAGAGAACTCCCCCTTGTGGGATGCCGACAGAGGTCGTGGTGGTCATCTCCAATCTGTGGTGATATTTGATAAATATTTGCCTGTTGATGAGGAGTTGATGGAGGACAGCAAGAAGATTACCTTCGATTCTGAAATAATTCTTCAGAATTTTAACTAGCTCTGTTGTGCTGAATGTGTCGAAAGCTGCTTGTATGTCTAGGAATAAGATTTCAAGTTGTTTCTTTGATTGCCCAAGTTGTTTTCAAGTTGTTTCTTTGATTGCCCAAGTTGTTTTCAAGTTGTTTCTTTGATTGCCCAAGTTGTTTTAAAGTTGTTTCTTTGATTGTCATCTATTAATGACCAGCTGGGCAATCCCAGCTGGTCATTAAGAGATTTGATAGCGTAGACCTCCTAGGAATTACAGTATGAAGATGCTGTGGACGCCCATTGAAGCAGTGATCGACTAAGATGGACTGTATCGTTATTTCAAACACTTTTAGTAATCCACAGGAGATAGAGATTGCTCTGTAGTCCCTGGGATCTTTTGGTTTATTAGTTTTTGGAACTGGGAAAGCATGGTAGACATTCCATATTGTCGGTGTATACCAGTCTCGAGGATGCAGTTGAAGAGGTGTTGTAACAAGTCAATCACATAGAAACTGCATATTTTGAGAATAAAGAATGGAAATCCGTCGGGACCAACTGACCACCACGTGTAGAAACGATACGCTTGGAATGCTAAGTCTTCTCTGGATATATATACGATATTGTATTTTTGATTGTGCGATAGACAAAGAAAACTGACCCTCTCATTCACTATGTGTAATCCAGCGAATATCCTGGCTCTGCCCGTCGCTTATGATTCTACCTATACGGTCCGACACTATCAGACTTCCTAGGAATTATCGCCTCTGACAATCATAGACTAGCTGCTGTGTGAAAGGCTGACGACGAAGTATTGTGGTAATAACTCTCACTCTTCTACGATAGTAATCTTACCATATGAAGGATTTCTAGAAGGGCGATATGTTCCCCACCCCACATAAATTCATCTCCCTAGACCAGTGGTTTTCAACCTTTTTTTAATAACGGCACCCCTACTCAATTTTCTACCTGTTAGATCCGATTCTCTCTCTCTCTCTCTCTCTCTCTCTCTCTCTATATATATATATATATATATATACATATATATATATATATATATCCGATAATTCGAAATAAAACAAAATAAAACATAAGCCAGTAGTATGGCAAAAAATGTAGAGCGAAAAATTAACATAAAAATAACGTAAAATAAAATAAACCAAACAGGAAGGGGAAAGTAAAGGTAATAAGACATAAACAGTAGCTGATAATCCCCTATATAATATGATTTAACGGTTATACCTGGGCTTCATGTGGAGGATGTGCATTTTGCTGCCTCTAATGATAGCTTAATATTTATTTATTTATTTTCTTATTTTATGTTAAACTTTTAACCCATTATTTAAATATATATATATGTATATGTTGTTGCGGCACCCCAGTTGAAAACCACTGCCCTAGACTATCTCACACATGCTCAATTGGATTCAGATACTGAGATCTAGCCAGTCATTGCAAACACACCCTGCTTTTCAAAACCTTCGCACTTCGCGTTTATCACTTACATCATCAATTGCAAATGCAGTAGTAAAAATTTGAAATGATAAAATCAAACAATCATTGTAAAAATGTCACAATGACGCCGTTGAGATGGCCCTTTGAAATGAAGAGGAATAAGAACAACGGAGGGAGGAAAAAGTTGAGCTGAAGTGCCCAGGTGGCTGAATGTGGCTCGCAGCGTTGAAAATAGAATAAGTTCCAAGGACCATTTCCAAATATGCAAAATGTCTCTCGAAGATCTGTCCAAGGCCATCCTCTTGTCATCTCACCGCAAAATGATCGGTAGCTGTAATTTTATCTAGAGGAGGACTGTGATCTAGGTATACTGTCTGTGTTCTCTTGATTCCTACACACAAATTAACCTTTTGGTTTGGTGACAACGGCATGTCAATTACACCCAGGAAAAATGGGCCAGTGCTTTTCACTGATGAGTCGAGATGCAATCTTCAACCAAATTCTCGACATACTTTCAACTAGAGGAAACGGGAAATCATATAACTGTAAGGTAGAGTGTAGAGTGTGTTTAGTGTCAAACGGCAGCAGGGGTTTCCCTCATCTCTGCTTGCTTTCATTGTAGGCGTACCAGTTCGCTGGAAAGGCCAGAGATTTAAAGTGTGTGGATATTGTAAATGTGTAGTGTTCTGTACTGTTGTTTCTCTAGCTATTTAGCTGCTGGACCCATGCTGAGGCCCAACTTTGCCCGCACTCAGCCCTTGGAGGCAGACCATGTACCCAGTAACCATGTTTCCAGTTCTCAGGAAATTAGGTGGCAGGTCCTGCCACCTAATTTCCTGAGATTTCAGTGGCTAGGACCAAAAAAGATTTGATCTCGTCGTGGAGATTTCGCTAGAATTGAAAGGCCAAAAGTAATTTCGACATTTATTAAATTTAGATATTATGGGGCGTTCACTTGCGTGCAGGTCGAGTGGGGGAAGATAAACAGAAGTATGGAGTCAACAGGGAAGGCGACTCCAGCTTTCAGTGGGGCATGCCCATGCTCCACCAGAAGGGAAAATGGCAGTTGCGAGGAGAGGACGAGACCTGCCAGTCAGGGAGTAAAAGAGAAACCAGGCGAGGGTGCCCGGTTTGGTTGCCAATATGGCGCGTGGCAGCATGCTGCTGGTGTCTCCAAGTCCAGTAGTGGAGTCAAACACGGGAAGCAGGTTCCATCCGGGTCTAGTAGGCACACCCAGGTGCCTTCCAGTTTGGGTACCGAGATGAGATACTTTATCCTTGTGTTCGCCCTTTTCAGGGAAAACTCAGTCTAGACATTTTGGAAAACTTTATTGCAACATTTGACATGAGAGCTTCCTTGGACTCAGGGGAGGTACCCATAGACTGGAAATGTGCAAATGTGACCCCAATTCACAAAGGAGGATCAAAGGCTGACACAAGTAATTATAGACCTGTGAGCTTAACTTCTGTTCCAGGAAAATTAATGGAGGCACTGGTTAAAGACGCACTGCAGGATCATTTAGACAAGACTTCAGTTATAGCTCAGACACAGCATGGTTTTGTTAAGGGGAAGTCTTGCCTGACCAACTTGATTAGATACTATGATGCAGTCACAAAAGAACTGGATGCAGGGAATAACTTTGATATTATATACTTGGATCTTAGAAAGGCTTTTGATACTGTTGCACATGGAAGACTGCTACACAAATTGGAGCAGTGTGACATTGGAGGCAAATTGCTGCTATGGATAAAGGGGTGGTTGAGGGGGAGAAGACAGAGAGTGGTAATCAATGGACACTGCTCATCGTGGACTGATGTTATTAGTGGAGTCCCTCAGGGCTCAGTGTTGGGTCCATTATTGTTTTCTGTATTTATTAATGATATTAATGATGGTATATCGGGATTAATGTCCAAGTTTGCAGACGATACAAAGGTTGGCAGGGTTGTCAAGGACACTACTGACACTATGCTGCTGCAACAGGATCTGGAAAGGTTGAGCAGATGGGCTGAGAGGTGGCAAATGAAGTTTAACATTGACAAATGTAAAGTACTACACATGGGAAACAGCAACCCCAGAGCAACGTATCAACTCTGTGGTACAACACTGACAGTGGTAGAGAATGAAAGGGACTTGGGGGTGGTTGTGCAGGCAGATATGAAGTTCTCTGAGCAGTGCAGACGGGCTGCAAGAGTAGCTCATGGAGTATTGTCAATGATATACAGGAATTTTTCCAGCAGGGATAAGGAGGTGATTATTCCATTGTATAAGGCGATGGTCAGGCCACACCTAGAGTACTGTATACAGGTCTGGAGGCCTCATTTCAAGAAGGATGTAGAGCTGCTGGAACGAGTACAGAGAAGGGCAACAAGATTAGTGAATGGAACAAAGGGGTGCTCTTACGAAGAAAGGCTTAAGTTTTGCAAATTACAGTGTCTGGAGACTAGGCACCAGCGAGGTGATCTGATAGAGGTGTATAAAGCCTTGAATGGTTTAAGCATGCTCAATGCTGATGGGATTCTTCCTCTAGCTCAGAATAATCACCTGAGAGGGCATAAATTCAAATTGAGGAAAGACAGATGTAGGATAGACGTGCGGAAATTTGTCTTTAGCCAGCGGGTGGTTGGTTGGTGGAACAGACTTCCATCCCTTGTCGTGGAAGTTGATAGCCTAAATAAGTTTAAGGCTCAGCTGGACAGGTATTTTGAACGAACAGAGGGGTGAAGTGGAAGTGGTTTTTTTTTTTTTTTTTGGCTGATGCTGCATAAGCTTGCTTTCTTGCATCAAATGCCTCTACTAATGCTAATGCTAATGCTAATGCTAATTTGATTGTAACTGGTTACAAGGTTAAGTATTTCAACTTTCTCTTCACGGCCAAAAGGCCAGGGATTAATGGATTTCCTCACAGAGCTCTCCTGTTGAAGTACTCTTTCCAGAAGGAGACTTATATGAGTGTTATGCCCATAAATTTCGCGTCGTGTTGTGTAGTCGATTTTTCTGTTTTGCTGACAACCGTGAAAACCCCGAATTTCCAGGGGGGGGGGAACCTTATTATATACCTTACTATGAGACCGATTAACTCGGCCACGGAGTGAAAAAAAAAAAAAAATCCATAAAAATTCCTTTCTTCATCGATGGGATTCGAACCTGGCCTTTTCCATCCACTGTGGGGAGGACGATGATTATAACCACTGTGCATTTACTCAGTTTGTATAGAATGGCCATCCAGACTTCATGCCAAGAATATGGCTGGAATACGCTTTCGAGTGACAGGTCCCTTCCCATTACACTCACTGAGCTTGCCTCAGTTTTTACCCAAGAATGGATTTTATACCTCCAGCACTAATTAACACCCTTGTTCTTAGCACGAGAGTCGATGTCAAACCTGTTTTGCTACCTACTGAAATCACACGCCTTTATTAGGGTATCTTATATCTTATCGATACACCATTTTTAGCAATTCATGAATTCAATTTGCATAATTATGTCGAAATTTGTCCAGTCTTTGTATTAAGGAACATTACTAATAAATGTCTCGCTAATAAAAGTTATATATTTTGTGTTTGTTCCTCATCTTTTAAGAACTATCGTAGTATTTTTTAGTATTCTATTTAGTCTTTTATGACAATTTTATTTATTTTATTTTTCAGCAGAGGTACCAATACACAAACAGAAGAAACGGTATTATACAGCAAGGATGCTCTGGGCATCATAAAGTTAATAAAAAACGCTCTGTCAGACTTCCATAAATGTGAAAAATCTCAAGCAGACGTTAATAATCACTCCTGCGAACACTCAGATTTGCAAAAGCAAGAAAGCGAATGCTCTGAAAAGAGTAAAATTCTTAACACTCTCCAAGGAAAATCCAATAACTCCGAGATGGTCATTTCTAAAATTTCGGAAAATGACAGCTGTTCAAGAGAACGAGACGTTAAAACACTTTCTAACTGTACAGTTGTTTCTGGTTGTGAGTCAGTTTCGATAGTGTCATCAACAAAGTGTACTGAAAATAGTAGTTGTCACAGTGAATGTAAAAAACTGGGTCCCGATAGTGGCAAAATAAACCGGACCTGTTCTCATTCCTCTTCTACTGGATATAACTCATTCGGAAATGACTTCCTTGACTGCAGTCTGTCTTCTACTTCTTCTTTCTACCTGCCTGCACGCAGTTCAGGTAGTTCTACGGACTCCAGTTCTCCGCCATTAACTCCGGAACAATATGACCTGTTTTTACAAATGCAACACGACCAAATATTTCCAAACTTCCCATCTGACACCCTTATACCAGATAATCAGGGAAAAATTTCGCCGAGTAGTACTGTTGAATTCCAAAAGCAAACATTGCCACCACTTCCAGAGGCACTTACTTCCACTAGCTCAGAATTGCTTTCTATAAACCCACTAGTAAACGAAAGTACAAAATATATGTCACTGGAACGAATCCATAATGCATCGGTTGAAGATGATCAGAATATGAGTGACATTAATGCTAACTCCACGGGAACGGTACTTTCTCCAGAGTTGAACCCTACAAAAGGGAACTCAAATTTTCACCATTTCTCTCATAAGGAACTGAAATATACTCAAGCACAAAGCTTTAATAGTGTTGAAATGGGAGCTTCTAATACGAATGAAAATGCTTTTGATGTCGAGTCCAAACACAATTCTGTTAATCAAGAGAACTGGCAAAAACATTTTCCTGGGTTTTCACAACTGTTTCATCCAGCTAGAGTACATTCTGATAGCAATGTTATCAAATATTATGAAAGTTCTGGTTCGGTAATGAACAACGAACTGGTTGAGGATGTAAATGTTTCACATAATGGAATTCTTCAATCAGACAATAAATGCGCCACATCAGCTAGGAAAGATGCTTTGGAGGCAGAAATCAAATTAGAGGTTCCAAAAAACAAACATTTATCAAATGAAATAAATGAAAGCATAAATTTGGTTCTTCCATCAGAGAGAAGCAATATCCCGTTATCTACTGATACTCGTGTGGAAGTGAACTCAAGAAGAGTTGTTCCACCTGTAGTAATAGATCAAAAAATATCTACCGATGAATCATCTTCTTTCACGTATTGCGAACCAGAAGCGGCTGAAAAAACGATGAATGGTGAAGACAATACTGATATACAGAAGCTTGTTAACTACAATTTATCTGTTCAACAACAACAACAATCGTCTTTACAGCCTGAAGTACTGCCTTCATCTATTACCTTATACAGTAATACTGATAAAGTACAGGAAAATATTGGGAGTAGTAGTGATAAAAATGAGGATAGTCGCAGCCGCAGTAAAACAGATTCAAGTCTGCTGGAAAATAAGATGACCCTAACTATGATGGACGATATAAATTGCGTCGAACTAAAACACGAAGATTTCAAGAAATATTTAGAAGAGATTAAATATTTATCTGTAAAAGATCCTCATATAAAAAGAAACGCTCATTCTTGGTGTGAAGAATTACTAAAAAGAGAGAAATCGTCTTCAACAAATTCGTTGCGCAATTCTAGTTCAAAAGAGACAAACAACAACAAAATTTCCTTTTTAGAAGAGTGGAATTGTCGACAAACTGATGTTTCAGATTGTTATGTGAAGCTTTCAAAGAGCGCAGGAAATGGAAATGAAATGGAAATGAATGGAGGAAATGAAAACCGAAATCACAATCCGGATTACTGCTATATGAAGCCTTTATTAAATGACGAACTAAGCACAGCATCATGGGAAAATAATGATACTATGTCTGAAACACACGCCGCCAGCTCATCTGAAAATAATCCAGATTATATGCTAATGAATGGATTCGCAAAATCTTGAAAGGTTATTAAAACAAAGTGAAAATGATATTAATTCAAACGGATTTTCAAACAGTGGTTTTTGGATTAGTAATGAAAACTGTAGGCTCCTCCTTGTAAACAGATCTGGTTTTTATACTGTGATCAGACGGAAATATTTTGATGCAGTCTCGAAAAACTTTAAACAGATATTTCATTTAAAATTATATTGCTTTATGATAAGTTTAATTCATCCTCCACCCCCAAATAAAAGAGTTCTAGCCTGCATTCAAAGTTCCCTTATATGTCACACTAATTACTTGATGCCATTTCTTCAGTTAACAATTCCCAAACTGAGCTGGGTAATGTAGAATGAAGTATGAAAGTAAAAGAATTACTTCTTTACGAGCATGACAACACTGAAAAGGGTGAGAATTATGTAACCGATTTATCTGAAATAAAGTATTTTAATTAAGACATTAGTTTTGTAAATTAATCGTATATTTGAAATTTCAGTTTCTGAAATTAAAAATAAATAAATAAATAAACATACTTCTGGATTGTTATAGTATTAGCGAAGTAGTTCTATATTGTTTTTGTAAATAGATTTTATCCTGTGAGTTGGTTTACTTCTCTTGGTAAAAGCTAGATTAATAAACGCACTGTAAAAGAAATTTATGAAATTTGTTTTATGCTGCCACTAGGACAATTCAAAGAAATTGAATTGTTCTAATTGCAGCAACGAAAATGCTTTGTGGAATCGTGAAAAGTAGGATAATATTTTCATCTCCTTCAGTGGTTTTTTAGCCTGGTAGAAATTAAATTGCATAGTAATTTAGCAATAGTTTGAATAGTAATTTGGAATATTCTTTTTATAGCTTCCCATTACCATTAACTTAAAAGATGAGATTGAGCTAATTTCAGTTTACTTACTAATCCCTAACCAGAAGCCCTCGTGGGCAGCACAGTTGGTAGGATCGTCATCCTCCGTACACCGAGTGGAAAATATCTGAGTTAAGAGTCTCGTCAATGACACGAGGAATTTTTAGGGGTGAGGAAAATTTTTCACAACGTGGCTGAATTAGTCGGTCTCAGGAGAGGGTAGCATGGTTTTTTGATCCCGGAAACTTGGGATTTTTGTCCAGCAAACAGAAAATTGATCTCAAAACACACGCAATTTACAGATAATACAGTATACACGGAGCAATATAGCCTTGGTCGCTGATGCTCCTAGACCCCTACTATAACAACAACTCTAATAAAAACAAGCAGGTGATTCCCGGTTGTCAAGTGCAATGAAAATAAAAAGGCCGAGGGTGATTTGGTAGTGAAAAAGCAACCTAACAAGCCCAAAATCCCTACCGACAGACTTTGAGAAAATTGATAACATTCATCATGTTACCTACTGTTCGTGATAGTTGCTTTAAAGATTCAATGAGCTACAGTTTATACTATAAGAGCTTTATAGACGTTGCATCAAATATAGATTATGGATTAATGAAAGATGGCGGACAACATTGTGTTTTTTAAGCGGTGGGAGCGGTTTCCAACAAATCACACTTAGTGGCAACTGTGAAAGACTGCAAAGACAGATGAGCATGAGTTGTGTAGGGTACCATGAATTATGTGTTGGTGTGTTATTTGTTTTGTTCATTTGGCCCCTTAGTCACTGGGAGGAGCCATCACCAAGGAAGACACCTCCCAGCATCTATCCATGCCACGATAAGAAAAGCTAGGAGTAGATAGGCATGCCAAATGGAGTTTGTTCCTGGCAGAACCAGGGGAAAGCCCAAATGAAGAGAACAGTGCAGACAGTGGAAGAAGGTGAATCAAAAGTGAAGGCGAAAAGGGGGATACAAAGAGAAATATCTCGAGGTGAGTAGGAGCTAGGAATCCTACAGTATGTATGTATGTATTTTGTTTGGAAGGCACCTAGAATAAGAGTTCAACTCTGCTTCGTATCACTGTGAACGACTAATTCAGCCATGTTGTGAAAAAGACCCATAGAAATTCTTCGCGTCGTTGACGGGATTCGAACTCAGGTCTTTTCCACCCGGTGTGGAAAGGATGGTGATTATACTATACAACTATGCTATCCACAAAGGCTGGGAAGTGGGGATGAGAGAATAAAAGTGCCTAAGCATAAAAACAAACTAGATAGACTTCCAAGGAGGTCTTCTGAGACATCAACATGCTGGAGAGCATATGCTTTGCCACTGACATTTTTTCTCTTCCGCCGAAGGAACGAAGTCCATGATGTTTCTTCCACCTTGGCATCTTAGAAGCTCAACTGTAGAAGGCAGTGGTGGTGGTGGTGATGCGGATATTCTGCCTTTGAGTCACCCAAAGGCATGTATTGGGCCTCTGTGCTGAAAGAGATCTCACTGGATGATCTAGCATTGATATTTCATCGCGCCTGGAATGTCAGGCCAGCAAGTAGATATCCTAACCCAAATGGGATTAGCAAGGGGAAGCCACCAACTTGGCAAGTGGCTTGCCTATACATTCCACGCAAGGCTTCTAGCGTTTACTAGATCCCACAAAGTCCCGATAAAAAAAACTATTATATTAGGCCACCCGAATATTTTAAATTCATATGCCATGCTGTCTTATGTCTGTAAATTGTCTGTTCCATGGACGATTTATCTGTTTTGCTGGACGAAAACCCCCAGTTTCTGGAGGGGGGGGGGAATTCCTATCTATGCCTGAGACCGATTAACTCAGCCACGGAGTGAAAAACCCGCCATTAAAGTTCCTCGCTTCATGGGCGCGATTCAAATCCGGGCCTTTTTCCACCCAGTGTGGGGAGAACGGTACAATACCACCGTGCCACCCGCGCAAAAATATGAAGTTCCCACACATGTGGACATGTTTTATTGTTAGGGCGGCTCCTAGAACGTCAGTTCAAATCCGCCTAGTATTACTGTAGGTTTCAACATACTCTGTAAACTAGGCCAGACTTGAAGTAGTGTCATGTTTGTGTATTTTATGTATGCTGTGTTTAGACTATAAAGCGTTTAGGGCTGAAGCCTCAAGCTATGGAAAAGTCTAGACTATGTATAAGTATAGTGCAAAAGCATCAATAATACATAGCCAAATCTGAATTAACAGAATGTTAGCAAAACGGCATCGTTTTAAGTTATATCTCATATTGTGAATACCTTCACAATGAGTTGCCATGATATTGCATTACTTCGAATAAGTAACGCTTCACCTGAGGAGAAGACTAATGTTACTTATTCTCAGATGGGTACCACCACCCAGATGGCACCGTTTGAAAAAAAAGGTAAGGGATAATGATTCTCAGTTATCCACACACTGCCCCTATTAGACCAAGAGAGCAATAAAGGGGTAGGAAAGTGATAGCAGGAGAGGTAGAGGAAGAAGATGCCGATGAAGAAGGACAGGGGCAGTTATTTCTTCAGCACATTCATGTGATCTCATATTCCTCGAATGGGCAGCACTTCCCCAATGAGGGGGGGTTTGTTGTTACCCATTCGAGGAGCCTCAGTGGCCATAAGGCCCCTCGGGCGGCGCCGTTTCAAGGCTATTTGGCCCTTCCTCAGTGGGTGGGTAGGTATCTATTGCTTCTTAAAAAAAAAAAAAAAAAACACCATCTGGTCTCATTTGCACTCATTAAAATGATCTTATATCCCAATAGGGTTAATTTCATTCAGAAACATTCTGTGGAGGGCCCCTCCATGTGACTACCTGCTCCGCAAGCAGCCGCCTGGAGTTGGCTTGCCCTACATGAATTCTCAAGTCCTGCACCTCTTTCATTCTTCCATCCTTACGCGGCTTTATTCTAAACGTAAGCCGCCGCATTGTGTGGAGAGGGACTATTTGCCTGCAGCCAGCTTGGTCCATATCCCTTCTAGCCTAAGCTAAGAAGATTACTACCCCCTAATCCCTAGCTTTACCACCTGAGCTGCACGTACACCTCATTATGTGTCAAACAAAGGTAAGAGATAATGATTCTCAGTTATCCACACACTGCCCCTATTAGAACAAGAGAGCAAATAATGAGGTAGGAAAGTGATAGCCGGCATAGTGGTGTAGGGTAACACCATTGTTTTAGGAATTTCTGGTTTCCCAATTGAAGTAGTTCCAACACCAGAAATCTCCTAATTGCAGCATGCAAGGATTGGATGGCGTATTTGTATATCTCCATGCATGTTCCCTCTATTTTTCTCTTCCTAATCTTCCATGCTTGGTATTTTCCTTCATTTATTACGAACGTCAAGATGTGTGTGCCTCTGGAATCAGGCTCCGGAAATTGCAAAAATAGCACCTGATCTCTTGTTAATCGCGGTACTTTCATGATTTTGTGGACTCAGTGTTTGAGTGTCCTCGGAACTTAGTCTTGTTTACTTCCACCGGCAGGTGCCCGTAAATCACCCTTCAGGCTAAGTCACTTCTTGACCCATACCCTATATGTTTGTGAAGATTTTTAAACATTTGGGTTTCGTCTAAGCTGTACCATGCTCGCGGATTTTGTACTGGTTGCATGTATAAGTCAAACAGTTTCCAGTAGATTTTTGAGACTTTTAGTTTTGTTCCCATGTCTAGACCTACTGCCGATAGTTGCTGGAGATATTTGATAATCAGTTTGTAGAAAGGTGGTATTATTTCAGCCACAGGTCATGATCCGCTAGGGGGATGATTGTGTCCGGCTGTCTGTATGATATGCTCCGTAAACTTTTCTTGTTTTGTGTGTTTTTTATTTAAAGTATTAAGTTCCTATTAGTGCCACCACATAAGGATAGGCCCTTGGACTGCCAGGTGCAAGTACTGTATTATTTGAACGGACAACAGATAAGTATTAAATGAATTTCTGCATGTTCATTCCGCTACTCCATACAAGCGCTTTCAGCCATTATCTTGTAGTTCAACTTATACATGTGTCCAACAGACACTTGACCTTGACCACGCATTAGAGTTTTGCCTAGCCGCTCTGTTCTTCCCTCCCTACTTAGTCCCCTGCTCCCTGTGGATTTCACTGCAGGGCAACTAAGGCGACCGGCTGGTCACAGTGCCTATTGCTTGCTAAACCACAACTGTGGTGATATTAAATTATCTAGTAAAACTACAGTAACTGAATTCAATATGACAAATACTACCTCCTGTCAAAATTCTAACGTCTGCACCATCTGTGGGACCAGCTCTGACCCCATTGTCCAATGTATTGAGTGCAAACAATTAATATGCAATGACTGTACACATTCTGACCTGAAAAAATTAAATAAAAGTCGGCGGAAATCATTCTGTTGTGATAGATGTCGACTCAGAAATTCTCAGAAAAGCCCTATAACTGTTGCAACGCCAAACAGCACGGAACCTGAGTCACTTTCCTCCTCTTCGGCTAACAAAGTTGAAATGCCATACTCTAGTACATTTGAGACAAATATCATGCCAATAACTAGAAATACCGACTCTGAATCGTACATGGATGAAGCCTCTAATCCTTCTTTGTTGTCGCATCAAATCTCAGATGCATCAACTCAAACATCTGTGCTGTCAGAAGATCTCAGCGCTAACTCCTTCCCTAAGGAAACTCTGAATCCAACCTTTGGTATTCTGCAATCAACTGAATTCCAGGAACTACTCTTTAACACTATGCAGAAAATCCTCATTCAAACTCATCTAATCAGTGCACCTCATACTGCAAACTCTGAAATTCTCCTGGATTCTAATACACTCAATGAAGGAAACAGCGAGCTATACACGGAGATTTGTGGTATAAAAACAATATTAGCTAATCAACAGGCTGAAATTTCTAACATTAACGCCCAAATTAAAAATCTCACATCAGTTATGTCTTGCCACTTAAGGGAAGCTAGGAAGAATTCTGAACCTACTCTCGACACCAATGGGCTCAAAGTGAATACGAATTCTTCATTAACTGACGATGCCCTCAGTACTGAGACCAGATCTTCACCTTCCACCGGCCTCAATAGTTCTACTGCTGCAAATATTAACTTGCCCAAGCCTGCTAACATTCATGATTCAAGTCATTCAACTGAGCAATTTATTGCCAAACAGACTCTGTTAGATGATTCTTCTGATGTAAATAGAACCACTCCTCCCACCTACTCTCCTCTGCGGAACAGTTCTGTCTGTACTTCTATTTCACAAGCTCAGAGTCACCAAGCGGAATCCTCTTCAACATCAGTTAAGGCAACATATGCAAAAATAACTGCTGCCACATCTAATGAGGTCTGCAAACCTGTCTGTAGATCTGCCGCCACAGTGAGTAAACCTGTTTCTAATTGCCAGTCTCAAATATCGCACCAAAGATCAAAACAGAACAAACCGTCAGAAAATATTAAAGCATCTATATCTCAAGGTACTTTCTCCAAGCTTCCGGCCATAACTCATCAAACACAGAATGTAACTACTGCAGAAAAATCTCAGTTACTCAAACACAAGTATAATATCACAATTATTCCCACAAAAGACCGAATTTTTCTTTCTAGACTTGGACCCTCCACTAAATCTGAAGATCTTATCAACCTAATTAAAGAAGAATATGGTTTCGGAGTAGATGTCCGTTCTCTGAAGACACGATGTCCCGCCTACTCATCTTTTATAATAACATGCCTTCCATCACAAACAGAAAAAGTGTTGAATCTAAGATCCCTTTTATCAGGGGCTCTAGTAAAACGCTTCACGGACAGACCATCAAGGGAGTCCAAAATCTCCTCTCCACCGGCATAGCAATCAGATACCCTGCTATCTACACATACTACGTTCTCCTCTCGTCATAGAATCCCCAGATCCCAACTGTTCAGTGTTTACCTTCAGAATTGCAGGAGTATAATTAGCAACCTAAACCACTTCAGAGCAATCCAAGGCTCACATATTTACGACATTTACCTGCTCACTGAAACCTGGCTCTCCATAAATATTGATGATCAGGAGATTATAGATGGACAATATACAATCCATAGAAAGGACAGAGGATCTCGTGGAGGCGGAGTAGCTATTATACATTCTAACCATATACTCTGTGAAACTGCATCAAATTTCACAAATATTGAATCAGTATACTGCCTTCTTCATCTTGGCAAGTTAAAGGTTTTAATAGTATTGCTTTATTTTCCACCTCCCTTAACTAATATAGACCTCCAGTACTTGGAAAGCTCGCTGGAATCAATCTTCCCACTAATTCAATCTGCCGACATAGCAATGGTTTTGGGTGGCTTTAACTGTCAAATGGCCAATTTAGAATCTTCTTCTCCATCACTGCAGACTAGGGCTCTCTTTAATATGCTTCACAGCTATGGTCTGGAACAAATTTGCAACTTTCCAACCAGAGAAAATGCCTACCTCGACCTAATATTTTCCTCTACTCATATAGATGTTCACACCGACAACCCCATATTTCACTCGGATCATTCACCAATTACTTTTGACATCACAGTGACTTCTCATAACTTCAAATGCAGCTCCCGCACTCCTCGATTCAATTTCAGAAAGGCTGACTGGCCTCTGCTCAACCTAGCTTAAGAAACGTAGACAAGCAGCTCGCTGACGCTATGGATGACATCGATGTGCTCACCAACAACCTGATTAACTGTGTCCATTCAGTTATATCTGACATTGTTCCTCAATCCCATCTTACCGCACGCTCTACCTACCCGCACTGGTATAATAGTGAACTAATACGTAAAATTAAATCCAAAGAATTCTACAGAAACAAATATAAGCAAACAGGTGACAGTCAATACTATGAAATATTCAGCCAACTCCGCAAAGAAGTGAAAACTCTCATATTAAACTCCTACAACATGTATACAGAGTCAGTTCAGGATAGTCTGCTTACTCACAGAGATATCAAACCATTCTGGAATTTCATGAAGCATAAGAACATAACCAGTAGAAAGTTACAACTCCGAAACGCAGATGGAATTCTCTTATCTGACGAATTCAGTATTGCTCAAGAGTTTGCCAAACACTTTTCTAGAATTCAAACAAATGATACATTGAGACCTGCCTCATTTCCTGACTTCACACCTGTTAAAGATGATATCCTCATTAATCTCTTTATCACTGATGAAGATTTAAACTCGGCATTAAAAAGCATGAAAAATGACTATACTAGAGGCCCAGATGACATTCCAGGCCTATTTTGGAAAAGGACTGTCACTACATTGAAACCCCTCATACTGCGGATCTTCAACCTGTCTCTCAGGCTGGGGAAGTATCCTAATCACTTTAAGCAGGTCAATATAGTTCCTATTTTCAAAAAAGGTGATAAAAATGACGTATGCGATTACAGACCCATAACCTTGCAAAACAGCCTGGCTAAACTCTTCGACACAGCAGTGCACAAACATCTCTTCGAATTCTTCAAGCCTTTTATCGATCAGAATCAACATGGTTTCTGCAGTGGCAAGTCAGTAGTCACAAATTTACTTCCTTTCTGGCAATACACCTCTGAAGCTCTTGATAACCACCTACAAGTTGATGCAGTCTACACAGACATATCTAAGGCATTTGATAAAGTCCCGCACGAACAACTTCTGGAAAAACTTAAGCTGTATGGCATCCGTGACCCTTTGCTCTCATGGCTACGCAGCTATATTACGCATCGTTCCTTGAGCGTTATCATCGATCAAGTGAACTCAGACTGTTTTATACCACTAAGCGGAGTACCACAAGGCTCTCCCTTAGGTCCTCTTCTCTTCATTGTTTTCGTAAATGATCTTCCTTCTTTCATCTACACCTCCAATGTTCAAGTTGCTCTCTATGCAGATGATCTTAAGATCTACTCAGCAGTGAAGGAGACTACCGATTCTCAACAACTTCAATGTGCTCTCAATAAATTCTCTCTGTGGCTATCTCTGAATGGCTTGTCTGCTAACCCCGCGAAGTGCAAAGTTATCTCTTTCTCATCTTGCAGATCTCCACAACTAATGAATACGGAGTATAGTATTAACTCTGTGATCATCGAAAGGTGTGACCAAGTTAACGACTTAGGGATTCTCTTTTCCAGCAGTGCTAAATTCGATGCCCATGTCCTTAAAATCACCAGCAAAGCATTCAAAACACTGGGATTCATCAAACGGAACACATACAAGTTCAAAAACTACAGATATGCGGTTATCCTTTATAAAACTATTGTACTGCCAATCCTTGAATTCAGTTCCCCCATCTGGAATCCTCACACAAAGACTTTAACTAACAAAATTGAAGCAGTCCAAAAAAACTTTATCCGTTACCTTACGTACCGCAATCCTCTATTCTATCACTCAGTGTATTATGAATCGCTGTGTGATTACTTTCATCTAAGGCCTCTGTGCACTAGAAGAGTTACTGCTGACATCGCCCTCCTAGCCAAAGTAATCACTGGAATTTATGAAGCATCTGATATCCTGAGTAAAATAAACTTCAATGCTCCCTGTAGACAAGTCAGGAACCTTACACCGTTTCGCCTTGACTCTGCCAACACGGACTTAATGAAGTTCAGTCCACTGAACAGAATCAGCAAATCAGCAAATGACTCTCGCATTGACTTCTTTGACAACTCCCAATCACTGATGAACTCCATCCACAAGTTTGCCTCTTCACTTAAACTGCAAAGTGACTAGCTCACATCTAATTATTGTAGCTTATTATTTGTTATATTATTTTTCTATTCTCTAACGGATTAATTATTACTTGTTTTACCGGTAACTTAACTTAATACAATCCTCTTTTGTACATATGCTTTATTGTTTGAATTTGTATCAATGTTTATCGTCCTGTAGAATTTCACATTATTGTTATTATGTTTATTGATCTGATCTCAGATACACTGTTAATGGTTACCTGTTGTGTATCTTTTTATTAATAAAATAAAATAAAATAAAAAAAATAAAATAAAAAATATTCTACTCCTAGCAGCTTTGTGAATCTTCCCATGTGGTATTTTATTAGGGTGGAAGCTACATGCGTGTCCCATAGGGCCGTTCGGACATGTTTCATTATATACGCCCACCGTAGCCACTTTAATTGTGGTATTTCATAACCACCGAGCGCCTTTCTACAATGCAATCTTTGTTGCGTCACCTCTTCTTGCCTGTTGTTCCAGAAGAACTTAAATAGTCTCCTGTGCAACCTTTTTTGTGTGATATATTTAAAGGTGGTGACCGTCACAATATTCATCACCATTGGGATGAGAATCATCCATATGATTATTACTCTTCTAGAGAACGACAGTAGGCCTAGGTTCCATTGGCCGATTTTTTCCTACCAGGAGCTTAATAATTGTCGGGTTGTTATTTTTGGTCGTCGTGCGGAGCCCATCACCCAGAATGGTGATGGGCTCCGCAGAGAAGGAGAGGCCCACTGGTAACTGTAGTGGAGCATTCTTTCCCCATTGTTGACATTTTGTTTTATGTTTATTAAAACATAGGCCACTTGACAGGCTAAAGTAACTGAACAAGTGCAGTGCACTCTGCAAGGAACTGCAATCAGACATGATTAGAATGACATCATCCGCATGGGCTATGTATTTGCAATCGGGATTCGATCCAGGGAGATGAACTCCTTTGATATTACTGGAGTTGTCTAATTGCCTGAGTATGGGCTCCAGCGCCATTGAAAAGAGAGCAGGGCTTAGTGGGCAGCCCTGTCTCACCGCCCTCGCCAGTTTTATTTTATCCCAGCTGTATCCATTAATTGCTAGAGTGGTGCTAGCTCCTTTATATAAACTGATGATGGCTGCTCTTAACTCTGAGCCCACCTGTACAGTATACAAATTATTATTATTTTAGGGTTGCCCGTAATTAAATAATTAACCCGTATTTGTGTCTGTAAATTGCGTATGTTCTATGGTCGATTTGCCTGTTTTGCTGGACGAAAAAACCCCAGTTACTGGGGAGAAAAATTTTGTTATCTACGCCTGAGACCGACTAACTCAGCCACGGAGTGAAAAAAGCCCATTAAAGTTCCTCGCGTCATCGACGGGATTCGAACCCAGGCCTTTTCCACCCGGTGTGGGGAGGACGGTGACGATACCACTGTGCTACCCGCGCAGACCCTATACAGCATACAACAGATTTTGAAGATAATTCTGAGACAGTTTATCAAAGGCTTTCTCTAGGTCAAGCACCGCTAGGACTATGCTGTAACCTTTCCGCTGACAATATGGTTGCACGTCCCTCAAGAAAACCAAATTTGCTTCCATGGCTCTGCCTGGCACCCCATATGTCTGGTTTGCTCCTATGATGGATCCTAAATATCTTTTGAGGCGATTATTAAATACTTTAGCATATAATTTATAGTCTACATTTAGTAGTGAAATCGGCCTCCAGTCTCTCACTTCTTGACCCATTCTCCCCTGCTTTCTTAAGAATACCGTCTGAGCCTTCAGAAAGCTTTCCGGAACTTGACCCGCCATGAAGAAGTCAGAGAGAATTGTGGCCAAAATTGGCCCAACCTTTTCCCAAGCTTTCTTGTAGAGCTCTGTTGTTATTCCATCTGGGCCTGGCGCTTTGTCTGCTTTCATTTCTCCCAAGGCTGTGGAAACTTCCTTCAAAGAGATTGGCTGGTTGTGTTCCTGCTGCTGAGCCGCAGAGAACCATGATATCTCCCAACTAGTTGGTAGCGCTGGCCCTTGAAATGCTGCATACAACTGTTTGTATACTCCACTGAAGTATTCCATGATGTCTTTGGTGGTACCATACTGACATGATCCCACTTGGATCTGTTGTATGGAGCTGTTGCTCATTTGCGTCCTGTTGTACTGATCGAAAATCAACCCTGCCCTCTTGTCCGCAAGCCTACATCGCAGTCGCATTTGGACTGCTTTATTCTCTGTCTGTGTTTCCAGATGTAGCTGTATTTCTTTTTGTACCTGCTGTACCCCTATTTCATCATGACAATAGTTTAACAATCGCCTCACTTCATACAAATACCTTAGCACTTTTTTCCTTTCCACCCCTCTTTCCTTAGCTGATTTTTGGAACGCTGTTCTTACTGCCGGCTTAAAATTTGCCCACTTCTCCCATGTTCAATGCTCAGACTGCACCAGCTCATGCGTTAAACCTTCGACGTTATGCCACCCGTCCTGCAAGAGAGCCGAGTTTAAAGTGAGAGCCAAGTGCCTCTGCCATAGTCTATTGATGCGCCTAACGGGAGGTTCGTTATTAACAATTTGTGATCCGTGAGGGGGCGTGTCCCAGAAATATTTACATGCCTAACTTTGGTTGCTTTGCTTGCCATATCCCTTGGTGCATATATGTGGTATATTCTTGTGCCTACTGTACCCCTAGTCCATGTTGCGCCGTGTGCTGTGGGATTGTGCCAACACCATACATCTATGAGATCATACTTTAAACAAATGTCGTGCAATTTCAGAGCGCCCCTTGTCCCCCTTGTAGGGTCCCCCGTGCCAGTCTTATCCTTGGCTGGATCTAGGACACAGTTCCAATCGCCCCCAAGGATACTCCAACGTGTGCCCATCATAAATGGACGCATATTATTAATTAACGGTACCCGTTCTGGAGCAGCGTTTGGCGCATATACATTTATCAACCGTATTGTATGGGAATCTAGTTTCCAGTCTATACAGACTGTCCTACCTTCTACATCTCTTTGAAGGTTGCTAAACCTTTCTACAATGGGTGGTAGGATTATGATGCCGACTCCCCTGGCATTTCTTGTGCCAAAGCTCCAAAAGCTTATAAACATTTAAATCGATTTTGAAATTTTTGTACTTGTAAAATATTATGCATGTGGCTTTCCTGAATAAATAAAATTCTGATACCCATTAATAATGTCATTCTCCAGATGTGATGTTGTGTGTGCCCCTGGGAAAAACCCCGGACATTCAGGGTTCCGATAATTACCATGTGTATCGTAATGGGTCCGCCAAGGGGTTTCACCTACTTTGTTTGGGATATGTTAAGGCCGTATAGGGTTTTACCCAGCTCTTGTTCTTTCCCCGCGATCCATTTGATTCGGGAGTTGCTTAATTGCTGTGTGATTCCTAAGAGGGTCTGTCCTACCAAATTGCCGAAGAAAATATCCCTCCACATAATTCTCTCCATTTTTCCCTCTCCGGTTTGCCCTAGTATTCTTCTGGGTTTCCCCAGACTTTGCTCCCATTCTGTTAACTTTTTCCCCAGCTTTTCCTAACCTAGTGGTACATATTTCATTAAATGCTGTACCCCGATTAGCTTTTCCCTGCCTTCCCCTAACGGCCCTTCCGCTTCGGAGTCCTCTGAACTCGACTCGCCCAGATCTTCTGCAACGATGTTGTCTTCCTCTGTGGTTTGCTTCTTCCTCTTTTCCCCTCCTCCTACCTGTTCTCGCTCTCCGTTTTCTCTCCTCTTCTGCCCTCTTGCTGTTTCTTCTGTTTCAATTGAGGTGGGGGTGACTTGTTTTATGTCTGTGGCCCCTCCTCTTTTTCTGTTATTAAATTCGCTGATTCTGTCAATGGAATTTTTTTCCCTCGTTGTGGCTTTAAAATAATCATGTTTTCCTCTCTCGAGCTCTTTTCCCTTCCTTTTTCCTCCCCTCCTCTAGTGGGATCTGCGTATGACCTCACTGAGCAGCTGCCTGCTTTGTGGCTTGTTTCCCCACATTTGCTGCATGGTTTTTGACAGTCGCTACTGATATGCCCACCTTCCCTACAGTTAAAACACCGCCCTTTTGTGCAATTCGCCCCTAGATGGTCCGAACTGCCGCGCTTCAAACATTTTTTTCCCACCCCTCTGTAGTTCAAAACTAGTCGGAAATGAGGAAGCCGATAGAGGACCGGCTTCCTCATTTCCATTTGTATCGTGACTTTGCCTGTGTATAGCTCTGGGAAACCCTCCCACGCGTGTATTTCTATTCGTGTAACATTCCCGTATGCGTCTAATGCACTTTTTAAATATGTGTTCGGTATTTCAATCGAACACCGTTCTATGGTTATATACTTCCTGATACTCCCCACCAAATGGGGATGTATCATTTGGTTCTCGAAAGGAAACCCTCTGAGCAGTGTGTCCCTGGTCACACAGTCCTTACATACTACTTGATACTTCCTCAAGGGAAACAATGTGAACCCCTGTAGTCTCGATAGGCTCACGCATTTAGCTAATCCCTCTATTACCTGCCTCGGTTCATATTCTGTGTCCAGAGTAAAATCCAGAGTTCTTTCACGTATGTAAAAATTCATCTGGAAAAAAAAAAAAAACCCACAAGAGTGCCTGCAGGCACTTAATCCCACCCTGTAAGCTTTACCAGGGTCAGCAAAGAAATAAACTTAATGTCAAAACTTACGGTCTTCAGAAAATCTTCCCTCTTTTCGAAATAACACCCGACGAAGTAGTACCGCAGCAAAGTCCGTTGGCCCTTCTTCGGTGGGTGGGTGGGCAGGTACGCGAGTGATGGATGGCAAAACAGTTATGAAGTATAACTCCACAATATGAGAGATGCCTGATGGTGTATGATGTGTTTAGACTATAAAGCGTTTAGGGCTGAAGCCTCAAGCTATGGAAAAGTGGAAGAAGGGCCAAATAGCCCTGAAACGGTGTCGTCTGGGTAGTGGTATCCATCTGAGAATAAGAAACATTAGTCTTCTCCTCAGGTGAAGCGTTACTTATTCGAAGTAATGCAATATCATGGCAACTCATTGTGAAGGTATTCACAATATGAGATATAACTTAAAACGATGCCGTTTTGCTAACATTCTGTTAATTCGATTTGGCTATGTATTATTGATGCTTTCGCACTATACTTATACATAGTCTAGACTTTTCCATAGCTTGAGGCTTCAGCCCTAAACGCTTTATAGTCTAAACACATCATACACTATCAGGCATCTCTCATATTGTGGAGTTATACTTCATTACTGTTTAGCCATCATTGCATCACTTAGGTACTTACCCACCCACCGAAGAAGGGCCAAATAGCCCGGAAACGGCACCAGGGGAGCCCATGTAGCGGCTGCCTTAATAAAGTATAATATGGGGAGGTTCACCGAATTGCTAGGAAAGGAACATACCGGTCCAATAGTAGAGATAATAACACCTTTTTACAAATTAGTAATCAAGCATTTACAAGAATTATCTGCAGGGGGCTTATACATGGGAAACAAACTCAAGATTTCAGAAATTTATTGGAAGTTATCCGATATAAATGTACCGGCAGTACCGGTGCCACGAAGCGGGTTGAGACTGGACACAACTCAGATGTTGAGTAACCTACATCATCACATAGGTTACGAGTCACGAAGAGACTTGGCATGGAGAATAATACACGGACACCTGCCAGTGGAGAAAAATAAAGCCAAATTCCGGGGACATATGAATGTTGAGTGTCTCTATATTGTAAGGCGTGTGAAACAGTGGAACACGCATTTTTCTCTTGTCCAGTTACTCAGCGCATCTGGATTAGTGTGCATAAAACAATGAGAATACCGCGCTTGACTAGAGAACAAGTACTATTTCTACAGTTTCCAGCCCGATTTCCAGAGCAACGAGCATCCTGATATACCTCCTAAATGAAGGTAAATATCAAGCTTGGAAAATCAGAAAAAGAAAAGAAGAAGGCTCTGCAGCGGAGGTGTCAAAATGCGCCCTTCGAATGATGCATGCTGCAATAAGATTCTTGGTACTAGAGTTACTGCAACTCGTAAGGCAAAGATTTTTACAGTTATGGTGATTCCCCACACCTCTATTTTGACTAATAGATAATAACATATATGTGCAGCTTACAGGGTAATAATCAGTCTAGGCTAGGAGTGTTACATACCAACCAGATTAGCTTAGTTATTAGGGGATAGGGACCAAGTCAGCTACAGTCGTTTGGTCTCTCTCCTGTATGTACGGCGGCTAAGCTTTGAAAGCTGCAGGTGGTAAAAGGAGTGTGTAAGAGGGGGATGACCCTAGAACCCATGTAGGGCAAGCTTACTCCAGGCGGCAGCCAACTTGGTGGTCACATGGACTGGGCCTTCCTCGGAGTGTGTCAGTGGACGAGTGAGCAGCCCAATTGGGTTGGATCATATAGAGATGAGTGAATAAGGGCGCTGTCCCTTTTCGGTTTTTTTTTTTAAGCCATACAGGCCACTAGATAGTCCCAAAGCAGGACCAATAAAGGGTCCCTGAAGGGTTAATTCCATAGAAATATCCGGGAACTGGAAAGCACGTCTGGTCTAACCAGTACGCCTATCTACCCACTGATGAAGGCTAAAGAGCCAGAAACGGCACCAGAGGATGATCTTAATCATCTTTGCAGGACTCTGACTGGGTAACAACAGTCCCCGTCAGAGGGACGCATTGCCCAGCCGGGGCATGGAGCTCTGAGTTCGTACGAATTATAACTAATTATCCCTTTCATTCTTCTACGGCATCTTTTCCTCTCCCTCTCTTACTATCACTTTCCTACCTCTTTTTTTCTTTGCTCAGTCTTATAGGGATATTGAGGATAGCTGATATCTTTATCCCATACCATATTTCAAAACGGCACCAGGGCGAGCCTGATGATGTCCGGAGTTTCCAAGAATAGGTAACAACAGCCTTCTCTACTGGGGAAGCGTTGCCTATTTGAGGAGTTTTTGAGTGGTGTGAGTTGAAGGAGTTACTGTCCCTTTCATTCTTCTACGCCGATTCTTTTCCTCTTCCACTCCTACTATTACTTTCTCCTGTACCTTTTTGCTTTTCTAAGTCTAATAGGGACAAATGGATAGTCGAGTTATTATCCCACACAAATACAAAATAGCCCTGAAACGACACCAGGGGAAGCCTGATGATGTCCGGAGTTTCCAAGAATAGGTAACAACAGCCTTCTCCACTGGGGAAGCGTTACCTATTCAAGGAGTTTTGAGTTTTTGAGTGGTGTGAGTTGAAGAAATTACTGTCCCTTTCATTCTTCTCCACCGTTTCTTTTCCTCTTCCACTCCTACTATTACTTTCCCTCTACCTTTTTGCTTTTCTAAGTCTAATAGGGACAAGTGGATAGTCGAGTTATTATCCCACACATATACAAAATAGCCACGGAACGGTGCCGTCTAGGGGCCCTGATGGCCACTGAGTTTCCTCGAATAGGTAACAACAATCTTCTCTACTGGGGAAGCATTGCTTATTCGAGGAATATATGAGCTTTGTGTGTGAGTCGAAGGAGCCGAGTTTCCTCGAATAGGTAACAACAGTCTTCTCTACTGGGGAAGCGTTGCCTATTCGAGGAATATATGAGCTTTGAGTGTGAGTTGAAGGAGCAACTGTCTCTTTCTTCCTTCTGCGGAATTTCCTTCCTCTACCTCTCCTACTATCACCTTCCTACATCCTTACCTCTTTTCTAAGTCTAATAGCGATAGTAGGAGAACTTTATCCCATACCATATTTCAAAACGGTGCCGTCTGGGTGGTGGTATCCATCTGAGAATAAGTAACATTAGTCTTCTCCTCAGGTGAAGCGTTACTTATTCGAAGTAATGCAATATCATGGCAACTCATTGTGAAGGTATTCACAATATGAGATATAACTTAAAACGATGCCGTTTTCCTAACATTCTGATAATTCAGATTTGGCTATGTATTATTGATGCTTTCGCACTATACTTATGCATATTATGATGTGCTGGGCTCTTGGCTACCTAGAAGCAGTGATCACTGGGAAGGCTGCTTCTAGATACTCTTCCACACCACGGGAAGGTGGGCCGGTTCCAGATGGGACGCCTTAGGTCTCAGTTTATGAGACAAAATTAAAAATAAAAAAATTAATTAATTTAAAACAATAATAATGAATAAATATAAATAAATAGATAAATAAATAATAAAAAACACTCTGGGGCCCACTTCAGAGCCCACAGACTCGCTAACAATAACTACAAAGCCCCCGTTAATCACAGTTAAATATCCAAAGTTAAACTAATTCTTAATTGTGGAAGCATACTTCTTCTTAGATCAAATTCAGCTTTAGCAAAGGTTTGTAACTGTTGAAGTTTATCTTTCCATCAAGAAATGAAACGCTTATCCAGGAATCACATTCACAAGAAGATCACGAATTATTGTTAGCGCACTATCATTAATAATACATTCACACAAAATGTCAAACCAATTTTCCTTGGCTCCACAAAAACACAATTCGGTATTTATTAACACTAGAGCAAATAGTTTCTGATTCAATGAGCCATGGTTTGTTATTATATATAACAACTCCAACCCAGGTGTAAAGCATTCAGCTACTCTTATCTAGGAGAAATGTCACCTCAGGAAGAAATAACTTTGTCACCCTTCCCACAGTTCCAGGTCCCATTTCGTTTGCCATAGGTTAATTATATCCTTTATACACCGCTTCTTTTCCCTTTTAATAGCTACAAAGTTCCCATAAGTGTAAAGTACGTTGATGTCAAACGGCACCAGGGGTTCCCCCCTCTCCACTTTGCTTTCATTCTAGGTGAGCCAGTTCACTGTGAAGGCCAGAGCTTTAAAAGTGTATGGACATTGTAAAAGTGCCCATAGGGAAACCCATTCCTGGAGCAATTGTTTACAAAATATCATACCTGGCTGACCAGGCTAGCAAGAGTGGGGTTGTGTTAAAGATCGCCAGACAAGGGACGTCCATCTTTTGAGTTTATTGTGATATATCTAGTTCAGGTAACTGAATGTTCTATTATGGTGGTCGACGGAGGGTTATGCTTGAACATCTTGGTAGCATAATTAGAAAAGGAAAGGGAGGCCTTCTTTGTTGCAATGAGGGAGGGGACAGGCCATATATTTTGGGGGTCACTCTCTCCTGAAGTTACTGAGGCCTAAGTAGGCAATGAACATTATATGACCCCATTCTTCCACACTGCTTCAGATGAAAAGGTCATCATTGGACAGGCGTACTGCAGAATGATGAATTAGGATCAGAGCAAAACAAAGGCTTGGGAGGGTAGGGCACTTTCTCCACGAGAATTTCTACTATGGATGCAAAAATCAAGTACTTAAAATAAATTTCATGTAAGGACACAGCACGAACTGTTTTCTGCAGTGCTCAAAATGGTCTAAGTGCTGTTTCAATGGGATGAACGTATCTGGAAGATTAGCATTCGTAGAGGCATATGATGCAAGAAAGCAAGCTAATGCAACATCAGCCAAAAAAAAAAAAAAAAAACCGCTCCCATTTCACCCCGCCGTTCGTTCCAAATACCTGTCCAGCTCAGCCTTAAATTTATTTAAGCTATCAACATCCAACAAAACAGGGAAATCTGTAAAGGCAAACGTCCGCACATCTATCCTACAACTGTCTTTCCTCAATTTGAATTTCTGCCCTCTCAGGTGATTATTCTGAACAAGGGGAAGAATCCCATCAACATTGAGAATGCTCAAACCATTCAGGGCTTTATACACCTCAATCAGATCACCTCACAGGTGCCTACTCTCCAGACATTATAATCTGCAAAATTTAAGCCTTCCTTCGTAAGAGCAACCATTCGTTCCATTCATTAATCGTGTTGCCCTTCTCTGTACTCGTTCCAACACCTCTAGATCCTTCTTAAAATGAGACCTCCAGACCTGTGTACAGTACTCAAGGTGTAGCCTGACCATTGCCTCATACAAAGGGATAATCACCTCCTTATCACTGCTAGAAAAATTCCTGTATATCATTCACAAGACACCATGAGCTACTATTGCAGATCGTCTGCACCGCTCAGAAAACTTCATATCTGCCTGCACAATTACCCCCAAGTCCATTTCATTCTCTGCCATGATCAGTGTAGTACCACAGAATTGATACGTTATTCTGGGGTTACTGCTTCCCATAAGTAGCACTTTACATTTGTCAATGTTAAACTTCATTTGCCACCTCTCAGCCCATCTGCTCAACTTTGATAAATCCTGCTGCAGCAGCGTACTGTTATTAGTGTCCTTTACAATCCTACCAACCTTCGTATCGTTTGCAAACATGGACATTAAGCCTGATATACCATCATCAATATCATTTATAAATACAGAAAACAACAATGGACCCAACACTGAACCCTGAGGGACTCCACTCTTAACTTCGTGGACTAATATAATAACATTAGTCCACAAGGAGCAATGCCTATTGATTACCACTCTCTGTCTTATCCCACTCAACCATCCCTTAATCCATAGCAGCAATTTGCCTCCATTATCACACTGCTACAATTTGCTTTTCTAAGATCCAAATATATGATATCAAAGTTATTCCCTGCATCCAGTTCCTTTGTGACCACATCATAGTATCCAATCAAATTGGTCAGACAAGACACCCCCTTAAAAAAACCATGCTGTGTTCCAGCTATAATTGAAGTCTTGTCTAGATGATCCTGCAGTGCTTCTTTAACCAGTGCCTGCATTAATTTCCCTGGAACAGAAGTTAAACTAACAGGTCTATAATTACTTGTGCCACCCTTTATTCCTCCTTTGTGAATTGAGGTCACATTTGCACATCTCCAGTCCATGGGTAGCTCCCCTGAGTCCAAGGAAGCGCTCGTAATTATGGCTAAGGGTTGCTTACTTCCTTTGCTGCCTCCTTTAATCTAACTGGATAGATCCCATCCATCCCTGGTGCCTTTTTTATGTTTATCTTGAACAATTTCTCCTCCACTTTGCTCTCTGTTATTACAAAATCATCTAGTTCACTGCCAGAGTTTAATTCACCCTTCCTGAATAATTCCTCATGTGTGAATGTAGAAGCAAAATACTCATTTAGTTTGTTCGCCACCTGAGCAGGATCATCGACATTTGAACCATCAATATCCAGTGGACCAATCTGATTCATCCCTTTCCTTCTAGAGTTTACATAGTTAAAGAACTCTTTGCTTTTTTCTTTGCATTCTTTGTCAAGGATTTCTCATAATCTGCCTTTGCCTGCCTAATCTCCTTTGTGACTTGGTTACAGACCAGCTTATATCTATCATAGGCTTCCATGTCACCCATTAATTTATACACTGTGCTGCCACTTTATTAGGTACACATACCTAGTACCGCGTTGAGCCTCCTTTAGTCTTCAAAACAGCCTGAATTCGTCTGGCTATGGATTGAACAAGATGCTGAAAACGTTGTGCAGGAATGGAGTACCATGCAGATATGAGTGTCACACAGTTCCTTGAGATTCATGGATGCGTAGGCCTGCAGTGAATAGCCCTTTCCAGCTCATCCCAAAGATATTCAATATTCAGACGTGAATCTATGGGTATCAATGTACCCAACGTGTGCCAAGAAAACATTCCCCACACCATAACACTTCCCCCACCACCTTGCACAGTAGTCGTCAGACATGACAGGTCCATGGATTCATGTTGTTTTTGCCAAATTCTGAGCCTTCCACCATGACTTGTCAGACCAAGCAACTGTTTTCCAATCCTGGATAGTCCAGTGCTGGTATTGCTGTGCTCACAGGTGTGCTCTCTTGTTCTTCATTGATAACAAAGGTACGCGATGTGGCCGTCGGCTATTGTAGCCCATTCGCGACAAAGTGTGACTAGTGGTCCGTTGCGATATTTTGTTCTGCGCACCAAGGTTATATTCTGAAGTAATGTGCGAAATTGTGGCCCCTAGTGGCTCACATGTTGAAGATTTAGCATTAGCATTAGCATTAGTAGAGGCATTTGATGCAAGAAAGCAAGCTTATGCAGCATCAGCCAAAAAAAAAAAAAAAAAAAACCCACTTCCACTTCACCCCTCTGTTCGTTCAAAATACCTGTCCAGCTGAGCCTTAAACTTATTTAGGCTATCAACCTCCACCACAAGGGATGGAAGTCTGTTCCACCAACCAACCACCCGCTGCCTAAAGGCAAATTTCCGCACGTCTATCCTACATCTGTCTTTCCTCAATTTGAATTTATGCCCTCTCAGGTGATTTTTCTGAGCTAGAGGAAGAATCCCATCAGCATTGAGCATGCTTAAACCATTCAAGGCTTTATACACCTCTATCAGATCACCTCGCTGGTGCCTAGTCTCCAGACACTGTAATTTGCAAAACTTAAGCCTTTCTTCGTAAGAGCACCCCTTTGTTCCATTCACTAATCTTGTTGCCCTTCTCTGTACTCGTTCCAGCAGCTCTACATCCTTCTTGAAATGAGGCCGCCAGACCTGTATACAGTACTCAAGGTGTGGCCTGACCATCGCCTTATACAATGGAATAATCACCTCCTTATCCCTGCTGGAAAAATTCCTGTATATCATTGACAATACTCCATGAGCTACTCATGCAGCCCATCTGCACTGCTCAGAGAACTTCATATCTGCCTGCACAACTACCCCCAAGTCCCTTTCATTCTCTACCACTGTCAGTGTAGTACCACAGAGTTGATACGTTGCTCTGGGGTTGCTGTTTCCCATGTGTAGTACTTTACATTTGTCAATGTTAAACTTCATTTGCCACCTCTCAGCCCATCTGCTCAACCTTTCCAGATCCTGTTGCAGCAGCATAGTGTCAGTAGTGTCCTTGACAACCCTGCCAACCTTTGTATCGTCTGCAAACTTGGACATTAAGCCTGATATACCATCATCAATATCATTTATAAATACAGAAAACAATAATGGACCCAACACTGAGCCCTGAGGGACTCCACTAATAACATCAGTCCACGATGAGCAGTGTCCATTGATTACCACTCTCTGTCTTCTCCCCCTCAACCACCCCTTTATCCATAGCAGCAATTTGCCTCCAGTGCCACACTGCTCCAATTTGTGCAGCAGTCTTCCATGTGCAACAGTATCAAAAGCCTTTCTAAGATCCAAGTATATAATATCAAAGTTATTCCCTGCATCCAGTTCTTTTGTGACTGCATCATAGTATCCAATCAAGTTGGTCAGGCAAGACCTCCCCTTAACAGAACCATGCTGTGACTGAGCTATAAATGAAGTCTTGTCTAAATGATCCCGCAGTGCTTCTTTAACCAGTGCCTCCATTAATTTTCCTGGAACAGAAGTTAAGCTCACAGGTCTATAATTACTTGTGTCAGCCTTTGATCCTCCTTTGTGAATTGGGGTCACATTTGCACATTTCCAGTCTATGGGTACCTCCCCTGAGTCCAAGGAAGCTCTCATAATTATGGCTAAGGGTTTGCTTACTTCCTTTGCTGCTTCCTTTAATATAACTGGATAGATCCCATCCACCCCGGGTGCCTTTCTTGTGTTTATCTTCAACAGTTTCTCCTCCACTTTACTCCCAGTTATTTCAAGATTCTGTAGCTTACTGCTAGAGTTGAATACACCTCTGGCATTCCCCTCGCTGAATAACTCCTCATGTGTGAATGTCGATGCAAAATATTCAATTAGTTTGTTAGCTACCTGAGCAGGATCATCAACACTTGACCTATCAATATCAAGTGGACCAATCTGATTCATCCCCTTCCTTCTAGAGTTTACATAAGTAAAGAACTCTTTGCTGTTTTTCTTTGCATCCCTTGCCAAGGATTTCTCGTAATCTGCCTTCGCCTGCCTAACCTCCTTTGTAACTTGGTTGCATATCAACTTGTATCTATCATAGGCTTCTGTGTCATGTGTTATTTGTATGTATCCCATGCATTTTTCTTCTCTGCCATATGCCTCATTAGTTCATCTGACATCCATTTTGGCCTAAACCTTGAACAATATTTCTTAGTTGGTATGTAAAGCCTAGTAGCTTCCAAGATAAGTTCTTTGAATGCTTCCCATTTTGAATTTGCTGTTGGTAACATCATCAGTTGGTCCCACTGTATAGAATTTAAATACTGTCTCAGTCCATCGTAGTCGCCTTTACGGAAGCAATAACCCTTCCCTTTACCCCTAATGGTAGTTACCTCTTTGAGTAAATCCCACTTCAGCACACTGTGATCACTGCCACCTAGTGGTTCATTTATCTGCAGATTCTTAATGCATGAAGAATCACTGCTGATAATCAAATCAAGAGTATTACTCCCTCTAGTTGCCTCCCGAACATGCTGATGTAGAAAACAGTCATCCAATAAATCCACAAAAGTCCTGCTAGTGTGTGAGTAACCAGCCCCCAAATTCCAGTCAATATCTGGGAAATTAAAATCTCCCATTATAAGACACTCTGATTTACTGGCCCACTCTATTTCCCTGTACAGGCAGCACAGATGGGAGATGTCGCCAAAGGGTCAAGTTACAAGAAGCTTCATACCGATAGTCGCAAAAATGTACCCAAAAGCCCCCTCGTGGTTCTATCCTGGGCTAAATACAACCTTCCTCCTGACGGGCCACGGCCTATTTAAAGCAAAACTGAACGCACTCGGAATAATAGAAGAGTCCACATGCACCTGTGGAGAACCTGAAACCTGGCAGCATATTATGCACGACTGTGAATGCTACGAAGAACACAGAAGTAAACTTATAACTGAGATTCAATACTTGCCGAAAAATCAAGAGTACCATCTACAGGATTCAGAAGATGAATACAAAGCCCTCAGCCTATTTGCACTTGACGTCTTCAATAGACGACGCACAGAAATAGCCACCCACAACGAATAGATGACCACAAATAATAAATAAAGGCAAACTGGTAAAACATCAACACAGAGGAAAGGATAGCAAAATACTAAGGACAAACGGCTTAATATGCAGCAGAATAAATGAAACAGCATCGACCTAGGAACCAATGGGAGTGGCTCCAGCCAGGATGTCGTCGCTCCCACGATGAACCCACACACGTAGAAAAGGACCAAGCCCCACCGAGTCATCATCAGACTGCACTTGCTGGAGGGCACTGCAAACTGCCGCTAAGGCGAACTGGGCAGGGCTTCCTTGCCCAGCCCACTTTCTCTCCCTATCCCTGGTGGGGTGAGGGGAAGGACTTCCTGCCCCCTCCCCACCCCCCTCATTACCCTCTGGTGGGGCAAGGGCATGCCCCACTGATATACTTGGGGTCGCCTTCCCTATTGACCCCATACTTCTGTCTTTTCCCCCCAGCCTTCCGTCTCTCCCCCTACTCTACCTATATTGCCAGCGAAAAGCGAATGCCCCACACAACGTAAAAATTTTAAATGCCAAATTCGACACTCTTGCAACCTCTTTCGGCCTAATTAAATTAAAGCGTTTATCCCCCCCCCTTTTTTTTATAGGTCCTAGCCACTGAAATCTCAGGAAATTAGGTGGCAGGACCTGCCAGAGTACTTATCTAAAAATACTGGTGTACCTGGTCTGCCTCCACGGGGCTAAGTGTGGGCAACGTTGGGCCTCAGTAGGGGTCCAGCGGCTAAACGGCCAGATGAACAACAGAACACAACACTACACATGTACAATATCCATACACTTTTAAATCTCTGGCCTTCCCAGTGAACTGGTACACCCACAATGAAAGCAACGCGGAGATGGGGGAAACCCCTGGTGCCGTTAGACACTAAATACACTTTACACTCTCTCATCAACAAGCGATTTTCTTCCACAGAAGTGCCGTTGAGAGGATGTTTCTGTTCGTTGCACCATTCTCGATACACCCTTGAAACTGTGTTGCATGAAAAGTTCAGAACTGCCATTTCAGAAATGCTTTATCCAGCATGACTTGCACCCACTACCATACCTGAAGTCTGTTAGATCACTCATTTGCCCCATTTTTACTAGGGTTTGTACGCTTAACTGATACTAGAAAGTTGTTCTGCTGCATTTATATCCACAACTGTGGTTATGTGACTTGCAAAGTTGAGGGACAAACCATTTGTGTGCACATCAGGGGTGTACCTAATATAATAAAGTGGCACAGTGTATGTATACCATGCATTTTTCTCTGCCACGTCTCATTAGTTAATCTGACATACATTTAGGCCTAAACCCTGAACGATATTTCTTTGTTGGTACGTAACACCTAGTAGCTTCCGAGATTAATTCTTTGAATGCCTTCCACTTTGAATTTGCTGTTGGTCCCACCATACAGAATTTAAATACTGTCTCAGACCACCGTAGTCGCCTTTGCAAAAGCAAAAACCCTTCCCTTTTCCCCTGATGGTAGTTACCTCTTTGAGTAAATCCCACTTCAGCACACTGTGATCACTGCCACCTAGTGGTTCCTTTATCTGCAGATTCTTAATGCATGAAGAATTGCTACTGATAATCAGATCAAGAGTATTATTCCCTCTAGTTGCCTCCCGAACATGCTGATATAGAAAACAATCATCCAATAAATCCACAAAAGCCTTGTTGGTGTGTGAGTGACCAACCCACAAATTCCAGTCAATATCCAGGAAATTAAAATCCCCCATTATAAGACTCTCTGATTTATTTACCCACTCTATGTATGGTGAATACTTACAAGAATGTGCTGTTCATTTGTGAATTTTGTAGATGGCAGTATGGTTTTCTTAATACTGCCATCTGCAAAATTAAAATTTTTTTCATTCTGTGAATAAGCAAGTTGTTCTCAGATGAGGACAGCAGGTTTTTCCCCTGGAAACTCTGGTTTTTCATCTAGAAAAACAGGCAAAACCAAGCAGAGAAAATTCAGAATTCACGTGGGTGGATGAGGTTGGTCTCAGATAACCCTAACTTGACAAAACATTCGACATTTCTCTCACACTTCATGTAACACATGGGGCCTCTGCAGCCAGGTGGGCAGGAGCAGCAGTGCACAGCACACGCTTCTTGATTAGACAAGGGTTCGAGCCAGTGACCACCGCATATCCCCCGGAGCAATATGGCCTTAGTTGCTAATGCTCCTAAAAAAAACGAAATAACATGTAACACATGTACCATGTCGAACAGAACAGCAAATAAAACATTGTCTTTGTCTTCCATTATGCATCTCACAAAATGGTTAAAAGCATGTCTTATGGACACTTTACAATTATCAGACAGTATCTGAGAACATACAACTATCAGCATGTTCTTGGATATACATTCTCTTGATGTCTAGCTTCTGTTCGCCGAAATTTGTGTGGGTGTAGGGTGGCGATATCGTTCAGCAAATTAAATTATCAGCCTGCATGCATTCATGTCCATGAACCATTCTCAACAGCACCATGGGACATTACCCTATTGAAACAAACATAGGTCTGTACTAAAGTCCTTATAGGCAGAATCCTGTGGAAAATACCCAAGTTCAAATCCTGTCAATGATGGAATTTTTATGGGTATTTTTCATGATGTGGCTAGTTAATTGGTTTCAGGAGAGGGTAGCATGGTTTTTCCTCTGGAAATTCATACATTTCGTCCAGCAAACACGAAATTGACCAAAGCACATATACACTGCCCTACCACTAATATCCGGACACCCCCTCCATGGATGGGGTAACAGGTCCTATACACATAACACATCACAGATCCTGCTATAAATATGCACACTGGGCTTTGAACAGACAATTGAAAAAGTGGGCATGCAAGATGACACATTCAACAGAATTACCTCAACAAATGCTAGACACTGATTACATAGTGTTAAGCACGAATCCTAAGGCACCTCCGTAGCCAGGTGGGCTGGAGCAGCAGTGCGTAGCACACACTTCTTGATTAAACCGGGGTTTGAGCCCATGACCGCCAAATACGGAGGATGCGGAAAGGTCAGGAAATGACCACCGCATATCCCCAGAGCAATATGGCCTTTGTTGCTAATGCTCCTAAAAACCAAATAACAATAACAACAACGAATCCTAGACTGTAGAGCAGTGGAAAACAGTCCTATGGACAGACGAGTCAAGGTTCGCACTCTACCAGTCTGGTGGCCATTCCTGAGCGTGGCGAATGACAGAGGAACAGTTCCTTCCTGATTGAATCCTCCCAACAATAAAGTTTGGTGGAGGAGGCAGTGTCATGGTATGGGGCTCCTTTTATGGCTTGGACCCATTAGTCGTAATCGACAAAACCATGAATGCTGTGCAATACCAGGACAATTATGCACTTCCAACATAACGGCAATACTTCGGGAAGGCCCATGCCTGTATCAGCAAGACAACGCGCCATGCCATACTGCTTGGGTTGTAACAGAGTGGTTTGAAGACCACTCTGTTACAACTACAGATGTAACAGTGGTCTTCTGTTACATCTGTGGTTGTGGAAGTTGGACTGGCCAGCCCAGAGTTGTGATCTGAACCCTATTGAGCATCTTTGGGATGTATTGGATCGTCCAAAGAACAAAGGCCGAATTGGTTGCTGCGTTAAAGGCTGAGTGAAGGAACATATCACCTGACATTTATAAAAAGCTGGTTGAGAGTATGCCATGAAGATCGAAGGCCGTCATAAACGGTTTCAGCACAAAATATTAAATGACACGATAAAAACTTCTTTTTGTCTAAAGGCAGGCGTACGGATATTAATGGTAGGACAGTGTATAATATATACAGTGAAATATGGCCAAGTTGCTGATACAGCTTAAAAAAACCATACAATATATCAAACAATTTTTCAGCATTTGTGGGTTCCTAGCACTAAAGGTTATAGGCCATACTAAAAGAAACAGCATTACACCATAACTTCCAAACTTCATTGTTGGTACAATTCATTCTGGCACCTTCCACACCCTCATACTGGTTGGAATAGTGTAGCAATATTCATCCATCTATTGAACCAATTTCCACTACTCTATAGACAAATTATAACTTTTGTTGTACAATGCAACACAAGTGGTTGGTTAGGCCAGGCTTTTCCTCTCCCACGAAACTCAAGGCGCCTCCGTAGCCAGGTGGGAAGGAGCAGCAGTGCATAGCACACGCTTCTTGATTAGACCGGGGTTCGAGCCCCTCACCACTAAATACGGAGGATGCGGAAAGGTCAGGGAATGACCACCGCATATCCCGGAGCAATATGGCCTTAGTTGCTAATGCTCCTAAAAATCAAATAACCAACCAACGAAATCTCAATTTCCATGACATTATAATGGTTGAATTTGAATGTATAGGCTGTCAGCTAGTGTAGGGTTTTAGGTGCATCAGCAACTTAGACCATATTGTGGTGTATGTCTGTAAATTGTGTTCTGTGGTTGATTTGCTGGACAAAAAAAACCATGCTACCTTTGCACACGACTAACTCAGACATGTGAAAAAGGCCTATAAAAATTTGTTGTGTCATGAATTCAAACCTAGATCCTTTCCACCCAGTGTGGTATGGTGATTATACCAATGATGCTAGCCACAAGTGTCTGTTTGCTGGACTAAAATTCTGAGTTTCCAGAAGAAATCATGTGCCCTTGCCTGAGACTGACCTGGTCACATTGTGAAAATGGCCCATAAATATTCATGTCATTGATGGGATTTGAACTCGTCTTTTCTACTTGGTATTGGGAGGACATGATCATACCAACTGTGCTACCCATGAGGGCCAGGCTGTCAGCAACTACAGGAATCAACAAAACAGCAACATGATATCCAACAATCATGCTCTTCTCGAAAGCAGTGTCAGCTCAGCTCTACATGCCATGACAAGAACTAGTGTCGCTCATATGCTTTTCCTATATACTAGTTTGAGTCGGTTTTTTATAGTGGAAGGTCTAAATGAACTATGGAAACAGATGTTTCTAGATAGTTTTTGGAGGGTAGTATACAATAATATATTTTTGCCAAAACACGGCATACAAATTTTTTTTTCTCCACCATTCTGACCAGGAATGGTGGAGAAATTAAAGAAAGCTTAGAACTTGAATATGTTTAAAATGAAAAACGTGGAAGCTCTATGCCAATCACAAAGTATCTTCATGTGATCAACTGCACATACAGAAACAAGATATCTGCACGTTGCCACATTCTTCCATCATTTAATGATTTCAATTTCTGGTTACATGAGTGCACCTCACACACCCTCTGTATATGCTTTCCAGCCAGCTTGCTGGAACAAAAATAAAGCATGCAACTCTCACCAGTCTCTAATTGAACTGCAGTATGAACAAAGCTGTTTATGTTATTGATGAACATAAGTTCTTTGCATCACACTCAAAGCTCAAACCATGGCACTGAATGAGTGCCAGGCCACTGTGGTGTATCACATGCATCACTAAGGTCACATATACACCATGCCTCAGTAAGCCTGATGAAATCAGCATTAATTCACTTGACGAGTGCAAATTCATTGCATTCTTTACTGTATTGACAAATTAAGTTTCAACTTTATTTCTTTTGACAGCCGATACACCCCTTATAATTATTTAGCCTTATTTCCATTTGTGGATTCCTAGACTGCTGATGGATTTTACTTCTATTATGGCTTTCTTTTTGGTGTTCAGGTTAATTAATCTCATTAGGTCAGGTATGTTAAGTGTCAAAGCAGCTAAGATTATGAGACAACAGTATGTTGTATCTGTAATTAGGTGTCTCCTTTAGGTCAGTTTACTTGATGAAAAATCTGAGTTTCCTAGAGAAAAAAACCATGAAACCAGCTCTTGAGATTTTTCACTCGGCCATTATGGAAAAAAGCCCATAAATGTTCATGTCATTGGTGAGGTTCTAATTCATGTCTTATGGTACCATTCTAATGAGAGTTCTGTTTGTAAAATTTTACGTTTCCTAGCTAGGTCTAATTCAAGACTATACTTTTGCAAATATTGAATGATGGTA
The DNA here is from genome assembly GCF_048544385.1 of Mastigoproctus giganteus. Taxonomy (NCBI): domain Eukaryota; kingdom Metazoa; phylum Arthropoda; class Arachnida; order Uropygi; family Thelyphonidae; genus Mastigoproctus; species Mastigoproctus giganteus. The sequence goes on along the minus strand of NC_143576.1, from coordinate 194,230,122 downwards.
AATATACCCACTATGTTCATGCACAAGTAGTGTGAGCACAGCCTTGTTAAGTTACTTTCTATGGAAAAATTACCTCTGTGACAATTTCTAGAACACAGAATTTCCATTTTCAGGTTGGTAGCATGCAGTCACTTAAAGCAGATGCACATCATACAGTTCAGTTGGATTAGATTCCTAATGTGCCAATAAAATTCAAACCAAGTTGGATTAGATTCAAGAGATTTAAAGATTTGGGTTGATTAGTAGCCACATGTGTGCCTTTCTTTAAATATTTTAATTTCTGTAATTTTACAATTTTAATCTTGTGTATTTTCTATAGTATTTTGTAAATTTCTTACCTTTTATTAAGCTAATTCTGCTGTTACAAATTCCTTTTGAATGTTTTGACTGGACAGTGTATGCTGTCCAGTCAAAACATTATGATCATCTCTGTGTTTTAGCAATCAGCCATTCCACTCCACCTGGTAGCACACATTGCAGTGAGAACTGGTGAATGATATTGCAGGTTCATGGCACATGGTCCATATGAAGTACTTGATTGACATGGACAAGATCTAGAACTTCAAAAAAGGAATGATTGTTAGGTATCTGTTGAAGGGCAGCTGTATTACAAAACTTGTGAACCTTATAGCCTCTTCATAGAATGCTTAGTTAAGGTGTTCCAAGGGCAGAAAGAGTAGCATTTGCCAAGTCAATGGCTGGCATCCACACCTTATTAATGGTTGTGGTGAATGTAGTCTGTCCTGCCTTGTGCTAGCTCTAGAGGGAAATCTGTGGAACTGACCATAGGCTTTAATCAGATTAAAGGGCAACCAGCAGTGTTTCTAAGACCAAGATCCAACAAACCCTTGTCCATATAGCCACCAAAGTAAGTTCCCAGTCAAGATAGCCATGCTTATGGCAACCATGTCTAAAGTTTGCATCTGAACTGTATAATTAGACCATTTGTCAGGAAAGCATTATATTCCTTACTATGCTGTGTGGATGGAGGGCATAGAAACAAACTTCGAGAGGAATCATTCTGATGTCTTGGTTCAATAGAAACAGATGGGTAATCCTCATACCCATAGACAGCATTCCAAATGATAAAAACTATATATCTTGTGGCTGATCAGCTACACTCCTTCATGATGACCAACTTCTCAGCTAGCACAAGTGTGTTCCAGCAGGATAATGTGCCCTGCCAGATTGCCCAACACGAAAGTGACTTCCAGATGCTACCTTGGCTGACAAATTCACTGGATATGAATCCCACAGAACATCTGTGGGATTACATGGATTGACAGATCCACCTTTGGATCCTCTTCCACATACTACTGCAGATCTATGAGATGCAATCCTGGCAACTTTGGTACAACATACTCTTGCAAAGATCAGAGGACTTATAGAATCCATACCCTTGCTCTGTGGCAGCAGTACTGGTGGCAAGAGGATATTTACTATTAGGTAGATAATAAGTAAATTTCAGCATGAATTGTTGAGGAGGCTTCCACCCTGCAGTGGGTTGATAATGGCTGCACTTTACTTTACTTTAAGTAAATTGGATAGTGTATATTAATGTAACATAGTTGCATAGCTTTCTGACAAAGGCCTGAACATATGCCTCAGCAACACTATTTCAATATCTTATATAAGCAAGCTTGTGGGTTGACTATTGGATATTCTGCAAGTGCTAAATACAGCAAATTTAGTCATGTTATTTAGCCAGTTATGGACTGAGTAACCCACCTTATTACATTAGTCTGGAAATGTATTAACAATATTTTTGTCATTATATTATGGGAACATAAAGACAAACTTCTAAACTATTCAAATGATCCATCCTATACATAATATTTTCTACAAAAATTGGAATGTGACCAGTCTCATTTCTTCCTTGAAACGTTAGCATACAGAATTTACCTCTTTTCTTTATCAGTATACAGGAAATAGATGAGTGTGGATCCATTTACTAATTAAACTTTTTGCCATATATCAGCACATTAGGATACTCTAATGCAGCATTTCCCAAACTGGGATCTGCAGACCCCTGAGGGGGGGGGTCCATAGATCAGTTCCAAGGGGTCCGCAAAATGAACCCTCTGGAACTGGTCAAATTATTCCGTCTATGTATAGCAAACTGATGATAAATAAAGTTATTATTATATATTTATGCAAAAATAAGAATAGTTGTTTTAAACATAAAACTGAATTTTCTTTTCAGAAAACCCAGTGTTCATGTATATATACATATACAGAGAAACATACATATATAAGGGTCCGCGGACTTTTTTTTTTTGATTTTTGAAGAGATCCGTGAACTTTTTTTTATCGTAGATCTGAATAGTTTGAGAACCACTACTTTAATGGATAGTATCTGGTCTCACTGTGGCACTGCATTGAACATCAATACTATTCATAATGCATGCATAAGTTTGCTGATAACCAGACCCTTCTGGTATGGACACTAAATTCTCATATCCCCATCACAGACAAGGAATGATAAACAGTGCTGTCAGCTTAAAGTTATACAAGCCATACAAGGCCCAATGTCAAGAGAAATTAGGGTGTCAGAATTCACTCATCTTTGAATCATTGATATTGCAGTGTGCATCACAATAGTGGAAGAGAAAGGGGTGGGAAAGCACATCCAAAACCCTTATGAAATAATTTATTGATATGAACAATAATTTTCAGACTTCACCACATGAGGGATCACATAACCTCATAAATTCTGCATAATTTGACAGGCTGTCTTCAGTATTACTGGTTGACAATAACTGAATCTATAGACTGAAAGCTCCCACTAACATTTAATTCATTTTTATACTTTTATAATGTTTTAACTGTAAATATATTTTTATTTATTATAAATTGTACTACACTCAGGATAGTGGAAAATGAAAAAGACCTGGGGGCATTTCTACAGTCAGATATGAAATTCTCTGAGCAGTGCATAAAGGCTGTCAGGGCAGCATATGGGGTTCTGTCAATGATATACACAGATTTTGCTAGCAGGGATGAGGAGGTGATTATCCCATTGTATAAGGCAATGGTCAGACCACATCTTGAGTACTACATACAGGTCAGGAGGCCTTGTTTCAGGAAGGATGTAGAGCTGCTGGAGTGGGTACAGAGAAGGGCAACAAGATTGGTGAAGGGAACGAAGGGGTACTCTTACCAAGGAAGGCTTCAGCAAGGTAATCTGATTCAGGTGTTTAAGGCTTTGAATGGATATTCAGGATGAATTGTGTTTATGGGAAAACGATCCTCATTACACATCTCTTTTATCTTATGGACAGTTTTGAAAGAATCAATAAAGAAAAATTGAAAAATGCGTGTACTTCTTTTAGACTATAGCCAGATGGACAAATAAAAATGAAGTTAATAAAAATGCAATTTTTTTATTCCACATCAAGCTGTAGCCTTAGGAGAAATCTCAAGCTTTGGATTAAATTCATGAATAATGAATTTAATCCAAAATCCATGTACCCAAATTTTAGCTCCGTCCTTTTGAAAATATGTGAATGGTGTATTCAAGAAAATATGGTATTCCAACTCTCCCAGCAGATCTCTCAATATATATATATATATAACTATTACTAAGAACAATAATAAAATATCAAACACTAAAAGAAATATCACCACATGAACTGCTTTATTTCTTTTTGTTTGCATCACACAGGTTGAGTATCAGGTCACAATAATACAAGAGGCTAAATGGCACAAACATACATACACACTAATAACCTCGAAGCTAAAAGGCTATGAGCTTTACAAATGCAGCTAACACATCTAAATATATGTGTGAGGGTGTGTGCTGCTTTTAAAGATTTTTTTAAAGTATTTTCTTATTTTTAAACATGACAATTATTTAAACAAATATTAGTTTTTGTACAAGTGGTGCAGAATCATCCAAACTAGTTGTTGAGAGTACATAATATAAAATTGTTATAAAAACACTGCCCTGTAAACAATCTTATATCAATACATTGACAACCAATCACAAACCTTGGACATAAAGATAATGATGTACCATGTGCAAATTAACACAATAATGAAGGAACTATTGAAAATATACTAGACTGGAAATATTAATGAATCTGGAAAATTCCATTTTTTTCCCATTTATTTAACAATTTAAATTACATTTTGATCACACAAGGATATTATTCAGATCATACTACCAACTAATAAAATAAATTCTTGAGAGCAGAGAATAACTTGGCTTTATTCTTTTTATATTATTATACATATCTGCTTTGTAAAACCAGAATTTTAATTCAAAAATTATGCCAAATAAAAGATTATCAAATATTGGGCTTTCTGCAATATAACTCACAATTAGCCCCCCCCTTCCTGCCACTCCAATAACAATATTATCGATTAACCTTTGAGCAATGCATTTGAGAAAATTATACACCAGAAACAGAAAATGTGCAAATTTTTGTATTTCTCAAGTACAGTATATTCTCCATCTGCATTACTAATTATTTTTTAACTAGAGAAGCACAGCCATCGGAGGAAAAAAAAAAAAAAAAAAAAAAAAAAACAGAGGCTACATGTTGGAGTAAAAGGAATTCCACCCTGTGTTTATTTTCCAAAGTTTTGAGTGCCCATAAACTTCCCCCACTTCATGACCTTAAAGGCAATCAAAGAAATTATTTTTTTTGGGATAATATGACTGTTTTTTTCTACATATATTTTTTGATCTTATTATCCAATATGGTGGATCAGAATTAGAAATACAATTTTAAAGTTATTCATTTTCAACTATTTCTTGTTCCAAAAAACCTGACTGGAGAATTCTGTACACCAATGTGCCTAATGCTGTGATTTTTTTTTAAAGCACATAGCATCCATCAAAAGAATAAACTGAGGAATCTCTGCACTGCCTGCTCTTTTCAAAGCTTTTCATTTTAACAAACCATATTATGAAAGCAAATACAATAGACTCTTGATTAACTGAAAAACTTAAAACTGACATTCCTGCAAGCCTCAATATACACCTTGACAACCAATCAAAAAGACAAATTTCAAGAGAACTGTACTGCAGCAAGTGTCTGTATTGCAATGTATGTGTGACAGAGCAATGATCCATCAGCACTGTTTCACAACACTTAAATTAGCAAATCTGTTACTTGATTAAGGTCCTGCATATTTTTACACTGAGTAACAATGTTAATCATAACAGAGTGCTTGCATATATCCTGTTACGGAGACTATAATTTTGCACAATAAAGATCACTGGCATAGTATCTATGAGGTACTAAATGCTCATTTGTCCTCAGACCACATCTGACTTCGCTTATTTTTATTTCTATTCCCCTGTCTTTCTTTTTCTAGTTTTGATCATTATATGCCACTCTGTTGTTTACTGCCATGTAGAGGCCACAAATTTGAATTTCCAGGTTTCTTTTTGTGTATGTGAACATTCTTGAGTTACTGTCAGTATACTTTTTGTGTATATTCTTTCTTTCTGAATAGTTTTATATTCATTCTCTTATATGTATTTTTATCACTTTCATTTTATAATTTTACGGATGTATTTTATTTTAATTTTTACATTTAAACTGATTTTATTTATTCTAAGTAGTCACCATGACAAGAACTCAATCATTATACCATGTTTCTTGATACTAAAGGAAGGCCCTATTTTCCAACATTACCCCTCTTTCTGTAGTAGGTAGTTTATGCAGATTTTTTTGTGTGCTGAACTGTACTGCAGCAGTTATTTTTCAGCAGCTTTATATTGATGTATTTCAATTGAAAGAGTTCAGAATAAACAAAGTTTTGCCATAGTGAATTCAAATGACCATACTGCAGAATGGTGAAGAAATTAAGCCTGTCATGTTAACAATAAAATGGATGCTTATAAGGGAGATTTATACAGTGACAAGGTATACAACAGATTTCAAGTGGAAATGAAAGCACCACCACTAACTTTTGGTGCAAGTTTAAAGATTGGGGGGGGGGGGGGGAACAAATGTCAATTTTCAAAGCTGAATGTTTTGAACATCTAAGCAAAGAAATGCTGCTGTTGTTGTTGTTGTTGTTCTTGTAGGGGTTTTCTGGCGCATAAGCTGTTTTGGCTATAATGCGCCTATTCCTTTATTGTAATAATATATGAGAATTTCTTGGCATGTCAGAAGACACAAAAATCAGAAATTACTAAAAACTCCAATTTTCTCCAGAAAGTTAAAAAATTCAGGAATATTTGCATTGTCACCAATGACATTCTCTAGAGTTATTTGTTTCCGAAGGTTAACCAAAGATAGCAGGGTTGTATTTCTGTCTTGTTTATAGTGTGGGCATTCAATGAGAATGTGTTTCACAGTCAAATTTAGAGAACAATGTGGACACTGTGTGTATGTGCGTGCATGTGTTATGGGGGGCAAAGAAATGCATTCTTTCAGGAAAACTGAAAGCAAAAAATTTGCCAATAATGTATTTCATTCAAAAAGGTATACAGATTATCTATTCCATTTTTAAAACTTAGATTGAAACTCTGTCTAATACTTATAAGAGCATTCAAAACCTAAAGTCTATGCTAGTGCTGTTTAATGAAACTGGTACACCAATGATGAAAAATGTCATAAAAATGTGGTAATAAAAACTGTGCTAATAAAACTATGGATCCAGAAGTGGCTGCCAAATGAAAAGCAACTATTGAACAAACATTTCCAAAAGCATGCAGATAACAATAACCTTAAAATATTTTAAATAATTTATTATTATTAATATCCATATGGTGCAAGGAAGCTTGAGGCTTATGCTGCACCAGCCAAAAAAAAATTCCCGAGTTACACTGAGAGAGAGAGAGAGAGAGTCAGAAGTAGAAAGGAATCATCACAAAAGAGAAGAATGATGATATCCAGCTCAGGACCCTGGGTGTGCCAAGCCCAAGTGGCAAAAGTTATTCTTTTGCAAAAATACCAAGCATCAATGGCATATCCCATTGCCATTCATATAAAATTAAGAATTTAATTTGTAAGAATTTGCATTAAAAAATATTTCTAGACAATAAAAATAACAACTGTCTGGGTTTCAAATTTTTACTGTCAGCATTTTGCAATAAATGTTGACAGTAAAAGCAGATGCAGACAGTACAAATGATGACAGTAAAAACATTAAACTGGTTGGGAGATGAATATACCAGAACAAAAATATAAAGCACTGACTGATAAGGATATTATCAAACAAGCACAAAGACAAAATAAAAAATGAAGGAATGTGAGACAAAGAAACAGAACTGATTTTGGAAAAATGTTAGCCATGCATCTAATATTTAGATGGACTGATGGTTCAATGGATTATATGGAATATCAAGATAAAACATACTTTTCAACAAACTGGTGCTACACAGACTCAGAACCACAATAAGAGAGAAAAAAAAAATTCTTGAAGCATAAAATGACAAAAGGTAATTCTTAAGTAGTTCAGTACTCATATAATTATATTTGTAATGTAATTTATCTATGTTTAAATGCAATTGTTAATTATTTACTTTAAGGTTTTAAGAGTATATTGTAGTATAAAATAAAAAGAGCTAAACTTTTATGGTTGCAAATTATTTCTTTGTCTTTAATTTACCATGCCACTTATCTTCTCCAGTTGTGTAGATAACCAAGAGTCTACCAGACAATAAAATTTTAATTTGTTACTCAACACCCCACCTTTTTTTTCAAAAGCTTATTTATCTCCCCCCCCCTCTCTCTCTCCTTCCAATCACAAGCTTCTCTAAAAATACTATCAAAAATTTTAAAGTATAAAAATTACAATATAATATATTCGTCATTTGTTATTCTTAGCAAATATTACATTTGCAACATGCAATCATTAAAAAGTAAAAACAATGCAAAATTACTGACATTTCAATAGTAAAGAAGGTTTATAATAAATACTTGTATCAAATGAAAAAATATTCTCCTGATAAAAATGCATTTTCATTAAGTAGTACTGTATGCACACTACCGAAATACAATTATGCTTCTTTTTATGGGGAAGGACAAATTTTCTGCATATATTGTAATTGTAGGCTGAATCTAAAATACATATTCCATTAAGTAACAACCCCTTTTCCATTATGCTAATTTTCTTTCCTTTACATGACTGCATGTAATTCATATATTTAATTATCAATATTGTATATTTCAGTTAAAACTTTATCAAATGTAATTATATATATTTTAATTCTAAAAATACATACCAACTATTTATCCCAACATATTTTTATAAAATCATAAAAATCAGAGATAAATTTTATTTATAATAATAATGTCTTCAAAAAAAGTATAGAAATCTTTCAAAGTACAAATACTGTGTATACTGAATGACCATATAATAAAATTATATTAATATGCCAAAACTTTCTATATATATTAAAACATTCAAGTTCCAAGTATCAAATTGAATATGAGTACAGAAAGATTAAATTGACTCTGATGAGTTACAAACTGTTTTAATAAATCTTTTCAAAATTATAGAGGGTGAGTTATAATAAAAGGGTACCATGTTAGAGCTCAGTAGAGCAAGAACATATAGTCAGGCAGCACTGAAATTTCAAGAGAATGATGTCAGGGAAATGCAAAAATAATGTTAAAAAAAAAAAAAAGTGGCAGTAAAAATGGCACAGATGCATGTGGCATATGATTCTGACATGTGGGAGAGAGAGGGAGGGAGGGGAACTATAAAGGCAAGCATGTAATTCTGACAAGACATGTAACCTGAAGAGTTAAGCAATCTTGGTAAAGCTGTTTTATCAAAACAGCAGCTAGATGGCTGTATTTTGTGTATATTTCTACCAAAAAGAAAGAAGTTTGAGGAGGGATCTTTCACCAAATGCACAATTTGGTGCATCTATTTCCACAAAAACAGATTTCTTTTAATTTCTCAAATGTCAACTACTTTGCTTAATAGACCCCATTTTATGTAAATTTGACTGTGGGGAAGTCCAAAGAACAGTCCATTACAAAAACAAATGCTGTTTGAAAAAATAAATACAGAGTGACATGAATGATAGCACTGTAATGCAATATCACACAAATATACTGTGGACAATGATGGTCAGTACAATGGATAATTTGACTGACAAAAACATATGACTTTTATGAAATAATCGTGGTTTACTGGGTTATAATTTGCCAATGCATCATGTTCAATATGATTATCCACTAAAGTGCCTGGTACCATTTTTAACCTGCTACCACTTTATCAGCAAATTTGCCTGTTACTTCAGTGTTGCCCAGTTCTCCCTTCTATGTCTACAGGCCTTGAAAGTGGCACACTTTAATTATAACCACCACATAATGATATGTATAAGCTACTAACCTTCTGCTTAAAATATAAAAAGGAAAATCTGCAGTAAAGTGTATGGCATGAAACTGCACACAAACTACTCTTTAAGAGTGTCTAGTAACTATATATATTTTTAGTTAAATATGTTAACAGCAATAATTAACACTGACTAGAAAGGTATAACTTGTAGTCATCAACACCACCCAACTAACCAGTAATGTGTGCTCCATCACTCCAAGAAGAAATCATAATTTTGATTCTCTTCTCTCTTTCTTTCCTTCTCTCCCAACCCCATATCTCATCTATAAATTTTAAGACAGCATTCATAATAGCAATAACAGTTAAATTACAGTACAATCACAATAAATAAACCAGTCAGCAGTGAGACCTTAATAAGTGAACTTTAATGAGCACATACTGACTAGCAGAATTAATCATATTCAGAGCAACCTTACTTTATTCAATACACCAGATTTCTCAAGCATGTGTGCAATATCTAAGCACAGTTCTCATAGTTACTTAATTTAACCACACACATATCCAACACTAATTTCATTTCCTGTCCTTAACTGAAGAATTCTTGTTTAACATAATGTGAACAGCTGCAATTAAAAAAGACATATTTATATTCTACATATATGACAGATATGTGGTTTCCAAATTAAATTATTATTAATTTTTCGGTTGTTTATAAATACATATATGCAATTTAACTAAGAGTAAATGCTGTAATAACCTATAATTTTGTAATAGGAAAATAAGAAATTTATCTTTTAATTTTGGAAACACTGCTTTCTGTTGGACAATAAATTTAAATTTAAATAAATAACCACTGTAATAAGTAAAAATAATTATAAAATTAATTAGAATTTAAGTTATATAGACAGCTTGTATATCTCAATGAGACATCCACTATTTCACTAAAATTCATCACAAAAAGTTGATATAGATTTTTTAAACAATGTAATAAATATATATATACCTTTATACACACAATTACATAGGAAATAATAAATTACCATTATACACATTATCCTTTGTGCTATCAAGGTTTATATTTAAGCAAAAATTAATACAACAAATTACTTCAGACTGAAACTTAGATCTTTACTAATATAACAGGATAATGAAATCAAATAGAGGTTATCTATAGCTATGTGCACTTTACAGTGACCATTATGTCAGATTAGTACAACTAGTTTTATTTGCTGATTATAAAATATTACAAAGATAAAATTTATAAAAAGTAAAAAAAAAAAAAAAGTTAGAAAGCACTTTTAATACTAAGCATCTCTCTCTCTCTCTCTCCCCCTCCCTCTCTCTATTTGTCCATTACAAAGTTTTAATATATATATATATATAAAACCTAGAAAAACATTACTATAAAGCATTTTTCAGATTGAAAGTCAGGACTATTTTTGAATTCCATGTAAGTCCTGAAATAATAATAAAAACAGAGAGAAAAGATAAAAAGAAAACATAAGAAAAAATAAGGTGAAAGGAATACTCCACAATGAAATACCAAAAATTCTCTGTGTTGACAAATATAATTTTAAACAAAGGTTTTTTTTTTTTTTTTTAATATTCAAAGACACAGCTTCTTTTAATAATTATAATATTCACCGTTATTATGAAATAACAGCTAAAGAAACTGATGAAATATATAAAGAATATTTGAAAGAATATTAAAGAGCAATTAAACAACTTTTATTAAAATAAAAAATATGCTCAATAACTTCAACAACTGGATAATAGTTTGCAACTGTTGGCACTATTAATTTCTCTATCCTCTTTGTCAAGAAAAAATCTAAAGATCGTTGTGAAATGTGTTTAAGTAAAACAGATGCTGCTGTGAAATTAGAAATTATTTGGGAATATGAAAAAAAAAAAAAATGCAAAACCCAACTATTATCACAGTGCAGAAGACTACAGATATTGGCTGCTCTTAAATTCTAATTCTTCTAACATAAATACAGCAGTCATGTTCTTAACAGTACTAAAACTAGAAACCAAAATGTGTGAATGCTGGTTAATATTATCAGCACTTATTATAATCGAAAATGAAAATCCAAAACCATTTATATTATAATGTATATAAATACTGCTGCTTTATACGATCGTACCACCACTTATTGTTACTATTTTTCATTTCACCTAATATTGTGTATAAGGCAGATTTTTGTTGATTATTTACAACTCTGACCATGCCAAATAATGTTTATAATCTCGCCTTTGTTATGTGAAAGTGGTACCTTTTAACTTCTAATTCCTGCTACATTTCTGCAGTCTTCGGGAAAAGAAGGAGAGTGCCTGTAAACAAAAGCAAGTGAACAATGATGCTTTTTTTATCAGGCTATACTGGGAAAAAGATAAACGTAACCCACTATTACGTACAAGTTATTGGTGTTTAACTACACTGTCCAAACATTTGAAGGTTCCCCTTTTTCCACAAGTGATCACACGATCTCACAGTGCATATGTGCAAAACTGTATCCACTATCTGCTTCCTGCAAAGACTTCAATTTAGTTTGATATTGATGTACATTGAGAAATGAACCATGATTTATTTTTTCTTAGAATATAAATATCATCGCAGAAACACAGAGATTTTTAAGTTTGAATGAGAAGTACAAAATTTTAAGTGCTTATGATGCCTTATCTAAGTGTACTCGGAGAGAAGCTGCATTAAAACTCGATGTTTCCCAACCTTGTTTGTGTAAACTTTTAAAGAATAGAAAATCACATGAATTAGGAGTGACTGAGAATAATAATCTGAACAGGAAAAGAAAAAGATGTAGAAAAAATGAACTTGTGAAAGAAGTTCATTTTTTCTTTTGTTCATTTGTTGAAAATGCTTCTTTCAACAGAAATATCCAAAGTGGAAAGGCAAAGGAATACGCAAATAAACTGTGTAAACGATTTTAAGCCTGAAGTGGGTGGCTAAGCAGGTGAGACAAAAGAGAAGAGAGACAAAACACTGTGTATAAAAAACTTCATGTGAATAAAAAATCAGACTTGGGCACAAAAAATGGGTGAAAAATGTTTTTACCTAATTTATTGGATGAATTTAGTCCTGACTGTATTTTCAGCACTAATAAAACTGGAGTTTATTTTAGAGCAATGCCTGAGCATACTTTATTATTCAAAAATGAACATTTGACAGCTGGAAAAAAGCAGAAAGAAAGAGTGACTGCACTTACATGCAATATGACGGGCACAATAAAAAAAAAACTTTTTGTATAACAATAAGTAAGCACCCAGTGTCCATCCTTTTTGTAAACAATAAGTAAGCATCCAAATGTCTTCGGTGGGACAAAATTCCTAGTTGAATATATGAACAACACAAATACATGGATGAAGTTTAAAATTTTTGTTGACTTTCTGAAGGAATGGGACAGAGAATTATTGCAAGTTGGTAAAAAAATTGGGCTTACCTTAGATAACTGTACAGCTCATCCAAATATGTAGCTGAACAATGTAAAACTTTCATTTCTTCCAGCAAATACAACGTCCATAGTGCAACCTTTGGATTAAGGAATCATAAAGGTTTTCAAAACATTGTACAGGAGTGCAATGCAACAATAAATTCTTGCAAAAATTGAGCTCAATCAAAAATCAAGCCAAACAAGCTCAATTAAAAACTGTTTTCATAAAGCCAGATTTATTCAGCCAGGTATTGTGATAAATATTGAAGAAAGCAGTCAGTGCCAACAGTGTATACCAGTAATTCATTTAATATTACACAAAATTTCAACGAGTGGGTAAAAATTGGAAAATCTTCCGACAACAGGTGATCTGTCAGTAAAGAATATAATTGAGGGAAGTATACGAGATAACCTGATATTGAAGAAAATGAAAATTCTAATAACAAAGATATCGAGGTCCAGAGAGTTATGCCAATGACCAGAGAAATTAGGAAATCTTTTGAAGTGTTATGGAGTGCATTAGAACTTAAGGGAGGGAAAAGTGAAGACTACAAATTATTGTACAGGTTACAAGAACATACTGAAAATTTAACTCCCAAGGATTTAAAACAACAAACATTGGAGATTTTTTTTAAATAGGTTGGATATGTTTATAATGTGTTTTTGTATTCATTGCACGTTTTTTAAATTTGTATTTTTTTTTAAATTTCAACACTGAAATCAGTTGATATGTGTTTATATTGTAGTTATGTATGTAGAGTAATATATATATATACTGTATTGGATAATAAATAAAGATTGTTAAGATAAATAATTTTTATTTTTGCCAAAAACAAAATTCCTCTGTTTAATGTTATCAATTTTCATAAACCAAATGTAATCACAATAAGCAATACCCACTGTATATGAGTTGTAATTAGTGTGTGTGTGTGTGTGTGTGTAGATAATCTCAATGCTGAGCAACAATGAACTGTATTCAATACGAATTTAAATTAAACCGGAGGAATAATTATTTCCTTTTACCCCTATATGTGGCTTTGATACTTTTGTTTTTTATTATAAAATTTATAAATTTAGATTAAAAATTGTTTTGAGTAAACAGTTTTCATTATTTATTTATTATGAATATGGACTATTGAACAACAGCCGTAATCACCTTTTATCCAAAAATCTAATGCCTTGCCAAAAAAACACAGTTAACATGGGTACATAAACTGTGTTCACAGATGTGGTCTGCATGCTTACAGAATGAAAAATGTAGAAATTTATAAGGGAGAACCCTACATCTTTGTGTAAGATTAGCTGATAATAATCCTGAGTGAAAGAGGAGTCCACAGCAAGGAGTTTCATCTATTACTTTCCAAATGAGTGCAATGTGACAAAGTCCCACCATCAAGGTGGATAATTTTTGTTGGGTTACTAGCAGTGCCTTGTGATTTGAGGTAATTTTTATTTACTTATTTATTATTTATTTTTTATAATGGACAGTTTTTGATCACTCATTTTCCATAATACATATACATGTACTACTAAATGTTAAAAGAATGCATCAATATACTGTACTGCCTAAATTACAAACCATATAAAAAATACTACTGCTGTAATTTTTTTTGCTTATTACTAATAAAAAAAGAGAAGCAAAAAACTCAGCTTGTAATATTTATTAATATAAATAATAAATGCTAATCAAAACTGAATATTTCTTTTTACATCACATGTTCAATAATAATTCAAATTTTTCTGCATATGTTTGTTAACACAAAAGTAGATTAACACCAGTCAAAGCAGTTAATAACTTGAGTAAAATGAATGAAAATAAAATGAATCTTCAAAAATTTCAGTCAGCTAGTCAATGAATACTGAATTTTAATTGCAAATAAAGACTTAAAATTAATACAATTTTAAAAATTTTATAAATGCCTCATTATAAGTAATATCAATTTTGTTTCATAATTACTCTATAAACTTATCAATCTTTATAGAGAAATTACGAAACAAGTATCTTGGATAAAGATACTTGTCAAAAATCTATAGAACACACACATGTACATATCCATGTGCACGTGCAGGATTTTCAACAAACGAATCTGGTATAAGTTTATCATAACAGTTATTAGATAATATTCATATTGCACACGCTTACACAAACTATAATAATTGGCAAACTATAGGACAACATACAAGCCTGAGAACTCGCATAAAATGTCATTGTAGTAATAGTAGCAAACACTTGCTGCTGTTACTCAGTGAAGTTATTGTATTTGTATTAGCACTGGAGGTATAAATAAAAACCTCAAATATTGATATTTCTCTCTGTAACCATTCAAAGTCTATGATGATGTTATTGTCTTCCAAAAGCCAGTAACACTAGTAGAAATTTGAGAGTGGTGATAGTTTGTAAATAGGATGGTGCAGGATTACCAATACAGTTAAGATAATCTGTGAAACATAACCTTATACATTTATATAAGTATGAAATACAAGTACATAAGCTTATTGAAGATCTCATGATGCACAGTATGGATCATGAGATCTTCAATATAAATTCTATTAATTTCTTAATAAAATAATGAAAAACAGCTAAAATTCAAAAGATTTTAAAAATAACAACAAAAAAAAAAAACCTTTACTCAGTTAATTCAATGCAAACATTATTATTTAAAAGTGCATGTGATATGCCTGTAATACTACAGTTTATGTAGGCTGTTTTTTTTTTTTTTTTTTTTATGCTTAATTAATCCAGCATAAAGAGCAGTGTAAATAATTTCCAAGCTCTGATATAGTAGTGATTCTCAAGTAAGGAATCACTATTATAGCAGAGTAGTTCAAGAAATGCACTGCTTCTATTGGAATGAGCAGCAGCATGGAAAACAAGATTCAGGGTATTTCAGAGACTGCTGGGAGTCATTGCGGTACAAGTAAACACATGGGTTGTGTTAGGTAGCCAAGAATAGGAACAGGTGCATGTATACTTGCGTGTACACCAATGCCAGGAGTTTGGTAAATAAATTTGATGAATTTGAGGTATTGCAAAAAACATCAAAGGCAGATATTGTTGGGATATCAGAGACTTGTTGTCACACAGATATAAGGAATGCAGAACTGGAATTTGGGGAGTACAATGTGTACAGAAAGGATAGGAAGGGTTATGCTATTAGTTAAGAAACACATAAAATCCAAGGAAGTGAAGCCAGTCGACATCGCTGGACGGTGCAGTGTCGAGTCAGTTTGGTGACATAAGCATTGGGAAATCAAAATTGAGAGTAGGAGCGTGCTACAGGCCTAATGACTCTGATGAGTATAATAAGAAACTATACAGGAAAATAGAGTGGGCCAGTAAATCAGAGAGTCTTATAATGGGGAATTTTAATTTCCCAAATATTGACTGGAATTTGTGGGTTGGCCACTCACACACTAGCAAGGCTTTTGTGGATTTATTGGATGATTGTTTTCTACATTAGCATGTTCGGGAGGCAACTAGAGGGAGTAATACTCTTGATCTGATTATCAGTAGCAATTCTTCATGCATTAAGAATCTGCAGATAAAGGAACCACTAGGTGGCAGTGATCACAGTGTGCTGAAGTGGGATTTACTCAAAGAGGTAACTACCATCAGGGGTAAAGGGAAGAGTTTTTGCTTTCGTAAAGGCAACTACGATGGTCTGAGACAGTATTTAAATTCTATACAGTGGGACCAATTGATGATGATACCAACAGCAAATTCAAAATGGAAAGCATTCAAAGAACTTATCTTGGAAGATATTAGGTTTTACATACTAACTAAGAAATATTGTTCAAGGTTTAGGCCTAAATGGATGTCAGATGAACTAATGAGACATATGGCAGAGAAGAAAAATGAATAGGATACATATAAATTAATGGGTGACATGGAAGCCTATGACAGATATAAGCTGGTCTGTAACCAAGTCACAAAGGAGATTAGGCAGGCAAAGGCAGATTATGAGAAATCCTTGGCAAAGGATGCAAAGAAAAACAGAAAAGAGTTCTTTACCTATGTAAACTCTAGAAGGAAAGGGATGAATCAGATTGGTCCACTGGATATTGACGGTTCAACAATTGAGGATCCTGCTCAGGTGGCTAACAAACTGAATGAGTATTTTGCATCTACATTCACACATGAGGAGTTATTCAGGAAGGGGAATGCCAGAGGTGAAGTAAACTCTGGCAGTGAGCTAGATGATTTTGTAATAACTGAGAGGAAAGTGGAGAAGAAATTGTTGAGGATTTCTTCTCCACTTTCAAAAGGCACCCGGGGCAGATGGTATCTATCCAGTAGTATATATTAAAGGAGGTAGCAAAGGAAGTAAGCAAACCCTTAGCCATAATTATGAGAGCTTCTTTGGACTCAGGGGAGGTACACATAGACTGGAGATGTGCAAATGTGACCCCAATTCACAAAGGAGGATTAAAGGCTGACACAAGTAATTATAAACCTGTGAGTTTAACTTCTGTTCCAGGAAAATTAATGGAGGCATTGGAGGATCATCTAGAGAAGACTTCAGTTATAGCTCGGACACAACATGGTTTTGTTAGGGGAAAGTCTTGCCTGACCAATTTGATTGGATACTATGATGCAGTCACAAAAGAACTGGATGCAGGGAATAACTTTGATATTATATATTTGGATCTTTTTTTTTATTTTTTTTTTATTTGGTAGTTATTGGCGCATCGGCTTCTGTGGCCATATTGCACCTCCCAAGGTTTTTGCAGTACTTTGATCCAAGCCCGAGGCGGGAATCGAACCTGCGACCTTTGGGTTGCCGGGCAGGTACTTTACCCACTCAGCTAGCCCGGTCGGCATTTGGATCTTAGAAAGGCTTTTGATACTGTTGCGCATGGAAGACTGCTGCACAAATTGGGCAGTGTGGCATTGGAGGCAAATTGCTGATATGGATAAAGGGATGGTTGAGGGGGAGAAGACAGAGTTGTAATCAATGGACACTGCTCATCGTAGAATAATGTTATTAGTGGAGTCCCTCAGGGTTCAGTGTTGGGTCCATTGTTGTTTTCTGTATTTATAAATGATATTGATGATGGTATATGAAGCTTAATGTCCAATTTTGCAGATGATACAAAGGTTGGCAGGGTTGTTAAGGATGCTACTGACACTATGCTGCTGCTGCAACAGGATCTGTAAAGGTTGAGCAGATGGGCTGAGAGGTGGCAAATGAAGTTTAACATTGACAAATGTAAAGTACTACATTTGGGAAACAGTAACCCCAGAGCAATGTATCAACTCTGTGGTACTACACTGACAGTGGTAGAGAATGAAAAGGACCTGGGGGTAATTGTGCAGGCAGATATGAAGTTTTCTGACAGTGCAGACGGGCTGCAAGAGTAGCTCATGGTGTCTTGTCAATGATATACAGGAATTTTTCTGGCAGGGATAAGGAGGTGATTATTCCCTTCTATAAGGCAATGGTCAGGCCACACCTGAGTACTGTATACAGGTCTGGAGGCCTCATTTCAAGAAGGATGTAGAGCTGCTGGTACGAGTACAGAGAAGGGCAACAAGATTAGTGAATGGAACAAAGGGTTGCTCTTACATAGAAAGGCTTAAGTTTTGCAAATTACAGTGTCTGGAGACTAGGCACCAGCGAGGTGATCTGATTGAGGTGTATAAAGCCTTGAATGGTTTGGACATGCTCAATGCCGATGGGATTCTTCCTCTTGCTCAGAATAATCACCTGAGAGGGCATATATTCAAATTGAGATAAGACAGATGTAGGATAGATGTGTGGAAATTTGCATTTAGCCAGCGGGTGGTTGGTTGGTGGAACGGACTTCCATCCCTTGTTGTGGAAATTGATAGCCTAAATAAATTTAAGGCTCGGCTTGACAAGTATTTCGAACAAATGGAGGGGTGAAATGGGAGTGGGTTTTTTTTTTTTTTTTTGTCTGATGCCGCATAAGCTTGCTTACATTCTGTGGGTCCACAAAATGAAAATAATAATAAATAACTTATTTATCATACAAATGACAGTACCAACCAAGGTTTTTTTTTTATATATCAGTTACTAAGAACAGTTTCTTTTGATAACTCCAGTTGTGGTATTTAAATTACTGAATAAATAATGTTTTAATATACAAAGAGCAGCAACAATATGAATGTATTGTTTTCAATCTATTGTAATTTACTTATATTATTAATAATACAGAATGTTTTTATTCATATAATTATTACTTTTTAATTCTACCATCAAATACAATCACAGCATACAAACAAGATTACTATTTTTAATAATAGGAATCAAAGAACATGCCAACAGCCCTGACAAGGACTAATACATCTATCATAAATATGCCATTCTGGTATCATATTTCTTTTGAAATGAGTTATGGATTAACATGACATGTAAAAGTTTCTCATAGGCATAAATTCAGATGACAAGAAAAATTCATTTATATATTTCACCTTACTAAGTATTTACAATATAAAAGATTGATTTGATGCTAAAAGTTCAGAAAAGCAAAACAAAATGACCATTTATATACACAAATAAAACTATAGTAAAAATAAGCTATTTTAACAATAATTTTTTCTATACATATTTATGAGCAATTTTATATAATAGAATGCACTATGTAAAGTGAGTGAAACTCCATTTATATTTATCTATATATATATATATATGAGATTGAGTAAGAGGAATGGCACAAGCTAAATAAGGTAGCAGGTCGATACAAGGAAGAACAGACATGTGGATGAGGTCAGGCAAATGCTGCATGATACTAACAAGGAGTAAGGTTTTTCCTATATATATCAAAGAATAGTTGATGGAGGGTTATGCTTATAAAGAACTGGCCATTACTGCGAAGAGTGTGAGTTGTGGGCTTGAGATCCTCTGTCTGAGTCACAACACAGTAACGGAAGGAGTTTGTAAATCAGTGTGCACAGTTAACATGTAGAATTTTACAAAGCCTAAATTTGGTTAAATAATTTAAACAACCTGATAGATTAAATTGGTAAATACAACGTCCACTAATTGTTCTTCTGTACATACAGTAGATGTCTAATAACCAACATCCACCAGATTGTGACATTGTCGGATTATCAGATATTCCAGAAATTTTGGTGTGTCTGTCTCTGTACTATTTATATTTTATTAAGCTATTATTTTACATAATAAAATAATAAAAAATGCAAAAAACTATAAAGCACAGAAACAAAATCAACAATGAAACAAGCTGTTTCGTTTGTTCTTTTTGTCCGTTAGAGAGAAAAATAAACATGGAAACCCATGATAATATTGATTTTTGTCAACTGAATATGGTACTTTGGGGCTGATGAAAAAATTTCTGTATATTTCAGAAACAACATAATTTCCCAAGGCCAAAGTTTAACCATCAGTCATACCAAACTATGGTATGACTGATGGTCAAATTTGGTGAGAAGTTTTTAAGTGATTAACTTTTATTCTATATCTTAAATTAATTATTACCATCACATTAAAAGAAATATATAACAAAAAATAAGAATTACAATTATAGCACCACTCCCTAAGTTAGTATTAATTAACTGCAAGAAAGAAAGCATACAGCATCAAAAAAAAACAAAAAAAAAAAAAAAAAAAAAACACACATTAACCACATCATCTCTTCTAATAATCTGTCTGATGCTTCTTTAAATTTACTAAAACTATCCACTTCCACCACATCAGATGGAATTTGTTCCAAATCTACCAGAAAGAGAAATTTGCAGCAACCATCCTTTTTCAGTTTCAATTTATAGCTCCTTATGGGTTTGTGTATGTTGGGTGAGAAAGAGTAAGAATAGCTTCAACATTTAGTTTACTCAATCCATTGCAACAAGATCCAGATGTTGCAATTTGCAAAACTGAAGTCTTTCTTGGTACGAGCACCCATTTGTTCCTCCTCACCAATCTCATTGTCTTTCTCTGTACCCATTCCAGCAGCTGTACATCCTTCCTAAAATGAGGGCCCCCAGACCTATATGTACTCAAGACGTGGCCTAACCATTGCTTTACACAATGGGACAATCACCTCCTTATCCCTGTACCTCATCTTGCATTTTTCTTGTATTCCTGACTGAACTTGCTTTTTGCACCCATTCCAACAAGCTCACATCCTTCTTAAAATAAAAAATGCTGAAAATTATTTCAAAATGCAGCCTACCCACTGTCTTATACAATGGGATAATCACTTCCTTGTCTTTGCTGGCAAAATTCCTGTATATTATGGACAGAACCTCATGAGCTGCTTTATTAGCTTGTCTGTGGACAGGCTGATAAGACAGCTACTTGGTGAACTTCATGTCAGACTGTACAACTATTCCAGTAATGAATACATAATTTGTGAGCATAATATGTATATACAAAGCTCCATAAGATATACAATATAATAACAGTAACCATTCATTTCACTTTTTTGGATTCCGTCACTCTTAAACAACTTTACTTATCAAGTAAACACAAAAGTAAGAATTAATTTGAATTTTTCCCTTTGTACATATAATGTTCATATCATTCTATGAACTAATTTTCTAATGTTCATATCATTCCCCCTTTGACTCTATAATTTCTAATATGGTAAAACAGTTTTCTATCTTAATAAGTAATTTATCGAAGGTTTGATTACCTGGCTATATTCCTGTGTGGTGCAGCTCACACAGGCAACATAGACAAAACATTGCACAATGTTTTGGTTAGTCTACTGTTATTGACAATAAAATATTTTTAAAGCATTTAAATATTTTGGCTTTCAGAACTTAAGGAGAAAATCACATTGATTAATATGAACTACATGAGCATATTTTTCTATTTTTTAAAAAAATGAAG
Source organism: Mastigoproctus giganteus (assembly GCF_048544385.1). Classification (NCBI taxonomy): domain Eukaryota; kingdom Metazoa; phylum Arthropoda; class Arachnida; order Uropygi; family Thelyphonidae; genus Mastigoproctus; species Mastigoproctus giganteus. The sequence continues at coordinate 194,208,602 of NC_143576.1, read as the reverse complement.
TGCATCATGAAAATTTAAAGAGGTAGTGGAGTATGTATTATGTATGAGTACATATTATGTTAACTAATCTATTTATTTAATGGACTTTTTCTATAGTCAATAAAATTTGCACTACTGAAACAATGCAAATAAACATAAGTAGAAAGCTATAACTTTCTGCTCTTTTACAAGTGTTCTGATTTTGTATTTATAAAAGTGGGCACCTTGTTATAAAAAGGTGTGGCTTGCTTTGGTTACTACAAGATCTTGTCACTACATGTACAATGCTATCATGAATGAACAATCTTTGAATGTTTATTTATTTTTCCCAGCTAAGATACCAATGAATTAATTGTGTTTATGTTTAAAAACACACAAAAAAAAAAAGCAATAAATCAGCCTAATGCTTCATATAAGAAATGCAAGACTGAGAAATTCCCCATTGCTAATTATCAGTGTGGCAATAAATTTGTTCATGAATAGGAATAGTAACAATTTTATAACCTTCTAACAAATTTCTCCATGCCATAAATTAATAACAGAGTCAAGCATGCATTAAACAACTATGTATTATATTGTTAAATACTGAGCAAGATACATAAAACATTGCAAGAAAGCAACACAGAAAAACTGAATATTATCAGAAACAAATATAAGGTTGCTTACATGGCAGCAGTTTGTACAATGCAAAGGAATGGGCTACATGAAGCATGTGGGTTGGACATCCGAATATACCCAATATGCAGGATGTTTCCAAATTATAAGAACAAAATTAGAGGGAAAATTCTATGTACCAAAACGAGTAAAAAGGTTTCATATATACATGTACTTCTCAATGATTACAGATCTATAGCTTTTTGAATTTTAAAAAATGACTATGGAGTTTTCAATGGTGAAAAATAATAAAGCAATAAGCAGACATATAAAATAGTATAAATATCACTTCACTAGTATATATCTGCTTATTCTGATTTATTTGTTTTTATTTTTACCATTCAATACTCCACAGCTGTTTTTAAATTGCAAATAGTCATAACTCTGTAACTATTCAGAATTGGACATGTTTATATGACCACTTTTACTTATTTTTTGCATATAGAACTATCACATAATTTCATTGGTATATTTTACACACACACACAGGGTGTTTCTAAATTAAGTTCCTGGACTTGCATATCAAATGTAACTAAACCTAGACACTGCTACTCTCAAAGTACTTAATTTCACTTCACATTTGCCACAAATGGTACTATTGCTAGTAGAAATCCTGGGTGTGTGGTATGAATAACAAATATTCTTACCACCCCTAAAAGGAAGTGTTCAGGCTGAATAGTGAGGAGAGCATCTTGAGTTGCATCAATAATTTCTTGTTTGCTGTAAACAGACAGCCTCATAAACACTGCTTAATTTTTGGGGGGGAAAAAATCATGTGGTGACAGAGGGATATAGTAATCCTTGCTGATTTTTTTTAATGCAGAAAAAGCATCAAGTGTTGTCCTCAGCAATAATGGATTCTAGGAACGAATGTTTGTTATAAGAAGCTGTTATGAAATCACTGAAAACTGTCATCTGTAAGTTTATAGGTGATTCTGATGTACAAACCAGTCAAGGGATTCTGATGTACAAACTGTCTGGTTGTTTAAATATTTTAAGTTTTTTAAATGTTTAAATAATTTTCAGGCCTAGGAGCAGTTAAAGGTTTCCTTGCTGACCTTGCATGATCATCATCTGTAAAACTTCCTCTTTCCCTCTTTTAATCTATGATGCCATTGAAACATGGTAATACGAGTTGGAGAAGTAAATCAATTGCATCATTTCCAACATTTCAGAAACAGATTTTCCTAAGTGCCAAAAAATATGTTCCATGTTTCAGATTTTTCACATAGAAATCATGATAAAATAAAAGCATTTCCAACGCACAAAGCAATCAAATATATACAGAGTAATTAACAAACTGTTTTGTGTTTGTGGAGATGCAGGTTGAAACTGGCAATATGACAACAGCAAATCAGACTGCCTTGCGACACTATAAAACCAGTCCAGGGACTTCTGGACTGTGTGTAGAGAGACAAATTTTAACAAATTAAAACAAAAGCAATAATAACCAATTATGACTCCTGTATCATGGACAAAAATTGTCCTACTTAGTAGCTACTTTCTTAAGAGGTTTTACTGCATTTATATATTGATGTGAAATCACAATTATTTTTCATTTCTGTACTCAGCTGTACTCTATCCTTTATTGCCTACACAATCTGTTTTGTTAGAAACATACTGTACATTTAATGTTAACAAGCAAAGAAAACAGAAGAGCACATATTTGTCATTTATGTAAAATTCTGTAACATTCCAGAACAGGACACTGCAAAACCAGTTTCAGGCATATTTTGTAGCAACTTCAGCATGTCTCTTCAGAGTGAAGAGTTCAGTCGCCATAACTGGAAACTAAACTGCAACCTTCAGTTTGCACACCCATGATCTAAATAGTCATTTCCTATTATGAATTCCTTTTGCTTTCTTAAAAAGGTAAAAGTTTTTTTAGTTTTAATTAAAATGATAGTATTTAAAATTAAAACAGAAATAACACAAATTATGAAAACAAGTGATCAATTAATTTCAGAAGAAAGGAAAATTTAATTGGCCAAAAACTTGGTTCTCTTCAAAGAAAAATTGCCAAAACATTAAAATAAAATCAACTTCTACTGTTACAGAGAGTAAATGTTAATCTTTTAGATATAGTCATATGTCTAAAATATTAACATTTACTTGTAGATTTTGTTTACAAATATAGGATGAATATACACATATATAAAGTCTGATAATATAGCATCCATAAGACACATTAGGCTAGTAACATATTTCAATTGTCATACAGAAAATTCTATCCATTTATATTTGATCCAGAGAAATAAATAAATATGCAAAGGTTGTTCACTCATGACAGCATTATACGATATATCTTTTAGATAAATATTTTTAAGCAACTGTCCAGTAATCAGGCGCTACCCAATTATACTTGATGGTTATCTAAAAATACTTACAGTCTTCAACTAATGAGATTTTTGGTGTGCTTTATGTTATTTATTTTGTATTTTATCTGACTACTATTTTATATAATAAATAGCAAAAATTAAATGAAACATTATTGTAAGTGGTGACCAAAGCTGATTTTTTTACACAGAATTGTAAGAAAACTATGGAGGCACCTTCACCATGGTATTGCACTACTTTAAATAATCTGCATTAATCTGTATATTGCCATTTTATTTAAAGTGTTTGCCACTGACCATGTTTGGAGTCTCATCAGTGAGCAGGTAGATAATGTGAAGACATTAGAAACCCAGTGATGACAAGTATCACAATATATGGGTATATAAATAAAACAGCAATATATTACAAGGTCATTCTAATAGTTACAAACACTCAACTTACAAAAATTATAATAAACAAGTATACAATATAATGCTGTCATGAATGAACAATCTTTGAATATATTTATTTATTTTTCTGCATCAAATATAACTGGATGAAATTTGCTGTATGAAAATTGAAACATTATATCAGCCTAATCAGGCAAGAACTGTGGGACTGAAAAATGTTTTTGAATTCCCCATTGCTAATTATCAGTAATAACCTATAACAACAGAAAATTCTGGGACCTTCAAATAAACTTCACCATACAATAAATTAATTAAAGAATGCAAACTTGCCTTAATTCAAAAAACCAATAGTTTGTCAAAAATTACCTGTCTGAATTTTTTAACATGACTCAGGTTTTCCCTTAAGCTTTCATTTGATTTTACAAACATAACTGTTAAAATAGTTATTTGTGATGAGTCTTTCAAGCATATCTGTAATTGTGCAGGTAGGGCAAATTCTCATTTTGTAAGTAGTAGCAGTGAGCCAACTGTGTTTTCATCAAATTTCATATTGTGGAGGTTGCCTCAGTGGTTCACTGCCCTAAATAAAAAACATACTCCAAGGGAGAAGTATATTGCTATTTATTTAAAGTGTATGCCACTACCCAAGCCTATACCCATTTGGAGTCTCATCAATGAGTATTAGTATGGGTGTTGGCCAATGATGCAAGAAATCAAGCTTATATAGCATCAGCAAAAAAAACATAATAATAATTTATAGAATAATTAGAATAACAGAATAATTAAAGAACAGAAATAATTTACAGAATAATTAAAGAATAGAAATAATTTATAGAATTTAAAAAAATTATAGAATTTAAAAAATAATTTGTAGAATTAGATAAAATTACCCACTTCAATGACACCACGTAAAAGTTTATTCCAACAATCAACTACCCAATGGCTGAAAACAAATTTCTGCACATCTGTCCTGCAACCATCCCCCCACAATTTAAATTTATGCTCTTGCATGTGTTGTCTGAGCAAGAGAGTAATCAGCATTTAGCTTATTCAATCCACTTATAGCCTTAAATACCTCAAACAGATCCTTCACAGATGCCTAATTTCCTTTGTTCCACTCACTAATCTTGTTGCCCTTCTCTGCACCCATCTCAACAGATTCACATCCTTCCTAAAATGAGGCTTCCAGACTTATAATGTGGTACTCAAGATGCAGCCTACCCATTGTCTTATACAATGGGATAATCACCTCCTTATCCCTGATGGCAATATTGAAAGCTTCCTGCACAAAAGCTGAGAAATGGCAGTAATGCAGATTCATATCTTGACAACAGTTTTGTACCAATAAAGTTTAATTATACATATGGATTTGTTTTTTTTTTATTTTTACATATAAGTACTGATACCATTTCAAACAGAGTGATGCAAAAGTACTCCTAATCATAATCAATTGCACTGGTCAACAAAATGAATCCCCCCCCCTGCGTGCACACACATGGAAAATTGTTGTGTGGATGATACACTTTGTCTGGTATATTGTGGTACAACACCTAGCATTTATCTACCAACACACATTTGTTCCAGAAACCTTAGTAGCAATTTTCCATTGACTTAATGTCTTCATAGAATTATTCCCTTTCCCACCTATTGCCTCATCATACCAAGGTTTTCAGGAAAGAAATCTAAATGTGAATACAAGAAATGAAGCAACATATGACAACTTTACACTTTTTGTATGCATCAGGCAGTTTCGGAACTCCATCTTATATGCAAGAGACCTGGTTATCAAAAAAAAGTTTCCCCAAAGCCATTTGAAGCCTACCATACTTTTAGTTCCAATACATTGAGGCATTTTTTGAGTTTAATCCTGCAGAAATTCTCCAATTTCAAGTCCTACAAAGAGTCCCCCTTTCACTTTCACAGTTCTGATCTTTGGAAATTTCTTTCTTAAGTAATGATACCTATCCCTTTCACAAACTGCTCATTAGGCCAAGTTTAATGTGCAGAGGCGGAAGGAAATCTTCACTGGATCCATTAATGGAACACACTGCACACATTTCATCCTGGCTCACAAGTGCTCCTTTGAGGCCAGTCATGTCTCATGCAACGTCTGCAGTACACTAGTTGTCCCATGGGCATAGGATCCATTAACATACCAATGACTTTGAAGTCACCACAGATATTTTCACTGCTTAGTGCTGCACTGAATTGTTTCAACTCAGGGAAACTAAGCATGTCTGTAAGGTATTTCTTGAACAGCATGATGCATAGGTAAACTGTGTTGTTTGAAGATGCAAATTCCAAGTATCCAATAGAAATTGATCTACCACCTTATAGAGCCAGACATTATGCAAATTATTCATGCCTATAAAAAATATGGGTTGTGACCACATCACTTTATGCCCATTTTTTGGCTTGCTCAGTGCGATAGCCATATCTCCAGTACTCAGGATGGCAAGTCATCATTGTTTAGATGATTCGTTGAGATGGTGTGCCTTTGGACAACTTAAAGCCAGGCAGTCGTAGGCAGAAGTGGCATGTTGGCTTAATGTGTCATGCAGAATCATCTCAGTGCTATAGCAGCAGTTTCAGAATACAGGAACCATTACAAGAGTTAGCCAAGGTCGTCTGAGGGCTACGTCATCTTGGCCAATGAGTAGAAGATATTCTCCCCCACCAGAAGATTTCTATGCTGGTGATAACGATGTTCCATGGTTGCTGATAATTTATGCAGGTGTAAAGCAAATGCTCCCAGTCTTCATCTTTTCTGCATATGCAGTGGGGGTCGTCCATAAAGCCTAATGAGTGTTGTACTTGAAGGAATTGTGATAATAAAGGTGAGTAAGTAGTTACTGTAAAAAGATCTGAATAACCAGATGATGAGATATATCCAACAATATGCAGGATAATATAGCAGTTAAAAAACAAGTAAATTTTGGACAAAGCCCCATTTTGTATGTAGAAATTAGAAAACTGGGTTTGCTATTATGCATTGATCTCATACTGTGGAGGTCATTGGTACTGCACTAATCTTGAGTGGATATATCTCATCACCAGCCTGTTCAGGTCTTTACAGTGCCTACCTACCCATCAATAAGACCATAAATAGAATCAAAAACTGCAGTCTGAGTAATGCATTTTAAATAAACAGCAATATGTTTCTCCCTTGGAAAATTGCTTTTTATTTAGAGTGGCACAATACTAAGGCAGCTTGCGGTGAAAGGCTTCCACAATATGAAATAAACAATGGACTTATAGTAGACAAAATTTCTATAGGAAAGTCAGGGTTATTCCTAGCTATTCCATGACACATTCATGCTCCAATTCAACCCTTTCTCATCATGTTAGTCTAAGAAATGCACTGCTTGCACAAGCAGTTGGTACCAGGAATTATGTGGATAAAAGGTATACAGTGACGGGGGAAGAGGATGGCAGCCAACAAATGAACTTCAACCACCTATAGAATTTCTCTCCACTATAATAGCAAAAACCTAGTTTGATCATTACTACCTACAAAAAGAGGTTTAGTCCCATCTTTACAATGTTCTTGCTTGTTTTAACTTGCTTTTTTTCCTCCATTTATTTTCTATTTGTTTTGTTATACATTGTTATATACCATTTTTCTGTAAATATTGATCACTGTACACCTTTATAGATGTCTGGTAATAATATACACATGAAGTCATAAATGTATGAGGATGATAATGATAATAATAATATTGTATTCTGCACAGTTTACTTCAAAGTTCAAGTGCAGTTAAAATTTTTTTATTGATTTGAACTGAAACATTCATCCATGCACATTAGCATTTAGGGAAGGGAGTGGGACACCTATTATAATGTTGCTGTCCAGCTGATGGATTATAATTATTGAATTTTTACTGCATTTTTATGAGGGAACTTTAGCAGTATAAATAGGTCTTCTGATAGTGTATCCTTAATAAATAATAAAACAAAAATTTTGTGAATTAATAAAAAATTAACTCTAAACTGCAGATTTATTAAAAAAATATTTTTTTTCTTTTACTTCTGCTATTAAAAAGGTATAAATTTACTACTAGGTACCTGCGAGGTGATCTGATTGAGGTGTATAAAGGCTTGAATGGTTTGAGCATGCTCAATGCTGATGGGATTCATCCTCTTGCTCAGAATAATTGCCTGAGAGGCCATAAATTCAAATTGAGAAAAGACAGTTGTAGGATAGATGTGTGGAAGTTTGCATTTAGCCAGTGGAAGTTGATAGCTTAAATAGATTCAAGGCAGAACTAGACAAACATATGGAGCGGGTGGATGAGTGAAATGAGAAGGGGGTGTGCTTTTTTTTTTTGGCTGATGCTATATAAGCTTGCTTTCTTGCATTATGTGCCCTTGCTAATGCTAATCTCATCTATTTTTAAGTTCATAAAAATTAAATTTAATTTTAAACTGAAGTGATTTAAGTTCATAATGCTAATGTGCAACAGTATCAAAAGCCTTCCTGAAATCCAAGTGTATAATGTTAAAATTATTTTTTGCATCCAGTTCCTTGGTTGCTGCATCATAGTAACCAATCAGATTGGTTAGGCGAGATTACCCCTTAACAAATCCATGCTGTAACTTCAGTGTAATTGCATGTTTGTCCAGGTGATTCTGCATTACTTCTTTAACCAGTAATTTCATTATTTTCCCAGGAACAGACATTAAGACAACAGGTTTGTAATTACTCACATCAGCTTTTGATCCCCCTTTATGAATTGGGGATATATTTGCACATCTCCAGTCCATAGGGACTGGAGACAAAGATGCTCTCATAATTATGGCTAAGGGTTTGCTTACCTCCTTTGCTGCCTCCCTTAATATAATTAGATAGATTCCATCCACCCCAGGTGCCTTTTTTATGTCCATCTTGAACAATTTCTCCTCCACTTTCCTTCCAGTTATCACAAAGTCATTTAGCTCATCATTAGAGTTTGATAAACTTCTGGTATCACCTTCCCTAAAGAATTCATCATGTGCAAATGTAGATGCAAAATACCTATTCAATTTGTCTGCAACTTGAGCACGATCATCAACAGTTAACCCGTAGTCATCAAATGGCACAATATGATTGAACCCCTTCCTTCTACTGTTAATATAAGCATAAAAGTTTTTTCTTTACCTGTGACTTTTCATAATGTGCTTTAGCTTGCCTAACCTCCTTTGTAACTTGATTAAAGACTAATTTATATCTACCATAGGCTTCTGTATTACCTGATAATTTACAAGCACTTTTCTGCTCTGCCACATGTCTCAATAATTCATATGACATCCATTTAGGTCTAAGCTTTGAACAGTATTTCTTTGTTGGTATGAAAAGCCTAGTAGCTTCTTTGATTACTTCCCATTTAGAATTTGCTGTTGATACCATCATCAGTTGGTCTCACTGCACAGAATTTAAAAACTGTCTGAGACCACTGTAGTCACTCTTAGGTTATGATAGACTGTGTAACTGCCTCTGAAGTTTAACCTAAAACTAAAAGCTTATATATACTCTGACAGATCCTGGCAGTGCTAGGGCTGGTGCTGTGCATCATAATAGAGGTAATTCACTAGATTAAAGATAAGTGATATCAAACTTGTGATCACTTTGTTGACTTTGTTCAGTAAATCAGCAATTACTGCTAACAGCTAATATGAATACCTGTTGTGTATTGTGCAATTATGAGAGTGAACAATCCTTGTGGTGAGTGAATTATAATGGGATTAGTGCTACCATGGACAAGTTGTTGAAAAGAAGCTTTAAAGACAATTGTGGCTACAGTAGGGAGAAGCTACTGTCATTTGGTTTCACATATGTAAAAGGGTGGAGATGAGACTTTATGCTTGTTATGAAGATGAGACTTTATGTTGCCTATCATTTGCTTTGTCTTCGAAGAGTATAAAATTGAACAAGCTGAATCAAAACACAGCAAACATGTAGGTAAGCCAACTAAAATTTTTAAAAATACATTGCAAGTCAATAGTAATAAACAGTCAATCCTACTAAGGGACTTCTTGCATCATATAAAACACTGTACAGAATTTGAAAATGAAACAAGCTTCACTGTGTAAGAAATGCACTAAAACTAGTGTATTGCTTACACAGTAAAGCTTGTTTCATTCTTCAGTTATTCCATCTGTTATCAATAGATATAGATTGCCATCTGCTATTGATACTCATAAAGTGCCTTTGACAGATAACATGGCTGGAAGGTGCCTATGTGACAAGGCCAAATTATGAACCATGCCACAGCAATTCCCAAAGTAAAATTATAAAAAAATTGGTACATTTTCTACCACCAGAGAGTGCTTATTTAATATAAATACACCAAAATGCACTTTGTTTATAGGTACCATACAAGTGCTCAGTAACACATAACTTTAATTAAAATAAAGTGTGTTATAAGCAAACTCCAGGTTATCATAATATTATTAATAAGCATTATTAACTGTCTCCAGAATACCATATCAGCTGAAGAAGAAAGGACTGACAGACAATGAGTTCAACACTGAAAGAACATGCACTCCTTGTGAGGCACTTTTATCAAAATCAATTAAATGCAATTAAGGCACTGTGAGAACACTGGCATATGAACTATGACAAAAGACTAGTTTCTGGTAATTTAACTGGAACACAGTTGCCAAATTAGAAGTCTCGTTCTTTTGCTGTACTGTCCAGATGAAGTCAAAAATCTATTGATGACAGCTTTAGCATTAGTAGAGGCATTTGATGCAAGAAAGCAAGCTTATGCAGCATCAGCCAAAAAAAAAAAAAAAACACACCACTCCCACTTCACCCCTCTGTTCGTTCAAAATACCTGTCCAGCTGAGCCTTAAACTTATTTAGGCTATCAACTTCCACGACAAGGGATGGAAGTCTGTTCCACCAACCAACCACTCGCTGGCTAAAGGCAAATTTCCGCACGTCTATCCTACATCTGTCTTTCCTCAATTTGAATTTATGCCCTCTCAGGTGATTATTCTGAGCGAGAGGAAGAATCCCATCAGCATTGAGCATGCTCAAACCATTCAATGCTTTATACACCTCTATCAGATCACCTCGCTGGTGCCTAATCTCCAGACACTGTAATTTGCAAATCTTAAGCCTTTCTTCGTAAGAGCACCCCTTTGTTCCATTCGCTAATCTTGTTGCCCTTCTCTGTACTCGTTCCAGCAGCTCTACATCCTTCTTGAAATGAGGCCTCCAGGCCTGTATACAGTACTCTAGGTGTGGCCTGACCATTGCCTTATAGAAGGGAATAATCACCTCCTTATCCCTGCTTTGCAACTGTTGATGCTAGACTGGCAATAGAGGAGCAAGTAATGTAAGATACACATGGAAGCTGTAATGTACGAGGTTCTGCAAAGAGATTAGATATGTCAAAAGAGAGAGAAAACCTCACAAGCATTGCAAAACATTGGCACTATCCATGCAAGATTATCTATTCTCAATCAGCTGTTACTGCCAGATCCTGCTAAACAAGTGCCTTTGAAATCCTAGAATGTTCAAATTTCGCTTAAATAAGAACACTGATACTCCTAAAATTCCTTTGGGTACTCAGAAATCATCTAGTTTCCCAATTTCACAGTGTGGTGACTTGACTACACACTGTGAAATTGTTATTGGTACAAGTTTTGCCCATATTTTTTTGAAGAATATTTATCAACTAGTCCCCATGCATGGACTGTTATGTGAGCATTATTGTTCCATATCTGAAATTGTAGGTATATTTGCACTTCAAGAACATCATCTCTGTCCAAGATGGATCTAACTCCATATTGTAGCCCCTATTAAACAACTGCTGACTGAAGTTTCTGATCAAATGACAGGATAATTGCACATGCCCTCTGAAAGTATCCAGCTTGTTTACTCACAACTTCAACCTCTTTGATTTTCACAATTATGGGAATAACTGAAGAATGGCATCTATCAAGATGCTCCAGATGAACTGCAGACCTTGATAAATGTCAACATACTGTCATGTTGGAATATCAGTTCATACAGATTTAACCAGTGGAATATGATCATGAACGTGGTCCCTGATGCAATTCATTTATTTATATTTTTATATAACTTCCTCAGTTTTTTTTTTTTTTTTTTTTTTGGCCACTCCTGATGCAACTGTACTATAGCATGATATGCCATTGCATTCAACATAGCTGTTCAACATGTTATCAGTAGGTTTGTTGGTAACTGTTGTGTTGTTAATAGTGGTTACTGCACTGAATAGCATGACCTTTGGCTTTTGTTTTTTTTACTGTTACATGAATCCTATTCCTTCTGATATCAAATAAACATCAAATCTAGTGGCAAAAAATGAACTAATTTATTTGGAGAATTGTTTCACCACTACCAAAACTGCATTTCTGCCTCCCTTGCAAAATCCTCTTAAGGCAGAATAACACACACAATCAAAAATAATATATACAGTCTAAAAATGCAGAAAGTACAATTTCAGTTTTTGTACTTCAAAAATTTGATGAATTTTCAACAGTTTATCCTATTTTCAATCTTGTATGACTTAATTAAAGGGCTCCAGCTAAAACACTGCCAATTTGAAACAATTTTTATAGGATAATCATATGATGTGTATATTATACTTTCTGAACAATCCAATGATTTCCTTAAAATAACAGGAATGTCTACTATTGTTTACATTCAAAACAGTTACAGCAAATACTGATATTTATACTAATCAGCTTACTGTTTGATCAGAAATATGCCAACTTATCACTGGTAAGATCATCCCTTCCCCAAATATCTTATATGGATGTATAAATGTATTAATTCAGATTAAGTTTTCTTGATTTTAATTATAATCAATACAGTTCCATTCACCAATTTACTGCTAGTTATTTAAGATTCTTTCAATTAATGACATATGTAATGAAATTATTATTATTATTTTATTTATTTATTTTTTCAATTATCACACTAAAATAATACTGTGTACTATGAAAAACATAAATAATTATGAAAAAAACCACATGGTAGTAAACATATAATTTTTCTCTAGATTACTAAATACAAGGCAGTACCAATCCACAGTTCTGAACGTATGTCACTGCTGTGCTCTAAATTGCATGCTACTTTTTTAGCATTCCCAAAAAGCAACACTGAGCTTTTTTGCCCAATGAAAATTATACTTATAAACCATTAACAGGTCATCATACAATAAAATCAAATACATAATATATTAATTACTATTTTATATAATATATTTGGTCACAAGTCACTCACAGTAGATACTCAGAACAGTAATAACAGTAACCTACGATTGCTCATTACTACTCTAAAACTGACCACTGTTCTAGAATAATGCCTCTCTCTCCCTCTCAGAAATATTCAGAATGATAAATTCTACCATTCCATGAAATTTTTTAATAAGATTTTTTTTTTCATGAAAGGTATTAGAACCTATAGTACTTAGTACTGTGCATGAGTGGAAGATTGAGAAGGTAAGCATAAGAGCAGTAGACTCCTTTTTACAAGATATAAGACAGGAGTGAATTTCTGATGGATTGAAATTATCTTTGTATCACTGGAGAATTACCTGGAGATCAGCATTTAAGGAATTCGTGGTGGATATTTGAGAAGATGAAACTGTTTGTCGAGGACAAGATTTCTCAAACTGGGAGGTGGAAGGAAATGTGCTATGGATAGGATTTCTAGTCAGTGGAAGAAGGTCATTAACATACAAGAGGAAAAGAATGGGAGAAAGAACTGAACCTTGCAGAACACCAACATTACTTTAAAAGTTATAAGACAGAAAACTATCTATCATCACCTGCAGTGAGTGGGCAGAGAGAAAACTGGATACCCAATTGCAAAAAAAAAAAAAAAAAAAAAAAATGGTAATCCATAAGGCCTTACAAGCTTGTTTAGAAGATTTCTTTATGAAAAACGTAATCAAAAGTCTTTGAAATGTCAAGAGCAACTGCTTGGGTCAGACCAAACATTTCCATTGAATTTGTCCACATATGAGTCAATTTCCAAGCAGAAGGAATGACACCAATGGAATAAGAAAGTATAAAAAGATGTCACAGACAAGCAGCAAGCTCAAGAGCACAGGTTTTGAGAACTAGTGGAGAAATTCTACTAGTTCTCAAAATCTTGAGACTTGAACAATTTTGATGCTTTCTTGGCATCAGAAAGTCTTCTGACATGCTTTTTGATGGGAAACCACAGGAGGTCTTGAGAGAAGTGTACTGGGAGTGTTAGGAGATGGTTCACCGAGATCGTTAATGCAAGTGTTAGAAAAAAAAGTAGGAAGCTAGTAAGTCGGTATTATCTTTAGCTGTGGAGGAAAGAGAATAAATAAGATTTCATGAGCAAGAAGCAAATCAACTAATTTCAGTTTGTTTACATTATCTGCACCGGCATCATGCAGGAATTGGGTATATTACATATTCTTATATACAATATATATATATATATATATATACACTTCATTATCATCTTGTGACTTACCTGCTGAACTGTGGTATCAAATTATTCTACAGGATACCCACAAATTTTATGGCAATAATTTTATTACAAACAATGCTTACAAGACAGTACTACTCACTAAACAGCAAGTTTTCTTATTGAAGAGTACAGTATATCCTGATCCTGCTATAACATGTAACAGACATTCTGAAAAAAATCGTGCACAGTAGAAATACATGCTATAGAATGTACATGAAAATGTGCATGAACAGTCAGGGATAGGTTCCACAAAAGCTATAAATTTTCTATACTTATCTAATTTTCAAACTTCTTTTTTATCAACACATATTACACTATGATTGGTAAACACCGTATTAAAATTCAAAAGTTTACTGAAATATGCTTTATTTCAATAAATAAAAATTTATTGAAATAAAATATATGTGAACAATATTGTCTCATTTTGTTGGCTAATTTTTCAACTGGATGAAGGCGGGGATAATCTTCTTGTATTGAGCTGTTTTTTTTATTATTTCTTTAAAAGAATAAATGTAAGATCAGTTTTCTAGTTTTTTTTTTTTTTTCCCCTCTTCTAAAATATATCTGTGACCACTCATCAGAAAATCCAATTTTCTTCTCAAAACATACAGGTTTTTTTGATATCTGGATCCATGTTGGAAACCATTTTCTACAAAACTTTAAATGTTTCATTTTTATTTCAATAGTTAATGGGTTTTTTGTTAAATACTATCATATATTTTGCACTCATTATTTACAGTACAGTACAGGTAGTAAGAATATGCATATAGGAACTGTGTATAAATTTACAAAGTAGTATATATTACACAATATATAACAAATCAAAATATGCAACAATACATGCTGCTGGACAACCAGAAACTGAAATAATACTAATGAGAAAGAGTGAAATGATGATACATGGGCTTTGTATGCATAATAGCAGACAAGGTGTCAAATAAATACACACATAAATTGAAATTCATATTGTAAGATGGTGCTTTATAGTAAGATGAGCTGTACTGATGAAATTTTTCACAAAATCTTGAAGGTACATCTGTATTTGTGAGTATTTGTCTGTATTTTCATAATCATAAACAACAAAATTACTGAATATAAGTAATATATTTCTGTAATTCTTTTAGACACCCTATATTTTACTGCACTAGGCATTGTGTATTTCAACAACAGTAGGAAGCGGTGCAATTTTAGCTATATAGTCACCATGGAAACCAAGAAATTCAGCTTAGAAACTAGTATTTCACAGGTCAGTCTAGTGGCTTAACTGCCAGTGCTCTGCTTTATGATTGCTATGACTTTCAACAAAGTTACAGTAAATTTGATTCCTAGAAGGAACACTAAACTATCAACAGAATTGTTTTACAGAATGAATCTAACAGGATGAAGAAAAGCAATGAAGAATAATAGCCCAATCACATTTGGCTTTCATTTAAGATAATCCAAAGCATTTCATAATTAGTTTCTTATTCACACTGATGCAGCAATTTAATTGATTAGGGAAAAAATAAATAAATATTCAAATATTGTTCATTCAAGAAAAAAGTATGTTGCTTATTTTAGAGATCTGTTCACATATACGATTGTTGTAAGTTGGCTGTTTGTAACATGGGGACTGACTCAGATATTTACATCTCTTTTTCAAACTATGCTATTTTGGTATACTGGTAAAAGCTAACATATCGCACAGGAATATATGATATTATTTAGTGCATTTGCACTCGAGTTGGATTTTTTACACAAACTGAATCTAAAAAATTCAACTATGTACATTGGCATCATTATTGTAACACCTCATATTGTGAAATCCTTCACAACGAGTTGCCTTCCTTCAAATAAGTAATGCTTCCCCATTAGAGAAGACTACTGTTACTTATTTATATTAGAAAACTACTGTTATTTCTCTAATGGGGAACCATTATTTATTTGAAGTATGAGGAGGACAAAACTTGTGAGGGTTTTCACAATATGAGATGTTACAATAATGATGCCAACGTACAAACTTAAGTTTGTCTAAAAAATTCAACTATGTAATGATATAAATGCATTAACTAATATCACAGTTTGAATTTTACATAGTGATATATTTAATATATAGATAAAAGTTAATCATATAGAGAAATTTAAAAGCTTTTAATTTTCACAGAGTTTAATTATCAATAGACCAATAAATATCATAGCATGAAGTTGACTGATACTGGCTGCTTCCCAAATTTAAAGCTAACATGCAAGGTAAACAGGTGACTTGAGCTTATTGCATAATGGTTGTTCCACAAGACTTTTTTAATATGCATCCCCCCCCCCCGCTAGATACCAACCTTGGCAGTGGCAACTAGATCCTGAACAAATTTGTCAAGGCCTGTTTATGACAATGACTAGTGATACATTAAGAAATATCTGGTGGAGAGTAAATATGGTAGCTGAATAATTCTAAATATAATTTTGAATGGCTACTGAAAAAAATATGCTTTAGGATAAATTTTCCAAAACTAATATCTTTTCATATGAGTATGATTTCATTTTTATATAAATACCATATTTCCCCATGTATAAAATGCACCTTTTTTCGAAAAATTTGGGGGTCTAAAAACTGGGTGCGTCTTATACAGTGGTTGTAGATTTTTTTTACTTGCATTTCCTGCTTTTTTGCGCTTGTTGTCTTTGTGCTCATTGTTTCGCACTTGTTACCGGTATATTAGGTTATGTTTTGCCATGTTCTGCCCAGAAATGGCCCAGAAAAGATTTTCTTATAGTGCTGAATTCAAGTTAAAAGTGATCCAGTTTACAAAAGTGAATGGAAATCATGCTGCTGAACGTAAGTTTGGTCCTCCTCCAACTGAGAAAACAATCCGAGATTGGCTACGGGAAGAAGAAACCCTACTGAAAACGCCATGGCAGAAGAATGCCACGAGAGGCAAGTCAGAAAAATGGCCTGATTTAGAGAGGGAATTGAAGAGCAAAGAGCAATTGGAATTCCTGTGTCCACAAAGACGGTTCACAGCATGAGGCAAGAAGAATTGCTGATGAAAAAGAAGTTACTGATTTCAAAGGAGGACAAAATTGGTGCTTCAGGTTCATGAAACAGAATGGACTAAGCACGCGTACATGCACCAGACTTGCCCAAAAGATGCCTGAAAGCTACGAGCAGAAGGTCCTTGAATTTCATCGTTTTGTCATTCAATGTCGGAAGACACATCAGTTTGAGTTGGGACAGATTGCAAATATGGACGAAGTCCCCCTTCAATTTGATGTCTCAAGTAACAGAACTGTTGATAAGGGGATGAAAACTGTAACTGTGAAGACAAGTGAAAACTTGCCGTCATACCTGGAGGCTCGACATCCCAGCTCCAACCACTTGATGTCAGCATTAAGACATGAAAAGAGCAATTATACAGTTGTTCTAGCTTGTTGTGCCGATGGAACCAAGCTGCCTTCTATGCTGATTTTCAAATGCAAAACAATGCCAAAAGAAGACATTCCTCGAGGAGTGATTGTCCACATTCATGACAAGGGTTGGATGGATCAGGATGGGATGAAGATCTGGTTTGAGAAAGTTTGGAGCAGGAGACCAGGTGGGCTCTTACGCAAACCTGCCCTATTGGTGCTTGATCAGTTCAGGGCACACATAACAAAAAACACAAAGAAGATTGCTGCAGAGCAAAAAACAAAACTTTCCGTCATACCTGGAGGCTTGACATCCCAGCTCCAACCACTTGATGTCAGCATTAACAAACCCTTCAAAGCTGGCATGAGAGACGAATGGAACCAATGGATGAAGTCTTCAGGGGACAATTTGACACCAGCAGGAAGAGTGAAGAAACCAACTATAGGAGAAGTTTGTAACTGGGTGAAAAGATCCTGGGATAATATCAAGATTGAGATCGTTGTCAAGTCATTTAAGAAGTGTGGCATTTCAAATGCCATAGATGGAACTGAGGACGAGGCAATATATGAAGACAGTAATTCGTCATCAGACACAGATGAGGACAAGCTAATGGATGGGAGTTTTGACAGTGATGAGGAGTTGTATGAATTTTATGATGAATAAAACTTGAGTTCAATAACTTTATGTAATACATTTTTTTCAAATTTCGGGCCCCAAAATTAAGGTGTGTCTTATACATGGGGAAATATGGTAATCCACTCTTAATAGAAATTAAAACAATGTTCTGATGATACCTATCACTTAATTCTTCATAACAGTTCCTAACTGTAACTGATAAAATAAGGTAATAATTCTATACAGAAATAATTTTTAAGAATTAAAGATTAACATACATCTAAAAACTAAATATTATAAAATATTATTAAAATTCTGATTAATAAATATAAATGACATTTTTTGGATAAATATTATCACTAGGTCAGTCCAGCAACTAACATACATCAGCATAATTATTAATAATATATAAAGAATGATTTTCATTCATTAAACTATTTCAGCTACTTATGCAAAAAAATCAGCACATACCACTGTTAATTATTAATTTAAAGTGATTAACACATGGAGATCATCCACAAAGCAAAACATATTCAATATGTTCTCCCCATTTCATGAAGGGGAGGACATACTGAATATGAATTGAATTTTTTTAATAACTATTTATGCTATGAATATGATATTTCACTTTTGATATTTGTATGTTGCTGACCATGAAAAAAAAATCCAGTGAAAAATCTCCAATGTCAGCTGCATTATATGCTTCTAAACGTTGAGATAAATATCAGTTTGTATGAACTAAGTGTGAAGAATCAAGATTAAAAAAAAAAAAAAAGGTGGTCAAAGATGTCACATACATGATATTTTAATTAGAGCACCTGCAGAAGTGGGCACTAGGGAGGGAGACAATGAGAAATATTCAAAAACAACTGCTTGTAAACATTTAATTAAATTTTAAAATAGAAATCTACCCCATAACTAATGTCACATGTGATGTACTTGCTAGAGAGTGAAAGGTGGTATAGATAAAAGATGAAATAGTAAAAGAAATGAAGAACACATGAATATTTGACAAGGAATTTTTTTGTTGGTGTTACATCAGCTCTGCTTCCTTGCAACATTTTGCCAATACTATCAGTATAGGCCCTTTTTTAATTTTAGTTTTTTTTATTAAATTTCTTAGTTTTTTTATTAAAATTCTTTAAAAGAATTAAAGAATTGTAATTCTTTTAATATTAAATCTTTAATCACTCTTTAATGCAATTTTAACATGTATCTAGCACACCCATGTTGGGTTATGTACATGTTAAAATTGAACAGTGTGTTTTGTGAGTCTTATAATGGGGATTTTAATTTCCCAGATATTGACAGGAATTTGTGGGTTGGTCACTCACACACTAGCAAGGCTTTTGTGGATTTATTGGATGATTGTTTTCTAGATCAGCATGTTCGGGAGGCAACAAGAGGGAGTAATACTCTTGATCTGATTATCAGTAGTGATTCTTCATGCATTAAGAATCTTCAGATAAAGGAACCACTAGGTGGCAGTGATCACAGTGTGCTGAAGTGGGATTTACTCAAAGAGTTAACTACCATCAGGGGTAAAGGGAAGGGTTATTGCTTTCGTAAAGGCGACTACGATGGTCTGAGACAGTATTTAAATTCTATACAGTGGGACCAACTGAAGATGTTACCAACAGCAAATTCAAAATAGGAAGCATTCAAAGAACTTATCTTGGAAGCTACTAGGCTTTACATACCAACTAAGAAATATTGTTCAAAGTTCAGGCCTAAATGGATGTCAGATGAACTAATGAGACATGACAGAGAAGAAAAATGCATGGGATACATATAAATTAACATATGACACAGAAGCCTATGATAGATACAAGTTGATCTGTAACCAAGTTACAAAGGAGGTTACAAAGGCAGATTATGAGAAATCTTTGGCAAGGGATGCAAAGAAAAACAGCAAAGAGTTCTTTACCTATGTAAACTCTAGAAGGAAGGGGATGAATCAGATTGGTCCACTTGATATCGATGGGTCAACTGTTGATGATCCTGCTCAGGTAGCTAACAAACTAAATGAATATTTTGCATCGACATTCACACATGAGGAGTTATTCAGCGAGGGGAATGCCAGAGGTGAAGAAAACTCTGGCAGTGAGCTAGATGATTTTGTAATAACTGAGAGTAAAGTGGAGGAGAAATTGTTGAAGATAAACACAAGAAAGGCACCTGGGGTGGATGGGATCTATCCAGTTATATTAAAGGAGGCAGCAAAGAAAGTAAGCACACCCTTAGCCATAATTATGAGAGCTTCCTTGGACTCAGGGGAGGTACCCACAGACTGGAGATGTGCAAATGTGACCCCAATTCACAAAGGAGGATCAAAGGCCGACACAAGTAATTATAGACCTGTGAGTTTAACTTCTGTTCCAGGAAAATTAATGGAGGCACTTGTTAAAGAAGCACTGCAGGATCATCAAGACAAGACTTCAGTTATAGCTCGGACACAGCATGGTTTTGCTAAGGGGAAGTCTTGCCTGACCAATTTGATTGGATACTATGATGCAGTCACAAAAGAACTGGATGCAGGGAATAACTTTGATATTATATACTTGGATCTTAGAAAGGCTTTTGATACTGTTGCACATGGAAGACTGCTGCACAAATTGGAGCAGTGTGGCACTGGAGGCAAATTGCTGCTATGGATAAAGGGGTGGTTGAGGGGGAGAAGACAGAGAGTGGTAATCAATGGACACTGCTCATCGTGGACTAATGTTATTAGTGGAGTCCCTCAGGGTTCAGTGTTGGGTCCATTATTGTTTTCTGTATTTATAAATGATATTGATGATGGTATATCAAGCTTAATATCCAACTTTGCAGATGATGCAAAGGTTGGCAGGGTTGTTAAGGATGCTACTGACACTATGCTGCTGCAACAGGATCTGTAAAGGTTGAGCAGATGGGCTGAGAGGTGGCAAAAGAAGTTTAACATTGACAGATGTAAAGTACTACATTTGGGAAAACAGTAACCCCAGAGCAATGTTTCAACTCTGTGGTACTACACTGACAGTGGTAGAGAATGAAAAGGACTTGGGGGTAATTGTGCAGGCAAATATGAAGTTTTCTGACAGTGCAGACGGGCTGCAAGAGTAGCTAATGGTGTCTTGTCAATGATATACAGGAATTTTTCTAGCAGGGATAAGGAGGTGATTATTCCCTTGTATAAGGCAATGGTCAGGCCACACCTTGAGTACTGTGTACAGGTCTGGAGGCCTTATTTCAAGAAGGATGCAGAGCTGCTGGAACGAGTACAGAGAAGGACAACAAGATTAGTGAATGGAACAAAGTGGTACTCTTATGAAGAAAGGCTTAAGTTTTGCAAATTACAGTGTGTGGAGACTAGGAACCAGCGAGGTGATCTGATAGAGGTGTATAAAGCCTTGAATGGTTTGAGCATGCTCAATGCTGATGGGATTCTTCCTCTTGCTCAGAATAATCACCTGAGAGGGCATAAATTCAAATTGAGATAAGACAGATGTAGGATAGACGTGGGGAAATTTGCCTTTAGCTAGCAGGTAGTTGGTTGGCCGAACAGACTTCCATCCCTTGTTGTGGAAGTTGATATTCTAAATAAATTTAAGGCTCAGCTGGACAGGTATTTCAAACGAACAGAGGGGTGAAGTGGATTTTTTTTTGTTTTTTGGCTGATGCTGCATAAGCTTGCTGTCTTGCATCATATGCCTCTACTAATGCTAATGCTAATATTATCAATAAATTACTGTACTGTTATTTTGTGAAGGACACAAAAATGTATCTCCTGTTGTATTTTATTAGAAGAAATTCTGCTCACTATTAAACCAAAAAGGAAAGTGAAATATACGTTGATTCACAGAAACAACTTAACAGAGTTACTCAACACCAACTCCATTTAACTGTCTTTGTGGTGTCATACTGCATCAAGTATATAAATATCATTAGCCAAGGATACTCCTAGTTTCATGTCTAGGTTTTCATTACTTCTAGTACAATAGTTCCATTATCACTGAGTTGAATTACTTAGCTCCTTTTTATTATTAATTGATGATTAGATTAAATAAGTCTATAAAAAAAATATATCCATCTTTAATCTAGACACAGTGATTGAAAATGGAGATCAATATTTTGTGGAGATGTTAAATATAAAAATACAAACAAAAAAAAGAAGTACAGAGGCACTGTTCAATTTAAGCACTGCTGTTGGTTTATACAACCTGAAATAAGTATTCATATTTTATGGTCTGATCAAGTGGTCTCAATAACAGTGGCACACTATGAACAAAGCTGCCAATACACCTTAAAACTCTAAATAAATTTAAAAAAATTAAAATAGCACACTAACAGTGAACTGCATTTGGAAGGAGGCTGGCCTGACAATGTAGATTTTCTGCTGAACAAAAATGCCAACTGCTTTTTTCCTATCATCTGTTTTCTGGCATATCAATACATAGTTCATATATGGCAGTTTATTACATTGGTACATGTGTGTTTGCAGACTGATATGACTCAGAGGGGGAAAAACTTATTCCTCATGTATGAGATCAGCTAACTACAGTTCCAACTGAAAAAATGCAAATCACATGTTAAGGGCTTCTTGATATGTAAAAGTTGACTTGTCAGTCCATAGTACACTGATGAGAATGCCCAGATGGTCAACTAATGGAGCAGGATCTACTGACAAAACTCCAGCCATATCTGCCAGTCTCCTATTTAAAGTGCTTAAGCCATTGTATGGATGATGATGTATGTAATGTGCACCAAAAAAAAATGTTGATTCAGTTCAATTGTTGTTATCCAACAAGTGCCGGTGAAGGAATTGCTGGATACAACAACCATGCATTTTTTATTATACAGTTACATATAAACAAAATAAATGAACAAAGATATTATGTATTTATGAGTTATATAGCAATAAAAACTTGAAAATTATAGGAAACAATGCAGAATTGAAGAAAATAAAGATTAATGATGCCATCTGCATTACTAAGAAATGAACAGAAATAGAGAAATACAAGGTGAATCAAAAATGAGAGTCAATATTTCACAAGAATGTTCTACTATATACTGTACAAACAAAAAGTCTACAAACATTTTTAGATCTAAACAATCTAATTTTTTTTTTTCTTTTTATCTTTGTGAATGTGAGGCATGTAGAAAGAAAATTAACAGCTATATCTGAATATTTTAAAGACAAGAAATATAAAAAAAAAAAAAACAAAAAAAAACTTACAGAACTTTAAAAAATCATACATAACAATCACAATATCACAAAATGAAGATAGAAGAACAACAGAAACAAAGGCAGAAGTATATATAACAACAATATAAATAAGAAAGATAATTTTGTATTTTTTTGTATTTGGGTCAAGGAAATGGGATGACTTACAGACTTGGGGGGGGGGATTAAGAATTAAAGGTGGTTTAGGATGAGAAAGATTTAAGGGATTATGATATAAGCAGACACAAAGTTTTCTTTACAATGTAAGCAGGCAGCAGGAAGGCTTAGGGTGCACTATTAATGGTCTACAAATACTGAAAGTAATGGAATACTTTCAGTATTTGTAACTTTTAAAAAATTAAACACACTTATAAAAGTGTCTTAGGGAAAGCATAGTAGTTATGCAAAATAATCATAGGACCTTTGTTAGCATGGCAAAGGACATTGTTATTTCTCTTTATAAAACAATGGTAAGAACTGACAACAGTTGGAACAGCTGTATTCAGCACTGGAGGCTTCATTTAAAATAATGGCTCAGAACTTCTAAAGAAAGTCCAAAGAAGGACAACTAGAGTGGTTGGAAGTGTTAAGTGTTGACTCTATGAGGAGTTTCAGAAGATGTGAAGAGCTTGGAGACTGGGCACCTCAGGGGTGACCTGACTGAGGTTTGGAGAAAGGCCCTTAAAGGAATAAACAAAATGAATGATCAAGGTATATTTGTAGTGGAAAGTGAAACAATAACAAAGGTGCACAAATATAAAATCTTGAGAAGCAAAAATGATTAGATCTCATGAAGATCTAATCCTTGATCTAAGCTGTTGATCATTGGAATATTGGAATAAGTTGCCTCAATAGCTAGCTGAAGTTGAAAGTCTAACAAAAGGCAAGATGGAATGGAAGATTACCTTTTTATCAATAGAAAAATTGGTTGAGGGTGGGTTTTTTTTTTGACTGATGCAAAATAAGTGCACATCCTTGCATCATTTGGCTTGTTCAATGCCAAAAACAAGAGGATAAATTTTTTTCACAAAATATCTTTAACACAGGGGTTCTCAAACTTTGTGATATCATGACCTCCTAAAATACTAAATGGATCTGGGTGACCCTTACCCCTTCCTCCATGAGTAAAACTGCTGATTATATTAAGGTTAAAATTGGGCAATTAATAACTATTCCAGTAACTTTGACAGCTAATATTTTATTGGAAACAAAAAATATCCATTTGGAATCCTGTAGTAAGAAATATATATATGGTTAACTAATGAACAGATATTAAAACTTCATTAACCTTAGATTTTTTTTACCACGACTGCACCTACCAACACTATGATAAAAATAGAAACAAAAATAGCATTGAGTGGGAAAAGAGCTTGTGTATTTGATTTGGTTAATGAAGCAAGTGTTAATAACATATCTGAGATTTAACCTTCATTTTTACTATGAATGAAGATGATTTTTTATACACTCAACCATATCCAGCTGTGACTCCCCCCCCCACCAAGATGCTTGTGATCCCCTGGGGATCGCACCCCACAGTTTGAGACATGCTGCTTTAACATAATCATCATTTATTAAGAATAAAAAAAAATTCTAAGTAATTCTAAGCATTAATTCTTTGTCAATGCATTTACCTACTCACCTGAAGTACAATCTTGCAGAGACATCGATCTTCAACAGGATGATTAATATTATGTTGTAGATTCTCCACAGGATAACAGTTATCAATAATAATGTGCCACACTTTAATTTTAACTTGAATACCTGATATGTTTATGTGAATTTTATCAGTTTAAGAAAGCATCCAGTAACAATATAAAAAATTCAAAATGCACAAAGTAATGGAATACTTTCAGTATTTGTAATTTTTAAAAAATTAAACAGACTTATAAAATTGTCTTAGCGAAAGTACAGCAGTTATGCAAAATAATCATACAATTTTATTCAGGGCAGTTTTCAATAATAAACTGTCCAGAATAAAATACTGTACTCTGCGTCTATCATAAAACTGGTAGACAGAAAATTGAAACACTTAACAAATCTTCCAAATATATAAATAAATATTAAAAACACTTCCTTATACAGTATTATACAAAATACATACTCTGTAACATCACATGAATAATGCTATAAGCTTATGTCAGCCTTTAGTTATGGCAGCATCATCCAATGTTTTTATTGTTTAAGTTTTGTTCTAGATTATTTGGCTGTGTAAGATAATCTAGCACAGTTTTTCTACCAGTAATGGTTAAACACTTTATTAACGTCATGTGGTGGGGAAAAAAAAAAAAAAAAGAAATAGGTTCAGAGAGAGGCATCTCTTTTGTTACCCATTTTATTTTATTTATAATAAGAAATTATTTTCAAGGATTAATTGTGTCAAAAATTCAATGCTATCATTCTACAAGTTCTATTTTAATAGCCAAAATTTGGCTATTAAAATAGAACTTGTAAAATGACAGATTAAATTAAAATAGATTAGAAGACATCATGTGACAGATAAAATAGATTAGATTAACATCATGTGGAGGGAAAAAGTGTGCAATAAAACAGGTTCAGAGAGGAGCATTCCTTTGTTACCCATTTTATTTTATTTATAATGGAAATTATTCTCAAGGATTGAGAATAATAAATTGTCTTAAAATTCAATTCAATTCTATCATCCTACAAGTTCTATTTTAGTAGCCAAATTTTTAATAACAGACATGATCAAGAAAGCAAGCTACTATAAGAAACAAGTTTCTATCAATCAGGTAGAAGAAAGTAGTTTCTTATGGTAGACTGCTGATTCTGATCTACTTGTTGAGCAGATCATTTGTATAGATTTTCTTGTAAAACCATAAGGCACCATAACTCAGCTTAGAAATGAATAGAGGAGAAGTTTTGTATTATGATATTTTTTCATCCATTAATTTTGCATTTTATTATGATTTTTTTATCCACTATAAATTATAGAGTATTTAAACAGAAAATAATATCTAAGCTCAGCACATCACAAATTTTTCTTTATGAATTCATATGGAGTTCTTAAAATAGTTCATAAATGTTTAATGTAATAAATGTTTTGTTACTACTGCTTTAAAATCAAAATCTAAAATAAGCAACACAAAAATTTGTCAAGCCTGTAATAACTCAGTAGTGTAGATGATTATGAATAAAAAGAGAAAGTTGTTAATGCTAGACTGTAGGTAGTAATATTAAGAGAAAATATACATAACACATGTTGCAAAATTTGAAGTAAAAGAAATGTACAAATAGTGAGAAAAGTAGTTTGGTTTACAGTTGACAAGCTAATGAATAATGGCATGTTGACATAAGTGTTTTGACAGGTTTAGAAGTGACTAATAACACTTCAAAAGATGAAGTTTTTCCCCCACCAAGCAAGAAACTGACTTTCAAAAGTATGCATCTCTAACTTTATAAACAAGAGCTGAAGGGTGATTAATTCAGGAAATGCAAATGGTCATTTTTTAGACACTGAAAAGTTATTTTTTTTTATTCTAAATTATTCTGGAAAGCACCAATAAAAGTCTCTATATATCTACCGAGACTATTCTGTCATCCCTCTGATATACATATCTGAAATTTGTGAAATAAAATAGAAAAAAAAATAATGAGTTTATTTTAGAGGATTTATTCAACTTTATGTGGTGTGGTATATGTTAAACACCAAAGAAACTAAGGCTATGAGTGTCAGTACAATGTATCAATAATTGCACGTAATCGGTTTGCAGTTTTCTGAATGAAACTGTTCCATATAAAAGACTGCTGTACAAATTGGAGCAGCATTATATTAGGGGCAAGTTACTGTTATGTATAAAGGGATGGCTGAATAGCAGAAGACAGAGGATGATTATAAACAGGCACTGCTCTTCTTCAACTAATCTTATTCATAGAGTCCCTCAGGGTTCAGTTCTGGGCCCTTACTGTTTTCAATATTTATTAGCAATACTGATGAAGGCATATCAAGCTTACTGTCTAAGTTTACAGATTTTAAAAAGTTAGCAGGATAGTTAATGACCTATAAAAAATAAGGTGGATGGGCTGAGACGTGGAAAATCGAGTCTAACAATGATGAATGGAAGGTACTGTGGGGAAGCAATAATCCCAAAATAACACCAATTAGGCAGACAGGATGTTAGGAGATAGCTCGGGTTCTGTCAATGATATACAGAAATTTTGGCAGGAGGGACAAGGAAAGGTGATTATCCCATTGTATAAGGCAATGGTTAGGCTGCATCTTAAGTACTGCATATATATGAATGAAGCTTCATTTTAAGAAAGATGTAGATCTCTTGTAATGTGTGCAGAGAAGATGAATTAGTCAAGAACACAAAAGGGTAATCTTACCACAAAAGATTTCAGTTTTGCAAATTACAGCACTAGGAAACAAGTGACTTCAAGATCTGATTGAAGTATTTAAGGCTTTAAATTGATTGAGTAGACTAGATGCTTATGGCATCTTGATTCTTTCTTGGACAACATACATAAGGGAACATAAATTTATATCGAAAAATGATCAATGCAGGATAGATGAGCAAAAATTTGCTCTCAGCAAGAGAGTAACTGATTATTGGAACAAACTAACATCTGGTGTCATGGAAATCAGTTGTCTGAATAAATTTAAGTAAGGAAGAATTAGACAAATAAATTATTAGAGGAGATGTAGAGATGATATCATTTGCCACTACTATTAATACTAAAAATCCATTTCCAGGAGAAAAAACCATGCAACCTTTGCCTGAGACCAATTAATTTGGCAGCAAAATGAAAAAAGCCCATAAAAATTCATCACATCATTGACAGTATTCAAACTCAGGCCTTTGTTAGCCAGTGTTTTAGAATGGTGGTTATGACCAATGTGTTACCTTTGAGGATAACTTTTAAAGCTATTCTATCTGCATTTTTATTTCAGTCACTGTCTACAGCCTCCACCTATAGTGTCTACAAAGAATGGTATTTTATTTCTATTCAAATTTAAGGAAAATTTTTAATCAAGTTTTCACACTAGGCTAGTTATGATTTCATCCAGGCTTCACAGACTTTAATTAATATTATTATTGGCAAAATGATGTAAAGAAGCAAACTTATCATTAGCAAAAAAAAAAAAAAAAAATCCCACATTGCTATCCATTCCCTCCAATAATGTGTCTAATTCTTCCTGAAATTTGTTCAAACTACCCACAACATCAGATCGTAATTTGTTCTAACAATCAATTACTGTGGCTGAAAGCAAATTTTTACACATCTATCCTGCACCCATCCACCATACTTTCTCAATTCAAATTTATGCCCACTTATGTGTATTGTCTAAGCAAGAGTAGGATGCCATCAGCATTTAGTTTACTCAATCCATACAAAGTTTTAAACACTTCAATCAGATCTTGCAGATACCTTGTTTTCTATGGTACAATTTGCAGAAATTAAGTTTTTTTGGTAAGAGTACCCTTTTCTGCTTACAAATACTCTTCTTGCTCTTCTCTACAGCCATTATAACATATCAATGTCCTTCCAAAAATGAGGCTTCCAGACCTGTATGCAGTACTCAAGATTTGACCTAACCACCACCTTATATAACAGGATAATCACCTCCTTGTCCCTGCTGGAAAAATTCCCGTATACATCAAGAGAATTATCCCCAGGTCTTTTTCATTCTTCATTCTGGTTTTCACATACAGCACGATGCATTTGTCAATGTTAAACCTCAGCTGCCACTTCTCAGTCCATCCGCATAATTTTTCTAGATCTTGTTGCATATCCTGATTCCTGCCAATCTTTGTATTGATGATATACTTTCATCAATATCATTAATAAATAGTGAAAACTATAAGGCAGCCCAATACTAAACCCCAAGGCACTCCCACTAACATTAGTCCAAGAAGAGTGCCTATTAAAAACCACTTCTGTCTTCTGACACTCAACCATCCCCTTTTCCATAACATTTCACTTGGCTCTAATTTGTATAGAAGCAACTCATAACAGTGTCAAAAGCTTTACTGAAATCTAAATATATGATGTCAAAACTATTTTTTATATCCAGTTCCTTTGTTACTGCATCGTAGTGTGTGTGTGTGTGTGTGTGGTATGGTTGTTTATTGGCACATTAGCTGCTATGGTTATAGTCCGCCTCTGCATCGTAATAGCTAATCAGATTGGTTAGATAAGATCTTCTCTTAAGAAATCTGTGCTGTGATCAACATATAACTGCATTCTTTTCAAGACAGTTTATTCTGAGAAGATTAATAGAAAATTAGATCAGCAATATTAATGTTTTTGATCTAAGTTCCCACTGTGAAGGAACTACCTTGGAATACATAGTAGTTTATTCCAAATCTTTCTTTCTTTCTTTGATTTTTAAAGTATTTATTCCAATAGGTACTTTTCAGTTGCCTTTTTTACAGGGTCACAGCCTCTCAACTCAAGCACCGCAGGATTTAGGAATTACTGGAATGCTATGTCCTTTTATTTTGTTCAATGAGGCCTTGTTGTTCCCGATGAGAAGAATCCTAGTGGATGAAATTCTATTATATTTTTGGGGGAAATTTATGTTTGGCTTGTATTTAATTCTTAATTTTGGCATTTAATGCCACACTATAACCAAGTGGCTGGTAAGGAAGGTACAAAATGTCTTGGAAAATTCTTATATTATATCATTATTGTTTTTTCACATATAACACATTTCGCACATTTATTTTACAAATTTTCATCAAATACTCATAGCTGGTAGAGAAAACAAGATGGTTTCAGTAAGCACACAAACAACCTTTTTATTAATGCTTTCTAAAATATTTTCAATGTTAAAAAATGTAATCGAGCATGTGTGTAAAAAATTCCTTCAACTAAAGTTCTTGGAATGCTCTGCCATTTGGTGTCACATTATCCAAACATTATGATGCAATACAGATGTGCTCCAAGTTCCAATACATCCATGCTTGTTTATGCTGCAATTATGCCAGCCCTTGCAAAGCAGTCATGTTGGTAGTAAGAGAATATTTCTTGGTACCATTGGAAATGTGATTGCTAGTTAGAACAATGAATCATCAAATTTTGTGCAAAGCTGAAAAAAGGCAGGAGTAACTGTGATAATATTAACAGTAGATGATGCTGCAATAAAAAAAAAAAAAGGCAAGTGTATGAGTGGGTGGTATAAGCAGTTTAAATAGAGTCAGGAGGATGCAAAAGGTAATGTAAGAAGTGATTGTTGAAAAATTCACAGAACTGATCAAAATGTGGACAGAGTTCAGACTTCAGTTCAGCAACAATCATGTTTAAGTGTATGAATGATAGCAGAGGAATTAATTTTGGACAGAAAAACTATGAGAAAGATTTTGACAGTGGATTTGAATATGAAGAAAGATTCTTTAGTACTGCGAATTTTGACTGATGAAAAGAATGACATCTGTTCAGAAACTGACCAATGGAAACAATTTTTGAAAAAATTTTACTTTGTGATTTTGCATGCCCATAAACCACTAATAATACCTGCAATTTCACTTACACTTTCATGTAAGTTTGCACAAAACTTGATGAATCGTTACTCTAATCAGCAACTAGGTATTCATATTTACAATGGGACAAAAAATGCTCTCTCCCTTACTATAAATGTGACTGTTTCACAAAGACTGGCACAATTGTTTTACACATGCAACATAATCAAGCACAGATATCTTATGCTGAATACATATTCATAATGCTCAGGAAATCTAACACTGAACTGTAATGGTATTCCAGGAGCATTACTATCACATCTTGCATACCTTTACTGTCACAGATAATTAATAATTAGCTCTCAACTACATACAGTTTAAAGCTACTTATCAATTGTAAGGGGGGCAGGGATACAGAGAGAGGTTGATTTACTCTACATGCAAATAAAGTTTTATATGCACTTTGTAAACAAACTAATAACTAGTACACAGTAGTAGTAGTAGTTTGTTTGCTATGTTAATAAAAGATAGTACACAACAGCAAAGTTTGAAGGGCAGTGCTGAAATGCACTTTCAGCACTGCTCTTCATTACTGCAACATGTTTATTTATTGCAAGATTGCACTCTTATTGCAATCTTGCAATAAATAAACATGTTTTAAATATAATGAAAAAGCAGATATACAATAATGAAAATTCTAATTCATGCACCTTGATAAGCAATAACAGACTGGCCAACCACAGAAAAACAAATCTGATGAGAGGCTGCAAGAAAGCATACCTACAAATACAACTGGCAGTGTTTGTGAAAATATAGCTGCTATCCATAATAATTTTGCAAAAAGCACAGCTGTGTTTTAAAATACTTAACTCAGAGACAGATTATGAAGAACTGGCATAATCTCCAATACACACCCCTTCAGACAAGAACTGACTTTCAAAACGATACCTTTGTAAAAAATTTCAAATACATTAAAAATATACTAAAATAATATTATCTAAATACATGACCCCATGTTAAATCTTAGATGGCATATGAAAAAACCAAATGCAATATTTAGAAATTGCATTCCTAATTTCATAAAATCTTGCAATGTCTAGTAACATAAACGAACTCGGCAATTTTCTGAGTGAATTTAAAATTATGCTATGTCATTATGTTTTCAGACTAGAATAAACTTATATATAAAATTTCACAGTTAATTGTAAAACAGCTAATTCTTTATTATTAAAGTTCATTAAATAGCACATTAAAATGTTATATATTTTAAGGGAGGTGGAAAGAAGAAGTTTCGTTCTAATGCATGAACATAAAAATAAACTTAAAAATAAATAAGATATTTTAAATGAAAATTTCTGATGGAAAATTACATAAGAAAATTTAGAAGTAATACACTTGATAAAGTACATTATTATGTTAAATTTTTGAAAAAATCTGATAATCAGCAAATTAATGAATAATTATTATCATACATATTAAGTTTGGAGAATACTGGTTAAAAATTATATATTTATTCAGGTTTTACATTTATAAACAAAAATCTACACCAACCAACCAAGAATCTTCTTGTTTATATGCTTATATATAAAAAAGCCTATATGCTAAGTTTTCCTTTTTTTTTCCCCCTAGATAGATGGAATACTTTTTTTTTTTGCCCTTTGGCTTCATGTAATACCACATTCATTTCAAGACTATAGGCCCAAGTAATATACAAGAGGCAGTGGAATGGTGTGATGGCAGCTTTACATTCATGTTACACATTTGTGAATAGAAAACTTTCAAAAGGTATTTAAAAATAATAATAATAATAAATATTAAAAAAAAAAAAAAAAGAAAACAACTGAAATTATCAACATTTCGTTTCTACTAGTTACTCAAATAAATGTTACTGTATACTCAAACATAATTCGCATCAAACTTGTAAAGTCACTGTACAGAACACACAAGAATAGAATATTTGAATTTGCATTGCTTCAGGCTTCTGATGTCCACGAAAATAGAAATTTAGATAAACATACGTATTATCAAAAGAGAAATAACATCAAATAAAAACAATCCACACCAAATCTTGAGGGAGGAGAGTAATGTTCAGTTTTTCAATGGCCAGTGCACACTAATAAGGATCTACTTTGGTCTAATATGAAGTGTTATTTTATTTCTAAATATAAGGCTTCTCTAAATATGTTACATTATAAATCACATTAAAAAATAAAAATATATCAGCCTGTCTTTATTTTAATAAGTACAGAGACCTATACAAGCCTGAAACAGAATCATGCATTTAAAAATGTCACAGAAGATAAAGAACAATATATGTTTGCAGTGTAGCTATAATGAAAAATTATCATATAAGGTTTATAAATTGTATATTTTGCCCCAACTTTATTATTTAATCTTACATATTTAAATAAAACAACCAATTTTAGTAACTTTACTTAAGAAATATATTTAATTAAAATTTGCTACATACTTTATTTCACAAATATATTGAATGAAAATCTACTGTAAATATTCTACTTTAACAAAAATTAGCTTCTTCCAATTTTTGAGCACTATCTTGAAAGTAATTTTAACTACTGAACATCTATTCAGTTTACACTGTAAATTTATCTAAAGTTCTATTAGGCTTAAAGGTGTATTTCACAGAAAAATATGTTAAAATCAACTACAGCTGAGCTAAATTATTTCAAATGTAAAGTATCAATTCTGCCAGCAGCATATTGCACCTAAAATATAAGATACAAATGAAATAAAGTTGATATATTCTGTACACCTAAATATAAATTTATATTTACAGTGGTGAAGGAATTCTTCTTGCAGGAACTTGACTGATATAAAAAAAGTATATCCTCACCAATATCTATGCCTTAATGAATATAATACAATCTATCAGATTCAAAATGAAAAACCAATTGCTCTTCTTTGTATATTAACATCTATTACTAAGAATAAAAGCCCACATTTCGAATAACATTGAATTTACCTACAGTGTACCACATAAATGAAATATGAATTCTTCTAAGTTTAAATTAAAATTACAAGATTGTAATTGTACATTAAAACTGTGGTGCTGAGCGGTCATTACTAGGAGCCTTACGCAAGTTGATACCTTGTCGTATCTGACCCATCAGTGATTCTCTGCACAGTGTTACATCAACAGATCCTCGGTTAGCCAACCAGTTCTGAACCCTTGCAGCTGCATCACTCATAGCAGAATAGGCAGTCTCTGCAGGCTCCATTCTCACTTTTTCTAGACCTCGCTTTGACCTGAAATGAGATCGAACAGGTAAAGTTGCCTGCTCAATACTTACAGCAGAAGCAAACTGACCACTAATTTCATGTTCTAAATTTAAAGAACTGCATTTATTCTTTCTTGTCTGCTGTTGTTGTTGTGCCAGTCTGGCATTCAAGGCATCTAGAAAGATCCTCTTTGAGTACTTATCTTCAACAGGTGCACTACTTGGAGGAATAGATTTTTCATTCTGGAATGCAATACTGGGGTCAACATCATTAAACTGTGGTGGAAACAGAGATAATGTAGGTTGAGAAGATCTACGAGCAGCATAATGAAGGTTTCGAGGTGTGGTTGCATATTTAT
This sequence comes from Mastigoproctus giganteus, assembly GCF_048544385.1. NCBI lineage: Eukaryota > Metazoa > Arthropoda > Arachnida > Uropygi > Thelyphonidae > Mastigoproctus > Mastigoproctus giganteus. The sequence goes on along the minus strand of NC_143576.1, from coordinate 194,174,556 downwards.
TGCCTTTCTGAAGAGCTGAATCTTGTATATTTAACTTTTTATGTACAGGCTCACTTGATTGTGGATTATGTGCAAATTTAGCATTAAGTGTTTTAATAAAAGCTTCTCGTTCTGTTCCACCAATACTATGGGCTCTTACAGGTTTTCTTCCTGTCTGTGGAGGAGTATGACTATAAGAACCACAATGATCAGATTCAGAGCCTCTTTCAAGTGATTGTTCACGAACTTGTTCTGGTCGGTGATGAGAAGTATTTGTTTTGGAATAACTATCTTTAGATTGCAAATTTACATCTGAAGTTTGATCTTGTTTGTGTGGATCTGTTTCTTGCTGGAGTACATTTAATCTAGCATTCAGAGCTTGAATGAGCTGTGCACGGACTGAAGCTGAATTTTCAGATTCAAATACTTGTGTTAGGGGAGAACCATTTTCTTTATCACCCAAGTTAGCAATATTGTCACTATCATTTGAAATAATATTATAGCCAGGTGATGCACTATCGTGACATGAAGAAGGCAAATCTATGGTACACAAGTTGGATCTGAAATCATCTTTTGATACAGCAGAAACAGTAGCGCCTGACATAGAAAGTGATGACGTGCGTCTCACTGGTGGTGGAGGAGGTTTGCCTGAATGCGATATGCGACTGGCAGTGGCAGCTCCCTTACCTAAATCATACATAAAAAAATAAATATACAAAAAAACATGTTAACTGTAGTACAGGGAATATATATAAAAATATTAATTAAGTAATTAACAATTTAACAAACAATAAAATTAAGTGCATGCAAAAAAAGGGCGGTGGTGGGTGGGGGGGAATAGGTTACTGGCTCCCAATATATATTTAAAGGCGACACCAGTTTTTGTGTAAAAATTTCTATTACACAGCTCTCAATAAATATTATTTTAAATTTTCATTTTACTCACCATGAACATCTAATTATTATTGGGAAAGCAACTCCTTAGTTAAGTACTGAATAAATAAATATATTAGGGCATTAATTGTATTATAAAATAAATTTAATTCATAACATAGAAAAAATAATTATTTATGTACTGAACAGTGGATGTATGTGTGCATCTGTGTATATGTATATATTTTTCTGAAGTGATTTTCATGTCTATTACAGTAGATGATATTTCCACAACTGACAACTGCAAATGGCAAGCTTATGAGCCTATTAGTAAAGCTGGGTTAAGTCTGATGAGCAATATCTGACCTTGACAGGTGCAATGCAGACTCAAAAACCTTTTCTGTGAATTTGCATTGCTAAGCAATATCAGGTGGTAGATGACTCTCAGCAACTGGTGCCATACTACTACTTTTTTTTAATGGATGCCTGAAGAGGAAAAAACCATGTTCAGTATCCAAAGAAAGGCCCTTTTTCAATCATAATTTTTCAATCATAACATCAGAGATGTCCTCTGAGGTTATGACATGCATCAAGTGAGATCCAGTACATTTCAAAGGTACAACTTTAAAATGGTTTTTGCAGGCTGGCCTACTAGACAGTTCACTGGACCTAACCTATAGGTAACTCATTAGAGAAATACTCAGATCAGTAAGTGTATAATCTTGCTGCCTCAACTTTGCAAGCTATGACTGGTGGGAATGGGAGTAGTGTGCGCGCGCACGTGTGCAAGCGTGCATGTGTACAATGTGCGGGGAGAACACTGACACGACCACATTAAGCGAGGAAGCTTGAGTACATTCTTGCTGTGTATATGCCATATCCAAAAATTTCATCAATTTAACATGTCCTAAATTAATGCATTATGAATAGTCAAACTAATGGAATAAACTTCTGCTAAAAAAGGTTTAAAACTCCCAAAAACTTCCAAAATTTTACACTTATACATGGTTTCAGTTCCATTCTCAATGATGTTCATTGCTATCTACAATCTGCCAAGTCCCATTAACATTTTACGACAGGATCTCAACTATCAGTTACCTCAACTACTACTCATCTCATCTATCCTAATTATCCACTTTTGGATTCTTTTCACTTAAGTGGTTCTTGAGCATGCCAGCTTTGATATTTATTTTTTATAATCTGCAATATCCTCTTTTTGATCTCTTCTATTTTAAAATCTCTTTACTCCATTCTGTTAAATTCATCTGTTGCCTCTATTATTCCCAACCCTGAAAATTTCTCACAACTTTTTGACTTAATTTCTTTGATATTCAACTTTCTCCAATTTAACTTTTCTAATAGTGAAGCAATTTTCCTTGATTTTAATGTTCACAACTCCAACTGGTAGAGATTCTGATACTTTTGCTATTACTAATTACCTCACACAACTTGTTCATTTACCTACTAATGTGAGCCACAAGTAAGGTAGTGTATATGAAATTCTCATGAAACACCAAGACAGATTTTATCAATGATATTCGGAAATTTTGTTAGCAAGGATAAGGAGGTGATTATCCCTTTGTACAAGGCCATGGTTAGTCTGCAACTTGAATACTGTATACAGGTCTGGAGGCCTCATCTTACGAAGGATGTAGATCTGATGGAATGGGTACAGACAAGGGCAATCATGTTGGCGAAGAGAACAAAAGGGTGCTCTTACCTAGAACTCCAGTTCTGCAAATTGCAGCATCTTGAGACTAGGCACCTGTGAGGAGATCTGATTGAGGTGTTTAAAGCCTTGAATGGATTGAGTATGCTGAATGTTAATGGTATTCTTCCACTTGCTGAGACTACACAAGTAGTTTTGCTGCACTGGCCAGGCAAAAAAAATGAGTATATAAGAAAATACAAATTATTGCTCCCCCTCCCCTCACATAGGTAACTATCCAGTTGACCTTTGAATTTATTCAAACTTTCAGCCTCAACTACCTGTAAAGGCAACCTGTTCCAGCAATCAATGATCTGCTGGCTAAAAGAAAATTTTCTACAATCTAGTCTAAACCTCTTCCCCTGTAATTAGAATGCCCCAGAGTTCTGGAATTCTCCATAACAGTGAAACTTCCACTTTCATTCATTTTACTAACCACTCTCAGAGCCTTATAAACCTCAATCAGGCCACCTTCACATATTTGGAATCTTTCCCCATATGGTTGCCCTTTTGCTGATCTCGCCATGTGAGTTGCTCATCTTTGGACCCTTTCAAGAAGCTCAATGTCTTTTTTAAGATAAGATCTCCATACATGAACACAGTATTCCAAATGTGGTTTTACAATTGCCTTATACAGTGGGACATGATTTCCATATCTCTTCAGGAAAATGTTTGATAAATCATCAATAGGACACAGGCTTTCCAGGCTGCCTATTTACACTGATCAGAAAACTTCATATCCACAATATTATAACTCCCAGATCCCTTTCTTCCTCTACTGTTTTTAATTCAACCCCACCAAGTGTATAATTTATTTTGGGGTTTCTATTCCCCAAGCGTAAGGTAAGGCCTCACATTTTGCTACATTAAAACATAGCTGCCACTTTTCTGACCATTCTTGCAGCCTGTTCAAGTCATCCTGAAGGAGCACTGCTTGGTACTGATCATAAATGTCATATGATTCAGCCTCACTTGCACAGTCTCTTCTCAGCATGAAGGGTCTTACTTCTTCAGTAAAGACAGATGCAAAGTATCTGTTCAATTTATCTGCAAAATCAGCTGGGTTGTCTAAGGCTTTCCCACACCCAGTGTATCAAGGTCTGACCTGATTCGCTTTTTTCTTCCTTGTATTCACATACATGAAAAATTCCTTGTCCCCATTCTTTGGCATCTTAACCAGTGCTTTCTCATATGTAGCCTTGGCCTCTTCTAACCTTATCTGTGATACTATTACAAATTAAGTTGTAGCAGCTGTTGTAGGCTTCAATACTTTTCATTGCTATATAACTGTCCAGTGCTATCTTTTTCTGCTCTATTTGACCAGCCGGCTCTGCATTCATCCATTTTCCTGCAATATTTTCTTAATGGTATGTATGGCTTCTGTGATTTTTGCTTTAAAGGTATTCCATAATTCAAGTGTATTCACCCTCAGTCTGCAATCCACTCAATTAATAGATGCCATATAACACAAACTGTCAAAGTTCCCTCTTCTGAAATTAAAATCTGTACCTTTAACTACTGTCTTTCTTCATCTTCCAACTGATGACTGTGAGATCACTTGTATTTTAAGCCCTGTGATGTTCTTGTACGGTTCTGAATGGTTCAAGAACTGAATGGTTCTTGTATTTTAAGCCCTGTGATGTCATCTAATCTGTGAGTAATGATGAAGTCAAGAATATTCTCACTCCTAGTATTACCTCCGACATGCTGGTACACAAATAATAATCATATATTTTTTAGAAAAATTTTCTCCCAAGGTCAGCTTCCGTCCCACTTATTCCAATCACTCTGGGGCAGATTGAAGTCACCCATAATAAGACATTCGTGCTTGGTTGCCCATTTTATTTGTATGTAAAGACTCTTGTCATATTCTTCACAATCTTCTGGTATGTAGATTACTCCCACTCTCATTATACCTTTGCTTCCAACTAACTCACACCACATAGATTCTATGCTGGCACACATAACATTAGACCCAGCTAAAGCTATTTTTGCACTCAGGTTGCTTTTTGATAAGAAGCATGACACAACCACCAGCCCCCTATCTTCCCTGTCTTTCCTAAATACATTATACATACCATAGTGGAACTCGTCATCCCCAATTTCAGGCAGGTGGCATCACATTTCTGTTAGCCCTGTTATGTTAGCATTAGTTGTCCTAACCAGGAGGCGCCTCTGTAGCCAGGTGGGAAGGAGCAGCAGTGCGTAGCACACGCTTCTTGATTAGACTGGGGTTCGAGCCTGTCACCACCAAATACAGAGGATGCGGAAAGGTCAGGGAATGACCACCGCATTTCCCGGAGCAATATGGCCTTAGTTGCTTGCTCCTAAAAAAAAAAAAAAAACCAAAAACCAAACCTAACCAGGAGTTCAAATTTAGCCATTTTATTAACAACACACTTGACATTACTGTAGACATCTTTATCGTGCTGTAAATCTTGCTTTCTATTTCCAATTAATTGATTATCTGCAATTTTTTTTTTTTTGCAGCAAGTATTGTGGTTACGGAGTGAAAGCTTCTGCAAATATCTGAATGAAAATTTCACTGACAAGATCACCAAAACAGACACATTGTGTCAAACATGCTTTGATCAGATATCACTAAATTGTCATACATATTCCATTGTATAATAATGACAAAGGTAAAGTAGTATGAAACAATCAGCAATACATGACAAATAAATAGCAAAAGATTATTCAGCTGCACAGACATGCATAATTTTTTTTAGGAATCAGTATTTTAAAATATTTTTTTTTTTTTTTTTTTTTTTTTTATGTGAACCCCAAACACGAGAGGTATAAGAACCTATAGTACTCAGTACCGTGCTTGGGTTGGAGGTTGAGAAGGCGAAAGAAGATATTTGTTGACATTGGACTTGAACTTCTGTAGATTGTAATTTTCAGGAAATATATATGAAGGAAAGTTGTTCCAGAAAACGGCAGTTGAATGAATAAATGAGGAAGACGAAAAGTTGGTTCTGTGGGTTTGAAGTTGGACAGTAAATGGATGTTGGCTGTTGGCGGCACGTGTTCGGACTGTTTTGAAAGAGAGAGAAGGAATTATAGAAACCAATTCAGAAGAACAGTGCCCATGGACGTATCTATAGAAGAGGCATGCAGCAGAAACAGTACATCTATGAGAAAGCGAGTGGAGAGACTCTGTTAGAGATGTATCATTAATTAACCTAACTGCCCTCTTATGAATGGAATCAAGAAGCTTGAGAGAGGTTTTGGGGGCACCACCCCCAGATGTGGGAACAATATTCCATGGCAGGGCGGATTAGCGATTTATACAGAGTGGGCAGCTGTTTGGAAGAAAAGTAGCGCCGAGAGCGAAAGAGAAAACCAAGTTTTTTAGATGCAGAGGAAGCAATGTTTGTAATGTGCTTGTGCCAAGAGAGATTAGAAGTCAGGGTAATCCGCAAAAGAGATATATCATTTTGCCTAGAAATCGGAGTGTCACTAAAGATAAGCATAGGAGCAGAAGAATCCTTTTTGCGAGATATAAGACAAGACTGAGTTTTAGAAGGGTTGAAATCAACTAAGTTGTCTTTGCCCCACTGGAGAATTACCTGAAGATCGGCATTTAAGGAAGCAGATTTTCGAGAAGTTGAGGCTGATTGAGCAGGACAAGGTTTCTCAAAATGGAAAGTGGAATGCAATGTGCTATCATCGGCAAAACTATGGATAGGATTTCCCGTTAATGGAAGAAGGTCATTAATATACAAGAGGAAAAGAGTGGGGGAAAGAACTGAACCTTGGGGGACACCGGCATTAGTGGAGAAGTTAGAAGACAGAGAGCCATCTACCATCACCCTCAGTGAGCGATCAGAGAGAAAACTGGATAACCAATTACTAAAAACAGTTGGCAAACCATAAGATGGAAGCTTGTTTAGAAGACCTTTATGCCAAACACGATCAAAAGCCTTTGAGATGTCAAGAGCAACTACCTGGGTTTCACCGAACCTTTCCATTGAATTAGTCCATAAATGGGTAACATAAGCCAGAATATCACTAGTGGATCGACACTAGAAAGAGTAGAAGTAATTGCAATGGGACGATAATTGGATGGGAGGGATTTGTCACCCTTTTTAGGAACTGGCTGGATATGAGCAAATTTCCAAGCAGAAGGAAAAACACCTTTGGAATAAGAAAGTGAAAAAAGGCAGCAAAGAATAGGAGTAAGTTCAGGAGCACAGGTTTTGAGAACAAGTGGAGAAATACCATCAGGACCTGGAGCTTTCTTAGCATCAAGATTCATCAAAATCCTTCTAATATCCTTTTGACGGAAGACCACAGGAGGCATTGAATGGAGCGTGTTGGGAATGGTGGGAGGTGTTTTACCAAGATCTTTACCAATACATGAGCTGGAAGAAAAATGGGATGCTAGCAGGTCAGCTTTATCCTTGGCTGAAGTGACAACAGAACCATCTGGTTTGGACAGAGGTGGGAGCAGAGATGGGCAAAAGTTGCGGCCAATAGCTTTGGCAAGAGACCAGAATGCTCGGCTACCATTAGGGCAAGAAGCAAGTTTTCTACTCTTAGCCTGTTCAAACTCTAGTTTGGACTGATTAATAACTGCTTTACAATTGTTGCGAGCTTTGGTGTAGGCAGAAAATGAAACTGAAGAATTAGAAACAAGCCAATTACGATATGCAACATTCTTCTCTTGAACAGCCTTAGCACATTTATTGGAAAACCAAGGTTTAGATAAAGGACAAGATTTTAAAGTGGAGTGTGGGATAAAGGATTCCATTCCTGCAAGCATAATTTCAATGACACGATCTGAGCAAACGTTGACATCAGAAGTTTTGAAACAGTAATCTGACCAAGGAAAAGAAGTCTCGTAGGTCATCCCATTTTGCCTTCTTGTAATGCCAAACAACACGAGGTTGGGAATAGCCATGAGATAATGGTTCCATTGGAGAAGAGACAATCACCAAGTTGTGATCCGAAGTGCCTAAAGGACCCCTCACATCGACCGCGTACTTAGAAGGGTTGTTTGTGAGAAAAAGATCAAGCGTATTGGCTGTATGATTAGGATTGTCCGGAATTCTTGTAGGTAAATGAACAATCTGTGCTAGGTCATTAGTAATTGCAAAAGCCTCAGCATCTCGACCTGCTGGGTCGGTGTGACTAGAAAACGGAAGCCAGCTGGAGTTGTGAACATTAAAATCACCAAGGAAAATTACCTCACTGTTAGGAAAGTTGGACTGGAGAAAGTCAAGTTGCAAAGAGAGGAAGTCAAAGAGCTCCAAGTGATTAGTGGAGTTGGGAGAACGGTAGAGATATTACGTAATAAATAATCGTAATAAAATACTTACGTATTTTTTTACGATTATTTATTACGTAATGGTTACAATATTTTATTACAATAAAATACAGTATTAATAATTATAATATTTTATTACGTAATAAAATATTGCTAATGCTTTTGCTTCTATCGTAAGCAAACTTGTTTTTTGTTTGATTTTCTGTCCAAACAGATGACAGCCGTTCCATCTCTTCCAATTCTTTGTGTCTTAATCTAATGGATTTTAATTACACTTTGAGTTGTTCCTGCTATGAAAGTTGTTTTTATTTTCTCTGCATTCTTTGTAATTCTCGGTGTTACCTCATTTAGGTCTGTAGCACGTGCAATATCACATGGTCTTTCATTTCGCTCAAAGCGTTTCACAATTTCATATTTTTTCTCTATCGACAGAAATGGCCCGGTAAGGCCATAAGCCTTACCGGGGAAACCTCGGTGGGCCGGAGGCCGGTGTGATTTTGGCCATAAACCATAGTATGAGACCACTATAAATTTTCCCGGGTAAGATTTTTTGACCCAGTCTGCCTCTGTTTATCGATATTTCTTTTCTTTTTCTCTCTGAATCTGCAGTGTCTTCAGTACGCTTCCTTTTCACACCTTTTAAGTATTTTACTTAAAGAACAATTACAAAACGAGGAGGCACGCTTGATACACATAATCAAAGCTGCGCGCGTGTAGCAACTGAATAAACACCGTAAAGGCAGAGATACGCTATTAACACCTCACATTTTACTAAAGCCCATTTCTAGGGGTTACTACCATAAAACAATAAAAACAATTTCCAGTTGCATTTCTACTATTGGAATCTGTTATAAACTGGTAGTAAACTCGATCTAATTGCATTTGCGATTATACCGATAGTTGGAATTGTGTTGGTTTTTACGTTATTATGGTGAAATGTGTTTCCCCTTCACTGATATAAAAAACAAATACATTTTCAAAATCTTCTCTTCATTCCTATCGTGTTGCGCTCGGTTGGGGTGATTCTGCGTTCGACTGTCATTTCTTGTAAACACAAAGGCGAATCATGCATAAGCGAATTCGGTTCGTGTTATATGAGATATCGTTCCCCTATTTATAAATCGTGTATGATTGAATTCGTGTAGTGCAAACACATGTTATACGAGGACTGACTGTATCAACAAATCATCTTCTCAACCTTCAACCCATGCATGGTACTAAGTACTATAGGTTCTAATACCTCTCGTGTTTGGAGGTTTCATTAAAATAAAAAAAAAAGACATTTATGTAAATATAAGTATGCATTTCACAAAACTTCATTGAATTCAATCCTTTTTTTATTATTTTATTAAATACAGCAAAGCATCAATAATCCAAACTAATTGGGACGGGGGTAGTTCGGACTTCCGATTTGTTCGGATTTTCAAACTTATCAAAAATACTGTTCTGGAGAATAAAAAAAAAAAAAAGTTTAGTAAGTTTAGAAATAAAAACATTAAATTGTACTTACGTATTTTTATTCATAGGTAACAAAACAAATGGAACTTTCAGCCACAATAACATAGCTACAGGTCTTTAATGAAAATAATTACTTACCACTTATTAGAATTGCCATTTAATAGATCAAAATTCAATTCGTAAATATGATCACAATAACTGGTGCTTACTGTAATTATTTTATGGCACCAGCATAAAAAAATAAAATAAATGTTGGCTAGTTCAGATTACTGACGTTTCAAATTATTGGCATTCGGATTTTCAACGCTCTACCATACATAAAATTAAATACATAACAAAAAATAAATATTACAGGGCAAAGTCCTTCAATGGATTGAAATAAGAAATTAATCCATATACTGGGTAACAGAAATAAAAATGAATCACATTATAAATGTGATTCATGTGAAACAGAGGGAAAATATAAACAAAAAAACATTATCTGAATAATTCTATATAATTTTTGCGGCAAAGACATTTTTACATCAATAATGAAGAGTGCAATTAAAAATTTTTGTATAGGACACCAAGAAAGCTTAGGTCAGCACTGTGTACTAAACAGCAAACTAATTTGCTCATTGCTATGTAATCAATAGTATTATGATTTTTTTTTTTTTGTGGCAACATGATTTTTATAAGTTATAACATGGTTTTATTAAAGGAAGATCTTGACTGATCAATCTGGTAAGGCATTATACATACTCACAAAAGAACTGGTTGCAATGAATAAATCTGATCTAATTTTCTTAATTTTAAGAAAGACTTAAAAACAATCCCCCATGAATTGGAAGTGTGACATTGGTGACAGGAAATATAGTGAATAAAAAGATGGTTAATTAACAGAATACAAAGAGTAGTCGTAAATGGACAGCGTTGCATATGGACTGCTGTTACAAGTGGAGTTCCTCAGGATTCTGTTCTAGGAGCCCATGGTGTTTTTAATTTTCATTAATGATACTGATGACTGTATCAAAATTTTCAGTGATAATAAGGTGAACAGAGTTACCAATAATGAGAACATAAATGTTACTGCAACAAGATTTAGAAAAATTATCCAACAGATCTAAAAAACCAAAACAAACCAAAAGAAAATGGCAATTAAGTTTTAATGCTAGTAAATATAAAATTCTGAATATAGGTCACAATAATTTCAAGTTAAATTATCAACTGTGAGGTAGCGCACTCAATGCTGATGAAGATAAAAAGAATCTTGGGGTACTAACACACTCCGGCATGAAGTTCTCTTGGCAGTGTGGTAATTATATTATGTCCAACAGCAAATTATTTAAAACTGCAGATCACACACACACAAAATCACTAGTCACATTCATAATAATATGATAAAATTGAAATATCGAATTACCATTTTTAACTTCACATAATTCTTCAGTATCTTTGTGTGAAAGATGTCCAGGATCACTTAACTGTTTACCATAACTGTGTCCCTTAAGCTGTTGCTGCTGCATGAGAAACTTCTGTGCCAATATAGCAGCTAAATCCTTTGGATATGTAACCTAAAAAAAGTTGATAACAAAAATAATAACTAATCACTATACTGAAACTAAGTTGATGAAAATCAAACTAGTTACAAATTTTTGAAAGTTATAATAAAATATGTCTGCTTTGTGAGTACTCATTTTTAACAAGGATTTCACTACTAAGAATTGCTACATTATGGAACAATTAGTATGTAGCAATCATTATGTATATCAGTGTAGGACATATCCAAAGAGATACATGTATCATTGAGGGAAAACTTTTATTTATCAGAAAGAAATTATGATGGCCTTAGGTAGGCATTATTTGAATTATACGTCATTCTAGCAAGTTTTTGCTGAATTTTGTGTTTTGTTGTTGTTATTTGGTTTTTAGGAGCATTAGCAACTAAGGCCATATTGCTCCGGGATATGCGGTGGTCATTCTCTGACCTTTCTGCATCCTCCATATTTGGTGGTCAAGGGCTCAAACCCCGGTCTAATCAAGATGGGTTTTCTACGCACTGCTGCTGCTCCTTCCCACCTGGCTACGGAGGCGCCTGAATTTTGTGTTTTATTTTCATTTATTCATGACCTACATCTTATTTGAAAACCTTATAGTTTTTATCTTACTGATCATGTTGCTGGGTTCATTACTTAAATCAAGCAAGTATTTGAGAAGATATACTCGTTGGAACTAAAAGCTATTACTAGTGGTATCTTGTTCCAAAAGCCCAGTGTTGTATATAAATATTTCAATGTGCACTTATAAATAATATATTTAATCAAATGTAAATAGTACTGTAACTAATATAGACTCATGTGGATTGACTTATTTTTGTATTTAGTTTTAAGTACATACAAAGTTGCAGTTAATACATGAGACTCCGTTATCAGTAATTTTTGCAAAAATGATAAGTTGCAAGTAAGAATTCTCTTGCAGAACTTTACTTAGTGTAATTCATATGGGTGTTATGTACACTGTTTAGTCAAACCATTATGACCATCCCGCATTTTAACAACTGGCCATTTCTCATCGCCTGGCGACATGTGTTAGCATTAGTAGTGGCATATGATACAAGAAAGCAAGCTTATTCAGCATCAGACAAAATAAAAAACTTCCCAATTGTCTCTCCATTCACTTCAAAAATTTATCCAGTTCTTCCTTGAATTTATTTAAACTATCAACTTCCACAATGACAGATGGAAGTTTGTTCCTGCAATCAACCACTCGCTGGTTAAAGGAAAATTTCCACACTTCTATTCTGCAACTGTCTTTCCTCAATTTGAATTTATGCCCCCTCAAGTGTACAATCTGAACAAGAGGAAGAATCCCATCAGCATCGAGCCTGCTCAAACCATTCAAGGCCTTATACACCTCAATCAGATCACCTCGCAGGTGCCGAGTCTCCAGACACTACAATTTGCAGAACTTAAGGCTTTCTTGGTAAGAGCACTCATTAGCCCTTCAGCGCCCTTCTCTGTACTCATTCCAGCAGCTCTATATCCTTCCTAAAATGAAGCCTCCAGACCTGTATGCAGTACTTAAGTTGTGGCCTGACCACTGTCTTATAGAAAGGGATAATCACCTCCTTATCCCTGCTAGCAAAGTTCCTGTATATTATTGATAAGACCCCATAAGCTGCTCTGGCAGCCTGTCTGCACTGCTCTGAAAACTTCATATCTGATGGCACAATTACCCACAGGTATTTTTCATTCTCCACTGTCCTGAGTGTAGTACCACACAGTTGGTATGTTACTCTGGAGTTACTTGCTACCCATATGGTAAGAGCACACCCTTTGTTCCCCTCAACAATCTCGTTGCCCTTCTCTGTACTCATTCCAGCAGCTCTACATCCTTCCTAAAATGAGGCCTCCAGACCTGTATGCAGTACTCAAGGTGTGGTCTGACCAATGCCTTATACAAAGAGATAATCACCTCCTTATTCCTGCTAGAAAAGTTCCTGTATATCACTGACAAGACCCCATGAACTGCTCTGGCAGCCTGTCTGCACTGATCTGAAAACTTCACATCTGATGGCACAATTACCCACAGGTATTTTTCATTCTCCACTGTCCTGAGTCTAGTACCATACAGGTGGTACATTACTCTGGAGTCAATTGCTACCCATATGCAGTACTTTGCATTTGTCAATGTTAAACTTCAGTTGCCACTTCTCAGCCCATCTGACCAACTTTTCTAGATCCTGTTGCAGCTGCATACCATTGTTACTATCATTAACAACCCTGCCAATCTTGCAAGCAAGAATTCTCTTGCAGAACTTTACTAGTGTAATTCATATGTGTGTTATATACACCATTTAATCAAACCATTATGACCATCCCCATATTTTAACAACCAGCCATTCCTCCCTGCCTGGTGTTGTGGTGATAACCAATAAATGATACTGCCAGTTCATAGCATGCAGTCCATATGAAGCACTTGATTGACGTGGGCAAAAGACATCGTCTAATGAACTTGAAAGAGGGATAACTGTCAGATACTGGTTGAAGGGTGGCAATATTATGGAGACCGCAAATCTTGTGGGCTGTTTGCAAAGTGCTGTAGTTAAGATATTCTAAGAGCGGACAGAGAGTGGGCAGAGCAGCAGTATATAGGCCAATGGCTGGTATCCATGGCTCATAAATGATTGTGGTGGGTGCAGGCTGTCCCGCCTTGGGCGAGCTGATAGACAGAAAATGGTAGAACAGCTAACCACAGGCTTCAATCAGGAATGATTCCAAGACAATGATCCAATGAACTCTCTTCCTCTGTATGGGCCTCCAGAGTAGGGGCCTGATCAAAGTATCCAGACTTAGTCACCCATCGCCAACAATGCCTAAATTCTGCACCTAAATGGTGCCATTGGACCACTGATGATTGTAAAAAAGGTTGCCTTTTCTGATGAATCATGTTTCCTACCTTTCTGTGTGGATGGTACATAGAGGGTACATCAACAAACTGAGGAGAGAATTCATTCTGATGTCCTGGTGCAACAGAAACAGACTGCAATAATTAAAGACAAACACCAGCCAAGGAATAAAAAAATTTTACTATAAAAATAATGTGATACACTATCGGAAATATTACAATAAATTACGATAAAACGTTAAAAATATACCGATGCAATAAAATTATCTAAAATAAACTGGATTAAAAGCGATAAAACCTGAAGCTTTCGGAGACTGCTGTCTCCTTCTTCAACAGTATACTATTACTGAATGACACATCCTTAAGTAGCAGACCCATGGTACTCATGCACGTGGTCCATCAGACACATGGTCGACATTCCCCACGCGCGCAACGGAAACGGAAGTGGCTCGGGAGCGTGTCAAACAGAACCGGTCATCCCATCTGAGGACAACCGCCTCAAACAGGGGGTGTAAACGTGTCCCCCTGTCCCTGTTAATAGTATTACGACTGGATGAATGGATTCACAAGCTCTCGTACCATCCACACAGAAAAGTAGGAAACATGATTCATCAGAAACAGGCAGTTGGCAGCAGTGTTTTGGCATGAGGATGTTTTCCTGAGAATCTCTTGGAGCTTTCATACTCCTAGAACACACTCTGGAAAAAACTACCTATCAATTATGGCTGATCAGGTACACCTCTTCATGGTGACCATCTTCCTGGATAGCATAGGTTGCTCCAGCAGGATAATGTGCCATACCGTGTTGTTAGAATTGTTCAAGAGTAGTTCACTGAACACAAAAGTGACTTCAAGGTGTACCTTGGCTACCAAATTCACCAGATATGAATCCCAGAGAACATCTCTGGGATGTAATCCTGACAATATGGTATAACATACCTCCTGCAAAGTTCAGAGGCATTATGGAGTTCTTGCCACATAGCAGCAGTACTGGCAGCAAGAGGAGGCTATACACACTACCAAAGTAGGTGGTCATAATGTTTTGACTGGACAGTGTATATAATGTAATTAAGGAGTGCTCTTCTGAGTTTATACTTAGATAGTTTGTAATTTTAAATTTTATTTAAAAGAGAGTATGGATTCATAAAAGTTAGTCATAAAATGCCAAACAATGTTATAACTACTGGTGAAATTTCCAGCAGTGATTCTTGTTTCATGCATGCCATGCTTTCACTAACTGACAGAGAGTTATTTCTTTGCACAAGATGTCAGGAGTGTGATGAACTTAATTCAAAACTTGGCATATTGTTAGGCATGACTGAGTCTCTGAGGAAGCAAGTTGATGCTCAGGAGTAAATTTAATCTAGGGGCTGGTCAGAAACTCAAATGTCTATGGATGCTGTGTTGGCCGACATAAATCTGAATCTAACCCCAAAAATGGATTACTTGATACAAATTACTTTCATTCTATGGGAGGTATTCTTAATTGCAGACTCAACTATAAGGAAGGCAAGGGACATATTCTGTAAGAAGACAGATAGCATAGAACTAGAGTATATCCATGATGTCCAAAAACTCATGATGTAGCCAAAACATTTTATCAGCTTGTAAGTACTAGTGGGTGACAATAATACAGGTGGGGACTAATGATTTATTTCTGAATTGGCTAAGATACATAAGGTCATGTTGAAAAAGTGTACATAGGACAAAATGTACATGACAGGAGGGAATTCATGATGTAAGCCTTGTGGATTAGTTGCAGGCTTCAGGAGCTTGCAAGGCTTATGAGAGAAAAATGTTTTAAGCATGGCCAGTCTTAGTCAGTAAATAGAATTTATTTTGTAAAGATTGTATTCACTTAAGCAGAAGAAGTGCAAATTTTTGTTGTCAATGAGGAGGCATTAAGAGTTCAGGGGAACCATTAGCTTGGGTAGTTAGGGAAGTAGAACATGAATGACTCAATTCGGTGTATGGGATAAAATTAGACTTGCAACCTCTCTGAGAGTGATTCTGTGTAACCCTTAATAACCCTAAACACTGAAAGGGAAAGAAAAATATACTAGCAATCTACCAAATAGAAAAACATGTTTAATTAACTATAAGGGCTGTATCAGGATTGTCAAAAGCAATAAATACAAATCTTAATTTGTCTATAAAGTAATGCCAGGAGTACAGTTTAAAAATTAAAGGAATTCGAGCTTTTGATCAAATCAATTAATGCTGATGTTGTCGTTGTTATTTGGTTTTTAGGAGCATTAGCAACTAAGGCCATATTTCTCTGGGGATGTGCGGTGGTCATTCCCTGACCTTTCCACATCCTCTGTATTTGGTGGTCACGGGCTCGAACCCCAGTCTAATCAAGAAGCTTGTGCTATGCACTGCTGCTCCTGCCCACCTGGCTAAGGAGGCGCCAATGTTGATGTAGTTGGGCTTACTGAAACATAGTATCCCCCAGAGACACAAGATGAAGAATTTCATTTTGGCAAATATTGTATTCTGGAGAGACAGGGAAGAATGGACAGGTGAGGGAAGTGATACTTCTGATCAAGAACTGCCTGAAGATGGCAAGAATGTTCCTTGAGCAGATCAAGATGACACTTAATATGAAGTCAGTGTGATGAAAAATGACTTGCAGTAAAGGGACGATGATAGTGTTAGTATGTTATAGGCTAAATGACGGAGGAGTATGACAAAAATCTCTTCACGCATAATGAATGGCCTAGTAAGTACAACTGTCTTATTATGGGTGACTTCAACCTACCTCTAATAAAATGGAATACATGGACTGAAATATGGTAACAGTTTTTTGAACAAACAGGATGACTGCTACTTATCCCAGCATATCCAAGAGAGTACAAGGGGCTCTAATATCCTAGGTCTAGTTCTCTCTCTAAGGAACCTAACTATGTCATTATATATAGTAGGGGGAACCAGTAGCATACAGTGACCACAATATCACAAAAAAGAGATGTATGTAATGGAACCTTTGTGGTCAAAGGTAAAGGTAAGAGCTTCATTTCAAGATATTCGGAGAGACTATTGCATGCTATGGGGAATAATCAAGAGATTTATCCTCAAAGCCACAAATGTATTTGCACCAGTGATCAAGTTCCATAAATGTAAGATGCCAAATTAGATGAAAGGCAAGATTAAGAGCTTAAGTGAGCAAAAGAAACAAGCATGGAATAGTTATAAACAATCATGTGATTCTGATTTTCACGTGCATTAAAAGAGAATATGTGAGAAACCATTGTTAAGATGGGAAAAACTGATTATACAAAAGGATTATCAACAAGCAAGTTCTCCTTAGTAAGTTTCGCATACGAATGAATAAAAAAAAAAAAAAAAAAAGAATGGGTCCCTTGGTTGCGGTAGAATGTCCAGAGAAAGCACAACATAAATAGAAGATAAGCCAAGATACTTCTTAATGAAATTTACAGCTGAAAGAAAGCTCGAGAATGTTAAGAAAGGTCAAAACCAACACATCATCTTTTCATGATTGCAGTACTTATTGTACATACTTTATAAGTCTTAATAAAAATTTTAAAACACAAATAGTTGTTTAACACCTTTTTAAAAAAACAAAAAAATATAAATTTTGTTAAAAAAAAATATGTATTATACATAAAATAGAAACCATCTGTTAGTCTCTTCTACTTTCCAATTTAAAAGACCATTAAGTGCATGAAATTGCAAACCACACAGGCATACATATTTCTGTTAAATATTATTATAAATATTAAAAACATTGTGTATATTTGATACTATTACTATTAGTTACTTCCATTTTCAAGATTATTTCAAAATTTATTTCAAATTTGGAACCATTCACAACATGTGAAATTTGAAACTACATATTTTGAATCCTGCAGAGTAGTGGCCGTTTTGAGAAAATACTAGGTTTTATTATCCTTATGCTGGGAAAACAATAACAAATCTTTCAAAAACAACTCAGGTAAGATGGTAGACGTTTATTGACCTAGTGGGAGAAGAAAAACAAGTAATTTGAAACTTTAAATAAACATCGCACCAGCGCATATCCAGTAACATGCCATTCTTCATGAAATTCAAAAATAATTATAAAAATTGGTAGCAGGGCACCCGACAGATTCTTGCACCCAATTTCTACATAATAACTAAAACTATAAGCAAATCACTTCAGAAACTATTACAGTAAAAGTCTGACTACATTTAGGAGGGTAGAAAAAACTTCAGAATCCCTGACTAAGTTAACGTGGGAACCTTATTTTCAAGGAGCACCTGTGAGGTGCCCCACCAGAAATATACCTAGTCTACAATCTATACCTTCTCATACTTCATCAACAACTATCCTTTCTTATCCTAGGGTTAAGAAAGGATAGTTGTACTTCTAGCTATAATCAACTGTTGGAATAAATTACCATCTAGGTGGTAGATGACTTTCATACGACTCTCTCTCTCTCTCTCTCTCTCTCACTATCTCTCTCTCGGTGGTAGATGACTCTCATCAATCGGTGAAATACCACCACTTTGCTTATTGAAGGCTTGAAGTGGTGGAACCCATGTTTAGTCTCCAGAATTAAGTTCTGGTCGACCCTTCCCCATCTCTTCCATCATGCAGTATGACTGATGACTTTTGAGGTTATGATGGACATCATGGCGAGATCCAATCTTCCTTATATTTTGAGGTTCCAGCTCTAAAACGGTGTTTGCAGGCCAGCCGCTAGTTAGTACACTGGACCGAACCTATTGGTAAATCTGTAGGAGGCTTCTGGATCAGCTAGTGTATAAACTCATTACCTCTACTCTGCCAGATAGTGACTGGAGGAAATCTGAATAGTGTGTATGTGGGGGGTGGGCATTGTCAAGGCCACGTTATGTCAAGGATCTGAGTATATTCTTATCATGTGTACGCCATATCCAAAAATGTCACTACTTCATACAGCATGTTAAAAACAACAGTGGTCCTAATACTGATCCTTGGGGAACCCCACTTCTTACATCAACCCAATCTGAGGAATAGCCATTTATCACCTCCTGCCCTGAAGCCATCCTTCTATCCATCATTCCAACCTGTTCCAGCTTATAAAGCAACCGCTCATGTGGGACTAAGTCAAAAGCTTTGCTGAAATCTAAATAAACAAAGGGACTTGGGTGTTACAATACGGTCAGACATGAAATTCTCTGAGCATTGTAAACAGGTTGCAAGGAAGGCCCATGGTGTCCTATCGATGATCTATCGAACTTTTGCAAGTAGAGATAGGGACGTGATAATCCCATTATATAAGGCTTATGTTAGACCACACTTGGAATACTGTGTTCAAGTATGGAGACCGCACCTAAAGAAAGACATCGAGCTTCTTGAAAGGGTGCAAAGAAGGGTAACTCGCCTGGTGAGATCGGCAAAAGGGCGTCCTTATGAAGAAAGACTTTGAATATGTGGGTTGCAGAGTTTGGAAACTAGACACCTTAGAGGAGATTTGATTGAGGTGTTTAAGGCTCTGAAAGGCATCAGTAAAATGAATGAGGACAAAATTTTCAAGATTATAAATGATGCTAGAACTAGGGGACATAAATTCAAGTTACGCGGGGAAATGTTTAGATTGGACTGCAGGAAGTTTTATTTTAGCCAGCGAGTTATAAATTACTGGAATAAGTTGCCTTCATGGGTGGTAGAGGCCGACAGTTTGGGGAAATTCAAAGGTCATCTGGATAGTACCTTTGGGTAAGGGAAGCGCATAGGATGATAGGTTTAATTTCCTTTTTATTTATATTTTATTTTATTTATATATATATATTTTTTTTATTTATTATTATTTAGTTATTTATTTTATTTATTTTTTGTTTTTATCATTGTTTTGTTCGGATTATTTTATTTTTTATTTTTTTTGGCTGGTGCAGCATAAGCCATAGGCTTTGTTGCACCATGCGGCCATTACTAATACTAATACTAATACTAATAATACTAATACTAATGTCGAAATTATTCCCTAAATCCAGCTCGTGAGTGATCCTTTCAAAATAGTGAACCAGATTTGTTAAACATGATTTTCCCTTTACAAAACCATGCTGAGTATCCTTAAGAATTTCAATTCGATCCAAATGATCCTGAATTCCACCCTTGATCATTGCCTCCATGATTTTCCCTACTACTGAAGTCAGACGGACAGGTCGATAATTTTCAACTTCACTTTTAGAGCCACCCTTATGTATGGGAGATACATTTGCACTTTTCCAATCCAAGGGAATCTCCCCAGAATCTAGTGATGCTCGCATAATTAGCCTCAATGGTTCAATGCACTTGCTTGCCGCCTCCCTTAAGATTATAGGGTATATTCCATCAACTCAAGGAACTTTACTGGTCTGTAGGCTCGAAAGTTTTTTCATTAAATAATCTTGTGAAATTTCAATATCATTAATTACATATTTTTTAACTTCGCTCCCACAATTTCCCATTGCCACAAAAGGCTTTTCATTTGTAAATATCGATGCAAAATAACTATTGAGTTCATCTGCAACGGCAGCTGGTGTATTTATTACTATCCCCTTTCCCTTACGTAAAGGTCCGATCTGGTTTGTCCTGCTCTTCTGGGCATTTATATATGTGAAGAATTCTTTATCCCCCCTCTTTGCTCTGTTTGCTAGTGATTTCTCATAAACTGCCTTTGCCTGTCGAACCTTTTCTGTGGCTCTATTACACACCATCTTGTAGCTGTTATAGGCTTCAGTACTTTTTATTGCTCTAACCTTTCCATGCCACCTTTTTCTGCTCAAGTAATGTGGCAACTTCACTATTCATCCAACTTGGAACCCTTCTCGTGGAGTATTTTTTTTAATGGTATATACACATTCAAGGCATCTGTGATTAATGTTTTAAAAGCGTACCACAGTTCAATTGTATTCATTCTCTGCGCGATATCTACCCAGTTAATAGAGGCCATGTAGTACCTTAAGGCATCGTAATTTCCTTTTCTGAAATTAAAATCCATTCCTTTGCCTTTTACTTCTGCTACCTCTCTCGTCATCATCCACCGTAGAACTCCGTGATCACTTCCTGATACTGGTTCCTCTACTGTCAGCCCTGTTATGTCATCTGATTCATGTGTGATGATGAGGTCTAGGATATTCTTTTCTCTAGTATTTTCCCTGACATGCTGATACAAATAACAGTCATCTAGTTGATTTAAAAATTTTGTTCCCCATGTCGAGTTTCCTTCCCATTTACTCCAATCAATTAGAGGCAAATTGAAATCACCCATAATAAGGCATTGACGCTTACTTGCCCATTCCATTTGCATGTAGAGGCTTTTGTCATAATCGTCACAATCACCTGGTCTGTAGATTACTCCTACTCGCATTATACCTTTGTTTCCAACTATCTCACACCATACAGACTCTATACTAGCATGTGAAATGTCTGAATCCGGGAAAGCTATCGTCGCACTCAGGCTGCTTTACCCACCAGCCCTTCTATCTACCCTATCCTTCCTAAATACATTATACAAGCCGTACTGAAACTCATCATCCCCAATTTCCGGGTGGCACCACGTCTCTGTAAGCCCTATTATGTCCGCGTTACTTGTTTTAACCAGCAGTTTGAATTCGCTCATTTTATTGACGACACTTCTAACGTTACTGTATAAACAATTAAGATTTACTGTTCTTGTACATTTAACAACCCTAACACAACCCTTGAAGTTTTTTAGGCTCTCTTCTCTGATATTAGCTACCTGCTCAAGTGAAACGTTTCTGCCCCCAGAACATCTAGATAATACGTCCAGTTGGGGTAACAGATAAGAACTCTTAAGGTATGTGCAAGAGTTACTTTGACCAATATTATCAGATAAACGCGTGTCAGTATTACCCACATCCCCCCTAACTAGCAGTTTCCCTGAACCTTTAAGGTATCCTCAATAATACTGGCAAAAACTTTTGCACCACCTTTGTTTAAGTGTATCCCGTCTCTACAAAACAAATTCCTTCTACCTACAAGTGTGGGCCATGCTGACAGAAATTTACCTCCTAAAGCCTTGCAGAATCCTTCAAGTCTTGAAGAATCCTTGAGTTAATCCACAAGGCTCTTAACATATAACCCCTCCTATCGTGTCTGGGCAGAATTGCAGACACATAGACATTATGGCCTAGCTCGCGACATTTCCTCAGCATGGTCCTATATTTTTCCAACAAATCGTCAGATCGTGTACGTTTAATATCATTTGTCCCCACATGAATAATAATATTTTCTTTACCCCCTTTAAAATCTGACAATCTGTTGGTGACATCATCAATAGTTGCTCCCGGTTGGTGACATCATCAATAGTTGCTCTTTCGAAACAGTCCAAACACATGCCGCCACCAGCCAACATACATTTACTGTCCAACTTCAAACTCACAGAACCAATTTTTCATCATCCTTGTTTATTCACTGCCGTTTTCTGGAACACCCTTCCTTCATACATATTTCCTGAAAATTACAGTCTACAGAAGTTCAAGTCCAATGTCAACAAATATCTTCTTTCTTCTTCTCAACTTCCAACCCAAGCACGGTACTAAGTGCTATAGGTTGTAATACCTCTCGTGTTTGGGGTTTTCATATAAAAAAAAAAAAATCCTAATCTTGTAGATACCTGTGTGAAACCAGATTTTTTTTTTAAAGGCTGATGATGAAGAAGTCTGGAACTTCCTTGCATTAATTTCTCTTCATTAATAGTTAATATTAATGCTACTTACATAAGCTTCACAATTTCTTGAATGTCTTATTCTCTTAATTCAAACATTAATAAAACTGAATTAAGAGTTTTTTTCCTTATTTTAATTATATAAATTTGCAAATTAGAATTCACACAGCAGTAATAGTTGTCGACAATAAAAAAATATTAGAAAATTGCTACAAATTATTACGAAAAAAAAAAAAAAAAAAAAAAAAAAGAAACAGCACAAACTAATTATCCCACTAATACAGAAAAAGTATACTTTTTTTTTTTTTTTTTTTTTTTGCATTATTTAATCACACTAATGCCTATTAAGTAAGCTTACATACCTTGCTAGGTTTATCCTCAAAACAAGCTGGAGGTGAAAGCGGCGGAGGAGGAGGTGGAAATGTTTCATTAGATGGTGCATACAACTCACTGATATTTGCATATACTGGAAAATCTGATGGGAAAAATCAAGTAAATAGTATCTAAACTGTTCAAATATTAAATGATAATCTATAGTTCACATAATCAAAGAGATACTCAATGTCAAAACAGGTCTGACAAAAACTGAGACAAAGTTAAAAAAATAATAATAATAAATCTTTTGAAAATTTGTGAAATTTACCAAAATAAAGAAATAATGATAATTTAAGTTATAAGTTGGTCTTTGACACTGAGGTTTAACCTTGTTAACACCCCCTTAAACAAAAATTATAAAATCATGATTAAAATTACTTGAAAACCATAAACAATATTTTAAAATTACTTGAAAACCATAAACAATATTTTAAAATTACTTTTATCACCATAAGATGAAATGATATCTTGGCATGGTGCAAATGTAAGCTGAAACTAATGGCCATAATGTATATGATGATACCACTCACACCACTTCCAAATATATAGTAATGTGTATTCTGAAATGTGACTGTACATGGCACAGAGCATACATCTGGGCAATATCCATCATATAGGAAAAAATCCCATCCTGCAGTGAAGAGAATAGTTTAAGATGCCATTTATGGATATTTCTAGTTCAGTGGAAACATGCCTTACTATTATATTTCTACCCAAAGTAGGTGTAAAATGATCAGAAACTTCAAGCACAGTATAGGGAACCTTGCCTTCAGTAATTGAATGGTGCAAATCATTCAAGTGTTTTCTATAAGCACTTGGAGAACACAGTGCACATAGTAAGATTGGTGCTATGAATAGCATTAGCAGAG
Organism: Mastigoproctus giganteus; assembly: GCF_048544385.1. Classification (NCBI taxonomy): domain Eukaryota; kingdom Metazoa; phylum Arthropoda; class Arachnida; order Uropygi; family Thelyphonidae; genus Mastigoproctus; species Mastigoproctus giganteus. The sequence continues at coordinate 194,150,979 of NC_143576.1, read as the reverse complement.
GCATATGATGCAAGAAAGCAAGCTTATGCAGAATTAGCCAAAAAAAAAAACTCCAATTTCACCCCTCCATTCATTCCAAATACCTCTCCAGCTCAGTCTTAAATTTATTTAGGCTATCAACTTCCACAACAAAAGATGGAAATCTGTTCCACCAATCAATTACCCGCTGGCTAAAGGCAAACTTCCGCACATCTATCCTACAACTGTCTTTCCTCAATTTGAATTTATGCCCTCTCAGGTGATTATTCTGAGCAAGAGGAAGAATCCCATCAGCAATGAGCATGCTTAAACCATTCAAGGCTTTATACACCTCAATCAGGTCACCTCGCAGGTGCCTAGTCTCCAAACACTGTAATCTGCAAAACTTAAGCCTTTCTTCATAAGAGCAATCCATTGTTCCATACACTAATCTTGTTGCCCTTATTTGTACTCGTTCCAACAGCTCTACATCCTTCTTAAAATGAGGGCTCCAGACCTGTATACAGTACTCAAGGTTACTGCTTCCCGTAAGTAGTACTTTACATTTGCAATGTTAAACTTCATTTGCACCTCTCAGCCTATCTGCTCAACTTTCTAGATCCTGTTGCAGCAGCGTACTGTCATTAGTGTCATTAACAACCCTGCCAACCTTCATATCGTCTGCAAACTTTGACATTAAGCCTAATGTATTATCATCAATATCATTTATAAACACAGAAAACAACAATGGACCTAACACTGAACCCTGAGAGACTCCACTAATAACATTAGTCCACAAAGAGCATTGATTACCACTCTCAGTCTTCTCCCACTCAACCATTCCTTTATCCACAGCAGCAATTTGCCTCCAATGCCGCACTGCTCCAATTTGTGCAACAAAACCATGCTGTGTCCGAGCTATAACTGAAGTCTTGTCTAGATGACCCTGCAGCGCTTCTTTAATCAGTGTCTCCATTAATTTCCTTTGAACAGAAGTTAAACTAATAGGTCTATAATTACTTGTGTCACCCTTTGATCCTCCTTTGTGAATTGGGGCCACATTTGCACATCTCCAGTCCATGGGTACCTCCCCTGAGTCCAAGGAAGCTCTCATAATTATGTCTAAGGGTTTGCTTACTTCCTTTGCTGCCTCCTTTAATATAACTGGATAGATCCTTTCCATTCCAGGTATCTTTCTTATGTTTATCTATAACAATTTCTCCTCCACTTTGCTTTCAGTTATTACAAAATCATCTAGCTCACTGCCAGAGCTTAGTTCACCTCTGGCATTCCCCTTCCTGAATAATTCCTCATATGTGAATATAAATGCAATATACTCATTTAGTTTGTTAACTACCCGAGCAGGATCATCAACAACTGAACCATCGATATCCAGTGGACCACACTGATTCATCCCCTTCCTTCTATAGTTTATATAGGTAAAGAACTCTTTGCTGTTTTTCTTTGCATCCTTTGCCAAAGATTTCTCATAATCTGCCTTTGCCTGCCTAATCTCCTTTGTGACTTGGTTACATTCCAGCTGATATCTATCATAGACTTCCATGTCACCCATTAATTTATATGAATCCCATACATTTTTATTCTGCCACATGTCTCATTAGTTCAGCGGACATCCATTTAGGCCTAAACCTTGAACAGTAGCTTCCAAGATTAATTCTTTGAATGCTGTTGGTAACATCGTCTGTTGGTCCCACCGTATAGAATTTAAATACTGTCTCAGACCTCTGCAGTCGACTTTACGAAAGCAAAAACCCTTCCCTTTACTCCTAATGGTAGTTACCGCTTTGAGTAAATCCCACTTGTGATTACTGCCACCTAGTGGTTCCTTTATCTGCAGATTCTTAATGCATGAAATATAATGAATTGATTGACATACACATACAGTATAACAACAGAATAACTATGGAAATCAGAATGAAAAAGCTATCAGGTCAGCGGCATTGACAGCATAACCTTTAAAAACCTCAACTCAGTAAAGTCAAAGCACGATCAGTTCACTGAGCTATTGTCGGAAAAAAAAAGGTAATATTAACTCACATTTCATTAGTTAAGAATGAACAATTTCAGATGGAATGGAATGACTTTTTTAAGCTGCACTGTAATCATTAATGACACGAACCCATCAATTTTCTCCCAAAATCAAATATTCTGGTAGAAAGGAAAAACACATTCACTTCCATTGAAAAATCAACAGTACAGTCTCAGAAAATAAGGCAGCTACAGTGTTATTGGAATGCCAAAAGGTTACGCATGTTGATTTCCTAGAATAAGATTGTACAATTAATGTGGGTTAACTATTGTGATCTAAAAAACTTTCTAGCTCAAAGGAAGACGTGATTAGGTCTTCTCAACTCCACATATGGCAAATTTTACCATCAATACTTGCTACACTGGAGTAGAATGTTTTCCCCCTATTTTCCTTATAGATTTCATTTGTCATCTTGTGACTTCCAACCGTTTGCCCTGCTGTAAGAGCACTTAGGATGCATATATTCCTAATATTAAATCAAATGATGAGGTAAAAATGTAGTCCTAAAGCAGTGTTGGCATCAACAGAAAGAATTCCTCAAAAATGAAACACAAAAACTCTCAGAACACTGAAATAAATGTATTCTGAAGGAAGGAGATTACTTTAAAAAGTTAGTAAAATTTTATTTTGATGTGTTAGCTATAAAGTTCATTAAACTTCCAATATGATTTGAATTATTCCTTAAACAACAAAAAATACTTAAGACAAACTGAAAACTTGAATCTCCAGCAATAACTTTGCTGTTATTAATACTAATAATAACAATGGTACTCATGTTAAAATCTCCAGAAACGTATAACTTTAAAAAAAAAAACTTTTCGTATTCACTCAAAATGGACCAGTGTTATGAGTGGGTTCCTTCTGTGTTCTATACTCAGGCACTTTGTTTTTAATGCTCATTAATGATACTGATAGGGTTTCATGTCAAACTTGTTAATGATATTAAGTTGGGCACGGTTGTTAACAATGAGATCCAAGGAATGTTTTTTGCACAAGACCTACACAAATTATACAACTAGTCTCAAAAATAACAGTTGAGTATTACTGCTAATACATGTAATGTTCTGCACCCGAGTCACAGTAATCCCATGTTTAATTATCAATTGACTATGCTCCAAGGAGGGAGGGAGGGAGAGAGAGAGAGAGAGAGAGAGAGAGAGCGAGCAGAATACTGCCAGTGGTATACAAGAACTTTTCCAATAGAGAGAAAAAAGTAAAATTATCCCACTATACAAATCAATGGTTAGATTACATTTTGAATACTGTATACATGTCTGGAGGCTTTATTTCAGGAAAGAGTGCAAAGTAGGGCAATAAGACTAGTTTTGGATGAAAAAAGATACTCATAAGGAGAGAGAGAGAGCAGTTCTTTAAGCTGCTAAGTTTGGAAACCATAGCTGGACAAAGTTAACCTGAATCTGAAGAGTCCACAACTAATTCACACTAAAGTGTTCAGGATGCGGAAGATTGATATAGTGGACAGTGTGTTAGTTGTTTGACAGTGCCGGGGGTAGTAGTAGTAGTAGTGGCACATGATGCAAGAAAGCAAGTGTAGAAGCTTATACAGCATCAGCCAAAAAAAAAAAAAAAAATCACACCATTCCCTCCAAATGCCTGTCCAGTTCCTCCTTAAATTTATTTAACCTATCAACTTCCACAACGACAGATGGAAGTTTGTTCCAGCAATTAACCACCCGCTGGCTAAAGGCAAATTTCCGCACATCTATTCTACATCTGTCCTTTCTTAATTTGAACTTATGTCCCCGTAGGTTGGTAATCTGAACAAGTGGAAGGATCCCATCAGAATTCAGCGTGCTCAACCCATTCAAGGCCTTATAGACCTCAGTCAGATCACCGCGCAGGTGCCTAGTCTCCAGCCACTGCAATTTGCAGAACTTAAGCCTCTCTTGGTAAGAGAATCCCTTCATTCCCCTCACCAATCGTGTTGCTCTTCTCTGTACATGCTCAAGCAAATCTACATCCTTCCTAAAATGAGGCCTCCAGACCTGTACGCAGTACTCAAGGCGTGGCCTGACCATTGCCTTATATAGAGGGACAATCACCTCCTTTTCCCTGCTAGCAAAATTCCTATATATCATTGACAAAACCCCATGACCCGCCCTAGCAGCCTGTCTGCACTGCTCAGAAAACTTCATATCTGACTGCACAATTACTCCCAGGTCTTTTTCATTTTCTACCACCTTAAGTGTAGTACCACACAGTTGGTACGTTTCTCTGGGGTTACTTCTACCCATATGCAGTACTTTGCATTTGTCAAGGTTGAACTTCAGTTGCCACTTCTTAGCCCATCTGCCCAAATTATCTAGATCCTGTTGCAGTAGCACACTGCCATTACTGTCATTAACAACCCTGCCAACCTTTGTGTCATCTGCAAACTTCGACATTAAGCCTGATATACCTTCATCAATATCATTGATAAATACACAAAACAACAGTGGACCCAACACCGAACCCTGTGGGACTCCACTAATAACATTAGTCCACGAAGAGCAGCATCCACTGATTACCACCCTCTGTCTTCTCCCACTTAACCATCCTTTTATCCATTGTAGCAACTTACCCTTAATACCATTCTGCTCCAATTTGTACAGTAGTCTTCCATGCGCAACAGTGTCAAAAGCTTTCCTGAAATCCAAGTATATGATATCAAAATTATTTTTTGCATCCAGTTCCTTTGTGACCACATCATAATAACCAATGAAATTTGTCAGACAAGACTTTCCCTTAACAAACCCATGCTGTGTTTGAATTATTGCTGCAGTCTTGTCTAGATGATCCTGCAATGCATCTTTAACCAGCGACTCCATTATTTTACCTGGAACAGAAGTTAAACTAACTGGTCTGTAATTACTCGTGTCACCCTTCGATCCACCTTTGTGAATTGGGGACACATTTGCACATCTCCAGTCCGTGGGAACCTCCCCTGAGTCCAAGGATGCTCTCATAATTATGGCTAAGGGTTTGCTTAGTTGCTTTGCCGCCTCCTTTAAAATAACTGGATAGATCCCATCCACCCCAGGTGCCTTTCTTATGTTTAACTTCAACAATTTCTCCTCCACTTTGCTCTCAGTTATTACAAAATCATTAAGCACACTGCTACAATTTGATAACCTTCTTCCATTTTCAAATTGTAATAATTCCTCACGTGTGAATGTAGATGCAAAATACTCATTCAATTTGTTTGCTATCTGAGCAGGATCATCAACAGTCGAACCATCGATGTCAAGTGGACCAATCATATTCATCTCCTTCCTTTTAGAGTTTATATAAGTAAAGAAATCCTTGCTGTTTTTCTTAGCATCTTTTGCCAAAGATTTCTCGTAATCCGCCTTCGCCTGCCGAACCTCCTTTGTGACCTGATTACAGACTAGCTTATATCTGCCACAGGCTTCTGCTTCACCTGATAATTTATATGCATCCCATGCATTTTTCTTCTCTGTAACGAGTCTCATTAGTTCATTTGATAACCATTTAGGCCTAAACCTTGAACGATATTTCTTAATCGGTATGTAAAGTCTAGTAGCTTCCACGATTAATTCTTTGAATGCTTCCCACTTAGAATTTACTGTTTGTAACATCGTCAGTTGATCCCACTGTACAGAATTTAAAAACTGTCTGAGACCACTGTACTCCCCTTTACGGAAGCAAAAACCCTTTCCTTTACCCCTGACGGTAGTTACCTCTTTGAGTAAATCCCACTTCAGCACACTGTGATCACTGCCACCTAGTGGTTCCTTTATCTGCAAATTCTTAATACACGAATGATCACTGCTGATAACCAGATCAAGAGTGTTACTTTCTCTGGTTGCCTCTCGAACATGCTGCTGCAGAAAACAATCATCCAATAAATCCACAAAAGTCTGACTAGTGTGTGAGTGACCAACCCACAAGTTCCAGTCAATATCTGGGAAGTTAAAATCCCCCATTATAAGACATTCTGATTTACTGGCCCACTCTATTTCTCTGTACAATTGTTCATTGTACTCATTCAAGTCATTAGGCCTATAACACACTCCTACTCTTATTTTTCCTTTCGCAGTGCTTATCTCACACCAAACTGACTCAACAGAGCACTGTTCATCTATATTAACTGGGTGCACTTCCTTTGATTTTATGTTTTTCTTAATTAACAGCATAACACCCCCTCCCTTTCTGTCCTGTCTATCCTTTCTGTACACATTGTACTCCCCAAATTCCAGTTCTGCATACCTTATATCTTTGTGACACCACGTCTCTGCTATCCCAACAATATCCGCCTTTGATGTCTTGACCAACACTTCAAATTCATCAAATTTATTTACTATACTTCTAGCATTGGTATACATGCAAGCATACATGCTCCTATGCCTATTCCTTGTTACCCTAACACATCCCATATACCCAACTATTCCATGATGACTGCCATCCGTCCCTGAAACCCCCAACACCCCTCGCTCCAGGTCGCTTCTTATTCTAATAGAAGTTGTGCAAGAATCACCTTCACCTCTGCCTGCGGTTACTGTTAAACTATTAGTCTTTGTATCCCCCCAGACTAGCAGTTTTCCGACCCACCTAACACTGCCTCGATAGCATCAGCAAATATTCTTGCACCCTTTCTATTTAAGTGTATCCCATCCCTGTAGAAGCAATCTCTCCTGTTAACAAGTACAGTCCAGGCTGAAAAAAATTCTACCCCTTGAGCCTTGCACAATCTTTCCAGGGCCGAATTGATCGACAAGGCTCTCATCATATACTCCCTCCTATCGTGTCTGGGCAGAATTGCAGACACTTTCAAATTCAACCCTATTTCACGGCTTTTTTTCAACAGTGACCGGTACTTGTTGAGTAATTCCGCCGGTCTCCTACTCTTAATATCATTAGTGCCAACGTGTACAACTATATCACCTTATGCAGGGTACAGTGTGAATTCATTGGTTCTCAGTGATGGTATGGAGGATACCCATCATAATGGAGCTGCTGATTCTTCTGGGAGATTGGAATGCCAACCTTTATTCTTTTAATAGATTATGAGAATTTACTCGGATAATTTCCCTCTAACAATAATTTACAGAATGCATTCCAGATGATAACCTAGCCAGAACTTTGCAAATGGGTGTATCATAACTGCAAACAAGTTCGGTATAGATTTGAACATGCATGTGAGCCAGAATTCAAATCTTTGAAGCCACAAAATACAGACTATACAAAATCTCTTGATGCTGTAAAATGCTTGTAAGCAGCAGTAGATGCAAACTCATCTACTCTCTGATCATAATGTTTTATTTATTTATTTACTTAAAAGTTTGTCAGTTAAATCTAGATCCTAATAAAGGCAGAAGAAATGCAGAAATAGAATACTAATAAGGATGCTATAACCTGACTGTTAGATGGTGCTGGTTATTTAAAACCTCTTCAATATGGACTTACACTCTACGATTGTACACTGTACGAATGTAGTGCGTGCAGGTCATTATGATCATGTTTGTGAATTGAATTTTATTTCTATTAAACGGAAATTCTAATAAGCAAAAATAGGAGGAATATTATCCACAGGCTATAAAAGTAAAGATATAAAGCACAAATTTACACTTTATTAACTTACCAATTAACAAAATTAAATGATATGTGAAAATGGGAAGAATATTTTTCACAGGTTAGCAAAGCAAAAATAAATTTATGCTTACTCATAGCTTAATTAATACTGTAATATGTATATACTAACTAATTGATATTTATGCTCATTGCTCCCCCTTTTTTTGGTTGTAAAATTTAAAACAGTAAAAAAGATAAGCAATCAAGAACAAAGAACACTGCATGCACAAATTGCAACTAACACGATGTGTGCAAGTGAGATACAGAGTAACAAGTTTATGAAGCTTAAAAAATAGGAATGAAGAGAAGATTCTGAAAATTTATGTTCTTCATATGATTGAAGATTTCATTTCACCATAATAACATAAAATCCCACAGAATTCCAGATATCAGTATTACTGCAAATGCAATAAGATTGAGTTTAAAATCTTCAAAAAATGACATGCCCAGTACAAATTGTCTTAAATTTTCTCACACAACCACCACCTTTTATTTGTAATTCTAAGCACAATTTATAATAGATGACAGTACAAAAATGGCTCTGAAATTAAAGGATGAGATCACACCTGTTTACCTCAGTTATCATATTTAGGCTTACAAAAATCAAAATTGAATTTCTATCAAATTCAGATCAAGTAATTGATAAAACCAAATCAAAAAATATATACAGAACATAATTTTTCATCAAAAAGAAACCAAGAATGTATTTTTTATTTACAATATATGTTTTTAAAATTCTGATTTCATTTTTTGACAATAATTTTACTCTGATGTTGGAAAATAAAACCAAAATAAGAATAAATTAAGACATATTTTAATATTTATCTATAAAGATCAAATTTTTACAAAATTTCAAAAATTCCACAAAAAACTTGCTCCACAGAGCCTGTTACTATCAAAAATTTACTATTTTAAAGACAGGGGGCAAACTCGGTCACATAGCTGCCAACTTTTAACGCTTGAAAAATTGGAGAACGGGAAACTATAAGAAGGGAGAAAATGGTTTTTCTGGGAAAAAATATAATGCCTTTCAGCTCACATACTAGGATGGACTGCTACGGAAAGTTGCAAAGAAAGTGATTCTGTGACTTTTCAATCATATATGCAGTGTTAACTACATATATGATTGACACGGATGTAGTTAACTCTTTAAATGTAGCTAAATGTATTGCAGTCCTGTTTGCATGCACTAAAAAATTACCAAGTTCCAGGGGTATAAACCCTGTCTCTCTGTCTGAAAATGGCTGACTATAATTCCAAGTGAAAAGGGAATTCATCCAAATTTTTGATTTTCACGAAGCTGAAGATCAGGTAACTGTAAGCAGAAGGAAAACAGGAGATTTTTTTTGGCAAAAACATGAAAAAAAAAAAAAGAAAAGTAAAGCAGAAGTTTTTCAGAAAAAGCAAAAGGTTTTTCAAGTATGTGGCAACAGAAATTAAATTTTGACATGTATTTTATATCAAAATATAGTCATAGGACTTTTCATACAGTATGCTTTCAAACTTTACGATTTACTCAGAATTTAACTTTTTGTATATTTGTTTGGATTATGACTGCTTCAAAAAAAGATACTGTTGCAGACTATTCTCCTTCAGAAATGCTGAGTAGTAAAAGTTTTATTTATAACAGTGGTTCTACTTTCTATACTCCAAGAGCATTTTGAAAGCCTAACCAGAAAGAGAAGATCTGAACTCAGTTTTTGGTTTCTCATCTGGATGAACATCCTCTCACACTTACATTAATATGAGGCATTGTCATATTAATGCTTGGATAATTTGGATAATTTGTTGTATTTCAAATATTGTAAACTTCCATAGAAAATTTTTCAAATTTGAAAATGTACTGCCAATTGATGAAAGTTGTGCTATCATTTATAATATCTGTATTCAACTTTTATATTATCAAACTTTATATAATTAATAACATCTGTATGATTTATATCAACTTTTAACCCTTAAGGCCATCTATTTTGGCAGGGTCCAGACCATGTCAATATAGATTGCCTTAAGGGTTAAAAGTTAATTGCTCCACAAACCTGGCAGTAGAAATGCCTATGACTAAGTCAGAATCATTCATTTGGTTTAGTCTACCATGGTAAACAACTTTCAAAATGGAAGCAAATGATTTAACTGTTATTATAAAAAAAATTGCGCATTGCAGTCATCAACATATCTAGAAATAACAATCTCAATACACAGTGAGATACATTAGATTGAACAGCTGCATTCATTTTATCAAACAATGGTACAACATATAAAAGAAGTAAAATCACATGCTATCAATAATGATCCTTTGTTTCCACCTAGAAAAAGAGTCAGTCTTTCTCAAGACAGTAAAAGGAACAGATCCAAGTTATGTAACCACAGAGAATGAAGCAAGCTCTGTAAGAACTTTTATTTTCCTTCACTTTAAGCCCAGATTTTTATTTTTATTCTTTTAATTCCTTTCCAAACATTTTAATTACTTCCAAATATATAGTTTTACTTTTAAGCAAATTCAAGATTTTTCATGTATAACTGTTAGCTTCTCAGACCATTAAATTGGCAGTTTCAGTAAAATATAAAATTTTATTCTCTTCTTTTGTATCCCATGCAGCGAAACATTATTGTTCCAGCACTGTAATTTAATATTTCACTGAAAAGGAAAGAAAACAAAGAAAAAGAAAACAAAAAACAACTGCATATATCAATACCTTGGTAACTGGCCATTGTCTGAAAACTATTAGTAGCAACATCAAAAGATTTATGCAAATTTGGCTTCTCTGGAACAAGTGGCTGTATATCCATTTTGCTTGTTGTTCTACAAAGGAATAATGAGAAAAGTAATTTAAAAAAAAATACACTTAAGTCTAACAAAACATTTCCATGAATTCTGTTTAATAAGAGTAACATAATGATAACAAAATGTCTGCTGCCATGAGTGAATTAAATAAAAAGCATTTTTTCTTGTAACACATTCAAGCTATGTTCAAACTAGAATTTATTTTTTCTGTCAAGGTAAAAGGGACCTTTGGTCAATATATGTAAAAAGGAGATAAGGCTAGCAGTGTGCACAATTTACTCATCACAGCTTCTGGAACAACCTTCCTTCATGCATATTTCCTGAAAATTATAATCTACAGAAATTCAAGTATAACGTCAACAAATATCTTCTTTCATTTTTTTTTTTTTTATTCTTTTATTAAATATATAAAATTAAATATACTTAGGGTTTTCATAAAAAAAAAAAAATTATTGGAGATGAACAAATCCTAAATACAGGTTCTTATGTTCCCATGGTTTTTCTACAGTTTGTCTTTAGCAAATATTTGATCCTGGCATTCCATCTGGCCTAAAACATGCTGCTCTTTCCAAGGATAAAAAAAAAAAATTCAACAATATTTCTGAGCCTGCCTCTAAGATGCTGGCATAGATTTTATATGATACACAAAGGAGTGAAATTCTGTAATTTCCACAATCAACTTTATTGTGCACACCAGAATAATCAGTGTCCTCGTCCAATCTTCTGGAACTTGTCCTTCAGAAAATTACCTCTGAATATCTAATGTAACCACAATGACACTAATTTTTCCTTCAGCTTTCAACATATAAGACCTGTTTGTTACTTGGTTTTTAGGAGCATCAGCAACTAAGGCCATATTGCTCAGGGGATGTGGCGGTGGTCATTCCCTGACCTTTCCGCATCCTCCGTATTTGGTCACAGGCTCGAAGCCCGGTCTAATCAAGAAGCGTGTGCTACGCACTGCTGCTCCTGCCCACCTGGTTACGGAGGTGCCATATATAAGACCTAATTTTGTTTTACATCTGCTGCTTCCCAAATTTGTTATTTTTCAATAATCCTTTCTACCTCAATAATAGCGAGTATCTAAAATTTCCCCCATTTCAAACTCTTCCTCTCCTTTAGTGATGGCTACAGCTTCTTCATTTGGCAAATCAAAATAGTTACTCCATATGTCTAAAATATCCTTCTCTTCTGTTTTAACATTTCCCCTATCATTTACCTTTACTTGATGACAAAGTATGTTAACATTAATAACGTACTTTGTCATCAAGTAAAGTATGTTATTATTAATATTAGTCATATGGTGCTTCCTTGCACCATATTAGTCATATGGTGAAAGGAAGCCAAGTGGCTTTCCTACACAAAAAAAAAAGAAAAAATAATAATAATAAAACAAACCACCTATTTTACCCCCTCCTAACATAAGTACCTATAAAACTGACCTTTGAATCTCCCCAAGATGTCAGACTCAACCACCCATGGAGGTAACTTATTCTAGTAATCAACAACTCTCTGGCTAAAAGAAAACTTCCTGCAATCCAGTCTAAACCTCTTCCCTCATGATCTAAATTTATGGCCCCTAGTTCTAGAATCATTTATAAAGTGAAAATTTCACCTTTATTCGTTTTACTTTCTTCCCTCAGAACCTTGTATACCTCAATCAGGTGTCCTCTAAAGTGCCTGCCCGGTCAACAATACTCTGCAGCCCACATATTCCAAGTCTTTCCTTATGTGGATGTCCCTTACCCAATTGCACCAGGTGGTTTGCTGTTTTTGGTTAATGTCTTTCTTTAGGCCTTCGTTCTTGAACACAGTGTTCTAAGTGTGGCCTTACGATTGCCTTATACAGTGGGATTACAGCATCCCTATTATCTACACACAAATGTACAATAAACCATCAATAGGACACCATGGGCATACTGTAACTCCCAAATCCCATTCTTCCTCTACTGTTTTTGATTAAATCCCACCAAGTATAAGTTATTTTGGGGTTGCTAGTCCCAAGTGTAAGAACCTGCGTTTTGTTGTATTAAAACTTAGCTGTCACCTTTCTGACAATCCTGGAGCTAATTAAGTTGTCCTGCTTGGTGTTTATTATTAACTACTTTATATCCCTTTATCAATATTATTAAGAAATTCAAAAACAAGAGTGGTTCCAGTACTGATCCACAGGGACCCCTGCTTCTTATGCTGACCAAATCTGAAGACTAACCATTAATTACAACTCTGCCTCCTATACTGCAGCCACTCTGTGATCAATCTAAGGATTCTTCCATGCTCCAGATCAGAGATATATGGTACTAAGTCTGCTTTGCTGAAATACAAGCAAACATTGTCAAAATCATTTCCTACATCCAAAAGTAGCAAAGAAAAGTACAGTCAGTTCTGCTATAATGCACATTTTTATAACATGAATTTGCTCCAATGTGACTGATATGTTAGGGAACAATGCGAGTAAAACGCGATATTCGCATTGGCTCATGCACGATTTCATCTGCAAGTAACACCAGGTGAATGCAAAACCCCAGCACCTGCGCAGCAATACATACAAGTTTACGAAACTTAAAAAATATCAAATGTGTGAGACCAGTCTGCCTGAAGTCAGACAGACTGGTTAATAGTTACCCACTTCACCCTTAGAACTGCCTTTATGTATTGGCAATACATTGGCACCTCTCCAAACAAAGGAAATTTTCCCGAGTCCAGAGATGCCCTAATAATTAAACTTAATGGTTCAATGCACTCTCTAGCCACACCCCTCAACTTCCAGGATTTCATAATTGACCCAGCGAGTAGTACTAAAACAGAAAAAGTCCGATTAGGCCTACCTACTTTGGGAGTGGCAACAAAGATGGACCGATACAACAAAAGGAGAAATTACAAGAAAATTCCTCCCCGACCTCAGCAAAATATGCCCCAAGCAACCGGCCTGGTACTTTCCGGGGAAGCACCTGACTTGGCTCCTTACTGGTCATGGGCCCCTTTAAGGAGAAGCTGCTCGGGTTCGGCCTTGTTGAGGACCCCAACTGCACGTGTGGGGAGGTCGAGAACTGGAATCACTTGGTCTACGACTGTCCAGAATATGAAGATCTCAGAGGCATCCTGATTACAAAGATACACTACCTTCCTAAAGGACTGGAATCCCACTTCATTGACACAAGAGGAATACAGAGCACTTTCTCAATATGCGCAGGACCTCTTCGAGAAGAGAAAACTGCTAATTACCATAAATCGTGTCTGACGAAAGGCCATCACAAGTTAAACTGTACAAGACCATAAAATACTATACAGAGAAAACCCTGACAAGAAAGTGAAAAACACAAGGACGGGGCTTACCCCATGAGCGACTGGACTGAAATCGACTCGACATTGAAGAAAAGAGACTTAACGCAGCACAGCTGCCAAATGCCATTTGGCGACTTGAAGAGGGCGCCCTAGCCTCCTTCATCTTTAATATCCCTATCCCCGGTGGGGGGAGGAGACAGTCTTACTGTCTCCTCCCCTCCTTGCCATTCCCACTTTCCCTTCTGGTGGGGCATGGGCATGTCCCACTGTGACTTGGGGTTGCCTCCTCTCTCGACTCCATACTTCTGTCTTTTCTCCTCCCAGGCTTCAGTCTCCCCACACACATATGTAAGCAAATGCCCTACACGTTGGAACTGATTTAATCATCTCCAAATTACGTTTTTCGCCCATACATTCGGCCTTTCAAAAATTTCGCGTTATTCCTCATCGAATTTACCAAATATATATATATATATATATATATATATATATATTATTATTATTTTTTTTTTTTTTTTTTTAAGGTCCTAGCCGCCGAAATCTCAGGAAATTAAGCGGCAGGACCTGCCAGAGTAAATCTTAGTCTTCTGGTGTTTCCTGGTCTGCCTCCACGGGGCGAAAGTGGGGCAACGTTGGGCCTCAGTAGGGGTCCAGGAGCTAAATGACCAGATGAACAACGGTACATGACACTACACATATACAATATCCATACACTTTTAAATCTCTGGCATTTCCCAGCGAACTGGTTCTCCCACAATGAAAGCAATGCGGAGATGGGGGGAAACCCCTGGTGCCGTTTGACCCTAAACACACTTTACCCCTCAAAATAACTGGGTGTTAGACTCCAACTCCAGGCATCTTATTTGCCTTCAGGCTCAAAAGTTTCTCTAATATATAATCTGAAATGTAAGTATTGGTAATTGCATGGTTTTCAGCTTCATTTGCACAGTTTTTCCTCACTATGAAAGGCCTTACTTCTGAAACATGTCAATGCAAAACACCTGTTCAATTTCCACAATATTAGCTATGTTAGTTAAGACCTTCCCATGCTCATCACACAAGGGTCCAATCTGATTCATTCTTCTCTTCTTAGTATTCACATATACGAAAAACTCCTTTTCCCCATTCTATGCTTTCTTAGCCAGTGATTTCTCATAATCTGTCTTTGCCAACTTAATCCTCTCCGTGGTATAATTACAGATCAACTTGTAGCTGCTACCAGTTTCAGTACTTTTCGTCACTCTGTAACCGTCCCATGCCATCCTTTTTTTGCTCTATTAGACTGACCAGCTCACTATTCAACCATCTTGGCATCCTCTTTGTGCCATATTTTCTTAATAGTATATATGTTTTCAAGGCTTCTGTGACCACAGTTTTAAAGGTGTACTATAATTCTAATGTATTCACACTCTATGCTGTTTCTTAAGTTGATAGAGGTCTTCAGTAGCACTTTCAGCCATCATGAACAACCACAAGGCAGGTAGAATAGGCCCATACATGGGAATGTCTTACAGTGTGAGACTTTTCACATATCGACCGGAACTTTAGGTTGGCTACTCACACAATAACAGAAATGTTTTAGATGGATGACTTTTTCTACAGCAGCAATATGTTACAGAGGCAGGAAAGAAAGCAATATTACTGACTGATTATCAGAAGTGACTCAATCGTGCAGGAAGAATATCCAGGTAAAGGAACCACTAGGTGGCCATGTTCATACTACTGATGTGGGATATACTTAAAGATCCGGGGATATGCGATGGTCATTCCCTGACCTTTCTGCATCCTCTGTATTTGGTGGTCATGGGCTTGAACCCCGGTCTAATCAAGAAGAGTGTGCTACGCACTGCTGCTCCTGCCCACCTGGCTACAGAAGCACCATATCAAATGATCTTCCCCTTACACTTGACAGGATAGCTCCTGTCAAGTGTAAGGGGAAGGGATTTTGCTTTTTTAAAGGCAACTACAATGGACTTAAGACAGTTTTTAAATTCCTTTCAGTGAAATCAACTGATGATGTTACCAACTTCAAATACTAAATGAGAAGCATTCAGAGAAGTTATCATAAAAAAAAAAAAAAAAGGTAAACTGCAGCCATTATTAACCCACTGCAGGATGGAAGCTTCCTCAACAATTCATGTTGATGGGAAGTTATCGTGGAAGCTACTAAATTTTGTATACCAACTAAAACATATTATTCAAGTTTAAGATCTAAATGGATATCACATGATGTTGTTGTTGTTGTTATTTGGTTTTTAGGAGCATTAGCAACTAAGGCCATATTGCTCTGGAGATATGCAGTGGTCATCCCCTGACCTTTCCGCATCCTCTGTACTTGGTGGTCACGGGCTCGAACCCCGGTCTAATCAAGAAGCGTGTGCTATGCACTGCTGCTCCTGCCCACCTGGCTATGGAGGTGCCATATCATATGAACTGATGTGACTAGTGGCAGAGAAGAAAAATGCATGAGATGACTGTAAATTAGCAGAAGACATGGAATCCTACAACAAGTACAAACTAGTCTGAAATCAGATCACTAAGGGAGTTAGACAAGCTAATGCAGATTATAAGCCCTTGGCTAAGAATGCAAAAAAAAGTAGTAAAGAATTCTTTTCTTATGTTACCACTAATGTTTCTTATATTAAGATTGGCCTATTAGATATGAATGGCATAACTATTTATGATCATGTTCAGGTTGCTGACAAACTAAAGAAATATTTTTCATCCACATTCATGCGAGAAGTTTATAGGGATGGAAATACCAGAAGTATAACAAGTTATAAATAGTAGGCGAATGATTTTGTGATAACTGAGAAGTGGAAGAGAAATTGCTGAAGCTAAAAGTAAATAAGGCACTTGGGGCTGATGGAATATTGAAAGCAGCAGCAACAGAGGTAAGCAAAGGCCATAAATATGAGAGCATCCATGGAAAGGACCTGGGGGTAATTGTGCAGGCAGATATGAAGTTTTCTGAACAGTGCAGACGGTCTGCAAGAGTAGCTCATGGTGTCTTGTCAATGATATACAGGAATTTTTCTAGCAGGGATGAGGAGGTGATTATCCCCTTGTATAAGGCAATGGTCAGGCCACATCTTGAATACTGTATACAGGTCTAGAGGCCTCATTTTAGGAAGGATGTAGAGTTGCTGGAGCGAGTGCAGAGAAGGGCAACATGATTAGTGAATGGAACAAAGAGTTGCTCTTACAAAGAAAGGCTTAAGTTTTGCAAATTACAGTGTCTGCAGACTAGGCACCTGCGAGGTGATCTGATTGAGGTGTATAAAGCCTTGAATGGTTTGAGCATGCTCAATGCTGACGGAATTCTTCCTCTTGCTCAGAATAATCACCTGAGAGAGTAAATTAATTCAAATTGAGGACAGACAATTGTAGGATATAGATTGTGTGGAAGTTTTCCTTTAGCCAGCATGTGGTTGATTGCTGGAACAAACTTCTATCTGTCATTGTAGAAGTTGATAGCTTAAATAGATTCAAGGCAGAACTAGACAAACATTTGGAGCAAGTGGATGGGTGAAATTAGAATTTTTTTTTTTTTTTTTTGGCTGATGCTATATAAGCTTGCTTTCTTGAATCATGTGCCTCTAACTAATGCTCTCTTCTTCTTCTTCTTTTTTTTTTTTTTTTGGCTGGTGCAGCATAAGCCTTAGGCTTCCTTGCACCATATGGCCATTACTAATTCAGGGGAAGTTTCTACAGATTCATCATCATCATCATCATCAGCCATTTTCAATCCTAAATTCTACAGATTAGAGGTGTGCAAATGTAGATCTGTAATTTTGACTTCTGTTCCAGGGAAGATAGTGGAGTCAGTGCTTTAAGAAGTACTGTAGAATCATCTTAACAGAAATGGAATTATCTGAAATCACAACAGAGTTTGTAAAGGGAGAGGGATCCTTTCTGACCAATCTAATTAGCTACTATGATACAGTAGCAAAAGAGCTGGATGCAAATAACAAATTTGATATCATATATTTAGATTTCAGTAAGCTTTTTACACTGCCCCACACATAAAGGGATGGTTGAGTGGGTAAAGAGCAAGGGTGGTTACTGATTGGCCTTGCTGTTTTTGGATTTCTGCTATTAGTGGAGTTCTGCAGGGTTCAGTGCTGGGGCCAATATTGTTTCTATATTTATTAATGATACTGATGAGGGCATATAAAGCTTAGTGTTTTAAGTTTGGAGATGATACTAAGGTTGGTAGGTTGGTTAATAACAGGAATCAAGGTATACTACTGCAGCAAGATTTAAAAAAAATTAGGCAGATGGACTGAGAGGTGGCAATTGAGGTTCGTCATTGGTAAATGCAAGGCACTGCATATGGGTAGCAGTAATTCCAAAATAATATACCAATTAGGTGATACCACACTCAAAGTGGTGAGAATGAAAAAGACTGAGCATTAATTGTATAGTACAGTGTGAAGTTTTTGAGCAGGCAGACAGGTTGTTAAGACAGTTCATGGGTTTCTTTCAATGATATACAGGAACTTTGCTAGCAGGAAAGGCAATGATTAGGTCACATCTTGAGTACAGCATATGTCTGAAGCCTCAATTTAGGAAAGATGTAGATTTCTTCAATAGGTGCAGAGAACAGCACTCATGTTCACTCCCTGCTAATGGTTTCTGTACTGTCAGCTCTATGAAGCCATCCAGTCCACAAGAGATGATCAGGTCTAGAATATTCTTGCTCCTAGTATTTTCTCTAACATGCTAATACAAATAACAAGCAATCAGCCAATTTAAAAATTTTGTTTTCCATGGTAAGCCTCCCTCCCACTTGCTCCAATCATTTAGTGGCAAATGGAAATTACCCATAAGAAAAATCAGTTTTGTTTCTCCATACCATTTTCCTGTAGAAGCTCTCATCCTAATCTTCACAGTCTTCTGTCTGTAGATTACTCCCACTCTCGTTATACCTTTGCTTCTGCATCTGCAAGAGCATTTGTTGCACTCAAGCTGCTTTTGATAAAAGGCATGACCCCACCACCACCCCTTCATAAATACATTGTATATACCATAATGAAACTCATCATCCTCTATTTTGGGGTGGCATATTTCTATTAGTCCTATTATGTCAGTATTAGTTGTGTTGTCCTAACCAGGACTTCAAATTTGCTCATTTGATCAAAAAGATTCCTAACATCAGTATAAATACAGTTAAGACTAAGTGTTCTTATATAGTTAACTACTCTGACAAACCTGTTAAGTTATCTAAGATTGTTTCCTTGCATTAGCTTCTTGCTGAATTGAAATGTCACTACTCCCAGAACATCTTGTCAAGCATAAGCATTACTTTGACCCATATCATCAGATGCAAAACTAAATTACCTTTGTGCCCCCCCCCCCAACTAGTAGTTTCCCTGAATTCTTTAAGGTATCTACAATGAAAATAGCATAAACTCATCACCGTCACTCAATTGTATCCTGCCTCTACAAAACAGATTCCTCATACCTACAAATGTGGGTCATGGTGATAACCCCCCCCCCAAATAAGCCTTTCAAAATCCCTCAGGCATTGAGTTAATTCACAAGGTTTTCAGCATACAGTTCTTCCTATCATGCCTGGGCAGAACTGCAGATACACACACACATTCTTACCTAAATGGTCCTATACTTTTCCAACAAATCATCAGAAATCTAACAATCTGTTGCACCCAGCAGACATACTTTAGTTTTAGCCCACCTATCCTTATTACAGAAAATGTTATTCACTTCCCTTATAATGGAATCTCCCAACAGGACTAAATTCTATTGAACCAGAGCAGTATGCCCTTGATTATTCTGTTCTAGAGCCCAAATCGTAGATGCATTACTTGGCAGGTTAATAAAATCTTGAGTCCCTGACAAGATTGCAAGGCCCTCAAATTCTTCTAGTTATGCACCAAGTTTCAACTTGAGATCAATACACTGCTTACATCAGGCACAAAGAAAAGGATCATCAACTGTGTGGCGATTATCAACCAGATCAAATTTTGAATATATGCCACAGACTGTGCAAACAATTAGCTTATGACCCATATGGGAATTGCCAATGGCTATTTCTGGTTGAGTCACATTATCCATGGATGAAGTAATCAAAGTGGATCTTGTCACAACCATTATTAAGATAAGAATTAAATTAGGAAATATTATAAAATAAACTTTACGCCTTAAATCAGCTAAAATTTAATCAGAATTAAAATATTGCAGTAATTAAACAGATACCAAAACTTTATCTACTCAACTTAAAAATTTAAGCTTACAAGATACTGAAAAGATAAGAATTAAATTTTCAAAATATTATAGGAAATAATGTCACAAAACTACTGAAATTGAATTTATAAAATTCAATTCAATAAAATTCAGAAAAGAAAGAGAATTAAAAGATAGTTAAACAAAAATTTGCCTGATAATCTTTTAATACTGTCTTCAGTTTTCCTGAAGGTTCTTCAGAGTTGTTGTCTCTAATTGCCAGCTCTCAGATGAATGAGCTGATTGGCAATGGATATTATTATTCTATGAAGAACAACATCCATTGCCATCCAACCACAAATCAAAGGTTTACAGCATTTCCTCATGGAGCATGTTTCTTTGAAATATATCTTCAGACAACTGATTTTAAATTAGTATTTTCATGATAACATAAAATTAAAAATCCAAAAAGTTATATTCTTGATTATTTTATCAACAAACACAAATTTAATTTTAATGTAGTAGGGACCTCCCAATTATATTATAATACTACTTATGCTGTTATTCTTCAAAATCTCTGAAATTATAATTAATTTTATTATAAACATAATAATACATTGTGAATAAAAGTTCTGACTGATTTTCACATTGTAAGGTAAGATCTATTTAAACAATTCTAAGTGTTAGCATTAACAATATTAGCATTAGCATATGATGCAAGAATACATAAATAATACACCACCTATAAATACATAAATAAAAAAGCTTATGCAGCATCAGCCAAAAAAAAAAAAAAAAACCCCTTCCATTTCACTCATTTACTCACTCCAAATGTTTGTCCAGCTCGGCCTTAAATTTATTTAAGCTATCAACTTCTACAACAAGAGATGGAAGTCTGTTCCACCAATCAACTACCCTCTGGCTAAAGGCAAATTTCTACACATCTATTCTACAACTGTCTTAGCATTAGCATTATTAGCATTAGTAGAGGCATATGATGCAAGAAAGCAAGCTTATTCAGCATCAGCCAAAAAAAAAAAAAAAAACACGCCACTCCCATTTCACCCCTCCGTTCGCTCGAAATACCTGTCCACTTGAGCCTTAAATTTGTTTAGGCTATCAACTTCAACAACAAGTGATGGAAGTCGGTTCCACCAACCAACCACCCGCTGGCCAAAGGCAAATTTCCGCACATCTATCCAACATCCGTCCTTCCTCAATTTGAATTTATGCCCTCTGAGCTGATTACTCTGAGCAAGATGAAGAATCCCATTGGCATTGAGCATGCTCAAACCATTCAAAGCCTTATACACCTCTATCAGATCACCTCGCTGGTGCCTAGTCTCCAGACTCTGTAATTTGCAAAACTTAAGCCTTTCTTCGTAAGAGCAACCCTTTGTTCCATTCACTAATCTTGTTGACCTTCTCTGTACCCGTTCCAGCAGCTCTACATCCTTCTTGAAATGAGGCCTCCAGACCTGTATACAGTACTCAAGATGTGGCCTAACCATTGCCTTATACAAGGGAATAATCACCTCCTTATCCCTGCTAGAAAAATTCCTGTATATCATTGACAAGACACCATGAGCTACTCTTGCAGCTCGTCTGCACTGCTCAGAGAACTTCATATCTGCCTGCACAATTACCCCCAGGTCCTTTTCATTCTCCACCACTGTCAGTGTAGTACCGCAGAGTTGATACGTTGCTCTGGGGTTACTGTTTCCCATATGTAGTACTTTACATTTGTCAATGTTAAACTTCATTTGCCACCTCTCAGCCCATCTGTTCAACCTTTCCAGATCCTGTTGCAGCAGCATAGCGTCAGTGGTGTCCTTAACAACCCTGCCAACCTTTGTATCATCTGCAAATTTGGACATTAAACTTGATATCCCATCATCAATATCATTCATAAACACCGAAAACAACAACGGACCCAACACTGAACCCTGAGGAACTCCACTAATAACATTAGTCCACGATGAGCAGTGTCCATTGATTACCACTCTCTGTCTTCTGCCACTCAACCATCCCCTTATCCATAGCAGCAATTTGCCTCCAATGCCACACTGCTCCAATTTGTGCAGCAGTCTTCCATGTGCAACAGTATCAAAAGCCTTTCTAAGATCCAAATATATAATATCAAAGTTATTCCCTGCATCCAGTTCTTTTGTGACTACATCATAGTATCCAATCAAATTGGTCAGGCAAGACCTGCCCTTAACAAAACCATGCTGCGTCTGAGCTATAACTGAATTCTTGTCTAGATGATCCTGCAGTGCTTCTTTAACCAGTGCCTCCATTAATTTACCTGGAACAGAAGTTAAACTAACAGGTCTATAATTACTTGTGTCAGCCTTTGATCCTCCTTTGTGAATTGGGGTTACATTTGCACATCTCTGGTCTATGGGTACCTCCCCTGAGTCCAAAGAAGCACTCATAATTATGGCTAGGGGTTTGCTTACCTCCTTTGCTGCCTCCTTTAATATAACTGGATAGATCCCATCCACCCCAGGTGCCTTTTTTATGTTTATCCTCAACAATCTCTCCTCCACTTTCCTCTCAGTTATTACAAAATCATCCAGCTCACTGCCAATGTTTACTTTACCTACATCATTCTCCTTCCTGAATAACTCCTCATGCGTGAATGTTGATGCAAAATACTCGTTTAGATTGTTAGCCACCTGAGCAGGATCCTCAACTGTTGAACCATCAATATCCAGTGGACCAATCTGATTCATCCCTTTCCTTCTTGAGTTTAAATAGGTAAAGAACTCTTTTCTGTTTTTCTTTGCATCCTTTGCCAAGGATTTTTCGTAGTCTGCCTTTGCCTGCCTAATCTCCTTTGTGACTTGGTTACAGACCAACTTATATCTATCATAGGCTTCCATGTCACCCATTAATTTGTATGTATCCCATGCATTTTTCTTCTCTGCCACATGTCTCATTAGTTCATCTGACAACCATTCAGGCCTAAACCTTGAACAATATTTCTTAGTTGGTATGTAAAGCCTGGTAGCCTCCAAGATTAGTTCCTTGAATGCTTCCCATTTTGAGTTTGCTGTTGGTAACATCATCAGTTGGTCCCACTGTATAGAATTTAAATACTGTCTCAGACCATCATAGTCGCCTTTACGAAAACGAAAACCCTTATTCCAACCACCTAGTGGTTCATTTATCTGCAGATTCTTAATGCATGAAGAATCACTACTGATAATCAGATCAAGAGTATTGCTCCCTCTTGTTGCCTCACGAACATGCTGATGTAGAAAACAATCATCCAATAAATCCACAAAAGCCTTGCTAGTGTGCGAGTGACTAACCCACAAATTCCAGTCAATATCTGGGAAATTAAAATCCCCCATTATAAGACTCTCTGATTTACTGGCCCACTGTATTTCCCTGTACAATATCTTATTATACTCATCAGAGTCATTAGGCCTATAGCACACTCCTACTCTCAATTTTGATTTCCCTATGCTTATGTCACACCAAACTGACTCGACACTGCCCTGTCCATTGATGTCGACTGGCTTCACTTCCTTGGACTTTATGTGTTTCTTAACTAATAGCATAACCCCTCCTCCCCTCCTGTCCTGTCTATCCTTCCTATACACATTGTATTCCCCAAATTCTAGTTCAGCATTCCTTATATCTGTGTGACACCACGTCTCTGATATCCCAACAATATCTGCCTTTGATGTTTTGAGCAATACCTCAAATTCATCAAATTTATTTACCAAACTCCTAGCATTGGTGTACACGCAGGTATACATGCACCTGTTTCTATTCTTGGCTACCCTAACACAACCCATGTGTTTACTTGTACCGCAATGACTCACAGCAGTCTCTGAAATATCCTGCATCTTGTTTTTCAGGCTTCTGCTCATTTCAATAGAAGGAGTGCAAGAATCACTTCCACCTCTGCCAGTGGCTACTGTTAATCTATTTGTCCTTGTATCCCCCCCGACTAGCAGTTTTCCGACCCACCTAACTCTTCCTCGACAGCATCAGCAAAAATTCTTGCACCCTTTCTATTTAAGTGTATCCCATCCCTGTAGAAGCAATCTCTCCTGTTAACAAGTACAGTCCAGGCTGAAAAAAATTTTACCCCTTGAGCCTTGCACAATCCCTCCAGGGCCGAATTGATCGACAAGGCTCTCAAATTCCGCCGGTCTTCTACTCTTAATATCATTAGTGCCAACGTGTACAACTATATCACCTTTTGTGCCCTTAAAAGATGATATCCGGCTCTACAACGTCATCAACCTTTGCCCCTGGCAGACATACCCTGGTCCTATTCCACATATCCTTTTTCTAGTCTTTCCTCAGTTTGAATCTATGCTTCCCTCAAGTTCTTAATCTGAGCAAGAGGAAGAAATGCCATCAGCACTAAGCTTGCTCAACCCATTCAAGGCCTTATACATGATGCAGGGAAGCAAGGTTCATACAGCACTGGAAAAAAAAAAAAAACTTCATTTCTTCACATTCCTTCAAATAATTTGTTCACACCCTTCTTAAATCTAGCTAAACTATCCACCTGCACAATGCTATACAGTAATTTATTCCAACCACTAATTACTTTTTTTTCTAAAAATTGATTACTCTATTCTGTAAACATTCTGCATTATTTAGTATGACTGATTACATTTGTATTTCTTTGTTATTTATGGTCAGAATGTTCTTCAGTGACTTGACCATCATCTCAAAATCAAATGGAATGAATGCCATGATCCAACTGAATGGCCTTAATGTTTCCCAAAATTTGATGCTTCCAGATTTTTTCTTGTGGAGTGTACTGAAGCGGTAGTGTATGATATGAAACCCAAAATCCATAATTGATGCCGCCAACTCTGACCAATCATAACTTTATAAAAATAAATGAAATAAAATACAAATAAAATAAATAAGTAAAATCGACTGTAAAGTATAGATTAAAATCGTTAAACCTGTACTACTATAAAACTGAATAAAATTACAAATAAAATAAAATAAATAAGTAAAATCGACCGTAAAGTATAGATTAAAATTGTTAAACCTGTATACTATAAAACTGAAGCTTTCAGCAGCATCTGCTGCCTTCCTCAACATAAGTAGTGCTGCATCAACAATTCATTTATAAAGCACAAGCCTTCCCAGCAGACCCAGGATGTACTATGGTACCTGCACATACTCCGTTTCCCATATGTTAGCACCAGAAGTGGCACGGGGGCCATACGACTTTAAAACATTCATCCCTATCCATGATAATGGTCTCAAACATTACACTAATCATACAACCCTTATCCCTATTCAAGCTATGATCACCCAAGGAACAAATCCTTAGGCTCTCCAGTAACTTCCAGTTCCAGAAACCCTCTACCTTATCTGTAATTATAGCTCCTTCGGCTGTTATACCATGTCTGGTTTCCCAGGCATGTTCCACCATGGTCGACCCCGAGACATTAGCCAACCTAAGTGCCCTACTATGCTCCCCCAGTCTATCGCATAATCTGCGCTTAGCCTCACCTACGTAACGTCACCCACAATCCGGGCACTGAATTTTATAGACAACCCCACTTTTGTCAACTCCCACAACAGCGTCTTTAACCGCCGCCATCACCGTGCACAGCTTCTGACTTGGAAGCTGCACACAACGTAATTGGTACGAGCGTAAAATGCATGCTATTTGCTGTAACAAGCCCGGATAGTAGGGAATGTACGCGATGGAGCCAGGTGCCCCCTCCTCCCTCCGAGTACTATGTCCACAACAACCTTCAATCATGTTCCGTGGGAATCCACATCTCATAAGGGGGCGCCTCCATAGCCTGGTGGGCAGGAGCAACAGTGTGTAGCACACGCTTCTTCATTAGACCGGGGTTCGAGCCCGTGACCATTAAATATGGAGGATGACCACGGCATATCCCCGGAGCAATATGGCCTTAGTTGCTAATTCTTCTAAAAAAAAAAAAAAAAAAAACCAAATAACAACCAATCTCAAAAGGTCGGCCGTGACCCATTTGATTTCTTCCTACCTATCCTCCAAGGAAGAGAAGTGCGACCAAGCCCTGCTCATTAAAGCCCTAACCACACTCTTCTTATGACCTCCAGTCTGGGCAGAACCAAAATGAGTATACTGGGCCCAACACATCTCCTTCCTAAGCGCTCTTGTTTTTAATTGTCGGCCCATCCTGTAAACTCAAATATCCAAAAATGGAAGAGCCCCTCCCCGCTCGACCTTGGAGGTAAACTTTATAAAGGGGGAGCCATTATTAAGCCAATTAAGAATCTCTGGCCCATGTCTCCTACGTAGTATAGCAAATGTATCGTCCACATACATTTGCTATCTTCCACGGCCGCAGGGGTAGTGGACCAGAGGAACTCAACATCCTATCCTCAAATTCTTCCATTGCTAAATTAGCAATGACTGTGCTAATAGGTGAACCCATAGCCACGCCCCAGATCCACTGATGCATCACACCTGCAAATACCATAGTGGTGCCAGACAAACACAAGCTAACACCTTCACATATGTCCTGTGCATTCAAATTCGTCCTATCTCTCAAAGTATTATCGCCCTCCAAGACCGTTCGAACATTCAAAGCATGATCCACTGGAATGCACATGAATAACGACACCACGTCAAATGATATCAAAATTCCTTCTTATTCAATGTTCTGTTCCTGGGCAAACCGTATAATTCCTGATTATTCCTCACTGTCCAGCCAATTCGGCCCAAAACAGGAGAAACCAAACATGCTAAGGATCTGGAAAGGGCATGCGTCAGGCTGCCTACAACAAATGATACAAATGGCCTCAGAACGTGTCAATCTTGGATCCTGAAATGGCAGTTTTGTCCTAAAACCGTGCAGTATCAGACCAGCAGCTTTATAGCAATGCGCAAATCTCAGGTTCCAAGATCGACATGTGCTGTGGTGATATATCAAAAGAAGGTGGTAAACATATGGATTGGCAAGCTAAACAGGGATATGATAAACACGAGGAGGTGTATAGAGGTATTTAGGACATACCTCAATAACAATTTAGAGTTGGTGCATTGAGTATGGATACATAAGATGGTGGTGGTTAAAGCAACGTGGGTTGCTGATACGTACAGACAGAGGCAGGTTAATAAGTTTAATAGACTCAGGGAAGAGGCGGGGGAAGGTAGATTGATGAATCAAGGTGACTTTATTCATAATCTTAGTCGCAAGATATTGATGGGGGTACAGAAGGAGGTTTTAAGTCTTGGTTCCTGACAGGATTCCCCTTGCAGAGGTAGCTATGGGGGTGGAGAGGGCTATATAGATCTGCCTGAAACCACTGCCAATGAGATCCGGATGAAAACGGTGTGTGTTCTAGGCCGGGCATGTAGGATATCGCCTAATTTAACATCGGCACAGAGGAGGGTGTTGCGAGAGCTACAGCGGGATGAGAGTATCACGGTGTTGCCAGTGGACAAAGGTAGATCGATGGTGGTGTTAGACATGGAATACTGTCGGGGAAGGTCCCTGATTTATTGAATGATATGTCCACTTATAAAGTGGTGAGTAGGAATCCTTTGGTGGGAGTGGAACAACAGACCAATAAAGTGGTACAAGGCAGGCAAGATATCGGAGGAAGTTTTTGGAGGTTGCATGCGTCGGGTAACAAATTACCCAGATTCTATGGTTTACCTAAAGTGCATAAGGTAAGTGTACCATTGAGGCCGACTGTATCGTTTGTGGGCAGCCCAATGCATGCCCTTTCCAGATTCTTGGCAGGTTTGATTTCTCCTGTTTTGGGCCGGACTGGCTGGACAGTGAGGAATAGTCAGGAATTTATATGGTTTGACCAGGACCAGAACATTGAAGAAGAAGGAATTTTGATATCATTTGACATGGTGTTGTTATTCATGTGCATTCCAGTGGATCATGCTTTGAACTGTGTTCGAACAGTCTTGGAGGGAGATAATACTTTGAGAGAGAGGATGAATTTGAGTGCACAGGACATATGTGAAGGTGTTAGCTTGTGTTTGTCCGGCACCACTATGGTATTTGCAGGTGTGATATAATAGCAGAACTGGGGTGTGGCTATGGGTTCACCTATTAACGCAGTCATTGCTAATTTAGCAATGGAAGAATTTGAGGATAGGATGTTGAGTTCCTCTGGTCCACTACCCCTGCGGGCATGTAAGAGGTATGTGGACGATACGTTCGCTATACTACATAGGGGATGTGGGCCAGAAGTTCTCAATTGGCTTAATAGTGGCTCCCCCTTTAAAAAGTTTACCTCCGAGGTTGAGCGGGGAGGGTGCTCTGCCATTTTTGGATGTTTGGGTTTACAGGGTTGGCCGACAATTAAAAACAAGAGTGTTTAGGAAGGAGATGTGTCGGGCCCCAGTATACTCATTTTGATTATGCCCAGACTGGAGGTCATAAGAAGAGTGTGGTTAGGGCTTTAATGAGCAGGGCTTGGTCACACTGCTCTTTCTCAGAGGATAGGGAGGAAGAAATCAAGCAGGTCACGGCTGACCTTATGAGATGTGGATACCCCCGGAACCTGATTGAAAGTTGTTGTGGACATGGTACTCGGAGGGAGGAGGGGCACCTGGCTCCACCACGTACATTTCCTACTATCCGGGCTTGTTGCAGCCAATAGCTCGCATTTTACGCTCATACCAATTACGTTATGTGCAGCTTCCGGGTCAGAAGCTACACACAGTGATGGCAGCGATTAAAGACCCTGTTGTGGGAGTTGACAACAGTGGGGTTGTCTATAAAATTCAGTGCTTGCATTGTGGGGGGGGATGTTACATAGGTGAGACTAAGCGCAGATTACGCGATAGACTAGGGGAGCATAGTAGGGTGCTTACGTTGGCTAATGTCTCGGGGTCGGTCGTGGCGGAACATGCCTGGGAAACCAGACAGGGTATAACAGCCGAAGGAGCTGTAATTACAGATAAGGCAGAGGGTTTCTGGAACCGGATGTGGCTGGAGAACCTACGGATTTGTTCCTTGGGTGATCTTAGCCTGAATAGGGATGAACATTTTAAGGTTGTACAGCTCCGTGCCACTTCCGGTGCTAACATATGGGAAACAGAGTATGTGCAGGTACCATAGTACATCCTGGGTCTGCTGGGAAGGCTTAGTGCTTTATAATGAATTGTTGATGCAGCACTACTTATGTTGAGGAAGGCAGCAGATGCTGCCGAAAGCTTCAGTTTTATAGTAGTACGGGTTTGATAATTTTAATCTATACTTTACAGTTTAAAATAAAATAAATAAGTAAAATAAATTTTACTTATTTATTTTATTTTATTTATAATTTTATTCAGTTTTATAGTAGTACAAGTTTAACGATTTTAATCTATACTTTACAGTCGATTTTACTTATTTATTTTATTTGTATTTTATTTCATTTATTTTTATGAAGTTATAATTGGTCAGAGTTGGTGGCATCAATTATGTATAGATTTCCTGATCACAGATGCCTTTTTAATGAAACCCAAAACTCTGCAAGAACTGAAAGAAATTGAGATCAATTTGCTACAATTGATATCAAAATGTGTCAAAAGGTTTGTTAAAGTGTATGTGCAAACTTAAAGTCCTTCCAATTTAAAAGGATACAGTTTGAACACTATGATTAATTAATAGTATATTTATAATAATAGTCTGTTAAGATAATATTAAGTTAAAATGTTATGTAATTATGACAACCTAATGTATATTTACTTTATCATGCTGGTTAAATGTCACTGTTTTTTCATGTTTTCTAAATTAAAATTCACATAAAATTGAGCAGACCTTTTTTATTCACCCTCTATAAATACATAAATGAAACATAATATACTGTTTTATTATAAACGTAAATCTTTATTTTAATAGCACAAGATCTGCTTTAGAGATACTTAATCTTAGATTGAGTTAGTTAATTACATGACACTTAAACCATAAGTTCCCATTTTAGATTGTGCAGATTTTATTGATAAACAATAGTGATGGAAAATTTTCAATCAGTGACTACTGCAATACTTATACAAAACATACAGTTATTAATCAATACAACTCATATCAGAAGTCTACAAGCTACATAACATAAAAAAAGGCACTTATAATCTGCATTCAAAATATGCAGCAACACTTCACAGCAGCATCCCACCCCGCATAATGTCACTTTCTGCTTAGCGATTCCTTCAGCTACAATGGTATCACCCTTTTTCTGTATATGAGAAATTCCTTACTTTTCTCTTGTGTAAGTTAACTAAATATGGTAAAATACAGAAGAAATATGTGTTCTGACTTTTGCATTTTGGTAAAATTATTAAAAAAAAATTCGCATAAAATATATCTCTTTTATTGTTTTTGCAGTTGACAGGGTTCTACCCAGTAAATGCAATACAGCCATAATGCAAACAGCACAAGAAATTTCAATTACTACAAATTGGATTTCTTTAAATAAAGGGCCAAAACAACAGCATTAGCTATTTCTTAACTTTACATATTGCATAGCAGCTTGCATCAAACAATTTCACTTCCAATGTTTTGTCAGAGATCTGTCACTATTTCTAATGACAATCACCTACTATTCAGCTAATCTCAAATGAGATTTACCTGTTGGTAATCCTATTTCTTTAAAAATAGTATTCCACAAGGAAACTTATGATAATGATAAAGTTTGTTCTGTTGAGAGCATTAAGGCCATTTACTAAGTAATTCAAATTATATCAGTCAAAAAAAAATACACAAAGAAGATAAGAAAATACTATTTTTCATAATTTTTAAAAAGTAAATTTAAAATTAAAAGTAATTTTAATTTTTAAAAAGTAAATTTAAATTTAAAAGTAAAAGTAAATTTTCAAACTTACATAAAGAATGCAAGTACTTTCTTGTGACTATTTCTTTATTTTGTTTACTCTTATTTTAAAACAGCTTTCAGTCAATAATATGTCATGTTTAATCCTACTGGTTTAAAAAAAAAAAAAAAAAATTGCTCATCATTTCCTTTAATCTTTAATTTGCATTACTCAATTATTTGACTCAAGTAATTCTGACCAAATTGCCACATGATATTTACAATAGAACGTATATTCAACCCTACAAAAATTATACAGAAATTTTTTTTAATAAACTATACTCTGATATGATGGCATATCACTCAAGCATTTTCACTCAATCAGCTCCATCAATAGTATAATATAGGCACAGTCAACTGCAATAAATGGCATTTGTTAGTTTTGAGAAATATTCCATTGTCAAGTTAGCACATCTTCTATCAAATACAAATTAGAAATAAAAATGATGTAACAGTTTCAAGATTTTTGTTTTTGTGAGCATAGCAAAAACTGAGGGGAAAATGGACAACTCACTGACATCATAGCAACAACAGTACAAAGAATGTGTCAGTAGGAAACTCCTTTGGTAAACTTGGAATCCTGGATCCTTACTTTAATACAGAGTTTGACATAGCCGAGTGGTCAGGAGTGAGAGTGCAGTAGCATGCGCTCTTTGAGTGGACCGGGGTTCAAGCCTGTGACTGCTAAATACAATTAAAGTTTGTATTGATGATTTATCGTAAACTCCACTGACCTGGTGGTTGTGCTGGAGTATAAATAAGAAAAATTTTTTTTTTCTTATTGTTATATTTGATATATCTTTTGCCTAAAGTTGGGGAAAGACAGTTGTAGAATAAATGTGTGGAAATTTGCCTTTAGCCAGCATGTGGTTTAATACTGGAACAAACTCCCATCTCTCATTGTGGAAGTTGATAGCTTAAATAAATTCAAGGAAGAACTGGACAAATGTTTGGAGCAAATGGTTGGGTGAAATGGGAAGTTTTTTTTTTTTTTTGGCTGATGCTGTATAAGCTTGCTTTCTTGCATCATATGCCTCTACTAATACTAATTTAAATGCTAATATTTGTTTGATTGATATTAGTTATGTTAAATTTGTTATTAATGTAAAAAAATTATCAAATTAATGTAAACACAAGATGATTGTACACAGACAAAATACATAAAAAAATGTCACACCTAGTACCATCTGAAATGGCACACTCTGATCACAGAATATGATGCATCAAGAAATTTCTAAACAATGAAGGTACTGAAAAAAAAAGTGCATTCAGAATTTTTAATTTCTTGTAAAATAATTTTAAATCAAATCATCATGTTTTCTATGAGCTATATACAAAAAGGGGTCAAAATTATTTTAAAGAATCAACTTCTGCCTAAAGCACTGTTTTGAATATTTAGATTCAGTACTGTATGTTAGGCATAGTGTTGAAATCCTTCAACCTGGCATTTATAGAATTACAAAACTTTTATATGGTTGATAGGGTGAGGTTAATACATTCAAAACCATTTTTCATAATTTTAATTTGGGAGCTGCAATTTTTGTAAATATTTTATGTAAATATTGGTCTATTGATTATGAAGAAACTATAATAAAAAAAAAATAAAATAATAAAATTTTTAGGTCATTTACTAGTAAAATTTATAAGCACTATTGTTTTAGCAAGAAATTTCATTGCTTCTATTCAAAAATCTATACAAAGTAAAAACACAAGGCAGAATTTGTTAACAATGTAAATAAATTACCAAAAATTATTCTGTCCACACTTTTTGCACAAATATTTTGACTTTTTGAATGAACAACAATGCATTTATCAAATCTTTTGGCTTACTTAATGTCTCCCATTTTCTATCAAACTGACATTAATAGTCTATAATTTTCTCTTCTTTGACAAGTCTCGTTTGGTCAATTATAGGTGCAAGTGATGTAGGTACATTGTTCATTGTTGTCCTATTGAATCCCGATGGCAAGAAGACTTTTGTGAAAGCTTCATAATGCCTGCAAGTGTTCAAGGAAATTGCATCTGGACTCGTCAACATTCTGTAGGTACAGGATGCATGATGTACATCCTGAAATTACCGCTGCTGAAACATCAGCCTGCAAGAATCTCTCATTCATTGATTCTCACTTTCCTATTGTACCAGATGCCATTGCATTACTTGTGAAAAAGGAGGCATTGCAGTTTGGAACATATTTTGTAACAACTGTATAAAATTATTTTGCTTAAGCTTTATGTTTTAATTGAATTTATGCATGTTAATTATAGTATTTGTAATTACAGAAATTGCTTTTGTGGCTATACCTCCACACACATGATTACATTTACTTTTATGTTTATAAGGCTCTTCTTGTCTCAGCTGTGCAAGATGCAAATATTGTCTTAATGCACTTTAATTGTTAAACTGTTTTTGTAAATAAATGGATATTGTTATTTAAGTGTTATGTATAAACAACAGTTGTTTTACATGCAAATACGACAAAAATATCAAATTTATCCTGCTGCAAGGAGAGAAATATTTCTTAAAAATGGAATAGAAAATGTGTTTGAAAGGTAAAATATACAAAATATGAATTATTTCTTCTTATAATATGATATGAAATTATTCAGTGATAAGTAGTTTTAAAGTTTCATAAAGTTTATCAGCAAAATACTTAACCCTTTGACAGGCACGCTGGTGGTGAATATCCACTAAAGTGACTTAAATTTTAAAATGAAAATATCTATTAAAGTGATGTCAACGTGAATTTTAGTATACTTTCATTCCTGGTTTAACCTTCAATCAGTATATTACTAATTCTTTATTCATTTTACTTATAGAAGTTTAGTCATAAAAAATAAAAAAAAGTAGAGTTTTCATTAGGCTTTGTGTAGAGTTTTCATTATTCTTGCATATTATTATCAAGTTCTCCAAAGCAATAATTTAAAATTAGCAGCATCTGTAGCATTCAATAAAAGACAAGAGCTAGCATAACCTTTGATCTGAAACAAGCAAACAAACCCTTATCAGCATTAGAGGTGTTTATGTCTCAGTTACTGAGGCATATCAGTTTTTGATTTTATTTTCTTTGAAGTTTTGCTCGCTGGCAGGGAAGGTGATAAGTTTTAAAATGTGTGCTTTCTGTAATGTGTTTTAAATGCCCAAATGAGGGCATTAAAAACATGTTATGAAAAGCACATACCAAGCCTGTTGAGGAGGGGAATTAATTAAAAAATAAATTAAACATATATGTTTTCAATATAAAAAAATAGATTTTACATAGTTGTGTTCATAATATATTGAAAATATAGGTGGCACCCCAATCTTTAGTCCAAGCATAACAATGGTAGAAAAAGTCCACCATTATGTCTACTAATGTTATACTTTTAACATGCCTGGTAAATGGTTAAGTTTAGAGCCAACACAGGTAGACCAGGGATCAATGCGACATTAATTTTTCAGGAGAAAGAGTCCTCTAGAATCTAATATTAATTATATATTCCCATATATAATTATATATTCCATATATAATTAATGCTACACTGACTTCTGGTATGACTTTGTTAATCCTGGACTCAACTAAATTAATTTCTACTTATAATTTACAATGCCTATTATGAGAAGTTCTGTTAGCAGGTTGCACAATTTCAGAAATGAGAAGGATCTTTTCAGCCATTTAATGAAGATGCACTAGCAAGGGTTGCTTCAAAACTTAGAGTGGCAGGAGAACTTTTGAGGTGAAAGAAAGCTTCCCTTTTATGGGAAAATTCAGTAACCTTAATAGTCATTTTACTGATTTTGCTGTTCTCAGTACATAACATCTTTTGATGTTAGCTAGGTTTATTTGATGCTTCAGCATAATTAAACTTAAACTTAGTACCCTGAATTACTGCAATAAATATCATTAATATTTATTTACAGTTTTTAGGTGAAATTTGTTAATTATCCATATTTTTGAATCAATACTGCAATTAAAGAATAACAAAGAAATTACCTTTCAGGTACAGGGGGAATTGTATGTATAGGAATATTAGGTGAATCTTCATCACTCTTTCCACCATTTTTTATAATTCTCTCTCTAAGAAACTGTCCATATAAGATGTCTTCCTCTGAGGTGGACATTAAAGTATCTGCACTATCACAGGTTCCACTGTTTCCCTGTAATAATTCTTGTCCAAATGGCTGGAATGTATGGGCTGTCAAAGCTGGACGAGTATGACCTGCACGCTCATATGCTGCAAATAAAGAAGTATATATTTTAAAACTGTCAAATTAATAAAACAAAAAAACCACAATAATTAAATTATACACACTGCAGTCACAGCTGCAGAAGAATAAACTGAAGGTTACCGCCAGATGCAGTATATATTAGGAGAAAGGAGTAATTGGGTTATTTTGATTTTTTTTTTTTAATTTTAAACAAAATAATCATATAAATGTATAACAAAATAATATAAAGAATCAATTCTGATCTCATTTCATCCTTGGTCTATAATATAAATATATCTGCATTCATCCTCTTTTTCTCTATTTCATTAATCCCTTTACTTTTTAAATACACTGTGTATGGCATGACCTTGAGTTCATTTGTGTGGCAGAAGGACTGTACAAAGAATTTTTTCAAAATAATAAATATCTCTAAATGTGTATGCTTCTATAAGTTGGAAAGGTCAAGTGAAAATAGACAGATAGTTTTTGCATAGAAAAACTATTACATTTATTCAAAAATATTCTACAGACAACTGTCAACTTTGTGCCTTAATTAATACAACTAGATGGGATGGACAGATGAGTTGGGTAGTGTTGTGAATTTCTTTCTTTTTTTTTGGATTTTTTTATTTTGGATGATACCGTTAAGCTTGCTTCCTTGCATCATCTGGAGACTAGGCACCTATGAGGTGAATTGAATGAGGTATAAGGCCTTGAATGGATTGAACTGGATCAATTCTGATGGGATTCTTCCTCTTGCTCAGATTACGAACCAGGGGGAGGGACAAAATTCAAATTGAGGAAACACAATTGTAGAATAGATGTGTGGAAATTTGCCATTAGCCAGTGGGTAGTTGAATGCTGGAACAAACTTCCAACTGTCATTGTGGAAGTTGATAGTTTAAATAAATTCAAGGAGGAACTGGACAAACTTTTAGTAGAGGGAATGGATGTGTGAAATGTTTTTTTTTTTGGCTGTTGCTACACAAGCTCATATGCTTGCTTTCTTGCATCACATGCCTCTTCTGCTACTACTACTACTACTGCTACTACTAATAATAATAATAAATGGCACGATGGCCCAGTGGTTATGACACTGGACTATGTCTGATGGACCCAGGTTCAAGTCCCGCCTTGGCAGAAGTGAATGCAGCTCCAACACACTGGGAGATTGGTATAATAATAGTAATAAATTATAATAATAATAAAATGAAAAATAAATAATCATAAAATAAACATCTCAAAAGTTGCTCCAGCGGATGTACCTTCCCCAAGGTTGGAGTGATGGCTAAGGTAGATAGTCACACAATCTGGGGTCACTCCCAAAAACTAGCAGAACCACTAAACATAAGCTGGAGCTAAACAGGTCCACCTCCATAGATGGATGATGTCGAAGAGAAATAATAATCATAACCAAGCTAGAGATTGATTTGATAATGTATAGGTTGAGACTACATACCAAGTGGGTGGAACGATGCCTGGCTATTCAGGACACTGAACAGCGAATAGCAGACCAGAGAAGGACAATCGTCACAAAGAACCTGATAGCTCCTGCAATCTTGGAAAAAATCAAGCAGGCTGTGAGCGATCAACTACAAAGTACAATGAATATGGACAACATGGAACCAGAGGAGAAAGAGCAAGAAGAAATACAACCCAGAGCAGCTGAAGTGGAAAGAGATGAGTGGAAGAAGGCCCTAGCAGAATTTGAAGGAATGGACCCCACAAAGATCCATGTGATACTGAAGCAGAGGCCTAATAGTTTAAATAAATTCTGTGGAGAGTCACAGACCACTTCAATCACCAAATAATACCACGTTACCTCGACAACAATAGTGCAACACTGAGGCCATCTACACAGTCATATACTGTGCTGCCACAGCAGCAACTAGGATTAATATTTGCCACGTATCCGAGACATTTCCGCTTCCGGTTCTGGCCACGTGCTGATTGAACCATGTGGAGAAATACCACGTGTGGAGGTACCATGAATCTGCTATTTAAGGAGATGTTGCAGAAAGTCATATTACTGTTGAAGAAGAGAGCTGACGCTCTCGAAAACTCCAGGTTTTTAGCGCTTTTAATTTTATATTTTAGCTTATTTTATGGTAAACGATTTTTATTACAGTTTTTAGTATTCCGCAATATACAATTATTAGTTTATTGTAAATAATTTGTTTTTATACTATTTGTAAAAATTTTAGTTACAGTAAAAATTTTGTTCAATGGCCGGTGTATGAGTTTATTTCCTAGTAGGATTAATAGAAGAGAAATGAGAGATCAGCAGCAGAGTAACTAAAAAAAGAATGAACCACCAGCATAGGAAAGAAGACTTCAGCAGAAGACAGAAGAATTACAAGTCAAGACAGGCCAATTGACCCAGTACCAACAGAGCAATAGGAGAAAGAAATTGGTTGGAAAAGAAGAGAAAGAAAGACAGCATCTGCAGCAAACATGAGACCAACAATCAAAGAGTAGAGGAATACTTGGACACACTGAAGTAGAACCTCCTCGCACTCAGCAAGAGGCTATGGCGATACAAGAAGAGCTCCGAGAGGAAAATAAACAACCAAATTTTTTATGAGGACCAAAGAGCGTTACAGGAGTCTAGGAGGAGATAGGAAAGATGGAAACGGACCACCCAAGCAGAAGATGATCGAGGAGCTCTGGGGCAACATATCGAGCAATGAAGTAAGACATAATAGCCAAGCCCCCTGGATAGTGCTAGAATGGAAGAAAACCAAGGATGTACAACAGATGACTTCTGTCTAGCACTCACCTCATACAACTTCTGTCTAGCACTCAATCCGCTATCCACCATGCTCAACAGCAGTAAGTATGGATATAACCTCAAAGAAGGAAGGAAAAACCTACACCCTCACCCACCTGATGTACATGGAAGAGTGGGAGATTTAGGAAGAAGTAAAATGGCCAATCAGGAACTGCCACATCTGGTGACCCCAAGGAATAGATAATGTCCACAACCACTAGTACAAGAAACTCACTTACACACACAAACACCTAGCAAAGCAGTTCCCCCAAATGATAAGGCACCCAGAGACAATCCCAAAGTTTCTAACTCAAGGAATCATATACCTGAAGCCTAAAACCCAAGATACTAGAAACCTGGCAAAATACAGGCCAATCACCTGTCTACCAACGATGTACAAGATCCTGACCAGCTGCATAACCAAGAAGATATCAGACTACTTGGAGAGCTAGAACATAACGTCTGAACAGCAGAAAGAATGCAATTGAATGAGTAAAGGATGCAAGGAGCAATTAACCATAGATGCTGCAGTTATAGAGCAAGCCTACAAGAAGTGGCACAACCTGTACATGGCCTACATCGATTACTGCAAGGCCTTCGACTCCGTGCCTAATAGCTGGCTAATAGAGGCACTGAAGATCTACAAAGTCAATCCAACAGTGACAAACGTCCTGGAAGCAACAATGGTGAAATGGAGTACCACCATTAATGTCGAGAAGGTCACAACCACACTGATCCCCAACAGAAGAGGAATCTTTCAAGGAGATGCCCTGAGCCCACTGTTGTTCTGTCTAGCACTCAACCCGCTATCCACCATGCTCAACAACAGCAAGTATGGATATAAAATCAAAGAAGGAAGGAAAAACCTGCACCCTCATCCACCTGATGTACATGGATGACATCAAGCTCTACTGAAGAATTCAGGAATGATATCAGGATGGAATATAGTCTAGACAAATGCAAGATCTACAGATTGTATCAGGGGAAATTAGTCAGCTGAAACTATGAACAGCAGACTGGTAAAGAGATCAAAGCCACGACAGAGGGAGAGACCTACAAATACCAGCGGATGATACAGGCTCAGCAGTTACAACACAAGAAAATCAAGGCCTGCCTGACTGAAAAATACTACCAGAGACTTAGAAGCATGCTAAAACCAAAGCTGAATGGAGGGAACACAGTTAAAGCCATAAACACCTAAGGAGTCAAAGTGCTAACATACTCCTTCGGGATAATAGATTGGACTAACATGAGCTGGAGGATATCATGAGGAAGACAAGGACAATGACCAAGAGCCGCCAACACCACCTGAAGCCAGCCATGGAGAGACTGACAATAGCTCGGTAAGAGGGAGGAAGGGCCTGATGGACCTCATTGAGCAACAGAAAACAGCGACAGCTAACCTGAAGGATTACTTCCAGAAAAAAGCAGGAACACTCTACTGGGCCATAAGGAAGTTAGACAAGCAGCATACCCCACTTAAACTAGGCAAGGTGTCCTCTCCTGCCCAGATGGCACAAACAATGCTAGAAAGACGAGCAAAGAAGACACCCATGGCAGACACTACAATTACTTCCATCAAGATCACATAGATAAAATGGCTTCCAATGCATGGCTCATAAGTTCTTCCCCGAGACTGAAGGATTCATGCTCGCCATCAAAGACCAAGTAATCAACACCAGAAACTACAGAAAATACATCGCAAAGGAGCCTGGAGCATCAAATGACATATGCAAACGATGCCACCTGGCCACAGAAATGATCCGACACATCACCGCAGGACGCAAGGTGATCACGCAGACTGAGTACACTTTTAAACAGGATAATACACTGGACACAACCCTTGTCGACAACAAGGAAAAAGATACCTATCTGATTGACACAGCAGTGCCCAACACTGGCAACCTTCAGAAAACACACGAGAAAAAAATCAGGAAGTACACGAACATAAGACAGGAGACCAAAGAGATGTAACATATGCAACAAGTAACAACCATCCTAATCATCATGTCAACCACTGGTATGGTGCCAAAGACTACATAACAGCTTAGCAGCAATAGGGCTCCCAGAGAACACCTACAAGAAATTGCAGAAAGTTGCAACCCTGAAAGCATTAGCATTAGTTGAGACATATGATGCAAGAAAGCAAGCTTATATCAGCATCAGCCAAAAAAAAAAAAAAAAAAAACAACACCACTTCCCATTTCATCCATTCGGTTACTCCAAATGTCTATCTAGTTCAGCCTTAAATTTATTTAAGCTATCAACTTCCACAACAGATGGAAGTCTATTCCAGCAATTAACAACCTACTGGCTAAAGGCAAACTTTCATACATTTATTCTGCAACTGTCTTTCCTCAATTTGAATCTATGCCCCCCCCCCTCATGTTATTAATCTGAGCAAGCAGAAGTATCCCATCAGCAGTGCGCCTGCTCAAACCATTCAAGTCCTCATACACCTCAATCAGATCATCTCAAAGGTGCCTAGTCTCCAGATGCTGTAACTTACAGAACTTAAGCCTCTCTTGATAAGAGCACCCACTTTGTTCCTCTTACAAATCTTGTTGCCCTTTTCTATACTCATTCTAGCAACTCTACATCCTTCCTAAAATGAGGTCTCCAGACCTGTACACAGTACTCAAGGTGTGGCTTGACCACTGCCTTATACAAAGGGATAATCACCTCCTTGTCTCTGCTAGCAAAATTCCTATAGATCATGGACAAAACTCCATGACCTGCTCTGGCAGCCTGTCTGCACTGTTAAGAGAGCTTCATATCTGACTGCACAATTATCTCCAGGTCTTTTTCATTCTCCACCTCCCTGGGTGTAATATCACACAGTTGGTACGTTTCTCTTGGATTACTGCTACCAATACTCAGTACTATGCATTTGTCAATGTTAAACTTCAGTTGGCACTTCTCAGCCCTGTACAATCTCTTGCACATTCTCTTCAGGGCTGAATTGATTGACAAGGCTCTCATCACATACTCCCTCCTACCGTGTCTGGGCAGAATTGCAGCCACTTTCAAATTCAACCCTTGCTCACAAATGTTTTTCAACATTGACCTGTACTCGTTTAGTAAATCTGCCGATCTCTTACTCTTAAGGTCATTAGTGCCAACGTGTACAACAATATCACCTTTCCTGCCCTTATAAGATGATATCTGCTCTACAATGTCATCGACCTTTGCCCCTGTCAGACATACCCTGGTCCTGTTCCACCTATCCTTTTTGCATAATATATTCCCCCCCGTCTCCCTGATAATAGAGTCGCCGACAATATCTAGCTCCTGTGGGAACAGCACATTCTGCCTTGAAGATTTCCACTGTGTTGCCTGATGCACAGGACTGAGCTCTGGCATTGAGTTGGGCAGCTGAGAGCTTGATGGGCCACTCGTATTAATTTATTTGAGGGCATCTATCCTACACTTCAAATCATAGACACCCATCTGAACACTGAGTTGCCACCTGATTTCTTCACACTCTCTGCACCTAGCACACACACATAGACATCCTCCTTCGTTAGATCATGTCCTGTTCTAGAAAGGGCCACAAATATTTCACATTTAGCACATTTTTTTAGACTGTGATGCATTGGATGTCGCCTTTGGTTTCCCCCTGAGTCACAGTACTCCCATTAATTTGGGCTCATTAGCTTTGCTGCTCTAGTCTGGGTCATGATTCCATTTAAGCACAATTTAATTAACAATGAAATTGCGCTATCTAGTTTTTTATTTAACAATGTATTATGCTATCTAGTTTTACGTTAAACCTTACGCTATCAAATTTGGGGATATATGTTACGCTATTCTGTATCGATCTAATATACTATAACAACAGCAGCAAGTTACGAATGGTAAAATCCACGGACACTAAGTATTAACTTTCAAAATGTCTATCTAAATTCAAAATACCAAAGAGCTTGACTGGGACTGTAAAGTTACTTATAGAAATTAATTTAATATGACAATTAAGTCAATAAAATGGCTAAATATTAAAAAAAAAAAAACTTAGCATTCACGGGTTGCAAAATCTTGTCCAACTGAGATTGACCAACAATAACATCAGATATAACAACCACCCTGTGTATTTGGTAGTAATCCCCCCTTAAGGTGTGGATCCCCCCAGTAAGGGAGAAATAATATGAACAACAACAACAATAATAATAATACAACTAATGCACAAGAATAATTATTGAAGTAGTACTCTCTCCTATTTATCTTATGCATTCAGGTGTGGAATAACAGCCAGACTAGCCCCAGTTTAATTAAATTGTGTATTGTATTGTGGGATGATATTATATATTGCAAATAAGGTAAACACTTGCATATCAGAAAAGCATATCTTGGGTTTAGTAGAGAACAAAATCTTATTACATCAACAGCATATACTAAAGATAAATAGTCACATATATACACGCAAAGCTTTTTAAAAAAACTTTAAGAACTATCTCATCTTTCTGATAACCTTTATCATTAGCATTAGAAGAAGCATATGATGCAAGGAAGAAAGCTTATATAGCATCAGCTGAAAAAAAAACATTCCCGTTTCACCCATCCATTCACTCCAAATGTTTGTCCAGTTCAGCATTGAATTTATTTCAGCTATCAAAAGATGGGAGTTTGTTCCACCAATCAACCACCTGCTGTCTAAAAACAAATTTCAACACATCTATTCTACAACTGTCTTTCCTCAATTTGAATTTATGCCCCCTCAGGTGCGGAATTTGAGCAAGAGGAAGAGCCCCCCCATAAGCGTTGAGCTTGCTCAAACCATTCATAGCCTTATACACCTCAATCAGATCACCTTGCAGGTGCCTAGTCTCCAGATGTTGCCATTTACAGAACTAAAACCTTTCTTGGTAACAGCAATCCTTTGTTCCACTCACTAATCTCTTTGCCCTTCTTTGTACTCATTTCAGCAGCTCTACATCTTTCCTAAAATGATGCCTTCAGATCTATATGCAGTGCTCAAGGTGTGGCTTGACCATTGCCTTATACAAGGAGATAATCACCTCCTTATCCCTGTTAGCAAAATTCCTATATATCATTGACAAGACCCAATGAGCACCTCTTGCAGCCTGTCTGCACTGCTCAGAAAACTTCATATCTGACTGCACAATTACTCCCAGGTCTTTTTC
This sequence comes from Mastigoproctus giganteus, assembly GCF_048544385.1. Classification (NCBI taxonomy): domain Eukaryota; kingdom Metazoa; phylum Arthropoda; class Arachnida; order Uropygi; family Thelyphonidae; genus Mastigoproctus; species Mastigoproctus giganteus. The sequence continues at coordinate 194,108,220 of NC_143576.1, read as the reverse complement.
ATTCTCCACTACCCTGAGTGTAGCACAGCACAGCACAGTTAGTATGTTACTCTGTAGTTACTACTACCCATATGCAGTACTTTACATTTGTCAATGTTAAACTTAAGTTGCACATCTCAGCCCATCGGCTCAACTTTTCTAGATCCTGTAGCAGTTTGTTTGTTTGTTATTTGGTTTTTAGGAGCATTAGCAACTAAGGCCATATATTGCTCCAGGGATATGCAGTGGTCATTTCCTGACCTTTCCGCATCCTCCGTATTTGGTGGACACGGGCTCGAACCCCGGTCTAATCAAGAAGCGTGTGCTACGCACTGCTGCTCCTGCCCGCCTGGCTACGGAGGCGCCAGATCCTGTAGCAGTAGTGTACCATTCTTACTGTCATTAACATCCCTACCAACCTTCATATCATCTGCAACTTAGACATTAAGCCTAATATACCTTCATCAATATCATTAATAAATATAGAAAACAACAATGGTTCCAACACTTAACCACGGGGGATTCCACTAATAACATTAATCCACAAAGAGCAATGTCCACTGATTACCACTCTCTGCCTTCTTCCAGTCAACCATCCCTTTATCCACATCAGAAATTTGACCTTAATGCCATACTGCTCTAATTTGAACAGTAGTCTTCCAAGTGCAACAGTATCAAAAGCTTTCCTAAGATCCAAGATTATGATATCAAATTATTTTTTGTAACCAGTTCCTTTGTGACCACATCATAGTATCTAATCAAATTGGTCAGACAAGACTTCCCCTTAACAAACCCATACAGTGTCTGAATTATTACTGCAGTCTTGTCTAGATGATTCTACAGTGCTTCTTTAAGCAGTGACTCTATTATTTTCCTGGACCAAAAGTCAAACTAACAGGTCTGTAATTACTCATGTCACCCTTTGATCCGCTTTGTGAATTGGGGACACATTTGCACATCTCCAGTCCATGGGGACTTCCCCTGATTTCAAGGATGCTTTCATAATTATGGCTAAGGGTTTGCTTACTTCCTTTGCTGCCTCATTTAATATAACTGGATAGATCCCATCCGCCCCAGGTGCCTTCCTTGTAAATATTTCGGCACATTCTGGAACAAAATGTGTATAATTTGTACATGGAAAGAATTATTCCAATTCTTTCCATGTACAAAGAATTGAAATAATTCTTTCCAAGGATAAGTTAGATTATTAGAATAAATATGATCCTTCATAGTACAACAGTCTTTATTTCTGGTGAAAGTGTACATATAAATACACTGGTGTGCAAAACTTAAGGACCACCACTATTTCTAAAGGTTACAACCACAAAATCTTTACTTAAGGTACTCTTTACTGATGAGAATAGATTCAGTCTCAACAGCGATTCTGGACATCAGCTAATCTGGCGAGAGGTTGGCACGTGGTATCACCCCATAAACATCACTGAAAGGGGATCGATATGGCAGTCGAGGTGTTCTCATCTGGGGAGGCGTTATCTTGGATGGACATACACAACTCCAGATACTGGAAGGTGGTACTGTAGCCAGTGCATGCTACTGTACTGAGATAATCCTTCCCCGTGGAAGGATTATCTCAGTTGAAGTTTTTACACACTTCAACATTTTTTGCACCACATTCTAATTCAAGAATAATTTTGACTTTTTTGCGAATCTCAAGACATTTTCTTTTGTCAACAGACATTGTTTCCAAAGGAAGGGTTTGTTTCTAACTGATTTTTCTTTAAAATGATAGTAAAGTGATCTGCATACAAAGTTCTTAGAAGTCCCATTTCCAAAATTCTTAGAAGTCCCGAAATAAATTTATGGTTCAGTGAATACAACACAATCTGTAATCCCTGTGTGTGTCTGTTCCGAGGTGCCACTGGCCCCGAGTTTGTGCTTATGGATGATAATGCCACACCCTGCATGGGCGTCTCCGTAGCCAGGTGGGAAGGAGCAGCAGTGCGTACCACACGCTTCTTGATTAGACCGGGGTTCGAGCCCGTCACCACCAAATATGGAGGATGCGGAAAGGTCAAGGAATGACCACCGCATATTCCGGAGCAATATGGCCTTAGTTGCTAATGCTCCTAAAAAAAAAAAAAAACCAAACCAAAACAAACCAAGCCACACCCTGCACTGCAGCTGTTATGCTTTTGGAAAGTGAGGACATTGTTCGTATGGATTGGCCTGCCCATTCCCATCGAACACATATGGGACACTCTGGGGAGACGTTTAGCAGCACGTCCACACCCACCAGAAAATGTTCACTAGCTGATGATGGCGCTGACAGAGGAATGGACGATGTTACCGCAAGAACTTATCAACAACATTGTTCTAAGTATGGACAGGCAGTGGAAAGCCTGCATTGACATTAGGGGTGGCCATATCTCCTACTGAGGACCACCTCTTCCCTTTGTTCAGTCTTTGGTAGTGATGCATCTGTATCATGGCAGCCAGTGCTATGTTGCCATTTTTGAATAAAGTCCCTCTGTACAGTTTTGTTTCTGTTGTTGTGTTGGTGTTCTTTCCTTCATCATTTCTGTATCTCATGAGGTTCCTTTGGTATGATTTTCTCATATTCAGGCCACTCCTATGAGAAGCTACAGGTGAAAACCTGACTGGTCCTTAAATTTTGCACACCAGTGTATAAGCATATAACTTACAAATCAGAATACTTTTACCAATGAGCAAAGGTTTTATTACTATAAAAATCATGACAATTACATTCAGCATGTTGCTAAGCAAGGTTTTTCCCCTTTCTCTGTTTATAAGCTCCAGCTGTTTTCTTAACATGCATAATGTTGACTTACCCACACACAGTCGAACTTGGTTATAACAAGCATCAAGGGACCAACAAAATTTCCTCATTATAACCATTACTCACAATATCAGTGATGAATTAAATCTACCTCCTATTTTTTTTTTATTTCTCAATAACTTGATAAAATGATAGATTCAAAAACAAAAGAAATATTAGAGAGAAAAAAAATAATATTAGTATATACCTACATATTATTTGTATTAATATGCATGTATTCAGTTTTTAAATCAATCCAGCCAACCGTTATTACATAAAAAATCATTGTGTCCATATTGTTTAGCAATTTTTTCGCTTGAGCCTTCAAGATTGGACCGTCTATTGAAAATCCAGCACTTCTGTATGTAGCAATCCATTGAAGCAATGCTTCATCGGCGTTTGTAACCTCGCACATTCTAATTTTTTTTTTTTTTTTCACTTATGTTCTTTTCCAGTGCCTATATGTAAGCATGTTTATTCTTCCATAATGTCATTACTGTTGAGAAGGACAAATAAAATTTTTACACACTTCAACATTTTTTGCACCACATTCTAATTCAAGAATAATTTTGACTTTTTTGCGAATCGCGAGACATTTTCTTTTGTCAACAGACATTGTTTCCAAAGGAAGGGTTTGTTTCTAACTGATTTTTCTTTAAAATGATAGTAAAGTGATCTGCATACAAAGTTCTTAGAAGTCCCATTTCCAAAATTCTTAGAAGTCCCGAAATAAATAAATTATACATACTTGTTGTATTCGGTGAATACAACAAGTATGTTGTATTCACCGAACCATAAATGAATTTATGGTTCGGTGAATACAACACAATCTGTAAACAGGGTAATATGACAAGCGGTATACCCCTGCCCTCAAAAGGACAAGGTCATAAGGCCGCTAATCCGATGCAATAAGGGTGGTCATAAAAGCTAAGTCGCCTTTTTCATTTTTGTCTATTCCAAGAATTAGATTTTTTCGAATACCCGAACAATTAAGAATGTTTGCATAGTTACCAAAATTTGCAGGGTATTTCCAGGTAGTACATCATTATAATAGTGAGCGACTGTATGGGAATAAGTGTAAATTAAAATCATTATTGCTTTTTGCTCATTACAGCCGTGATTTAGTTATTTCTGTGCTCATTATAAATTATTTAGTTATTTCTGTGCTCATTAATATACATTTCTATGACAGTAAAAAGGAAATACAGACAAAGAATTTCAATAAAATCACCATTATTTTAAATACAGGGTGTTTCATGACACAGTCTCATGAATCAGGATCAATTTATGAACTGAAAACAATGCAAAAAGTTTATACAAATTTATTTCATTGTTTTCAAAATTTGGAATCAAACGCCTTTTTTTCTGTCATCAATTCTCAATGGTTATGGGGTTATTACTGTTTGAGAGTGAATAAAAAATGACTGTGCAGTTTTCAGTAAAATATAATAATAAAAAAATGCAAAATAAATAAGAATAAGCAAACATGTACCTAGCATGAATAAACATTTTATCAGATATGTATATGTTTATTTTTATTTATTATTTTTTACCACTGAAAACTTCATAGCTGTTTCTTAAAAGCCATAGCCAATTTTTTTTTTTAAAATCAAAACAGCCATAACTCCATGACTGTTAGAATCAGACACATTTTTATAAACTTTTTTTCATTATTCTCAGGTTCTGAATCAATCCTGAAAGTATAGTCCACGTGTTACAAAACATCCTGTACATGCTTCACAAAAAAAGTAACTTTCTTTTAATTATACTTTTTAAATTAAATCTTATTTATAGTTGGGAACATATGGCATTAATACTTAGCCCTTATTAATGGTTAGCATTACAAAAACCAACTTTATTACAACTATTTCATTAACAGTAAAAAACTGGAGATAGAAAGGTTCCAAAACAGGTATTAAAACATATGATTATTACTGTATATTAATATTAATTATGGGGTCCGGAAAATTGATCACCAGCAATTTACCGCCACGTCAGTTTATCACATAAACAATTTACCGCCGCGTCAGTTTATCACGTTTTACCATCTAGAAGCAATGAGATGTGTTTGGTCAAATCATAAAAAGTTATTTTTTATTTAAGTTTCTGCCTTAAGCTATGATTAGCATATTTTTGGAATTCTATGAACTGTGAGGGAATAGTACGGAAATAAAAAAAAAACACATGCATGGAAATATGTAATTTAATAGGTAGATTATGTATTTTAATAGTTACATGTATCACAAAAATAGTCAAAAAATCCATTATTTGAACAATATAACAATTGGTTAATTTTAAACTAAACTAATTATAACATTAGGTATGTCATAGTACACTGAAAAAATTCAAAATGAATGTTTATGCAATCTTCAGAATCAGTCACGTTGGGATAATTAATTACTAAGAAACTGTAATATTTACAACACAGTATGTAAATTATTAATAAGAAATATTATGCGCTATACCTCTTAGATAATCAACAATATCACCCCGTTCATCATATGTACTAACAAGCCTTTTAATTCGTTCATCACAATCACGATATTTATTTTTTTTTTGTTGCCCGGATCACTTCCACTTAAATATTGCTCAATGCGCATTTCGTTAATACTTTGTTCTTTTTTAATGCAATCAATAAATTTCCAAATGTTGGCATGATAAGCAGTGACTTGTTCCTCAAGTTAAAAACATGCTACTTAAGTTAAAGGAATTAAGTAGGTACCTACCTAATTTCAATTTTGGAAAAAAACAGGCAATTAAATTAAAGCACCTGAAATGTATGTATTTCTAGGAAATGTATACCTAGCATATAACTTTCATTTTAAATTGCACTTAATTCTTAAATAACACCTATAGAAAAGCCTGATTTTCAATTTAAAATGACCAATAAATTTATATAAATTATATGTATTGCCTGGCAATAAAGTATGCTAGCCATCATTTTTAGGCTATAAATTGTTTATAAACTTAAATTTTCTTAAACTTTCACCGATAAACTTTCCTAGACTAAGTCTAGGAAAGTTTATCGCCCGCAAATCACTGCCAGCAATTAATCGCTAGCAGTTTACCGCCGCGTCAGTTTATCGCATAAACAATTTATAGTCTACAAATGATGGCTAGCATATTTTATCGCCAGGCAATACATATAATTTATATAAATTTATTGGTCATTTTAAATTGAAAATCAGGCTTTTCTATAGGTGTTATTTAAGAATTAAGTGCAATTAAAAATGAAAGTTATATGCTAGGTATACATTTCCTAGAAATACATACCATTCCAGGTGCTTTAATTTAATTGCCTGTTATTTTCCAAAATTGGAATTAGGTAGGTACCTACTTAATTCCTTTAGCTTAAGTAGCATGTTTTTAACTTGAAGAACAAGTCACTGCTTACCATCCCAACATTTGGAAATTTATGGATTGCATTAAAAAAGAACAAAATATTAACGAAATGCACATTGAACAATATTTAAGCGGAAGTGATCCAGGCAACAAAAAAAAGAAGTATCGTGATTGTGATGAACAAATTAAAAGGCTTGTTAGTGCATATGATGAACGTGGTGATATTGTTGATTATCTAAGAGGTATAGCGCATAATATTTCTTATTAATAATTTACATACTGTGTTGTAAATATTTCAGTTTCTTAGTAATTAATTATCCCAACGTGACTGATTCTGAAGATTGCATAAACATTCATTTTGAATTTTTGCAGTGTACTATGACATACCTAATGTTATAATTAGTTTAGTTTAAAATTAACCAATTGTTATATTGTTCAAATAATGGATTTTTTGACTATTTTTGTGATACATGTAACTATTAAAATACATAATCTACCTATTAAATTACATATTTCCATACATGTGTTTTTTTTTTATTTCCGTACTATTCCCTCACAATTCATAGAATTCCAAAAAATGTGCTAATCGTAGATTAAGGCAGAAACTTAAATAAAAAATAACTTTTTATGATTTGACCAAACACATCTCATTGCTTCTAGACAGTAAAACGCAATAAACTGACGCGGCAGTAAATTGCTGCAATCAATTTTCCTAGACTCATTAATTACATCCTATTAAATTGATTGATTTTCAATGAATGTATGCAGAAAAGCACATTTCTTCATAAACGTTCTCTTTAATATAACTGGTCAGATGTCATCAGTTCCTAGTATCTTTATTCACTTTTAGGATTCATAATCCCTCCTCTTCTAATTTTTCTTCAATAATCAAACAAGTATTCAATTTCTGATAAGTGATGTTATAATTAGTTTAGTTTAAAATTAACCAATTGTTATATTGTTAAAATAATGGATTTTTTTTATTTTTGTGATACATGTTACTATTAAAATACATAATCTACCTATTAAATTACATATTTCCATACATGTGTTTTTTTTTTTTTTTATTTCCGTACTATTCCCTCACAGTTCATAGAATTCCAAAAAATGTGCTAATCGTAGATTAAGGCAGAAACGTAAATAAAAAATAACTTTTTATGATTTGACCAAACACATCTCATTGCTTCTAGACGGTAAAATGCAATAAACTGACGCGGCGGTAAATTGCTGGCAATCAATTTTCCTAGACTCATTAATTACATCCTATTAAATTGATTGATTTTCAATGAATGTATGCAGAAAAGCACATTTCTTCATAAACGTTCTCTTTAATATAACTGGTCAGATGTCATCAGTTCCTAGTATCTTTATTCACTTTTAGGATTCATAATCCCTCCTCTTCTAATTTTTCTTCAATAATCAAACAAGTATTCAATTTCTGATAAGTGATAGCTGGACTGTTTCCTACCCTCCCCCAAATTTTCTTTTTTACATCAAACTTGCACAAATTTTGATGTAAAAAAGAATCAACTTATCAGTTATGGAGCTATTGCTGTTTGACAGTGAATAAAAAAATGACTGTGCAGTCTTCAGTGGTTTAGAATAATAAAAAAAAAAATGCTTAGAGTACTTAAAGTAATATCTAGTCAGTACTAGTTTCTCCTGTCAATTAAATCAACTTTTTTATGGTTCACTTCAACTGCAATCTTAATCTCTCCCTACGTTTTCAAAACATTTTTAAGAGTATATATTTAAAAGCTTTCTCAGTGTACCATCTGTTTTATCAGCTCTAGAAAACATTTCACCTCTATTGATTTAATGTAAAGGTGGGTATTCTCATATAATTTGTTGACAATGCTTTGAAACATTCAAAACATAAACATAAAACATATGCAAACTTATTCCATAGAGCCGATACACAAAGTCCATATATATGTATATATTTGCACCTGCAACATGATTAACAACACTGGGAACTGATGTAATCAATAAGAATTAGACTCTGACTTATGGTTGCATTTTTCATTGTAGGGTTTTAGATGCATCAGCAACTTAGCCCATATTGTGCCACTGTGTATTATGTCTGTATAAGTATGTCTTCATGGGCCAATTAGCATGTTGTTGGACTGAAAAACCCAAAATAACTCACGAAAGGGGGGGGGAAACTCTGCTTCCTCCACCTGAGATTGGCTAACTACATCCTACAACTTTGACTGAAGAGGACGTGAGAAATTCCTCCAGTCATAGACAGAAAACAAACCCAAACCTCTTCAAACAAGTGATGTGGCAAAACCACTATACTGTCATGGACTATGGTTTTGTAATTCAGTCTATAAGAACAATAATATTAAGACAATTTCTCTTCATTTTTGAATTATAATTGTGTGATCATTAATGCAAAGTTAAGTACATAATTTTCTACCTAATTTGTTGCACTTTTATATTAGTTTGACTTCATTTTGATGTTAAATCCTCTGCTTAGTCTGTCTCAAGATATTGCCTTTCTCCTTCCCTCCTTGCAGGGAGGGAAGAAAAGCCATAAAAACCATAAATATGGAAGCTAGTTATATAACATCACTCAGGTAACAAACATTCAAATTTGACAAGAGTCACCAAACACTGCTTTAGTTAAGTATTAAAATGCATTTGCTGCCTATCAAATAACCCAAATATGCTACTCTTTACAGAGTAGCATATTACAGACTAATTAGCAGTGTTGACCTATCACTCTTATAATACATTTGCCTGCTGAAAGCATAGACTAAATATTTGTAGCATGGTGCAGGCTGGATGTGACATTCAAAATGTCATGCTTGTTACAAGTGGACAATGGCCATAACATACTGTTAAATCTATTACACACTGTTACATAATGCCATTCTTGTTTATTTGAATATTTGTTTGTTTTTTTTTTTTTTTCTTTCTTTTTTTTCTAGATGCCATTGATAAAAATGAACTTTTCAAAAATTCTAATTTAAGAAAACAAGATGATAAAAATCAAACCAGATGATATAGTGTGTGGTCTCTGAGATTTAAGGATAGAGGCAGCTGCTCTTTCAAACTGTAAAGTATCCTGGAGATTTGGCCATGTTGCTGTAACACAGGGTGCTGGTGGAAAGGGAGAGGAAGGTGTCCCAGATGTACTAGTGATCCCTATGCTTGCACCAGTCACAAATTCTGACACCTATTAAAAGTAATAATATATTAATACTTTTGCCTTCTGAAGTTCTACAATATACCATTCTAACCTTTTAGCACAATTAAATATTCCAATATACACGTTTATCAAAAATATGAATAACAAAGTGCATACACAGAGCAGATGATTATGGAAAATGAATGTCTGAAGTTAAATATAGTATCTCAATGATTTCTATATGAGGAACCAAGGGTCTTACTGCTAGCAACACTGAAAATAAATTTACCATAAACCTGCAATTAACTAAAGAATTGAATAGGAAAGGGAGCATCGATAATGCACAAAAATAGATAAAACAAAATTCTACAAAAAGAAAGTTAAACACATGACATACATCATGACAGTGTCTCTAAACTTAGCAGAAAATGAGAAATCTTCTGCTCCTAGCAGCCATTTCACAAAAGCAATACTGAGCAACATAGCATACACAATATAGAGTGTATGTTCTTAGTGAAAACAGTTTCACTAAGAACACAACCAGACTAGTTAACAACTTTAAAATGACTGGGTTCATTGCTGACAATAAAAAGAACTGATGAAAAGAAGACATGCAGAAAATGTTTCTGCATGTGTTCAATACAAACTGTTGAGAACATATAAGTATGAGACATCTTACCCAAAATTTTAATTAAAAGAATTAACAATGAACAAGGTTGTTCAAAAAGATGTAAAGCTGTTTCTCCAGAAAATTCAAGTGCAGCAATCTCTTGGTAATGGTGATAAAGACAGAAAAGTTAACTTTTCTGAATTTTTAAAGAAAACTCCAGCTGTCTAACAAGTACATACTTTATAAATGAAGTCCATTTTCAAACAAGTTAGAATGGCTACATTAACAAGGAGAAGATGCATGTTTGTGTTCTCAGAAAACTCATAAAATACTGGAGAAACAACACTCCAGTGTGATGTGCTCTTTCAGCTCGGTATCACTGGACTATCAAGGAGATGCAAATAACAGTCAGCATTCACCATATTGGCGAATGCTTATTATTATATGCATCTCCTACAAGTATGGGTGTAGCTAAATATAATTTTAAAATGGATGGGGCTTAGCCACATACAACAAATGCTATGTTGGATGTTCTCAGTGAACATTATCATGATTTTTATCTTACCAATTTCCTGCACATTTTAGATACGGACAGTCATAGTCACTGTATGCATGTGACTTCTTATGGAATTTTCTTAAGGACATGCTTTTCATAAACTACTAGGACAATGCACACAGAATTAAATATCTTAAACAAAAAATTGAAATGTTGTAAAGAGTCAATTAAGAAACTCTGGCTGAAGTAATAGAACATTTCCAAAGCTGTAGGGTTATAGGCACATCAGCAACTTAGCACTATAGTGAGCCACTGGTATAAGTTCATGGGCCAATTTGCATGTTGTAAGGGTTGAAAAACTAAGAATAACTCATGGGAGATAATCCTACTCTCTCTGCTTGAGATTAGCTACAACTCCAATTGAATATCAGGGCTGTAGTTAGTCCATCTTTATAAATTCCTTCTTTAGAAATTTCTATGATGGGACTGGAACTCAGATCTCTCCCAACAAGTGAAAAGTGGCAAAACTGCTATACTGCCATGGAAGACTCATTTCCAAAGATGACTATGGGTGAACATGTTTTGGATTCTGATGGAGCACATGTTAAAATGTTTTCATGTGACTTCCACTCTCTCAAGATAGTGCTATATGTATTAATAAATGGAAAATAATATAATGCATATTTGTTAATAAATACTTCCCTTTGTTATATTTTTCTGCTTTGTTGTCTTGGGAACTCCACGATTCAATCTAAAATTACTAATACTGTTTTTAATTGAATAAACATTATCCAAAGGAAAATCCATTATTCATTAAAAACCCAAAAGCACAACTGAGGCTGGCTTTATCAGACTACTCATTAGATGAAGGTAGCCTGAACTGGCAACTCTGTGTTGAATAGTGAATTCACTCAGACCAAATGAGCAACCACTCAGTATGTGGAATAAAAATATAATGAAGGGTAGGCTAGTATGTAAAATTAAATTAAAGATCATAGATGACCCATGATATGTCAAGTTGTTAATCAATGTGTGTTGGTGGTTCTTGATAAACTGCATAATACCATTTGAAATACCCCTGCCACAGAGTCAGTGCTGTCATTACACTTTATAACAATATCACTGACTCCCCCACAATCCCCATTTTCATATAACAATTTCTTTGAAAACAGATCTGCTCGTACAATATATCACCCCATTTTATCAATCTCATCCTCTATTATTACATAATGAAATACTCCAATTTGAATCATTATTTATTTATGTAACATTCATTTATTTATAAACGTTACGCCCTTAAAATATTGAAACATTTTATCTGACATAATATAATATTTTATAAAACTCCCTCTTTATAAATTCTGAGAATTAAACTTATTGGAGTCAACTGATTCAAGAAACAGAAGAACTCTGTAGGGCTTTTAGATTAATTCTATATATATTAACAAAGAGTAAGAGATTACCTCAATCTTTTTCATAGAATGCTTCCAGTCAATGCTCTCCAAATGTAATAAATAAAATGAGATGAAAAACGGATAAAAAAAATAATTTAATGAATTCCTTCACTCATAGAGATACGACCGATTCAACGCGCAACAGAATCAAAAGCCGAGAGCCCGACCCCGAAACACATCAAACCACCACAGCAAGGCCATAAGTGTGAGAACACATTGTGTCAGAATAAATAATTAAAATCGCTATTAAAAATAAAAACACAATTAAAAAGATTAAAATCACAATTAAAATGTGGATGAACACTCAAATTAAACGAAATCCACAGCTGTTTCCCTTCCTTAAGTAGACAATGCTTTTCGGCTGATCGCTGTGTTCACAGGATGGGAATATCGCGAAGTGTGTGTGCGTGTGTTTGGCTCTTAAATGGAGAGATTATTTGTATTGATGCATGCGTAAAAAAGACCAGAAATCCGAAATTACGCAAGGATGTTGCACGTTGAAAGAATTTTTGTGTAGTTTCATTTTGAGAGTTTCAGCGATCAATAATTTTATGTAATTATGTTGTATGTTTAAAATTTCCGCTTCATTGAATAGGAATACGTGACCTTCGTTGACACCATGAAAGGCCAATTCCGACATGGTTGTGCGCGATGTGTGGACAGAAGCAGCATGTTGCTTGACACGTAAATCTAAAGTACAGCGAATGGACCCTCATATAATGAATCGCACTGACTACACGAAATCTTGTATACAAGATCATTTACCTGTGCCGAACAAGAAGGAAGAACTATGTGATTTTTTAATATATTATGGAGTTTCTGCATGGGACTGGCTATAATTTTGAATTTTGTATTTCTAAAGAGTTTATTGAGTTGCTTGTACCATTGTTCGACATATGGTTCGGAAATTGGTTTTATTAATAGTTATTGTATTTGCTGTCTTATTTTTAGCCTGTAATCTGATTTTATTTATAACGGAGAGAGGACAGCCTCTATTTAAAAACCTGTTGGTTAGTGTATCAATTTCTAAGTGTAAGGTAGGTTCAGAAGTGGAATAATCGTAAGCATTGAAAAACTGGTTAAATATTATGGATCTCTTATAAGTGAATGGATGATAACTCCTGTAATGCAGGTACATCCCCAAATTGGAGGGTTTTTTGGTAAATGCTAAATTGTATTTTTTGCACGTCACGTGTGAGAGTGAAATTTAAGAAATTTCAGGCTATTGTTTCTATATGTTCTTCCTACAATGTAAAATGTAGTCTCATGTGAATGCTGTTGAATACCTACAGAATGTCCTGAGTGGTGTTATGATCTGTTACAAGTATATCATCGATATATCTCCCATAATAAGTAATGATGGGAGAAAGAGCATTAGCATTAGTAGAGGCATTTGATGCAAGAAAGCAAGCTTATGCAGAATCAGCCAAAAAAAAAAAAAGAAAAACCACCACTCCCACTTCACCCCTCTGTTCGTTCAAAATACCTGTCCAGCTGAGCCTTAAACTTATTTAGGCTATCAACTTCCACGACAAGGGATGGAAGTCTGTTCCACCAACCAACCACTCGCGGGCTAAAGGCAAATTTCCGCACGTCTATCCTACATCTGTCTTTCCTCAATTTGAATTTATGCCCTCTCAGGTGATTATTCTGAGCGAGAGGAAGGATCCCATCAGCATTGAGCATGCTCAAACCATTCAATGCTTTATACACCTCTATCAGATCACCTCGCTGATGCCTAGTCTCCAGACACTGTAATTTGCAAATCTTAAGCCTTTCTTCGTAAGAGCACCCCTTTGTTCCATTCACTAATCTTGTTGCCCTTCTCTGTACTCGTTCCAGCAGCTCTACATCCTTCTTGAAATGAGGCCTCCAGGCCTGTATACAGTACTCTAGGTGTGGCCTGACCATTGCCTTATACAAGGGAATAATCACCTCCTTATCCCTGCTAGAAAAATTCCTATATATCATTGACAATACACCATGAGCTACTCTTGCAGCCCGTCTGCACTGCTCAGAGAACTTCATATCTGCCTGCACAACCACCCCCAGGTCCCTTTCATTCTCTACCACTGTCTGTGTAGTACCACAGAGTTGATACGTTGCTCTGGGGTTGCTGTTTCCCATGTGTAGTACTTTACATTTGTCAATGTTAAACTTCATTTGCCACCTCTCAGCCCATCTGCTCAACCTTTCCAGATCCTGTTGCAGCAGCATAGTGTCAGTAGTGTCCTTGACAACCCTGCCTACCTTTGTATCGTCTGCAAACTTCGACATTAAGCTTGATATACCATCATCAATAACATTTATGAATACAGAAAACAATAATGGACCCAACACTGAACCATGAGGGACTCCACTAATAACATTAGTCCACGACGAGCAGTGCCCATTGATTACCACTCTCTGTCTTCTCCCCCTCAGCAACCCCTTTACCCACAGCAGCAATTTGCCTCCAATGCCACACTGCTCCAACTTGTGCAGCAGTCCTCCATGTGCAACAATATCAAAAGCCTTTCTAAGATCCAAGTATATAATATCAAAGTTATTCCCTGCATCCAGTTCCTTTGTGACTGCATCATAGTATCCAATCAAATTGGTCAGGCAAGACTTCCCCTTAACAAAACCATGCTGTGTCCCAGCTATAACTGAAGTCTTGTCTAAATGATCCTGCAGTGCTTCTTTAACTAGTGCCTCCATTAATTTTCCTGGAACAGAAGTTAAACTCACAGGTCTATAATTGCTTGTGTCAGCTTTTGATCCTCCTTTGTGAATTGGGGTCACATCTCCAGTCTATGGGTACCTCCCCTGAGTCCAAGGAAGCTCTCATAATTATGGCTAAGGGTTTGCTTACTTCCTTTGCTGCCTCCTTTAATATAACTGGATAGATCCCATCCACCCCAGGTGCCTTTCTTGTGTTTATCTTCAACAATTTCTCCTCCACTTTACTCTCAGTTATTACAAGATTCTCTAGCTTACTGCTAGAGTTGAATACACCTCTGGCTTTCCCCCCGCTAAATAACTCCTCATGTGTGAATGTCGATGCAAAATATTCATTTAGTTTGTTAGCTACCTGAGCAGGATCATCAACCGTTGACCCATCAATATCAAGTGGACCAATCTGATTCATCCCCTTCCTTCTAGAGTTTACATAAGTAAAGAACTCTTTGCTGTTTTTATTTGCATCCCTTGCCAAAGATTTCTCGTATTCTGCCTTCGCCTGCCTAACCTCCTTTGTAACTTGGTTACAGATCAACTTGTATCTATCATAGGCTTCTGTGTCATGTGTTAATTTGTATGTATCCAATGCATGTTTCTTCTCTGCCATATGCCTCATCAGTTCATCTGACATCCATTTAGGCCTAAACCTTGAACAATATTTCTTAGTTGGTATGTAAAGTCTAGTAGCTTTCAAGATAAGTTCTTTGAATGCTTCCCATTTTGCATTTACTGTTGGTAACATGATCAGTTGGTCCCACTGTATAGAATTTAAATACTGTCTCAGTCCATCGTAGTCGCCTTTACGAAAGCAATAACCCTTCCCTTTACCCCTAATGGTAGTTACCTCTTTGAGTAAATCCCACTTCAGCACACTGTGATCACTGCCACCTGGTGGTTCATTTATCTGCAGATTCTTAATGCATGAAGAATCACTGCTGATAATCAAATCAAGAGTATTCCTCCCTCTAGTTGCCTCCCGAACATGCTGATGTAGAAAACAATCATCCAATAAATCCACAAAAGCCTTGCTAGTGTGTGAGTGACCAGCCCACAAATTCCAGTCAATATCTGGGAAGCTAAAATCCCCCATTATAAGACTCTCTGATTTACTGGCCCACTCTATTACCCTGTACAGTTTCTTATTATACTCATCAATTTTGATCTCCCAATGCTTATGTCACACCAAACTGACTCAACACTGCACTGTCTAGCGATGTCCACTGGCTTCACTTCCTTGGATTTTATGTATTTCTTAACTAATAGCATAACCCCTCCTCCCTTCCTATCCAGTCTATCTTTTCTGTAGACGTTGTACTCCCCAAATTCCAGTTCTGCATTCCTTATATCTGTGTGACACCAAGTCTCTGATATCCCAACAATATTTGCCTTTGATGTTTTGAGCAATACCTCAAATTCATCAAATTTATTTACTAAACTCCTAGCATTGGTGTACACGCAAGTATACATGCACCTATTTCTATTCTTAGCTACCCTAACACAACCCATGTGTTTACTTGTACCGCAATGACTCCCAGCAGTCTCTGAAATATCCTGAATCTTGTTTTTCAGGCTTCTGCTCATTCCAATAGAAGCAGTGCAAGAATCTCTTTCACCTCTGCCAGTGGCTACTGTTAATCTATTTGTCTTTGTATCGCCCCAAGCTAGCAGTTTTCCGACCCACCTAACACTGCCTCGATAGCATCAGCAAATATTCTTGCACCCTTTCTATTTAAGTGTATCCCATCCCTGTAGAAGCAATCCCTCCTGTTAACAAGTACAGTCCAGGCTGAAAAAAATTCTACCCCTTGAGCCTTGCACAATCTTTCCAGGGCCGAATTGATCGACAAGGCTCTCATCATATACTCCCTCCTATCGTGTCTGGGCAGAATTGCAGACACTTTCAAATTCAACCCTATTTCACGGCTTTTTTTCAACAGTGACCTGTACTTGTTAAGCAATTCTGCCGGTCTCCTACTTTTGATATCGTTAGTGCCCACGTGTACAACTATATCACCTTTTGTGCCCTTAAAAGATGATATCTGCTCTACAACGTCATCAACCTTTGCCCCTGGCAGACATACCCTGGTCCTGTTCCACCTATTCTTTTTACAAAGCATGTTCCCCGTTTCCCTGACAATATAGTGTCACCAACAACTACTAGTTCCTGTGGGACCGGCGCATTCTGCCTTGGGGGTTGCCGCTGTGTTTCACGATGACCAAGTGCAAGCTCTGGCGTTGATGTGGGCAGCTGAGAGCTTGATGGGCCCCTCAATTTAGTTCCTTCGAGGGCATCCACCCTGTCCTTCAAGCTCTCATATAGGCCCATAAGAACGCTGAGTTGTTGCCTGATTTCGATACACTCCTTGCATCGTGCACACACAAAGACATCCCCCATGGCAATATCATGTCCCGTACCTGAATGCTCCACAAACATCATGCAAGCTGTGCATTTTAGAAGGCTGTGACTCAGAAGGCAACTGCCCCCCTCAGTTCTCCTCTGAGCCACAGCACTTCCATTAGCTTGAGCCTTTTGTTTTGCTGCTCTGGTCTGAGTCATGATTACTTTTAATTTAAATAAAATTTCAATTTCAGTTTATAACCCTAACTTATCTCCCAACACAGCTATAACGGGATATATATTTTTAGCGTCAAGTATTAATCGATCAGTCAAGTATTAATTATCTCCGAGTTCCCTTTATATAACTTCCGTATCAGTTATGTATTAATTAATTATGTTACGTTTGTAATCTAAGTCGGTATATGTATTTAGTTAAAAGTGCAATTTAAATGCCAACGAAGTTGAACAAGTTTAATAGATTTTACCGATCGCTGAAAATATTATAACGTATACTATACTAACGCTATCTAGGTTCGATATATAACGATCGTATGACAAAGACAAAGGCGGAAGTTACGAACGGTAATCTATGGACACTTAAGTATTAATTAACTTTCAAATCTCGCTGTCCCAATTCAGAATAAACCAACGATCCTTACTAGGTCTATAAGCTACTTACAAAAAATAATTTGATGTAAAAGATATTCAATAAGCGGCTAAATTTGGCAAAAAACTTCTCGTTCAGCGGAGTTGTAACTTGTAACACGTGGATTTGATACCCTTACCGATACTTTTATGCAATTACAAGGCCGAGTAAAGAATAAATACACCAGATTAATCAGAAATATCACAAAATAATGCTATACTACTAAATTTAAATCAAAAGTTTTAGAAAAACAATAATTTCAAATCAATAAATAAGAAAAATCCACTTAGCGGCTTTGAACACGTCTGGCCCCTACTAGCCTCGTCAGCAAATGTTAAATGTATGTGCTCGATATCAGCAAGATAGATTTCTGCTATAAGACCGCTCAGGTTCAAACCCATTGGTAAACCAAAAACTTGTTTGTATATACAGTAATACCCCGACTTACGCGAACTCGGAGTTATGCGGTTCTTGATTTTTTCGTTTGGTGTATATCTAAAATTAGCTTACCAGTGATTTGGAAGTCAAATCATAAAGCTTGGGTGACAGCTTCCATTTTTGAGGACCGGTTTGGTCACCACTTCATACTCGAAGTCGAACGTTATTGCAAGTCTAAACAGATTCCATTTAAAGTGATGCTTCTTGCTGACAATGCACCCGGTCACCCTCCTGCCACCCTAATTAATTTCGACCCACGTGTGTGAAAGTTGTGTTTTTGCCTCCAAACCCAACCAGCCTGCTTCAACCGATGGGCCAGGGAGTCATCAAAACATTCAAGGCTTATTACACGAGGCGTTCATTTGCACGTCTGAATGAAGCTATGAGACAAAATAGTGAGATATCTGTTAAAGATTTTTGGAAACAATTCAATGTTTTAGATGCTGTAAGAATCATTGAAGAATCTTGGGATGAAATTCACAAAAAAACATTGAATGGTGTCTGGAAGAAACTTTGTCCATTTTTTTCCAAAAACGAGAGGAAAACAACGCCAGAAACTGATCATGTCGCTCATGTGATAGAAGAAGTTGTTAAACTTGCCAGGCAATTAGATTTGGAAGTCAATGGTGATGATGTCAACGAGCTGTTAGATTCACATAGGAGCTGACAATGAATGAGCGCATAGAGATGCGTGAGCAAAACGTCACCGAAGTATCCGACACTTCAGACCCAGTTTCCCCAGAAAAGCACATGACAATTGCAAGCTTGACAGAAGGTCTCAGCTCAATTAGAAAGGGCTTAAAAATTTTGGAACACAGACTCAAACGAAGAACGCGTTATAGCTACAAAGCAAGGAATAAAAAAATTATTAGCTTGCTATGAAGAAATTCTGCGTGAAAAAAAGAAGGCACTGTGTTGTCGTCAGACGAATTTGTTAGATTTTATGAAGCCATCGACATAACTTTTTTACGTAACTCATTTATTTTTTTAATACATATTTTGTATTAATATGTATAAAGAACTGCAATTTTATTAAATATTTTTCTTCTAAACTAGCGTTTTTGTTAGTCCTTGGTCTCAATTAAACAAAATTTATATGTATTTATATGCAAAGTTTTACCCCGACTTACGCAAATTCGACTTTAGCGATTTTCGTCGGACCCACCTATCGCGTAACTTCGGGGTATTACTGTAGTGTCTTTAAACACTATATACAGACTTTAATTACTAGCTTCAAGAAGAAGCTTGATTAATCACGATAGTATCGTTATTTAACAGTTCCCAAACTCAAGAGCATAGTTTACATTTACATTGGTGTACAATGAAGTAACATCTAATGAAAATAATTTATCATTAATGCCACTTAATATCTATAATACTATTAAATAGAGTGTCACAGTTTTTTATGGCAAATTTTATCAACTGTCTATATGATTTTATGATGTTATATAAGTGTGCAGCTAAGTGTGAAAATGCTGAATTTTTTTATGATACAATAGGGAGTATGAGAAAACTGGGTTTGTGAAGTTTAATCTGTTCAAAAAGTACAGGAATATTATAAGTCCTCGCTTTCAGCTCTTTTAATTGGGCCATAAAAATAAAATCATTCTTACAGTATGCAGTTAGGGCTTTGTTATATTGGTTTACTAAATTGTGAATACAGACAGGTCTACTCCCTGTAAGTGGAACTGTCCGATATAATAAAATCCAATTTGTTGATATAGTCCGTTTTATTCATAATAACTACAGTGTCTCCCTTATCTGCTCTTTGGATAACAATATCTTTGTTCCCTCTAAGACTATGCAATGCTACAACTTTATTCTTATTCAGTCTGGGTACTGAAGAGTTTTGGAGTGATTGACTTGCTTGACCAATAAGTCTTTTTGCGGAATGTTGTGGAGACCATATTCAAAGTCTATCACAAATTGTTTCTTGGAGAGTTTATGAGGGACTAAATTAAAATTCAGACCCTTCGAAAAGGAGTGAGAGCTAATCCTCAGATAACGCTTATGAAGACAGATTAGTAACTTGTTTATATGTTGCCTCATTATGCATATGATGTGATGGGGAAGTATGTAAGCTGGATATGTGTTATGTGCAACCCCATTCACTTTAAGTGTAGAAATAGCAGACGTGCCCCTGGGTGTACGAGCGTCCGCTTGCATAAACATGTCCGGGTTGTCGGTAGGTGTATTGCATCTGTATAAGGGGGGTGGGGGTTGACCCCGATTTGAAACTGTTAATAAAGCATTTAACTTATTCGAGTGCCTATTTTTTGTCAGTGGCCAATGCGTCCCACCTCAAATCTATGAAGGATTTCAAAACGGTCCAATTGTTTGAATGTAAATATTTTTTTATTTTGTCACGAAGTGCAGCAACTTGAGAAACATAACTACTCTTCATCGCAAAACAAGAATTTAAGGCGAGTTTAATAATATGGCGTGACGTGGCAAAAGCACATCGCGCCATATTATTACCGGGACACCTATGATTAAAATTAACCCTCGCAAATTTTAGTGTGATATTTTCAAGAAAGCAATATTTCAGAAAGGAAAGGAAATGTGACATTTTTGTGCAGAATATTTCAATGTCACTTTGATGTAATTTTGCACCATATTGTACAAAAAATCTCTCATATTCAATCTTAAATTATGTGTAATACATAACACATATCCAGCTTACATATGTTCTTCCTCAACACATCACATGCATAATGAGGCGACATATAAACAAGTCACTAATCTGTCTTCATATCTGTTATCTGAGGATCAGATCTCACTCCTTTCGAAGGGTCTGAATTTTAATTTACCCCCTCATAAACTCGCCAAGAAACAATTTGTGATAAACATTGAATATGGTCTCTGCAACATTCTGCAAAAAGACTTATTGTTCCAGCAAGTCAATCAGATAGTCAATAATGCCAAAACTCTTTGGTACCCAGACTGAATAAGAACGAAGTTATAGCATTGTGTAGTCTTAGAGGGAACAAAGATATTCTTATGCAAAGAGCAGATAAAGGGGACACTGTAGTTATTATGAATAAAATGGACTATATCAGCAAAGTGGACTCTATTATATCGGACTGTTCCACTTACCGGCAGATAGACCCATCTGTATTCACAAATTTAGTAAACCAATATAACAATTGTTGTTTGAATCTTGCAGCCATTGTTTTTGTATATAGTGGTAGGGAATTCAAATTTTTAATTGAGGTAACTAGATAGCTCTAAAGTATAATTACATAGAGTAATACGCTTCACTGTTCCTATTAGATAGAGTAGTATTGACATTTAATTAATTTAATTTATTGATCTTATTAATTTAAAATAGCATGCCCCAAACTAAAGCAGCAAAGCAACAGGCACAAAGTGGCAGGAGTGCTGTGACTCGGAGGAGAACTGAGGGGGGCGATTCTCCAACGCATCGCAGCCTAAAAAAATGTGCAACTTGTGAAATGCTTGCCAAAATCTCTGAAACGGAACATGATATTGCCATGGGGGATGTCTTTGTGTGCGCGCGATGTAAGGAAATCAGGCGACAACTCAGCGTTGTTATGGGCCTATATGAGAGTTTGAAGGACAGGGTGGATGCCCTCGAAGAATCTAAATTGAGGGGCCCATCAAGCTCTCAGCTGCCCACATCAACAACAGAGCTTGCACTTGGTCATCACGCAACACAGCGGCAACCCCCAAGGGAGAATGCGCTGGTCCCACAGAAACTATTAGTTGTTGGTGACTCTATTGTCAGGGAAACGAGGAACATGCTTTGTAAAAAGGATAGGTGGAATAGGACCAGGGCATGTCTGCCAGGGGCAAAGGTTGATGACGTTGTAGAGCGGATATCATCTTTTAAGGGCACAAAAGGTGATATAGGTGTACACATTGGCACTAATGATATTAAGAGTAGGAAACCGGCAGAATTACTTAACAAGTATAGGTCACTGTTGAACAAAAGCCGAGAATTAGGGTTGAATTTGAAAGTGTCTGCAATTCTGCCCAGACACGATAAGAGGAAGTATATGATGAAAGCCTTGTCGATCAATTCGGCCCTGGAAAGATTGTGCAAGGCTCAAGGGATAGAATTTTTTTCAGCCTGGTCTGTACTTGTTAACAGGAGAGACTGTTTCTACAGGGATGGGATACACTTAAATAGAAAGGGTGCAAGAATATTTGCTGATGCTATCAAGGCAGTGTTAGGTGGGTCGGAAAACTGATAGCTTGGGGGGATACAAGGATTAATAGTTTAACAGTAGCCGCAGGCAGAGGTGAAGGTGATTCTTACACAACTTCTATTAGAATAAGTAACGACCCGGAGCGAGGGGTGTTGGGGGTTTCAGGTACGGATGGCAGTCATCGTGAAATAGGTGGGTATATGGGATGTGTTAGGGTAACTAGGAATAGGACCATGTATACCAATGCTAGAAGTATAGTAAATAAATTTGATGAATTTGAAGTGTTGGTCAAGACATCAAAGGTGGATATTGGGATAGCAGAGACGTGGTGTCACCCAGATATAAGGAATGCAGAACAGGAATTTGGGGAGTACAACATGTACAGAAAGGATAGACAGGATAGAAAGGGAGGAGGTGTTATGCTGTCAATTAAGAAAAACATAAAATCAAAAGAAGTTCACCCAGTTGATATAGATGAACAGTGCACTGTTGAGTCATTTTGGTGGGTACATAAGCACTGCGAAAGCAAAAATAAGAGTAGGAGTGTGTTATAGGCCTAATGACTCGAATGAGTAAAATGAACAATTGTACAGAGAAATAGAGTGGGCTAGTAAATCAGAATGTCTTATAATGGGGGATTTTAACTTCCCAGATATAGACTGGAACTTGTGGGTTGGTCACAGACACTAGTCAAGACTTTTGTAGATTTATTGGACGATTGTTTTCTGCAGCAGCATGTTCGAGAGGCAACCAGAGAGAGTAATACTCTTGATCTGGTTATCAGCAGTAATCATTCGTGCATTAAGAATTTGCAGATCAAGGAACCACTAGGTGGCAGTGATAACAGTGTACTGATGTGGGATTTACTTAAAGATTTAATTACCATCAGGGGTAAAGGAATGGGTTTTTGCTTCCGTAAAGGTGAGTACAGTGGTCTCAAAAAGTTTTCAAATTCTGTACAGTGGGATCAACTGACGATGTTACCAACAGTAAATTCTAAGTGGGAAGCATTCAAGGAATTAATCGTGGATGCTACTAAAAGTTTCATACCTTTAAGAAATATTGTTCAAGGTTTAGGCCTAACTGGTTATCTAATGAACTAATGAGACTCGTAACAGAGAAGAAAAATGCATGGGATGCATATAAATTATCAAGCGACTCAGAAGCCTATGGCAGATATAAGTTAGTCTGTAATCAGGTCACAAAGGAGGTTAGGCAGGCGAAGGCAGATTACGAGAAATCCTTGGCAAAAGATGCTAAGAAAAACAGCAAGGATTTCTTTACTTATATAAACTCTAAAAGGAAGGGGATGAATCTGATTGGTCCACTTGACATCGATGGTTTGACTGTTGATGATCCTGCTTAGATAGCAAACAAACTGAATGAGTATTTTGCATCTGCATTCACACATGAGGAATTATTAAGGTTTGAAAATGGCAGAAGGTTATCAAATTGTAGCAGGATACTTAATGATTTTGTAATAACTGAGAGCAAAGTGGAGGAGAAATTGTTGAAGTTAAACATAAGAAAAGCACCTGGGGTGGATGGGATCTATCCAGTTATATTAAAGGAGACAGCAAAGCAACTAAGCAAACACTTAGCCATAATTATGAGAGCATCCTTGGACTCATGGGAGGTTCCCGTGGACTGGAGATGTGCAAAGGTATCCCCAATTCACAAAGGGGAATCGACGGGTGACACGAGTAATTACAGACCAGTTAGTTTAACTTCTGTTCCAGGTAAAATAATGGAGTCACTGGTTAAAGATGCATTGCAGGATCATCTAGACAAGACTGCAGCAATAATTCAGACACAGCATGGGTTTGTTAAGGGAAAGTCTTGTCTGACAAATTTGATAGGATATTATGATGTGGTTACAAAAGAACTGGATGCAAAAAATAATTTTGATATCATATATTTGGATTTCAGGAAAGCTTTTGACACTGTTGCGCATGGAAGACTATTGTTCAAATTGGAGCAGAATGGTATTAAGGGTAAGTTGCTACAAAGGATAAAAGGATGGTTAAGTGGGAGAAGACAGAGGGTGGTAATCAATGGGTGCTGCTCTTCGGGGACTAATGTTATTAGTGGAGTCCCACAGGGTTCGGTGTTGGATTCACTGTTGTTTTGTATATTTATCAACGATACTGATGAAGGTATATCAGGCTTAATGTCGAAGTTTGCAGATGATACAAAGGTTGGCAGGGTTGTTAATGACAGTAATGGCAGTGTGCTACTGCAACAGGATCTAGATAATTCGCGCAGATGGGCTAAGAAGTGGCAACTGAAGTTTAACCTTGACAAATGCAAAGTACTGCATATGGGTAGAAGTAACCCCAGAGAAACGTACCAACTGTGTGGTACTACACTTAAGGTGGTAGAAAATGAAAAAGACCTGGGAGTAATTCTGCAGTTAGATATGAAGTTTTCTGAGCAATGCAGACAGGCTCCCAGGGCAGGTTATGGGATTTTGTCAATGATATATAGGAATTTTGCTAGCAGGGAATAGGAGGTGATTGTCCCTCTGTATAAGGCAATGGTCAGGCCACGCCGTGAGTACTACGTATAGGTCTGGAGGCTTCATTTTAGGAAGGATGTAGATTTACTTGAGAATGTACAGAGAAGGGCAACAAGATTGGTGAGGGGAATGAAGGGATCCT
Organism: Mastigoproctus giganteus; assembly: GCF_048544385.1. Taxonomy (NCBI): domain Eukaryota; kingdom Metazoa; phylum Arthropoda; class Arachnida; order Uropygi; family Thelyphonidae; genus Mastigoproctus; species Mastigoproctus giganteus. Next base: position 194,083,431 of record NC_143576.1, on the reverse strand, counting down.
CTTACCAAGAGATGCTTAAGTTCTGCAAATTGCAGTGGCTGGAGACTAGGCACCTGCGCGGTGATCTGATTGAGGTGTATAAGGCCTTGAATGGGTTGAGCATGCTGAATTCTGATGGGATCCTTCCACTTGTTCAGATTACGAACCTAAGGGGGCATAAATTTAAATTAAGAAAGGACAGATGTAGAATAGATGTGCGGAAATTTGCCTTTAGACAGCGGGTGGTTAATTGCTGGAACAAACTTCCATCTGTCGTTGTGGAAGTTGATAGGTTGAATAAATTTAAGGAGGAACTGGACAGGCATTTGGAGGGAATGGTGTGATTTTTTTTTTTTTTTTTTTTTTTTGGCTGATGCTGCATAAGCTCATACACATGCTTTCTTGCATCACGTGCCACTACTACTACAAAGCCCTAACTGCATACCGTATGAGTGATTTTATTTCTATGGCCCAATTAAAACAGCTGAAAGCAAGGACTTATACATTTGTAATATTCCTGTACTTTTTTGGACAGGTTAAACTTCACAAACTCGGTTTTCCCATATGCCTTATTGTATCATACAAAAATTCAGCATTTTCACACTTAAATAACATCATAAAACCATTTAGACAAATTTAGATTTAGAACCATTTTAGATAAAATTTGGCATAAAAACCTATGACACTCAATTTAACAGTATTAAAGATATTAAGCTTGGCATTAATGATAAATTTTTTTTATTTAGATGTTACTTCCTTTTACACCAAAGTAAATGTTGACTACACTCTTGATGTCGTTTGGGAACTCTTAAATAACGATACTATCGCAATAAATCACACTAAATTACCGAAAAAATAAAATTTTAAATTAATCAAGCTTCTTCTTGAAGCTAACTATTTTGCATTTAAAGACACTATACACAAACAGGTTTTCAGTTTACCAATGGGTTTGAACTGAGCGGTCTTATAGCAGAAATCTATCTCGCTAATATCGAGCACTTAACACCGTTTCTTCCCTGCATTACTTACTATGGAAGATATATTGACGATATACTTGTAATGGATCATAACACCACTCCGGACATTCTAGGCACCTCCGTAGCACACGCTTCTTGATTAGACCGGGGTTCGAGCCCGTCACCACCAAATACGGAGGATGCAGAAAGGTCAGGGAATGACCACCGCATATTCTCGGAGCAATATGGCCTCAGTTCCTAATGCTCCTAAAAACCAAAACAACAAACAAACAAACAGGACATTCTAGAGGTATTCAACAACATTCACACGAGACTACATTTTACAATGGAGGAAGAACATATAGAAACAAGAGCCCTAAATTTCTTTAATTCACTCTCATACGTGACATGCAAAAAATACAATTTAGCATTTACCGAAAACCCACCACTTCGGGGATATTGTTGTTGTTTTGGTTTTTAGGAGCATTAGCAACTAAGGCCATATTGCTCCAGGTGGTCATTCCCTGACCTTTCTGCATCTTCCGTATTTGGTGGTCACGGGCTCGAATCCCGGTCTAATTAAGAAGCATGTGATACGCACTACTGCCCCTTCCCACCTGGCTACGGAGGCGCCCAATTCTGGGATGTACCTGCATTACAGGAGTTAGTTATCATCCATTCACTTATAAGAGATCCATAATATTTAACCAGTTTTTCAATGCTTACAATTATTCCACTTCTGGACCTACCTTACACTTAGAAATTGATATACTAACTGACAGGTTTTTAAATAGAGGCTATCCTCCCTCCGTTATAAATCATATCAGATTACAGGCTAAAAATAAGATAGCAAATACAATACCTATTAATAAAACCAATTTCCGAACCATATGTCGAACAATGGTACAAGCAACTCAATAAACTCTTTAGAAATACAAAATTCAAAATTATAGCCAGTCCCATGCAGAAACTCCATAATATATTAAAAAATCACATAGTTCTTCCTTCTTGTTCGGCACAGGTAAATGATCTTGTATACAAGATTTCGTGTAGTCAGTGCGATTCATTATATGAGGGGTCCACTCTCCGTACTTTAGATTTATGTGTCAAGCAACATGCTGCTTCCATCCACACACTGCGCACAACCATGTGGGAATTGGCTTTTCATGCCATCAATGAAGGTCACGTATTCCTATTCAATGAAGTGGAAATTTTAAACATAATTACATAAAATTAATGATAAAATTATTGATACATAAAATGAAACTACACAAATTCTTTCGGATTTCTGGTCTTTTTTACGCATACGTCAATACAAATAAGCTCTCCATTTAAGAGCCCCACACACACACACACACACACACACACACACACACACACACACACTCCGCAATATTCCTATCCTGTGAACACGGCGATCAGCCGAAAAGCGTTGTCTGCTTAAAGAAGGGAAACAGCTGTGGATTTCTTTTAATTTGAGTGTTCATCCAAATTTTAATTGATTTTATTTTTATTTTTAATAGTGATTTTATTTATTCATTCTCGGAAGCGGTTTTTCCGATTTTAGTTATTTATTCTGACACAATGTCTTCTCACTCTCATGGTCTTGCTGTGGTGGTTTGATGTGTTTCGGGGTCAGGTTGGGGCTCTCGGCTTTTTATTCCGTTGCGTGTCAAATCGGTCATATCTCTATGAGTGAAGGAATTCATTAAATCATTTTTATTATTCATTTTTCATCTTGTTTTATTTGTTACATTTGGAGAGCATTGATTGGAAGCATTCTATGAAAAAGATTGAGGTGATCTCTTATTCTTTTTTAATTTATTGAAAAATCATGGATTGAGCCTTGCAGCTCTGAATTTTTACTAATTCTTATATAGATTAACGTAAATTATGGACAAATTTATGTCCATGACATATGGCCACAGGTAGATGCAAATAAAAATACTCTGACTGGGAAAATTACTAGAATCTGGGTTGATCCTTTTGGACTGAAGAAGTGAAGATGTCTCTCCCATTCATAAGGGAGGGGATAAAGTAGAAATGAATAAGTACAGACCAGTGAGTATGATTTCCGTAGTGATCAAGATAATGGAATTGATGATTAAGAAAACAATACAGTAACAACTTTATAAGAATAATATCCTAAAGGGATCATAGCTAGGGTTTGTGAAGGAACAGTCTTGCCTGACAAGTCTGGTTAATTACTATGAATAAGTTATAAAGCATTTAGATGCTCGAAACACTGATATTGTATATTTAAATTTTAGCCACAAGAGGTTACTGTACAAACTGGAGTGTTGGGGATACTGAGAAGTTCCTTTAAGTGAATCAAAGACTGGCTGAGTGAAAGGAGACAGAGGGTAAATAATTAATGGCCATCCTTCAGAAGTGGAATCCACCAGAGTTTATTATTGGAGCCTGTGATGGTGCTCTTCTTTAATAACATCGATAAGCTGTTATTCAATGTATGGGTTGAAGGTTGAGAATACAAAAAAACACTTGTTGAAATTGAACTTGAATTTCTATAAATTGTAATTTTCAAGAAATACATGCAAAGGAAGGTCATTCCATAGAACAGAAACAGAAAGGATAAATGAGGAAGAGAAAAAGTTAGTTTCTGTAGGTTTGGAGCTGAACAACAAAAACATGTACACTAGTTTGGAAGGAGTAGTGGAATTACAGATGGCAATTTGGAAGAGCAGTGTCCATATGAATATATATAATATAAAAAAAGCATGTAGCAGAAACTGAACATCTGCGTGATAGAGAGTAAAGAGTTCATAAGAGATGGATCATTAATTAGTCTAATTGCTCCCCTTTGGACAGCATTCAAAAGTTCAAGAGAAGTTTTGGAGGCACTCCAAACATGGGAACAATATTCAGCTCACAAGCTGGATACGTGATTTAATATGACTTATGGCCATAAAAATAATATAACCCATTTACACTTGTTGTCAGCAGAAAATAAAGCTAGAGATTTGGAAATAAACCAACTGTGATATGCTATGAACATGTTTGGCACTTTTCTTGGAAAATCAAGGTTTAAATAAAGAATCGCTACAAAAACAATTTCACTGATATTATATGAGCAAATATTAGCATCAGAATATTTAAAATAGTAGTCCAACCATGGAAAAGAGGAATGGAAATTATGTAGATCATCCCATTTTGCATTTTTGTAATATCAAATGGCATGTGGCTGTGTGTGTGTGTGTGTGTGTGTGAGAGAGAGAGAGAGAGAGAGAGAGAGAGAGAGAGAGAGAGAGAGAGAGAGAGAGAGAGAGAGAGAGAGAGAGAGAGAGAGAGAGAGAAATCACCAAGATATTTGTAATACAAGATACTTACAGGACCCCAACATTAAAATAGTGCACTTTGGTAAGTTGTTGATGAGAAAAAGATGGAAGAGTAATCAAAAGGTGTGCAATTTAGTAATAGCAAAAACCTCAACATCTTTACTGTTGAGTCTATGCAATTAGAAAATTAAAGCCATCTGAAGTTTTGAACATTAAATCCTCAAGGAAAATTACTTCACTGTTAGGAAAGTTAAATTGTAGAAGTTTAGTCCAATGAAAGAAAGTAAAAAAATTCTGAGTGATTTCCAGATTTGGGAAATGATAAAGACAAAAAATGAATTTGACAGAATAGGATAAAGAGATTTTAAGCCTGGAAAGATTCCAGAGCAAGAAATCTCTAACAAGGAATGTCCCAGTGGACAATATTCATAGAAACCACCTTTAAAGTGAAAGAAATCGCAGAGTGAATAATTAGAACAAATGAGTTGAGGGGTGGTTGAGGCAATCAATAATTGAGATTCTGTCAGGGGAAAATAAGTGGAACTAGTCAAATTGTACATGGAAATAGATCACTGAGATTAGAACTGAGACCATGCATGTTTGAGAAATGAACTAAGAGGTTTTGGGAAAGTATCTCACAAAGTTCAGGTGGAATTTGATAGTTCTTTTGGTAGTAACGACAAACTGTGATAACTGAGAGAATTATTATTTTTTTTTTTATTTATTTATTTATTTTTTTGGCTAATGTAAAATAAGTTTGGTTCCTTGCATTGTTTAGTCTTATTAATAGTAATACTACGCTGCCTGTGAAACCTATTAAGAATATTGGTAAAACAACAAAAATGAATGAAAAATTAAATGAGCAAACTAGAATAGTTTGACCATTTCATTTTTAATTTGATTCTACTATAAAAGGTTAATAATAATTTGAATAACCAAAATTTAATGCGATCTTCACCTGACTAGTCAGCTCTACTGGTGGAGGTGTAGGAAGGCGAGTAAACAAAGTATCCTGTGAAGTAAATCCTGAATCCTGAGAAGAAACACTGGACAGACGTAAGGCACCCACTGGTGGCTGCTAAAAGAAATACTGAAAGTAGCTTGAAATACAAATAAATTTTTAAGAATATAAAACCTACTCCAAGTGTTTTAATATTATTTGAAACAATCTTTTTTTGTGGTCCCTCTAATAATAATAATCCACACACATATGCATGTGTCTGTGTGTGTTGCAAAAATATATAATACATTTTCATCACAAATATTTCATAACCATTTATATAGTTTAACCTAAATTTTTCACTACTGATTAGTATGATTTGCTGATAAAATATGGCATTAGTCATAAAAACAAAAGTGAGATGATATTCATAATGAAAAGCATATATAATTATGGCAGCTGAAAATTTGACAAACACAGAACAATTTTACAGTGATACCGGAAATGTGAAATGAATATGAAGTTCAAAGGTAACAGAGATGTGACTTTGCCACAAAATTGACATTACAAAGAACGATTTCAAGAATCTGTGGTAAATTTGAGATATACAGTACCATACAAGATTTTCTGCAAGCAAAGAGAAAGGAGATCAAATTAGCCCACCCATCAATGGGTGAAAAAATTATGATATAGTGTTCAGCAATCTTCAAGATCACTAAGAAAATCAGTAAGATGAGTTACCTGTAAAACTGGAATCATCAGAACAAGTGTACACCACATGCTCAAAACAGATAAGTGTATTATGTGCCAAGATTGCTATTTGATATGAATGAAGGTGATCCAAATCACTGAAGTGAGCTTTGCAAATGGTTCAAAGCAAATTTTGGCTAAGGCTGCAAACTTTTTGGGAAAGACTGTTTGGTCAGATAAGGAAATGTTCAAGTTCAATTCAGTAAACCAAATATATTAGCATTAGTAGAGGCATTTGATGCAAGAAAGCAAGCTTATGCAGCATCAGCCAAAAAAAATAAATAATAAATAAATAAAAAATAACCACTTCCACTTCATCCCTCTGTTCATTCAAAATACCTGTCCAGCTGAGCCTTAAACTTATTTAGGCTATCAACTTCCATATTGGGTGTATTGGTCCCCTAATAATCCAAACAATCATGCAGGGAAGACAGTAAATTTACCAGGAGTTACGGTCTATTCAGAATTGTTGTACGGTATTTTTTGAAAGGATGGTATTTGCCTTTTCAATATGATAAGGTAAATACCATCCGTGCCTGGGCCCTTACTCAATTTCAAAATCAGGTTTTGAAAAAACTGTGACACTGGCTTGTGTAATATTGATGTTACATACCTTAACAGTACTTGGGTATATTAGTACAATATCCCCCAACAGAGAAAGGTCTCAGAAAGGAATTTTCTACTGTTAAGATTGATACAAAATATCTATTCAGCTCACCAGGAACTTCTACTGAATTATCTACAATTCCACCATTTCCAGTGAGCAGAGGTCCTATTTGGTTTTCTCTTTTCTTCTTTGTATTTATGTAGGAATACAACTTTTTGTCACCATTCTTGGCTTTCAAGGCCAATGATTTCTCATACTGACTTCACCTGCCGTGAATGTGTTACAAATTAACTTATAATTATTATAAAAATCTAAGCTGTCACTCTATAACTGCCCTATGCTGTCTTCTTCTGCTCTATCAAACTTGCTAAATCCTTTTCCATCCATCTTGGCATCCTCTTTGTATAGTACCTCCTTAATGGAATGAATTTTCTTATGGCTTCAAACATAAATGAACCGAGCGAATCCAGAAGTCTTCTCAATCCACAATAATCCCATCCTTGAAATTAAAACTCTTGGCCTTATCCCTAACTATTGAAATTTCATTTGTTATTGTCCACTTTAGGAAAATGACGGTGACTCACTGCTAAAAGCTCCTATGCTATGACATTTGTGATATTATTCAGGTCACTGGTAATAATAACCAGTAAAAAAATCTCCTTGATATAAATAAAAATTATTGATTCAGAAAATTTACTCCACAGGTTAAGTTGCTAGTCCATAATTTCCAATTAGGTGGTAATTGAAATCCCCCAAAACAAAGCACCTGGATTTTCCCATTCACATTGCATATACAGACACTCATCATATTCACTGTTATTATGCAGTCTGTAGCACTCTGTGACTGTCAACTTTCCTTTACCAATAAGTATGTTCCACCACATGGACTCAATGCTCTTATATGAATCCTGAAAGCTGTAAGATTGTCATATAAAAATGACAACCTTACAGCATTCGGGTAGCAATTGTGTATTATAATAAAAAAAAAAAAAAAGCATCTCCAAGTAACTTTTAGACCATGAAGAGGAGCCATTGTGTTTTCAAAGGTAAGATATGTTTGCAGCAACACCATTTGTACATTCTTTTCAAAATTTGTAATGCTGATCAAATACCCATGTATTTTGAAATACCCCTCAATTCAACAGAGAATACTATAGGTAAGAAAAGTGTCATTATAAGAATTGATACAACACAAAAACCGATGCACTGTCGTGTTATGCATTGGAATAGGCAGCAGAAAACTGCTACAGACTGCTATTGTAAATCATCCTAAAAAGAGACTACCAAAAGATGATGAAAAGATGATTCTTAGATGCACTCTTAGATGATTCTGCCAAATGCATTTGGCAGAATCATTTAAGAGTGCTATTAAACTACTGCAGTATGTTTGTTTCAGATGGCATAAATGGGTATATAACAAAGGAATAGAAATCCAGTCATTATTTCTGGAGGACTAACATTAATGTTGCACCCAATGGATGTCTGTCTAAATCGGCCATTTAAAGTCATGCTGAAAGAACAGTATAAGTGAGATGGCTACCAGGAAGATTAAGTTCAGGCCAACAGGGAGAATTGAGCAACTAGAAACTGAACAGTTTCGCTTATGGATAAAAAATGTGTGGGCACACACTTTGTCCCTGTTAGTTGAAAATTACTTAATGAAGTGTACAATACCTAAAAACTGCAATGGCAATGGAAACAACTACTTACAGAACAGTGGTCCCAATCACATGAACTCAGCTGGTTACAAAGATGAAAGTGGAAAGAGGACTATCATTGTTATTTGGTTTTTAGGAGCATTAGCAACTAAGACCATATTGCTCCGGAGATGTGCGGTGGTCATTCCCTGACATTTCCGTCCTCCGTATTTATTGGTGACAGGCTCGAACTCCGGTCTAATCAAGAAGCGTGTGCTACACACTGCTGCTCCTTCCCACCTGGCTAAGGAGGTGCCGAAAGAGGACTATGGTGCTGGTTACGATGAGAGCAGCGGAGAAGAGTAATTATGCCATATATTTTTCCCTTTACATTGAATACTTTTACTTGAACTGAGAATAGGACACAATGCATTATTAGTATATATACTTACTTATTATGTACAGTTTAAGATTTAAATAAACTTTTAAAAAAAATTTTTTCTTTCAAGTCTTAAAAAATGAGATGTAGGGGCTCGCTCGCTCGCTCGCTCGCTCTCTCTCTCTCTCTCTCTCTCTCTCTCTCTCTCTCTCTCTCTCTCTCTCTCTCTCTCTCTCTCTCTCTCTCTCTCTCTCGCTCTCTCTCTCCCCCCCCCTCTTTCTCCATATATATATATATATATATATATATATATATATATATATATAAATTGGTTTTTTACTTACAGGTTCTCCCTATTCTTCCATGGTTATTACATCTGATAGCTTAACTCCCCTACCATTTATACACACATACATATATACATATATATATATATATATATATAGACAAAAAAGGTAAAAATCAGTATATTTGTGTAAATGGTAGGGGAGTAAGTAAAAAACCAATTTACCTGAAATAAAAATAAAATGCAATTAATAAGAGCATAATTATTGTAAGAACCTAAAGCTGTGGGTCCTAGGACTTTAACTACTTCTTCAAAAGGGTCGGCAGCAAAAATTGTAGAAGCCAGGACAATAGGCAAGGTCTCTGTTTCTGTTATGATGTACAAGTAAATGGTATACGTATACATCACAGCCGACCCGACAGAGACCAGAAGGACGAATAAAAGAATAAATAAACTATAAAATAAAAATAAAAATAATAATGATAAATAAAATCATGTGGAAAGAGAAAATTGAAATGTAAACTCAAAAAATCTAAGAGATGGGGCAAAAACAAGAAAACTTACTGTCTTTTTTTTTTCTTTTTATGTGAACCCCAAACACGAGAGATAGTATGACCTATAGTACTTAGTACAGTGCTTGGGTTGGAGGTTGAGAAGACGAAAGAAGATATTTGTTGACATTAGACTTGAACTTCTGTAGATTGTAATTTTCAGGAAATACATATGAAGGAAGGTTGTTCCAGAAAACGGCAGTTGAATGAATAAATGAGGAAGATGAAAAGTTGGTTCTATGAGTTTGAAGTTGGACAGTAAATGGATGTTGGCTGGTGGCGGCACGTGTTCAGACTGTTTTGAAAGAGAGAGCGGGAATTATAGAAGCCAATTCAGAAGAACAGTGCCCATGGAAGTATCTGTAGAAGAGGCATGCAGCAGAAACAGTACGCCTATGAGTAAGCGAGTGGAGAGACTCTGTTAGAGATGAATCATTAATTAACCTAACTGCCCTCTTCTGAATGGAATCAAGAAGCTTGAGAGAGGTTTTGGGGGCACCACCCCAGATGTGGGAACAATATTCCATGGCGTGGATTTGCGATTTATGCAGAGTGAGCAGCTGTTTGGAAGAAAAGTAACGCCGAGAGCGAAAGAGAAAACCAAGCTTTTTAGATGCACAGGAAGCAATATTTGTAATGTGCTTGTGCCAAGAGAGATTAGAAGTCAGGGTAATCCCCAAAAGAGATATATCATTTTGCCTAGAAATCGGAGTGTCACTAAAGATAAGCATAGGAGCAGAAGAATCCTTTTTGCGAGATATAAGACAAGACTGAGTTTTAGAAGGGCTGAAATCAACTAAGTTGTCTTTTCCCCACTGGAGAATAACCTGAAGATCAGCATTTAAGGAATTAGTAGCAGATTTCCGAGAAGTTGAAGCTAATTGAGCAGGACAAAGTTTCTCAAAATGGAAAGTTGAATGCAATGTGCTATCATCGGCAAAACTATGGATAGGATTTCCAGTCAATGGAAGAAGGTCATTAATATACAAGAGGAAAAGAGTGGGGGAAAGAACTGAACCTTGGGGTTCACCGGCATTAATGGAGAAGTTAGAAGACAGAGAGCCATCTACCATCACCCTCAGTGGGCGATCGGAGACAAAACTGGATAACCAATTACTAAAAAGTTGGCAAACCATAAGATGGAAGCTTGTTTAGAAGACCTTTGTGCCAAACACGATCAAAAGCCTTTGAGATGTCAAGAGCAACTACTTGTGTTTCACCGAACCTTTCCATTGAATTAGTCCATAAACGGGTAACATAAGCCAGAATATCACCAGTGGATCGACACTGACGGAATCCATACCGGCGATCGTTGATCAGACGGAAGGTTTCTAGGTAGTTTAAGAGTTGGCGGTTAATTGATTTCTCCATTACTTTAGAAAGAGTAGAAGTAATCGCAATGGGACGATAATTGGATGGGAGGGATTTGTCACCCTTTTTAGGAACAGGCTGGATATGAGCAAATTTCCAAGCAGAAGAAAAAACACCTTTGGAATAAGAAAGTGAAAAAAGGCAGCAAAGTATAGGAGTAAGTTCAGGAGCACAGGTTTTGAGAACAAGTGGAGAAATACCATCAGGACCTGGAGCTTTCTTAGCATCAAGATTCATCAAAATCCTTCTGATATCCTTTTGACGGAGGACCACAGGAGGCACTGAATGGAGTGTGTTGGGAATGGTGGGAGGCGTTTTACCAAGATCATTAATACATGAGCTGGGAAAAAAATGGGATGCTAGCAGGTCAGCTTTATCCTTGGCTGAAGTGACAACAGAACCATCTGGTTTGGACAGAGGTGGGAGCAGAGATGGGCAAAAGTTGTGGCCAATAGCTTTGGCAAGAGACCAGAATGCTCGGCTACCATTAGGGCAAGAAGCAAGTTTTCTACTCTTAGCCTGTTCAAACTCTAGTTTGGACTGATTAATAACTGCTTTACAATTGTTGCGAGCTTTGGTGTAGGCAGAAAATGAAACTGAAGAATTAGAAACAAGCCAATTACGATATGCAACATTCTTCTCTTGAACAGCCTTAGCACATTTATTGGAAAACCAAGGTTTAGATAAAGGACAAGATTTTAAAGTGGAGTGTGGGATAAAGGATTCCATTCCTGCAAGCATAATTTCAATGACACGATCTGAGCAAACGTTGACATCAGAAGTTTTGAAACAGTAATCTGACCAAGGAAAAGAAGTCTCGCAGGTCATCCCATTTTGCCTTCTTGTAATGCCAAACAACACGAGGTTGAGAATAGCCATGAGATAAAGGTTCCATTGGAGAAGAGACAATCACCAAGTTGTGATCTGAAGTGCCTAAAGGACCCCTCACTTCGACCGTGTACTTAGAAGGGTTGTTTGTGAGAAAAAGATCAAGCGTATTGGCTGCATGATTAGGATTGTCCGGTATTCTTGTAGGTAAATGAACAATCTGTGCTAGGTCATTAGTAATTGCAAAAGCCTCAGCATCTCGACCTGCTGGATCGGTGTGACTAGAAAAATGGAAGCCAGCTGGAGTTGTGAACATTAGAATCACCAAGGAAAATTACCTCAGTTTTAGGAAAGTTGGACTGCAGAAAGTCAAGTTGCAAAGAGAGGAAGTCAAAGAGCTCCAAGTGATTAGTGGAGTTGGGAGAACGGTAGAGACAACAGATGAATTTGACACAATGAGGTAGAGAGATTTTGAGCCAGAGAAGATCAAAGAGAGGAGATTCCAAATTGCCAAGTCTCTGACAGGGAATATCAGAATGGACATATGCACAAGTAACACCTTTGAGGCAAAAGGAATCATACAGCAAATAATTTGGGCATCTGAGGTGAGCAGTAGTTGAAACAACCGATAACTGAGATTCTGTCAGAAAAAGTACATGGGGTTTGACAGACTGCAAGTGGAAATGGACATCGTTGAGATTAGAATTGAGACCACGTATATTTGTGAAATGAATTAGGAAGTGCCTGGGAGGTTTAGATCTTTTCGCAGATAAGCTTGCTCTATTAGTTTGACAATTCATGGTGTATTCAATAGTAAGAAAAAGTGGGTGGGACATGCTGTATGAAGTAATGAAATTTTTGAATATGGCGTACACGCGGTAAGAATATACCCAGATCCTTGATATAACGTGGCCTCGACAATGCTCCCCGCATATACACACTACTCGGACTCCCTCCAGTCACTATCTGGCAGAGTAGAGGTAGCAAGCTTATACACTAGCTGATCTGGAAGCCTCCTAGAGAGTTACCAATAGGTTCGGTCTGGTGTACTAACTAGCGGCCGGCCTGCGAACACCGTTTTAGAGCTGTACCCTCAAAATGTAAGGAATATTGGATCTCGCCACGACGTTCATCATAACCTCAAAAGTCATCAATCATACTGCATGATGGAAGAGATAGGGAAGGGTTGACCGGAACTTAGCTGTAGAGCTAAACATGGGTTCCACCACTTCAAGCCTCCAATAAGCAAAGTGGTATTTCACCAGTTGATGAGAGTCATCTACCACCTAGTGCTGCCTGGTAACATAGAGGGGCGGCATTCCTCCATGTGGTGTGGGCACCACACCTCGACCCCTGCTTACGTTGGTTCACACCTGGGTGGTCACCCACCATGTACTTGTGCATGGAGGTTATTGTCTGTATGGATCGGAAGACTTTGAAAGCAAATGGTGATTGAAGGAGAGAGCTGAGTGTACACGTGCAGTATGTATATATGTGTCAGTTGTTGTTGTTATTTGGTTTTTAGCAGCATTAGCAACTAAGGCCATATTGCTCCGGGAATATGCAGTGGTCATTTCCTGACCTTTTCTGCATCCTCCATATTTGGTGGCTCATGGGCTGGAACTCTGGTCTAATCAAGAAGCATGTGCTACGCACTGCTGCTACCTGCCCACCTGGCTATGGAGGCACCATATGTGTCAGTTGAAGTAGCCCCACAGGGGAGGGAAGGTGTGAAATCGTAAACCAGAACTGTACCCGTGTGATGGGGAAGTGAGCAATTAAACAGATGAGGCAAAAAGCCAGCAGAGGGAGAAACAAAAACTAACAAAGTAGTGTGGAAAAGACACTAAACTTTGTAATAGAAGAAACAAGTAGTGATAGTAGAGAAATAGCATCTCGATATTGCTTTCGGCCAGCCTAATTGCTCACGAGAAATAAAATGTAGCAAAAAGAACAGCAGAAAGTAACTGAAATGGAGGTGAATAAAGTAGTGCTCGAGCAGTCCGGGATTGCAAGCCCGTACCACAGATGGTCCCTGGACAGATGACTGAACAACTGCCTCGTGTTTAAGTCAATAGTGGCAATGTTAAAGAAATCAAAATAATATAAAAAATGAGATAAAAAATAAAAATACACAAAAACAATGACAAGAAAAGACAAGAAACATAATACCCTCATCAATAGACAATCCGTGGGCTTTCCACACTGTGAGACACGACAGAGTCAGGGGGGTATGAAACTATACAATATATAGTTTCTAATGGGATCCTACCACTTGTTCAGATTATGAACCTAAGGGGGCATAAATTCAAATTAAGAAAAGACAGATGTAGAATAGATGTGCGGAAATTTGCCTTTAGCCAGCAGATGGTAAATTGCTGGAACAAACTTCCATCTGTCGTTGTGGATGTTGATAGGTTAAATAAATTTAAGGTGGAACTGGACAGGCATTTGAAGGGAATGGTGTGATTTTTTTTTTTTTTTGGCTGATGCTGCATAAACTCATACACTTGCTTTCTTGCATCACATGCCACTACTGCTAATACTAATATGTACAGGCTAGAATGTAAAGGATGTTTAGAACTAGGTCGTAGTTTGTAATTTTTTTTTAAATTTAATAATGCTAAATGCTTTTGTGAAGTGATGGTAGAGGAAAGCAGCCAGGAATTTATTATGTACTAATTTATTGTAGAGTATTTTAATGTTGTCTGAAAATAGACTGATGGTATTGCACATTATAGCAATTCTTATACACTGGGAAAGAATTATTAGCATTAGCATTAGTAGAGGCATATAATGCAAGAAAGCAAGCTTATTCAGCATCAGCCAAAAAAAAAACAAAAAAAAAAAAAAAAAAACACTACTCCCATTTCACCCCTCCGTTCGTTCGAAATACCTGTCCAGCTGAGCCTTAAATTTATTTAGGCTATCAACTTCAACAACAAGCGATGGGAGTCTATTCCACAAACCAACTGCCCGCTGGGTAAAGGCAAATTTCCGCACATCTATCCGACATCCGTCCTTCCTCAATTTGAATTTATGCCCTCTCAGGTGATTATTCTGAGCAAGAGGAAGAATCCCATCGGCATTGAGCATGCTCAAGCCATTCAAAGCCTTATACACCTCTATCAGATCACCTCGCCGATGCCTAGTTTCCAGGCTCTGTAATTTGCAAAACTTAAGCCTTTCTTCGTAAGAGCAACCCTTTGTTCCATTCACTAATCTTGTTGCCCTTCTCTGTACTCGTTCGAGCAGCTCTACATCCTTCTTGAAATGAGGCCTCCAGACCTGTATACAGTACTCAAGGTGTGGCCTGACCAATGCCTTATACAAGGGAATAATCACATCCTTATCCCTGCTAGAAAAATTCCTGTATATCATTGACAAGACACCATGAGCTACTCTTGCAGCTCGTCGGCACTGTTCAGAGAACTTCATATATGCCTGCACAATTACCCCCCATGTCCTTTTCATTCTCTACCACTGCCAGCGTAGTACCACAGAGTTGATACGTTGATCTGGGGTTACTGTTTCCCATTTGTAGTACTTTACATTTGTCAATGTTAAACTTCATTTGCCACCTCTCAGCCCATCTGCTCAACCTTTCCAGATCCTGTTGCAGCAGCATAGTATCAGTAGTGTCCTTAACAACCCTGCCAACCTTGGTATCATCTGCAAACTTGGACATTAAGCCTGATACACCATCATCAATATCATTTATAAATACAGAAAACAATAATGGACCCAACACTGAACCCTGAGGAACTCCACTAATAACATTTCCTGGAACCGAAGTTAAACTAACAGGTCTGTAATTACTTGTGTCAGCCTTTGATCCTCCTTTGTGAATTGGGGTTACATTTGCACATCTCCAGTCCATGGGTACCTCCCCTGAGTCCAAAGAAGCTCCCATAATTATGGCTAGGGGTTTGCTTACTTCCTTTGCTGCCTCCTTTAATATAACTGGATAGATCCCATCCACCCCTGGTGCCTTTTTTATGTTTATCCTCAGCAATTTCTCCTCCACTTTCCCCTCAGTTATTAGAAAATAATCTAGCTCACTGCCAATGTTTACTTCACCTACGACATTCCCCTTCCTGAATAACTCCTCATGTGTGAATGTAGATGCAAAATACTCGTTTAGATTGTTAGCCACCTGAGCAGGATCCTCAACTGTTGAACCATCAACATCCAGTGGACCAATCTGATTCATCCCTTTCCGTCTTGAGTTTAAATAGGTAAAGAACTCTTTTCTGTTTTTCTTTGCGTCCTTTGCCAAGGATTTCTCATAATCTGCCTTTGCCTGCCTAATCTCCTTTGTGACTTGGTTACAGACCAACTTATATCTATCATAGGCTTCCATGTCACCCATTAATTTGTATGTATCCCATGCATTTTTCTTCTCTTCCATATGTCTCATTAGTTCATCTGACAACCATTTAGGCCTGAACCTTGAACAATATTTCTTGGTTGGTATGTAAAGCCTGGTAGCTTCCAAGATTAGTTCCTTGAATGATTCCCATTTTGAATTTGCTGTTGGTAACATCATCAGTTGGTCCCACTGTATAGAATTTAAATACTGTCTCAGACCATCATAGTCGCCTTTACGAAAGCAAAAACCCTTCCCTTTGCCTCTGATGGTAGTTACCTCCTTGAGTAAATCCCACTTCAGCACACTGTGATCACTGCCACCCAGTGGTTCCTTTATCTGCAGATTCCTAATGCATGAAGAATCACTACTGATAATCAGATCAAGAGTATTACTCCCTCTAGTTGCCTCCCGAACATGCTGGTGTAGAAAACAATCATCCAATAAATCCACAAAAGCCCTGCTAGTGTGTAAGTGACCAACCCACAAATTCCAGTCAATATCTGGGAAATTAAAATCCCCCATTATAAGACTCTCTGATTTACTGGCCCATTCTATTTCCCTGTACAGTATCTTATTATACTCATCAGAGTCATTAGGCCTATAGCACACTCCTACTCTCAATTTTGATTTACCTATGCTTATGTCACACCAAACTGACTCGACACTGCCCTGTCCATCAATGTCGACTGGCTTCACTTCCTTGGATTTTATGTGTTTTTTAACTAATAGCATAACCCCTCCTCCCCTCCTGTCCTGTCTATCCTTTCTATACACATTGTACTCCCCAAATTCCAGTTCTGCATTCCTTATATCTGTGTGACACCACGTCTCTGATATCCCAACAATATCTGCCTTTGATGTTTTGAGCAATACCTCAAATTCATCAAATTTATTTACTAAACTCTTAGCATTGGTGTACACGCAAGTATACCTGCACTTGTTTCTATTCTTAGCTACCCTAACACAACCCATGTGTTTACTTGTATCACAATGACTTCCAGCAGTCTCTGAAATATCCTGCATCTTGTTTTTCAGGCCTCTGCTCATTCCAATAGAAGCAGTGCAAGAATCTCTTTCACCTCTGCCAGTGGCTACTGTTAATCCATTAGTCTTTGTCTCCCCCCAAGCTAGCAGTTTTCCGACCCACCTAACACTGCCTCGATAGCATCAGCAAATATTCTTGCACCCTTTCTATTTAAGTGTATCCCATCCCTGTAGAAGCAATCTCTCCTGTTAACAAGTACATTCCAGGCTGAAAAAAATTCTACCCCTTGAGCCTTGCACAATCTTTCCAGGGCCGAATTGATCGACAAGGCTCTCATCATATACTCCCTCCTATCGTGTCTGGGCAGAATTGCAGACACTTTCAAATTTAACCCTACTTCACGGCTTTTTTTCAACAGTGACCTGTACTTGTTAAGTAATTCCGCTGGTCTCCTACTCTTAATGTCATTAGTGCCAACGTGTACAACTATATCACCTTTTGTGCCCTTAAAAGATGATATCTGCTCTACAACGTCATCAACCCTTGCCCCTGGCAGACATACCCTGGTCCTGTTCCACCTATCCTTTTTACAAAGCATGTTCCCCGTTTCCCTGACAATAGAGTCACCAACAACTACTAGTTCCTGTGGGACCAGCGCATTCTGCCTTGGGGGCTGCCTCTGTGTTGCAAGATGACCAAGTGCAAGCTCTGGCGTTGATGTGGGCAGCTGAGAGCTTGATGGGCCCCTCAATGTATTTCCTTCGAGGGCATCCACCCTGTCCTTCAAGGTCTCATATAGGCCCATAACAACGCCGAGTTGTCGCCTAATTTCCTTGCACTCCTTGCATCGTGCACACACAAAGACATCCCCCATGGCAGTATCATGTCCCGTACCTGATTGCTCCGCAAACATCAAGCAAACAGTGCATCTTAAAAGGCTGTGATTCAGAGGGCAACTGCCCCCCCTCAGTTCTCCCCTGAGTCACAGCACTCCCATTAGCTTGAGCCTTTTGCTTTGCTGCTCTGGTCAGAGTCATGATTTCGATTTAAATGTCAGTAAAATTGCAATTTCAGAACAAAATTAAAACCTTAAACTTGTATCTTAACACAGTTATAACGCTATATTTGTTTATCAGTATCGAGTGTTATCTACGAGTTCCCTTTATATAACTTTCGTATCAAGTATGTATTAATTATTTGTTACGTTTGTACTTTAAGTCGTTATATATATATATAGTTAAAAGAACAATTTAATTGACAATGAAGTTTAACAAGATTAATAGATCTACTGATTAATTGACAATATTATATTATGCACTATACTATACAAAGCTAATGCTATCGAATTCCGGATATGCTGTATCGCGTTTCAGTAACAAGTGTTATCTACGAAGTCCCTTTATATAACTTCCGTATCAAGTTACGTATTAATTAATTATTTTTACTAATTATTTATGTTCCGTAACCTAAGTGGTTATATGTATAGTTAAAAGTACAATTTAATTGCCAATGAAGTTTGACAAGATTAATAGATTTACTGATTAATTTTCACGTAACAATGGCGGCTGTTTATGAACGGTAAACATGTGTATTTGATACCCTTTCCGATACTAAGTAATACCTACAAATCTCTATCTAAGTTACTTTAACTTTAAGTACCGTAAATAGGAATATAAAGCTACTCTAGAAATAAGTTAATATGTCAATTTAAACTAATAAAGCAGAAAATAAATCAGAAAAAACTTCTCTGTTCCAGTAGCGGCAGAAAGGCACGTCCGCACAGGAAACCCTCGTACTCAAACCTGATGTTTGCATGAACTTTTTTAGAAATGTTAGAGTGCCAATGGGTAAGACTGACTACATTTAAGCTAAAAGCTTCTCTTTTGTTGTATATGTTGATAGTAGTATAGGGGCTGTCGATTTTTATATCTAGGTCTAGGTAGTTGGCTGCAAGGTAATTATTATTTGTTTTATCCAGGATCAGTTCTGCAGGGTAAAAACCAGCACTGTCTGTCTATATATATATATATATATAAAATATTAAGTTTTTAAGAGAGGGCATAATGAGTATGAAAGCTATAAAATAGTATGAAAAGTATAATGGATTATAGTTCTAGATTATATATTAATAGTAGCAGAAACTAGAAACTATAAGGAATATAGATAAAATATATAGGTATAGGGTGCAGAGTAGTCTAAGGAACTATTTGTATCTATCCGCCTGCTATAGAGGCCCTAAAAAAATCAGCATATTACTCACATATCTACTTTTGACTTCAAAAGCCTGTTCACTAGAATAGATCTATCTAACCTAAAGCTTGTAATGAAAGAGCTTTACTGTAAGTATAAACATTTTATAAACTGCAAACCAGACTACTGAAATAACTTAACCAACTTATGCATATTAAACAATCACATCTTTGATGGCTCCAATCTACAATCAAAAGGTACACCTATGGGCAGCCCAGATAGCTGTATTCTAGCTAACCTTTACCTATATTTCTCAGAAGCTGCTTTACCTGCATGTATAGATACATCAACAACTTGCTGGTTATCAACTCCAATAATTTCCTGCAAGACTTTGCTCACATCTATCCCCCAGAGCTCACTCTAGAAAAAACTAATAGCAATAACCTTGCTGCACATTATCTAGACTTGGATATCAATCATAACGTCAAGACTACCATAAACATAATGCATTCAAAGTAGTCAATTTCACACATATGTACTCCAACATCGCAAAGAAAATTCATGCTAACTTCATCCTCACGCAATGCATAAGAATAGCTACTATATGTAACAGCCACAACTTAGTCATCCTAAACATAAGATACCTCTATTACAAATTGCTGGATAAGAAGTTTCCAGCAGTCTACCTACACTTTCATTTCAATACAGCTCTCCACATTTTATTTTACAAAAAATTAATCAGCTTCCCTATTAATATAAAATGTATAATATAAAGCAATCATCCTCACTTATTAGGCTGTGTAAATATGTACAGCATATACTCCTTAGCCTTTTGGTGTCTCACAGTCTGAAAAACTTGTGCCCACCAATTGGCTAATCATAAAGGGGTTTACTTATTTTAAATTTGATATATATTCTCTTAAACTTTAACACATTTTTATTTTATCTTTTAACTCTTTAAATATTTAGATACCTGCTTAATGTTAAAACTTGTTACACATTAATGGTTTTAACCCTAAATGGTAAAAAAAAAATGGTAAAAAATTTTTTCCACCATTTTCGATGCATTTGACTTAAACACTTGTAACTTTCTCCCAGAACTTCGTTCGGGGTCCTACAAGAGGAACGGGAATAGGAACCCTGAACTGCTCGAGCACCACCTTTGTCACTCTTCCTCATTATACTATTTGCTATCCTTAACCCTATTTACTTTCCTTCTTGGGCACAATTAGGTTTTCAAAAGCAATCAAGATGCTATTTTCTACTATTTTCATCTTACAACAAGTTCAGCATCTATATCACACTACTTTACAGTCAATTCTCTATGCTTTCCTGGGATGCATGCTACATGCATTTAACCCGTTCTCACCCAATCGTAATTCTACGTTCTATTACTTCCATTTTCCTACACATGAGGTCGCTTCACCTCTACACATACATGGCAACTATTAGTGGGAATCTTTCTCTTTTGGAATTTCTCACGTTGCGTTCAGGCATGCTCTCCGTGGTTCTCTCCCCAGCTTCAGCATGGCGCATTAGTAAGTACCACCTTGACACACAAATTTATTTTAAGTCCATCTCATTCTCTCTTCTCATTGTTTTTCTTTCTTCGAATTTTACGGATTCAACAGATAATTCCTTAGACTACTCTGCACCCTATACCTATAGGCTCTATATATATACACACATACAAATTCTGGTTTATAAATTGAAAAAAGAACTTTTTCCATAATAGGCTAATGTTACCATTGGGCTGCACAGAGGCTGAATAATAGTAATATGTGTTCAATACAATCATGAAAGTTACATATATATCATAATTCATTAAAGACATTTCATAAACATTAAAAAGTGTTCATTCTAAAATTTTGTAAACTAGCTATCATCCCTAAACCTTTTCCAATAAGTAGTCATAAATATATAAATATTTTACCTGTGAAAGTGAGTGGCAGCGGTGATGAGATGGAGAATGAGACTTTGTACTGCCGCTAGAGGAGCTATTTAAACTGCTAATGCTGCACATACTTGATTTTCGACTACCAAGAGATGTTGGTGAACTTGGAGGGGTCTGAAAAGAGTAAACACATAAACACGGATAACAAAAATGGTCATAAAGTTCATTTGGCATTTATTAATTTTCTTTATTAAATTTTTACTGAATTGATAATGCATATGATCCCTTGTGCACAAACATCTGTCACTGATCATGGGAGGTTAGAGGTGGTGAATCCTCATGAACATCAAATGAATTACAGAGGCATAATTAACAAACAACAGAGAAATACAAAGAATTAGCAATGCAAGTTATACATATAAAAATGCTACAAGTATTTTAACTAGCAAGTTAAAATAAGGCATTTAAATAAGAAAGCAAGCCTACTTTGACACAACTTTTAATGGTATAAACTGCAGAAAAACAAATATGCAGTCTAATTTTATCTTCAGCCTTTCTGGTAGAACAAATAGTTAATCTGTTAACACAATGCTTATATACAACTAAGGAAGCACTATTTCCATCCTTTTAGTGATCTTTTCTTCTAATGCTCTAACACTGAGCAGGAAAACCTTTAATATTTTAGTCTTTGACATGATCAATGATGTTTTAATGATAAAAATCGTTGGATGTGCTGGAAGTTTTGAGGTTTTTATTTGGTATGGCTTTTTCTGCTGCATACTGAAGTTTCACAACAACATGGGTAACTGCTTCATCAGTTAAGGACTATTGGATTATTTATGGGTTTTATCTTTTCTGAAAATATTGCACCAATGTAGTTTTGACATATCTGGGAGACTTATATAATCTCTTGGAGGTAGAGAGATATTGGTGCACAATTAGAGGGTCAGAATTACATACATCATCTTCCCTCGGAAACCCAGCAATTTCACTGAAGTAGCATAGTTATTACTGTTTATTTTATATTTAGTTTTTGGACAGTTTCTGCAGCACTGAGGCTTTGTGCTTTTTATTCTTGGTTTTAGTCTCTTTTTTTTAAAAAGGCCTTCATTTATCCCATCTTCAAGAAAAATTTGCAGGGAAGAATCACCTGAAGTTTTTCCAATGGTGTTCATTTCTTGGTGAAGATCAAAAGTTTTTCATGTTTTTCTGTGCTGACTTGGGAGCACAGAAAAACATGAGAAACTTCTGGGAGTGAATGTTTACAAGTATTACTGGAATTGGTGTGGTGAGTTTGTTGCACTCTTGAACTACATAAAAAATGAAGATTTGAACATTTTTGTAGCTTCAGAACCCATAATTTTATGAGAAGCATTTGGTAGTTTCAACTATTTTTCCTTCTCATGCTAACAACAGCTACTAACATTAAATGTATTTTCAAAACAGCAAAATTAGACCAATTTCAGATGACATACATGGTTATGTTACTCCCTTTTCTAATATAAGCTTTCACTTCACCTGGATGATATAGGCAGTAAGCAGAGGATATTCCTGCCTCCCCAACCACCTCTAAAAGTTCATGACATGCTAAAATTAGATAACCTTGACTGATGAAAAAAACTGGAAATTATTAGTGAAACATATACTGCCTTGTAATAAAAATTGTTACAAAGCTTGACTTGTTCTAATTCAAGCCTCACTTTAAAGAAGAGGGCACAAATTTTAACAAATTCATCCAGCTCCAAAGATAATTTGCAAAAAAGGAAAAATTTATTTGTAAAGGAAAATTTTTTATTCAAACACAACTGGTTTATTTCCCACTTATTATTACTAATATTATTATTATTTTTTTAATCAGTAGAGCAAATGGCATTTTAATGAACCAGAAGATGAGCTTGGGAGATTGACATCAGCCAATATCTATGGCTCTTGCCTCACTGTACATGTCAAAAGACCACAAACTGAGAGCACATAACCTTATTTACATTCATTATTTATGTGTATTGTCCAAGTTACTATACAACTGTGCACATTTGATTTATTGTGCGGCTATTAACATACCCATAAAAAAAGATGCCAGAAAAGAAATGCAAAGAGGAAACAGAGAACAGACAGAACTGTGCTCCTGAGTTTGCTCCTGTTGTGTCACTTTTTTGCACTTTCCTATTCCACTGGAATTTTTCCTTTAGTGAAATTAAAAATGTGACTAAATTTTTATGGAATGCCATCTGTGATGGCAGATGACACTCTAACTTCTCCACTAATGCTGGTGTTCCTCAAGTTTCAACTTTTTCCTCTTTATATTAATAATCCTCTTCCACTGACTGGAAATCCTATCCATAGTTTTGCTGATGATAGCACACTACATTTCACTTTACAGTTTGAAAAATCTTACCCTGCATAAAAAGCTTCAAACTTCTAATAACATTCTAACCATTATTCCAGGAATCATGTTGATTTATAGGCTCTAGTTCCAGGCAGATATTCAATACTTGAGAATCAAAGCTTCCAGAACATTCTGGGTTACGAGATGTGATCTCTTGGGCAATTTGGCTATGTAGCTAACTTCAAAATCCTAGTAAAATACTATCATTATTGTGAATATAACAATTAAGATAGATTAGATACTGATTTTCTTCCCACTGATTTTAGATATGGATCTAAAAATCAATGATTATTCTCACACTCATTTTAGATTACAATTAATGAAAAACATTACTGCTGAAAACATTTTTCAGCCTGGCCTATACTTGTTAACAGGAGAGACTGCTTCTACAGGGAGGGGATACACTTAAATAGAAAGGGTGCAAGAATATTTGCTGATGCTATCGAGGCAGTGATAGGTGGGTCGGAAAACTGCTAGCTTGGGGGGAAACAAGGATTAATAGATTAACAGTAGCCACTGGCAGAGGTGAAAGTGATTCTTGCACTGCTTCTATTGGAATGAGCAGCAGCCTGGAAAACAAGATGTAGGGTATTTCAGAGCCTGCTGGGAGTCATTGTGGTACAAGTAAACACATGGGTTGTGTTAGGGTAGCTAAGAATAGGAACAGGTGTATGTATACTTGCGTGTACACCAATGATAGGAGTTTGGTAAATAAATTTGATGAATTTGAGGTATTGCAAAAAAAAAACAACAAAGGCAGATATTGTTGGGATATCAGAGACGCAGTGTCACACAGATATAAGGAATGCAGAGTACAATGTGTACAGAAAGGATAGAGAGGATAGGAAGGGAGGAGGGGTTATGCTATTAGTTAAGAAACACATAAAATCCATGGAAGTGAAGCCAGTCAACACTGCTGGACAGTGCAGTGTTGAGTCAGTTTGGTGTGACATAAGCATTGGGAGATCAAAACTGAGAGTAGAAGTGTGCTACAGGCCTAATGACTCTGATGAGTATAATAAGAAAATGTACAGGGAAATAAGAGTGGGCCAGTAAATCAGAGAGTGTTATAATGGGAGATTTTAATTTCCCAGATACTGACCGAATTTGTGGGTTGGTCACTGCACACTAGCAAGGCTTTTGTGGATTTTTTGGATGATTGTTTTCTACATCAGCATGTCCGGGAGGCAACTAGAGGGAGTAATACTCTTGATCTGATTATCAGTAGTGATTCTTCATGCATTAAGAATCTGCAGATAAAGGAACTACTAGGTGGCAATGATCACAGTATGCTGAAGTGGGATTTACTCAAAAAGGTAGCTACCATCAGAGGTAAAAGGAAGGGTTTTTGCTTTCGTAAAGGCGACTACGATGGTCTGAGACAGTATTTAAATTCTGTACAGTGGGACCACTGATGATGTTACCAACAGCAAATTCAAAATTTCAAAAGCATTCAAAGAACTTATCTTGGAAGCCACTAGGCTTTACATACCAACTAAGAAATATTGTTCAAGGTTTAGGCCTAAATGGATGTCAGATGAACTAATGAGATATATGGCAGAGAAGAAATATGCATGGGATATATGGGATTAATGGGTGATACGGAAGCCAATGATAAATATAAGCTAGTTTGTAACCAAGTCACAAAGGAGATTAGGCAGGCAAAAGCAGATTATGAGAAATCCTTGGCAAAGGATGCAAAGAAAAACAGAAAAGAGTTCTTTACCTATGTAAACTCTAGAAGGAAAGGGATGAATCAGATTGGTCCACTGGATATTGATGGTTCAACAGTTGAGGATCCTGCTCAGGTGGTTAACAAACTGAATGAGTATTTTGCATCTACATTCACACATGAGGGAAGTTATTCAGGAAGGGGAATGCCAGAGGTGAAGTAAACTCTGGCAGTGAGCTAGATGATTTTGTAATAACTGAGAGCAAAGTGGAGGAGAAATTGTTGAGGATAAACATAAAAAAGCACCCGGAGTGGATGGGATCTTTCCAGTTATATTAAAGGAAGCAGCAAAGGAAGTAAGAAACCACCTTAGCCATAATTATGAGAGCTTCTTTGGACTCAGGAGAGATACCCATAGACTGGAGATGTGCAAATGTGACCCCAATTCACAAAGGAGGATCAAAGGCTGAGACAAGTAATTATAGACCTGTGAGTTTAACTTCAGTTCCAGGAAAATTAATGGAGGCACTTGTTAAAGAAGCACTGCAGGATCATCTAGACAAGACTTCAGTTATAGCTCAGACACAGCATGGTTTTGTTAAGGGAAAGTCTTGCCTGACCAATTCGATTGGATACTATGATGCAGTCACAAAAGAACTGGATGCAGGGAATAACTTTGATATTATATATTTGGATCTTAGAAAGGCTTTTGATACTGTTGCACATGGAAGACTGCTGCACAAATTGGAGCAGTGTGGCATTGGAGGCAAATTGCTGCTATGGATAAAGGGATGGTTGAGTGGGAGAAGACAGAGAGTCGTAATCAATGGACACTACTCATCGTGGACTAATGTTATTAGTAGAGTCCCTCAGAGTTCAGTGTTGGGTCCATTGTTGTTTTCTGTATTTATAAATGACATTAATGATGGTATATCAAGCTTAATGTCCAAGTTTGCAGACGATACAAAGGTTGGCAGGGTTGTTAAGGACACTACTGACGCTATGCTGCTGCAACAGGATCTGGAAAGGTTGAGCAGATGGGCTGAGAGGTGGCAAATGAAGTTTAACATTGCAAAATGTAAAGTACTACATATGGGAAACAGTAACCCCAGAGCAACGTATCAATTCTGTGGTACTACACTGACAGTGGTAGAGAATGAAAAGGACATGGGGGTAATTGTGCAGGCAGATATGAAGTTTTCTGAGCAGTGCAGATGGGCTGCAAGAGTAGCTCATGGTGTCTTGTCAATGATATACAGGAATTTTTCTAGCAGGGATAAGGTGGTGATTATTCCCTTGTATAAGGCAATCGTCAGGCTACACCTTGAGTACTATATACAGGTCTGGAAGCCTCATTTTAAGAAGGATGTAGAGCCGTTGGAACAAGTGCAGAGAAGGGCAACAAGATTAGTGAATGGAACAAAGGTTGTTCTTATGAAGAAGGGCTTAAGTTTTGCAAATTACAGTGTCTGGAGACTAGGCACCGGCGAGGTGATCTGATAGGGGTGTATAAAGACTTGAATGGTTTGAGCATGCTCAATGCTGATGGGATTGTTCCTCTTGCTCAGAATAATCACCTGAGAGGCATAAATTCAAATTGAGGAAAGACAGATGTAGGATAGATGTGTGGAAATTTGCCTTTAGCCCGCGGGTAGTTGGTTGTTGGAACAGACTTCCACCCCTTGTTGTGGAAGTTGATAGCCTAAATAAATTTAAGGCTCAGATGGACAGGTATTTCAAACAAACGGAGGGGTGAAATGGGAGTGTGTTTTTTTTTGTTTTTTTTTTTTTGGCTGATGCTGCATAAGCTTTCTTTCTTGCATCATATGCTAATGCTAACTACAGTGCTTTCAATACAGATTACTCACATTCACCAGATATCTGAGAGGGCACAACTCCCACCTGAATATTTGGAAACTAGTTGAATGGAGAATTCTGCCTCATTTCTTTGAGAGCAAACTAGATTAAAGAAAATACTGAGCATTTATTTATAATGATAAAAGAGTTAGTGTTTAATGGGCAGGACTTAGATTGTAACCAATGGCTGAAGCACTACTCACATAGGAAGCAACTTGTCTCATCACAAGTAGAACATCCTCATAAATAAATATTGATATTTTCTGAAAATTTTTAAAGGTGTCTATTGAAATATATATTTGTTAGTATAACTACAAACTCATAAAGGTTACTAGGTTACTATCTGTGGATATGACGATTATAGATAATTTATTTTGAAAATAAAGAATTTCATTTCATTCATAAGAGAAACTATGTGGCCTTAGAAATAAATTCAATAAACTGAAGACTACCATCTCATTATGTTTGGTGGCCAGTAGACTTTTGACTTCTATAGGTAGTATGACATTAGTACACATGACAGAAAAAACTTCATGTAGTAGTAGTAGTAGCAGTAGTGGCATGTGATGCATGAAAGCAAGTGTATGAGCTTACGGAGCATCAGCCATAAAAAAAAAAAAAAAAAAAAAAAATTACAAAACAATTCCCTCTAAATGTTTGTCCAGTTTCTCCTTAAATTTATTTAAGGCATCAACTTCCACAACAACAGACGGAAGTTTGTTCCAGCAATTCACCCACTGGCTAAAGGCAAATTTTCGCACATCTATTCTACATCTGTCTTTTCTCAATTTGAATTTATGCCCCCTTAGGTTCGTAATCTGAACAAGTGAAAGAATTCCATCAGAATTCAGCGTGCTCAACCCATTCAAGGCCTTATACACCTCAATCAGATCCCCTCGCAGGTGCCTAGTCTCCAGCTGCTGCAATTTGCAGAACTTATGCCTCTCTTGGTAAGAGGATCCCTTCATTCCCCTCGCCAATCTTGTTGCCCTCCTTTTCACAAGCTCAAGCAAATCTACATCCTTCCTAAAATGAGGCCTCCAGACCTGTATGCAGTACTCAAGGTGTGGTCTGACCAATGCCTTACACAGAGGGACAATCACCTGCTTTTCCCTGCTAGCAAAATTCCTGTATATCATTGACAAATCCCAATGACCTGCCCTGGCAGCCTGTCTGCATTGCTCAGAAAACTTCATATCTGACTGCACAATTACTCCACGATCTTTTTCATTTTCTACCACCTTAAGTGTAGTACCACACAGTTGGTACGTTTCTCTGGGGTTACTTTTACCCATATATAGTACTTTGCATTTGTCAATGTTAAACTTCGGTTGTCACTTCTCAGCCCATCTGCCCAAATTTTCTAGATCCTATTGCAGTAACACACTGTCATTAACAACCCTGCCAACCTTTGTACCATCTGCAAACTTTGACACTAAGCCACATAACCTTCATCAATTTCATTGATAAATATACAAAACAACAGTGGACCCCTTCATTCCCCTTCAAAGAAAAAACTGGTCTTCTCTCTTTTTTTCATTTACGTCTTTTAGCCTCTTTGTGGTGGCCAAGGGTTAGGGATCTGCATTTCTGCTTCCTTGGGCTCATTTTGGAGTCTGTTTGAAGTGTTTTCACCCCATTCCCCACCTTAGTTCTTTTTGGTGCTTCTTCCAGCCTGAATTTGGCCACTATCTACCAAGGGGGTTTATTGCAGGTTTGTGCAGGGTGAGTGCCGATTTCTGGGCATTCGCTATTAATTTTTTAGGTATATCAGGCTTAATGTCGAAGTTTGCAGATGATACAAAGGTTGGTAGGGTTGTTAATGACAGTAATGGCAGTGTGCTACTGCAACAGGATCTAGATAATTTGGGTAGATGGGCTAAGAAGTGGCAACTGAAGTTTAACCTTGACAAATGCAAAGTACTGCATATGGGTAGAAGTAACCCCAGAGAAACGTACCAACTGTGTCGTACTACACTTAAGGTGGTAGAAAATGAAAAAGACCTGGGAGTAATTGTGCAGTCAGATATGAAGTTTTCTGAGCAATGCAGACAGGCTGCCAGGGCAGGTCATGGGGTTTTGTCAATGATATATAGGAATTTTGCTAGCAGGGAGAAGGAGGTGATTGTCCCTCTGTATAAGGCAATGGTCAGGCCACGCCTTGAGTACTGCATACAGGTCTGGAGGCATCATTTTAGGAAGGATGTAGATTTACTTGAGCGTGTACAGAGAAGGGCAACAAGATTGGTGAGGG
This sequence comes from Mastigoproctus giganteus, assembly GCF_048544385.1. Lineage (NCBI taxonomy): Eukaryota > Metazoa > Arthropoda > Arachnida > Uropygi > Thelyphonidae > Mastigoproctus > Mastigoproctus giganteus. Next base: position 194,054,241 of record NC_143576.1, on the reverse strand, counting down.
GAATGAAGGGATCCTCTTACCAAGAGAGGCTTAAGTTCTGCAAATTGCAGTGGCTGGAGACTAGGCACCTGTGCGGTGATCTGATTGAGGTGTATAAGGCCTTGAATGGGTTGAGCACGCTGAATTCTGATGGGATCCTTCCACTTGTTCAGATTACAAACCTAAGGGGACATAAATTCAAATTAAGAAAAGACAGATGTAGAATAGATATGCGGAAATTTGCCTTTAGCCAGCGGGTGGTTAATTGCTGGAACAGACTTCCACCTGTCGTTGTGGAAGTTGACAGGTTAAATAAATTTAAGGAGGAACTGGACAGACATTTGGAGGGAATGGTGTGATTTTTTTTGGCTGATGCTGCATAAGCTGATACACTTGCTTTCTTGCATCACATGTCACTACTACTACTACTACTACTACCCAACACCGAACCCATTGATTACCACCCTTTGTCTTCTCCCACTCAACCATCATTTTATCCATTGTAGCAACTTACCCTTAATATCATTCTGCTCCAATTTGTACAATAGTTTTCCATGCGCAACAGTTTTCCTGAAATCCAAATATATGACAAAATTATTTTTTGCATCCAGTTCCTTTGTAACCACATCATAATATCCAATCAAATTTGTCACACAAGACTTTCCCTTAACAAACCCATGCTGTGTCTGAATTATTGCTGCAGTCTTATCTAGATGATCCTGAAATGCATCTTTCACCAGTGGCTCCATTATTTTACCCGAAACAGAAGTTAAACTAACTGATCTGTAATTACTCGTGTCACCCTTCGATCCCCCTTTGTGAATTGGGGATAAATTTGCACATCTCCAGTCCATGGGGAACTCACCTGACTCCAAGAATGCTTGGAGTCAGGTGACTCCAAGCATAATTATGGCTAAGGGTTTGCTCACTTCCTTTGCTGCCTCCTGTATTATAACTGGATAGATCTCATCCACCCCAGGTGCCTTTCTTATGTTTAACTTCAACAATTTCACCTCCACTTTGCTCTCAGTTAGTACAAAATCATTAAGCACCCTGCTATAATTTGATAAGCTTCTTGCATTTTCAAATCTTAATAACTCCTCATGTGTGAATGTAGATGCAAAACGCTCATTCAGTTTGTTTGCTATCTGAGCAGGATCATCAACAGTCGAACCATCGATATCAAGTGGACCAATCAGAGTTTATATAAGTAAAGAAATCCTTACTGTTTTTCTTAGCATCCTTTTCCAAAGATTTATCGTAATCTGCCTAACCTCCTTTGTGGCTTGATTACAGACTAGCTTATATCTGCCATAGGCTTCTGTGTTACCTAATAATTTATATGCATCTCATGCATTTTTCTTCTCTGCCACGAGTCTCATTAGTTCATTTGACAACCATTTAGGCCTAAACCTTGAACAATATTTCTTAATAGGTATGAAACTTTTAGTAGCTTCCACGATTAATTCCTTGAATGCTTCCCACTTAGAATTTGCTGTTGGTAACATCATCAGTTGATCCCACTGTAGTCACCTTTACGGAAGCAAAAACTCTTTCCTTTACCCTTGATGGTAATTATTTCTTTAAGTAAATCCCACATCAGTACACTGTAATCACTTCTACCTAGTGGTTCCTTTATCTGCAAATTCTTGATACATGAATGATCACTGCTGATTACCAGATCAAGGATTTTACCCTCTCTGGTTGCCTCTCAAACATGCTGCTGCAGAAAACAATCATCCAATAAATCCACAAAAGTCTTACTAGAGCACGATTGACCAACCCACACGTTCCAGTCAATATCTGGGAAGTTAAAATCCTCCATTATAAGACATTCTGATTTACTAGACCACTCTATTTCTCTGCACAATTATTCATTGTACTCATTCAAGTCATTAGTCTTATAACACACTTCTACTCTTATTTTTGCTTTCGCAGTGCTTATGTCACACCAAACAGACTGAACAGTACACTGTTCTTCTATATCAACTGGATGCACTTCTTTTGATTTTATGTTTTTCTTAATTAACAGCATAACACCTCCTCCCTTCCTATCCATCCTTTCTGTACACATTGTACTCCCCAAATTCCAATTCTGCATTCTTAATATCTGTGTGACACCACATCTCTACTATCCCAACAATATCCACCTTTGATATCTTGACCAACACTTCAAATTCATCAAATTTATTTACTATAATTCTAGCATTGGTATACTTTTTTTTTTTTTTTTTTTTGGTAGTTGTTGGTGCATCGGCATCTGTGGCCATAATGCACCTCCCAAGGTTTTTGCAGTACTTTGATCCAAGCCCGAGGCGGGATTCGAACCCACGACCTTTGGGTTGCCAGGCAGGTACTTTACCCACCCGGCTAGCCCGGTCGGCGCATTGGTATACATGCAGCTATTCTTATTCTTAGTTACCCTAACACATCCCATATACCCACCTGTTTCACGATGACTGCCATCAGTCTCTGAAACCCCAAGCACCCCTCGCATTACTTTTAAATAAATAGCATCATAAAAGGCTATTCTGTTATTTGTTTAAAAAATATGAGGCATCTTTGTGACAACCGGCGTTGAGACATGGTGGTCTATCATTACATAAGAAGCAAATCACAAATAACTTGTGAATAATGAAGTTTTAAGTTACTTTGCAGTGCAATGAAGTTAAATTTCATGTTTAGGATTAAAAAAAAAAAAAAAAAATTGTACCCCTTTTATTGTTGTTGTTATTGAGTTTAACGACACAAAGGTTCATAGGGCCATATTGTGTCTTTTTCACGCTGAATATGAATGTTAACTTCATTGTAATACCTGTTATATTTTATGGTATATTCCTATACAATTTAGGAAAGTAAATAGTTCTTTTTTTATTAGGATCATCTGCAATAAATTTATTGATGACTGTGTATTAGCAATTGATTTAAAGGTGTTTAAGCAGATATTTTGAAAGTGGGGACAGTCCACTAACAAATGGCGAATAGTCAATTGTACTTGACATGATGTTCATTGGGAAGTGCTCTCATTAGTTAACAGATATAGGTGAGTGAGGTAAGTATGCCCAATCCATAGCCTTCCTAAAATTGTTTCTTCTCATCTGCTTTTCCAGAAGCGGGAAAGCCACAGCTTTGGTTCTGGTTTTATTTGGTACAGTTTGTTTCCTGGATAACCTCGCCAGATTAGTGACCAGCTATTATAACGTCCTTTATGGATAATATGTTTATAATCAGTATATGGAGTTTGAAAAGTCTACAAAAGAACAGTATCTGATTATTTGGCTTCAAGATCTGCTCTTTCATTTCCTGTTATTCCACAATGTCCTAGAATCCAGGAGAATGTCACAGTTTGGTTTGACTCATTACAAGCAAGTAATTTAGAATGGATTTGTCTTATTACAGGGTGAGGGGAGTTGGTATTACTACTTATGGCAGAGACAACACTGAGCAAGTCAGTGTATATTAAAGCAAGCATAATTAGAAGTACGGTAGTGTGATCCAGAGCCACGTTTATAGCATAAAGCTCAACAGTGAAGATGCTGCTTTCTACAGGTAATGAAACAGAAGTGGCAAATGATGGAAAGACTGTCCCAGCACCTACTTGGGTCTCAGTTTTTGATAAATGGATAGTTTGAAGATAGGCCATATGTGTTTGAAAGTTCAGTTTCCTATCTAGTATCAGGCCAAAGAATCAGACAGTGTGAGCAACAGGAACTGGCACGTTATTTATCTTTAGCTCTGGATCAGGATGAAGTGACCAAAGTTTGCTGAAATGAGTAGTAGTGGATTCTGTTCAGCGAAATGGTATCCATTGCATACGGTCTAGGAATGAATTCTCGTTAAAGCAATTTGTAGCTGTCTTTCGATAGTATTCATATTTTGCGATTGGCAGGATATGGCGAGGTCATCAGCATACATGTATATTTCGATTATTTTTGGAAGATTTTCCAATATATTGTTGACCCACATGGTTGGATTCAATATGGAAGCCTGTGGGACACCCTCTTCTTGAATGTGAGATGCTGACAGCATGTTTTGATATCAGACTTAAAATGTGTGTAATTTTCAAAAGTTCTGAATTATTAAAGGCAGATAGTCTCTCAATCCTAACTGATGCATATCTTTAATGATACTATGACACCATGTGGTGTCAAATGCTTTATGAATATCCAGGTTAACCAACACTAGACGTTGTCTCCTGACACGAAGGCGTAGAAATGTTGGATTCAATTTTTACAAGTAAATCTAGGGTGGATCTGTTTTTACGGAAGCCATATTGGTGATCAGAAAGTAGATTTTTGGAGTCCAGAATCCAGGTGAGCCTCTTATGCACCATTCTTTCAAATATTTTGCCCAAACAGCTTGTCAATTATATCAGTCTATAATTCTGAATTTGAGAAGTATCTTTACCGGGTTTTGGTATAGTGCAAATATAGGAATGACGCCAAGAGATAGGGTATGTATTTTCTGGAAAGATCCAGTTGTAAAAGAGCAATAATATGCATAGATTGGGTTCACATAGATGCTTCAGCATACTGTAGTGAATGTCGTCTGGCCTGATGCACTAGATGGAGATTTGCTCAGGGATTCTTTTAGCTCAGCAAAAGTAAGGGGCTGGTTATATGGAAGTGAAAGACTAGTTGAACAATTCAATTTAATAGATTCTTTATTAGTTTTAATGCATTGAAAGGAGGTCACATAAGAGGAAGCAGTGGAAATATTATAGAAAAATTCTGCTAAAGCATTTGCAATATCAATAGGAGAGGATAAGTCCTGCCCATTCCATTGTATTATTGGGGAATGCAAAGGTAGAAATTTCCTGAGTGTTTGTATTTTTTTTCCAGATAATCCGAGTATCAGTATTTTTGTTAATAGTTGAGGCAAAGTTAATCCAGAAGTTATGTTTTGCTTTTTTCTAATTTGTCTTGCTCTGGCTCTGAGTTTTCTGAAAGCAATTACATTGGCGATTGTTGGGAATTTACGAAATTGGTTCCAAGCACGTTTCTTTCTCTTTTCGCTTTGGAGCAATCTTCATTCCACCAATGGTTTTGGTGTACCTGTTTGCATTGGTCAGATTTTGGAATAGAAATTTCGGCTGCCAATAATATATGGCTGGTAACGTAATCGGTTACATCATCAATATAATGATATTCCTATTGCCATCCGGACTGCTAAAACTTCTAAGGAGATTTGTAGTTGGAGATGCCTTGATGGTATGGTAATTTTGACAAGAATAGCTACCCTTCCATGAGGAGAAGAGTCAACAAGCTTTATGACCTAAACATAGTATAGTTTTTGAATTTGAGAGAAACTTTTGGTGATAAAAATGTTAAGCATACGCCTACTGCATTAGTTTGTATGAGTAAATCATTCGGATCATCTATATTACTGCATAATCTTCTACAGTTCCATTGAAGGAATTTGTTCATTGTTTGGGATTAATTGAGGAAGACTGGTCTGACTGTTTTTCCTGAGAAGGTTTCTGTCTGCTTAGTTTTGATTTTTTATTTCTGGTAAAGATCGGGTGTCCTGTGTCCATGGTATCATTAACATGTAACTCTAGTACTGTGTCGTCATCCTCTGAATTTCTTCTGATTTTCAACAATAGCTGATTTTGTTGTTTCTGGCAAGGTAGAGATAACATCAGTTGGGATACTGATTGGCGTGTTGCTCGTTTCATTGACTGTAGGTTTCTTTTTGCATGTTAGCACAGTTTTGGTCCAGGTGGCAAAGGAAATATTCTGTTTGATGGAGACATAGGTTTGATTTGCAGCTGAGCAGCTGTTTCTGGTGACCAATGCATATGATCGACTAGGCATAGTTAGCAGTATTTGTATTTGTTTTCTTGCTTCAGGGTATGTGGCTTTATGCTCCACTTTATATTTTTGGATTTTTTTGCCTGTTTTCCAAAGGTCACACGCTTTAGAAAATGCAGGATGGCTACCTTTAGAGTTTGGGAAAGTAGGAGTGGAAGCTGTGCAATCTCCTTGGGAATGCTCCTTCGAGCCACAAATAGGACATACAGCATCGCCTCGGCATGCTGTCTGAGAATGGTCATACTTCTGGCACTTGAAGCAGCGAATGGGATTTGGGATGTTAGGACGGATCTTGCAGTTTAGGTAACTTGCTTTAACAGAAGATGGAAGAATAGGAGTTTGTATTCCAATTATTGTGTGAAACTACAACAAGCTTTATAGTTTCATACAATTTCAAATATTCCAAAACCCAGAAGAAATAATTAAAACATACCTGAAAGGACCATATACTTTCAGAACCTTTAACATCACTGATAACTTGTTCACTAGCTAATGGTAATGTCTGTGGGTCTTCAGTAAGCTTTGTTAATGCATCAAGGACCTCTTGTAGACGAGTGATCTCATGCAACATTGCCAACTCAGATTCCTTAAAAAAAAAAAAAAAAAAAAACTCTGCTGTTAGAGAACTAAAAGCCTTTTTAAAAAAAACAGCATGAATTTCTTTTTTTATAAACATAAGCATAAACATAAGAAATGAGTTTTAGCAGCTAACAATTCGGATCATTATCCTTATAATGATAAAGAACTGCGTACAAAATCTAACAATTAAAACATAAAACTGAAACTGCTAATATATATATATATATATATATATATATATATATATATATATATATATATACAGGGTGATTCACTACCAGTGCGACAAACTTGCAGGAGGTGTAGGGGGCACAAAGACGAATCGGAATCACATAGCATTGCAGGTCCGAAATGCCTTCGTCGTGCGGTAGAGGACGTTGAACGGGAGGTCGCGTGAACAGCGATCCCGCTGGAAGTCAGCATTTGCGAACCAGTTTCTGAGGCAGTAGGATGGACGAGTATTCAAACGTTGAACTGGCCGACATGCACCTCATGTATGGAGCTGCGGACTGTAACAAGCGCGCCGCTCTGCGCTTGTACCAGGAACGTTTCCCACACAGGCGTGCTCCTCATCATACGATTTTCGCACGTGTGCACAGAAGGTTACGTGAGACTGGTTGTTTCACGAGAGGTACCATGAATCGAGAGCGAACGTATTTGGTGGTGACGGGCTCGAACCCCAGTCTAATCAAGAAGCGTGTGCTACGCACTGCTGCTCCTTCCCACCGCTAAAACAAGGATGCCAAACAATGAGGAGAATGTCCTACGTCTTGCAGAAGGCAATTCGAGTACGAGCACTCGAGCGATAGGCCAACGATTGGGTATTTCCCAATCCACTGTATGGAGGATACTGTCAACAAACCAAATGAGTTCATACCATCTGCAATGCATCCAATCATTGGAGCCTGCAGATTATCCACTCCGGAGGACTTTTGCTACTTGGTTTCTTCAACAGAAACGGTTCGCAAATGCTCACTTCCAGTGGGGTCGCTGTTCACACGACCTCCCGTTCAACGTCCTCTACCGCATGATGAAGGCATTTCAGACCCTGCAATGCTATGTGATTCCGATTCGTCGTGCCCCCTACACCTCCTGCAAGTTTGTCGCACTGGTAGTGAATCACCCTGTATATATATTATAATAACACTAAATTTAGTCAGTCCTGAAAAATTACATGCAATAGGCAAATAAATCAACACAAATTTTTAGCAGTAAATTATTCACAGCGCAGTCAAACTCCATATAACTTATAAACAGTTACATGCCAGTTTTGAAAAAAATAAAATAATAAAATAACTAGACTAGCAATGAAAAGTAGGAGGACTTTCTCATCCTCTTGTGCATTTTTGTGACTAGCAGTTAATAGGAGAAGGGTGTGAAAAGCTCACAGCATGAGTATGAAGGGTAGTGATATAGTTAACCCAAATTTCATGCAGTTTCAATAACATCTTTTTTAATTAAAGGTCCTGAAGTCAACAGAGTTGACTGGATGAAGAAAGATGGACAAAATCAGCCACCACACAGTCATCCAGGATTCGGGGGAGAAAAAAGGGATAATGCCAAAGGCAATACAGGAGAATATGGTTACAACAATGGGGAGGATGCCCCTTACTAATCGATGGTTAAGAAGTGGGTGGCACAATTTAAATGATGTCAGCATGATGGGTCCCAAAGTTGTTGACAGCAGATGAAAAACACATAAGAGTTGTCAAGTCAAGTGAACATTTGCATATTTTTGAAGCAGATGCAACAAATTTCCTTGCAAGATTTGTGACCATGGATGAGATGTGCGTCCACCACTTCCAGCTAGAGACAATGGAGCAGTCCAAACACCGGAAACACTCTTCTCCAAAGAAAGCTAAGGCGATTCCTTCTGCTAGCAAAGAAAAGCATCAGTTTTTGGATGTTGTTAGTGGATTACCTTCAGAAAAGACATACAGTCATAGGGGCATATTATGCAGACCTCATGAGGCATTTGCATGAAAACATCAAAGACAAATGCCAAGAGTGAAAAAAAAAAAAAAAAAAAAAATCAGCAAAGGAGTCTTGTTCAACCAGGACTGTACCTACTCACAAGTCTGTCACTGCCATGGATGCACTACATGAGTGTAGCTTTGAATTCTTGGACTATCCCCATATTCACCATATCCAGGTTTAGCATCATTGGACTTTCACTTATTTCCTAATTTGAAAAATACCTGGCTGGCAGTAATGTCATTGCTGCAGTGAATGTATTCCTGAAGGCCCAAGAGGCAACTTTCTTTGCATCTGAAATCAATGCATTGCAGCATACATGGCAAAAATGTATTGATTAGGGGACTAAGTTGAAAAATACCATGTTACCAGGCTACTCAAATAAACCCTTCTTACCCAGGCCATGAATTTTTAAGTGCCCCTTGTACAATAGTCTCATTGCTCACAGCAGAACAGAGGTAATTTTATCCATGAATTTCCTTGACATAGCAGTACTTTAAAACAAATAGCACTTCCAAAAGCTTTAAGTGCCATTTATTCAAATGACAAGATATTGCTATGTGATCCAGTTTCAGAACTTACTAATACCTTATTAAACAGCAGGTAGTAATAGCAACATTTCTCTGAAAAGAGCAGTGGTAATGAAGTTGTTCTATGTGTAAGCTGGCACATGGTATGCAAAAGTTGGAATTTTAAAATTATAAAATAGCTAATGTGCTATAATAGCCTTTTAAAAATGATGAAAATATATTATGTAAAAATTTTAATGCCACTTTAATGGCACTTTACTGCCATGGAAGTTATAAATGCATAAGTACCATTAAACAAAAAAAAAAACAGCAAACACAAGGATAATGCTGAGGTGAATGAATTAGAACTGGATAGTTTAATAGAGCATAAGAACATGGATCAGTCATGGCGTGATCAAAAGCTCTGAAGAATATAATATTAGCATTGGCAAAGGCACATGATGCAAGAAAACAAGTTTATATAGCATCAGCCAAAAAAAAAAAAAAAAAAAAATCCCTTATTTCACCCATCCACTTGCTCCAAATGTTTATCAAGTTCTGCCTTGAATCTATATAGCTATCAACTTCTACAATGACAGATGGAAGTTTGTTCCACCAATCAACCACCCACTGGCTAAAGGCAAACTTCCGTACATCTATCCTACAACTGTCTTTCCTCAATTTGAATTTATGCCCCCTCAGACGATTATTCTGAGCAAGAGGAAGAATCCCATCTGCATTGAGCATGTTCAAACCATTCAAGGCTTTATACATCTCAATCAGATCACCTCGCAGGTGACTAGTCTCCAGACACTGTAATTTGCAAAACTTAAGCCTTTCTTCGTAAGAGCAACCCTTTGTTCCATTCACTAATCATGTTGCCCTTCTCTGTACTCGTTCCAACAGCTCTACGTCGTCCTTAAAATGAGACCTCCAGACCTATATACAGTACTCAAGGGGTGGCCTCACCATTGCCTTAATCAAAGGGGATAATCACCTCCTTATCCCTGCTAGAAAACTTCCTGTATATCATTGACAAAACACCATGAGCTACTCTTGCAGACCGTCTGCACTGCTCAAAAAACTTCATATCTGCCTGCACAATTACACCCAGGTCCTTTTCATTCTCTACTACTGTCAGTGTGGTACCACAGAGTTGATACGTTACTCTGGGATTCCTACTTTCCATAAGTAGTACTTTACATTTGTCAATGTTAAACTTCATTTGCCACCTCACAGCCCATCTGCTCAACTTTTCTAGATCCTGTTGCAGCAGTGTACTGCTATTAGTGTCATTAAAACCCTGCCAACCTTTATTTTGTCTGCAAATGTGGATATTAAGCCTGATATGCCATCATCAATATCATTTATAAATACAGAAAACAACAATGCACCCAACGCTGAACCCTGAGGAACTCCACTAATAACATTAGTCCACGAAGAACAGTGTCCATTAATTACGACTCTCTGTCTTCTCCCACTCAACCATCCCTTTATTCATAGCAACAATTTGCCTCCAATGCCACACTGCTCCAATTTGGCAGCAGTTTTCCATGTGCAACAGTATCAAAGGCTTTTCTAAGATCCAAATATATGATATCAAAGTTATTCTTTGCATCCAGTTCCTTTATGACTATATCATAGTATCCAATCAAATTAGTCAGACAAGACTTCCCCTTAACAAACCCCTGCTGTGTCGTGTCCAAGATATAACTGAAGTCGGGTCTAGATTATCCTGCAATGCTGTTTTTAACCAGTGCCTCCATTAATTTCCCTGGAACAGAAGTTAAACTAACAGTTCTGTAATTACCTGTGTCTCCCTTTGATCCTCCTTTTGTGGATTGGGGTCACATTTGCACATCTCCAGTCCATGGGTACCTCCCCTGAGTCCAGGGAAGCTCTCATAATTATGGCTAAGGGTTTGCTTACTTTCTTTGCCGCCACCTTTAATATAACTGGATTGATTCCATCCACCCCAGGTGCCTTTCTTGTGTTTATCTTCAACAATGTCTCCTTCACTTTACTCTCAGTTAATACAAGATTATCTAGCTTACTGCCAGAGTTGAATACACCTCTGGCATTCCCCTCCCTGAATAACTCCTCATGTGTGAATGTCAATGCAAAATATTCATTTAGTTTGTTAGCTTCCTGAGCAGGATCACCAACAGTTGAACCATTGATATCAAGTGGACCAATCTGATTCATCCCCTTCCTTCTAGAGTTCACATATGTAAAGAACTCTTTGCTGTTTTTCTTTGCATCCTTTACCAAAGATTTATCGTAATCTGCCTTCGCCTGCCTAACCTCCTTTGTAACTTGGTTACAGACCAGCTTATATCTATCATAGGCTTCTGTGTCACATGTTAATTTATATGTATCCCATGCATTTTTCTTCTCTGTCACATGTCTAATTAGTTCATCTGACATCCATTTAGGCCTAAATCTTGAACAAAATTTCTTTGTTGGTATGAAAAGCCTAGTAGCTTTCAAGATTAATTCTTTGAATGCTTCCCATTTTGAATTTGCTGTTGGTATCATCATGAGCTGGTTCCACCGTATAGAATTTAAATACTGTCTCATACCACCGTAGTCACCTTTAGATGGTAGATGGTAGTTACCTGTTTGAGTAAATCCCACTTCAACACACTGTGATCACTGCCACCTAGTGGTTCCTTTATCTGCAGAGTTGATGCATGAAGAATCAGTACTGATAATCAGATCAAGAGTATTACTCCCTCTAGTTGCCTCCTGAACATGCTGCTGTAGAAAACAATCATTCAATAAATCCACAAAAGCCTTGCTAATGTATGAGTGACCAACCCACAAATTCCAGTCAATATCTGAGAAATTAAAATCCCCCATTATAAGACACTAATTTACTGGCCCACTCTATTTCTCTGCACAATTGTTGACTATAATCATCAGATTCATTAGGCCTATAACACACACCTACTCTCATTTTTCCTTTCCCAGTGCTTATGTCACACTAAACAGACTCAACATTGCATTATCCACCCACATCAATTGGATGCACTTCCTTAGATTTTATGTGTTTCTTAACTAACCTCCTTTTCTGTCCTGTCTATCCTTTCTGTACACACTGTACTCCCCAAATTCCAGCTCTGCACTGCTTATGTCTGTGTGACACCACGTCTCTGATATCCCAACAATATCTGCCTTTGATGTCTTGACTAGCACTTTAAGCTCATCAAATGTATTAATTATACTCCTAGCATTGGTGTACATGCAAGTATACATGCACCTGTTTCTACTCTTAGTTACCCTAACACAGCCCATATATTTACTTGTTCCACTATGACTCCCAGCAGTCCTGGAAATTCCAATTGCCTTGCTTTCCAGGCTGCTGCTCAATTGCATTTCAATAGAAGTAGTGCAAGAATCACTTTTACCTCTGCCAGCGGCTACTGTTAATCTATTAGTCCATGTATCCCCCCAAGCTAGCAGTTTTCCGACCCACCTCTCTGCCTTGATAGCATCAGCAAATATTCTTGCACCCTTTCTATTTAAGTGTATCCCATCCCTGTAGAAGCAGTCTCTCCTGTTAACAAGCACAGACCAGGCTGAGAAAAATTCTACCCCTTGAGCCTTGCACAATCTCTCCAGGGCCGAATTGAAAAGCAGCATGTGTATCCTCGGCTCTCATCATATACTCACTCCTATTGTGTCTGGGTAGAATTGCAGACACTTTCAAATTCAACCGTAACTCACGGCTTTTTTTCAGCATTGTCTTATACTTGTTAAGTAATTCTGCCGGTCTCCTACTCTTAATATCATTAGTGCCAATGTGTACAATATCACCCTTTGTGCCCTTAAAGGATGATATCTGCCCTACAACGTCATCAACCTTTGCTCCTGGCAGACATACCAGGGTATGTCTGCTCCATCTGGAAAAAAGGATAGATGGTCCTGTTCCATCTATCCTTTTTGCACGATATGTTCCCTGTTTCCCTGACAATAGAGTCACCTACAACAACTAGTTCCTTTGGGACCAGTGCATTCTGCCTTTGGGGTTGCCACTGTGTTGCGTGATATTCAAGTGCAAGCCCTGGCATTGATGTGGGGAGCTGAGAGCTTGATGAGTCCCCTCAATTTAAATCCTTCGAGGGCATCCACCCTGTCCTTCAAGCTCTCATATAAGCTTATAACAATGCCGAGTTGGCGCCTGATTTCCTCACACTCCTTACATCGCGCACACACACAAAGACATTCCCCTTGGCAATATCATGTCCCGTTCCTGATTGATCCACAAACATCAAACAAGCAGTGCATTTCAATAGACTGTGGTTCAGAGAACTGCCTTCCCTCCTCAGTTCTCCCCTGAGCCACAGCACTTCCACTAGTTTGAGCCTTTTGCTTTGCTGCTCTGGTCTGAGTCATGATTTCTATTCAAGTTCAATAAAATTCGAATACAAAATATAACTCTAAACCTATATCCCAATGCAGTTACACTATATATATGTATTTCGGTATGGAATATTATCTCTATGACTTTCTTATCCCCTGTCAACTTATGTGTATTAATTCATGATGTTATGTTTGTAATAACTAAGTCGCTATATTTATTTAGTTGAAAAAGTACAATTCAATTGACAATGAAATTTAATAAGATTAATAAATTTTACTGATTAATTGATACTACTATACTCGCTATCTAGTTTTCCGTTAAACTGCATGCTAGCACACATTGTATCGTATAACAATGGCGGCCAGTTACAAATTGTTAATCTATGGACACGAGGTATTATTTACTTTCCAAATCGCGCTATCTAAATTCAAAATAAACCACTGAGCTTGACTAGGTCTATAAGCTACTTATAGAAAATAATTTAATCTAACAATTAAAGTCAATAAAGCAGCTAAGTATAATTAAAAACTTTTCGTTTGCGGGAGCTACAAAACCTGTCCACACGTGGATTTAATACCCTTACGGATACTAAGTAATAACCTACAAAATCTCTATCTAAATTCAATTTAAACTAAGTATTTTTACTAGGAATATAAAGCAACTCTAAAATATAAATTAATATGCCAATTTAAGTCAATAAAAAAGCAAAAACTTCTCTATTTGCTGGAGATGTAAAATCTTTGCCTGTACTCTCGCACCCAATAGGTGCGAGAGTACATCTGAATTACCTGAACAATATTATACATTGATCAGTCATAACACCACAGAAATGGTAAAGCTAGCAAAGGCTGAGCATGCTAGTCTCTTCACTTCCTATTCAGTAATAGTATGGCATATGCTTGGTTAACTCCAAGGAAGAAAAGCATAATTATTACCCTTGATATGGAGGGCTTTTCTAGTTGACATATAGCTGCAAAAGTTGTTGTAACTTGTACTGAAAGAGAAACATGAGACTAGAGATGTTAAAATAAAATCTCGAACCAAACTAAAATGGAAAAGTACTGGAGCAGAGGACAGAGTTTTGAAGCATGTGTGCCTCTGTGATTATTGTGCAAGTTCCACATACCTAAAATCTATGTGAAAGGAATATGCTGGGATAAATGCAAATGATTGAACAGCCCAATACAGAATGGTGATCTGAAACCATTTCAACCTCATAAAAAGCCTTTATTGACAAAAATTAATGAGGGAAAAATGACGAACCTGGGCTAAAGAACATGGTAAGTATTATTATTATTAGCCATATGCAAGGAAGCCTGAGGCTTATGCTGCACTAGCCAAAAGAATTACCCAGAGAGAGAGAGAGAGAAAGAGAGAGAGAGAGAGAGAGAGAGAGAGAGAGAGGAGAGAGAGAGTTGTTGTTGTTTGGTTTTTAGGAGCATTAGCAACTAAGGCCATATTGCTCTGGGAATATGCGGTGGTCATTCCCTTGACCTTTCCGCATCCTCCGTATTTGGTGGTGACGGGCTCGAACCCCGGTCTAATCAAGAAGCGTGTGCTACGCACTGCCGCTCCTTCCCACCTGGCTACGGAGGCGCCAGAGAGAGAGAGAGAAGTAGAAGGGAATCACCAAAAAAGAGAAGAATGATGATATCCAGCTCAGGACTCTGGGTGTGCCGAGCCCATATTCACCAGATGTGAGCCCCTAGAGGAAGGATTGGACAACTGGGGAATAGGAATCTGTAATATTCTCCAATGAATCTAAATTTAGCCTCCACAGATCAAATGGTAAATGCTACAGTTGGCTTTGATCTAACAAAGCTTATCACCCTGACTATATTCAATCCACAATGAAGTTTGCATTAAGCCGGACTGCTTGTGGTTGCACAATGAACAAAGGAGTGGGCAGGATACATTTTGTAAATGGTACCATTAATGGTGACTAATACACAAAATTTTAAAGGAGACTCTTTCACCCATCATTAGAGACCTCTTGATATTACAAGACACTGTCTGTCACTGGCCTGAGAAGTGTCAGTTTAGTTAAATGTAACTATTGTATGCGACTTACTTGGTACTTATTACTTAAAAACTAGACAGTAACTAAAAGAGAAAAATAAAAAATAAGACTTAAAAACTAGATATTAGAGGAGAAAAATAACAAAATATATGGTATAAAAATAAAGTATTCAAAATAAATACTATCAAAAACAAAAGGCAAATGGATAAAGAATGACACTATGAAAGTGAAGATTTTGAAGTGAAAATAAAACAGCATATTCCAGAATATCTGGTGAACCATTTAAACATATGAAGAAATAGAAGAAAGAATTGTATCAGAACTTCTGAAGTGACATTAATACAAAATACAATAAATCAGGTCTTATTATCTCATCTAAGATCTTCCTCAGAAGATATGGAGGGAACACATTAAAGAAAACATTGGAAAAATAACTGAATAGAAAAGGGAAATTAAAATGAATAAACTGAAAGCATGACTTAACTGATCTAAAAGAAAGAAGTAGTCAATCGACAATGACAAACACTCACATCTAATAAATTAACTTAAATGGCTTTCCACAAAATCATCATAAAATTTACTCACCACCACTGGTTTAAGGCAATTCACAAACATGCAATAACGACTTCTTTCTTCAATTAGGGCTCTTCTTAATGCTTGTTTCTCAGTTTCTTCAAGCAAATGATATTTATCACTAACATCCTGCATGGCTGAATCTAGAGTCTTCTGCATGTCACCTTTGCTTGCTAAAATATTATACAAAAGAAACAAATATGGATCTTAGTAATATATTTATTGATAGGGCACAGAGCTCTTAAAAGTATATGCATGTTTCCTACACTCAAATTTCAAGCTCAGAAATATATGGACACATAACATGATTTTTTTTTTTTTGATTTGGTAGTTGTTGGCGCATCGGCATCTGTGGCCATATTGCACCTCCCACGGTTTTTGCAGTACTTTGATCCAAGCCCGAGGCGGGAATCGAACCCGCGACCTTTGGGTTGCCGGGCAGGTACTTTACCCACTCGGCTAGCCCGGTCGGCCCACATAACATGCATGTGAGCATTAACAGCTGTATAATAGTTTAACTTTGTTTGAATATTAATTAAAATTCAATTCTAATTTTTCTTTTAATGGTCAATCAGTACAGATGGAAATTAAGTTTTGTATGATTTGTATGATTAGGATTGGCTGTATGATTAGGATTGTCCAGAATTCTTGTAGGTAAATGAACAACCTGTGCTAGATCATTAGTAATTGCAAAAGCCTCAGCATCTTGACCTGCTGGGTCGGTGTAACTAGAAAACGGAAGCCAGCTGGAGTTGTGAACATTAAAATCACCAAGGAAAATTACCTCACTATTAGGAAAGTTGGACTGGAGAAAGTCAAGTTGCAAAGAGAGGAAGTCAAAGAGCTCCAAGTGATTAGTGGATTGGGAGAACAGTAGAGACAACAGATGAATTTGACACAATAAGGTAGAGATATTTTAAGCCAGAGAAGATCAAAGAGAGGAGATTCCAAATTTCCAAGTCTCTGACAGGGAATATCAGAACGGAAATATGCACAAGTACCACCTTTGAGGCGAAAGGAATCATACAGCGAATAATTTGGGCATCTGAGGTGAGCAGTAGTTAAATCAACCGATAACTGAGATTCTGTCAGAAAAAGTACATGGGGTTTGGCAGAATGCAAGTGGGAATGGACATCGTTGAGATTAGAATTGAGACCAATTATATTTGTGAAATGAATTAGGAAGTCCTTGGGAGGTTTAGATCTTTTCGCAGATAAGCTTGCTCTATTATTTTGACAATTCATGGTGTATTCAATAGTAAGAAAAAGTGGGTGGGACATGCTGTATGAAGTAATGAAATTTTTGGATATGGCGTACACATGGTAAGAATATACCCAGATCCTTGACATAACGTGGCCTCGACAATGCTCCCCGCATACACACTACTTGGACTCCCTCCAGTCACTATCTGGCAGAGTAGAGGTAGCAAGATTACACACTAGCTGATCCGGAAGCCTCCTAGAGAGTTACCAATAGGTTCGGTCCAGTATACTAACTAGCGGCCGGCCTGCGAACACCGTTTTAGAAATGTACCCTCGAAATGTAAGGAATATTGGATCTCGCCACGACATTCGTCATAACCTCAAAAGTCATCAATCATATTGCATGATGGAAGAGATAGGGAATGGTTGACTGGAACTTAGCTCTAGAGACTAAACATGGGTTCCACCACTTCAAGCCTCCAATAAGCAAAATGGTGGTATTTCACCGGTTGATGAGAGTCATCTACCACCTAGTACTGCCTAGAGGGGCAGCGTTCCTCCATGTGGTGTGGGCGCCACACCTCGACCCCTGCTTACACGTTGGTTCACACCTGGGTGGTCACCCACCAAGTACTTGTGCATGGAGGTTATACCCAGGATTACTAACAGTCCCACCATCATGAAGGTGCAAGCAGAGGATTTGGCTGTCACAGACCGTCCGAACTTCGCCGAAATTGGGTCCACTTGAGTGTCACCCGAATATCAGTTCCATCAACGTTTTAGACTCCCAGGTAGCAAGTACAGCTTGTCTGGCATATCTGAGAGAATGTCTGTGACAACCTCAAGGACCAAGTGGGTTCACTACGTAATTAACGACTAAGTGGGCTGGCTGACTGGCTAACTGCTTAATGCACATAACCATAATGATAAGCTTAAAAGAACATTAAAAATTAATAATAATATGATAGATGATTACATAAGTCCAACCAAGCCTGTGGCATCACACTATTGAATTTAAACCTTTCTAGACAGGTGTAAAGTGACAAATCCAGTCAGTCATGGAAATACCTATATCTTCTGCAATACCAAAGCAACGTTTGGCAATATAGCTAGCATAATGCAAGAAAGTTCACAAAGAACCAGAATTTTTTAAGCTCAGAAGTTAAACTTTAATTTACCATTTCATATTCTTAAAAGAGAAAAAAAAAAAAAAAAAAAAAGGAAATATAACTTTGTAAGGATATGTTTATCATATGATTTGCACGTTTATTATTATTATTAATAATAATAATATGGTGCAAGGAAGCCTAAGGTGCTGCACTGGCTAAAAAAAAAAAAATTCCCTATTACGCTGAGAGAGAGAGAGAGAGAGAGAGAGAGAGAGAGAGAAGTAGAAAGGAATCACCAAGAAAGGGAAGAATGATGATATTCAGCTCAGGACCCTGGGTGTGCCAAGCTCATACTCACCAGATGTGAGCCCCTGACTTATATCATGCTGTTTCCCTCTTTTTTGCAACATACTTATCCTATTCATTGCAAGTTGAACTACCTTTGGTACTTTAGTTTTGAACTTCTTATGTCCATAAATCCAAGTCAAATTTGTCAAGTCAAGCCTAGCGAACTTCCGTTTCATCACAAAGCTCAAGGTTGCCAATTTCAGCCTTATTAAAATTTAGAATGATTAAAGTTCCTGTGAGGGTGCCAAAATATGATAAGCAATAAGAACACTGATGAGAATACACAGAGGTAGCTACACAGATGAAAGATGTTATTTATAAATTTGATTACTGTAATTTTTCTATAATCTAATTCCTTGCAGAGATTTTCCATTCCTTATGACTATGTTTTCCATACAAATGTGTTCTGCACTTCAACATTATCATTTTATATGATATTCATTCAGAAAACCTAAAATTTTTGAAATAGCATGTTGGCAAAAACAATTCAATATTGAGATCTTGAATTACAATATACTTTTCACGTAATGCAAAGAAAAGTTCAATTTTGCTGAGGTGCATTTTAACAAGAGATTCTGCTTATATTGCATATTGTGGGGGAAGAAGAGAAGGATAGATCATTTATATCATAAATTAGATTTAAAAAATATGGAAAACCAAATCTGTCATGGTACATCATAATTAATTTAACCATCTCTTACCAGCTTTCATATCAAAAACACATTTCTGTTACCTTTTTGCACTTTTTTTTGGAGTCTTAAAGTATCAGATGACTTTTTCTTTATTTCCTGTTTCACTCTTTTAAATTCTACAAAAAAAAAAAAAAAAAAAAAAAAATGTAACACTTTATAAAATAATGGGTTACTATGCCTTTTATAATTAAGCTAGAAATTGTCAATGTAAAAATTATAATGAAAAAACAAAGTACAATTATAGATTTTCTCACTTTGTCTGTTAGAAAAAAATTGACATAAACAACTTATGGCAAAATTAATAATAAGCACACCAAACATAAATTAATGTTCATTATGATCAACTATAATACACAGCTAAACACAATAAAACAAACACTGCAAACTCTTCTAGTAATAAAATTATAAAACTATAAAGAACAAAATATAATGTAAAAATGATGAATACTGGAAAAACAAAAATGAGATTAGGAGTATGTTAAGAGCCAAATGTGTGTGATGAGATGAATGAAAAGCTATACAGACAAATGGATGGGACTCTAAAATGAGAATGCTTTATTGTGGGTGATTTTAACTTTCCAGAAATTGATTTAAACTCATGGGTTCAGTAGCAGAACATTTCTGGATTTTCTAGGTGGCAGCTTTCAACACCAACATGTTAGTGAATTAACCAAAGGCAGTATTATTGAACTCATTATCGGCAGTGATTCATCATGTATTAATAATTACAATGGGCTCAGACATTTTTAAAACATTTTTGGGACCAACCATTGTTAAAAAATGTAAAATGACACATGATAAGTGTTCAGGACATAATCATAGGGGGCTACTAAGCATTTGATACTAACTAAAGGATACTGTTCTACATTCAGATCAAAATGGATGTCAGACTGAAGTGATGAATTTAGTAGCAGAAAATAAAAAAATGCATGGAATGATTATAAATTTTTAGGGAACACAGTCCTGAAGTAAGTAAAAAAAAAGTCTGCAATCAAGTTAGGTACACTTAAGAAAATTATGGGAAGTCTTTGGAAAAGTGAAAAGAAAAGGGAATTCTTTGCTTATGATAACACTAGAAGGAAAGTGATCTGATTGAGGTGTATAAGGCCTTGAATGGGCTGAGCACGCTGAATTCTGATGGGCTCCTTCCACTTGTTCAGATTACGAAGGGGCATAAATTCAAATTAAGAAAAGACAGATGTAGAATAGATGTGCAGAAATTTGCCTTTAGCCAGCGGGTGGTTAATTGCTGAAACAAACTTCCATCTGTCGTGGAAGTTGATAGGTTAAATAAATTTAAGGAGGAACTGGACAGGCATTTGGAGGGAATGGTTTGTGATTTTTTTTTTTTTTTTTTTTTTTTTTTGGCTGATGCTGCATACACTTGCTTTCTTGCATCAAATGCCACTACTACTACTACACGTTCTTACAAAATGAATAAATATTTTACATCTACATTCACATAAAGTTTTTAAAGACAGAGTTTAGAAGACATCAACTAACACCGATTGGGAGGTAAATTACTTTATAATGACTTAAAAAGGAAGGGGAAGAGGCACTGCTACAACTAAAAGTGAACTACAGCTGTTTAAATTTATCCAAATCTTTTATTTATTTTTATTTTATTTTTTTATGAAAACCCCAAATACAAAAGGTATTAAAATCTATAACACTTAGTACTGTGTACTGGTTGAAGGCTAAGAAGACAGAAGTTACTTGTTGACATTAGACAAATAATTTGATAACTTTCAAGATCACACTTGTTTAGTCACTTATCCTAGCCACTGGATCATAACTATCCTATTCTACTATGAATGCCTCCTTGAATAGAGGCAGAAGGAATAAATGGAATAAAAGGAATAAAACATCAGCATTAACCAAACAGTTGCTGATTGGTTAATGCTGATGTTTAAGGTTAATCAGTTCAGATTTGTTTGGAAGAGAGCAGGGGAATTATAGATGCCAATTCAGAAGAATAGGGAAGTATCTATAGAAAAGGTGGTAGAAACCAAAAATGTCCAAGGGAAAAAGAGTGGAGAGACTTTATAAGAGACTTTATAATCATTAATCAATATGGCTACCCTCTTATGAAGAGTCAAGAAGCTTGAAAGAGGTTTTACGGACAGCATCCCAGATCTGGGAACAATCTTACATGGTAGATCAGATTTGAGATCTCTACAAAGTGAGTAGTTGAAGAAGAAAATTAATGCCTTGAGCAGAGCAATATTTGTGGTGTGCTTATTATTATGCCAAAAGAGATTAGAAGTAATTAGCATTAGTAGAGGCATATGATGCAAGAAAGCAAGCTTATGCAGCATCAGCCAAAAAAAAAAAAAAACTTCCACTTCACCCCTCTATTCGTTCAAAATACCTGTCCAGCTGTGCCTTAAATTTATTTAGGCTATCAACTTCCACAACAAGGGATGAAAGTCTGTTCCACCAACCAACTACCCGTTGGCTAAAGGCAAATTTTCGCACATCTATCTTACATCTGTCTTTCCTCGATTTGAATTTATGCCCTCTCAGGTGATTATTCTGAGCAAGAGGAAGGATCCCATCAGCATCGAGCATGCTCAAACCATTCAAGGCTTTATACACCTCTATCAGATCACCTCTGAGTGGGTTTTCGTAGTGGGTTTAGTAGTGGGTTTTCTGCTCATCTAGAAGACTCTCAATTTCAGTGTACATTTCTTCAACCTCTTCATCATCATGGCTCGATTGAAGAAAATGAAGAATCAGAAAGCCCCGGGCGAAGATGAAGTTACTGTAGAGTTGTTAAAATTGGGAGGAAGAGACATAACACAAAAACTGGCAAGGCTCTTCACAAAGTGCATTAGAAAAGGTGTGATGCCTAAGCAGTGGAATAATGCAATCATAGTTTTGCTGCATAAGAAAGGAGATAAATCAGAAATTGGAAATTATAGACCAATTAGCTTGTTATCCCATATCTACAAGTTGTTCACAAGGGTCATTACTAACAGATTAGAAAGAATACTTGATGAGAATCAACCGAAAGAGCAAGCTGGCTTTAGGACAGGATTCTCAACTATGGATCACCTTCACGTAATATCACAGCTAATGGAGAAAGCAAATGAATATAAAACACCATTATGCCTGGCATTTGTGGATTATGAAAAGGCATTTGACTCCATACAGCATAAGGCAATGTTTCAGGCACTGGAAAGACAAGGCATAGATACTCCATATATTATGATTTTGAAGAAAATATATGAGAGTGCTACATCCTTTATTAGACTAGACAAAGACAGTAGCAAATTTAAAATCGAGAAAGGAGTTCGACAGGGAGACACAATATCTCCGAAGCTGTTTACTGCTGCCCTTGAGGAAGCTTTCAGAAGATTAGACTGGTCGCAGAAAGGAGTCAATGTGAACGGAGAGTACCTAAACCATTTACGATTTGCAGATGACATTGTGGTCATAAGCCACGATCCCAAAGAATTAGAGGAAAATCTTAATCAATTATGCACAGTTAGTAAGGATTTTGGACTAAAGATGAATATGGCTAAAACAAAAGTAATGATGAACAAGTATGCCACGGAAAGGGAAATAATGATTGAAGGAGCAGTAATTGAAAACGTGGAGTCATATACTTATCTGGGACAAGTTATTAGCTGTAATAATGATAAATGGCTGGAAGTCAAGAGAAGAATAAATTTTGGATGGATAGCATTCAGGAAATATAGTCACATACTGAAGAGCAATATCCCAGTTTCTCTGAAACGTAAAATAATGAATCAATGTATACTCCCCACCATGACTTATGGAAGTGAAACTTGGGCACTCACCAAAAGAATGGAAGAGAAGCTGAGAACTACACAGCGAAGAATGGAACGAATCATATTGGGAATCAGACTGTTAGATAAGAAGAGAAACACATGGATTAGGCAGCAAACTCAAGTAAAGGACATTCTTATCAAAATTAAAGAACTAAAATGGTCTTGGGCAGGACACATAGCTCGAAGACATGATGACAGATGGACTAAGAAAATAACAGAATGGTACCCAAGAGGAGCTAGAAGAAAACCTGGAAGACAAAGGCGGAGATGGATAGATGAAATTCATGAGTTTTCGAGTAGTAAATGGATGGCCAGTGCTCAAAACAGAAGGAACTGGAAAGTTGCTGGAGAGGCCTTCATCCTGCAGTGGATTGAAAATGGCTGATGATGATGATGATGATCAGATCACCTCACCGGTGCCTAGTCTCCAGACACTGTAATTTGCAAAACTTAAGCCTTTCTTCGTAAGAGCAACCCTTTGTTTCATTCACTAATCTTGTTGTCCTTCTCTGTACTCGTTCCAGCAGCTCTACATCCTTCTTGAAACGAGGCCTCCAGACCTGTAAACAGTACTCAAGGTGTGGCCTGACCATTGCCTTATACAAGGGAATAATCACCTCCTTATCCCTGCTAGAAAAATTCCTGTATATCATTGACAAGATACAATGAGCTACTCTTGCAGCCCGTCTGCACTGCTCAGAGAACTTCATATCTGCCTGCACAATTACCCCAAGATCCTTTTCATTCTCTACCACTGTCAGTGTAGTACCACAGAGTTGATACGTTGCTCTGGGGTTGCTGTTTCCCATATGTAGTACTTTACATTTGTCAATGTTAAACTTCATTTGCCACCTCTCAGCCCATCTGCTCAACCTTTCCAGATCCTATTGCAGCAGCATTGCGTCAGTAGTGTCCTTAACAACCCTGGCAACTTTTGTATCGTCTGCAAACTTGGACATTAAGCTTGATATACCATCATCAATATTATTTATAAATACAGAAAACAATAATGGACCCAACACTGAACCCTGAGGGACTCCACTAATAACATTAGTCCACGATGAGCAGTGTCCATTGATTACCACTCTCTGTCTTCTCCCCCTCAACTGTCCCTTTATCCATAGCAGCAATTTGCCTCCAATGCCACACTGCTCCAATTTGTGCAGCAGTCTTCCATGTGCAATAATAATATTGATCTTGTGACCTTGTTTAGAAATCTGCGTGTCATCAAAGATGAGCATACTAGCAGTAGATTCTTTACACAGTTTACAGGACAGTGTTTTAAAAGTATTGAAGTTGTTCAGTGGAGAATTACCTGGAGATTGTCATTTTAAAGGAATTAATGGTGGATATTTGAGAAGCTGAAGCTGTTTATGTATGGTCTGACATGGTTTCTCAAACTGGTATGCAGTGTACTATCATGAGCAAAACTATGGATAAGTTTTCCAGTCAATGGAAGAAGGTCATTAATATACAAGAGGATATGAGTAGGACAAAGAATTGATCCTTGGGCACATCAACATTCATAAGGAAGTTAGAAAACAGACAGACAGCCAACTACCATCACCCACAGTGGTTGGAAAAAAATTAACTACACATCTGCAAAAAACAGATGGAAATCCACAAGGTGGCAGCTTGATACGAAGACCTTTGTTCCAATCACAATCTAAAGCCTTGAAAATGTAGAGAAGCTGTTTGAGTTTTGATGAACTTTTCCGTGAAATTTGTGCAAACACAAGCAACATAAACAAAATTCGCCAGCCAGCCGACATGGATGATCTATTTGGAGATCTCGGATCAGTAAGAATGTTTCAAAATAGTTCAAGAGTTGGCAGCTGATGGATTTCTCCATTAATTTTGAAAGAGTATGGATAAGTGCAATGGAAGAAAAGTGTAAATGAGTGATTTATCCAGGACAATTGGAAAAAATTATTTGTCAAGAATAACTGGAAAGGAGGAATATGAGCAAATTTCCATGGAGAAGGAAAAACACCAGTAGAATAAATAAAAGTATAAAAAAATAGTAACAAACAGGAGTATGCTCAGGATAGGTCTTAAGAACCAGCAGACATAAGTAATCAGAACCTAAACTTTCTTGGAATGAGGACTGTTCAAATTTTTTCTAACAGCCTACTGAAGCCCATATGAGACACTGAATGAAGTGTGTTTGGTATTGTAGGTGATTTACCAAGATTATCAATAGCTAGCAACATGCTGAAATCTATTAACTGATGAAATGTGACTATTTTGGCTTCTCATTTAGTCTCCATATTGAGGATAAGGTGGTTTTGGCTTGTGGTATTTCACACTAAGCCAGTTTAATAAAATAAAATGCAAGCAAAGGATAATTCTGTTGTGTATCTTTACATGCACTTTAATGCTTAATGTCAATGGTTATCATTGTGGCTTTTGCTTACAGCAATTTACCTGTATGAAGACCTATCAACTAATGTTACAGAGATGAGATATGCAATAAATATTTTAACCAATAACTGGGGCAGCCATGATTAACATGTATTATCTAAGTAGTCATCTTTTCAATCCATTTAATGATTTATGAATTATAATCACCTACCCTAATGGGAGTTATGGGACTGCACTATAGGAATAAAAATTAGATGAATGCAACCATGTCAGTGAATGGGTACATGTACAGCTAACACATAGTTTTACATATGACAAGCATGGAAAGAGACTGCAATATGATGGCCTTTCAATGACATATGGTTGCTAGCACAAGGTGGGTAGGTGTGTCCATCTTCAAGGAAGGCCTTCAGCAGGCTGTACATGACCAACTGTTGTGTGAATGTACCAGAAGGTGCAGACAAGGAAAAAAACAACCAGCTTGCACAGAACTTATAGTGCAACTCTGATGATGAATGAATAGAGCAAGTGACTGCTGCAGTGGCTCATGCAGACCAACTGAACCAAAAAGTACAATGTGGGGCAGCCCAGGGTACTTTGCAGCAGGACTTTTAAACATACTCTCCATTGGATAAAATATCAGAACAGATCAACTCAACATCCCCTCCTAACTACAGATGTTTATAACATGCAGTCATAAACATTTATACCTCACCTTGAATCACAAACAACACAGTGTTGTACCACGCATAAGAGCTGACAGTGAAAGCTCCTTTGTTTGAAGCTTTGGCAACATGGTGCAAATAAACCTAGGTACATATTGTACCATCATTACCAAAGGTTGGCTGGGATTGCTTAATATAAGAAATAAAATTTAAAAACATATATAAAAAAACCATCAAATTACCAACCACATACATGTGTCAATGTTCTTGCTGTTCCCTGACAATGACATCTTTAGGAAAGATAATGCCTGGGTCAGATGTGTGTGGGAATGGTTTGCTGAACACTGGACATTTCACTCCTCCAATGGCCCCTAATTCCTCTGACTCAAACCCCATCAAACATCTGTGGGATGAGGTGAGAAGACTGAGCTCAGACATGTACTGCCACCTTTCAATGTGGGACAATTATAGAATGCTATACAGATAGCATGCTGATTCATATCTCAAGATGTGTTCAAGCACCTAGTGACGTCCTTGCCATGATGTGTACGTGCAACAGTCTACATCATGCATTTGAATAATAGTCAAAAATGAATGCTTCAATGGAAGGGAAAAGTTGGAATTAAGGTTTAAAGATTTGGTGTTGCTTTAATTCACACAGTTAATTTTTTTTTTTTATTAATTTTCAAAGCAAAATAAATTAAGCAATTACTCAAATTGCATTTTTTTTTCTTTAAATTTCCATAACTTTCTGTGAATGTTTCCCATTCTGCAGTCCATTGTGAATAATTATATTATCACATGGCATAAGTTTTTGTTGAGACCTACACCAACATACTACAGATTGAATGTAGAAAGCAGCACCCCATAAATTAACATATGTTTCATGTTTTTTTTAATAAATTTTATTTTCTGAAATCACATCAGTTGAGTCATGAATGTGTTTTACATTACTTATTGTAGTACTCCAGTGTAACCAGTCATTTTGCATCCATTTCTCTGATACTCTAACAAAACTCCTCAGACACTTTAAATTCCATTTTCTGCCAGGATTCTACTATAGCATTTATGACATGCAATTCTGAATCACTGTATAATACTATTGCCAAATTAATTTTTGTACAGTAAACCCCCGCTATTCGCGGGGGTTACGTTTCCTGAGAAATGCCGCGAATACCGAAAACGCGAATACTGAGTTATGGTTCCCATAGTAATAAAGGGGTTCCATTCCAAAGTATGAAATATATAAGAAAAACTAAAATTTTGTCTATGTATGTATGTATTATATGTACCTTCATAATATGACTATGTACATAGACAGTACATAGTGAAATGCAAGCATATGGCATCGAAATGAAAATAAGAAACAATTTAATATTAAATGTAATATTTATTAGAAATTTCAAACAAATCTTTCAATCCAGCGCCTTTGCTATAGCTAAAAAACTTATCCCGCCAGTTCTATCACCAGTTTCGCTAAAGTGTTGATAAAGGTATTTTGCCTTTTCACGAATGATGAGTGAACTTAACGGAATTTTATTTTGAGTTCGGTTTTCTATCCACAGATTTAAAACTTTTTCCATTTTTTCTAATTTAATATCACGAGTTACAGAGCAAATTTTTGAAGCCATTAGCGCGTTTTCATGGACACTATGGCGGATTTCTTCTTCCGATTTCTTGATTAATCGTACCGTTGACTCATTGATTTTATAATGTTTTGCCACTGAGGAGACACTTTCACCATTAGAAATTTTATCTAATAACTCAATTTTATTCGCTAATGTCATCACCTTTGATCTTTTCACATTTCCCTTGTTATTCGTAGCCATATTTTTGTACGGGTTAGAAAGAACTTGTTCACAATAAAGTCACTTTCTTCCATTAACACACTCGAAAAAGTCTGTTTTACACTGCAAAACGGTAGATTTATCACTTTTGTAAACTTATCAATTTATAAATTGATAAATTTATTCAATTTATAAGCATATAAATTAAAAGCAAATGACGAAACTTTCCATGACAAGCGCATAACACATACTGAACAAGGATTAGCGAGAAACATCCACACTCGCGATTTTGTCACCCCTCTCCCCCCACCTACTGAGTGCTGTTTTGACCGGGAAAGATAATTTTAGCCACACCCATGTTTTTTTATGGTGGAAAATGTTCACGTCGCTTTAAAATTCACATTTTTTTAGGTTTCATTTTATATTAAATCAGCGACCACGAAACCGCGAATACAAATACCGCGAATAGCAGGAGTTTACTGTATTTATATAACAGAAGTGTATTTACTAGGGTTAAAAACTTATCAGATATATCAGAGGCAATGTCAGGAGCAGCGGAGACTTGCTATCTTGGGGGGGGATTCACAAAAACCAATAGATTAACAGTAGCTGCAAGCAGAAATGGAAATGATTCTTGCACTGCTTCTATTGGAATGAAAAGCAGCCTGAAAAGCAAGTTGCGGGATTTCAGGAACTGCTGGGAGTCATCATGAAACAAGTAAATACATGGGCTGTGTTAGAGTAACAAAGAGTAAGAACAGGTGCATGTATACTTGCATATACACCAATAATAGGAATATAGTAAATAAATCTGATGAATTTGAAGTACTGGTCAAGACTTCAAAGGTGGATATTGTTGGGATATCTGAGATGTGGTATCACACAGATATAAGAAATGCAGAATTAGAATTTGGGGAGTGCAATGTGTACAGAAAGGATAGACAGGAAAGGAAGGGAGGAGGGGTTATGCTGTTAGATAAGAAACACAAAATCTAAGGCAATGCATCCAGTTGACATGGATGGCCAGTGCAATGTTGAGTAAGTTTGGGGTGACAGAAGCACTGAGAGAGCAAAAATGACAGTAGGATTGTGTTATAGGCCTAACGACTCAGATGACTACAATGAACAACTATACAGAGAAACAGAATGGGACAGTAAATCAGAATGTCTTATAATGGGGGATATTAACTTTCTAGATATTTACTGGAACTTGTGGATTGTTCACTCGCACACTAGCAAGACTTTTGTGGATTTACTGGATAACCGTTTTCTACAGCAGCATGTTTGAGCAGCAACCAGAGTTAGTAATACTCTTGATCTGATTATCAGCAGTGATTATTAATGAATTAAGAATTAACAGATAAAGGAACAACTAGATGGCAACAATCACTGTGTATTGATGTGGGATTTACTGAAAGATGCAATTATTATCAAGAGTAAAGGGAACGGTTTTTGCTTTTCTAAAGGTGACTACAGTGGTCTGCAGGTCGTTGATTGCCAGAATGAACTTCAATCTGTCGTTGTGGTAGTTGACAGCTGAAATAAATTCAAGGCTGAACTAGACAACCTTTTGGAGTGATTGGATTGGGTTTTTTTTTTTTTTTTTCTTTTGGCAGATGCTAAATAAACTTGCTTTCTTGCATTATATGCCTCTACTAATGCTAATGTCTCAGATTTTTCATATTCTATACAGTGGGACCAACTAATGATGTTATCAACAGCAAATTCTAAATGGGAAGCATTCAAGGAATTAATCTTGGAAGCTACTAGGCTTTTCATACCAACTAAGAAATACTGTTCAAGGTTTAGGCCCAAATGGATGTCAGATGAACTAATGAGACTTGTTGCAGAGAAGGAAAATACATGGCATGCATATAAATTATCAGGCAACACAGAAGCCAATGGTAGATATAAGCTGGTCTGTAATCAAGTCACAAAGGAGATTAAGCAAGAGAAGGCAGATTATGAAAACTCTTTAGCAAAGGATGCAAAGAAAAACTGCAAAGACTTCTTTACTTACATAAATTCTAGAAACAAGGGAATGAATCAGATTGGACAACTTGATATCGATGATTTGACTGTTGATGATCCTGCTCAGATAGCTGACAAACTGAACAAATATTTTACATCTACATTCACACATGAAGAATTCTGTAGGGAAGTGGAGAACAGAAGCTTATTAAACTCTAACAGGGAACTAAATGATTTTGTAATAACTGAGAGAAAAGTGTAGAAGAAACTGTTGAAGTTAAACATCAGAAAGCACTTGGGGTAGATGGCATATAGTCAGTTATATTAAAGGAGGCAGCAAAGGAAGTAAGCAAACCCTTTGCCATAATTATGAGAGCATCCTTGAACTCAGGAGAGATCCCCATGGACTGGAGATGTGCAAATGTATCTCCAATTCCCAAAAGGGAATCAAAGGGTGGCACAAGTAATTATAAACCTGTTAGTTTAACTTCTGTTCTGGGGAAAATAAATGAGTCACTGGTTAAAGAAGCATTCCAGGATCATCTAGACAAGACTGCAGTAATAATTCAGACACAGCATGGGTTTGTTAAGGGGAAGTCTTGTCTGAACAATCTGATTGGATACCATGATGTGGGCACAAAAGAAATGGATTCAAAAAATAATTTTGATATCATTTACTTGGATTTCAGGAAAGCTTTTGATACTGTTGCACCTGGAAGACTACTGTAGATACTGGAGCAGTATGGAATTAAGGGCAAGTTGCTACAATGTATAAAAGGAAGATTTGAGTGGGTGAAGACAGCGACTGGTAATCAATGGACACTGCTCTTTATGGTCTAATGTTATTAGTGGAGTTCCCCAGGGTTCAGTGTTGGGGCCATTGTTGTTTTGTATATTTATCAATGATATTGATGAAGGTATATCAGACTAATGTTGTAGTTTTCAGATGATACAAGGATTGGCAGAGTTGTTAATTGTAAACACCCTAGAAAAATTGGGCAGATGGGCTGAGAAGTGGCAACTGAAGTTTAACATTGACGAATGCAAAGTACTGCATATGAGAAGCAATAATCTCAAAGAAATGTACCAACTGTGTAGTACTACACTAAGGATAGTGAAGAATGAAAAAGACCTGGGGGTATTTGTACAGTCATATATGAAGTTTTCTGAGCACTGCAGACATGCTGCTAGAGCAGGTCATGGGGTCTAGTCAATGATATACACAAATTTTGCTAACAGGGATAAGGAGGTAATTATCCCCTTGTATAAGGCAATGGTCAGACCACACTTTGAGTACTGCATACAGGTCTGGTGGCCTCATTTTAGGAAGGATGTACAGTGAAATCTGCTAGAATGAGTACAGAGAAGGGCAACAAGACTGGTGAGGAGAACAAAGGAGTATTCTTACCAAGAAAGGCTTCAGTTCTGCAAATTGCAGCACCTGGAGATTGGGCACCTGCAAGGTGATCTTAAAAAAAGGCTTTGAGTGGCTTGAGCAGGCTTGATTTGATGGGATTCATCTTCCAAACCTGAAGGAGCATAACCTCAAATTGAGGAAAGACAGTTATAGAATAGATGTGCGAATATTTGCCTTTAGCCAGAGGGTGGTTGATTGCTGGCTTCCATCTGTCGTTGTGGAAGTTGATAGCTTATATAAATTCAAGGAAGATGTGGACATACTTTTGGAGCGAATAGATGGGAAAAATGGGAAGTTTTTTTTTTTTTTTTTGGTTGATGCTGTAAAAGCTTGCTTTTTTGCATCATATGCCTCTGCTAATGCTAATATATATATTTCACATATATAAACTATGAGATAAATATACTCAGTGATCACTAAATTATAACCACCCCATTAATAAAGAACGATGCCACATAGCCACACTAAATTATGAACGATGCCACACTAAATTATAACCACCCCATTGATAAAGAACGATGCCACGTAAAAAAAGCCAAATGGCTTTGTATGTTAGAGCAGTGGTAATTCGCATTTGGTTGTGCAAGTCAAACTGATAAAGCAGCAGTTATGGGACATAGTCAAGATATCACAAAATTTCAGAAGGGCATGAGTATAGCAGCTCATGTTGGGTTCTTTCATATAAGAAATGGAATGTCTTGGCAATTGCTCACAGCCCACTGTGGTTAAGGTGTAGAAAGAATGGTGTTGAATGACTAACACAACTTTCTGCCAACAGAACTGTAAAGGATTATGCAAAGGGATTATGCACATGTAAAAAAAGCCAAATGGCTTTGTATGTTAGAGCAGTGGTAATTCACATTTGGTTGTGCAAGTCAAACTGATAAAGCAGCAGTTATGGGACGTAGTCAAGATATCACAAAATTTCAGAAGGGCATGAGTATAGCAGCTCATGTTGGGTTCTTTCATATAAGAAATGGAATGTCTTGGCAATTGCTCACAGCCCACTGTGGTTAAGGTGTAGAAAGAATGGTGTTGAATGACTAACACAACTTTCTGCCAACAGAACTGTAAAGGATTATGCAAAGGGGGGGAGTATGTCTGTCATGAGCAAAGAGTGCAGTGCACTGTGTGACCTCAACAGCAAGACACTGTGCAACAGTTGATATCGCAATACAATATGGGGAATGCAGAAACAATATTCTAAATGACAATGCACCACACACTTGGACATATGGGGTTCCACAACAGACAACCTAAAAGACACTATCTCTTCACTGCTGATCACTGTCAACAGCAAATGCTATGGTGTCAACATGGATGCAAATCTTTTAACGAACAGTAATTTTAACAATATTCAATTGCTTTTAAACATATATACCTTTTGCATGATCTTTGTCCATCTGACATGCTGTCTTTTTCCATTCTTCTAATTTCTCCTGTAATGGCATTATCAAGTTACCCATTATGGAGCTGCAAAAATATAATAAAAATATAATCTAATTATTTCATGACATCCACTGAAAGCTGATCAGAAAGGATAAAAAAATGAGAGAAAAGAAAGCAAATGACAAACATTCATGATGATATGATGAAATTTAAAAAAAAAAAAAAAAATTTTTTTGTTTATACCTATGTACAGTTACTTGGTAAGAGAAGTTTACAATTAATCATTGGACAATGAATACATTGTTACTGCATTTAGCAATCAACTATGATCCACTCAAATATATGCACTATTACACACTGTAGCACTTGATCATTCAAGCTGCACTGGGCCTAAACAACTTTATACCTAAAAAACTATACATACAATGGCAGATTCAGGGTAGGAGAACTGGGCACGTGCCCCCCTTCCGGTCAATTGTCAGAAAATATAAACCAATCGTTTATATTCCCTTTAGCTACAAAAAAAAAAAATTTTCATTGTTCACATAGGATTTTATCTATTTTTGCATTGTGGCTCAGCGATATTCAACTGACTACAGTTGGCAACACTGATGCTGATGTGATCACCAAGGCGTCACACATTTTGGTTGTGCATAATGTTTACTTCAAAGTAATTCAGACTTAGCTGTGTGCTTGTGTTCACCAGTCAAATTATGTTTGAGTGTCATAATTGTTTTTTTTTCTGTGCATTATTTTGTTCACAATTTTGTGCACGATTTGCCTTGTTTCATGCCTAACAGGCACAAAATTGTGCTTCCCCCTGTCACAAGTGGTGTCCCTCTCATCATTTTTTTCTAGATCCGCACTGTATACATACAAATTTTCAATATGTGAAATTCTAGTAGAAGTTTAAATAACATATATACTATGTTAAACACCATCTTTGAATTCAGGGGAAGTCCTTGCGGACTACAGATGTATGAATGTATCCCGAATTCACAGAGGGGGATCAAAGTATGACATTGGAGGCAAATTGCTGCTATGGATAAAGGGATGGTTGAGTGGGAGAAGACAGAGAGTGGTGATCAATGAACACTGCTCTCCGTGGACTAATGTTATTAGTGGAGTCCCCCAGGGTTCAGTGTTGGGTCCACTGTTATTTTCTGTATTTATTAATAATACTGATGATGGTATATCAGGCTTAATGTCCAAGTTTGCAGACGATATGAAGGTTGGCAGGGTTTTTAATGACAGTACACTGCCACAACAGGATCTATAAAAGTTGAGCAGATGGGCCGAGAGGTGGCAACTGAAGAGGTGGCAACAATGACATTAACAAATGTAAAGAACAAAGAACTGCATATGGGAAGCAGTAACTCCAGAGTAACGTATCAACTGTATGGTACAACACTGACAGTGATAGAGAATGAAAAGGAC
Source organism: Mastigoproctus giganteus (assembly GCF_048544385.1). Lineage (NCBI taxonomy): Eukaryota > Metazoa > Arthropoda > Arachnida > Uropygi > Thelyphonidae > Mastigoproctus > Mastigoproctus giganteus. Next base: position 194,020,249 of record NC_143576.1, on the reverse strand, counting down.
CTGGGGATAATTGTGCAAGCAGATATGAAGTTTTCTGAGCAGTGCAGATGGTCTGCAAGAGTAGCTCATGGTGTCTTGTCAATGATATACAGGAATTTTTCTAGTAGGGATAAGGAGGTGTTATCCCTTTGTATAAGGCAATGGTCAGGCCACACCTCGAGTACTATATACAGGTCTAGAGGCCACATTTTAAGAAGGATGTAGAGCTGCTGGAATGAGTACAGAGAAGGGCAACAAGATTAGTGGAGACAGAAATGTAAACGAGTAGTGTCAGGATTATCACAAAAAATTGAAATGCAGTAATTGATTGTCTAAGAAAAGGTTGGTTATTTGGTTTTTAGGAGCATAAGCAACTATGGCCATATTGCTCCGGAATATGCGGTGGTCATTCCCTGACCTTTCCGCATCCTCCGTATTTGGTGGTGACGGGCTCGAACCCCGGTCTAATCATGAAGCGTGTGCTACGCACTGCTGCTCCTTCCCACCTGGCTACTGAGGCGCCTCTAAGAAAAGGTGAAAGTGCTACAAGTATAGTATCGGTTCATGGAATAGAAAGAAAACAGTAAATGATATAAAGCATGATGGAGACAAAATTGAGAACCATTTGTCAAAAATAGAAACCACTGATGGTAAGGTGAAACGTAAAACAATGACGCTTGCTAAAAATGAACAATTGGATACTGCAATGTTTCAATGGTTTGTTCAAAAACGTAGCCAAGGAATTCCATTGTCGGGACCTAGAGAAGGGCAACAAGATTAGTGAAGACAGAAATGTAAACGAGTAGTGTCAGGATTATCACAAAAAATTAAAATGCAGTAATTGATTGTCTAAGAAAAAGGTTGGTTATTTGGTTTTTAGGAGCATAAGCAACTAAGGCCATATTGCTCCGGGATATGCGGTGGTCATTCCCTGACCTTTCCACATCCTCCGTATTTGGTGGTGACGGGCTCGAACCCCAGTCTAATCAAGAAGTGTGTGCTACGCACTGCTGCTCCTTCCCACCTGGCTACGGAGGCGCCTCTAAGAAAAGGTGAAAGTGCTACAGGTATAGTATCGGTTCATGGAATAGAAAGAAAACAGTAAATGATATAAAGCATGATGGAGACAAAATTGAAAACCATTTGTCAAAAATAGAAACCACTGATGTTAAGGTGAAACGTAAAACAATGACGCTTGCTAAAAATGAACAATTGGATACTACAATGTTTCAATGGTTTGTTCAAAAACGTAGCCAAGGAATTCCATTGTCGGGACGTATAATAACTGAAAACGCCATCGAAATCAATAAAAATCTAGGCAGAGATCCTTCATTCAAGGCTAGCATAGGATGGTTGGACAAATTTAAGTTTTTCCATAGTATTCGAAAGTGGTCGATCCAGGGTGAGAACCAAGTGCAGATAACGCAACAATTTCTGTTTATTGTGAAAAACTACAGAAGGAAATAGCTGATCGAAGTTTGGTTAAAGACTGAATATACAACTGCAATGAGACTGGCCTTAACTGGAAGGCACTACTTCAAAAGACACTGGCCTCAATGACTGAACATATGGCACATGGGATATAAGATGCAAAAAGATCGCATCACTATAATGGTATATGCTAACGCCAGCAGTAGTCATAAATTGCCTTTGGTTGTTATAGGAAAACCTAAAACAATGCGTGGATGAGCCAAGATATATTTCATGACTGGTTTCATAAAATATTTGTACCATGTGTAAGATCAAATTTGCCATCAAAAGGTTTACTAAATTTTCCATTCCTACTGATGCACAATCTGCCTACTCATCCCACACACGAATGTGATTTAAAAAGTGATGATGATGGCAAAATACATGCCACTTTCTGTCAGCAAACACAACATTTCTCATTCAACCGATAGACCAAGAGTATGAAACGATATTTCATACTCTCAAAAATATCGTTATCACAAAATATTCACTCAAAAACTTGTTTCAGCAAAAAATAAATTAAGATGTAAATGAATAAAGTCTTGGTGGTTATAAGTGAAGTATAATTTTATTTTAGACAGAGTTTTGGAAAAGCTACACTATAAAAAGCAATTTATGATGTGTATCTATGAGTAAAGAGCGATGCATAATTAGTTTTGTAATGAACGGTACACAGATAATAGTAGCGATGAATCTTTTAAAGTTGATAGAAATTTATAAAGGAAAATAAAACGTTGTTCGATTTTTTGATGAAAACTAAATCAATAAGACCGAAATCGTACTGTTTTAAGTGCAATGATTATTTTAAACTAACCGAATCAAGAACAGAGTCATGTGGAAAGTTCTGGCATTGTAAAAAATGTTCTGCGTGAGGTTCTTTATTAAAACATAGTTTTATGGAAAATACAAAACTTCAATATGAAAAATACAATACAAAAAAGGGGATATAAATTGCAGTTGTTAAAAAAACCCATTAAGTTGGGTGGATCAGGGGAAACTGCAGAAGCAAATGAAACTGTATTAATAAAACCAAAATCAGAGAATCATGTTCATGAAATTCAGAAAAAAATCGGAAAGCAAAAACTCTTTTACGCATTATTAGAACAGTAGTGAAGAAAAACACTACCATCATAACAGATGAATGGAGTGGATATAGGTGTATTACGGCTTTAGAAAAAAAGATTTACAAACATTTAACAGTGAAACATAAGGAACATTTTTTAGATCCACATATAGGAACACATGAATAACATTGAAGCTCAGTGGAAGAGACTAAAAAGTGTGACTAAAAGACTAAATGGCAGCTGTAAAGATATGTTGACGGGTCACACGAATGAATATATGTGGCATCAGATTTATGTGAAAAATCATGAAGATACTTTTCAGAATATCATTAATCAAATTTCGAATAGCTATTGAGGTACAATTATATTATTTGTATTTATGAAATTGATTTTTTTTTTCTGAAAAAGAACTTTTCAATTCATTTTTATGTTCTTCATTATGCTTTTTTCTCATTATTAAAAGCAGATTTTTGGAGTTCATGAGTGTTTTCACTATATTACTGATATAGGTTTGATTTTTTTTTTTTTTTTTTTTTTTTTTGGCTGATGCTGCATAAGCTCATACACTTGCTTTGCTTTCTTGCATCACATGTCACTACTACTACTACAAAAAAAGGAAAAGGTTTGTTATTTTTCATTATATTTTATAACCTGACCATAAATAGTAGGTTAAGACAGAAAGATTCTTTTTATATATATATATATACACACACACACACACACACACACACACATGCACACATACAGGGCCTCTGACATGAATTTTATCAGGGGGCACAAAGTTTCTTTCGGGCCCTCTTCCCTTCTCCATTAGTCATCCTGTTTTTATCCACTATGGTTTTATGCCATGAGCTGTAGTCTGTAAGGCTTAAAAGGATATGGAAGATGAGGGGGCAGTGGATGGAATGGAGTGCTCTCTTGATTTTCTACATTTGAGGCCTTATGCTCCTATACTCCCTCCATGATAAATATAAATAAAATAAAATAGGATCAGAGAGAAAAAGCACATTTTATTTGGACATCTTTGTTTATGCTGCAATACAGATAAGGAGAAAGAATTCACATTGAAACAGCATTTTATATTGCAATGCAGATCAGATCATCAGAAGACATAATTATTAATAAAAAGTAAAAAAAAAAAAAAAAAAGGTAGATAGGCTTAGTATTTACTTTAATTTTAAAAAAAGAGCTTTCCTGGCCTTTTGTTGTGAAAAATAAAATTAATTGTTCTGGCAATGTTTGATTCAATACTTAGCCTGGCCAAATCCACAAGATGTTCCTGAGACATTGTAGACCTTAAATAATTCTTAATAAGCTTGAGTTTGCTAAATGACCACTCTGCAGAATTACTGTTGCTGGAATTGTTAATAGTATTCTTAAGCTAACACAAACATTTGGTTTTGTTATGTTTGTTATTTGGTTTTTAGGCGCCTCCATAGCCAGGTGGGCAGGTGTTATTTGGATTTTAGGAGCATTAGTAACTAATGCTCCTCACATTGCTCGGAGGATATGCACTGGTCATTCCCTGACATTTCCACATCCTCCATATTTGGTGGTCACGGGCTCGAACCCCAGTCTAATCAAGAAGCATGTGCTACGCACTGCTGCTCCTGCCCACCTGGCTACGGAGACACCACAAACATTTGGAAACAAATTATCAAGCTTATACTCTGCTAACAAATTCAACAGATCTAATAGCTTTAACTGTGCATTTACAAAATTTGCTTTATGTACTGAGGGTAAATGCATTTCTTTTCCAAAATCATCACCGTTAAGATCAGCAGGATGTTGCTCTGATAAAGATAAAGCTTTTCTCTCCACATCACTTTCAGACATGGTGAGATATTCCCGCAAGAAATCAAATTTTTCTGCCAACTGCTTAACAGCATTGCAGCGGACAGTTAATCCTACTATAACACTGTCTACCAAAATGTAAAACACACACGTTCTGAGGCAGGCCTCTTCTGGCATATCATCTGTATCATTCATTTCCTCCAAGTTAGCATCAGGTATGCTGTCATCATGCATACCTTGCCCTCTTGCACCTAACTCCACCATATCTACGGGAGAGTTTTATTTCTATCTTTACGTTTGACGCAACCAATTTGGCTTTATTCCACGTGCATTTCCAGTTGTTTCGAAGTTTTGTCAGATCTGTGAGGAGAGTTTCTATGTTTGCTACTTCAACATCCAGTGTGGCATCTCTAGTTTGGATGACTTTGTTGCAAATATCTATGCCAGCTAATATTTTGTACCATCATAGCTCACATTAACGCACAGGCAAAAGATATCACATATAATAAAACTCCATGGACTTTATTTCTTGTTTTGGCTGTCAAATTTAGTTCTAGGAGGTCTTCCAGTGCTAATTAATTTAATGCCAGGCAATTGAGCTGCAAAAGCTTTACACATTCAACATGATCTGACCATCTCGTTTCAGACATACCATGAAGAGAGAACAACCAATACAGTTTTGTAAAAATTTCCACCGCTTAGGACTGGAACTGAACAGATAGTACATAATTTGGATTTTTCCGAAAGAGGTTACTGCTTCAGGAAATTCAGAAGTCATCATTTCCACATAAGTTGAGTGTGTGACAACCGCAAAGTGAAAAAATTGCTGTTGAGCATTGTTCTTGTATTTTTGCTTGTGCATCGTTGTATTTTCCAGCCATATTTGCCCCATTATCGTAGGCTTGAGCTCTACAATCACTGAGAAGAATAGCATGTTCTTTCAATGTATCAGTTATCAACTGGGCAATTTCTTCCCCCTTTTTTTGTTGCTACAATCTGAAAACTTGAGAAATCCTTCTTGAATCTCATACTGCGTTTCTTTTAAAAGTACGTATCTCAAAAGAAATGTTGTTTGTTCAATATGGGAACAATCTACTATTACTGCAAAGTACTTTGCAGATTGCTTTTCCAGCAAAATGTGTTGTTTCACAAGATTTGAGCATTCTGCAATAAATTCATTTTGAGTCAGGGGCCAGATAATGAACTTGAAGCTGCTCACCCCTCTTCTGTGACTCCTCTAAGCTTAGCACATGTTCCTGAAGGATGGGGTCCCACCTGGAGAGCAGTTCAATGAGTCCTAAAAAGTGTCCATTGTTTGAATCACCAATTCGATGGGATGAACCAGTAAATGCCAGACCAAGTTCTCCCAAGAAGAGTACAACATCGATTATGCATTTAAAAGATTGTACCATTTCACAGGTTCAGTTTTGACTGACGCTTCTAAGATGGTGTCAACTCCTGTCCAAGACAGCAGGTGCCTTTCTAATTCTCACCAAGCTAGGTAACATTCTCTGTGGCTATTGCCTCTTTCATGTTTTGAGATCTTGTAGGAATGTTTCCACCACTTCCCATTAGAATCCCAGCCTTCAGCAGATACCAGTGCAGATTTAGATGCAGAAGTGCTAGTCTTGAGACTATTGACTGTCTTGTGCCAAAATAATCGACATGGAAAGCAATATAATGCTTGTTTCCAGACAAGCCAGTCTCTTACATGTAGTTGTCCATTGGTGCTTTGAAATTTCAGTATGCTTTCTGGGAAAACTTGATTGCAGTTATCTTTTGGGAATATTTTAGGCAGAGGGATGTGACCATTTGTAACATACTTTTCCATTTCCTTTTGAGATGGAAACTCAGTTGTGATACATCCAATGTCAAGGCCTACATTATGATTAATCCTCTCGTTTTCCAAATTCACTTCCACATGCACCTGTGTGTCTGTTTCTTCCTGTTTTTCATTTTCTGCATCTGCCCCTTCATCAAAATCCTGTGAATGATTACCCAAATCAACTGCTCTTTGTTTGGAGATGAGGTTTCCAACAGTTTCTTCTTGATCCATTTCTATAGATGAAGTTCAATGAAAAATCTTTTGAAGCTGCACTTAATCCAAATTGAAAAAGCATTTGTTGAACCCTTTTTTCATTTTCCTTTCATTCTTTCTTGTCTTTTCTTTTCTGGGCTCCTGATTTGTGAGAATACATTTTGGAGAGATGATTTATAATTTATACTTTTATATGAATGGAGGGGTGAAATGGAAGTTTTTTTTTTTTTTTGGCTGATGCTGCATAAGCTTGCTTTCTTGCATCATATGCTAATGCTAATATCTGAAAAAAGAAAAAAAAAAGACAATAAGACAAAAGATATTATATACTAATAATTCAGTAGCAGTGGTAGTAGATTAGTATTAATTAATAGTAGTAGTAGTAGTGCTATAATTAACATGACGTACATTGTCATTTAAGAGAACATGCTTTGGTAATCCTGCACTTTAAGGTGGAAACACACTATTATCACGTCACGGGACTCTCGTCATGTCACTGTTTAGTGTAAACTGTGAAATCAGTCATAGAAGAAGCATCGCTATAATGTAGAGTGACCAGATTAAAAATTTGATCTAGGGGTACTCATGCTTATGTATGGGATATTCATTCCTCATTTTGGGGTACTCGCATTATATCTTAAAAAAAATGAACAATTTTAATAACAAATATTTCATTTATATATATATATATATATATTTTTTTTTTTTTACAAGTTCATGGAATGCAAAATTAGTCAAATTTTAATAAAATTAACTGAATTACAGCCTGTGCTTTAATTCGTTTAATTCGGAAAATTTATTGCAAGAGTTATAAACACTAAAGGAAACTTTTATAAATATTAACATCAAATGGTTTACATAATTTTTCACAATACATATTCAATAAACTTGATTAATTTTATCAAAAAGATAATATTTACCTAGCAATACTTTTCATTTGAGCGAATTTTCTTGAACAGTTTTTCATTTTTTAGTGCATATGCGTAAAATTCTTTGCATGACATATTCTAATTTGTTTTCACCACTAGTTCTCCTTTCACATTCTTTAGGTCTAATTTATTTCTATCCTTTTTCCATGCGTTAAACATTAAGCTAAATGCTCGTTCACTTATTGCATTTGAGTGAGGCAAAGCAAAAACAAGATTAATATTTTTTTCTGTATTATGTACTTCGTACGCATTTAAAAATTTTATCAAAATATCTGTGTATTTTTGAGGGTTATTTTGACTCAATATTTTTATGGAATGATTTCAACAGAACATATTCTTCATAACAGCAAATCGATATTGATATTTGGAATTTTAAATTAAAAAAAAAGTTTGTTGCCTGAGCCTTAAAACATTACAATGCAATAAAAAAAGAAGTCAAGTAGAATGTAAAAGGTCACAAAGTAAGCATAATATAAATATTCTATAACCCTCTTTGTAAATAGGATAGAATGTCGTTTTTTTTTCTTTTGAATCTTTAAGGGTGCATTTCAACAACAACTTTATCGTCAGTTAATCCTTTCTTCCTATATAATCATCTAAACAGGGTGTTTTATGATTTCTGCTTTTTTCCAATAAAAAAAAAAGTAAAGTGCAGCCATTATCAACCCACTGCAGGATGGAAGCCTCCTCAACAATTCATGCTGAAGGAAATGGACCATAATCTGCCACGCTGGTCCAGTGCGGGTTGGCAGATCGACCGTATTCAGCAGTCAGGGGCTTGAACCCCGGTCTACTCAAAGAGCGTGTGCTATTGCACTCCCGCTCCTGCCCACTCAGCTACGGAGGCCGTCTACCCCATTTCAAATTTTAAAAAAGGGGTATCTTGGAAATATAATTCCAAAAAGGGGTATTGTACCCCAAAATGAGGTACGTCTGGCAACCTTACTATAACGTTGTACATGTGTTATTCTCTTTTGAGGAATGCGGAAGCAAAATGAATTGCCACAGTTCATCCTCTTCTTCAGATTTCGAAGAAGATTTAGGAAAATGCATGTGCTTTCCTCATAGCCGAGAAAACAAAAGAGTACGCAATGGATACACAACATAAACTGGAAGAGAACAGAAAAAGGTGAATTCCATCATTTATTGCAGGACTTAGAAGAAGATGAAAATCGTTTTAAGATGTACTTACAGATGAATAAAGAAGAATTTAATTTCTTGTATAATTTAATTAAGGATGACATACAAGGGCAAAACACGCAATTTTGAAATTCAATCAGTGCTAAGGAAAAATTAGTTGTATGTTTAAGGAAAGTTGAAATAATGCAAGTTTAATTTTGAATAAGAATTTATTCTATCAAAATACAAAATAAAAATTTTTAATGAAATTTAATAGCAACAAAAAACTACCTCTCAACCCTAAAAACTGAACTTATAAGAAATTGTTATGAGTTATACAAATTGAAATGATCGACTTGTTTGTTCTCTAAATTTGTTAATTGTAATACTACTGCTCTATTTTCCTCCTTTGGCCATTTTTGAGCATCTCTGTGATCAGACATTTGCGGTGAGTATGCTGAGTAGCTGGTCGAAGTGGAGGGTGCTTCAGAATAGGCACAGGAGCAAGGTCCTTGATGTTGCTGTTATTTGTTTTCAGATATTCTTACTTGTGCACTCAAAACGGCATTATTTACGTGCAATTTAATTTTCTATTAGCATTGCCTCCATTTTCCTCTTGTCATGCGGTCACGTCTAGCGAAATTTCTGTTCGAACTGGAATATCTCAGCTCTCGAAAACATGATTCGGCCTTGAAGCTCGGTATGTTATCTTGTGAATACAGCCAATGACAACAGTGTGTCTCCGAACAATAAACTAAATGGGAAATATAGCTCCCCCACATTTGACGTGATTACATGTGAAGTTCCGTGAAGTAATAATAGTGTGGTTCCACCCTTAGTGTCGTGAGTCACAGTCAGCTTGCAAGTCACAGCCAGCTCCAACCTGTCATCAATGGTATTCTGACAGAGCAGTTCCGACTTGACTGAGCATGTGCGACACTCACTGTATCTGCCAGTCTATATGCTGGCAATGTACTACATACTCGCAGTAATTTATTTTTTATTTTTCGTTCTCAGAAAGAATAAAAAACAATTTCCTGACTATATAAGAATTTGTTTATAAAAATAAAAGTAGATAGTTATAAAAACAATAGTGGAAATAGGTAATTATTATTTTCAGATAATACATTTTGTATTGAATGAAAATAATAATATGACTATATTTTGTGAATATTTGTATATATTTGTAATAATTTGTATACATCGCACATTGCAGTGTTACCAATTAACATATAAGACACACTTGCCTTTCAATCGTAAGGTTAATTGGTAACACTGCAATGTGCGATGTATACAAATTATCACAAATAATCACAAAATATAGTCATAATATTATTATTATTATTATTTCCAGGCAATACAAAATGTATTATCTGAAAATAATAATTAAAAATTAATAATAATTACCTATTTCCATTATTGTTTTTATAACTATCCACCTTTATTTTTATAATCAAATTCTTATGTAGTCAGGAAATTGTTTTTTTTTTATTCTTTCTGAAAATGAAAAAAAAAAAAATAATAAAAATAATAAATTACTGAGAGTACAGTACATATTACATTGCCAGCAGATACAGTGAGTGTCACGCATGCTCAGTCAAGTCGAAACTGGTCGGTCAGAATGCCATTCACAACAGGTTGAACTGGCGGTGACTCATGACACTAAAGTGCAAGATTACCCATGCTAGTACAGCTAAGTTCAAGCAATGTCAACATCTACCAGCGAACGATAACAGCCATTCCGATTTTTAATATTGTATATTAATATACACTTTACCTTTTCATAATTCAAATACGTTTGGTCCTTGAGGTTGTCACAGACATTCTCTGAGATATGCCAGATAAGCTGTACTTGCTACCTGGGAGTCTTTTAAAACGCTGATGGAACTGATATTCGGGTGACATTCAAGTCAAGTGGATCCAATTTTGGTGAAGTCCGGACAGCCTGTGACAGCCAAATCCTCTGCTTGCACCTTCACAATGGTGGGACTTTTAGTAATCCTGGGTATAACCTCCATGCATAAGGACACGGTGGGTGACCACTCAGGTGTGACTGTCTCTTCTCCAATGGAGCCTTTATCTCATGGCTATTCCCAACCTCATATTGTTTCGCATTACAAGAATGCAAAATGGGATGACGTGCGAGACTTCTTTTCTTCTTTTCCTTGGTCTGATTACTGTTTCAAAACTTCTGATGTCAACATTTGCTCAGATCGTGTCAGTGAAATTATTCTTGTAGGAATGGAATCCTTTATCCCACACTCCACTTTAAAATCTCACCCTTTATCTAAACCTTGGTTTTCCATTAAATGTGCTAAGGCTGTTCAAGAGAAGAATGTTGCAAATCGTAATTGGCTTGTTTCCAATTCTTCAGTTTCATTTTCGGCCTACACCAAAGCTCGCAACAATAGTAAAGCAGTTATTAATCAGTCCAAATTAGATTTTGAATAGGCTAAGAGTAGAAAACTTGCTTCTTGCCCTAATGGTAACTGAGAATTCTGGTCTCTTGCCAAAGCTATTGGCCGCAACTTTTGCCCATCTCTGCTCCCACCTCTGTCAAAACCAGATGGTTCTGTTCTCACTTCAGCCAAGGATAAAGCTGACCTGCTAGCATCCCATTTTTCTTCCAACTCATGTATTAATGATCTTGATAAAACACCTCCCTCCATTCCCAACACACTCCATTCATTGACTCCTGTGGTCTTCCATCAAAAGGATGTCAGAAGAATTTTGACGAATCTTGATGCTAAGAAAGCTCCAAGTCCTGATGGTATTTCTCCACTTGTTCTCAAAACTTGTGCTCCTGAACTTACTCCTGTTCTTTGCCGCTTTTTTCACTTTCTTATTCCAAAGGTGTTTTTCCTTCTGCTTGGAAATTTGCTCATATCCAGCCAGTTCCTAAAAAGGGTGACAAATCCCTCCCATCCAATTATCGTCCCATTGCAATTACTTCTACTCTTTCTAAAGTAAGAGTAGAAATCAAATAACCGCCAATTCTTAAATTATCTAGAAACCTTCCGTCTAATCAACGATCGCCAGTATGGATTCCATCAATGTCGATCCACTGGTGATATTCTGGCTTACATTACCCATTTATGAAACAAATTTAATTGAAAAGTTTGGTGAAACACAAGCAATTGCTCTTGACATCTCAAAGGCTTTCAATCGTATTTGGCATAAAGATCTAATGAAGCTTCCATCTTATGGTCTGCCAATTGTTTTTTGTAATTTGTTATCCAGTTTTCTTTCTGATCGCTCACTGAAGGTGATGGTAGATGGCTCTCTGTATTCTAACTTCTCCACTAATGCTGGTGTTCCCCAAAGTTCAATTCTTTCCACCACTCATTTCCTCTTGTATATTAATGACCTTCTTCCATTGACTGGAAATCCTATCCACAGTTTTGCCAATGATACTTTGCCCAATAATTAGCTTCAACTTCTCGAATATCCGTTGCCAATTCCTTAAATGCCAATCTCCAGGTAATTCTCCAGTGGGGTAAAGGCAACTTAGTTGATTTCAATCCTTTTTAAAACTCATTCTTGTCTTATATCTCGCAAAAAGGATTCTTCTGCTCCTATGCTTATCTTTGGTGACACTCCGATTTCTAGGCAAGTTGATATATCTCTTTTGGGGATTACCCTGACTTCTAATCTCTCTTGGCACAAGCACATTACAAATTTTGCTTCCTCTGCATCCAAATAACTCGGTTTTCTCTTTCACTCTCGGCATTACTTTTCTTCCAAACAGCTGTCCACTCTGTACAAATCGCAATCTGACCTACCGTGGAATACTGTTCCCACATCTGGGGTGGTACCCCCAAAACCTCTCTCCAGCTTTTAGATTCCATTCAGAAGAGTTCAGTTAGGTTAATTAATGACTCCTCTCTAACAGAGTGTCTCCACTCGATGTCTCATAGATGTACTGTTTCTGCTGCATGCCTTTTCTACAGATACTTCCATGGGCACCATTCTTCTGAACTGGCTTCTAGAATTCCCGCTCCCTCTTTCAAAACAGTCCGAAAACATGCCACCACCAGCCAACATCCGTTTACTGTCCAACTTCAAACTCACAGAGCCAAATTTTCATCTTCCTCGTTTATTCATTCAACTGCTGCTTTCTGGAACAACCTTCCTTCGTATGTCTTTCCTGAAAATTACAGCCTACAGAAGTTCAAGTCTAATGTCAACGAATATCTTCTTTCATCTTCTCAACCTCCAAACCAAGCATTGTACTAAGTACTATAGGTTCTAATGCCTCTCGTGTTTGGGGTTTTCATATAAAAAAAAAAAAAAAAACCAAATTGCATACCTACTTAAGTTTCTTTGTAGCCTAAAATCATTGGCTTATCAAAACTTACAATATGTGATGCCTGATTTTTTGAATAGGCTTAGCCAAGTTGGCAATCATAGTTACCATCATTAGGCCACAAAAGTTCTATAGATAAGCTATGAACTGTTGCAATAGCGTGTAATACAGCAGTGCTTCCCAACCGTTTTCACGTCACAGCACACTTGGGAACTTATAATTTTTGTACAGCACACAGAGATAAACTGGAGCAGATTTTGGGGTATCCATAAGGACTTTGTGAAAAAATGTATTACATTCGTTACATTATATGTAATTATGATAAGGAAAGTAAAATATAAATACTATGGAAGATATTAAATATTTAATACTCAATTTATACAAAACTTCAAGATAAATATTTTAAAATTTTTGAAATCACGAAAAATAACTTTTTGAAATTCATATTACATCTTTCTACAATCTGTAAATGATCCAGCAACAGGTTTTCAATAAAAAAATAAAATAATAAAAAATACTGATACTAGAGTAACAACGTTACAGATCATTCTGTGAAGTTGTAACAAAATGCAAAGAATAGTAAAAAAAAAAAAAGAAATCTACAGTAATGAATAACATTATTATCAAAACTGGACAACCTTCTGACTATAGCAGATATCAAGGATCATTCAACATTTGTGAACAGAGGCAGCTTCCGGCCCACCGGGGTTTCCCCTGTAAGTCTTATGGCCAGTCCGCCTCTCTTTGGAATGGTTCATCCTGTGTAAACGAATGAAAACTGGATTAATAAATTTACTTACGTTTTCAGCCTTTCTATCACAGGTTAGAAAAGAATGCTTGAATGGGTGAATTTTTTTCATGCTCTGCTCTGAGAAACTCGAAAATGTAAAATCACTACACTTGACAATGCAGAATCACAGAATAATACATGATAAGAGCTGCAGAACTTTCTTTCTGTGCCAATAAAGCAAAATGAAAACATCTGATTAGCTGAATTTTCTTGTTTTGTTTCCCCACTCTCGTTTCCTCAGTTTCTCCTTAAAGTAACTTTGCAACAAATTTTCCCACCCCAAGCGAAAACAGAACAGATGCATATAAAACGGTTATAAAATTTATTAAAAGCGACAAAATCCAGTCTTGTTGGCTGTACAGAAAGAAAGCAATAGACAAGGGTAGAATGTTGTTGTGAAAATAGCAATTGAGGTGTATAAGGCCTTGAATGGGTTCAGCACGCTGAATTCTGATGGGATTCTTCCACTTGTTCAGATTACGAACCTAAGGGGGCATAAATTCAAATCGAAGATAGACAGCTGCAGAATAGATGTGCGGAAATTTGCCTTTAGCCAGCGGGTGGTTAATTGCTGAAACAAACTTCCATCTGTCGTTGTGGAAGTTGATAGGTTAAATAAATTTAAGGAGGAACTGGACAAACATTTAGAGGGAAGCCCGCCTGGGGCCGCCGCTGGTGCAGATCTTGGTGGTAGCAAATACTCAAGTGAGAACCTTGAGGACTGAGGTGGAGAAGGGTTCCATGTGAACAGCAGTTAAATGTTTTTTTTTTTAATTTTTTTTTTGGGCTGATGCTGCATAAACTCATACACTTGCTTCCTTGCACCACATGCCACTTCTACTACTACTACTACTACCTCAAAACAATAAATTTAATGAAACTGCATGCTTTGGAGTGACATGTTGGACAAACAACCTGTGTGATCGAAACCTGCTAATTTTGGGGTGACTGAAGTAGACATTTTACTCTTCCTTGTCACTGTTTAAATCGCTCTCTGAACACCACGAGATAAAATGCTAATTACACAGAGCCTAAATAAATTTAAGGCTGAACTGGACAGGTATTTGGAACGAACGGAGGGGTGAAATGGGAGCGTTTTTTTTTTTTTTTTTGGCTGATGCTGCATAAGCTTGCTTTCTTGCATCATATGCCTCTACTAATGCTAAAAGGGTTCCTCCCACTGCATCGGTCACTTACACAGAATGTCATCGACATATGCGAGGATCATCAGTAATTTAGATGTGTCTCTAGCTAGCATAGCAATAACTCATTCGTAGTCCTTGCAGTTTTTCGTTTCAGATAAACAAAAAAAAAAAGAAAGAAAAAAAACAAATCTAAGGCACTAAAATGACAACATTGGCCATAGCTAGACTGTTATGTAACAAATTTGCATATTGTAAAATAAAACATATTGCCCAGCAACAACAATCAGTGTACCCACACACACAAAAAATTTAAAATAAATTCAACACTAGAATAAAATCAGATGTGATGTACACACTGTGTATATGTATATTTGGCACTGGTTTTGCTGAATATTTCATGACTATCTTTTATTTGCTACTATTTCCATAAGCGTGGCACAGTCAAAACAATACTTGGATGGCCAGTCACTCTGCTGATTAAATGTGTTACATTTAATTTTTAAAAAAAATTCTCCTTTATTAATGAAATTCGTTAATTGTCTTAGAAATGAATCTGTCTTCTAAATTTAACAATCCCCTTTCAAGATTGGGCCCAAATGCAGCTGCATTGGAATAGTTAAGGCACTGAACAAATTCATTAGTTTTTCTGGAGATTGTCTTTCAGTTAGGTCTTTGTACACTGAAAACCCCTTGAGAAAATAGAGAAGAAGCGAAATGCCTCCTGCATTCTTTTTCTTTAATTTTGATTTTTTGGTTAAAGGAGGGCATATTATGCCCCCCTGAATACACCCCTGTCCCTAACCTTTCGCAGCACAACAGTAATCTTTCTGTGGCACACCGGTTGGAAAGCTCTGTAATATAGGTTACAGTTAATACTTTGGCTCCCAGGCCCCCTTTTGGACCTTGGGCCCAAGTACGATGCTCTGCACCTCCCCCCCCCTCATAGGCCCTGCATATACAATATATATATATTGCGAATAGCTATTGAGGTACTGAATGATGTTATGACGTGTGTACCAGTGAGAGTCTTTAAAAATAACAACAAAATAAAAATACAGTAATAAAAAATTTATTTTTTGTTAATAAACAATTTATCCACTAGTCCACCCATGATTCTAAAGAAAAAAGGTCAGGTTTCCCACTTCGGGAGGGGTTCAAGCTCCCATGGGAGTGGGGTAACCTGACCTTTTTTTCTATTATGGAAAGCGTTCATTAGGGCATGAGTGGTTAGGGCAAGTGACCATTAGTGCTTCCGAGATTAGGGCAAATGAGACTAAACCGATTATTGTCTGTTGTATTCATGCACCAATCAGTACGTCATTTGCTACACCTACCTGTCAATCAATATATCGTTCTCGACTTTTGCTCCAGACTGATAACACTTACTGTCTGTTTACCGAGCAAGCAGTGCTAGTGTGCAGTAGCAAAGCAATTTTCCTGGTAAGTTAGCCGAAGTTTCCCGTGGTTTTCGTGTTGGCTTTCTTTACCTTCACCATAATTGGATAAATTTAATGAAGTTGACATACCCAGCATACAAATTTTGAATTGTAATGGGCATATGAGTGTAAATGAACTTAGGCAGCTTACAGAAACTCATATTACAAATGAAGATGATTAAGCTCCAAAAAAAAAAAATTCTTTCTGACACTTTAAACAAAATTTCAAATGCATAAAAATTCTAACAGGGCATGATCACAACTGTGAGCCAAAATTCAATTCCATCAAGCAAATGACAACCAGATTTTCAGAGATGAAAATTGGGACAAAAATTCTGAAGTTGAAAAAAGATCAGGGAAAACACACTTTGAAAAAGAAAACTTGGGACATTTCTGGTACTCATCTATAAATGCCAGGACAGTGTAATTTTCATTGTCCTGGCTTTTCAAGGAAGCTCTAATATTAATAATGCTAATTCATTTCACAAAAAAATCTGAAATTTTATTTTTGGTTCAAGTAAAATCACACTGGCCAACAAATTTTACCTCCCCTAACATATTAGCCATTTGCATTCAAATTTTTATGAGTAGATTTCGTAAATAATTCTTAAAATTTCATATCAATCACATCACAATTTCTACTTACCCATAATACAGGTTTTTGTGTTTACCCATAAAATGAATAAGCTATCTTACTATAATTTAGAAAAGTAGATATGACAATGACCTTTTATACAACCTGCAAATAGCAATCTTTGTATGTGCTCATAGATGGCAATGATGTTGGAGAGGGTTAACATGTTCTGCCACCAACCTCTCTCTCTCTCTCTCTCTCTCTCTCTCTCTCTCTCTCTCTCTCTCTCTCTCTCTCTCTCTCTCTCTCTCTCTCTCAGTGGAAACACCATTGTAGATTTGTAGATTAACAATATGTGTACAGTTTATCTCAAATATAACATATTGTTTGTTTCTATTCTTCTTATTATTATTATACATATGGTACAAGGAAGCCTGAGGCTTATGCTGTACCAGGCAAGAGAGAGAGAGAGAGAGAGAGAGAGAGTTGTTGTTATTTGGTTTTTAGGAGCATTAGCAACTAAGGCCATATTGCTCCGGGGATATGCGGTGGTCATTCCCTGACCTTTCCGCATCCTCCGTATTTGGTGGTCACGGGCTCGAACCCCGATCTAATCAAAAAGTATGTGCTACGCACTGCCGCTCCTGCCCACCTGGCTATGGAGGCGCCGAGAGAGAGAGAGAGAGAAGTAAAAGGAAATCACCAAGAAAGAGAAGAATGATGATATCCAGCTCAGGACCCTGGGTGAGCCAAGCCCATACTCACCAGATGTGAGCCCCTGGGGAATTTTTTCTTCTGTGTTTTGCTTAGCATTGTTTTGTTAAATGTTTAAGCAAAGTGAAGTAAGTGTCTGACTCATCCTGACAATTTATGCTATGAGCGTGTGGATGGTTTACAACAAAAACTTAGAGGAAGATCTACAGTATTACAAAACAAGCATATTCTCTATACTTTGGGTTCAAAATTGGTGATCAGGACAAAACTTGGGCTCATATGTGCTGTATTACCAGCACCATAAATCTGAGAATTAAAAGTTGCCATGCAACCAAATTGACAATTGCTATTTCTGCATGACAAAAATATCAAGGATGTTCAGAAAAAGAAAGCATAATTGTACACAGCCAAGGTAATAATGCTTTTTTGGATGGGAAACAAAATTATCAAGAACGGCAACCAATTTTTGAAAATTGTTATAGGCAATAGCTATAGAATAAATTGTGCATTAAAAATACATTTTAATAAATTATTTAAAATTGATTATACATTAATGAATTATACTTCTGTTAAATAACATGTATTGATGGACTTCTTAGCTTCTATTGCAGTTTCTAAGGAAATAGTGATGGCTGCAAGTGTGACTTGATGTTGGATTCTTGCCCAATGTTGGAATCTTCTTACTTATAGATTGCTATGTTTATGTGACACTTAATGAAGTAGCCTTCTTTGAATGTCCTTTGATTAAAATTAGAATCTGTGGACAGCACTAAGCTTTGTTGAAATTCCAGGACTCCCATTCCAAGGTAGTATGGCTAGTTTATATATATATAACCATTCTTCCATACTGGATGTCTTTTTTTTTCATGTTCTTCCACTTTTTTTTAAGTCTCCTATAAGATTCTCTTATGTAGACCTGTTTACAGACTAATTTATACATAGGGCCCCTTGGGTTGTATTCATCTTGACTAGAGCAGTTAAAAATGGTTTCAGTGAGGTCATACCTGTGTAGAATGTCAAAAGGTTGAAGTATCTGAATACTCTAGCAATCCTATTGCTGATTACTGGAATGAATGGAATGGTGAGGGTGCCTCAATTTCAGGATTTTTCCTGTTCTATTTTAGGGATTTAGTAGTGTCATTTATATTTGGAAACTAGAGATTTGGAGTACCCATTATTCATAGCTGTTTTTGGTATGTACTTAATAATTCTTCTTGGAGATCATATCCTTTACAAACTTTAAAGGTCCTGAATAAAAGACTTATTTACCCCGACTTTGGGGCGGGATTTGATATTCAAAATGATGCTTGTATCCATAAGTTTTCTGTAAAGTGCCAGCACCTTATAAAAGGGACAGAAACTTAAATTGAAAAAGAACAGATGTGCATAAATTTGTTCGGTTGATTGTTGGAACAAACTGCTATTTGGTGTTGTGAAAGTGGGTAGTTTGAATAAAATTTTAAGAAAGAATTAAACAAATTATTAAAATTGGAATCTATGCTCCAGAAGATGGAAAAGAGGAAGAAACAGATAAATTTTATTTAGAGTTACAAAAAGAACTAGATAAGAATGTAAAAAAAGGGCCAGTAGTTATTTTGGGAGATTAAAATGCTCAGGTAGGGAATAAGCCAATAAAAAATATTATGGGATGTTACGGAGAAAATAAAGTAAATGGAAATGGATATAAATTAAGAGATTTTGCAACATTTAATAATTTAAAGATAACAAATACATTTTTTTTAGAAAATGTGATATACATAAATATACATGGTCAGCAAGAGGTACACAATCAATAAGAGACTATGTAATAGTAAATCAAAAATTAGCAAAACAATGTCGAGATACTAAAGTGTTTAGAGGATATGATATTAATTCAGATCATTTTTAGCGGCTTCAAAAATAGAGTTATGGGCTAAATGGAAGAAGAGGAAAGCTATTAAACAGAGGAAGGAGCAGTTAGGTTACAAAGTATATCTACTTCAAGAAGAAAGTATATATAAAGTATATTTAAAATTTATACGAAAAAAGGCTTAAATACGAAATAAGTAAAACATCGGAGAGACAACAAATAGAAGAAGAATGGAATAATATACAAAATATAATTCAAAAGATAGCAAAAGAGACACTAGGACAATTCAGGAAAAACTATAAGAAGACGGGGGGGGGGGGAGTAAAGATATGGAATGAAGAAATAGCTAAAGCAGTACAAGACAAACAAGATAAATATCTTAAATATATACAAAACAGAACAAGAGAGAATGAAGAAATATATAAACAAGAACTTAATAAAACTAAAGATATAATAAGGAAGGCTAAAGCAGAGTCATGGGATAGATTTATAAGTACAATAGAACATGATGTTCATGGAAGACAAAATTTGGCATATAAAATGATAAAACACTGAATAGCACAGAGAAAGACACTTTAAGAATAAATATAATACAGGAAGAACAATGGAAAAAAACATTATGAAGAATTGTGGAAAGAGATACAGTTAGACCCAGTTAGTGACATAGATCCAATAATGAAGAAAGAATTTGAAAAGGCATTGAAAGCTACAAAAAATAGAAAAGCAGTGGGAATGGATGGTATAAATGCAGAACTGATCAAGTATGGAGGAAGTTTTTTAAAAGATAGGATATTAAATTTATTTAATAAATGTTGGGAACAATATAAAATACCAGAGGAATGGAAGATAGCAAAAATTATTTCAATATTTAAAAAAGGAAATAGAAATGATACAAAGAATTATAGAGGGATTAGCATATTAAATACAGTATATAAAATGTATAGCAAAATAATAAATAATAGAATTAAAACTATCTCTGTTGAAATATTAATAGAAAAACAGGCAGGATTCAGAAAAGGAAGATCATGCACAGATAATATATTTGTATTAAAACAAATAATAGAAAAACGAAAAGAGTTTAATTTAGAAACGCATTTAGCATTTATAGATTATGAAAAAGCATTTGATCGAGTAAACAAACGAAAACTATGGGACATATTGAGTAATAAAAGATACCCAAAGCATCTTACAAAAATAATACAGTTTATATCAAGGAACAAAAATAGTAATAGTAGTAGTAGTAGTAGTGGCATGTGATGCAAGAAAGCAAACGTATGAGCTATCAATTTCCACAACGACAGATGGAAGTTTGTTCCAGCAATTAACCACCCGCTGGCTAAAGGCAAATTTCCGCACATCTATTCTGCATCTGTCCTTTCTTAATTTGAATTTATGCCCCCTTAGGTTCGTAATCTGAACAAGTGGAAGGATCCCATCAGAATTCAGCGTGCTGAACCCATTCAAGGCCTTATACACCTCAATCAGATCACCGTGCAGGTGCCTAGTCTCCAGCCACTTCAATTTGCAGAACTTAAGCCTCTCTTGATAAGAGGATCCCTTCATTCCCCTCACCAATCTTGTTGCCCTTCTCTGTACACGCTCAAGTAAATCTACATCCTTCCTAAAATGAGGCCTCCAGACCTGTACGCAGTACTCAAGGCGTGGCCTGACCATTGCCTTATACAGAGGGACAATCACCTCCTTCTCAATGCTAGCAAAATTCCTATATATCATTGACAAAACCCCATGACCTGCCCTGGCAACCTGTCTGCATTGCTCAGAAAACTTCATATCTGCCTGCACAATTACTCCCAGGTCTTTTTCATTTTCTACCACCTTAAGTGTAGTACCACACAGTTGGTACGTTTCTCTGGGGTTACTTCTACCCATATGCAGTACTTTGCATTTGTCAAGGTTAAACTTCAGTTGCCACTTCTTAGCCCATCTGCCCAAATTATCTAGATCCTGTTGCAGTAGCACACTGCCATTACTGTCATTAACAACCCTGCCAACCTTTGTATCATCTGCAAACTTCGACACTAAGCCTGATATACCTTCATCAATATCATTGATAAATATACAAAACAACAGTGGACCCAACACCGAACCCTGTGGGACTCCACTAATAACATTAGTCCACGAAGAGCAGCACCCATTGATTACCACCCTCTGTCTTCTCGCACTTAACCATCCTTTTATCCATTGTAGCAACTTACCCTTAATACCATTCTGCTCCAATTTGTACAATAGTCTTCCATGCACAACAGTGTCAAAAGCTTTCCTGAAATCCAAATATATGATATCAAAATTATTTTTTGCATCCAGTTCCTTTGTAACCACATCATAATATCCTATCAAATTTGTCAGACAAGACTTTCCCTTAACAAACCCATGCTGTGTCTGAATTATTGCTGCAGTCTTGTCTAGATGATCCTGCAATGCATCTTTAACCAGCGACTCCATTATTTTACCCGGAACAGAAGTTAAACTAACTGGTCTGTAATAGATACAGGTAATAAATTAACAGAAGAAAGTATAATAAATCAAGGAGTTAGATAGGGATGTAGCTTGTCACCAACGCTGTTTAACATATATATCGAGGATATGATATGTAAATGGAAAGAGGAAATTAATACAGGGATATATTTAAATACAAAGAATAGGATTAATACACTGTTATTTGCAGATGATCAAGTAATTATTCAAGATAGTGAAGATAATTTACAAAGAGCAGTATTTAAATTAAACCAAATAACAGAAGAATATAAAGTTAAAATATCAACAATGAAAACTAGAACAATGGCTTTAAGGGGAAAAAGACGATGAGAGCAAAAATAGTTATAGAGAATAAAATATTAGAACAAGTAAAACATTTTAAATATCTAGGATGTGATATAACATATGATGTTGAAGAAGATATGAATCAGAAATTGGCAAAATTTCAAAATATATGAATAAAAAGAACTCTGGCTAATAAAACAAGGAAAAAATCCCAATTGAAATTTTACAAAGTAATGGCAATACCAACACTTCTTTATGGTTCTGAAACATGGATACTGAAACAAAGAGACATTAATAAAATACAAGCTGCAGAAATGAAATTTTTAAGATATGTTAAAGGATGTACAAAATTAGATAAAATACCAAATGTAAATATTAGAAAAGAATTAAAGATTTACTCAATTAATGAAAAAAATATAGAATATAAACAAAGATGGAAAGAACATGTAGAAAGAATGGAAGATAATAGATACCCTAAATTAGCTTACACATACAGAGCAAAAGGAAAAAGAGACAGAGGAAGACCGAAGAAAAGATGGGCAGACCTCTTTGAAATCGGAACAGGCTGATCGCCTAATCCGTGAAGGAAGACAAGACAAGATTAAAGGGTATGGACAATTGGGAAGTGGTGTTTTTCTGTTTTTTTTGACTGATGCTTGCATCATTTGCACTATTATATACTAATACTAATTTAAATAGTATTGTTATATATTAACCCCAGGGGCCAACATCTGGTGAGTATGGGCTTGGCACACCCAGGGTCCTGAGCAGACAATTTTCAAAGCCTTTTTTGAGAGGGGAAGCATGCCACCCTCACCATTTCAACTGTCCCTTCTCATAAGCAAACATTTCTTTTAATATTATCAATGCACTCTAATGATTTTTGTGCTGATCTTACAGAATTTAAAATTATTTGTTGAACACTGGCTAAAGAATAAGTTAATGAATATTGCTTGTAATAACACTTTTTTTTTATAATTACAGCTTTATAATCCATGACTAATATGAAGCAAAAATGCTAATCAACAAGAAAGAATTCATGAAACATTTACAAGTCTTCTATGTTTCCTTATTACATAAAAAAGATTATCAACAAAGTTTTCATTGCAAAATAATGATTATCAATAAAGAATATATAATTTTCACTTCTGTTAATAAATTTATAAGTACACTTCATCTACCTTGAAAAAGTCTTTAACCTTGCTTCTACACTTCGATGTCTAAGACACATTCTAGTCAATGCCGTTCCTATATCTTTAGTAGCTCCTGCAATAGTATATCAGAAAATATGATAAATGAAAAAAAAATAATAATACTAAAGAGTAATGAAACAATCTGCAAAGTTAAAACAGATATTCAACTGATCCATTTATTATGCATTTATTATTTTACAACTTCCATGTGTGAAATGTCAACTTCCTTCAAGTTTGATAACAAATAACTTACCCCTTGTACCAGTAGCCATGTCAGCAACTTTCTGGAATGAGTCTAGAAATGCAGCTGATGCAATGAATGTGGACCTGAAAAATTCAATGTATATATAAATAATACTGCACTCTGATATATATGAGGAATCTTATAATAATACTTTTTACATCCTTGTTTAATAAAAATACTGTGATCTATCAGGTTCTTATCATGGATTTGATTTAATTTGAAAATTTACAGAGCAAATAACTACTAATTTTCTTATGCCAGAAAAGAAATCTACTATAGGTACTTAAATGAAAGTTGATCCTTAGTTTTAGTCCTTGGGAAGTTGGAAAATGTACCAATCTATGCTCTCAAAGCACATTAGAAATGTGCTTTGAGAGCATGGCTAGCAATGTCCAATTTTTGTTTTTGTAACTTCATTCAGCGTGTGTTTCTGTTTTTTTCCAGTATCTCATAAGTTGCCGACCGGGCTAGCCGGGTGGGTAAAGTGCCTGCCTGGCAACCCAAAGGTCGCTGGTTCGAATCCCGCCTCGGGCTTGGATAAAAGTACTGCAAAAACCTTGGGAGGTGCATTATGGCCACAGAAGCCAATGCACCAACAACTACAAAAAAAAAAAAAATCTCATAAGTTTTTCAAAAATTCCAAATTTGCATATGGCTTCTCAGTTATTTATGACCTCTGCCAGATTAACTACTTTCAGTTTAAAGACAGCTTCATGTGACACTCTTTTTTGATTAATTTTAGCCATACTTATATTTTTTATGCATCATTCCTCCCTTTTTCCTTTGTATTTTTTTAAGGGATCATCATTAATGGGACCTATCTTCTTTCCACGAGAATTAAACACGTATATAAGTATTTTAACAAAAAAGAGATTAATATGATCACTGCATAATAATTAAAAGTTTATTAACATATTTTACACAAGTATTTTTTAATATTGTTTTTATTATTCATCCAACCTATTTTATCTTCATTCTGCAGCTACATAAATATGCAGTTGTCATAAAATAACAGTGTAAAAATATGTAAATATTTTGATGTAAACACATTAATTACATAAAGTAAAACACAATTTCCAAGTTTTATCATGGATTCTCAATTTAAATGACTACAAATACTACTCAAAATGGAAAGCTGACCTCAGTTTTGTTAACCCAATTTAAATTACCTACTTCAGTTATGCAACATCTTTTAAGCCATGTCTGTAGATGGAGCCTTTTAAATACCCCAAAAACAGTAATCAGCAGGGTTAAAATTTGGTCTGCAAGGTGGCCATTTTGTTTAAAAAGCTCCACTAACGTTTCTTGCACCAAAATGTTTTCTTAACACTGCAGTAATCCTTGAATGAAAATGTGGAGGTTCCACATCCTTCTGCAATATTACCTGGTCCAATACACTTTAGTGCTCGCTCGCTCTCGCTCTCTCTCTCATGTCTAGAATGACCTTTTCTAACACATCTGCATATCTTTATAAATTCATAAAAACATTATCTATTAACAATTCCTTCCAAAAAAAGGCAATCTAGTTTTTTTTTTTTTTTTTTTTGGTAGTTGTTGGCGCATCGGCTTCTGTGGCCATAATGCACCTCACAAGGTTTTTGCAGTACTTTGATCCAAGCCCGAGGCGGGATTCGAACCCGCGACCTTTGGGTTGCCAGGCAGGCACTTTACCCACCCGGCTAGCCCAGTCGGCCCAATCTAGTTATGAAAGTGGATATGAAACTGGTGAAGTTTCGAAACCACTTTCATAATATTCTGTTACCTATTCATCTTGTAAAGGTTTGTCAGTTACTACATGTGGCTTCTTCAGCCTGCACACAGTTATCCACATTTACAATATCATAAAGATAAAAGTTGGCTTCATCAAATCATAAAATTCAATCTAGTCATTGTTAGTCCTATTCAAGTTGGGCAATACAAAATACAAGTTGAGTATAGAAAATTCATATGGATTTCTGGGCAACAACTCTTGAACTTTTCTGAATTCATAAAGGTGAGGTTTCAGGACACTGGTCACTTTTTTTTTTTTTAAGGATTATTAGCAACTAAGACCATATTGCTCCAGGATATGCGGTGGTCATTCCCTGACCTTTCCGCATCCTCCGTATTTGGTGGTGACAGGCTCAAACTCCAGTCTAATCAAGAAGCGTGTGCTACGCACTGCTGCTCCTTCCCACCTAGCTACGGAGGCGTCCTTGTTATTTGGTTTTTAGGAGCATTAGCAACTAAGGCCATACTGCCCCGGGATATGCGGTGGTCATTCCCTGACCTTTCCGCATCCTCCGTATTTGGTGGTGACAGGCTCAAACCCCGGTCTAATCAAGAAGCGTGTGCTAAGCACTGCTGTTCCTTCCCACCTGGCTACGGAGGTGCCTACTGGTCACTGTTATGGGTAAAAATGTCTTGGGTATTTGTAAATGTTTGGAAATATCCCCTGCACTGATTCTCCTGGATAACTATTTACAGTACATCTAATCTCAATGAGGGGTTCTCACCAAAGAGTAGTCCTTTTTGGTATTAGTAAACAACCAGTCTGTTTGAATTTCAATATCAATGTGCTCGAGTACTGAACACAGCAATGACCTTTACTATTTTTCATTTTGTTCTTATTTACACCCTTTGAGAGAAGCCACAGCATCATTATCAATTTGACAATAACAGCAGATGAAAGAAATGCAGTATTCTAAAGACTGCATTACTTTGATAACTACAGATTAACTGCATTATCTCCTAGTGAATCACGGCATATTGTTTATCTTTGACAAAGACAGACAGACAGATTTCAGTAACACAAGTTAATCTGTATAAAATTCAAAGAATGGCATGTCCTTATTTAGATGCTTTCCTTTGCCTTTAAAGATCCACATCAAACTAATACTTTAAAGTCAACACATTTATGTATTTTTAAATGAAATTACTTTGTGATCGTACTGAATACACAAGAACCCCATAAATCTAGCAAAACTGGGAAATGACCCTTGTCAGGTTGTGATCGTGCACTATAATCCTAGCAGTTTATAGTGCACGATCAACTACTGTAGAAAGATTTTTTTTTATGGAAACCCAAAACACAAGAGGTATTAGAACCTATACTACTTAGTACCATGCTTGGGTTGGAGGTTGAGGAGATAAAAGAAGATATTTGCTGACATTAGACTTAAACTTCTGTGGACTAAATTTCAGGAAATATGTATGAAGGAAGAATGTTCCAGAAAACGGCAGTTGAATGAATCAACGAGGATGATGAAAAGTTGGTTCTGAGTTTGAAGTTGGACAGTAAATGGATGTTGGCTGGTGATGGCACATGTTTGGACTGTTTTGAAAGAGAGAGCAGGAATTATAGAAGCCAATTCAGAAGAACAGTGCCCATGGAAGTATCTGAAGAAAAGGCATGCAGCAGAAACAGTATGTCTATGAGACAGCGAGTGGAGAGACTCTGTTAGAGATGAGTCATTAATTAACCTAACTGCCCTCTTCGGAATGGAATCTAGAAGCCTGAGAGAGGTTTTGGGGGCACCGCCCCAGATGTGGGAACAATATTTCACGGTAGGGCAGGTTTGCGATTTGCACAGATTGAACAGCTGTTTGGAAGAAAAGTAATGGCAAGAGCGAAAGAGAAAACCAAGTTTTTTAGAAGCAAAGGATTTTGGTTTTTTTTTTTAGGAGCATTAGCAACTAAGGCCATATTGCTTCGGGATATGCGGTGGTCATTTCCTGACCTTTCCGCATCCTCCGTATTTGGTGGTGACAGGCTCGAACCCCGGTCTAATCAAGAAGCGTGTGCTACGCACTGCTGCTCCTTCCCACCTGGCTACGGAGGCGGCAGAAGAAGCAAAGGAAGCAATATTTGTAATGTGCTTGTGCCAAGAGAGATTAGAAGTCAGGATAATCTCCAAAAGAGATATATCATCTTGCTTAGAAATCGGAGTGTCACCAAAGATAAGCATAGGAGCTGAAGAATTAGCTTTGCAAGATATAAGGCAGGACTGAGTTTTAGAAGGATTGAAGTCAACTAAGTTGTCTTTGCCCCACTGGACAATTACCTGGAGATCGGCATTTATGGAATTGGTAGTGGATGTTCGAGAAGTTGAAGCTGATTGAACAGGGCAAGGTTTCTCAAAATGGAAAGTGGAATGCAATGTGCTATTGTCGGCAAAACTATGGATAGGATTTCCGGTCAATGGAAGAAGGTCATTAATATAAAAGAGGAAAAGAGTGGGGGAAAGAATTGAACCTTAGGGAACACCAGCATTAGTGTAGAAGTTAAAAGACAGAGAACCATCTACCATCACCTTCAGTGAGCAGTCAGAGCGAAAACTCGATAACTAATTACAAAAAACAGTTAGCAAACCATAAGATGGAAGCTTGTTTAGAAGACCTTTATGCCAAACACGATCGAAAGCCTTTGAGGTGTCAAGTGCAACTGCTTGTGTTTCACCAAACTTTTCCATTAAATTTGTCCATAAATGGGTAACATAAGCCAGAATATCACCAGTGGATCGACACCGACGGAATCCATACTGGCGATCGTTGATCAGATGGAAGGATTTTAGGTAGTTTAAGAGTTGGCGGTTAATTGATTTCTCCATTACTTTAGAAAGATTAGAAGTAATTGCAATGGGACGATAACTGGATGGGAGGGATTTGTCACCCTTTTTAGGAACTGGCTGGATATAAGCAAATTTCCAAGCAGAAGGAAAAACACCTTTGGAATAAGAAAGTGAAAAAAAAAGACGGCAAAGAACAGGAATAAGTTCAGAACAGATTTCAGAACAAGTGGATAAATATCATCAGGACCTGGAGCTTTCTTAACATCAAGATTCGTCAAAATCCTACTGACATCCTTTTGAGGGAAGATCACAGGAACAATGAATAAAGAGTGTTGGAAATGGTGAGAGGTGTTTTACCAAGATCATTAATACGAGGTGGAAGAAAAATGGGATGCTAGCAGGTCAGCTTTATCCTTGGCTGAAATTACAACAGACCCATCGGTTCTGACAGAGGTGGGAGCAGAGATGAGCAAAAATTTGTGGCCAATAGCTTTGGCAAGAGGACAGAATGCTCAGCTACCATTAGGGCAAGAAGCAAGTTTTCTACTCTTAGGCTGTTCAAAATCTAGTTTGGACTGTTTAATAACTGCTTTACAATTGTTGCAAACTTTGGTGTAGGCAGAAAATGAAACTGAAGAATTGGAAACAAGCCAATTACAACATTCTTCTCTTGAACAGCCTTAGCACATTTATTGGAAAATCAAGGTTTAGATAAAGGACGTGGTTTTAAAGTAGAGTGTGGAATAAAGGATTCCATTTCTACAAGAATAATTTCATTGACATGATCTGGGCAAATGTTGACATCAGAAGTTTTGAAACAGTAATCCGGCCAAGGAAAAGAAGAAAAGAAATCTCGCAGGTCATCCCATTTTGCATTCTTGTAATGCCAAACAACAAGAGGTTGGGAATAGCCATGAGATAATCATCAAGTTTTTATCTGAGGTGCCTAAAGGACCACTCATACTTCGACCGTGTACTTAGAAGGGTTGTTTGTGAGAAAAAGATCAAGCATGTTGGCTGTATGGTTAGGATTGTCCAGTATTCTGGTAGGTAAATGAACAATCTGTACGAGGTCATTAGTAATTGCAAAAGCCTCAGCATCACGACCAGTTGGGTCTGTGTGACTAGAGAATGGAAGCCAGCTGGTGTTGTGAACATTAAAATCACCAAGGAAAATTACCTCACTGTAAGGAAAGTTGGACTGGAGAAAGTCAAGTTGCAAAGAGCTCCAAGTGATTAGTGGAATTGGGAGAACGGTAGAGACAACAGATGAATTTTACAGAATGAGGTATTTTACAGAATGACAGGGAATATCGGAACAGACATATGCACAAGTACTACCTTTGAGACGAAAGGAATCATACAGCGAATACTTTGGGCAACTGAGATGAACAGTAGTTGAATCAACTGATAACTGACATTCTGTCAGAAAAAGTACATGGGGTTTGGCAGACTGCAAGTGGAAATGGACATTGTTGTGATTAGAACTGAGACCACATATATTTGTGAAATGAACTATGAAGTATTTGGGAGGTTTAGATCTTTTCGCAGATAAGCTTACTCTATTAGTTTGACAATTCATGGTGTATTCAATAGCAAGAAAAGTGGGAGGGACAGATCGTTGACATAACGTGGCCTCGACAATGCCCCCGCATACACACTACTCGGACTCCCTCCAGTCATTATCTGGAAGAGCAGAGGTAGCAAGATTATACACTAGCTGATCCGGAAGCCTCCTGGAGAGTTACCAATAGGTCTGGTGTACTTACTAGCGGCCGGCCTGCAAACACCGTTTTAGAGCTGTACTCTTGAATTGTAAGGAAGTTTGGATATCGCCATGATGTCCATCATAACCTCAAAAGAAATCAATCATACTGCATAATGGAAGATATGGGGAAGGTGAAAGAAGCACTGCAGGATCATCTAGACAAGACTTCAGTTATAGCTAGGACACAGCATGGTTTTGTTAAGGGGAAGTCTTGCCTGACCAATTTGATTGGATACTATGATGCAGTCACAAAAGAACTGGATGCAGGGAATAACTTTGATATTATATACTTGGATCTTAGAAAGGCTTTTGATACTGTTGCACATGGAAGACTGCTGCACAAATTGGAGCAGTGTGGCATTGGAGGCAAGTTGCTGCTATGGATAAAGGGGTGGTTGAGGGGGAGAAGACAGAGAGTGGTAATCAATGGACACTGCTCATCGTGGACTAATGTTATTAGTGGAGTCCCTCAGGGTTCAGTATTGGGGCCTTTATTGTTTTCTGTATTTATAAATGATATTGATGATGGTATATCAGGCTTAATGTCCAAGTTTGCAGACGATACGAAGGTTGGCAGGGTTGTCAAGGACACTACTGACACTATGCTGCTGCAACAGGATTTGGAAAGGTTGAGCAGATGGGCTTCGAGGTGGCAAATGAAGTTTAACATTGACAAATGTAAAGTACTACATATGGGAAACAGCAACCCCAGAGCAACGTATCAACTCTGTGGTACTACACTGACAGTGGTAGAGAATGAAAGGGACCTGGGGGTGGTGGTGCAGGCAGATATGAAGTTCTCTGAGCAGTGCAGACGAGCTGCAAGAGTAGCTCATGGTGTATTGTCAATGATATATAGGAATTTTTCTAGCAGGGATAAGGAGGTGATTATTCCCTTGTATAAGGCAATGGTCAGGCCACACCTAGAGTACTGTATACAGGCCTGGAGGCCTCATTTCAGGAAGGATGTAGAGCTGCTGGAACGAGTACAGAGAAGGGCAACTAGATTGGTGAATGGGACAAAGGGGTTCTCTTACGAAGAAAGGCTTAAGTTTTGCAAATTACAGTGTCTGGAAACTAGGTACCAGCGGGGTGATCTGATAGAGGTGTACAAAGCCTTGAATGGTTTGAGCATGCTCAATGCTGATGGGATTCTTCCTCTAGCTCAGAAAAATCACCTGAGAGGGCATAAATTCAAATTGAGGAAAGACAGATGTAGGATAGATGTGCGGAAATTTGCCTTTAGCCAGCGGGTGGTTGGTGGGTGGAACAGACTTCCATCCCTTGTCGTGGAAGTTGATAGCCTAAATAAGTTTAAGGCTCAGCTGGACAGGTATTTTGAACGAACAGAGGGGTGAAGTGGAAGTGGGTTTTTTTTTTTTTTTTTTTGGCTGATGCTGCATAAGCTTGCTTTCTTGCATCAAATGCCTCTACTAATGCTAATGCTA
Source organism: Mastigoproctus giganteus (assembly GCF_048544385.1). Lineage (NCBI taxonomy): Eukaryota > Metazoa > Arthropoda > Arachnida > Uropygi > Thelyphonidae > Mastigoproctus > Mastigoproctus giganteus. The sequence continues at coordinate 193,989,058 of NC_143576.1, read as the reverse complement.
AATGCTAAGGTTTGACCGAAACTTGGCTCTGGAGACTAAACATGAGTTCCACCACTTCAAGCCTCCAATAAGCAAAGTGGTGGTATTGCACCGGTTGATGAGAGTCATCCACCACCTAGTGAATTATGCCAGGTTCAACTACAGTAGAGCAATGCTGCCACATCAGCAAATATAGCACCTTTTGTATCGATCATTTGGAGTGAACAATGTACTTCTTAACTAGTAGGGTACTGCATGGTAGTGGAATTATAGCATTATAATTGGTTTTTTTTTTTTTTTTTTGTTTTTTTTTGGTAGTTGTTGGCACATCGGCTTCTGTGGCCATAATGCACCTCCCAAGGTTTTTGCAGTACTTTTATCCAAGCCCGAGGCGGGATTCGAACCCGCGACCTTTGGGTTGCCAGGCAGGCGCTTTACACACCCGGCTAGCTCGGTCGGCATTTTAATTGTAATAAGTAGATCAAAGATTGTAATCACATAGGTTGGCATATATTTTTTTTATTTTCAGCTAAGAAATTTCATTTCTATTAAGGCCATAACTAATTTAAAACTCCACAAGAGCAGAAGGCCATAACTAATTTAAAACTCCACAAATGCAACAGTATAGAAAAATACATATAACATATGTAGATAGTATGAATCAGAGCTGTAATATTCAATATGTTCTACGTTGATAATAATATTAGTAAAATAATAAGGAGTTTCCCTCAATATAGTATGTAGAACACTTCCATATGATACCCTCCAGAAATTAAAACGGAAAAAATGAAAAAATCGACAACTTACCGGTACATTGATTATTTGATTATTTATATTTTACTCTAATGTACCGGTAAGTTGTCGATTTTTTCGTTTTTTCCGTTTTAATTTCTGGAGGGTATCATACGGAAGTGTTCTACATACTATATTGAGGTAAACTCCTCTTATTATTTTACTAATATAACATATGTATACGTATTACTACTGCATAACCTGTGATTATTATTGCATTGAGGTATCTCTTAGTTTAGTATGGCATTCTGAAATTAAATTGAATTTAAACAGAAAACATGCCTCAGAGTAGAGCAGCAAAACAATGTACAATGTTTTGTTGCATTTGCAATTTACATGCTTAAAGTAGTAAAAGTGCTGTCGCTCAGGAGAAAATTGAAGAGGCAGTTCTCCTACAAATCACTGCCTTACAAAATGTGCTACTTGTTCGATGTTTGCAAATCTATCAGAAACAGGACATGATACAACCAAAGGTGATGTGTGTGTGTGTGTGTTTATTACAAAGAGTATGAGGAAATTAGGTGCAAACTCATTGTTCCGATGGCTGCTTACGAGAGCTTAAAGAATAGGGTGTATGACCTCGAAGGAATTAAAAGGGCAGGCCCACCAAGCTTTCAGCTGCTCAACTCAATGCCAGAGCTTACAGTTGTGCAACAGGCAACACAGCCACAAATCCCGAGGCAAAATGCACTGGTCCCACAGTACACAGTAATGGTCATCGACTCTCTTTTCAGGAAAACAGGAAATATACTGTGCAAAAAAGATGCACTGGTCCCACAGTACACAGTAATGGTCATCGACTCTCTTTTCAGGAAAACAGGAAATATACTGTGCAAAAAAGATAAGTGGAATAGGACCAGGATATGTCTGCCAGGAGCAAAAGTTGATGACCCTGGAAAGCAGACATCTTTTATGGACACAAAAGGTAATATTGTTGTACACATTGGCACTAATGATATTAAGAGTTGAAGATGGCCATGTTAGGTGAGTTGGTAAACTGCTAGCCTGGGGGGGGGAGATACATAGACTAATAGATTAACTAGAGTCACATGCAGAGAGGTTTACAGTAGAGTTATTCTTGCGCTGCTTCTATTGGAACATACAGTAAATTAAAAAAAAAAGTGTCAGGAATTTCAAGCCCTGCTGTGGGTCATCCCAGAATAAGTAAATACATGGGACAACTAAGAGTAAGAACAGAAACATGTATACTTGCATGTACACTAAATTTGGTGTGTATAGTAAACAAATTTGATGAATTTGAATTACTGATAAAGACATCAAAGGCAGACATTAGAGGGATATCCGAGACATGATGTCGTTCATACATAACGGATGCATATTTTGAATATGGAGAGCACAACATGCTTGAAAAAAGGACAGAGAGCATAGGAGGGTTATGCAATTAGTTAAGAAGCATATTAAATCTAAGGCAGTGCCTATGGTCAACATGGGTAACCAGTCAAATATTGAGTCAGTTTGGTGTGACATAAGAACTGGTAAAATGAAAATAAGATGCTCTCATATGTATGGCTAAGGGTTTGCTTACTTCCTTTGCTGCCTCCTTTAATATAACTGGATAGATCCCATCCACCCCAGGTGCCTTTCTTAAGTTTAACTTCAACAATTTCTCCTCCGCTTTGCTCTCAGTTATTACAAAATCATTTAACTCCCTGTTAGAGTTTGATAAACATCTTGCCCTCTCCCCCTTGAATAACTCCTCGTATGAATGTAGATGCAAAATACTCATTTAGTTTGGCAGCTATCTGAGAATGATCAGCTACAGTCAAATCATTGATATCAAGCGGACCAATCTGAATCATCCCCTTCCTTTTAAAGTTTATATAAATAAAGAAGTCTTTGCTGTTTTTCTTTGCATTCTTTACCGAAGATTTTTCATCATCTGCCTTTGCTTGCTTAACCTCCTTTGTGACTTGATTACAGACTAGCTTGTATCTACCATAGGCTTCTGTGTTGCCTGACAATTTATGTGCATCCCATGCATTTTTCTTCTCTGCCACGAGTCTCATTAGTTCATCTGACATATTTAGGCCTGAACCTAGAGCAGTATTTCTTAGTTGGAACAAAAAGTCCAGTTTTGATGCTTTTGATACTAGTCTCCCAAGATTACTTCCTTGAATGCTTCCCATTTAGAATTTAATGTTGGTAACATCATCAGTTGGTCCCACTGTATATAACCTAAAAAATCTCTGAGACCACTGTAGTTGCCTTTACGAAAGCAAAAACCCTTCCCTTTAATCCTGATGGTAGTTACATCTTTAAGTAAATCCCACATAAGTACACTATGATCACTGCTACCTAGTGGTTCCTTACTTGTAAATTCTTAATGCATGAATAATCACTGCTGATAATCACATCAAGAGTGTTACTTCCTCTTGTTGCCTCTCTAACATGCTGCTGTAGAAAACAATCATCCAATAAATCCATAAAAGCTTTGCTAGTGTGCGAGTGACCAACTCAAGTTCCAGTCTATATCTGGGAAGTTAAAATCCCCCATTATAAGACACTCTGATTTACTGGCCCACTCTATTTCTCTGTATAATTGTTCGTTGTACTCATCAGAGCCATTAGCCCTATTCAACGATTATGTTCTACAGCCCCAAGAAAAGGAAACAAGCAGAAGAACCAAAAGTCTTGATATGATTATCAGCAGCAAATCTTCATGCAGTAAGAAGCTGCAGGTAAAAAACTACTGGGTGCAAGTGACCACAGATGAACAGTGCATGTTGAGTCAGTTTGGTGTGACATAAGCACCGAAAGCAAAAATAAGAGTAGGAGTCTGTTATAGGCCTAATGACTCGAATGAGTACAATGAATAATTGTACAGAGAAATAGAGTGGGCTAGTAAATCAGAATGTCTTATAATGGGGGATTTAAACTTCCCAGATATTGACTGGAACTTGTGGGTTGGTCACTCACACACTAGTAAGACTTTTGCAGATTTATTGAATGATTGTTTTCTGCAACAGCATGTTCAAGAGGCAACGAGAGAGGGTGATACTCTTGATCTGGTTATCAGCAGTGATCATTCGTGTATTAAAAATTTGCAGATAAAGGAACCACTAGGTGACAGTGATCACAGTGTACTGATGTGGGATTTACTTAAAGATATAATTACCGTCAGGGATAAAGGAAAGGATTTTTGCTTCCGTAAAGGTGAGTACAGTGGTCTCAGACAGTTTTTAAATTCTGTACAGTGGGATCAACTGACGATGTTACCAACAGTAAATTCTAAGTGGGAATCATTCAAGGAATTAATCGTGGAAGCTACTAAAAGTTTCATACCTATTAAGAAATATTGTTCAAGGTTTAGGCCTAAATGGTTATCAAATGAACTAATGAGACTCGTGACAGAGAAGAAAAATGCATGGAATGCATATAAATTATCAATCAACTCAAAAGCCTATGGAAGATATAAGCTAGTCTGTAATCAGGTCACAAAGGAGGTTAGGCAGGCGAAGGCAGATTACGAGAAATCTTTGGCAAAAGATGCTAAGAAAAACAGCAAGGATTTCTTTACTTATATAAACTCTAAAAGGAAGGGGATGAATCTGATTGGTCCACTTGATATCGATGGTTCGACTGTTGATGATCCTGCTCAGATAGCAAACAAACTGAATGAGTATTTTGCATCTACATTCACATATGAGGAGTTATTAAGGTTTGAAAATGGCAGAAGGTTATCAAATTGTAGAGGGATGCTTAATGATTTTGTAATAACTGAGAGCAAAGTGGAGGAGAAATTGTTGAAGATAAACATAAGAAAAGCACCTGGGGTGGATGGGATCTATCCAGTTATATTAAAGGAGACAGCAAAGCAACTAAGCAAACCCTTAGCCATAATTATGAGAGCATCCTTGGACTCAGGGGAGGTCCCCATGGACTGGAGATGTGCAAATGTATCCCCAATTCACAAAGGGGGATCGAACGGTGACACGAGTAATTACAGACCAGTTAGTTTAACTTCTGTTCCGGGTAAAATAATGGAGTAACTGGTTAAAGATGCATTGCAGGATCATCTAGACAAGACTGCAGCAATAATTCAGACACAGCATGGGTTTGTTAAGGGAAAGTCTTGTCTGACAAATTTTTTAGGATATTATGATGTGGTTACAAAGGAACTGGATGCAAAAAATAATTTTGTCATATATTTGGATTTCAGGAAAACTTTTGACACTGTTGCGCATGGAAGACTATTGTACAAATTGGAGCAGAATGGTATTAAGCGTAAGTTGTTACAATGGATAAAAGGATGGTTGAGTGGGAGAAGACAGAGGGTGGTAATTAATGGGTGCTGCTCTTCGTGGACTAATGTTATTAGTGGAGTCCCACAGGGTTCGGTGTTGGGTTCTCTGTTGTTTTATATATTTATCAATGATATTGATGAAGGTATATCAGGCTTAGTGTCGAAGTCTGCAGATGATACAAAGGTTAGCAGGGTTGTTAATGACAGTAATGGCAGTATGCTACTGCAACAGGATCTAGATAATTAGGGCAGATGGGCTAAGAAGTGGCAACTGAAGTTTAACCTTGACAAATGCAAAGTACTGCATATGGGTAGAAGTAACCCCAGAGAAACGTACCAACTGTGTGGTACTACACTTAAGGTGGTAGAAAATGAAAAACACCTGGGAGTAATTATGCAGTCAGATATAAAGTTTTCTGAGCAATGTAGACAGGCTGCCAGGGCAGGTCATGGGGTTTTGTCAATGATATATAGGAATTTTGCTAGCAGGAAAAAGGAGGTGATTGTCCCTCTGTATAAGGCAATGGTCAGGCCACGCCTTGAATACTGTGTACAGGTCTGGAGGCCTCATTTTAGGAAGGATGTAGATTTGCTTGAGCATGTACAGAGAAGGGCAACAAGATTGGTGAGGGGAATGAAGGGATCCTCTTACCAAGAGAGGCTTAAGTTCTGCAAACTGCAGCGGCTGGAGACTAGGCGCCTGCACGGTGATCTGATGGAGGTGTATAAGGCCTTCAATGGATTAAGCACGGTGAATTCTGATGGGATCCTTCCACTTGTTCAGATTACGAACCTAAGGGGGCATAAATTCAAATTAAGAAGAGACAGAGGTAGAATAGATGTGCGGGGATTTGCCTTTAGCCAGCGGGTGGTTAATTGCTGGAACAAACTTCCATCTGTCGTTGTGGAAGTTGATAGGTTAAATAAATTTTAGGAGGAACTGGACAGGCATTTGGAGGGAATGGTGTAATTTTTTTTTTTTTTTTTTTTTTTGGTTGGTTATTGGAAGTTTAATGGCGCATCAGCATCTAAGGCTATCGTGTGCCTTTTTTTTTTTTTTTGGCTGATGCTGCAGAAGCTCACACTTGCTTTCTTGCATCACATGCCACTACTACTACTACTACAGTGTATTGATGTGGGATTTACTTACGGACATACCTACTATTAAGGGTGATGGAAAGAGCTTTTTTAAGGATATCTTGGTCAGTTTTTACATCCTATGAAGTAGGAACAACTGATGAAACTACCAACGGAAAATTCTTAGAATTAGATTAAACTGAAAGCTTAGAATTAAATGGGTGTCTGATGACCTGATGAGACTTATGGCAGAGCAGAAAAATGCAGGTGTTGCATATAAACTATATCAGGAGATATAAAAGTCAATGGTTGATATAAACTAGTCTGCAATCAAATCAAAAAGGAAGTGGGGAAAATAAAGGTAGATTGCGAGAAATCCTTGGCAAAGAATGCAAAGGCATCTTTATTTATGTTAACAGTAGAACAAATGGGTTGAATCACATTTTTCACTCGATATTGATGGTTTAACTTTGATGATCCTGATCAAGTTGCTGACAAACTGAATGGATATTAAATATATAATTTTGCATCCACATTCACACAAAAAAATTCTTTAGGGAAGGGTATGCCAGACGTTTATCAAACTCTAAAAGGAAGATCAATGATTTTGCGATAACTGGGAGGAATGTGGAAGAGAAATTGTTGAAGCTAAGCATAAAAAAAGGCACCTGGGGTGGACGGAATCTATCCAGTTTTATACAAGGAAGCAGCAAGGAGGTAAGCAAACCCTTAGCCATAATTATGAGAGCATTCAGTGGAGATCCCTATGGACTGGAGATGAGCAAATATATCCCCAATTCACAAAAGGAATCAAAAGGTGACTGGCGTAATTACAGACCTATTAGCTTAACTTTTATTTCAGGGAAAATAATAGTCATTGGTTAAAGAAGCACTGCAGGACCATCTAGACAGGAATGCAATATACTGCAGTAACTGCATGGGTTTTTAAGGGGTGATCTTGTCTGATCACTATGATTGGATACTATGATACAGTAACAAAACAGCTGGATGCAAAAAATAATTCTGATATCATATATATAGATTTCAGGAAAGCTTTTGATACTGTTGCAAATAAAAGACTGCTGTACAAAATAGAGTGGTAGTGCATTAGGGACAAGTTACTGTTATGGATAAAGGGATGGTTGAGCGGGAGAAGACAGAGTGGTTTCAATAACCACTGCTCTTCATGGAGTAATGTATTAGTGGAGTCCCCCACGATTCAGTGCTGGGACAACTGTTGTTTTCTATATTTATTAATAATATTGATGAAGGTATATCAGGCTTAATCTCTTTTAGGTTTACAGATAATGCAAAGGTTGGCAGGGTGATTAATGATAAAAATCAAGGTATGCTAGTGCAACAGCTAGAAAAATTAGGCAGATTGGATGATAATAAGAAGTGGTTACCGAAGTTTAATACTTACAAATGCAAGGTATTGCATATGGGTAGAAGTATTCCCAGATTAACATGCCAAATGTGAGGCACTACACTGTGGGCAGTAGAAAATGAAAAAGATGTGGAAGTGTGAACTTCCACATCATGGGGTTTAGACAAATGATACACAAGAATTTTGCTTGCAAGATAAGGAGGTGATTATCTCACTGTACAATGCAATGTTTAGTCTGCATCTTAGTACTACATACAGGTCATTCGTTTCATCTTAGGAAGGATGCAGATCTGCTTAAATGGATGCAGAGAAGGGTAACAAAATTCGTGAGGGGGATAAAAGGGTGCTCTTACCGAGGAAGGCCTCAGTTCTGCAAATTGCAGTGCCTGGAGACTAGGCATCTGCAAGGTAATCTGATTAAGGTATTTAAGGCTTTGAATTGAATCAGCAAGCTCAATGCTGATGGAATTCTTTATCTTGCTCAGACTATTGTTGACTCAAATTCAAATAGGGGAAGGATGGTTGCATGATAGATATGTGAAAGTTTGCCTTCAGCCAGCAAGTGGATCTTTATTTCATCCGTCTTTGTGGGATTAAGTAGTTTGAATAAATTCAAGGAAGAACGCACACTATTGGAGAGGAGACAGACATGACATGACATGACATGCCATGGCAAGTTTTTTTTTTTTTTTTTTTCTGATGCTTTATAAGCTTGATTTCTTTCATTATTTGCCACCACTAATACTAATCTCTCTCTTTAATTTAAGGAAACCTTTTGAATATTATAACATTCAAAAAGGAAAAAAAAAAAAAAAACAGTTTTAATGGCATTTAACTGAACAATAGTCTAAGTACGCTAACACAAGATGCACAATATGGTCTTAGCAGCCCTTGTGCCATTAAACAACAAACCAACAACAACTAACACAAGCACTTTTATTAATCTAAGTACTTTAAATACATATTACAGATCTCTATATATGATGATGACTATGGTGATATGATGACTTCATGTTTTTATCTAATAGTGTCTTTTCTTGTTTTTTTTTTTTTTATTTTGTTTTATTTTAGAATTTTGTTCTGTTAAATACAAGGCAGCATAGTCAATAAAGTATTTTATTGTTATAACACAGTGAAGTATAATTACAATTAATTATTGGAAAAAAGTAATTAATTTGCAATACAAAATTGTGCATAAATAATTTAAAATTGTGTGCAGCACAGAACCATCTAAGAGGAGCTTGGTGTATTTATACTCTCATACTCATAACATAGATGTCCATACTCTCATGACATAGCTGCCTGACCTACATAATCTGTTTCACTGAGATTCTAGTGAAATCTGCATAATCTATTTTTAGTAAAATTTTCAAAATCAATCAATGATTAACACTAATAAAATATATGCAACAAATTCAACAAATTAAATCTGCCATATGGTCATCTGTCAGATGCTTCATTGCTAATCATGCTAAAGCAAGAATTAAAGCATCTTAAATTAAGAAGTGGTATATACACTTAAATAGCCATCCGTGTTAAACTATGTTAAACAAAAATTGTAGAGTGCACAAACTAAGAACTGAATGTACTTTTGTAGTTGTGTTCATAATAGCAAAAAATACTTTACAGTCTTCATCAGTCCATCTGTCCATCCTTGGGTAACTTTAGTCCCAGTGGACAGATTTTCACGAAATGTTATATTTGGGTCATTTACAAAGATTTGTTAAGTCAACACATTTCATTCAAATCAAACCAATAAAAATTACACATTTTTTTATTTTCATAAAATTTCAATATTTCTATATATTGATATATTGTATAAATGGAAGCATGGTTTGGATGTCTGGTCATTACTCAATGAGGAAAAGTCAAATCAATATCAACTTTTCAGCATATGTTACATTAGTCTCCAGGAAGGTTTTAGGGCCAAATGTAATTCTACAGCCTCCAGTTTCTTCACCTATAGAATAATTTCAGGAGAAGTGTCTAAACCCATGGTTGTTCAGACATTCCTAAAGAAGGAAAATTCAAATCAACATCGGATTTTTGCATAATTTTGTTCATTGTTTGTTGTTGTGGCAGAAACTCTTTGCGAATGATGCCTCAATAATAATAAAACACACAATTATCGTTTTCACTTTTTATTTGGTCATTCGAGATTTTTTCGGACGTGGAGATGTTTTCATGTGCCATTCCTCACTTTGGCATTTGGTCTCTGGATCATATTGGTAAAACCAGCTTTCGTCACCAGTAACGACTCATTTCAACACGTCTGGACTGATTTCTAACCTTTCTAGCAAATCAAGACACACAGTCATGTGGTTTGTTTTTTTTTCCATCACTCAAAACCTGCGGAACCATTTTCGCACACACTTTTCACATGGCCAAATCTTAACTTAAAATTTTGTGAACAGTGTCTTTATTTAAATTCAGTTCACCGGGCTATCATTCTGATTGCTAACCTTTGATCTCAATGAATTAACGCTCTCACTCTTTGGACATTGTTGTCAGTTCGAGTGTTTGCTGGCTGACCAGCAAGTGTCTCATCTTCCATCATTTCACATCCCTCTAAAAGCATTTTGTGCCAACAGAACACTTGAGAACATGACATGGCATCCGTGGTATCCATTCTTGGTTTTTCGTGCACCTCAGTTACACTTTCAGTTTCACAAAAAACTTGATCGCATATTGCTGTTCAATATTTCACTGTTACATAATTGTAACACACTTAACAAACACATGATTACTATAACTGCAATAGCCACTGACGTACTGCCTCTAATGAGTAGAAACACACAGTGAGGTTAGCGGAAGGACCATGCTACATGTCACTTGTTTCGAATGTTGCCATTGCACTTGTTACAAAATTAATCTCGTTACTTTTCTGAGAGACCTCATATGGTAGGCAGAATGTCAATCAAACACCATTACTTGCACTCTCACCTGAATTTCTTCAGACAAAATCTGGGTAACATTAGTAAAGAGTATGTAGAAAAATTCCACCAGAACATATAATCAAAATTGGAGCAGTATCAAGGAAGGTGGGATGAAACTATGATAGGTGACTGTTTCTGGTTGGGATAATCACAATCACCACAAAAGACAAAGATGTTCAAAATGTACATTTTTAAGGAATTTTGTCTGATAAACCCGAGGAAGGTTTCTTTAAATTTGTGATTTTTTTTTGTTGTTTCTTACAGCAAAGATTAATACTGTCTACAGTACAGAAATTAAACACTATTAATAAATCTGATATATTCTTACTGCATATTTTCTTTTCTTTCAATTTTTGAGAAAACCATTGATACTATGCATAAATTAAGATTATAATTAGAATCAGCATATCTAAATTTGTAGAGGAATAAAGCAAATAAACAGAACCTTTTTGAAATTTTGTTATCATATAGAGGAATACCTTGCACAGTGTGGTTAATGCATTGGAAAAAAAAAACTACCGCACTAACTGAATCGGCATTAAATGGGGAATAGTTTCAATGGGAAAAATAATTGGTATCATATGGATTTTTTTTATATTAGAAATAATTATGCATGATTAGTTAGAAAAATAAAAAATACAAATAGTAATGAGGTAGACCAACAACGGAATTAACTGATAATAAATTGCAATCGCAGATTATAAACTGCATTATAGTCAATCCCGTACTGATTAAAGCCGCACTGCGCAAAGTATTGCTGTAATTCAAATGAATGCACCTAAAATATAATGCAATATATATCACACCAAATTCATATTAGTATTACCTCTCTTCGCACGTATGTTATAACATCTTTTCACAAGTACTTCCTGAAAATTACAATCTAGAGAAATTCAAGTCTAATGTCAACAAGTATCTTCTTTCATCTTCTCAAACTTCAACTCACACATGGTAGTAATTACCACAGATTCTAATTAGTATTGATAAATTCTAATTAATACCTTTTGTGTTTGAGGTTTTCATAAAAAAAATATATATATATTCGCAGTATATATTCTCAATATATATTAGCAGGGCTATAGTGGAGGGTATATGCCATATACCTCTGGATTTTTTTTAGATGAACAGCATATACCTTCTAGTTTTTGAAAGACTTTAAAAACAAATATTATTAAAATATTTACTGAAAATTAAAAAATAAATTTATTAGAATTTCATCCTTAAGCAATGCTTACAGTTTTATTATTTTTAATATATATGCCATACATATAAGAAAGTAAATATGCCATATATATATATAAAATCGAATTCCAGAAGGTATATGCTGTAGACCCTCTGGAATTTGATTAATAAGCCTGGTATGCACTGTATACTCTGCTTTTCATAACATTCATAGAGTACATATACCTTTTGTTAATTTTACGACTACAGCACTGTATATTAGTATTAGCAGTTGTTGCAAGAAAGCAAACTTATAAAGCATTAGCCAAAAAAAACCAAAAAAAAAAACTAACCATATCACCTGTCCATCCCATCTGACAGTTTGTCTAGTTCTTCCTTGAATTTATTCAAACTACCACACCCACTTCCATAAAAAGAGATAGAAGTTTTCTCCAACAATCAACCACTTGCTGGGTGAAGGAAAACTTCCACACATCTATACTGCAACCACTCTTCCTCGATTTGAAGTTATATCCCCTCATGTGGGTAATGTGAGCAAGAGAAATAATGCCATTAGCATTAGGCTTGCTCAATCCATTCAAAGTCTTAAACAATTCAATCAGATCACCTCGCAAGAGCCTACTCTCCAGATTCTGCAATTTGCAGGACTCAAGCATTTCTTGGTAACACCAACTTTTGTTGGTGTTACCAAGTTCTTGTTCACAAATCTTGTTGGCCTTCTCTGCACCCATTTCAGCAGATCTACATCCTTCGTAGAGCCTCCAGATCTGTAGGTAGTACCAAAGATGCAACCTAACCATTACCTTGTGCAAATGGGATAACTACCTCCTTATCCCTGCTGGTAAAGTTCCTATATATCATTCACAAAACTCCATCGGCACTGGCAGCCTGTCTACAATGCTCACAGAACTTCATATCTTAATGTAAAATAATCCCCCCATTCTTTTTCATTTTCCACTACTCTGAGTTTAGTACCATACAGTTGGTATGTCAATCTGGGATTACTGCAATCCACATGCAGTACCCCGCATTTGTCAATGTTAAACCTAAACTGCAATTTCTCAGCCTATCTGTCTAATTTTTCTAGATCTTGTTGCAGTAGCATACTTTGATTACTGTCATAACCACCTTGCCAACCTTGTATCATCTGCAAACTTAGACATTAAGCTTGATTATATTTTCATCAGTACCATTAATAAATATAGAAAACAACAATTGTCACAGCACTAAACCCTGGGGAACTCCACTTAAACCATTCTCAAAACCTTGCACCTGAACAGTAACTACTAATATGGATTCCATCATTGTCATTAACACTGGTCATATACGGCCTATGCTACTCATTTTTTAACAAATTTTGATTGCAAATTTTGGTGTAACTCGAGCAGTTGATGTTGACATTTCTAAGGCTGTTGATTGTGTTTGGCACAAAGGTCTTCTAAACAAGCTGCCAACTTATGGATTGTGAAATGTCTGTTGCAATTGAGTATCCAGTTTTCTAACTTCTTCACTAATTTTGGAATTCCCCAAGGTTCAAATCTTTCTCCCATTCTTTTCCTCTTGTATATTAATAACCTTCTTCCACTGACTGGAAATTCTATTCATCATTTTGCTGATGATAGCATACATTCTCACAAAATACAGTCCACCTTATGGACTGAGAAACCATGCCCTGCACAAATAGCTTCATTTTCTCTAATTTCAACCACCAGTTCCTTATTAATGCCAATCTCTATGTAATTCTGTAATGGGATAGAGAAAACTTAGCTAATTTCAATCCTTCTAAAACTCAGTCCTGTCTTATTTCTTACAAAAAAAAAAACAAACAAACACTTTCCAGCTCCGATGTTCATCTTCAATGACATTCTCAACAAGGTTGCATCTCTATTACGGATTACCCCAACTTCTAATCTCACTTGCATTAAGCATCACCAATACTGCTTCCTCTGCATCATAAAAACTGGGTTTTCTTTTATGCTTTCAACACTACTTTTCTTTTGCTCAATATGTAAAAATCTCAAATTTGGTATACCCAGTGCTGATAGAATCCTTCCTCCTGCTCATTCTACACATCATAAATTCAAATTGAAGAAGGATGGTTGCACAGTAGATGTGTGGAAATTTGTTTTCAGGCAGCAGGAAACTGATTGTTGGAACAAAATCCCAATTGGTGTTGTAGAGATAGTTTAAATAAATTCAAGGAGATGACAGATAAACTGTTAGAGGGAATGGGCAGATGATAAGGGAAGTAGTAGAGTTTTTTGTTTGTTTTTTTTTTTGCTGAAGCTGGATAAAGGGTAACAGGAAGATTTTTGTTTTCATATAGGTGACTACGTGGTCTTAGGCAGTTTTTAAATTCTATACAGTGGGAGTAACTGATGATGTTAAAAACAGTGAATTCTAAACGGGAAGCCTTCAAGGAATTAATTTTGGAAGCTACTAGGGCTTTTCATACCAACTAAGAAATAATGTTCAAGATTTAGGCCTAAATTTGATTGGATACTATGGTGTGGTCACAAAGGAACTGGATGCAAAAAATAATTCTGATATCATATACTTGGATTTCAGGTACGGTTTGATGCTGTAACACATAGCAGACTGCTGTACAAATTGGTGCGGTGTAGTATTAAGGGCAAGTTGCTGCAATGGATAAAGGATAGCTGAGTGGGAGACGGCAGAGAGTGGTAATAAATGGACACTGTTCTATGTGGACTAAATGTTATTAGATGAGTCCCACAGGGTTCGGTGCTGGGCCCACTGTTGGTTTGTGTATTTATTAATGATATCAATGAAGGTATATCAGACTTAATGTCCAAGTTTGCAGATGATACAAAGGTTGCCAGGGTTGTTAATGATAGTAAAGACAGTATGCTACTGCAACAGGAGCTAGAAAAGTTAGGTAGATGGGCTGAGAAGTAGCAACTGAAGTTTAATATTGACAAATGCTAAGTACTGCATATGGGTAGCAGTAACCCAAGAGAAACATACCAACTGTCTGGTACTACACTCAGGCAGGTGGAGAATGAAAAAGACCTGGGGGTAATTGTGCAGTCGGATATGAAGTTCTCTGAGCAGTGCATCCAGGTGCCAGAGCAGGTCATGGAGTTTTGTCAATGATATATAGGAATTTTGCTAGCAGAGACAAGGAGGTGATTGTACCTCTGTATAAGGCAATGGTCAATGATCAGGCCACATCTTGAATACTGCATACAGGTCTGGAGGCCTCATTTTAGGAAGGATGTAAAGTTGCTAGAATGAGTACAGAGAAGGGCAACAAGATTGCTGAGAGGAACAAAGGGGTTCTCTTACCAGGAGACACTTAAATTCTGTAAGTTGCAGTACCTGGAGACTAGGCATCTGCAAGGTGATCTGATTGAGGTGTACAATTGCCTTTTGCCAGGGGGGAGTTGATTGCTGGAACAGTCTTCCATCTGAAGTTGATAACTTAAATAAATTTAAGGCTGAACTAGATAAACATTTGGAGTGACCGGATGGGTGAAATGGTAAGGTTTTTTTTTTTTTTAATTTTATTTTATTATTTTTCATTTTATTTTATTTTTTTGACCAATGCTCTATAAGCTTGCTTTCATGCATCATATGCCTCAACTAATGCTAAGCTTGCTTCCTTGCATCATTTGCTACTACTAATACTTTTCCCACATCTGGGTGGTGCCTCAGTATCTCTCTTAAGCTTTTAGACTCCATTCAAAAGAGAGCAGTCATATTAATTAATGACCCATCTCTTAGAAAGTCACTCTCCACACTCTGTCTCATAAACATTCAGTCTCACAACATCCAACAGGAGCTCTTTATGAATGAGCAAGAACTACCTTACAAGAAGTCCTTGTAGGCCATAAGAAATATTTCTTCTGAAACTGGTGTATCACAAATAAATGCACACAAGTATCTTAATCAATTTCCATATTAATTATATACTTGTGCCTCAAAACAGGTATATAATTAATATGGAAACTTATTCGGCTCATATGCGAGGCAATGATATTTTACCCCAGGGGCTCACATCTGGTGAGTATGGGCTTGGCACACCCAGGGTCCTGAGCTAGATATCATCATTCTTCTCTTTCTTGGTGATTCCCTTCTACTTCCGACTCTCTCTCTCCGCATTTGTATTTGCTGAGGGCTGATGATTGTCCTGTGTGTAGACATTGTAAAGCAATTTTAACTATCTGTCATATTTTAGTCGAATGTACATATTTTAGTAATGAACGGCGTTTATGTTTTAACCATCTGTCTGAGCCTTATACACTCAGGCAGATTTTATCAGATAATGACAATGTGTCAGATGTATTCAGGTTTTTACAACTGATTAATCTACATAGTTTTATTTAGATTGCTCTAATGTTTAATATATTGTAAATGTTTTATGCCATATTTTTGTTTATGTTTGTTTGTTATTTGGTTTTTAGGAGCATTAGCAACTAAGGCCATATTGCTCCGAGATATGCGGTGGTCATTCCCTGACCTTTGCACATCCACCGTATTTGGTGGTGATGGGCTAAAACCCCGGTCTAATCAAGAGGCGTGTGCTATGCACTGCTGCTCCTTCCTACCTGGCTACGGAGGTGCCATTTTTGTTTATAATATATTAACTACATATGCTATTTTATATTTTTACATATTTATATTTTATTACCTTAGACTTGGTGCACGATAGCCTTAGATGCTGATGTGCCATTAAACTTCCAATAACCAACCAACCAACTCTCTCTCTCTCTCAGGGTAACTTGGAATTTTTTTTTTAGCTGGTGCAGCATAAGCCTCAGGCTTCCTTGCACTACATGGCTAGTAGTAATAATAATAATAATAATATATCACTATGTCTCTCTTTCTGAGAATTTCACATATCACTGTCTCTCTTTCTGAGAATTTCACCCAACTTTCAAAAAGCTGGAGACTAGGTAATTATAAAGAGGAAAACAGGAATTTTTTTGGCAAATTCACCAAAACTAACAAAAAACAGAATTTTTTTTTGGAAAAAATAAAAAAATCTTTGCAAAAAAAACAAGTAAGAACGCAAGAAGTTTTTCAAAGTCCACACTGCAATATAAATTTAATTTCACAAGCAATGTACATCAGATTGTTAACAGTATACTTTCAGACATTAATATACTTAAAATTTTTCTACCTGTGGGTTTCTATTCAGATTGTTTGAGAGACATCAAATTGACCATGACTGTTTGAAGAATGATACTGTTGCAGACTTTGTCCTCTTCTGAAATCATGAGTAAAAGGTTTGTTCATAACAATGGCCCTGCTGTCTAGTTTGTTTTGTTTTGTTTTTATTGGCGCATTAGCTACGGAGGCTATAATGCGCCAAGACCAAGTCGTATATAAAAAATTTTTTAAACTTTCAGTGACCTACATAGTTAGGTCACTATGTCAAGATGTATAAAAGAAACATGTAAATTTTATATAAGATCAAAAATGTTTATTGACTTTAAAAAGGTAAAAACAGCAGACACATGGTCATTGTCAGATAAAATCTGACTGAGTGTATACGGCTCAGTCAGATGATTAAAAGCGGTAAAACGGATATTACCAAAATCTGGACAATCAATTAAAATGTGTCTCACAGTTAAAATTGTGCCACAGGACACACACATAGGAGGGTCATCAGCCCTCAGCAGAAACGAATGAGTCAAATGACTGTGTCCTATGCGGGTCCGGGCAAGAACAACTTCCTCCTTACGATTCCCGCGCAGACTAGACTGCCACGGTTCAATTACAGGCTTTATACGATATAGTTTATTTCCAGTCTGTCTATTCCACGAATCCTGCCATTGGGAGTGTATCTTCTGCTGTATTGTTTGCCTGTAGTCTGTATAGGGGACTGACAGGCAGCGATTTTTATTGGGGATTGCTGATTTGGCTGCGGCGTCAGCCAAATCATTTCCCTTAATCCCAACGTGGCTCGGAATCCAGCAGAAGCGGATATCATATTCACGTTCCCGGAGGAAGTGAATCTTCTGCTGAATGCAAGACAGAACCGGATGAGGATTATATATCACAGATGTTAAAGCCTGTAACACACTGAGAGAGTCAGAATATAAAATGAACCGTTGGTGTTGGCATTCACTAATGTGTTCCAAGGCTAACTCTATAGCGTGCAGCTCTGCAGTAAAGATACTGCATTCAGAGGGAATCTGCTCCGATGTAGTGGTGTCTGTAAAGACAGCAGCAGATCCCACATATAATTCCGACTTCGAACCGTCTGTGTAAACTGGCGCGAAGTCAGAATGTTCAGCTCGGTGTGCTGAATGAAGCTGCAGGTAGACATACGATGGAGTGTCCGACTTTCCCCAATTCCTAAGGGACAAGTCACATGCTGGGAAATGAGCATGCCAGGGTGGAAGGGGTTGCTTCGGTGTTTGGGCAACCTTGTCTACCTTGATATTAAGTTCTTTGAGTAGCTCTTGGAGACGAATACCAAAAGGTCGGTTGGCAGTCTTACGGGTGTTGTACAAATTTTCCCATCGTGGCTCAAAAACGGATAGCCACGTAGGATGGTCTGGCAGGGATTTCAGTTTTAAGGCGTAGTTTAGAGACAACTGCTTACGTCGAAGCGATAACGGCGGTTCGTTTGCTTCGACGTATAAGCTCTGGACTGGAGATGTTCGATATGCTCCAATAGCAGTACGGAGAGCCAGATGATGGACAGGATCCAGCCAACGAAGTACACTGTCTCTGGCCGAATTGTATACCAGGGACCCGTAATCTAGTCTGGATCGTACAAGTGCATGGTAGATGCGTAGTAGGGTGCATCGATCGGCACCCCAAGATGTAGAGGAAAGAGCGCAAAATATTCAGCCCTCTTGTGCACCTTGTTCGGAGTTGACGGATGTGATCCAGAAAGGTCAACTTTTTGTCAAATACGAGTCCCAAGAATTTTGTATCTGCTGCTATTGGAATAGAATTTTGTCCGAGCCTTAATTCAGGTTCAGGATGAAGATTACGCTTACGACAAAAATGTACGCAAACGGTCTTCTCCGGCGAGAACCTGAAGCCATTTGCAAGTGCCCAGGAGTTGAGACGATCAATGCCTTTCTGCAGTTGTCTTTCAATAACCCTCATGTTGCATGACTGACAAAATATGCTAAAGTCATCAACATAGAGGGCACTGTTTACGGTTGGAGGAAGTTGTTCTGTAATGGAATTTACTTTGATGGCAAAAAGCGTGACACTTAATACTGATCCTTGTGGTACTCCCTCCTCTTGGCTAAAGGAACGAGAGAGTGAGGATCCCATACGAACTTGGAAAGATCGATTGGCTAAAAGGTTTATAATAAAAATGGGGAGTTGCCCCCTAAGACCCAGGCTATGCAGATCTTTTAAGATGCCAAATCTCCAAGTTGTGTCATATGCTTTCTCCATGTCAAAGAACACCGACACCAAGTGTTCGCGTTTTAGGAAAGCATCCCGGATGGATGTTTCCAGTCTAATAAGATGGTCCAAAGTGGACCGGTTCCTTCGGAAGCCGCACTGGATATTGGAGAGAAGGTCATTCGATTCTAAGTACCATATTAAACGAGAATTGACCATTCTCTCCAGGATTTTGCACAGACAGCTAGTCAGAGCAATAGGACGATAATTTCTAGTGACTTTTGGATCCTTTCCTGGCTTAGGAAAGGCAAGAACGATTGCCTTGCGCCAGGAATCCGGAAACTGCCCTTCAATGAAGATTCTGTTATACAGAGAGAGCAGATAATCCATAGATTTTGGTGAAAGATGTTTAACCATTTCATAATGGATGCCATCTGGTCCAACAGCACTTGCTTTGGAAAGGGCGAGGGCTCTTTTCAGTTCCTGAATAGTAAACGACCCATTGTAGGGGTAGATGTTCTTAGACTGAAAATTAAGAGCCTGTTTTTCCAGTTTATGTTTCAGGACCAGGAACTCTGGGGAATACGAAGATGTTGCAGAGATGTTAGAGAATGTTTCCCCAAGAGCATTGGCTATTGCAGTTGGATCTGCAATAGCGCATCCATTATAATCTAGGATTGAAGAAGGGTGGGATGTATATTTTCCCTTCATTTTCCGGATTTTATCCCAGACTACCTTAGAATTGGTAGTCTGGTTAATAGATGATGTGAAACGGATCCATGATTCCTTTTGACTCTGACGGCGAATGTAGCGTGCTTTGGCTCGTGCACGCTTGAAGGCTATTAGATTAACAGTGGTAGGATATCGACGGAATATCCCCCACGCTTTGTTTTGAGCCTTTTTTGCTGCTGTGCATTGGGAATTCCACCAAGGTTTGGGATATGGTGGAAACCGGGCAGATGTTTTTGGAACAGAATTTGCAGCTGCTTGGACAATGATTTCTGTGATGTACGTTACTGCGTCACTGATAGGCTCCTGACTGACTGTACTGAGGTCAAAATTTGCCTGATGTTCGAAGGCATTCCAGTCAGCCTGATCAAACTTCCACCGTGGTAACCTAAAAGGAAGACATGGTCTCCCACTGTGTAACAAGGTTAGCACAGGGAAGTGATCACTTCCGTATGGATTCTCCTCCACTTCCCAAGTGAGAGAAGGGAGTAGAGAAGGGGAGCAGATAGAGAGATCAATGGCAGAGAACGTACGGGTAGGCATGTGGAAGAAGGTGTTTTTTCCAGTATTTACAAGGGAAAGGGCATTGTCATTGAGCATACGCTCTATGACCCGTCCCCTTCCATTGATGTTAGCACTACCCCACAGGGTGTTATGTCCATTAAAATCCCCAAGAAGTAAGAAAGGGGGTGGCAACTGCGTTACAAGATCATCAAGGTCTTCCTGGGAGATGTCAGTCCCAGGTGGCAAATAAATAGAGCAGACTGTTAATAAAAATCCTACTGTAAGGCGAATTGCAACAGCCTCTATGCTGGATGTAATTAGCAAGGGCTGAACTGGGGTCTGATTACTCACAAGGATAGCCACTCCTCCATGAGCAGGACCATCCGCAATTCTATCCTTACGAAAGATTGTGATGTTATACATGGTGGGATCATCATTTGCTTTTAGATACGTCTCCTGCAAGCAAAAGCAAACTGGCTCGTGCTTTTGCAGGAGGGCCTTGATGTCATCAGTATTTCGCCGGAATCCACGACAATTCCATTGTAGGAATTTAGCCATTATTTTGGCTTGGTGGGTCCATCAGGCGGCTTCCGAAGTGCTGAGGGCTTGATTTTATCAGTCTTGGCTTTATCTTTTTTGGGGAAGAATGGACGCTGTCCCGTGTCCATTTCTTCCTCCGCAAAGAGTTCCAAGACTGATTCATCCGGTACCTCCTTGTGCTCGACATCCATTGTTTCTGTTATTACTGTTGGCTCTTTACCACTTGGTTTTGGTAGTGGTGGAGCATTGGGAGATACGGATATAGGAGTGGCAGCTGACTGCGTTTTTTTGGTGGGCTTTTGTGAGCTCAATAAATAGCGGGCAATCGGTGTGAATGACTCTCTTGGTGGTACAGTAATCTCAGTCTGCGTACCGATAGTGCACTTCGCAGAAACCTTCTGGCCATATGAAGGTTTCCCGCTATTTATTGGTTGAATGCGTTTTCTTGCCTCTGGGTAGGAGATATTCAGCTCCGTTTTCAATTTCTGGATCTCTTTTTCATCCTTCCACCGCTGGCATGCTCTGGAGTATGCAGGGTGCTCTCCTTGGCAATTTACACAGATCGGTTTAGAAGCTGAACATTCCTTGCTCTTGTGGTCTTTTGCACCACATCGAGCACAGGCAGGGTTACCACGACAAGCCGTTTGTGAGTGTCCGTATTTTTGGCATTTAAAACACCTCAGTGGGTTTGGAATATAGATCCTCACTGGGCAGTTTAAATACCCTGCCTTGATGGAACTTGGAGGCCGTGGGGTGTTAAATGTTAGGATGAGAACTCGGGTAGGGACGAGATTCCCTTCCTTCTGCATTGATATTCTCTTTACAGCTGTCACTCCTTGATCTTTTAGTTCAGAGCAGATCTCCTCTTCAGAGACATGAAGAAGATCCCACTCTGAAATGACACCGCGTGAAGAGTTCAAAGTTTTATGGGGTGTTACATTGATCGGTATTCCCCCTATGGATGTCGCGTTTAACATTCTTTCTGCCTGCTTTGTGTTTGAAGCTTCGATTAAAAGATCACCAGAACGCAGCCGTTTAACGGATTTTGGTGATCCTGCCAACCCTTCTAATCCTTTCTGGATGAAGAAGGGTGACATCTTCCCAATTGACTGCTCTCCGGTGGAATGGAGAATGAGGAAAAGCGGAGTTATAGATGGTGGTTTATCCTCAGTTCTGGCTCTTTTGGCAGAATTGGTGTCATTCTCATCTGATCGGTTAGGTAGGGGCCTTGTTGGGGCCCCAGAAGAAATTGGATTTAAATTACTCATGAGAGTAAAGAAAAAATGTCTGATGCCTAAGTACCTCACCCACCACGGAGCCCTACGAGGGGACGCCCACTCGTGAACTAGCAGGTACTGCGTACACGAATGGGACGCCGAGTTCGCTTAGAACACCATACCCACGTTACCAATAAGTCTTTATCCCGTCCCAGGACCATAGGGAGGGAGACTTATTGGAACGCAGTTGACCCTAGCAGTATAATACCACCCGCCGATTGATCCCAGTCGAGCCGGTCCGGGACCACCCGTCTCGTCGAAGCAGGGGCCAAAGTGGTGTATTAAGGCTGGGCCCCTCAACCACCAGGATCCCCCTTTCCGCTTCCACGGGTCGCGGCGCACGGCTGCACACGCCGGATTCCAATGTTGTAACCCTGGAACCAAGGTATGGGCGTTGGATCCCAGTGATGCTTATCTGGAAAACCAGCAGCATCACTGGGAGGTCCCCTCACCACGTACAGGTGCCCACGTTGAGGGGCTGCTGTCTAGACTTGGTTGCCAAGTGCATTTCAAAAGCTTAATCAGAAAGAGGAGATATGCACTCAGTTTTTGGATTTCTCACCTGGCTGAACATTCTCTCTTACTTAACACTGCCATGACACATCATTAAAATTTCAAGAATGACTTATATAATTTGTTTCAAGCTTGTTTTGCACTTGTCAGTTCCCCAACCAAGGATATCATGCCTAGAGTAATCAGCTTGCCAGGCCTGTTTAGGATAGCTTCAGAAGTTTATGATTGCAGATAAAGGAACCACTAGGTGGCAGTGATCACAGTGGGATTTACTTAAAGAAGTAAGGTTCTTCTTAAAGTTCTTGAAGATCATCAATTCATCTTCTTTCGGATCATGAACTGGAATCGGACATGAGTCAATGATACTCACAAATGATGGGTTGTTTTACTTTTCAGTTTGGTAATTCTGAAAACTCTTCATATGGCCTTCCTCACTACTTCTAACTTCTTTAAATAGACCCAGAGGTTGCCACTGTTCTATCAGTCAAGTTAACATTTATCCAAGCACACATACATATGTATATATACAACAAAAAGACTTTGATGCATACGTATATATACACCAGCTTCAATATCTCTTTTCAATTTGGTAGCACATGTATTAATTGAAACTGTTTAAATCTATTTTTCCTTTTAGCATTTTTTTTTTCAAGATAATGGTAAATGCCCATCAAATATTCATCTATTTTCACACGGCAGCATGCAGCCCCCCTTTTCGGCACACAAATTAATGAGGCAATAAGGACAGCCTATTACCAACAAGTGTTCAATTTCCTCTTTTAATGCCATTACCATTACAGTTTTTAAGTCCACCATAACAGGAGTATTATCTAGTGCAAGACGTTTTTTTTTTTTCCCCAAGAATTCCACATGCTTTCAGGTTATTCAGAAGAAGATGTGCAATATTATATCCTGTAGAGTCACTTTCCAATGCTGGCACTGACAGCAAGCTGCTTTTCAATTTCACAATTTTTTATACTATGAAAAGTCACCACGACAGAATACAGCTTGGAATCGCTTTGATTACTGCTATCTCTAGCAATCAAAAATGACATTTTTCAGAGTAATCACCACCTCTTTTTAACTCATCAGTACAATTTCACTAAAATGCCTGCAATTTTTGTTCTTCCACAAGTGTATTTTTGTGTTATTTTACTATCAAGAAACATATTTCTCAAATAACACACCTGCTTGATTATCACAACTGAGAAGAAGATTACAATCTATGATAAACAGTGTGAATAAACATTCAATGACAACATCACTGTCACTATGAAATGGTACATCTATTTTTGTATTTCTTTCTATGCACTGCATATTTTCCTTATGCCTATTGGTTGTAAGTGTCTGATTACACTGCATTTCTCACCACTTTAGAGTGGAAACCACATCTCTATATACAAAGCAAACATGTTACCTTTCCAGATTTTACAATACATGAAATATCATATGAATGTTTGTTCTGAAATTTTATATTATATTTCTTTGGCATCTTGCTGAAAGATATTTTTAATTAGCTTTGTACCACATAAGTTCAATGAAATGGATGCACATTACAGAGATTAATGCTGTTATTTCACACTTGTATTTTGCAACATAGACTAGCATATGTGACAGCCAATTTCATTCATGAAAAAACAGAAATTTACAATTTTTAAATTTTTTAAATTTTACCATGGTTTTAATTTTTTTGCACAAAAGAAAAAGGTGGAAAAGAACTATGTTATTAACCATG
Organism: Mastigoproctus giganteus; assembly: GCF_048544385.1. Taxonomy (NCBI): domain Eukaryota; kingdom Metazoa; phylum Arthropoda; class Arachnida; order Uropygi; family Thelyphonidae; genus Mastigoproctus; species Mastigoproctus giganteus. The sequence goes on along the minus strand of NC_143576.1, from coordinate 193,964,802 downwards.
TGTTACAATAATGAGATAGAGGAGGAGTCAAATCAAATCAAAAAGGCTACTGTAAAACCAAATATATGGTGGATGCTTTTCTATGCTTTTTAGAAGAGATAACTAGTCACAAATGAAATATACCACTACAGAGAAATTAAATTTAAATGCTCCAGAAGCTGGAAAAATATAATAATATCACATGTCATCTGACCCCATGATTGCTTTTCTAATTGATGCAAGCTATGTCCCCCAAAAGATAAAAATCATAATATGGATTTCCCATGCTCCTCAGCAGAGAACTTATTTCAATTCAAATCCATATTCAAACACACATCACAAGATGCCCAAGAAATATGCAGGTTTTTTTTTTTTTTAATTACTGATAAGTTAATCATGCTGGGAAAAAACTCACTTCAATTGAGAATGAAGTTTCACAGCTTTGCCCAAAAAGTCTTCCCATACAGGTGTTCCTCCCTACAGAAAAAAATATAAAATTTACAATACTCTCCTGATATAAGTTAAATAGCAGAATTGTGTTATATAAAAATAAATGGATACTCTTTAAATACTTTATGAAAGTTAACAGTGAACCTTGACAAGTAAATAAAAAATATGAAAGAACTCTGAATGTGAAAATGACATTTCTCATTTTGGCATTCAGAAGTATTCCAAGGTATCCAGGAATTTCTCTTCATCATTCATCTTTCAAGTCTTATGTTACAACTATATAGGGTTAGTTAACCACAACAGTCATTTAAATCCTCCCATCCCCTTCCACCCAAACTGACCACACAGGTAAGCGTTACAAGGGGAGTTTGAAAAGTTCACATACTAAGTATGATGTGTTTATTTAAAGGGTCTGGTAACATTTTACTTTTCAACATAGTCAGTCCCCTTTGGGATAAAGACCTTCTGCCACTGAAGCTTCAACTGCGTTGATTCCAGCTGCGAAGAAAGTTTTCTCTTGAGCTTCCAGGAATGCACTGCAGCAAGGACATCACTGATGGTGGGAAAATGGATGCTGGCCAGTTGTTTTTTCAAATTAGGAAACAGGTGAAAAGTCCAATAGTGCTAGATCTGGTGAATATGTGCATGTGGGAGGGATGGACCAAAATCTCAAAGTCTCACTCATGTAGTGCAGCCATGAAAGACTTATGAGCAGGTTCAATGTCTTTGTGAAACAAGCCTCCTTTGCTCAGTTTTCCTCAGTGTTTTTCTTTGATATTCTCATGTAAATGCCTCACAAGGTCTGTGTAATATGCCCATGACTATCTGGCCTTTCTGAAAGTAATCCACTAGCAACAATCCATTAGCATCCCAAAAAAACCGATGCAATCTCCTTGCTGGGTGGGAATCTACTTGGCTCTCTTTCGAGGGGAAAGGCTGTGTTTCCACTGTTTGGACTGCAACCTTGTATCTGGCTGAAAGTGATGGACCCACATCTAATCCGTGGTCACAAACCTTGGAAGTGAAATTTTTTGAATCTGCTTGAAAACGATGCAAATGTTTGCTTGACTTGTAAACTCTTGTGCATTTCAGATACGCTGTTGACAACTTGACAGCAGATCAAAAATTCACAAGATCCATCGTGTTAACATCTTTTTCATAGTGAGAACCTCTGTTATAACATGGTACACAGGTTCAGATGAGATGCTCAAGATGCTGGCAATGTACTGAACTGTCACTTGTCAATCACTCATCACCTGATCATGCACACTGTCAACAACTTCTATAGTGATGGACACTGCAGGTCTTCCACACTGTGGGTCATCTTCCAGGCTCTCCCTCCCTCATTTAAATTCTGCTGCCCATTTCTTAACCATGAAATAGCAAGGGGCATCTTCCTCCAATATTGCAACCATATCCTCGTGAATTGCCTTTAGCATTAGACCCTTTTTTTCTAAATACTGGTGACTGAAGAGTGACTGCTTTTGTCCATCTTCCCTGGTTCACACAACTTGTTGACTTCAGGACCTGTAATTAAAAAAAAAAATGTTACTGAAACTGCATGAAAGTTGGTGGGGTTACTATTTGAAATGTTATACATTAAGTACAGAAATATTTAATACAGTACCACTACCCTTTCATACTTAGACCACAAACTTTTTAAGCATCCCCCATATGTGTATTACATGTGTTTATGCACTGGCTCTCATAAGTTTATTAAAAACTCACAGCAAATCTAAGGGGAAACCTTACATCTCTGCTTCAGACTAGCTAACACCCTCAAGTGAAAAAGTGTATAAAGTTCATTTGGTGAGTAAGTAACAGAAATCAAACCCAGTTCTTTCCAAAGAGATAGTATGTGGTAAGTCATTACTTAAAATTCAAGGCATAAAAGCAATTTCATAAAATTAAATTTATAAGAAATTGCTAAAACTAATTTCAGAATAAAGTCTTTCATAAATATTTCCAAACACAAACATATATAACTTCACATGACAACAAATAATCAAATAAATCCAATTAATTAAAAAAAGAGCTCCCCATGCAGAGGTCTTTTTTCCTCTTTTTATTCAAATGAAAAAAAAAAAAAAAAAAACATTAAGGGGTATACAAAATTTTTTCAAATGATAACAGGAGCTTTATACCATTCCTGCAAGATCTAGTTTTGGTACTACTGAATATATCAATTCTAAATGAACAATGCAATCAAAATGTTTATAGTTTTATTTTAATTACCATATTGGTATGATGAGCAAAATATGCATACTTATGGAAATAACAAACTTGAATTTAGATTAATAGACATATAAACACACACACACATACTGTATAATGTTATTTCATGAAAATGATGTCATTTTTTGTCCATCGATAGGTACATGATGATACATACCTGTACCACCAATAGGTATTTTATACTAATATTCTAAGTTCCTCCAGTTATATAAATTCTATGATATATTAAAATATAACTTCATTCCGTATTATTATTTTTATTATTATTAATTTCAATTATTCTAACCATATTATGTAGCCTATCAAATTTCTGGTTATTATATATATTTGCAACTAACCGTGACATAGAAATTAGAAGTCAGAACTGAAGCATGAATTAAAAGTAAGAACAGTGATTTACCCCAGGGTCTCACATCTGGTGAGTATGGGCTTGGCACACCCAGGGTCCTGAGCTGGATATCATCATTCTTCTCTTTCTTGGTGATTCCCTTCTACTTCTGACTCTTGTTTGTTTGTTCTCTCTCTCTCTCTCTCTCTCTCTCTCTCTCTCTCTCTCTCTCTCAGGGTAATTCAGAAATCTTTTTTTTGGCTGGTGCAGCATAAGCCTCAGGCTTTCTTGCACCATATGGCTAATAATAATAGACCCTACATAGCAGCCTAGCAGCAATAGGTCTCCCAGAGAACACCTACAAGGAACTCCAGAAAGTCACAATCCAGAACACCTGACCCTGTGTACTTGGTAGCAGTACCAGTCATGGAGTGGAATCCCCCAGTCAAGGAGAAATAATATAAGAGCAACAATAATAATAACGTCTAAACAAGCTGAGTAAACCATTTCCCTCAAAGCTCCCAGTATGATCAATGGATTTAATAAACTGTATTTGTATCATAAAAGAGTAAAGATAAATAAAAAAACATTCTGAATTCAGTTTAAAAAACTTTTAGTAAATTAATTATTAATTATATTTGTGTTTGCGTGTGTGTGTGAGGGAAAGAGATGTTTAGCCTGGCACACAGAATAACTTTGCTCCCCAACTAGAAGCAAAGTTTTTTTTTTTTTTTTGGTTTTTAGGAGCATTAGCAACTAAGGCCATATTGCTCCGGGATATGCGGTGGTCATTCCCTGACCTTTCCACATCCTCCGTATTTGGTGGTGACGGGCTCGAACCCCGGTCTAATCAAGAAGCGTGTGCTACGCACTGCTGCTCCTTCCCACCTGGCTACGGAGGCGCCACCCCAACTAGAAGCAAAGTTATTATGGCATAGTACTGAACTCTTGAAAAGCAAAGTTATTATGGCATAGTACTGAACTCTTGAAAAGCCAAGTTACTGCTTTTCATTTCTTTGATCTCAATTAGCTTCATTTAATTAGCTTAATTAATTAGCACTTAATTAGCTTCATTTAATGATGGAAGGAATTCCTGCTAGCCTAAAGATCTCTCACATAAAAAATTTTTCTAACTTCCAGAAAGTGATTGTTAATGGCAAGTTTGTTAAAAGGCTCAATTTATGATAAGCATCATGGTTCTGCTGGCAGTAGAAGATCCCAAAAATCTTTTGGCCTTTGGCCATACAACGAAAATATCAGCATGTCAACAATTAGATGTGCCCTGCTCTGACCTTCCAAAGGTCTATAATTCAATCTTGGGTATTCAGCTTCATGTATGATAAGATCTCTATTGTGTGTATGTCTGGGAGGGGTGAGGGGAAGTTCCCATCCATATTACATGAGATGGAGACTGGTGTCTCTTGAAAATCTTTCCTGGGTCCACCCAGTTTTATATCTTCATAAACAAACTTTGTGCATGGAGTATAGGTCACTCTCTTCACTTATACAGATGACATAAGGCCGCCAAAGACATTCACACTATTCAAGACTAATATACTGAACAGATACTTGTAACAGCTTTGATCTCTAAATCTTTAATGAGAAATTATGAGAAATGCTCCATGAAGTCTATCTATGATGTAAGTAAAGGTCACCTATACTATTTACCTAATACCTAAATCAGACAATAACAGAAAGAATTAGCAAACCTTCTAATTTAGGGTAGGGTATTTTAAGGTGACCTCATATTGGGACATGGTTGGCAGGTTTTTAATGTGCAATGTTTTATTTTATCTAGGTTAATCCACAGTTTATACTATCACATGTAAAATCTGTTTTTCAAAAATATACAGAAACAAAAAAGCTTTTTAAGCTATGACAAGCAGTAAAATAGTTACTGATATACATGTTATATTCATTGTTAAAATTAGCTGTTTGATAAACAGTTACTTGTACCATACAACTAATTTTATGATAAGAAAATAGTTAAAATGATAAATAGCTAAAATTAGCTAAATGTACCCTTTACCTATGCAAAAATTTCCATCCTTTAATCCATTCTTGCGATCTATGATAAATCCTGCCATAAATTCTGAGAACCTTCTGATGCTCATCTTTTTAGAAATACATATGAACATAGAACCAACTCATTTCAGTCACCATCTGTCTGCGCCATCCCTCCTCTGTATTCCAAGAAAGGCATATAAATGCTCACAGTTAGCTTTAGCATTAGCTGAGGCATATGACGCAAGAAGGCAAGCTTATACGGCATCAGCCAAAAAAAAAAAAAAAAAAAAGACAACCTTCACATTTCACCCATCCGGACACTCCAAATGTTTGTTTAGTTCAGCCTTAAATTTATTTAAGCTATCAACTTCTACAACAACAGATTGAAGTCTGTTCCAGCAATCAACTACTCGCTGGCTAAAGGCAAACTTCTGCACATCTATTCTAAAACTGACTTTCCTCAATTTGAATCTATGCCCCCTCAAGGTTCTTAATCTGAGCAAGCGGAAGTATCTCATCAGCATTGAGCCTGCTCAAATCATTCAAGGCCTTGTACCCCTCAATCAAACCACCTCACAGGTACCTAGTCTGCAGATGCTGCACCTTGCAGAATTTAAGCCTCTATTGGTAAGAGCAGCCCCTTTGGTCCTCTCATCAATCTTGTTGCCCTTCTCTGTACTCGTTCTAGAAACTCTACATCCTTCATAAAATGAGGCCTCCAGAACTGTATGCAGTATTCAAGGTTTGGCCTGACCACTGCCTTATCCAAAGGTATAATCACCTCCTTGCCTCTGCTAGCAAACTTCCTATATATCATTGACAAAACTCCACGACCTGCTCTGGCAGTCCATCTGCACTTCAGAGAACTTCATATCTGACTGCACAATCGCCCCCAGGTCTTTTTCATTCTCCACCTCCCTGAGGATAGTACCACACAGTTGGTACATTTCTCAGGGGTTACTGCTACACATATGCAGTACGTTGCATTTGTCAATGTCAAACTTCAGTTGCCACTTTTCAGCCCATTTACCCAACTTTTCCAGATCCTGTTGCAGCAGTATACTGTTATTACTGTTATTAACAACTCTGCCAACCTTTGTATCATCTGCAAACTTTGACATTAAGCTTGATATACCTTCATCAATATCATTGATAAATATAGAAAGCAAACATAGGCCCAACACCAAACCCTGAGGGACACCACTAATAACATTAGTCCACATAGAGCAGTACCCACTGATTACGATTCTGACTTCTCCCACTTAACCATCCTTTTATTCATTGTAGCAACTTGCCCTTAATGCCATACTGCTCCAATTTGTACAGTACTCTGCCATGTGCAACAGTATCAAAAGCTTTACTGAACTCCAAGTATATTAGCATTAGCATTAGTAGATGCATTTGATGCAAGAAAGCAAGCATATGCAGCATCAGCCAAAAAAAAAAAAAATAAAGTAAAATAAATAAATAAAAAATAACCACTTCCACTTCACCCCTCTGTTCATTCGAAATACCTGTCCAGCTGAGCCTTAAACTTATTTAGGCTATCAACTTCCACGACAAGGGATGGAAGTCTGTTCCACCTACCAACCACTCGCTGGCTAAAGGCAAATTTCCGCACATCTATCTTACATCTGTCTTTACTCAATTTGAATTTATGCCCTCTCAGGTGATTATTCTGAGCAAGAGGAAGAATCCCATCAGCATTGAGCATGCTCAAACCATTCAAGGCTTTGTACACCTCTATCAGATCACCTCGCTGGTGCCCAGTCTCCAGACACTGTAATTCGCAAAACTTAAGCCTTTCTTCGTAAGGGCACCCCTTTGTTCCATTCACTAATCTTGTTGCCCTTCTCTGTACTCGTTCCAGCAGCTCTACATTCTTCTTGAAATGAGGCCTCCAGGCCTGTATACAGTACTCTAGGTGTGGCCTGACCATTGCCTTATACAAGGGAATGATCACCTCCTTATCCCTGCTAGAAAAATTCCTATATATCATTGACAATACACCATGAGCTACTCTTGCAGCCCATCTGCACTGCTCAGAGAACTTCATATCTGCCTGCACAACCACCCCCAGGTCCCTTTCATTCTCTACCACTGTCAGTGTAGTACCACAGATTTGATACGTTGCTCTGGGGTTGCTGTTTCCCATATGTAGTACTTTACATTTGTCAATGTTAAACTTCATTTGCCACCTCTCAGCCCATCTGCTCAACCTTTCCAGATCCTGTTGCAGCAGCATAGTGTCAGTAGTGTCCTTGACAACACTGCCAACCTTCGTATCGTCTGCAAACTTGGACATTAAGCTTGATATATACCATCATCAATATCATTTATAAATACAGAAAACAATAAAGGACCCAATACTGAACCCTGAGGGACTCCACTAATAACATTAGTCCACGATGAGCAGTGTCCATTGATTACCACTCTCTGTCTTCTCCCCATCAACCACCCCTTTATCCATAGCAGCAATTTGCCTCCAATGCCACACTGCTCCAATTTGTGCAGCAGTCTTCCATGTGCAACAGTATCAAAAGCCTTTCTAAGATCCAAGTATATAATATCAAAGTTATTCCCTGCATCCAGTTTTTTTGTGACTGCATCATAGTATCCAATCAAATTGGTCAGGCAAGACTTCCCCTTAACAAAACCATGCTGTGTCCGAGCTGTGACTGAAGTCTTGTCTAAATGATCCTGCAGTGCTTCTTTAACCAGTGCCTCCATTAATTTTCCGGGAACAGAAGTTAAACTCACAGGTCTATAATTACTGGTATCAGCCTTTGATCCTCCCTTGTGAATTGGGGTCACATTTGCACATCTCCAGTCCATGGGTACCTCCCCTGAGTCCAAGGAAGCTCTCATAATTATGGCTAAGGGTTTGCTTACTTCCTTTGCTGCCTCCTTTAATATAACTGGATAGATCCCATCCACCCCAGGTGCCTAACTTTCTTGTGTTTATCTTCAACAATTTCTCCTCCACTTTACTCAGTTATTATAAGATTCTCTAGCTTACTGCTAGAGTTGAATACACCTCTGGCATTCCCCTCGCTGAATAACTCCTCATGTGTGAATGTCGATGCAAAATATTCATTTAGTTTGTTAGCTACCTGAGCAGAGTCATCAACAGTTGACCCATCAATATCAAGTGGACCAATCTGATTCATCCCATTCCTTCTGGAGTTTACATAAGTAAAGAACTCTTTGCTGTTTTTCTTCGCATCCCTTGCCAAGGATCTCTCGTAATCTGCCTTCGCCTGCCTAACCTCCTTTGTAACTTGGTTGCAGATCAACTTGTATCTATCATAGGCTTCTGTGTCACGTGATAATTTGTATGTATCCCATGCATTTTTCTTCTCTGCCATATGCCTCATTAGTTCATCTGACATCCATTTAGGCCTAAACCTTGAACAATATTTCTTAGTTGTTATGTAAAGCCTAGTAGCTTCCAAGATAAGTTCTTTGAATGCTTCCCATTTTGAATTTGCTGTTGGTAACATCATCAGTTGATCCCACTGTATAGAATTTAAATACTGTCTCAGTCCATCGTAGTCGCCTTTACGAAAGCAATACCCCTTCCCTTTACCCCTAATGGTAGTTACCTCTTTGAGTAACTCCCACTTCAGAACACTGTGATCACTGCAACCTAGTGGTTCATTTATCTGCAGATTCTTAATGCATGAAGAATCACTACTGGTAATCAAATCAAGAGTATTACTCCCTCTAGTTGCCTCCCGAACATGCTGATGTAGAAAACAATCATCCAATATATCCACAAAAGCCTTGCTAGTGTGCGAGTGACCAGCCCCCAAATTCCAGTCAATATCTGGGAAATTAAAATCCCCCATTATAAGACTCTCTGATTTACTGGCCCACTCTATTTCCCTGTACAGTTTCTTATTATACTCATCAGAGTCATTAGGCCTATAGCACACTCCTACTCTCAATTTTGATCTCCCAATGCTTATGTCACACCAAACTGACTCGAAACTGCACTGTCCAGCGATGTCAACTGGCTTCACTTCCTTGGATTTTATGTGTTTCTTAACTAATAGCATAACCCCTCCTCCCTTCTTATCCTGTCTATCCTTTCTGTAGACATTGTACTCCCCAAATTCCAGTTCTGCATTCCTTATATCTGTGTGACACCACGTCTCTAAAATCCCAACAATATCTGCCTTTGATGTTTTGAGCAATACCTCAAATTCATCAAATTTATTTACTAAACTCCTAGCATTGGTGTACATGCAAGTATACATGCACCTGCTCTTCCTCTTAGCCACTCTGACACAACCCATGTGTTCACTTGTACCCCCATGATTCCCAGCAGTCTCTGAAATATCCTGCATCTTATTTTCCAGGCTGCTGCTCATTCCAATAGAAGCAGTGCAAGAATCACTTTCTCCTCTGCCAGTGGCTACTGTTAATCTATTAGTCCTTGTATCCCCCAATCTAGCAGTTTTCTGACCCACCTAACACTGCCTCGATAGCATCAGCAAACATTCTTGCACCCTTTCTATTTAAGTGTATCCCATCCCTGTAGAAGCAGCGTCTCCTGTTAACAAGTACAGACCAGACTGAAAAAAATTCTACCCCTTGAGCCCTGCACAATCTTTCCAGGGACGAATTGATCGACAGGGCTCTCATCATATACTCCCTCCTATCGTGTCTGGGCAGAATTGCAGACACTTTCAAATTCAACCCTAATTCACGACCTAATTCATCGGCTTTTTTTCATCAGTGACCTGTACTTGTTAAGTAATTCCGCCGGTCTCCTACTCTTAATATCATTAGTGCCATATAATATCAAAATAATTTTTTGTATCCAGTTCCTTTATGACCACATCACAGCATCCAATCAAATTGGTCAGACACGTCTTCCCCTTGACAAACCCATGCTGTGTCTGAATTATTGCTGCAGTCTTGTCTAAATGATCCTACAATGCTTCTTTAACCAGTGACTCCATTGTTTTCCATGAAACAGAAGTCAAACTAACAGGTCTGTAATTACTCGTGTCACCCTTTGTGAATTGGAGATACATTTACACATCCCCAGTCATGAGGACTTCCCCTGAGTCCAAGGATGCTCTCATAATTATATGGCTAATGGTTTTCTTACTTCCTTTGCCACCTCCTTTAATATAATTGGATAGATCTATCCCAGGTGCCTTTCTTATGTTTAACTTCAACGATTTCTCCTCCACTTTGCTTTCAGTTATTACAAAATCATTTTAACTCCCTGTTAGAGTTTGATGAACATTTGGCCCTCTCCACCTTGAATAACTCCTCATGTGTGAATGTAGATACAAAATACTGATTTAGTTCGGCAGCTATCTGAGAATGATCATCTACAGTCAAGCCAATGATACCAATCTGATTCATCCCCTTCCTTTTACAGTTTATATAAGTAAAGAAGTCTTAGCATTAGTAGAAGTATACAATGCAAGAAAGCAAGCTTATGAAGCATCAGCCAACAGCCTGTCCAGCTCGCCCTTAAATTTATTTAGGCTATCAACTTCCACAACAAAAGACTGAAGTCTGTTCCGCCAATTAACTATCTGCTGGCTAAAGGCAAATTTCTGCACATCTCTTCTATAACTGCCTTTCCTCAATTTGAATCTGTGCCCTCAGGTTCTTAATTTGAGCAAGAGGAAGAATTCCATCAGCATTCAGCTTGCTCAACCCATTCAAAGCCTTATAAACCTCAATAAGATCACCCTGCAGGTGCCTACTCTCCAGGTGCTGCAATTTGCAGAACTTAAGCATTTCTTCATAAGAGCACCTCTTTGAGCCTGCTCAAAGGGGTGCACTTATGATTGGTGAGAGGAAACACTTCCTCTCAACAATCTTGTTGCCCTTCTTTGTACTCATCCTAGCAACTCTACATCCTTCCTAACATGAGGTCTCCAGACCTGCACACAGTACTCTAGGTATGGCCTGACCACTGCCTTGTATAATGGGATAATCACATCCCTCTCAGCAAAATTCCTATATATCACTGACAAGACTCCATGACCTGCCCTGGCAGCCCATCTGCACTGGTCAGCGAATTTTGTATTTGACTGCACAAATACCCCCAGGTATTTTTCACTTTCTACTTCCCTGAGTGTAGTACCATACAGTTGGTAGGTTTCTCTAGAGTTATTGCTACCCATATGCAGTACTTTGCATTTGTCAATGTTAAATTTCAGTTGCCACTTCTCAGCCCATTTGCCCAACTTATCTAGATTCAGTTGGAGTAGCATACTGTTTTTACTGTCGTTAACAACCCTGCCAACCTTTGTATCATCTGCAAACTTGGACATTAAACCTGGTATACCTTCATCAATATCATTGATAAATATACAAAACAACAATGGGCCCGACACCAAACCCTGGGGAACTCCACTAATAACATTTGTCCACGAAGAGCAGTGTCCACTGATTACCACTCTCTGTCGTCTCCCACTCAACCATCCCTTTATCCATTGTAGCAACTTACCCTTAATGCCATACCTTCTCCAATTTGTACAGCCGTCTTCCATGTGCAACAGTAACAAAAGCTTTCCTGAAATCCTAGTATATGATATCAAAATTATTTTTGGCATTCAGTTTCTTTGTGACAACATCATAGCATCCAATCAAATTGGGGTCTTCGCTGTTTTCTTTGCATCCTTTACCAAAGATTTTTCATAATCTGCCTTCTCTTGCCTAACCTCCTTTATGACTTGATTACAGACTACCTTGTATCTGCCACAGGCTTCTATGTCACCTGACAATTTATGTGCATTCCCTTCCATTTTTATTATCTGCCAAAAGTCTCATTAGTTCATTTGACATCCATTTGGACCTAAACCTAGAGCAGTATTTCTTAGTTGAAACAAAAAGTCTAGTAGCTTCCAAAATTACTTCCTTGAATGCTTTCCATTTAGAATTTTCTGTTGGTAACATCATCAGTTGGTTCCACTGTATAGAACCTAAAAAATCTCTGTGACCACTATAGTCGCCTTTACGAAAGCAAAAACCCTTCCCTTTACCCCTGATGGTAGTTAGATCTTTAAATAAATCCCACATCAGTACACTGTGATCACTGTCACATAGTGGTTCCTTTATCTGTAAATTCTTCATGCATGAATAATCACTGCTGATAATCAGATCAAGAGTGTTACTCACTCTTGTTTGCCTCTCTAACATGCTGTTGTAGAAAACAATCATCCAATAAATCCTTGCTAGTGTGCGAGTGACCAATCCACAAGTTCTAGTCTATATCTGGAAAGTTAAAATCCCCCATTATAAGATACTGATTTACTGGCCCACTCTATTTCTCTGTATAATTGTTCATTGTACTCATCAAAGTCATTAGACCTATAACAAACTCCTACCTTCATTTATGCTTTCCCGGTGCTTATGTCACACCAACTGACTCAACATTGCTCTGTCCATCTATGTCAACTGGATGCACTTCCTCAGATTTTATGTATTTCTTAACTAACAGCATAACCCTTCCTCCCTTCCTATCCTGTCTATCCTTTCCGTACACATTGTACTCCCCAAATTCCAATTCTGCATCCCTTATATCTAAGTGGCACCACGTCTTTGATATCCCAACAATATTCACCTTTGATGTCTTAACCAGCACTTCAAATTCATCAAATTTATTTACTGTACTCCTAGCATTGGTGTACATGCAAGTATACATGCACCTGTTCTTACTCTTAGTTACTCTAACACAGCCCATATATTTACTTGTTTCATGACCCCACAGCAACTGGCTTTCCGGGCTGCTGCTCATTCCAATAGTAGCAGTGCATGAATCATTTCCACCTCTGCTTGCAGTTACTGTTTACTATTACTGTTATTACTGTTACTGTTATTAACAGTAACAAGCAGTTACTGTTATTAACAGTAACTGCTTGCAGTTACTGTTAATCTATTAGTCTGTGAATCCTCCAAGCTAGCAGTTTTCTGACCTCGATAGTATGAGCAAATATTCTTGCAACCTCCCCCCCTTCTATTTAAATGTATCCCATTCCTGTAGAAGTAATCTCTCCTTTTAACAAGCACAGACCACACTGAGAAAAATTCTACCCCAAATATATTTCTTTATTTTTCCCTGACAACAGTCACCAACAACTGCTATCTCCTGTGGGACCAGTGCATTCTGCCCTGGGCTTTGCCACTGTGTTTTTTTATGTGCAAGTGCTCTCTGGCATTGAGGTGGGCAGCTGAGAGCTTGCTGTGCCCCCAACTTAATTCATTTGAGGACATATCAACCCTATTCTTCAAGTCACCTAATATCCTCTACATCAACCGCACACAAAGATATCTCCCTTTGCTGCACCATGTTCCATTCCAGATAGATCCACAAACATCAAACAAGCAGTACATTTAATAAGGAACTTAGCTGTGTGAAGAAGAATATTTACTGATATCACTGCAAAATTCTTTCACTCTTACTAGTAAATATTATGGATGAGTACGATGCAGTGGTATCTACTGAAATTAAAACAAATAAATAAGTGTTTTTCTTGTTTAAAAATATTAAATTACTGAGAGATTCTCCAAAATTATTTGTTGATGATACAGTTCAGATTGCAATAAATTCTTTGTCAGTTGTTTTCAATAATATTATCAATGGAAGATTTTATATATTATTAGTATACTGTTCTTCTGCTAAATAAAACTCCTGCCTCAGAATAAAATGCATTCAGATTAATAAAAATTAAGTGCAATAAAATTGGTACGATATTCAATCCTACAAAAATCATTTCAGATGGGTCTAAACAAACTATGCTCTTCAATAAATAAAGGATATGATTTTATTTGGGTCAGTCATAGTTCCATAAAATTCAAACCATAACAAGGAATACACTTTCAATTCAAAATTTTAAAAACAGCTCCAGTATCATTTTATAATGTCATCTTTGAAACCCATTGAAATTCCAGATTGTTTTGCAAGGATTTTGTGCCAATTCAAGCACAAAATAATCTTTTATAAAAATTCAGTGACCATTTGGTTGAAACCTATATAGAAAATAAATTTCCTCATGACATGTGGGCACCCAAGTCACCAAATGACAGAACTACAAACATTTACAAGAGTATTCATGCAAAATGTATTACAAGTTTTAAAAATCTACATTTCTATACATTTCAGTTTATTGAGGTTCCAAAAAATTTAGGATTCCAAAATTTTTAATTTTAGAAATACTTTTAGTATTTCCAAAAAAAACAAAAAAAAAAAAAAAAACACCACTTAATTTTAAATTACAAGAGTGTATTATTAAACAGATTCAATTCAGACCATCATAGGTCACATTTTGATTTTTAAAAAAAATTCAACAAACCTATATACATATATAACTTTTCTTGTTCATTTATATTTTCCTTTACTTTACAGTTATGATATCTACAATTTGTCATATTTTCCTTATATTAATGCTTTGTCATTCCTGTTAGATCCAAGAGTACATGCACCTCATAAAAATTACAAAGTTTTATCCATTTCTCCTCTTGGTTTTTTTTTTTTTTTTTCTGTAAGAAATTAGTGTGGGCTAGAGGTTATACTAATAATGGAGCCAATTTGGCAACATAAACAAGTATTCAAGTATTAGTGGTTTTGCAACTAAATAAACAAGTATCCAGAGGTAACCTGATTATGCAACTAAATAAATAAGTACCCCCGAGGTGAGCAATTAAGCATTTGGATACTAAATAAGGTATTTAGTATCCAAATATTTTATTTAGTATTTGGATATAACACACTTTAGTATCCAAATACTAAATAAAGTGTTTGCAATTAAATACATGAAAATTAGGTGAAATGGTTTTCCTCGACACCTAGCCTACATGACACTAAACTTCCACACTTCACCTTAGGAAGATTTTAAATTTGCCCATTTTATCCTACGGCCAAAAGGTTCCCTTTTTTGCATCTTTCTCAGCTGACTCCTCTTAACTTTATAATGGATTAACCATTTTGCCAAGTTGAAATAATCGGGCAATTTTCTTATCGGTGCAACTCTAGTCCATTATATACCATTGTCCCACTTTTGGAATGTGCCTATTTTATATATATATTTTTTTAAATTTGGTTTTTAGAATTATAAATATTTTTTTTTGTTTTCAAGTTGCTGCACCCAGTTGCTGTTATACAGAAAAACAAAAGAAATATATTTTTTTAATTTCATAATTTACCACCACATGGGCTTTCAATACTTGTTTTATTTTAAATATTATTTAATTTTGAAAAAGTTTCAAATTTCAAAAATTCTTTTTTTTCCAGTATTTGAAAGAATGGCCTGAAAGAAAGAAACTTTTCACTGAATTTTTCTTGTACGAAGTGATACTTCACTAGTATCAGAAAACATTCTGGAAAAATGTTTGTGTAGAAACCTGATCAATTTTGGTTAAAATATATGGGGTTATTTAAAATAAATTTAAATTTACATTTTTCAGATTATTTACATATCCACCACCACACAAAAATAAAATACATAAATATTAAATAAATGAAAATAAAAAAATAGAGATGATGCTCTTTAATTCCTATTTACGTTTCCGTAGCCCAGTGGTCAGGAGCAGGAGTGCAGTAGCACACGCTCCTTGAGTAGACCGGGGTTCAAGCCCCTGACTGCTAAATACGGTCGATCTGCCAACCCGTACTGGACCAGAGTGGCAGATTATTGTCCATTTCCCTCAACGTGAATTGCCGAGGAGGCTTCCATCCTGCAGTGGGTTGATAATGGCTGCCGTTTACTTTTTTTTTTTACTTTTCAATGGGATTTTGGCCAGTATAACAATAATTACTTTAAGTTTTAAGGAAGCACAGAATGCACTGATTAGCAGTGCAGACGTATAAAATATAAAAATAACAGCACTGTTACTACTAGAAACTAATACTAATAAATATGATCAAATTCATAAAATATATTGATTAATAAAATATTTAAGAAAAGAAGTTAAGATGTTGTTGTTTTGGTTTTTAGGAGCATTAGAAACTAAGGCCATATTGCGGTGGTCATTCCCTGACCGTTCCGCATCCTCCGCATTTGGTGGTGATGGGCTCGAACCCTGGTCTAATCAAGAAGCGTGTGCTACGTACTGCTACTCCTTCCCACCTGGCTATGGAGGCGCCTAGAGAGAGAAGTTAAGAGTCCACCAATAATGGAGTCAACATTTCATAGCTGGGCTAATGTTACAGTTATTATTATTATTATTAGCCATATGGTGCAAGGAAGCCTGAGGCTTTTGCTGCACCAGCCAAAAAAAAAAAAAAAAAAAAAATTTGAGTTACCCCTGGAGAGAGTCAGAAATAGAAAGAAATCACCAAAAAAGAGAAGAATGATGATATCTAGCTCAGGACCCTGGGTGTGCCAAGCCCATGCTCACCAGATGTGAGCCCCTGGGGGTAAATTTTATCCACACTATTTATCATTATCAAGGTTGACATAAAACACAGGGTTGAACTTGCCCTGGAAATTAGCATTTATATTAGTATTAGTAAAGTGATGCAAAGAAACAAAGCTTATGCAACACTAGCTGAAAAAAAAAAAAAATAAAAATTCTAACTGTATTTACCTTTCCTTACAATTTGTCCAACTCTTCTTTAAATTTATTCAACTACACTTTCACAACTCTAATTGAAAGTTTATTTCAAAAAATCAATTATTCCCTGGCTGAATGTAAATTTCTGCACATCTATTCTGCATTGGTTGAAATCCTTTTTCATCCTTTTTCAATTTAAATTTATATCCACTTATGTGTATCAATCATCTGAGAAAGGGTATGGATGCCATCACCATTTAATTTACTTAACCCTTTTAAAATCTTACTTCAATCAGGTAACTGCATAGATGGTAACTCACAGAACCCCCCCCCCCCCATTCTTTCTTCATAAAAATATCCTTTTGTGTCTGACTAATCTTTTTGCTTCCAGCAAAGCTACATCCTTTCAAAAATATTACATGCAGATTTGGTTTTTAAATCTGTATGCAGTATTGAAAACCTCATTTAGGCTATTATTACTGAAAATTTTCTCATGATCATGGATATTTTGTCTAGGATCTACAAAATTATAAACTGATCCAATAAAAATATATGTTATACAATTTACTATCTAGAAAATTATTAATGTGTTTGAAATTATTTGTAGGATTCTGAACCTAAAGCATCTGGAAAAATATATGATACAAAATGATGGAATTTAGGAGACTCTCTCTCTCTCTCTCTCTTCGTCTAAAAAATAACAAGAGTATTTTCAGAAGTATAGAAACAAAACTACATTAAATTGATACATGTTCAACACTTTCCAATTCATTATCTAGGGCAGAGGCAATCTTAGGTTGGAACTAAAGGGCTACAACCCCCTTATAATCATTTATTTACTGCTACATGATGAATAAAGCTTAATGATTCTCCTGAGCACTACTTTAGTCCTCTCTTCCAGAAAATCCTGGGCCATCCTGTTCTGAGTATTTTCTAGTCACCATGTTTAGCATGTATTCTCATATAAATAAGATAAATGATGGAGAAAATACCAAATATTGACGTTACAGTGGTTCCTTTAAACTATAAAAATTCGATTGCTACTTTTAAGTTTGTACAATTTGGCTGAGTAAACGATAATTCTTACCTTTAATTCAGTGATGATCAATTGAAATAAACCACCTAAGGCACTGCATTCCTTCTCTGAATTTGTCTCCATCTTGATATCAACTTATCACCATCGAAACACAGAGTGTGTAATTAATTTTATCCTACTTTCAGACCCATGGCCTCGAAAGGTAACACACTGACGGTATTGAAACTTCAACGCCATGCTTAGCAACAGTAAGAATTCCTTTTGCTGCAAACATTTATTTTAAATTGACTTTACTGTAGCCCTAAAGAAAATTAATCAGATATTAAGCCGGCATGATCGAAGATACTCTTGATTCATTCATATTACTACAAATCTATTATTCAAGTTTTTAGAGCCACATTAAAGTAGCCACATTAAAGTATATCTCGCTGGGTTGCATTAGAACAAAATTGTTGTGACTGGTAATAGGCAGCAGTAAATGTCAACTTTTGCAACAGCGATCCAGCTATAACAGAGAATTCCATACTTTCGCTCTCTCATCATATCGCCTCAATAAGTTCACATGTTGTATAACTTTTTAAAATGTTCCAGTACACTCCATAACAAGGTATAACAATATCCTCTTGGTAATTATACACTATCAATAGCAATTATAAGTAATATAGAGAGATAACATAAACTATCTTTACTGCTAGAAAACAAAAAATACTACATTCGTAAACGTTCATAGGCTTTGTTATTTCGATTGCTAACAGATACTACTATATAATACGCCGACAGGTCACAAATTACATCACATCTAAAATACCAAGTGATGATCGGTTCGCAGCACTTGTCAGGAAGTTGTACACCATCCATTCCCGTACTCTAAGCAGCTCTGTAAACCTGGAAATGTTTCCCAGCAGTCGTAGCGAAGAGCAACGCTGTCTGAACTAACCACGAGCAAAAAACTAGGTTGAAAACATCTGTGGTTTCAATTCTTGTGTTTGTCATAGTGGTACTTCTAGCCGGAAAAACAATACAAAAAAAAAAAAAAAAATTGAATAAAATAAAGAAATAAAAAGGAAACTATACTACTATAGTTTCAACCTGTTTCACGTTCCTGGTGAGAATTTCAGGAAGTAATGAAGATAACTGATACTCTCTTAGTTGTGCGGAAGACGAAGCAGTTTCGGGTAATGATTAAGGTAAAAAACGAAATTGCTTTCTCTATTTTAGTATTATTTTTAATTATGAAATATCATTAACCAAATATTTTATAACGAAATGCCGGAAATTTTTCCAGTACTTTGTGGTTTTAATGAAGGCCGTTAAAAACATTAATAAAAATTATCTCTTAACAGATTGAATGTATTTCAATATTTTGCCCTCCCAACCAAGTCACGCATCGCTTGCGGATCTCAGCAGGAAGAAGCAGCTGATCAGGAATCCAAAAACTCATCATACTCATATTCTCTCTCTCTCTCTCTCTCTCTCTGATTGTTGCAATAGGGTACTTATGATTCAAAGCCAGGACATATGTAGCAACCGAGATACCTGCCTCGGATGCAAAAGTTAGAGGATTTAATGGCGTAAGTTCGTATGATATAGCTTGGGGAGGGGGGTGCACTTCAGAATAGTTTGATGTAACTTGATTATTTGCAATGATTTTATGATGATTCTTATTTTATATATTGCTCTCTTATTTTTTTAAACAAATAAATTGCTAGGCTGTTTATATTAATACGTAATACATTTCATACAGTCCCAAAAGTCACTATCTAGTAGGCTAAATAAAGTGAATTAAAAAAAAAAATGTTTAATTGCAATATTATACTTATATTTGGGTCTGTAAAGAAAAAATAATAATTAATAAATTATGACAAGTTGTAGAACAATGTTTATACCTATATTTTGTAGAAAAATATGTATATAATCATGTCATTTGGACATTTTTATGAAATTCATCTTATTTAGCTAAATAGATGGGATGGGACACCCTGCATATTTCCTTCATGATCTCTTCTAGTAGGTCTAAGTCGCCCTCTCCCAGTAATCTCAAAATCGAAAAGTGGACCGTGGACAGCTCCCTTCCCAAGCTTTTGTATATCCCGATAACAAAGGTGTTCCTTCCGTGTAAGAAACCTAGGCCTTGGGGGAGGGGGGGGGGGGGAATTCAAGGAAAAAAAATCAAGTTTAAAAAAAGTTACATAAAAAAGATGAAAAAATATAAATAAAATAAAATGCTATTACTGTATTTCAATTCTCGCGCATGTATGGATGGAAAGTAACAATTCATTTCTCTACATTTCGGGAATGTATTAATAGTTCAAATGTTTTTGTACCCTAAGAATAAATAATATTTTTCGAATTTCATTTTTAATTTGTGATGTAGGGTAAAAAAAAAATGGTAACAGTAGGCTGATAAAGTTTAAAGCGAAATTGGACAGGAATTTTTTGGCAGGACGAAAGGTATGAGTGATGGATTTTTTTTTTTTTTTTTTGGCAAATACATAAAAAGCTCACTTCCCTGCATCATTTATCCATTATAATACTCAATGAAAACCTCAGCGAAATTGGTGACGCTGATTCAGGTACTTTCGTTAGTTTACCCCCAGGTTTACCCCTTAGCACACTCAGGGTCCTGAGCTGGATATCATCATTCTTCTCTTTCTTGGTGATTCCTTTCTACTTCTCTCTCTCTCTCTCTCTCTCTCTCTCTCTCTCAAGGTAACTCGGGTTTTTTTTTTTTTTTTTTTGTTTTGTTTTTTTAAGGCTGGTGCAGCATAAGCCTCAGGTTTCCTTGCACCATATGGCTAATAATAATAATAATAATAATAATAACTAACCTAGGACCACGCCTGCCCAATAACTTGCGAATTTGGGCGGCTCATCCCTGGCTATCGAGGGATTGTTAGGCCAACCAATCGTAACATATGATTGTTAGGACGATCACAACGTACAATAATAATAATAATAATAATAATAATAACCACGATCTCATCTCAAATGAAAAAAATATATATGTATAAAATTTTTTAAGGTACTTGGAATGACCAATAAGGTTGCAGAACCGTTTTTATTTTGGTTTGCAAAAAAAAAAAAAAGAAGAAGTAATCAGAAGATTGAGAAAAGCTGGTTTATTCTAAGAATGATTTTATTTGATTAACACACTGTACTATTACAGTAAAATTCATGAAAATGGTGGGTGAGTGAAGAAGAACAAACGTGGATTTGTATAACATTTGGCTTTTGGCCTCCCTGTAAAACTCTCAGATGAATCCCGTAAGCACTTGAAATTTATTTTTGGATCTCCTATTGGGGAACAGTCTTGCCATACCCCATTACAGAGTTTGAAGTATGAGTTACGCCACTGGAAAGATAATTAAACGGGATGATGATCCAGAATGCATGTCACAGAAGAAAAAAAAAAAAACCTGTCGAAACGAACATAATAAGGAGATCATCTGGACTGATCCTTGGGTGGGGGATCGCAACGTGTTCGACGCATTCGACCTTACGATTGAAAAGAACCCAAAATCTCATCAAAAGGGGCCTCAATTCTGAGAAAGAGTCCCGAATGAACCAAACTCTAATTCTTGCACCTAGCACCTGAACTGAAGTGCAAGATCGGCCCTCCCCATCGTTCTATATGTGTGTAAACCAGGGCAAAGTTATAGGAAGCAGGTGACGTGTATAGGCCTACATGACATTACCGACGACGATTACGAACCAGAACAGCATTCCGGATTCCGTTCCGAGCTCTGGTTAAAACTAAGAAATCGACATTTACATCTATTTATAGCCAACTATTCCGTAGCCGAGTGGTCAGGAACTGGTGTGCTGTATCACACTCTTTGTATAGACCTGGGTTCAAGCCCCTTGCTAAATACGGTCGATTATGGACCAGCGTGCCAAATTATCGTCCATTTCCCTCAACATGAATCGTTGAGGAGGCTTCCATCCTGCAGTGGGTTGATAATGGCTGCAGTTTTTATCCTCTGAATTGCTAAGAGTTTACAAACAAACTGCATTCCGAGCTAGAAATCTAAATGATTGTATACTTCACTGAACTGGGCTTGATGTTTGACACAAATGTATATTATTTTAAATGTTTGTATACTTATCAGAATGTATTAGTCTTGAAGAATTGTAAATAAAAGGTTAAACCATTCTTAGTTTGATACAAATAAATCTATTAATTAAAGATTTGTGATCTCCAATTCTGGGACTAATATTTCCTTGAACATGTGTCATTGAAATAAAATAAATTTTAAAAAAATGTGATAGCCTAATTACAGCAACACTAGCAAGGCCGCCTTTATCCAACAGTACCGGATTTATCGTCCAGCAAACAGGCAGATCGACCACAGAATGCATGTAGTGTACACGCATAATAGGAGGTTCATTCAAGTTATAAGGTCTCCACACATATTACACAAGATACAGAGTGGCACTTGCCTCACTTTTCAACATAGTCTCCTAGAAGCTGCATACATTTTTCACACCTGTTCTTTCAACCTGTGAAGGCCGCGGCAAAGCTTTCTTTGGAGGCGTGCTCGGCCCACTGGTAAATGGCAGAAGCAGCTGCTTATCGGCTAGGAAACGTTCTGCCTCGAAGAGCATTGTTGGGAACAACCAAAAGTCACTAGGTGCAAAATCAGACAATATCGTGGATGTGGGATAACTGCAATGTTGTTTTCTTTAAAAAAATTTATACATTTCCATGACGATGGGGTGAAGCGTTGTCGTGATGGAAATAAAAATGATTCAGTCTGTGTGAAGGTTTTTTTTTTGAAGTGCTGGGAAAAAATTTTTCTTCAGGACTTCTTCGTGTGAGTTTCCTGTCACTATAGTGCCCTTGGGTACACAATGTGTAAAACTTATTCCATCTAATGAGACTCGTGACAAAGAATAAAAATGAATGGGATGTATATAAATTATCAGGCAACACAGAAGATTAGCAAGACTAGATATTAGCTAGTCTGTAATCAAGTCACAAATTACGTTAGGCGAACGAAAGCAGATTACGAGAAATCTTTGTCAAAGGATGCAAAGAAAACCAGCAGCGACTTCTTTATTTATAGAAATAGAAATTTATTTCTATTTCTATAAATAAAGAGATATTTATAGAAATATCTCTAGAAGGAAGGAGATAAATCAAGCTGATCCACGTGATATCGATGATTCGATTGTTGATGATCCTGCTCAGATAGCTGACAAACCGAACAAGTATTTTGCATCTACATTCACACACGATGAATTCTCTAGGGAAGTGGAGGACAGAAGCTTAATAAAGTATAACAGGGAGCTTAATGATTTTGTAATAACTGAGAGCAAAGTGGAGGAGAAATTGTTGAAGTTAAACATATGAAAGGCACCTGGGGTGGATGGGATCTATCCAGTTATATTAAAGGAGGCACAGAAGGAAATAAGCAAACCCTTAGCCATAATTATGAGGGCGTCCTTGGTCTCAGAGCATATTCCCACGGACTGGAGATGTGCAAATGTATCTCCAATTCACAAAGGGGGATCAAAGGGTAGTAGTAGTAGTAGTAGTAGTAGTGGCGGCATGTGATGCAAGAAAGCAAGTGTATGAAAACAGTCGCTTATACAGCATCAGCCAAAAAAAAAATTTACAAAACAATTCCCTCTAAATGTTTATCCAGTTCCTCCTTAAATTTATTTAATCTATCAACTTCCCAACGACAGATGGACGTTTGTTCCAGCAATTAACCACCCGCTGGCTAAAGGCAAATTTCCGCACATCTATTCTACATGGGTGACACGAGTAATTACAGACCTGTTAGTTTGACTTCTGTTTCAGGGAAAATAATGGAATCACTGGTTAAAAAAGCATTGCAGGATCATCTAGAAATAATATGACGCAGACACAGCATGCGTTTGTCAAGGGAAAGTCTTGTCTGACCAGTTTGATTGGATACTATGATGTGGTCACAAAGGAACTGGATTCAAAAAATAATTTTGATATTATATACTTGGAGTTCAGGAAAGCTTTTTGATACAGATTCACATGGCAGAGTACTGTACAAATTGGAGCAGTATGACAGGGCAAGTTGCTACAATGGATAAAAGGATGGTTGAGTGGGAGAAGACAGAGAGTCGTAATCAATGGGTACTGCTCTAGTGGACTAATGTTATTAGTGGTGTCCCTTAGGGTTTGGTGTTGGGCCCATTGTTGTTTTATATATTTATCAATGATATTGATGAAGGTATATCAAGATTAATGTCAAAGTTTGAAGATGACACAAAAGTTGGCAGAGTTGTTAATAGCAGTAATGTCAGTATGCTGCTGCAACAGGACCTGTAAAAGTTGTGTAAATGGGCTGAGAAGTGACAATTGAAGTTTAACATTGAGAAATACAAAGTACTGCATATGGGTAGAAGTAATCCCAGAGAAACATACTAACTACGTGGTACTACATTCGGAGTGGTAGAGAATGAAAAAGACCTCGAGTTCATTGCGCAGTCAGAGATGAAGTTTTTTGAGCAGTGCACATAGACTGCCAGAGCAGGTCATGGGGTCTTGTCAATGATATACAGGAATTTTGCTAATAGGTAGAAGGTAGAGGTGACTATTCCTTTGTATAAGGCAGTGGGCAAGCTACTCCTTAAGTATGGTGTACAGGTCTCGAAGCTACATTTTAGGAAGGATGTAGAGTTGCTAGACGAGTACAGAGAAGGGAAACAAGAGTGATGAGGGGAACGAAGGGGTCCTCTTACAAAGAAAGGCTTAATTTCTGCAAATTGCAGCGTCTGGAGCTTAGGCACCTGCGAGTTGATCTGATTGAGGTGCATAAGGCCTTGAATGAGTTTAGCGAGCTCAATGCTGATGGGATTCTTTCTCAGATTACGAACCTGAGGGGACATAAATTCAAATTGAGGAAAGACAGTTATAAAATAGATGTGTGGAAATTTACCTTTAGCCAGAGGGTGGTTGATTGGCAGAACAAACTTCCATCTGTCGTTGTGGAAGTTGATAGCTTAAATAAATTCAAGGAATAAGTGGACATACGTTTGGAGCGAATGGATAGGTGAAATGGGAAGTTATTTTATTTATTTATTATATTTTATTATTATTTTTTTTATTTTGGCTGATGTAAAGGTATCATATTTCTCTACTTATGTTATTACTAATATCCCAGAAAACAGCAACCGTCATTTTCTCTGCACTTTCAGCAACCCAGAACTTCGCGGTGGTGAATCATTGGGCAGACTGACCTTACCTTTCTTTTCTAGATTGAAAGTGCAACCCATGTTTCATCCGTCGTGACAATAGAGGAATAGAAAGATCTATTCACTGCAACATCTCGAGTGAGCATTGCTTCACACAAGGTAACATGATTGTATTTTTTGTGTGTGTCTTCTTGATGAGTGAAGGACGCCGTTTTAAGTATTATAAACATAGTATACTGTTTAGGGAGCTGCAATCAATGTGACATACTGCATTATGCCACCATCTTCTGGAAACATTCAGAACTACTTGGAAGTTAAACTAAAGCAATTCCGCGCGTATACTTCGATTATTTTGTAAGAAATAAATCTGGAGACATTATAACTTGAAAGCACCTCGTATATTACAGCTCAATATGGCCTGATGAGCCTAAAACCCAAGAATATCAGCAACATCTTAACGGTACACCTCCTATCCCCACCACCGAGGGGACAAATATTGCTGGTGCAGGTCAAACAAAGAACCATTTTTGTTTGAGTCAGTATATCCGCAGTGAGCTTGAAGGGTGGGGGGATTAGTTTATTCGTATAGGAAGACCTGGGTCTTTGCTGTTATTTAAAAGCTAATAATTGTTTTTTTTTTTTTTTTTCTTTCTTTTGGCAGATGCTACATAAGATTGCCTCCCTTGCATCATTTGCCATTACTAATACTAATGCCAACTCCTTCCATTTTTCCGGGGGAAGGACCTGGCAAGATTGTTTTCTCAGGGAGTGTGCTATCTCTCAAAATTACTTTCCCCCGTTAAACCGGTATGTGTCGGATGTGCCCATGCAGAAAGACGGCTTCGGTTCTATCACTTATTAGTATTATTATTATTGCTCTTATATTATTTTTCCCTGATTGGGGGTTCCACCTCGTGACGGGTATTGCTACCAAGTACACAGGGTGGTTGTTGTTATGTCTAGTGTTACTGTTGGTCGAGGAACTCTCTGACTATCCTACAGGTGTCCAGGATTACGACGTTCTGGAGTTCCTTGTAGGTTTTCGCTGGAACTGTGTTATTTCACTGTTATTTGGTTTTTAGGAGCATTAACAACTAAGGCCATATTGCTCCGGTGATATGCGGTGGTCATTCCCTGACCTTTCCGCATCCTGCGTATTTGGTGGTCATGGGCTCGAACCCCGGTTTAATCAAGAAGCGTGTGCCACGCACTGCTGCTCCTGCCCACCTGGCTATGGAGGCGCCGTGTTCGCTGGGAGACCTATTGCTGCTAAGCTGTTATGTAGGATCTTTGGCACCATACCTGTAGTTGATACGATGATCGGGATGGTCGTTACGTGTTCCATATGCCACATCTCTTTGATCACCTGTCTTAGGTTCGTGTACTTCCTGATTTTTTCCCCATGGGTTTTCTGCAGGTTGCCAGTGTTAGATACCGCTATATCAATCATATAGGTAGTCTTTTCCTTCTTGTCCACAAGGGTTATGTCCAGTGTGTTGTGCGGGATTGTCCTATCCGTGGGTTGGGGTCTCTAGTACTGCCTTTGATTCGTACTTGTAGTATGGTACACTTTCTTTGGTCAACTGGTATTTCCTCGCTAGCTTCTGATGTATTATCCTTGCTACCTGGTCATGTCTATGAGCGTACTCAGTCTGGGTGATCACCTTGCACCCCGCGGTGATGTGTTGGATTGTTTCTGAGGCCAGGTGGCATCGTCGACATCTATCATCGGACACTCCGGTCTCCTTGGCGATGTATTTTCTATAATTTCTCGTGTTGATTATTATTATTATTATCAGCCATATGGTGCAAAGAAGCCTGAGGCTCATTTATTTTTTTGACACCAGCCAAAAAAATTTCTGAGTTACCCTGAGAGAGAGAGAGAGAGAGAGAGTGTCAGAAGTAGAAAGGAGTCACTAAGAAATAGAAGAATGATGATATCCAGCTCAGGACCCTGGGTGTGCCAAGCCCATACTCACCAGACCTGGAGTTTACTTGACAGGACCCTGGAAATAATCAAGCATAACAGTGTTTGAACGGCATCACAACACACCGGAACGCTTTTTAGACTGATAAGTTAACTTTAAAAATAAATAAATAAAATAAATTTAAGTACGAAGTGTTCGAGTTGTTAAACTGCAAAAAAGAGACCATATTAAACATTTCTTAAATGTGAATATAGTAACTGCCACCAATTACAAATTCATAATTAACCAATGAACACTGATATACAATGTTCCTGTGTGTTCAATAAACTTTGAGTATATATTTAATTTTATTTTTATTGCAAAATGTTAACGTCCCGATTAATATTTTCCAATTCAAGCATGAAGCGTGCATATATATATACAATGAGTAATCACTGAACTATGACCACCCCTATGAAAACTGAATTCGACCCGTTGACCACGTGAGGTACGAAAATGCGGAATTAGTCGACCTACGTAGCATAGATAAGGTGTCAGTGATTCAGTAGGTAATAAAATTCCGAGCGTGATGGATAAAAGGAAGGATTTATCGGACTTTGATAAAGGACAGATTGTGGATGCTTGACGAGCTGGTGCCTCGATTTCTCAAACTGCTGAATAGGTGGGGTGTTCGAGAGCCGCCGTAGTTAAAGTGTACCAGGACTGGCGTTAAAATGGTCAAACAGCGACCCGACGGCAAAATTACAAAATTGAAAGGGTGACGTTAGAGGTGAGCTCAGGGTCTGACGACTCATATAGGCGAACAGGCGCAGTACTATTGAAGAGTTGACTACCCAATACAACATGGGCCAACCCGGAACAATATCTGGCATGACCATGCGTCGCACATATGGGCTATACCAGCAAGACAACCCCTACGGCATCCTCTCCTAACCATGGTTCATCGGCGTAAAAGACTCGCCTGGTGCAAAGAGCATGCAAGTTGGACGTTAGAAGACTTGAAGAAGGTGTGCTGGTCGGATGAGTCACGTTATTTTCTTCACACCTTGGATGGTCGTGTACGGATTTGGCATCAACAACATGAGGCTCTTGATCCATCATGCATGGTATCAAAAGTGCGCAGGCCGGTGGAGGCAGTTGTATGGTGTGAGGCATGTTTCACTGGCAGGAACTTGGACCCCTGGTGCGTGTGGAACAATGTTTCAGTGGTCTCCGCTATCGTCAACTGCTTGCTGACTGTGTACACCCAGCTATGTTACACTTTTTCCCGAATGGGGATGGTATCTTCCAAGATGACAATGCGCCGAGCTATCTGGCACTTGATGTGCAGGAATGGTTTGAGGAACACAGTTCTGACTTCCAGCATATCGGTTGGCCTCCGAACTCCTCCAATATCAATTTCATAGAGCACTTGTGGGACACTATGGAAAGGCATATCAGGCGTCTGAATACACCAATCACCTCCACACCTGTATTGCTGACCGCATTACACACAGCTTGGTTGGCCATACCTCCTGAACGCTTCCGACATCTTTTTGAATCAATGCCACGTCGGATAGCTGCTGTACTGAGAGCAAAAGGAGGACCTACGAAATATTAGGTAGCTTGTCATAATTCAGTGATCACTCAGTGTATATGTGTGTGCGTGTGTCCAGCCTCCTTGTATATATATATATATATATATATATATACATGTATATATATATATACAAGGTGGTTGGACCAAGGCATTTTCGCTCCACGGGCAGAAAGATTTTTCGGCACCCCTTTACTAAGGATATATTCAGGCTCATCGAAAAAGGTGTCCGTGATTTCATGATAAAATAACAACGCAAATACTTACATCAATCAATTGATTTATTTGTTAATATCTACAGGAATATCTCAAGGAATATCTCAAGGAATATCTCCAAACATCCACGCGGTAGTCGATCTCTGTCCATGTGTGCTCAATCATTTCCGGCGTAACGGTTGCTATTGCAGCTGTGATCCTCTCTCTTAAAAGGTGCAGATCGCGAATCTTTTCTGGGTAGACGATGTTCTTTAGGTAGCCTCACAAGAAAAAATCTAATGTGTCAGGTCAGGACTTCTTGGTGGCCAAGGCACAGGTCCACCTTTTCCAATCAACAATCAGCAAACCTGTCATTTAAGGCATTCTTCACATTACGGCTGAAATGAGGCGGTGCGCCATCTTGCTGAAAAATCACAGAAACTGCTTCTCTCTTTCTATGTCTTTAACTTGAGGGAAAACAAAACTGAAGCATATCCAAATAAACTTAGTGAGTTACCACGCTGTTTGCTTGTTTGCTGCTACGATCACAGCAATCGATCAAATATTTCCGAAGTTAATTAAAAGGGAAATCACGGACAGACCCTATATATATATATTTTTTTTTTTTTTTTTTTTCATGAATTGTAAAATTTGGCGTCCCTAAAAGAATGGCACCCCGTGCAAGAGCCCTGTTAGCTCGTATCTTAATCCGTCATCTTAGGTGAGGAATAAAATCTTTCAAAGTCTGGTTGAATAAAATCTTTCAAAAAAGATTTTATTCATCCAGAAATACTTACAGTAGAAAGATGATTTTTTTTTCTTTTGTTTGATGCTTTGAAATCTTTGTAGCAACCACACAAATTTGGTTTCATTCTGATAATTCTTCCTTTTTGTTTTTCTTTGTGGTGCTGAATGAAGTGAAGTGTTACAATGGATCAAGTGGAATGCAGATTAGTGACTCGGTTCCTCTTCCTGCAAGGGAAGGTTTTGGGACGCTATTTATGTTGAAGACTGCCAAGTTACAGCGTTGTTGCACATTAGTATAAACAATTGAAATGTGGAAGAACCTCAGTTCTGTAAGAACTGAGGTTCTTCCACATTGCAACACAGAGGTTCCCACAGAACTGAGATTCTACATGTTTTGCAACAGTCTCTTCTGTTAGAAGAGACTGTTGCAAAAGAACTAAACGAATGTCAAAACAATGGAAGCATGCAGAATCAGATTCAAATTGAGGAAAGACAGTTGTAGAATAGATGTGCGAAAATTTGCCTTTAGCCAGCGAGTAGTTGATTGCTGGAACAAATTTCCACCTGTTGTTGTGAAAGTTGATAGCTTAAATAAATTCAAGGCAGAACTAGACAAACATTTGGAACGAATGGATCAGTGAAATGGGAAAGTTTTTTTTTTTTTTTTTTTTGGCTGATGTTGTACAAGCTTGCTTTCTTGAATCATATGCCTCTACTAATGCTAATTAGCCCCCCCCCCCCAAAGAGGCAATAGTGCAACCAAGTTGCTTGCAAGGTGATGCTGTCAGTTTTTTTAGGATCAGCATGGTGTAATACCAACAGATTACCTTCAAAAGGACTCTACTGTGACGGCGAAGCATTATTCGAACCTCCTTACAAAACTACGTGCTGCTATAAAATAAAAAAGAAGGGGAAAGCTGTCAAAAGGTGTGCGCCTGCTCCAAGACAATGCCCCTGTGCATTCCTCGCATGTTGTAGTGAGTTGTGCCCACGAATGTGAGTTTGAAATCTGATGAAATATTGGTGCATCCTGCTTATTCCTCCGACCTTGCTTCCTCGGATTTCTTCCTCTTTCGTGCCCCGAAGTCTTTTCTTCGTGGAAAACACTTTGCTGCCAAGTCGTGGTTTGTAAGACAGTCAGAGGACCTCTAGAAAACTGGCTTGCGGAAGTGAACTGAGAGATGGCAAAAATCTTATTTTGTCTGGTGAGCATGTTGAAAAAGTGTAATGCATGGTGGCTGTTTTAGCCTTCTATCACAAGTACATCTGGGTGAATACAAATCCTTTTTGAAACCCCCTCGTGTGTGTGTGTGTGTGTGTGTGTGTGTGTGTGTGTGTGTGTGTGTGTGTGTGTGTGTGTGTGTGTGTGTGTGTGTGCTGCCCATGCAATAGAAGTACCTGTTAATTTTTATTAATCATTCAGTCATTCAACATTTATGTGATTTCTCAATGAGTATCGATAAGTGAGTCAATATTTGTGTTATTATCTGTGCTTCGATGTATGTACTAATTGAGCGGAATGCCGTTCCAGTTGTTTACTTGTTTAAATCAATTTCATAGCATTTCAGTTGTTAAACTTCAGGAAGACTCTTCCTAGAAGTTTAACATGTTTGTGGGCCGGCTACAAACATGTTCAAACAATTCTGTCGAACAGGGACCCCACGCTCAAATGGTCTAAATCCGCATCTTTTCCGCATTTCTATCAACGAGCCTACCGCCGTCTTAATATCTAGTTATCCGCATTATCGTCACTCCAAGAGCTGTAAAATTTGAAAATTTTAAAAATTTTAATACTGTAAAATTTTAAAATTTTAAAAATTTTAATACTGAAAAATTTGAAAAAAATAAAAAAATAAAAAATCTTTATTACAAAAATACCCCTAATATTTATTTTTGCCCAGTACCCCAGGGCGGGCCCTGAGGAAGAGTTTTAATCGTGACACCTGAATGCCAGAACTGATGTATAATGTTTATATAAGATTGGATAAATTTTTGACAAAAAATGTATTTAATCTTGTTTATCTGTGTTTTGTTATATTGTGTGTGTACTACACACATACACAGACAGTATAGAAATCCATCCATGCGCAACTGGAAATCCTGGGTACGCTTCTATTTTATTTTTGTTTCTATTATTCGCCTGTAAATGCTATGCACGATCGGAAGGTACAGGTTCAAAAATGAGGACTCTACTGCTCTATGCGAATGATCTCGTAGAGAAAGTGGGTAAGCTAATGTAACAAAAAACCTGCATGGCTAGTCGAATGCGAGAAAATGTCACATGAGATGACAGTCCCGTATGAGTAAGAGAGAGCAACTTTTAAGTGTGATATCAGTTACATCAAACAAATTTTATCTCACTTAAATCTTAACTACATGCATTGGAATAGTGGGAAGGGATGGATTTTTCGCCCGTCAGACAACCTTAAATATCACTCTCGCAAATATACAGAATTAATGTAAACGTGAAGATTCATTTTAATTTTATGAATAGCCCATTACTTTTCCGAGTATTTTTCTACCATACGTAAACTTCAAGGCAGTAGAAGGACATTAATTTTTATTAATCATTCATCATTCATATGATTTCTTAATGAGTCTATCAATAAGTGAAACAGTGTTTTTGTTATTATTATCGATGCTTATTTATTATTATTAAAATTATTGATGTGTATGTCAAGCGGGCAGCAGGGACGTCGAGAGCTAATGTGACCTCGATGCAAAGTGTATGACGGCTTTCCCTTGTGTTTGTATATACGAAGGTTAAAAAGAAACAAGTCAATTCTAACAAATAATAAATGAATAACATAAAAATAATAATAAAATAAAAGCATTTATAATTATTTGAACTTTGTAGAATTTTTGAATTTTTGCTGACTATTAAAAATTAATTTAATTTATTTAAAGTGTAATATTAAGGTCTCGACCCTTGAAGACCTACTGGCCCGGGTACTGTAAACCCCTGTCTTCCCCCGTCGTCCGACTTATTGGGCAGAACGCTATTCTGGTTGATTTTTATTTATTTAAATAAATTTGGTTGTTCTAAAAGTTTAATTATGACATCGGAATTTCAGAATTGATTTTATAATCTTTATATGTTTAGGTAAACTGTTGACAAAAATATAGTTAATTTTGTTTTTGTTGTAAAATATTAGCGCTCCGCTTGTTAATATTCTCCAGCTTGAGTACTGATTATTATTTTTAGGCCAATCTCTCTCTCTCCTTTTCCAGCTATACACTTCAATGTGGGCAATGAAAATCGTGAATGACATACATTATTTATAATGTAAATAAGGAGTTGAAGCCTTAGAACAGAATGACAATTATACTGTATATGGTACTGTATTATATGTTATTGAACTCTAGTAACTCAAACCCATAGTGAAATGAATTCTAAATAAAAAAGCATATGAAATAGAAATATATTTTTAAATAGTCTTTCTTATATTGTTTGTTTACTAAACGGTGTCTTCACAAATTACCTAACAAGAGGCGGAAATCAGATTAATATTATGAATGCTCTGATTGATGCTAACAAGAAAATTCTGCCCATCTACATTACATGAAAAGGTTCCAATAATACTGAGTATTCATTTTGCAGCTGTTCCACTGTATAAAGAGGACCAATGGTATTCCTTAGTCCTCCTAGAATCTTTTTAAGATATTTTTATTTAGCGCTCTATACAGATTAATGAGAGAGTTCATAGGCGCTCAAAGTTTCTTCTTATGATAACTCTTCATTCCTGAATGTCTCTCTTCATTAAATTTGTAGTCTAGTGTACAATTCTGCTGCAATGAGCTTCCTATAGTTTTTGTCATGGCAGAACCTGTTCGGATCGATTTTGAAGTTCCTAAAGAGCTCCAGAGTATTAGCAAGAAACAGCGGCCTTAATCCCTTCGTGTTATGGAGGGCGCTACAAAGACTATGAGGGTAGTCGAGCTTGGCACCAGGGCGAGACCTCACCACAAGGTTTTCAATTTGAGGGGCATGCAAACTCCCAGTCAGAAGTTGTGCCAGAGTGGAGATATTACGTAAGATGACCGTCTGAATCCACCGAGCTACGTTCAAGTTTGCATATAGTATGGTTTTAGATGTAAAGGGCTTCCCGGCTTCCTATTCAACCACCGGAGCACCCAGTATTCCAGGCTGAGGAACTTCCTAATATAGGGGCAGAGGACCAAATAATTGAAACATACTGGAAAACGGGAACAATACATCTTTGGGTGTATTGGGTAGTTGCTGATTTCGAATTCCATTTATCTCTTGTCTTACAGCCCAGATGGCAGCTAGAGTTTTTGTTCTAGTGTTCTGAAAGTGCCTTTGAAAGGTGAGGTCCTCGTACCACGTCACTCCTAGGTCAGTGTGAGCTGACTTTCTTAACATGTGATGCATTTATTAGATAACTCAATTTGATTCTTTATCTTCTTATTCGTTATTGTCAGTTGTGCTGACTTGTCAGAGTTTAGCCATAAACCTATTTTACCTAAGTATGAATGCCGTTCATAAAGCTTAGCGTTGGCGTGGAAATTGTCTTCAGACACAAGAGCTCGTTCGTTAGAGACAACAAAATATTTTATATCATCGGCATAAGAAATAAAATTATGATTCTGCGCTAGAAATGGTTCCAGGGCGGCAGAGAACAGCAACGCTGATAAAACACCTCCCTGTGGGATTCCCCTTCAAAATTGTCTTGATAATCTGTAATACTTTGCCTTCAATGTGGAAATAAACTTTCAATATATTTTCGCGCGCGGGTAACGATACATTATCAATAGCTGTCTTTGTGTCGAGAAATATGATACCAATTTGGGCCTTTTCATTTAAAGCTTGTTGCACTCTGAAGAGGGTCTTCAACAAATTTGTAGTGGTGGATCGCCTGTGTACAACGCTACGTAAGTAGAGAGGTCTGTGCGCAAAGCACTGTAGGGTTAATGCAGGGAGGATGGCTTTTTCAAAGCGTTTTAACAGAGAACAATCGAATGATTTGGGCAGAAAGTCTGAAGGATCTTTAGGATTCTTCTTTTTTGGCACTGGCCTCACATAGTAGTGATTTCATCTCCGGGGGAGGGGAAACTCTATCTTTCAGGATGATTCAGAATATGCGCAACAACACATCGACAATATAGGCGCTGCATATTTTTAATATAAATATAGAAAACCCGTCAGGGCCGATCGTAAATTTGTTAGGCAAGGAGTTAATAGCGTTGATGAGATCTTCTCTAGAAATAGTGATGTTGGATAAAGTCCTACAAACGCCGCTTCTCGCAATAATACGCTGTGCCATATCCTCCGGCTGATACTCTTGGACATTTCTGGCTTTACCTTCAACTGAAAGCCTTTCAAAGCACTCCTTAGCCCAGTGTCTAAATGTCGTTTCTTCCATTTCAAATTTAGTAGCCTTTTTTCTCACGATTGTAGAGCAGATATCATCTTTTAAAGGCACAAATGTGATTTTGTTCCATACACTTTGGCACTAATGACATTTAAGAGTACGATATCTGCGGGCTTGCTTAACAAGTACACTGAAAGGACAGAATTCATGGGATACCTGGTTCCCTGGGCTACGCGACGCTATCACCCTCTAGCTAGTGGATGAACCCACCGCTTAGCAAGTATATAGGTACACTTAATTCACGCAGACGGTAATTCGATGTCAGTATGGATAAACGTCGTGAGTTAACCGACTTTGAGAGAGGGATTATAGTGGGTGCCCGACGCATGGGTCATTCTATCACGGAGGTGGTATTAAGATTGCACTATCCTCGTCCGACACTATCAAGAGTGTATCAGGAATACGCCATTTCCGGAATAACATCTCATCGTGGACACCGCTGTGGCTGAGAAAGGTGGTGGATGAACGTGGCCTTCGCCGTCTGTCACACATTGTTTCAGCCAGCTGGAGAGCGACAGTGGCACAAATCACCGCCGACTTCAACGAGGGAGGCGACAGAAACGTCTCCACCAAGATCATCAGTCGATCATTAGCCGTGATGAGTTATGGGAGCCACCGACCCACCAGAGTCCCATTGCTAACACCACGACACAGGACTCTACGCCTCAAATGGGCGAAAGAACATTGGCACTGAACCTTAGATGATTGGAGGCGGGTCTCCTGGTCTGATGAGTCCCGTTTCCAGTTATTATCATTAGCATTAGTAGAGGCATATGATGCAAGAAAGCAAGCTTATTCAGCATCAACCAAAAAAAAAAAAAAAAAAAAACCACTCCCATTTCACCCCTCTGTTCGTTCGAAATACCTGTCCAGTTGAGCTTTAAATTTGTTCAGGCTATCAACTTCAACAACAAGTGATGGAAGTCGGTTCCACCAACCAACCACCCGCTGGCCAAAGGCAAATTTCCGCACATCTATCCGACATCCGTCCTTCCTCAATTTGAATTTATGCCCTCTGAGGTGATTATTCTGAGCAAGATGAAGAATCCCATTGGCATTGAGCATGCTCAAACCATTCAAAGCCTTATACACCTCTATCAGATCACCTCGCCGGTGCCTAGTCTCCAATCTCTGTAATTTGCAAAACTTAAGCCTTTCTTCGTAAGAGCAACCCTTTGTTCCATTCACTAATCTTGTTGCCCTTCTCTGTACCCGTTCCAGCAGTTCTACATCCTTCTTGAAATGAGGCCTCCAGACCTGTATACAGTACTCAAGATGTGGCCTAACCATTGCCTTATACAAAGGAATAATCACCTCCTTATCCCTGCTAGAAAAATTCCTGTATATCATTGACAAGACACCATGAGCTACTCTTGCAGCTCGTCTGCACTGCTCAGAGAACTTCATATCTGCCTGCACAATTACCCCCAGGTCCTTTTCATTCTCCACCACTGTCAGTGTAGTACCGCAGAGTTGATACGTTGCTCTGGGGTTACTGTTTCCCATATGTAGTACTTTACATTTGTCAATGTTAAACTTCATTTGCCACCTCTCAGCCCATCTGTTCAACCTTTCCACATCCTGTCGCAGCAGCATAGCGTCAGTAGTGTCCTTAACAACCCTGCCAACTTTTGTATCATCTGCAAACTTGGACATTAAACTTGATATCCCATCATCAATATCATTCATAAACACCGAAAACAACAACGGACACAACACTGAACCCTGAGGAACTCCACTAATAACATTAGTCCACGTTGAGAAGTGTCCATTGATTACCACTCTCTGTCTTCTGCCACTCAACCATCCCCTTATCCATAGCAGCAATTTGCCTCCAATGCCACACTGCTCCAATTTGTGCAGCAGTCTTCCATATGCAACAGTATCAAAAGCCTTTCTAAGATCCAAATATATAATATCAAAGTTATTCCCTGCATCCAGTTCTTTTGTGACTACATCATAGTATCCAATCAAATTGGTCAGGCAAGACCTGCCCTTAACAAAACCATGCTGGGTCTGAGCTATAACTGAATTCTTGTCTAGATGATCCTGCAGTGCTTCTTTAACCAGTGCCTCCATTAATTTACCTGGAACAGAAGTTAAACTAACAGGTCTATAATTACTTGTGTCAGCCTTTGATCCTCCTTTGTGAATTGGGGTTACATTTGCACATCTCCAGTCTATGGGTACCTCCCCTGAGTCCAAGGTAGCTCTCATAATTATGGCTAAGGGTTTGCTTACTTCCTTTGCTGCCTCCTTTAATATAACTGGATAGATCCCATCCACACCAGGTGCCTTTTTTATGTTTATCCTCAACAATCTCTCCTCCACTTTCCTCTCAGTTATTACAAAATCATCCAGCTCACTGCCAATGTTTACTTTACCTACATCATTCTCCTTCCTGAATAACTCCTCATGCGTGAATGTAGATGCAAAATACAGTACTCGTTTAGATTGTTAGCCACCTGAGCAGGATCCTCAACTGTTGAACTATCAATATCCAGTGGACCAATCTGATTCATCCCTTTCCTTCTCGAGTTCAAATATGTAAAGAACTCTTTTCTTTTTTTTTTTTTTTTGCATCCTTTGCCAAGGATTTTTCGTAGTCTGCCTTTGCCTGCCTAATCTCCTTTGTGACTTGGTTACAGACCAACTTATATCTATCATAGGCTTCCATGTCACCCATTAATTTGTATGTATCCCATGCATTTTTCTTCTCTGCCACATGTCTCATTAATTCATCTGACAACCATTTAGGCCTAAACCTTGAACAATATTTCTTAGTTGGTATGTAAAGCCTGGTAGCCTCCAAGATTAGTTCCTTGAATGCTTCCCATTTTGAGTTTGCTGTTGGTAACATCATCAGTTGGTCCCACTGTATAGAATTTAAATACTGTCTCAGACCATCATAGTTACCTCCTTGAGTAAATCCCACTTCAACACACTGTGATCACTGCCACCTAGTGGTTCATTTATCTGCAGATTCTTAATGCATGAAGAATCACTACTGATAATCAGATCAAGAGTATTGCTCCCTCTTGTTGCCTCACGAACATGCTGACGTAGAAAACAATCCTCCAATAAATCCACAAAAGCCTTGCTAGTGTGCGAGTGACCAACCCACAAATTCCAGTCAATATCTGGGAAATTAAAATACCCCATTATAAGACTCTCTGATTTACTGGCCCACTCTATTTCCCTGTACAATATCTTATTATACTCATCAGAGCCATTAGGCCTATAGCACACTCCTACTCTCAATTTTTATTTCCCTATGCTTATGTCACACCAAACTGACTCGACACTGCCCTGTCCATCGATGTCGACTGGCTTCACTTCCTTGGACTTTATGTGTTTCTTAATTAATAGCATAACCCCTCCTCCCCTCCTGTCCTGTCTATCCTTTCTATACACATTGTATTCCCCAAATTCCAGTTCCGCATTACTTATATCTGTGTGACACCACGTCTCTGATATCCCAACAATATCTGCCTTTGATGTTTTGAGCAATACCTCAAATTCATCAAATTTATTTACCAAACTCCTAGCATTGGTGTACACGCAGGTATACATGCACCTGTTCCTATTCTTAGCTACCCTAACACAACCCATGTGTTTACTTGTACCGCAATGACTCCCAGCAGTCTCTGAAATATCCTGCATCTTGTTTTCCAGGCTTCTGCTCATTTCAATAGAAGCAGTGCAAGAATCACTTCCACCTCTGCCAGTGGCTACTGTTAATCTATTAGTCCTTGTATCTCCCCAACTAGCAGTTTTCCGACCCACCTAACACTGCCTCGACAGCATCAGCAAAAATTCTTGCACCCTTTCCGTTTTGAGATTATCCCATCCCTGTAGAAGCAATCTCTCCTGTTAACAAGTACAGTCCAGGCTGAAAAAAATTCTACCCCTTGAGCTTTGCACAATCCCTCCAGGGTCGAATTGATCGACAAGGCTCTCATCATATACTCCTTCCTATCGTGTCTGGGCAGAATTGCAGACACTTTCAAGTTCAACCCTAATTCACGGCTTTTTTTCAACAGTGACCTGTACTTGTTAAGTAATTCCGCCGGTCTCCTACTCTTAATATCATTAGTGCCAACGTGTACAACTATATCACCTTTTATACTCTTAAAAGATGATATCCGCTCTACAACGTCATCAACCTTTGCCCCTGGCAGACATACCCTGGTCCTATCCACCTATCCTTTTTACAAAGCATGTTCCCCGTTTCGAGCGGATGGGAGGGTGCGTATCTGGAGGAAACCGCACAAAGCTATGCACCCGTCATGTCAACAAGGACCTGTTCTGGCAGGTGGACGGTCGGTAATGGTCTGGGCCGTGTTCAACTGGAACACGTTGGGACCTCTGCTATGTCTAGACACATCTCTAAACGGTGACTAGAACAAGGTTTGAAGAGCATTCCGCAGATTTTACCCCCATGGAATGGCCTCCCCGCTCACCGGACATGAACCCTGTGGAGCATCTTTGGGATGCTGTAGAAACGTCCGTTCTACTTTTGGATCCTCCACCCCGGAAAGCGACGGAATTATGGATTGCGGTGCAACAAGCATGGATGGAAATACCCGTGGAACGCTTTCGTGAACTAGTGGACTTAATGCTTCGCTGTGTGATTGCCCTTATCGGGGTGAAAGGTGGACCTATCCGTTACTAGGTAGGTATCCCATGATTTCTGTACACTCAGTGTACAGGTCAATGTTGAAAAACAGTCGCGAGTTAGGGTTAACTTTGAATGTGCTGCAATTCTGTCCAAACACGATAGGAGGAGTATATGATGAGGGCCCTGCCAATCGATTCGTCCCTCAGAGATTGTGCAAGGTTCATGGGGTTGAATTTTTCGCTGCGTAGTCTGTGCTCGTTAACAGGAGAGACTGCTTCTACAGGAATGGGAAAGACTTAAATAGAAAAGGTGGAAGGATATTTGCTAATGTTATCGGAGCATTCTTAGGAGGGTTGGAAAATTGCTAGCTTCGGGGGGGGTATACATAGACTAATAGATCAACAAAGCCGCAGGCAGAGGTGAAAGTGATTCTTTCATTGCTTCTATTGGAACGAGCAGCAGCCTGTAAACGAAGGTGTCAGGGATTTGAAGTATTGCTGGGAGTCATCAGGCAACAAGTAAATACATGAGCTGTATTATGATAACTAAGGGTAAGAACAGGTGCATG
Source organism: Mastigoproctus giganteus (assembly GCF_048544385.1). Classification (NCBI taxonomy): domain Eukaryota; kingdom Metazoa; phylum Arthropoda; class Arachnida; order Uropygi; family Thelyphonidae; genus Mastigoproctus; species Mastigoproctus giganteus. The sequence goes on along the minus strand of NC_143576.1, from coordinate 193,925,034 downwards.
TATACTTGCATGTACACCGATGCTAGGAGCATATAAATTAAATAAATTTGAAGTGCTGGTTAACCACGTCTCTGATATCCTAACAATGTCCGCATCAAATGCGGACATTCCCTATATCTGTGTGACACCATATCAGAGACATGGTGTCACACAGATATAGGGAATGCAGAATTGGAATTTGGAGAGTAAAATGTGTACAGAAAGGACAAAACCAAACAAACAATTACATTAGGGTCACCCGGTAAGTTAATACATATACCCATATATGTATTGTGTCTGTAAATTGCACGTGTTTTCTGGTCGATTTGCCTGTTTTGCTGGACCAAAAAACCCAAGTTTATGGGGGGGGACCTTGCTATCAACCACTGAGACCCATTAACTCAGCCACGGAGTGAATAAAGCCCATTAAAGTTCCTCACGTAATCGACGGGATTCGAACCCGGGCCTTTTCCACCCGGTGTGGGAGTACGGTGACGATACCACTGTGCTACCGGCGCAGACTACAGAAAGGACAGACAAGACAGGAAGGGAGCAGGGGTTATGCTGTCAATTAAGATATCTAACATAACATCTAAACAATGCATCCAGTTAACATTGTGGCCAGTGCAATGTTGAATCATTTTGTTGTGACATAAGCACTGGTAGAGCAAAAATGAGAGTAGGAGTGTGTTATAGACCTAATGACTCTAAAGAGTACAACGAACAACTATATAGAGAAATAGGTTGGGCCAGTAAATCAGAATGCCTTATTATCGGAGATTTCAACTTTCCAGATATTGAATGAAACTTGTGGTTTGGTCACTCGCACACTAGCAAAACTTTTGTGGATTTATTGGATGACTGTTTCCTACAGCAGCATATTCGAGAGACAACCAGAGATAACTCTTGATCTGATTATCAGCAGTTATTATTCAAGCATTGAGAATCTGTAGATAAAGGAACCATTAGGTGGCAGTGATCGCAGTGTACTAATGTAGAATTTACTCAAACATGTAACTACCATCAGGGGTAAAGGGAAGGATTTTTGCTTTCGTAATAGTGATTATAGTGATTTCAGACAATTTTTAAATTCTATACAGTGGGACCAACTAATAAGGTTACTAACAGCAAGTTCTAAAAGGGAACATTCAAGGGAGTAATCATAGAAGCTACTTGGCTTTTCATATCAATTAAGAAATACTGTTCAAGGTTTAGACTTAAATGTATGTCAGCTGAACTAATGACACTCGTAGCAGAGAAGAAAAATGAATGGGATGTATATAAATTATCAGGCAACATAGAAGATTAACAAGACTAGATACTGTATAAGCTAGTCTGTAATCAAGTCACAAAGTAAGTTAGGCAAGCGAAAGCAGATTACGAGAAATCTTTGGCAAATGATGCCAACAACAACGACTTCTTTACTTATGTAAACCTCTAGAAGAAAGAAGGTGAATCAGCTTGGTCCAGCTTGATATCTATGGTTCGACTGCTGATTATCCTGCTCAAGGTAGCTGACAAACTGAATGGGTATTTTACATCTAAATTCACATATAGGAATTCTTTAGGGAAGTGGAGCCCAGAAGTTTATCAAACTGTAATAGGGAGCTAAATAATTTTGTAATAACTGTGAGGAAAGTGGAAGAGAAATTGTTGAAGTTAAACATAAGAAATACACATGGAGTGTATGAATCTATCCATTTATTTTAAGGGAGGTAACAAAGGAAGTAAGCAAACCCTTAGCCATAATTATGAGAGCATCTTTGAACTCAGGGAAGGTCCCCACGACTGGAGATGTGCGAATGTATCCCCAATTCACAAAGGGGATCAAGGGGTGACACAAGTAATTACAGACCTGTTAGTGTAACTTCTGTTCCTGGGAAAATAAATAATGGAGTCACTGGTTAAAGAAGTAATGCAGAATCATCTAGACACGACTGCAGTTATAGTAGAGACATAGCCAGCATGGATTTGTCCAGGGGCAGTCTTGTCTGACCAATATGTAGATCACTATAATTCGGTGACCAAGGAACTGGATGTAAAAAACATTTTGATATCATATACTTGGATTTCCCGAAAGCTTTTGATACTGTTGCACATAAAAACTACTGTACAAATTGCAATAGCGTGGCATGAAGGCCACGTTGCTCTATACAAAGGAATGGCTGAGTGGGGGAAGACAGAGAGTGGTAATCAATGGACACTGCAATTCGTGGACTAATGTTATTAGTGGAGTGCCCCAGGTTTTGGTGTTGGGCTCACCGTTATTTTCTATATTTATCAACGATATTGATGAGGGTATATCAGCCTTAATATCCAAGTTTTCGCATGATACAAAGGTTAGCAGAATTGTTAATGGCAGTAATGAAAGTACGCTACTGCAACAGGATCTAGAAAAGTTAGGTAGATGGGATAGAAATGGTAACTGATGTTTAACATTGACAAATGCAAATTACTGCATATGGGTAGCAGTTACCTCAGAGTAACGTACCAACTGTGTGGCACTACACTCACGGTAATGGGGAAAGAAAAAGACCTGGGGGTAATTGTGCAGTCAGATATGAAGTTCTCTGGACAGTGCAGACATGCTGCCAGGACAGCTCATGGGGTTTTGTCAATAACATACAGAAATTTTTGCTTGTAGGGATAAGGAGGTGATTATCCCTTTGTATAAAGCAATGGTCCAACCACACCTCGAGGTACTGCACACAAGTCTGCAGGCTTTGTTTTAGGAAGGATGTACAGCAGCAGATGGTACAGAGAAGGGGCATCGAGATCGATGAGAGGAACAAAGGGTTGTTCTTATCAAGAAAGGCTTAAGTTCTACAGATTGCAGCGTCTGGAGACTAGTCACCTGCGAGGTGATCTGATCGAGGTGTTTATGGCTTTGAATGGTTTGAGCAAGTTCAATGCTGATGGGATTCTTCCTCTTTCTCAGATTACGTACTTGAGGGGGGGGGGAGCATAAATTCAAATTAAGGAAAGACAGTTGAAGAATAATTGTGCATAATTTTTGCCATTAGCCAGCGAGTGATTGATTGCTGGAACAAACTTCCATCTGTCGTTGTGGCAGTTAAAAGATGGAATAAATGCAAGGAAGAACTAGACAAACTTTATTAGGGAATGGATAACTGAAAAGGTAGTGTGAATTTTTTTTTTTTTTTTTTGCTGCTGTATAAGCTTGCTTTCTTGCATCATATGCCACTACTAATGCTAATGCTACGTCAATAAGTGGGCCTTCTCTGAAAGGCTTCCTAGATGCCTTGTAGATTTTTGTATTAATCCGAACCTGCAGAAAAGGGGAATGCATTCAAAAAGTTAAAAATCGCATTGCATATTTTGTGAATAGTCCTTTACCTGATGGTCTTAAACTAGAGGCAATGAGTCTTTCTGGATGGCTCGCAATGAACATCATAATATAAATTTGTGCTGCAAATTAAGTGTCTTGATTTTGGTTGTAAGAGGAAAGGGCGTCGTGAAACCTTTTTTGCGAACCACCGGCTTTACTTATTGCTTCTAATTATTCAGTTGCTGGTCTTGTAAAAATTCCATTACAATTATTTATATAATGGATCTCATTTAGAAAAATAGCTTCGTATTCAAGATGATAATTTCCAACTAATTCACTGTCCCCGTTCCCCTCTGCCGACACCCATGGGTATAGCAAAAACAATACGCTCCAACAGAAGGCATCATTTTTCAGATACTTGAGAAGTAAAAGAATATGCGCAAAGGGAACAGTCAGTCGTTCGGTACAGCTGTTTTTTGTTCTGTTTTTTTCGCCAAAGTAAAAAGGCTATGAGGTATCAGTATATTCTCTCTGTAAACTGCGTGTATTCTGTGGTCGTTTTACGAGTTTTTATGAATACAAAAAAAAAAAAAAAAAAAAAAACAATTTCCGAAGTATGGAGGAACGAGGTTGTTGTTAATGGCGGTTTTACGGCGCAACGCCAGTTAAAGGCCGTTGTGCACCAAATAATGGGAGGAAATAACAGATGTCATTAAAACAGATATGTACAATGTGTGGGATTTAGCATTATATTTTGTCATAGCATTGTATCTTTTTAGGAAAGGGAAAACAGCGTTGATATCAGATCTGTCGTCTAAAATTTGTTTTAAAGTAGGAGTGATTTTTTGGGCTGCGTGCTTTGATAAGAATGTGGATTGCCATACACCATTATATTCTTCCCGCAGAACATGGAACAGCACCTTCTCGACTCGAACATGAATACAAAGCCCTTACCATCTTTGCACAGAAACTCTTCGCTAGAAGGACAGCACTTATAGCAAACCACCATGCACAGCACCCAGAAGCTGATGATGAATGACGAAACTAGATCTGTAGGAATACACAAGAAAACCGTATGAAAATAACCTACAACCACGAACAATGACCATCATCTAGCCTTGATCACGAGGGAACTGACAACCAGGAAGACCTACGCCTGACCAAGACAAACTGACAGAGGACTCGACATGAACTGGATACAAATTATTCACACTGGACCTAGTTGGATGGCTAAACCAAATGGCCAACGCACGAACTAAGTGCAGAGGAAAATGATATCACCAGGACTCAAGGCAGCATCCTCATAACATGCACACTGGGCGACCTGAACAGGTTACATGACCAACCGTAGGACGAGACTTGCCTCATGTATGACCTTACGACTGGATTTGACTCCTACATTGAACGTGATCACCAACGAAGATCCGGTTTAGATCGCTTGGACTCTTCACTTGCTCTCTACTGCCAATGTCTGATGGCGATCTGTACCGGGCTCTCTTGCCTGTTACCTTTACTCCCTTGCCCCTGACGGAGAGGAGGAGACAGTCTTGTCTCCTCCCCTCCCCTGCCAATCCTTATTCTTCTCCTGGTGAGGCGCGGGCCTGCCTCACTGAACATCCTGGGGTCGCCTTCTCTATCATCCCCATACTTCTGTCTTTTCTCCCCAGCCTTCACTTCACCCACTCTGCCTAATACGCCAGCGTATACCCCACACAAATTGAAAAAACTGAATTTCGTCCAATTAAAACCTCATAAGCCTCATTTGGCTTTTCTGATTTCAGTGCTCACCCTTACCGAGTTTTTTATTTTTTTATTTTGTAGGCCCTAGTCACTGAAATTTCAGGAAACTAGGTGGCAGGGCCTGCCAGAGTAAAAATTTCAAACTACCGTGTACCTGGTCTGCCTCCACGAAGCCAAGTGTGGGCAACGTTGGGCCTCAGTAGGGATCCAGCGGCTAAACGGCCAGATGAACAACGATGAACAACACCGTTGTTCATCGTTGTTCAAAATCCACACACTTTTAAATCTCTGGACTTCCCAGTGAACTGGTACACCAACAATGAAAGCAACGCGGAGACGGGGAAAGCCCGTGGTGCCGCTAGACATCAATACACTTTACTCCATTATAGAGAGGACAGTCAATTATGATATACTGGATTGTGATTTTAGCATGACAGTTCGGACAGGAAGGCGGACTGAGGAAAAAAGTGAGTAAGGTATGTATGCCTCATTCTTAGTTTTGCAAGCGTGACTTCCTTTCGAATCGAGCAGAAGCTAGATGGCCAAGACTGAAGATTCGGTATGAGTAGAGTGCGTATTCTGTAGTCGAGTTGCCTGTTTGCTGGACAAAAAATTAGATTTTCCAGGAGTAAAATCCATGCAACCCTCGCCTGGGACCGACTAAGAGCCACATTCCGAAGGAAGCAGAGGCAGACTGGCCATAAGACACCGGGGGAACCCCTATGGGCCGGAGGCCAGTATGATTTTGGCCATAAGCACTAGTATGAGGCCGCTACAAGTTTGTTCCGGTAAGAAGTTTTGACCCAGTGCGCCTCTGGAAGAAAGCCGATAAAATTCCTCTCGTTATTAACGGAACTTGTTCTAACACAAACCTTTCTCAATAGAAAACAACTTCCTGTTAGAATGGATGAAGATTCAGTGCTCTTTCTTCCCATTGTCTCAGAGTTAAGCATAGGTATCATGATTTTTTCTCCAACAAACGAATGTCTTATCTCGCAAAGCATATAAACCGACTATAAAAATAAATGCTGCTTTCAAATATAATATGCTGACTTCTCATGGCTTTAGTTGCCTTAATACAGTTGGTCGAACTGGACCAGAATGCACCAAACCAACATTTAGGCTTGACGTAGCCGAGTGGTCAGGAGCGCGAGTGCAGTAGCACACGCTCTTTAAGTGGACCAGGGTTCAAGCCCATGACTAATAAATACGATTAACATTTGTATTGGTTGATTTATTGTAAACCCCACTGACCTGGTTGTTGTGCTGGAGTATAAACAAGAACATTCTGGTTGATAAGTTTAAGTTAAAAATATTCGCAATGTAAACTCTTAATTTTCCAAAATTAGGACGAATATGGCTTTAGCTTCCCCCAAGCAACTAAGACCATGAAGCGTCAATGTTCTGTGTTTGTAATGTATGTATATTCTTTGGTGGTTTGCTTGTTTTCTGCTCGGTTAAAAACCCGATTTTCGGAGGTAAAAATTGTAAAAATCTTTCCTAAGACCGACTAGCAGGGCCACAATGTGAAACGGCTCATAAATATTCCTCTCTTCTTAATGGGATTTGAGCCCAGCCTATTCTCCTCAGTGTAGATGGACAGCGATAGTAACATGCCATGTGATAGGAGTAGGGAATTAAATCTGTGGTGGAAGGTGACCAGGGTCGCGCCGAGAAGGGTGTAACATATGTAATGTATATGGACGCCACATTCTGGGCGACGCCGCTTCGTCACCGCACTTATTGTGATCATTTAAGTTACTTGGCTTCAATACGCTTATGTTAAGTGGCAACTGCATGCCCAACTAGATATTTAGTTGTCAGGCTTGCAGACCACACATCCTCTAAGCCATTCTTCATATATTCATCGATTTTCCCTCATCACTAATCTGGTCGCTCTTCTTTGAACCTTTATTCAGAAGTTGTATGACATTTTTGTTTTCTTTTTTTTTTTCACGAGTGTGTCTCTAGACCTCAGTATAGTATTCTAAATGTGATCTAACCACAATCTTGTGCATTGGGATAACGGCATCTTTCTATTAACTTGTAAAGTTCCCATAATCACGGACTGGATACCATGTGTCTTCCTAGCCACCTGTTTACAGTGCATGGAAAACATATTAAGTTGAATTGTAACACCTAAGTCTTTTTTGTCTTGAACTACTTTTGGCTCCTCATCCCCCTAGTTTATACATGATTCCTGGATTTCTTAAGATACAAAGTACAATTCAAAAATACTGCCGTTATGCTTTTCACACTATCTGTGTGAAGAGCAGCATGGCATCACCGTCCAGGAGTAATACCAATCCCTGATCGCATTTTGAATTTAGGTCATTCCACGTGCATCACCAACTCACGCTTATATCTATCTAGTAGCGTTTGTAAATTTCATATTCGACAGTCGATTTGCCAGTAATACGAAATACACACACACACACACACACACACCGTTTCCAGTAGAAGTAGAAAATTCAATTCTCGCTTAAGACCGATTTATTTGGCCAAGGCGAGAAAGTAAAGACTACAACAGTTTCTTCAGGAAAGACAGTTTCTATGGAAACCGAAACCAACCTTTTTCACACAGCATGGCAGAATAGCGAGGCTGTTCTGTGATTCTTTGAGAAAATAATTTTGTTGCCGGTCAAACTTCTATGCACGAAGTTTTCGAACATTTCAGTACCACCTGCAGGTATTTTGTATCAGCATCTCTTTCGAAAATTCTTATAGAATTTTTTAACTACGAGTCCATGAGTACTCTTTTAGTAGAACAACTCATTCTAATACTGAGCGAAGATAATTAAGCAATGGTTTCACTAGCAAAAATTATAGCTATTTTTGCAAAAATTATGGACTCATCGCAAAAATTATAGCGATGAGTCCAAATTCGGACTCATTGAGTTTTTCTGAGATAAGCTATGAAGAATTTAGCTACCAACCACAACATTAAAACTATCTACTAATCAAACAATCGTAGTTCTTCAATTGTTTATGTCATCACAGGCGAATCGCAATCTGGATTTATATAACTACGTACGCTGTCCTACCAAAAGTCATAACATACTCCATAATTGCAGGAAATTGTAAGTCAGTACGAAATATGCAAATGTTTTAGCCTTTAAAAGCGATCATCAGTTAGCCTGGAATTACACATTTGAAATGATAACTGAAGTCATTTTCATCAGAACACCTGCGTCTATAATTACAAGCGGTGGTTTTACAACGCATAAAGCACTATATGCCATGAATGGAGCCCTAATGTGTCAATTTTTTTTTTTTTTTTTTTTTTTTATAATTCCCGCTTCTTCGCGGTATCACAATGGTTTTAAGTGACACGAGCAACTTTTATGGGCTTTTTTCCACTCCGTGGTTGAATTAGTCGGCTCAGCCGAGAATAGCAAAGTTTTATATTCCGTAAACTCCGTTTTCCTTCCACAAAACAGTAAAACCAACCAAAGAAGGCACGCAATTCATGGATATCATACAAATGAGTGAATGAGGTTGTTCTCAAGTAACCCTAATATGCTTTTTTGTCCCCCCCCCCCTTTTTGTATAACTTCAGTAACCTGAAGCATATTATCTCTAATTATTCTGTATTTACTTTCACACTTGAATGGGTAAGACTGTTCAGAATTTATATCGAGGCATCTAAGGCCACGAAGCATCAATATATCGTGTCTGTAATTGCATGTTTCAATATATGGTTTGTCTATTTTGAAGGCACAGAAAGTGGACCACAATTTTTGCGCGACACCAGAATTCAGATTTATACAACTTAGGAGATTTGCAACTATCTTGCTCCATCTCAGCGTAGTAGACATAACGAGTTAGAGTTATTAACTTTCGATTTTCGAGTGAATCAGAAATATAAAATATTCGATATGAGCACGATTACTGAGCTTTCATAATCCGCAAACAAACGATAACAAACAGCGTGACAGTCTAATCTGGACCTTAACCTGGTTGTCTCAGGTATGCAACCATTGTCTAGTGATAGAGACAGCGTTAAGCACTGTGAGTTCTCTACTTGGAAAGGACGAGGATAAACTCCTGTATCACAAAGTTGTTAGCTATCGAGATTAGTCTCCGGCAATGTTTGTGTTCTCTGCATATTATGCTGAATGATGGAAGTTTGGATATTTGGCTGATGACAGTCAGGGGGTGAATATAAACTGCACTGTTCCACAAGAATTTTCCTTTTTGCATTTTAAAAGAAATTAATTTCAGGTAAGCAATTGTTGTTGTTATAGGGTTTTTAGGCTCATCAACAACTTAAGACATACTGCGCCTGTATAATATATCTGTAAATTGTATGTGTATGGTTGATTTGCTGGACGAAAAATCTGAATTTCCGGGAGAAAAAAACATGCTTCCCTCGCCTGAAACCGACTTATTCAGCTACGTTGTGTGAAAAAGACCCATAAAATTCTTCCCCTCATTGACGGGATTCGAACTCAGGTCTTTTCCACCCGGTGTGGGAGGATGGTGATAATACCAACTGTGCTACCCCAAGGGCGGTAAGAAATCAAGCGTTGAAATTAACATTACGCTCTTAAAATATCATATTATTAAAATTAATCTGAATCTCATTGACAGAATTCTATCGGACTTTTTTTTACAACAGATCACGGCTGCCAGTTTCTCAAAATTTCAAGTCGGGTCCACAAATAATTTGTAGTTGAAGAGGGAATGGGAGGTGAGAGAGGAAGGACTGGGATCGAAAACCAGTAAAATTGGCTAAATTTATCTATATAGCGCTAATATATCGATATTATTTGCGAGGCTCAGCAGCCTTTTAATTATGCTCTTCTTTCAGGTTAGTATGCAAAGCATCTGAATGAGCACACACACACACACACACACACACACACAATTGTTGCAGATCAGTGTGGCTTCTGTCTGTACTGATTATGGTGTGGTGTAGTTTGTATTGATTATTAAATATAGCAATTTATATTAGTCGGTTTTTAATTTTTTGTTTTCCGAATAATCAGAGGAGACTTCTTGGTACATCGATTGTAATGGTAACAGTACACCATTTCTTACGGGTAGCAGTAGACAGGCCATATGTACGTATTTTGTCTCTAAGCAGGGTTTGGACCGTTCCGTTCATCACATGAATTGGTAATATCGTGTACGTATTTGATTATTAAAAAGAAGATGTTTCATTTCGTAAAATTTTTTTATTTCGATGCCCCCCCCCCAAAGGCAAGTGTGTGTGTGTTCTCAAGTCGATTTGCATATTTTTCTGGGTGTAAAACCAGAAATAACTCACTGAGTAAAACGAATGGCACGTGGCGAAACCACTATACTATCATGGAAGACTAGAAGAGCCAAACATTTAAAAAGAGAATGATGCTCACTCCTGTAAAGTACGTGTGTATATACTGTTGGAGAAGTGATATATGAAATGTTTTAGCATCCTCAATCTGCATAGTTGCCAAACATTCTGATGGGGTGCAAATGATCAACGCACATGCAAGAATTAGCAGTCGTCTTATCAATATGACTATTTTGCTTTTCAGATTGCAATTCAGTTCTTTTTTTGGCAATTCAGTTTATATATATATATATATATATATATATATATATATACACTGTATATGAAATAGGTAAAATAATTGGTTAAAAGTGAAGTGGTAACGGAGAGATACAAATAAAAATAAATAAATATAAAGATGATATGACAAATGCACATGAGTGCGCAAAGCAGCAACAAAGGATATATATATATATATCATATATATCTTGATATATATGATACATATATACACTGGTGTGCAAAACTTAAAGACCAATACTATTTCTAAAGGTTACAACCACAAAATCTTTACTTAAGGTACTCTTTACTGATGACAGTAGATTCAGTCTCAGCCGCGATTCTGGACGTCAGCTAATATGGCGAGAGGTTGGAATACGGTATCACCCCGCAAAAATCACTGAAAGGGGTCGAGGTATTTTCGTCTGGGGAGGCGTTATCTTGGATGGACGTACACAACTCCAGATACCGGAAGACGGTACTGTAACCAGTGCACGCTTCGGTACTGAATACTGAGGTAATCCTTCTCCACGTGCATCTGTTCCGAGATGCCTTTGGCCCCGAGTTCCTGTTTATTAGCATTAGTAGAGGCATTTGATGCAAGAAAGCAAGCTTATGCAGCATCAGCCAAAAAAAAAAAAAAAAAAACCCACTTCCACTTCACCCCTCTGTTCGTTCAAAATACCTGTCCAGCTGAGCCTTAAACTTATTTAGGCTATCCACCTCCACCACAAGGGATGGAAGTCTGTTCCACCAACCAACCACCCGCTGGCTAAAGGCAAATTTCCGCACGTCTATCCTACATCTGTCTTTCCTCAATTTGAATTTATGCCCTCTCAGGTGATTTTTCTGAGCTAGAGGAAGAATCCCATCAGAATTGAGCATGCTTAAACCATTCAAGGCTTTATACACCTCTATCAGATCACCTCGCTGGTGCCTAGTCTCCAGACACTGTAATTTGCAAAACTTAAGCCTTTCTTCGTAAGAGCACCCCTTTGTTCCATTCACTAATCTTGTTGCCCTTCTCTGTACTCGTTCCAGCAGCTCTACATCCTTCTTGAAATGAGGCCTCCAGACCTGTATACAGTACTCTAGGTGTGGCCTGACCATCGCCTTATACAATGGAATAATCACCTCCTTATCCCTGCTGGAAAAATTCCTGTATATCATTGACAATACTCCATGAGCTACTCTTGCAGCCCGTCTGCACTGCTCAGAGAACTTCATATCTGCCTGCACAACCACCCCCAAGTCCCTTTCATTCTTTACCACTGTCAGTGTAGTACCACAGAGTTGATACGTTGCTCTGGGGTTGCTGTTTCCCATGTGTAGTACTTTACATTTGTCAATGTTAAACTTCATTTGCCACCTCTCAGCCCATCTGCTCAACCTTTCCAGATCCTGTTGCAGCAGCATAGTGTCAGTAGTGTCCTTGACAACCCTGCCAACCTTTGTATCGTCTGCAAACTTGGACATTAAGCCCGATATACCATCATCAATATCATTTATAAATACAGAAAACAATAATGGACCCAACACTGAGCCCTGAGGGACTCCACTAATAACATCAGTCCACGATGAGCAGTGTCCATTGATTACCACTCTCTGTCTTCTCCCCCTCAACCACCCCTTTATCCATAGCAGCAATTTGCCTCCAATGTCACACTGCTCCAATTTGTGTAGCAGTCTTCCATGTGCAACAGTATCAAAAGCCTTTCTAAGATCCAAGTATATAATATCAAAGTTATTCCCTGCATCCAGTTCTTTTGTGACTGCATCATAGTATCCAATCAAGTTGGTCAGGCAAGACCTCCCCTTAACAAAACCATGCTGTGTCTGAGCTATAACTGAAGTCTTGTCTAAATGATCCTACAGTGCTTCTTTAACCAGTGCCTCCATTAATTTTCCTGGAACAGAAGTTAAGCTCACAGGTCTATAATTACTTGTGTCAGCCTTTGATCCTCCTTTGTGAATTGGGGTCACATTTGCACATTTCCAATCTATGGGTACCTCCCCTGAGCCCAAGGAAGCTCTCATAATTATGGCTAAGGGTTTGCTTACTTCCTTTGCTGCCTCCTTTAATATAACTGGATAGATCCCATCCACCCCGGTTGCCTTTCTTGTGTTTATCTTCAACAGTTTCTCCTCCACTTTACTCCCAGTTATTTCAAGATTCTGTAGCTTACTGCTAGAGTTGAATACACCTCTGGCATTCCCCTCGCTGAATAACTCCTCATGTGTGAATGTCGATGCAAAATATTCATTTAGTTTGTTAGCTACCTGAGCAGGATCATCAACAGTTGACCCATCAATATCAAGTGGACCAATCTGATTCATCCCCTTCCTTCTAGAGTTTACATAAGTAAAGAACTCTTTGCTGTTTTTCTTTGCATCCCTTGCCAAGGATTTCTCGTAATCTGACTTTGCCTGCCTAACCTCCTTTGTAACTTGGTTGCATATCAACTTGTATCTATCATAGGCTTCCACGACACCCATTAATTTGTATGTATCCCATGCATTTTTCTTCTCTGCCATATGTCTCATTAGTTCATCTGACAACCATTTAGGCCTGAACCTTGAACAATATTTCTTAGTTGGTATGTAAAGCCTAGTAGCTTCCAAGATAAGTTCTTTGAATGCTTCCCATTTTGAATTTGCTGTTGGTAACATCATCAGTTGGTCCCACTGTATAGAATTTAAATACTGTCTCAGTCCATCGTAGTCGCCTTTACGGAAGCAATAACCCTTCCCTTTACCCCTAATGGTAGTTACCTCTTTGAGTAAATCCCACTTCAGCACACTGTGATCACTGCCACCTAGTGGTTCATTTATCTGCAGATTCTTAATGCATGAAGAATCACTGCTGATAATCAAATCAAGAGTATTACTCCCTCTAGTTACCTCCCGAACATGCTGATGTAGAAAACAATCATCCAATAAATCCACAAAAGTCCTGCTAGTGTGTGAGTAACCAGCCCCCAAATTCCAGTCAATATCTGGGAAATTAAAATCTCCCATTATAAGACACTCTGATTTACTGGCCCACTCTATTTCCCTGTACAGTTCCTTATTATACTCATCAGAGTCATTAGGCCTATAGCACACTCCTACTCTCAATTTTGATCTCCCAATGTTTATGTCACACCAAACTGACTCCACACTGCACTGTCCAGCGATGTCGACTGGCTTCACTTCCTTGGTTTTTATGTGTTTCTTAACTAATAGCATAACCCCTCCTCCCTTCCTATCCTGTCTATCCTTTCTGTAGACGTTGTACTCCCCAAATTGCAGTTCTGCATCCCTTATATCTGTGTGACACCAAGTCTCTGATATCCCAATAATATCTGCCTTCGATGTTTTGAGCAATACCTCAAATTCATCAAATTTATTTACTAAACTCCTAGTATTGGTGTACACGCAAGTATACCTGCACCTGTTTCTATTCTTAGCTACCCTAACACAACCCATGTGTTTACTTGTACCGCAATGGCTCCCAGCAGTCTCTGAAATACCATGCATCTTGTTTTTCAGGCTTCTGCTCATTCTAATAGAAGCAGTGCAAGAATCTCTTTCACCTCTGCCAGAGGCTACTGTCAATCTATTGGTCTTTGTCTCCCCCCAAGCTAGCAGTTTTCCGACCCACCTAACACTGCCTCGATAGCATCAGCAAATATTCTTGCACCCTTTCTATTTAAGTGTATCCCATCCCTGTAGAAGCAATCTCTCCTGTTAACAAGTACAGTCCAGGCTGAAAAAAATTCTACCCCTTGAGCCTTGCACAATCTTTCCAGGGCCGAATTGATCGACAAGGCTCTCATCATATACTCCCTCCTATCGTGTCTGGGCAGAATTGCAGACACTTTCAAGTTCAACCCTAATTCACGGCTTTTTTTCAACAGTGACCTGTACTTGTTAAGTAATTCCGCCGGTCTCCTACTCTTAATATTATTAGTGCCAACGTGTACAACTATATCACCTTTTGTGCCCTTAAAACATGATATTCGCTCTACAACGTCATCAACCTTTGCCCCTGGCAGACATACCCTGGTCCTGTTCCACCTGTCTTTTTTACAAAGCATGTTCCCCGTTTCCCTGACAATAGAGTCACCAACAACTACTAGTTCCTTCGGGACCAGCGCATTCTGCCTTAGGGGTTGTCTCTGTGTCACGCGATGCCCAAGTGCAAGCTCTGGCGTTGATGTGGGCAGCTGAGAGCTTGATTGGCCCCTCAATTTAGTTTCTTCGAGGGCATCCACCCTGTCCTTCAAGCTCTCATTTTGGAAAGTGAGTACATTGTTCGTATGGATTGGCCTGCCCGTTCTACCAATCTAAATCCCATCGAACACGTATGGGACGCTCTCAGGCCCTTTCCTCCCTCTTTCTGAGCTATTGCTAGTCTCTCCACTGCTGACTTCGGGTGGTGTTGGTGGCTCTTGGTGTCATCATTGTCCTTGTCTTTCGCATGATATCTTCTAGCTCGGTGTTAGTCCAATCTATGACCCCGAAGGTGTATGTTAGTACTGGAGCTGGATAGGTGTGTATGGCTTTAACTTTATTATTATTATTATTATTGGTAGTAGTAGTAGTAGTAGTAGTAGCAGCAGCAGCAGCAGCAGTAATAGTATTAAAATCTGTTCCTCGTTCTCAAAATTAGATAGCCCTGGGCTAGAAAGGTGTTAATTACATATTAAGGTATAAGGAAACGAACAACCTGTGATCCATGGTTAACGAGTCATATATGTGTGCTCAAATTGAGAATCTACGAAATAAAAAAAAAAAGTACAAAAGAATACACTTTCAGAAACAGGACAGAAAAACGATTAAACGTAGAAGACGTACAAAATTATTAAATGTATCCGTTTCCACGTTAACAGAATTTGTATATAATCATGTTAAATTACTTATATGAATGTTCATTTAAAACTCCTATATGTTTCTTATATCCAAAAGCGATACTTTATTTTTTTTTATTGCTGCAGCCTGGATCTAATTGCAATCCATGTGATACATTGGGCAGGCAATTTCGTAGGTGAGTGGTCAGACGCGAGGGTGCATAAGCGCACGCGCGTTGTTCAAACCCTCGTGACTGTAAACTCTGTGCTGTTTCTTGTATTTCTCGCTCTGCCTTGTGGACTCCTCTGACCGTGTGGTCATCCCGGAGTGTAAACAGAAAGTTTATTTCATATCTGCCTGAAAAGAGAGTCAAGTCACTGTACACCTGCTTTCTATGTGCTCTATCGGTGCAAAGCTTTTCAGTATCTACTAGTTTGTTGATTGCTGTCCAGTTTTCAAATTCATCGGTAGACACTGTAGTTGATGATTATCTGAATCTTGATGGGTTATCAAATTAATTATCTTCACATCATCCGATTTAATAGGATGTTTGGTGTCTGACGAAGTGACGCACAAGTGCGGATTATTCGCAAAACTCACGAGGGTAGGGTGCAGATACCTGAGGATTTCAGTCTTGTTTCAAGAGGGCAAATCGAAATAAAAAAAAAAAAAAAAGTATGAATTGAATTAGAAATAACAAGAGTTCTAAATGTGTGATCCATATAGTTTTAGTGACTGTGATCATGTTTCCAGATGGCAGATCAAAATAAAACCACCATTGTCAGGGTAACCCAATTCCTTCTTATATGTACTATATATACACACACACACACACGTATTAATCTCATAAACCTGTTTTTCATATTTGAAAAGTAGGTTAAAAATTGTAGGAAATTGAGATTACACACTAAAGGTGTGTAAGGATTATAACTTGCTTGGTGGACGCGTTTCATGTTCTTTCAATTTGTTTTTCCTTTATGACCTGTTGCTCGCTTAATAAATAGTTCACTGATTAATTTCTAGGATTCTTGTGGCTCAAATATTTAAAAAATTGATACCCTCAAAATGTAAAATAAATAATAAAATATAAAATAAAAATTGAAAATAATGATAACAGATAATGTGTAGGAAGGGGATTATAAAAATACAGAATAAAAAAACATAGAATATCACAAAGCAATTTAGAGTCCTTTTCAAGCAAAGAAAATATTGTAAATAATTATCGATCTTTTATATATAAGGGACGATATTTAACACATTTTACAAGTTATATTTAATACTGACATTACATATGTTAATCTCATAACCGATTTTATGTAGTTTACAAAAAAAAAAAAAAAAAAAAAAAAGCAACCGTAGTAGTAGAGGCATGTGATTCTAGAAAGCAAGCTTATGTAGCATCATCCAAAAAAAAACCCATTTCACACATTCATTCCCTCAAAACATTTGTCCAGTTCCTCCTTGAATTTATTTAAGCTATCAACTTCCACAACAACAAATGGAAATTTGTTCCATCAATCAAGTACTCACTGGCTAAAGGCAAATTTCCGCACATCTATTCTACAACTGCCTTTCCTCAATTTAAATTTATGACCCTCAGGTTCGTAATCTGAGCAAGAGGAAGAATCCCATCAGAATTGAGCCTGCTCAACCCATTCAAGGCCTTATACACCTCAATCAGATTACCTCGCAACTGCCTAGTCTCTAGACGCTGCTATTTGCAGAACCTAAGCCTTCTTGGTAAGAGAACCTCATTTGTTCCCCTCACCAATCTTGTTGCCCTTCTCTATCGCTCAAGCAACTCTACATCTTTCCTAAAATGAGGCCTGCAGACCTGTACGCAATAATCGAGGCGTGGCCTGCCCATTACCATATACAAAGGGATAATCACCTCCTTTTCCCTACTAGTAAAATTCCTGTATATCATTGCCAATATCCCATGACCTGCTTTGTCAGTCTGTCTGCACTGCTCAAAATACTTCATATCTGACTGCACAATTACTCCCAGATCTTTTTCATTTTCTGTCACCCTAAGTGTAGTACCACACAGTTGTACGTTTCTCTGGGGTTACTTCTACCCATATGCAGTACTTTGCATCTGTCAATGTTAAACTTCAGTTGCCACCTCTCAGCCCATCTGCCCAACTTTTCTAGATCCTGTTTCAGTAGCATACTCACTGCCATTACTGTCATTAACAACCCTGCCAACCTTTGTATCATCTGCATACAAAGATTGGCAGGGTTGTTGGACATTAAGCCTGATATACTTTCATCAATATCATTGATAAATATACAAAACAACAGTGGGCCCAACACGGAACCTTGAGGGACTCCACTAATAACATTATTCCACGAAGAGCAGCATCCATTGATTACCACTCTCTGTCTTCTCCCACTCCACCATTGTGGAGTGGGAGAAATTCTTGAAATTCAAGTATATGATATCAAAATTATTTTTTGCAGCCAGTTCCTTTGTAACCACATCATAGTATCCAATCAAATTTGATAGACAAGACTTTCCCTTAACAAAACCCATGCCGTGTCTGAATTATTACTGCAGTCTTATCAAGGTGATCCTGCAATGCTTCTTTAACCAGCGACTGTTATTTTCCTTGGAACAGAAGCTAAACTAACCGGTCGGTAATTACTCGTGTTACCCTTTGATTCCCTTTGTGAATTGGAGATACATTTGCACATCTCCAGTCCCTGGGGACTTCCCCTGAGTCCAAGGTTGCTCTCATAATTATGGCTAAAGGTTTGCTTACTTCATTTGCCACTTCCTTTAATATAACTAGATAGATCCCATCCACCTCATGTACCTTTCTTATATTTAACTTCAACAATTTCTTATCCACTTTGCTCTCAGTTATTACAAAATCGTTAAGCTCCCTGTTAGAGTTTAATAAGCTTCTGTCGTCCACATCCCTAAAGAATTCCTCATGTGTGAATGTAGATGAAAAATACTCGTTCAGTTTGTCAGCTATCTGAGCAGGATCGTCAATAGTCGAACCAACCATCAATATCAAGTGGACCGATCTGATTCATCTCCTTCCTTCTAGAGTTTATATAAGTAAAGAAGTCTTTACCGTTTTTTCTTCGCATCCTTTGTCAAACATTTCTTGTAATCTGCCTTCGCTTGCCTAACCTCCTTTGTGACTTGATTACAGGCCGTCCACAAGGCATACGTTTCCTGGTAAATAATGCCCAAATTTCTCCTGCATCTTATGGTCTGAAGGTATAGTAAATGCACACAGTGATATCTTTATCTATAGTCATGGCTAGAGACAGTATGGTCAAAACTTCCAGGTTGCCTTCAAAAAAGCTAGCTCTTTTATTATTATTATCAATTTATTACCCCAAGAAACTGTTGGCCACTCCGGGACGGCAATGTGCCAAGACGGTGTGAAATTGACATACTAAGATGCGAGGAACCACACGTTCAATGTACAAGAATACGTGCGGGCTCGACCTGACATATTTACAGAGATGACCTTACAAGAGCTCGAAATAAAAACAAAGTTTGTAATAAACAGCAAGATAAATGCAGCAGACAAAAAAAGTCTAGATATAGGTGAACGTCATAGATTCTCTAGCTGGTAACAGTTCTTAAGTATTTCCTTTCTGTAGAGCTTGTCCTCAGAGAGCTTCTCAGGGTGGATACCTAATTTATTGTAGATCTGAAGGCAATTGACCGGGAACATGTTCCTAAGGGAATCAATGTTTGTAAGCGTAAGCCGCAGAGGGAGGCAGGAGTCGGGGTGTTCTTCTCTTGTCTTCTTTGGCCCAGAGATTAATGGAGATATAGACGGAGCATCAATTCGACCTGTGATAAGACGAGCTGGCGTGAGTGCATTTCTTTTCGTGATGAAGTCTCCAGGGAGCGGTGCCTCGATTAGCTTGGAAGATGGATCTGGAGATAGTAAAAGGGTGGCCCACCACCTGTTCATCCATCTGAGCAACCAATGTTCCAGACTGATGTACTTTTTTTGGTGGGAGGCAGGAGCAGATGACCAAATTTCAGATGCGTAGAGAGGAATAATAAGGGTAATGCACCTCAGGATGTACCAACAAAGCAGCGCTGGCTGATGCACAACAACGAGCTCCTGACACACTGCCCAAAGTGCTGCGTACGTCTTCTGTCTCATCCTGACAAAGTGAGGCTGGAAGGTGAGGCCTAGGTCTGTATGGGAAGTTACTCTTTACACCCTTTCACCGCTAACGAAAATTTTAACATAATTTTTGACTCTTTTTTTGGTTATCGGTAGTTGAGCAGATTTGGGAGGGTCCAGATTCAGCTCAATTGTGGCTAGATAGTTTTCCAGTTTCCTTATCTGTGTAGAGGCATGTTGGTTAATACCCAAATTCTGATGAGGATGATTTGAACTTACGTAGAACTTCAGATCGTCGACATAAGAAACAAAGCTAGAGTTACATGCTAGGAAAGGTTCCAAAACAGCTGCGCACAGGATGGTTGAAAGCATACTCCCTTGCGGGATGCCTCTTGTGACGTCGAAAGTTACCTGGATGTCGTTGACAGTAACAGACAGATGTCTGGGAAATAGAATTGACTTCAAGATCTGTAGCAAGGTATCTGCCAGACCGACGTAGTGCTTAAGTATGGTAAACAGAGCTGGAAGGTATATTCTGTCATATGCCGATTTAATGTTCAAGAAGATGATGTCAATCTGGGATTTGCTATTGAGGGCTTGTTGGATTCTGAAGAGAGTGTCTAGAAGACTGGTGGTTGTTGATCTCTTGTGCAAAACGGTATGAAGGTACCCGGGCCTATAACCAAAGCAGTGCTGGGCAATTGCTGTCTGAATCGCTTTTTCAAAGATTTTAAGTAAAGAGCAACCGATGGAGATTAGTCGCAGATCTTTCGGAGATTTAGTTTTGCCTAATCTTTGGAATGGGCTTGACATGATAGGGTCTCCTAATCTTTGGAATGGGCTTGACATGATAGGATCTCCAAATTTATGGAACGATTCCATATTGTAGGATTCATTTGAAAATGTGAAGTTATAAGGTCAACTATGTATGTGGTGCATCTTTTTACTATGAATAGTGGGAAACCGTCTGGTCCTACAGTAGCTTTATTGGGTAATTTGTTAATGACATCAATCAGGGTTTCTATAAATATTTCTATGTCATTCATCCGAGCCCTAGATAACCAGTCCTCCTGTGTGTGTGTGTGTGTGTGTGTGTGTGTGTGTGTGTGTGTGTGTGTGTGTGTGTGTGTGTGTGTGTGTGTGTGTGTGTGTGTGTGTGTGTGTGAGAGAGAGAGAGAGAGAGAGAGAGAGAGAGAGAGAGAGAGAGAGAGAGAGAGAGAGAGAGAGAGAGAGAGAGAGAGAGAGAGAGGGGAATCTGGATAGGGACAATCTGCCTGTAGGAAATTGCACTGTGCCCATTCCTGTACGAGCTTTTGGTCAATGACATGATGATTTGTATGATGTTAAAGAATCCTTCCATCCCCTCTTCAACCGATCGAGAACAACTTGGTTTAGAACTTGCCTTTTCGTTTTCAGGAAGTAAGCTCTTTTTTTCTTAAAGATGGTAAGGTCTGAGGAAAGTTGTGATTTCTGCCATTTCCGGTAGACCTTCTGCTTCCTGATGAAGACCAGCTTGGTTTCCTTATTAAAACACCGATTCGACCTGCTACAAATCCTGACTTTCTTGGCTGCACCACGTAGTGCAGTTAACTTCAATTGTTCGGACAAGACCGTGATGGCATCCTCTATGGACTCAGAATATAGGCGTCCCCAGTCAAATCCATTCAGGCACTGTAAAACGATGTTCGGCTTCAGATATCTATTAGAGAAGGCAAACCTAGGCAATTCAGCGGCATACTCATCTGGTAACTCAGTGCAATTTCCCTGTATGGATAATTGACACGCAATTGGCAGATGATCCGATTGGAATTGGAAATTGCTAGGCAGGAGCTGGATGCCTGATAGGTTATGGAATATTAGTCAAGTGCTTGATCTCCTCTAGTAGCCGGCGCCAAAAACCGTGTAAGATCAAAGGTCCGAAGAGTGACATCAAGGCCCACAAGAGCAGCCTCATGCTTACGCATCGGCAAGTTGAAATCGCTTATTGTGTAGTAAATTGAGATCACACAGTAAGAGTTGTTGTAGGGTTTTAGGAGTACCAGCGACTAAGGCTCTGTGTATACTGTCTGTAGATTGCGTGTGCTCTTAGGGCGATTTCATGTTTTCTGGAAGAAAAATCCGAGTTTCCTGGTGAAAAACCATGCTACCCTCGCCTGAGACCAGCTAACTCAGCCATGTTATGAAAAAGTCCCACAAAAATTCCTCACGTCATCGACGGGAATCGAACTCAGGTCTTTTTTTATCCGGTGTGGGGAGGGCGGCGATCCTACCAACTGTGCTCCCACGAGGGCACACAGTAAGAGGGGAAAACAAAAAAAGACGATTACTGAATCAACTCCAGAAAGCTATAGCCAACATCACAATTAATAGTCTTTAAAATATTCATGAGTGAGGAGTGGCGAATGAGGCGACCAACGATTTCCCAGGAGGACGAATGGGTGAAAAATTAATGGGAGTTAGAGAAGCAATTTGTATTTCAAATATATGCAGTAAAATATTGTTTCCCAAAATTTTCCCTCTAAAACGTCCGGAAATTATAGTAATTTATCAGATGCAATCTTGTATAACCTACAGTGAATGATAAGAAATCTTCATATCAACAACAAATACATGAACATCGCAGTGTACCCTTCGGGACTACAAGGCCACGGGTTAATGTTACTAGCGTGTTAGTTCAAATCCTGATTATGAACTTTGCAGAACTACTCGTAAAATGCGCAATAAGTTCATTGCCAAAATTCACTTAATAAAAAAAAAAAAGTCCATTCAATTTTCTATTGTCAGAGATCAAAAAGTATTTCCTCGGACATCAATCTGTATGTTTCTCAGCATATTAGCTAATTATAGGTATTCTCAAGAGGATCCGTAAAGCGTCTTCGAAACGGCGTTTTTTGAAAAGTGAACATTATAAAAGACAGGCAAGACAGTATTGCTTTGGAATGAATATTTTAACTTCATAAATCTACTTGAGTTAACTGCTAAATAACTCGAAATACACTCAGCAGAAAATTTATTAGGAATTCCTACCTTCAGAAGTAAATCGAACCTGCAGTAGAATAAAATTCTAAATGGGAAATAACCTCACCATTGTGATCATGGAAGTTGTACACTGAAGGACCGAAAATAATCATTTAGTCCCTAAGTTCGGGTTTAGTTAATTGGACAATGTGAAGACCAATTGTTTTTAGCATTATTATTGGCAGTGGTAAAATAATGCTAGGAAGAAAGCTTATGCAAAATTAACCATAGAAAACTACCCACTTAGTTTACCCATCCCTACTAATAATTTCTCCAGTTCTTTAAATAAATTTATTAAAACTATCAGTTCCACAACACTAGGAGGAATTTTATTTCAACACTCAATTATTCTCTAGCTGAAAACAAATTTCCTGAAACCATCCTTTTCCAATTTAAATTTATATTTCCTTGTGCGTCTTCTAAGAAAGAGTAAGGATGCCAATAGCATTAAGTTTACTTAATCATTTCAACACTTCAATTAGGTTTCCTTTCACATGCCTAGTTTTCGGAGCTGCAATTTACAGAATTCAAGTTGTTCCTGGTAAGAGTACCCTTCTTTCTCTGACTAGTCCTAATGCTCTTTTCTGCACTCATTACAACAGATTCTTCCTAACATAAAGCTTCCAAACCTGAATGCAGTACTCAAGATGCAGCCTAAATATTGCTTTATACAATTGGAAAGTCATCTCTTTATCCTTCATGGCAAAATAGCTGTGTATCAGGAAAAAAAAAAAAAAACCTATGAGGCGTCAAAGCAGCCCGTCTGCGCTGCTTAGAGAATTTCATGTTGTTCCTTTATGACCCAAATCAATTAAAGCGAGGCACAGTGTAGTGTCTGTGAATTGCATTTGTTCGTGATCGGTTTTCCTGTTTTTCTGAATGTAAAACCCAAGTTTCCAAGGTGGGGATAGTTAATTCCTCGCTAAAAACAACTTGACCAATAGATCCATGGGAAAACCCATAAGTCTATTGGATCATGGAGACATTGCTTTACGACGCAGTTTTTTTTTTTTTTTTTTTTGGAAAAGCACTACAAAATAGCCGTAGATACATGCATGCATGTATCTACGGCTATTTTGTAGTGCTTTGTACCTCCAAGAACTTAAACGCTGTTTTTAACCAATTTTTATGCGTAGATTTCGAAAATCACGATAGATTCACATCACGTTACAGTTATTAAATGTAGAGGGAGTTACATCACACCAAAATATGCCAATTTCGCATAATCTAGCCAGTAATGTATGACATACTGATTTATTTTATCAGATATAAGCTAATTCTCTTAATTTTAGCAATCGATTCTGGCCTCGTTTTCTTGTGATAAACATGATCAGACCTATGGTTCTTAGGTTCAAATTTCAATGCACCAATTTTCAATTTGAAGAGAACACACAGCGTTTTTGGTAAGGATTTTTGTAGGCTGTGCCAAGGTTTTCCAAGTATTAACTGATTGTGACATGTTCTCAGGATTGTAAATCTATCCTCTAAACATATAATGGAACGTATAATGTTTTTTTACATTTGTATTACAAACTTGAATTATACGTATGTTCCTCTATTTTGGTATTAAACGTTGGTACATCTTTTGATGTAGACGCGATAAAGATTTTTGATGGTGATTTTCGGAATCAACGCGTTTTTTTCCTCCAGAATCACATATTTTCATTGCGGAGGTATGAAAAAATATTTTTTGTTGGCTAGTGTAATTAACTATAAACAACTAACCAATCTGCATGGCTGAATATACCAAAGAAACTACATATTTCTTTATTTTGAGTCCATGCCGAGACAGACTAAAGATGATTGGCATGCAACTAGATATCATATTATTATTATTATTCCCCTTCCTTCCCCCCCATTTTTTTCAGGAAGTGAGTTTGAGAACTCTATAATTAAATTTGTGTTTGAGTAAATGTGTAACAATAACTTGTTGATAAGGATTCTAAAATTCTTAATGAATTTTTGATGTAATTTAATTGAAGACTAGTAAATATTGTATTGTATTATTATTATAAGAGAATATTTTTCGTATAGCTAAATTCTGATGTGTGGTTATTATTTTTGAAAGGTCCGATATTCTATTATATTTGACCCCAGGGGCTCACATCTGGTGAGTATGGGCTTGGTACACTCAGGGCCCCGAGGCTGGATATCATCATTCTTCTCTTTCTTCTTGATTCCTTTCTCCTCTCTCTCTCTCTCTCTCTCTCTCTCTCTCTCAGGGTAACTTGGGAATTTTTTTTGGGTGGTGCAGCACAAGCCTCAGGCTTCCTTGCACCATATGGCCAATAATAATAATAATAATAATAATAATAATAATAATGATGATGATAATTTAACGATATTTTTTTTGTTTCTTAGTGACCGCTAAAATAATTAATTTTCTTTATTTATAAAGCCACTGGGATGGAGGTTCTGACGAGTTGTTTCGCTAATAAAGACCCAGCTCGGCGAGCTAGTAAAGAAATAGATAAGAAAATCGCCAAATGGGCACAGCAGTATAACAGCACCATCAAATTACTTTTATTGGGTAAGAACACCATATTCTGAAATTAAATATGTCTAAATTTTATTATTTATTATTTGCTATCACGCTGCGAAGGGCTGTTTGCCGAAGATGAGGTGGCAATGGTGCTGTGAAGTGTGTGTGTGTGTGTGTGTGTGTGTGTGTGTGTGTGTGTGTGTGTGTGTGTGTGTGTGTGTGTGTGTGTGTGTGTGTGTGTGTGTTTAAGTCATGGAGGCAGATTCTGATCATTTTAGAAGTTTAGAAACAAGTGGAAAAAGCATAGCCAATTCGAATGAAATGTAAAGATGTAATGGAATTTTTACGTTTCATTGAATTGATTGAATCTGTGGCTAAATATCTAGCGAAACAACATTCCTGCTGTAAAACATCCTCCCTACTCTCGATCTAGTCCCTTCTGGTCCTTTCGTCTTTTAGAAACTAAAAGCGAAACTTTCAGAAATATTTGACAACAGGAAGAAGAGAACATTATTGAAAATAAGATGGGAATACTGAGAGCCATTCCCAATGAAGAATTCCAGGTGTGCTTCATCATCTCTGGAATAATGCTATTCTGACGCACGAACATTGAAGGAAATGCATTCCAGTCTATATATTACTGAATCCGTCTCAGCACTTTTTTTTTTTTGGTAGACCCTCCGATGAAAGCTTTAATCGGAGGTTTAATAAATCGATTTAATAAATCAAACAAACTGCAACACGCACAATCAGATTGTAGTGTGCTGTAAACACTTTCGTAGTGAACTTTACTTAATTATTTTGGATTTTAGTAGCATAGCACGTTTCTGCTGTGATTATTATAATACACAAATAGCGTTAAAACATGATTTATATATTGAGTAAACTGATAATAAAAACAAGCTTCTCAAACAGTTTGCTCATAAAAGCTTCTCAGACTTTTATGAGCAAACCGAGAATGTCTAGTTTCTGCACATCTGCGTACCACCTAATCATTCCTCCAATCAGCGCAATGCAACAAACAGTCCAAGCAATCTAAACAATCCAGTGCTTCAGTTACAATATAAAGTATATGGATAGCCTATATGTTATGTATGAAAAAAAAATAATAATAATAATTGTCGGATTTCCATTTCTAAGATTTTAATGAAATTTGGGAAGGCTCGAAATCTTTCTAAAACACCAAAATATAAAATTTATGAAAATCCATCTACTTCCAGTGGACGGATTTTCATAAATTTTATATTATTACATGTGGACAGACAGAGAGACAGACGATGAGACAATAGGCGCTTATGCATATACAGTATATGCGAACGCATCTAAAAAAATAAATTATTATCAACAAATCACTTCATTGTTTTTTTTTTTATTATAGAAGGATATCTACAGATTATCGAAAAACGTCTATTGCTTTCACCATGTCCGTACGCTGTCCGTCCTCCAATGGAGGCATTTCATAAAATTTTATATTTAGTTCTTTTAGAAAGATTTTTCGAGTCTTCCCATATTTCATTAAAATCGGGCGAATAGAAATTCAGCATTTATTATTTCTTTTTCATACATATCACATAGATTATCCATATACTTTATATTGTAGTTGAAGTAATGTATATTGTTTATTGCCTTATGCTCATCGGAGGAATATGGGGATAATTGTAGATGTAAAGAAATGTTCTTGGTTCACGCATATGTAATTCGTTGTTATTTTGACGAGCTCGTTGTTTGTTATCTGTTTACTAAATATATAAATCATGCATCGCTACCTTTTATATTTTCCTGTATCTCTTAATATTATATTAATCAGAGCATAAAGCTGAAATAAGTGTTTCATTTCAGTTTTTATTAAAAATCCAGGAGTAAATAAGTAAAATATTACAAAACCTCGAGTGGGTGTCGTAAGATACAGTATACTGGTTAAAAGAGCGAACTGTGTACATTAACTAACTTGCTATTTATTAATAAATTTAAATTCGTTCTTCTCACTTCAATCGACCCTTTGTTTCCTATTTATTATTACATTTAAATATATTAGATTTTTTGTATTTTAATTTGATAGTCATTTCGTTCTATCTATTCCCGCCCCCTTTTGACGTCTCCAATAATTTCATTTGCTCTTTTTCTTCTGTCTTAAGTACTTTCTCATTTCACTGTTTCTTGCTTTGTTGAGCAGAAGTGAACAGAAGTGCTAAACTTGAGAGGGAATTTCCATAAAATTTCACCACCCCTAAGGACATCGACTAGAGGGGCCGTTTTCTTTTCATCCGCACGTGTTCACATGAACGTCTCCAGACATTTTTCTAGGGATCGGGAGAGAGGAGGAAACACGAAGACAGCTAGCGAACCGTCTATCAAAAGGTATGGAAAAGGCCTCCCCCTTCCTCTCTGATGGTGCCCATATGTCTGCAAGGCTAAGTCTCTTTTATTTTCTCTTCTTGTTCTCACCATTTGACTTTTCCTATCTCTTCCATCTCCCAAGCTCCTTTTACTGACATCATGCTTATATCTGTCGATGTACGCAGTCTGCTTTTTGGCTTTTTATCTTTTTTTTTTGTTTTGTTGTTTCAACCTCCACCCCATCCCGTTTTGTACCTCTCTCCTTACTGCTCGTTGTTTTCAATATCTATATCTTGATCTTTGCTTAAATCTCCCTTTGTCTCCCATTTTTAATCTCGCACATATTAATGTCACATACCAGAGAAATTTTTTTTGCCGTTTCCTAGGCAACACTGCCAAACCAAATCCCCACTTCCCTAACGATTTAATTTTCGCCGCAGTCTGCAGCCTGCTACTCTAAGCGCCTTCCAACATTCGATGCCCTCGATCTTGCTAACAAGAAATTTATTTTATCTAATTACAACTTTCTCTCTTTCCCCTATTATAATAATTTCTCCATGATCTACACTTATGCTTACTTTCTTTGTGGCTCTTTTCCCAGTATTTTATTGCATTTGGTTTTATTATTTCTACTTTCATAGGTTCACACATCTTCCCTGTTTCATATCAACAAGAATTAAACCTAATGCACTGTGTTCGGTGGTATTCAAACCGTTATCTGTTTTTTTTTTTTTTCCTTCCCTTTTCCCATCCATGTATTTTCTTAATTTGCAGATGTTTGAAGATGACAAGTTCCAATTTTCTACTCTTTTTAAGTTCACCATAAGAGAAATTTTCAGACTATAACCGTGTGTTACCTGTGGCCCCGTCTTATGAAAAACACGATTATGAAAAAATCATTAAAACACAAAATATCATGAAAAACTCGAAAAAATTAAAACAAAAAATCATGAAAACACAAAATATCATGAAAAACTCGAAAAAATTAAAACAAAAAATCATGAAAACATAAAAAAATCGTTAAACAATTATATATAAACACAGATATGGCAGCACTTATTTGAATATTTCTATACACAAGGGGACACGTTATTTGAAACGACTTTCAAAATGTACTCTATAGAGCACATATACGAAAAACAGATACGGCATTACCATTAGTAGAGGCATATGATGCAAGAAAGCAAACTTATACAGCATCAGCCAAAAAAAAAAAAAAAAAAAAAAAAAATTTCACACATCCATTCGCTCTAATAGTTTGTCCAGTTCTTGCTTGAATTTATTTAAGCTATCAACCTCCACAACGACACATGGAAGTTTGTTCCAGCAATCAACTACCAGCTGGCCTAAAAGCAAATTTCTGCACATCTATCCTAGCCGACCTGGCTAGCCGTGTGGGTAAAGTGCCTGCCTAGCAACCCAAAGGTCGCGGGTTCGAATCTCGCCTCGGGCTTGGATCAAAGGACTGCAAAAACCTTGGGAGGTACATTATGGCCACAGAAGCTGATGCGCCAACAACTACCAAAAAAAAAAAAAAAAACCATCATCCTACAACTGTCTTTCCTCAATTTTAATTTATGCCCCCTCAGGTTCGCAAGAGCCTGCTCAACCGAAGAATCCCATTGGCATTGAGCCTGCTCAACCCATTCAAGACCTATACACCTCAATCAGATCGCCTCGCAGGTACCTAGTCTCCAGACGCTGCACTCTGCAGAATTTAAGCCTTTCTTGGTAAGAGGACCCCTTCGTTCCCCTCACCAATCTTGTTTCCCTTCTCTGTACTCGTTCTAGCAACTCTACATCCTTCATAAAATGAGGTCTCCAGACCTGTTCAGTTTGTACCATGTACAAACTGAACAGGTCTGGAGACCTCATTTTATGAAGGATGTTCGTATACCTATATGTACTTATACATATACGTATACGAACGTAAATGTATGTACGTATACGTTCATATAAGTATGTACACTGGAAAGTCCATACATTAAAAGTATACATACGTGCGTACGCACGAAAGGGTTTTCTGGGCCAGCGATTGAGTATAACAAATTAGCAAGTCATAGAAAAAAAAAAAAAAAAAAAAAAAAATATATATATATATATATATATATTTTTTTTTTTTTTTTTTTTTTTTTGAAACATGATTTGTTTAAAGTTATCTTGCCTTAATGCAACAGATCAGCTCTTTACGGCAACCATAGCTAAACGGCCTTATACGTTTTGTGCGTGTAGAGATCAGAGATGTATATTTGTACATGTATATGTAGTTTTTCTTTTATTATTTACTAAATTTTGTTTTTTATTGCGATTTTAGTTGCAAAGTATACCTCTATCTATTCACGAAAAGCATTAACTATTTTATTTATTAGGGTAGTAACATGGAGGTCGAGGAAAAAGTGTTCAGAGGAATGTGTTCAGGTTCCCATTAGCTAATATATATTTGTCAGATTTGGTATTCTATAGTTTACTGGTATTAATTTACATTTCGACTACCAGGACTATTAGATTACTAAAATGCAAATTGGCTGGGCTTCTGCCTTTGGTGTTAATCGGCCAAAAACAGAAGCAAAAATGAATAAATATAAATTTTTCCTTTTAGCTGTTTTATTTCATTTTCATTTTAGCCGTTTTATTTCATTTTATTATAAAACTGGTTTTTATAATGTGTTCTGCAATTTTATGTTCTGTAAGTAAGCAGCCATCTTAAAACGAAGAGAAATATAATGCTTTATTCGTGTCTTATGCAATACATCTTTAGCTGAATCTAAATACTCTAAATTGAACATTACTTAAAAGCAAAATCAGGGAATTATTTTTAACTTTGACTACTGTATATTTATCCGTTCCAATATCAGCAAATTTTGCTGCCCGAAAGATTATTTTATCACGATATCCTACCAACCGTCACAGACACAAGTATGTACGCGTAAGTCATGTTGCAGTTATATTATTTGTGTTGACTCAATGTTCTGATAAAGCCAACAATACAGCCCTTCACGATTATAGGCGGCAGGGATTCTAAGCATGCTCCCCAGGAGGTTTTGTTGATATCCTCTTTAGTTCAGATATGGTACAATATTGGAGATAAGTCAAAAGGTGTAACTTGACGGCAGAAGACTGCTAAAAACGTATTCAGGATAGTCTGTAGATAGAAATGTTTAAGGAGAAAAGGAGGTTGCTGTTGTAGGGTTTTAGGAGCATTAGCGACTTAGGCCATATTACTCCGTATATGATGTCTGTAAATTGCGTGTGTTCTGTGGTAGATTTTCTGTTTATTGGACGAAAAACCCAAGTTTCCGGGGAGGGGAACAATGCTACTCTCTCTTGAAACCGACCAACACAGCGTTATTGTGAAAAAGGACCATAAAAATTCCTCACGCCATCAATGGACTTGAACTCAGGTCTTTTCCAACCAGTGAAGGGAGGACGAGAGAAAAGAAAGGTTGGGAATGAATATGGGCAGGATGTAAGAAACTGGGCAATTTTCAAAACGATAGTAATAATATGATTCCTGTTAGTTGTAGAGTTCCGACCAGCAGGAGTAAAGGATGAGCAAATAATTTTTCACCCCTATGATACCAGCCCCACCATGCTACATATAGCGAAACTGTTAAACACATAGCAAGACCATACAAGTTTCTCGAAAGCAGGTCTGACTTTTCACAGATACCAAATAAGTTCATAAGTTGCAAATGGTGGGCCCCAGATATTTCATCACACACATAATAAGAGCAGAGGTGTATTGCTAAAAAAAAATAGTACCGGAACGCTCGTCGATTAGCTACAAATAGTTACCTACGCTTTTTTCATTTGCAAAAATAAATAAGATTAGAATATTTGTTCAGTATTTATTTATAACTATTAAATAAAAATTTTAAAAGTAAAAAACAAAGACAAAAAATTTTAAAAATCAGTAAAGAAAAAAACG
Organism: Mastigoproctus giganteus; assembly: GCF_048544385.1. Taxonomy (NCBI): domain Eukaryota; kingdom Metazoa; phylum Arthropoda; class Arachnida; order Uropygi; family Thelyphonidae; genus Mastigoproctus; species Mastigoproctus giganteus. The sequence continues at coordinate 193,893,783 of NC_143576.1, read as the reverse complement.
AAAACAAAAATTCCAAAATAATATAAAAAATACTGTTCAGAAGATCATAGAAATTCCTATACAGGATCGATTACGTATTCTTGTGTGACTGCCCTTTTTGTTTGTTGGTCAACAGCAGGACGATGATACCGCAACAAAGTTCGGACATAAAAATTTGGATTTCGTAATTCTAATGGTGGACCGTGTAGTTTAATAAACAACAAACATTTAGAAAAAAAAAAGTACCAGAACATTGTTCCGGCCCGAAAAAACCACTCAATAAGAGAGAGAGAGAGAGAGCACCATGCTAGTGCAGTCTTTGTGCCACTTATGGTTGGTTTAGAAAGCTTTTGTAGTTCGATTTGCAAATAGGAATGATTTATTGCCACAATTGATGGCTGAAACTTCAAAGGATTAATAAGCACAACAGACTTAATCTGCCTTGGGCCGAAAGGTGTAGGGTATTTTCATCCCTCAAAACAGATCATATGAGCATAGGATACATTTATCGCGTTTATCGCGGCCCTAGTTGTAGTCTTAGGTGGTCTTAGGTTGTCTGAAAAGAGGTATTTCTGGACGACATTAAATGGCGATACATATAGCAAAAATGAGAGGATTTCTTAATATTTGCACAGGACGGTTAGGCTAGGTTGGATCATACGTGTGTTAAGCGCCAAAGCAACTAAGATTATGAGATGTAAATATATTGTGTCTGTAACTGCGCATATTCTTCGGCCAGTTTATTTGACGAAAGTTTTGCTTGACAAAAACCCTTGTTTCCAGGAGAAAACACTATTTCGCCTGAGATCGAAAAATCCACTCAAGTTTTAAATTCTTCTCGTTATTTATGGGATTCAAAATTAGGCGTTTTATACCGCGTGTGGGAAGACTGTGTTTATAACCACTGTGCACAAGACGGAAATATAATTTTATATTGAAAAAATACTTCAGATTCACTTTATAAACGGATTTAAAGATCAAAATGGAAGCACGTAACGTATCACGGTGTTCGAGGTAGTAGTAGTAGTAGTAGTGGCATGTGATGCAAGAAAGCAAGTGTATGAGCTTATGCAGCATCAGCCAAAAAAAAAAAAAAAAAAAAAAATCGCACCAGTCCCTCCGAATGCCTGTCCAGTTCATCCTTAAATTTATTCAACCTATCAACTTCCACAATGACAGATGGAAGTTTGTTCCAGCAATTAACCACCAGCTGGCTAAAGGCAAATTTCCGCACATCTATTCTCTAGCGAAGACTGCTGTGGCAGTCTTCGCTAGAGAAATAAAATAAATAAAATTAAAAAAATAAATAAATAAACTTCCCGCATAACCTGTCCATTCCCCCCAATAGTCTGTCCAGTTCTTCCTTAAACTTCTTTAAGCTATCCACTTCACAACAACAGATGGAACTGTGTTCCAGCAGTCAACTGGAACAGTTGCCAGCCTTTAGCCAGCAGGTAGTTTTGGGCAACCTCAAAACTACCTGCTTGCTAAAGACAAACTTCTCCCCATCTATTCTGAAACCATCATTCCTCAGTTCGAATTTATGCTCCCTCATGTGTGCAGTCTGAGCAAGAAGAAAAATCCCATCAGTTGAGCTTGCTCAATCCATTCAAGGCCTTAAACACCTCAATTAGATCTTCACGCAGGTTCCCAGTCTCCAGAGACTGCAATTTGCAGAATTGAAAACTTTTTTGGTAAGGATACTTTTTTTTAACTTCACCAACGTCGTTGCTCTTCTGTGCATCCATTCCAGCAGAACTGCATTCTTTCTAAAATGAGGCCTGCAGACCTGTATGCAGTACTATTGCCTTACAGAGGGATAATCACCTCCTTATCCTTGCTAGCAAAGTCCTGTATATCATACAGGACTTTCAAAGAACTTCATATACAGCAAAATTAACTTTAACCTCCAGGTCTTTTTCATTTTCCACTACCCTGAATATATAATACCGCACAGTTGGTAAGTTAATCTGGAATTACTGCTACCCATATGTAGTACCTTGCATTTGCCAATGTTAAACTTCAGCTGCCATTTCTCAGCCCAACTGTCTAATTTATCTTGATCTCACTGCTATAGCGTATCCTGGTTACTGTTATTAACCATCCTACCAACCTTCATATCATCTACAAACTGAGACATTCGGCCTGATATACCTTCATCAGTATCATTAATAAATATTACAAACAAGAACGGGCCCAGCACTGGACACTGCACTATTCCATTGCTCTTCATGGACTCCATTAGTCCATGAAGAGCGATGTCCATTAATAACCAATCTCGGTCTGTTCCCACTCAACCATCCTCTTATTCATATGAGTAACTTGCCTTTAATGCCACACTACTCCAATTTGTGCAGCAGCCTTTTATGTGCGACAGTATCAAAGGCTTTCTCAAAATCCAAGTATATGATATCTAAATTATTTTTTATATTTAGTTCCTTTGTTACTGCATCATACTATCCAATCAGATCTGGTTTTCACCAGGACTCTATGCTACCTACCTCCTCACTGGACATGGCTCCTTCCAGAAAAAACTACATGACTTCAGAATTTCAGACTCACCCCGCTGCCACTGTGGAGAGGATCAGACGTGGGAGCACCTTGCCCACAGCTGTGAAATCTACGAGGACTTCAGGAGGATCCTAATAACAAAACTACGCTTCAACTACCAAAATCAAGAACACCTCACCCTACAGAATGAAGAAACTTACCGAGCTCTGACTCAATTTGCAATGGACTTATTTTCCAGGCAGAAAGCGCTACCACCACTTTAGTATCCGAATCAATAGGTCATAACAACCATGACTGCCAATTGTTGCTACGCATCATTGAGCCATGGATGCTAACGCCTTGGACCAACTTGCACAAGACTTGACCAGCAGTGCAATAAAAGACAGGGTCCGCACATACCTTGACAAATTCCTCATCATTGATTTCTGGACAAACTTCTCTCGACCAGATGTGACACATTTCATCAAGAAGAGGCCTAGCATCGATCCCTGGACTTGACCATCAATCTTGGACTCCCGGTTTTGACCACCCCCACTGTTCGTTCTGATGGACTACTGGACCAGCCTTCAGTCTGGATGCGACACAGACTCACCAAATGGAGCCCCAATGACGGCACCTGAACTAGACCTTACTGAACATGACCCATCCACCATAGCAGCACTCACACTGCTGGATTTCCAGCAAGTTGTCGGCTCCAACTAACTGGCCGTGCTAGCTGTACCTACCCTGAACTTGCGGAGTATATATCTCTCTCATTTTTTATTTTATTTTTTTATTTTTTTATTTATTTTTTTTTTTCGGCTTCTTTCTTCTGTTTCCTGCCATCCGTTCTTTTACTGCCCCCCCCCTATTTTTCTCTTACAGAATGATTTTTTTTTTCACTCCTCTCTCTGGTGAGGCACTGGGCATGCCACACTGTCATCAGGGGCCATCTTCCCTATTGGCCCCTTTCTTCTGTTTCCTACCCTCCAGTCTTCTGCCTTCCTCCCTTACTTTTCTCTTGCACAACGTTTTTTTTTTTTTTTTTTTATTTAGTTTATATATATATATATATGTGTGCGTGTGTGTGTATATACATATATTTATATATACACACACACGCATTCCCCACAGGTCTAAATCTAAAAACATCAAAATTACTGCCCGACCTATTTGGCCCTAGAACAAGTTATCAGCGAACAACCCTACGCTCTGTTAAAATTACAACCGTTGCTCAAGAAACAGCGATCATCTCATTCTCAAATCTGGTCCTAGCCACTGAAATCCCAGGAAAGTAGGTGGCAGGACCCGCCAGAGTACTCTAGCTACAGTGGTACACCCGGTCAGCCTCCCCGTGGCATGGTGTGGTAACGTCGGGTCCCACTAGGGGCTCGGCGGCTAATAGACCGGAGGAACAAAGGGCACAACACAATATACAGCACATGACCCCCACACACTTCAAATCTCTGGCCCCGATACAATGTACACCCGCGGAGATGGGAGAAATCCCAGGAGCCGTTAGACACTAACATACCTTATACCTTATACCTTATCCAATCAGATTCTGCGCGTGTAGCACAGTGGTATCGTCACCGTCCTCCCCACACCGGGTGGAAAAGGTCTGCGTTCGAATCCCGTCAATGACGCGAGGAACTTTAATGGGCTATTTTCACTCTTTGGCTGAGTTAGTCGGTCTCAGGCGTAGATAGCAAGGTTTTTCTCCCCAGAAACTGGGGTTTTTTTCGTCCAGCAAAACAGGCAAATCGACCATAGAACACACGCAATTTACAGACACAAATACGGGTTAATGTTTTGAATTACGGGCAACCCTAAAATAATAATTCGATTTTTTTTATCCAATCAGATTGGTTAGACAAGATCGTCCCTTAACAAATTCATGCTGTGACTGCAGTATAATTGCTTTCCTGTTTAAAATGTCCTGCATAAATTCTTTAACCAGTGACTCCATTATTTTCCCAGGAACAGAAGTCAAGCTAGCAAGTCTATAATTATTTGGCCTCCTTTGATCGCACTTCATGAATTGGGGTTACATTTGCACATCTCCATTCTATAGGGAGCTCTCCTGAATCTAAAGTTGCTCTCATAATTATGGCTAAGGGTTTGCTTACCTCCTATGCTGCTCCCCTAAATATAATCGGACAGAATCTATCTACTCCAGGTACTTTTTTTGTTTTGCTTTAGCAATTTCTTTTCCACTTTCCTCTCTGTTACATGTATATGCAATAAAATAAAATATTTTATATTATATAATTTTAATGAAACTAGATGGGTGGGTTAGCTCCATCTAGATGTTTCATCAAAAATCATTTCCCTCCCTGAACAAAAAAAAAAAAAAAAACTGTCATAGGGCCATCCGAAAACTAACTCGTATGCCTATGTCCTTAAATTGCATATGTTGTCTTGTCGATTTACCTGTTCTTCTGGACAAAAAATCCGAGTGTCCAGTGGGGGAGGGAGCTTTCTCTCTACGGTCGATACCGATTAACTCAGTCACGAAGTGAAAAATGCCCATAACAGTTCCTCGCGTCGTTGACTGAATTCTAACCTGGGCCTTTTCCACCCAGTGTGGGGAGGAGGTTAGCCCCATCAGCTCTCCTCCGAGGATTCGCCTTTGAGAGTCTCTGCTCGCTATCTCTCTCTCTTTTGCAGTAGAGATGGCCCGGGTACGATTCCTATCGCAAACCGAAGATGAGGGGGGGCGAATTAAGGTAAGGTGTAAGGTATATTGTTGTCATGCGGCACCAGGGGTTTCCCCCATCTCCGCGTTGCTTTCTTTGTGAGTGTACAGGGTGTACCAGGACACTGGCGTACCAGTGTCCTGGGAATGCCACCGGTTTAAAAGTGTGTGGGTATTGTACCTGTGTAATGTCGTGTACCGTTGTTCATCTGGTCATTTAGCCGCTGGACCTCAGCTGGAGTCCAGCGTTGCCCCACCTTCGCCCCGTGGAGGCAGACCAGGAGCACAGTAGACTTAAGTTACTCTGGCAGGTCCTGCCGCGTAATTTACTGAGATTTCAGCGGCTAGGACATAAAAAAAAATTAAAAAAAACTTATGTACACATACACATAAGAACATACATATATATGCACATATACACAACAGTGATACATAAAATATATGCATCCATGCAGTCGTAATTACTTTGGACGTTTACATACAGCATGTGTGCATGTATTCATATGGCAGGGTAGGGCAGTGCGTGGGAATTAAACCGGGGAAGCGCCCTCTGGGTAGCGCAGTTGGTAGGATCGCCGTCCTCCCCACACTGGATGTAAAAGACCCGAGTTCGAGTCCTGCCGATGACGTGGGGAATTTTTATGGTTCTTTATTACAGTGTGGCTGAGTCAGGTCTCAGACGAGGGTAGCATGGTTTTTTCTTCTGGAAACTCGAGTTTTTCGCCCAGAAAAGCAAAAATTTTACCGCAGAACACACTCAATTTATAGATAATGTACACAGAGCAATAGGCCTTAGTCTCTGTTGCTCCTAAAACAATAACCGGGGAGACTTTATGGGCTATTTTCACTCCGTGACCGAGTTTCCCTGAACAGTGTAGGCCCTACTTTTCATTACTTTATTATTATTATTATTATTATTAGCCATATGGTGCAAGGAAGCCTGAGGCTTATGCTGCACCAGCCAACCCAGCCCAAACAAAATTCTCAAGCTACCCTGAGAGAGAGAGAGAGAGAGAGAGAGAGAGAGAGAGAGAGAGAGAGAGGTAGAAAGGAATCAACAAGAAAGAGAAGAATGATGATATCCAGCTCAGAACCCTGGGTGTGCCAAGCCCATACTCACCAGATGTGAGCCCTTGGGGTGATCAATGAGAGATGACAGTGCTTAATATTCACCAAACCTTAACTAAACGTTATTTGTTTTGATGATGATGACGACTGACTGATAAATCATATTTTTATCCTTCAGGTTCCGGTGAATCAGGAAAAACAACAATTCTTAAACAGATGAAAATTCTTCACATTCAAGGCTTTTCTGAAAAGTAAGTTAAAATTCCTTTTGTTTACTAATTCTCTCTCTCTCTCATATATTCGGAATTAACCCAGTATTAGAATTAACTCTTCCAAAGCTAAAATTGACTACGCCTGGTTATGTTATTACCAATGCCATAACGTAATTCCACCCACACTCAGTTGTTAATATTTAAAAACGCAATCTACTAAAGCGCACAACGCACTCTCATTATATTTGAATAAATATTTAGTATATGATTAATTTCGTTTTAGATAATTTCATATTAGCATAACATTAACTCTTAATTTACTCCGTACCTATCGTGAAACATGGTTCTCTTTTTTTCAGAAATCGATATTCATAACATCAATGACAGTAAAAATAGAACAATCTTTTTTCACGTGATACCTCCCCATTCTGCTAATTTAAATTGCAAAAAATATAATAAAAAGTATCATGCGACACAAAAAAAAATTGTAAAACTCAAGGAAACTGCTTGATATTAATTGCGTTTATCTCGTCGGAGAAAAGAATGGGAGAAGCCTCATTAAATTTTTGAAGTCAGATAATTTGGTTACCTGACTAATTCATTGCTATTTGCGTTTCTATTATGTATTGTACTCATTATTACTACCAGTAACGAGAAATATTCTTCAAAATGGTGATTCCGGGCGTTTAGGAACGTTGTTACGTAAGTTGACCTTTAAAAACGTTGTAAGTTGACCTTTAATAATTAAGGCTTGCAATTCTTTCTAAAATTTAAGATCATCATTATATATTTGCCGATTATAAGTTCTGCCACATTTATAATCATGGAATGCAAACGTCACAACCAATGAGAGCTAATGTATAATGTTTGCGCGTGTTGAATAGACCATTTTACATAAAGGTAACTGAGGCAATGAGAAGATAGCGTATTATGTTCGTATGTTATGTAAATTATAAAAACACGAGTTTTCGGATATAATAATCATTTAACATTCGGTCGACCGTAACTCAGCTACATCGAAAAGCATATAAGAATTTCTTTTGTTTTTACGCCATTCCATCATGCCATTTTTTGGCATGATGGAAGAGGATATAGATCATAAGCACTGTGCTACCGTGAGAGAGAGAGAGAGAGAGAGAGAAACGAGTTAGTGACAAAAAATCTATTTAATCTTGCTTTTTATGGCGTTCCGGTTATTAATGTTTTCCAGTTTGAACATTGTTTTTAAATAATAAAACTTTGTGAATGAGGATAAAAGAGTTTAAAAAGCTCGACGCCTAGGAACAGTACGGTATATATTATACATAAATAAGAGAACAAAGCTTGCAAGCCAGTCCGCATTCATAAAAAAAAAGTTTCTTTTTTCCTTTCATAATAAATACCATCGAAATACTTGTTTGACAATGGTATATTTTAATGGGAAATGCTGTTTGTCTGAAGTCGTATTGATATTTATTAGTAAAAGCGGTCCCTGCCAACCAATGGCAACCCCGCTGTCAGTTACACATAATTTAGCAGTACTCTTATATACTCCCTCTTCTGTTTGCCCAAGCACAGGGAGGGAAAAAACCTGACATGACCAAAAAAGATTGATATGAACAAACTGAAAATAATCAAATTACATAAAAAATAAATATACATATAATTAAATTTCAGACAAAGTCCAAACTTCATTGGAAAGAGCTGCATTTGTTCACAGTCTGTTGGAAAGCCAGCTGCGCCGAGAATAGAAATGCCAGCACAAGGAGCTGCCAAGAACAGAAATGCCAGCACAAGGAACTGGAGTTGCAGTGGGTATAGCAGACTCAAGCCTCCACGATTTCACAGAACTTTAGGTAATTCGGCACTACACCATACAGCATTACAAATCCAAAGCTTCCAGATGCAGAAGAATCTTCCGCCTAAGAAATATTGCAGTTGCAAAGACTTGGAAAGCCAAGAAGTTCTCCTGTTTATCAACTAGAATTGTCTCGCAGCCTTCTGCCATAAGATTGAGATTACTAACCCGAGATACCAATTCAATTCGTAGATCGCTGTACTCCTCACAGTTGTATATAATATGTTCCCATGATTCTCTTTTGCCACAGTGGCAATGAGATCTTTCAGTAATTCCTAAATCATGCAACTTTGCATTAATCGAACCATGACCAGTCAATAAGAACATAGCTTGTAAGTCTGGGGCAAACCATTGGAGTTTTATCGAGGCTGCATTTCTTAAATCTGGGAAAAAATTTTGTGTAATCTGCCCTTTATCACAAACACTCCAACGCTCTTGCCAGACTTTGCACATCCTAAGGAGCATTACTCTTTGAATGGAACTGAGCTTTCTAATAAATACTTGACCACTTACACGCTCAAACCAAATTGGTGCACCATACGTTACCATGGGGATAAATATACACATTCATATAGCAAGTTCAGCACCTTACCTTTTATTCCCCAGCAAACTCTAGTGATTCGAGTAATCATCCCAATAAATTTCCTCGCCTTTTCTGATAGATAAATAACGTGAGTTGAAAGTCAAAGATCCGTCAAACATAATATGTTTAAACATAATGCCTAGATATTTTAATTGCCTTGCCCATTTTAGGCTCGACCCATTCATTCTTACAACTGGGGGTCTTCTACTGGAAAAATTATCCTTGAAGACCATTGTCCTTGTTTTGTTTCCTGGTACAGTCAGTTTATGTAACTACACCAGTTATTAAGTTCAAGAAAAACCTGCTGTGACCTGGTTTCTAGTTGTATCCGTGAATTTTCTTCAATAGGCAATACAAGATCATCGACATATGCCACCATATGCCGATGTCGTATTCAAAGTTATTATGAAAAATTATATTTGCATTTTCTGAAGAAAAAAAAGAAGAAATAAAGTACATATTTTAGTTTTACCCGCCACCCAGTATAACAATAGGATATACACTATTCTAGCAAAAGTTATGGGACACTTGTTATGAACAAGACGGTGTCCAAATAAATTAATAGCGTGTTTGCTGTATTGGCTGATTGAATGCGTCGTGAAAAGCATACTAAAAATTTCTAGTAAAAAGCTGATGGTACTTGTTACCCTCCTCCTTTAAATCATTCATAAGCTCCATTAACAAAGAGAGTTTTACTGTTATTTTATTTCTTAAAACAAAAAAGCTTGATAATTTGTGAATGCTCTTTCTATTAGAGAGTTTTAGAACTGATCATAAACCGTTCATTACGACTTGAATCTTCCAACGTTACTTACCATCCCTCCCCGTTATATCTTTGTTATAGTATTTAATGTGCATGAAATTTGTTCTAGGTCCAACTATTCTTTAGATTAAGGCATATGGAGGAGCAGGCGAGCAAGGTAATGGTACCGAGACAGGAAGTATTTGATTGCATCACCAATTAAACTATACCGCACGGCCCTATATTTAGTAACGAGTTGGTTTTATTTAACAGGATGAGAAATTTATCTATAGTAATGCGCTTAACTTTGACGCTAAAGGAGGGTCGTAATAAATTCTTGTGTGAACCAAATAGACAACTAGCTTAGCTTTAATAGATTAATGTATATTGTAAATGTATTCCGTTTTATTTGAAATGATTTAATTACAGGCTGGCCTCGATTAACGCGATTAATTCGTTGCGGGAACGCATCGCGCAAAACGGAAATGCGTTAATCGATTAAAATATTCAATAGGAAAAATTATAATTGGTCCTTGACCTTCGAATGTCTATAAAGAATTTTAAAAATACCTTTTAAATAACTTTAACTGTATACAATGTAAAATATAATGAAAATAATTATGGAATTAAATGTTTATTGCAGAAAACAGCGGTTCCCAAACTGTGCGCCGTGGAATATTTTAAATTTTCGATGGAAGCACAGCGATACTCGACGTCTGTCGGACACCGCGCGAACTACTAGCTTGAGGTAGTCCACAGTTTCCATTTCTTATTAAGTTGTTTGGACCTAACTACTAAACGGAACTGTTAGATATTTCTTTTGGTCTAGGTGCGCCGTGAAAAAAATTACTGAGACACTAAGGGCGCCTTGAACGGAGAAAGTTTGGGAACCTCTGACATAAAATACACAATGAAGAAATGACTGTTGTGGAAATATTTGAACAGTGTTGACTTTCTCTTTTCATCAATCAATTTCCGATAGCCGACAATCTTCTCTGGGTCCTGGCGAAATAAATATCGCAGAGAACCTCACACCTTTTCTTTGAGGTTCTCTGCGATACGAAAGATTTCATCTAGTTCTTTTACCGTTATCTCCTTCGCGGTAACATTTTCATCTGGCTGATTTAAAAATTAGAATTTTTAAATTCTAATTTTTAGATTTAAAAATTTAAAAAAAAATTTAAAAAATTAGAATTTTTTCTGATTTAAAAAAATTAGAATTTTTAAATGCAAGTCTGCATTGACTTTATTAGCGGATGGAACACACCGAGGCGGGCAGCAGGCAAGCGTTTGTTTATTGCCCGTCCGACGCGCGATGCAAATCCTTTTCAATTATCGCATTAAAAAAAAAAAAAAAGATCCTGTTAACTGAAATTTGCATCGTGTAAAGTGAAAAGCGGTATAATTTTTTCAAATAGCGGTAACTGAAACACGCGTTAATCGAACTCGCGTTATGCGAGGCCTGGCTGTATTGACAATTTGACTAAGACACAATTTAAAAATGCATTCTTAATTATAGGGAGCGAGAGGAGAAGGTCCTTGATATCAAAAATAATATATTGGAAGCTATTAAGGTGAGCTTAATTTTAAGTAACGTACAGTATTTTCATATTCTGTCAATTTTCATACCAACGTACAGTTCATATACAAGGTAGCAATAATTAAAGTGAATCAATTTGGCCTCCTATAGGTGGCAAACTGTGAAATGAAATTTCACGAAAACAAAAAGGCACAAAATATATATGTATATACAGGGGCAGCTCGTCCATAGGCACTGCAGCACCCCCAGCTATTTAAATAGCGAAACAGTGAACGGAATTATATGAAATTTTGTGAATTACAATGCAACGCAATGAATTAACAGGACCCGCATATAGTATGCGTATCTTCTATTTCCAGTAATCATTTAAATAATAAACGAATAAAAACAGGAAATCGTTTCCAACTTTGAAGTTTAATTAATCGTAGGTCTCACTGTACGCCAGGCGAACCAACATATTGGCAACTTGTCAATATACATTTTTTTATAGGTGAAACGAATCAAAGTCACTGTAAAGTGCGCAGTGCAAATTTCATCGTTGATCATGATTGGTATGTAGCCACAATATCGGTGTCTTTTTGTTATTCGCCCGAATTCCCATTAAGTAACTAAATAATATCAATGTTAAATCAATACTCAACATTGAACAGTGTAATTATGTGATTACAGCTTAATAGCGAATTGAGCTTGAACTTGGTATGTTGAAGTTATATTATGAGGTGATATGTAAGTAAAACATTATCGAATCAAATTTCACGATTTTGTGAAATTTGATTCGATCATGGCCTCAATGCTTCCCTATGAAGTAAATCGTGTAACAGTGAATAAACCTCAGCAACTCAGTTTTTCACAATTGTTCTGAGATATGAACTGAATGGAGACATTTTTGAGCGTTTTTGGGGTTTTTTCACTCCGGAAAACCAAACGGCAGACGGAATATCGAAGTGCATTCTAGATCAGTTAGACATAATCTTCGAAGGAAATACTCAAAAACTGGTTGCTCACACATTTGATGGCGCAAGTGTGAAAGGCAAGAAAGAAGGGGGAGTTCAGGCTAAAATAAAAGAAGTGTACAAAAATTCACATTTTATTCACTGCTATGCACACCAACTGAATCTAATGATGAGAAATGCAGCAAGTAGTACCGGAGATTCAAGAATATTCTTTTCGAACCTCATGTCGATACTAACATTTTTCTCGAGATCACCACAGCGTCTCTCTGTTCTCAGAAAGCATATGAAGTTGCCCGACTTCCCCTACAAGATGGAACTTCGATATACGCACCGTGAACAGCGTTTTTTGTGAAAATTTTAAATCCTTAAAAAAATGCATGGAGGAACTACAAGCGACAGCAAACGCAGATAAGACGATTTCAGAAGCAGCTGGAATTTTGCACATCTTGAGTAATGAAAAATTCGGAGTTCTGGTTAGAACTTTTCCATCAGATAATGAATGCCTCACGTGGAAATTATTTATAATCAAATGCAATCTCGAGAAATTGAGGCACTTAAAATACATGAGTATACAGGAAACTTTAAGAATGCCATTCTGAAAGTCAGGAATTCAATGTACTGTGAAAATCCTTCAAAAAACCACCCATGATTGAAGTGAAGGAAGTGTTGAAATAGGTGAGAGATAATTCTTTTACAAAGCAATTAATTGCGGCTAAATTGTTTAGTAAGGGGAACTTTGTTATTTTTCGTACGAAAATGCCCATGGAAGAGGTACGGGAGACTACTGAGGTATATCCCATGATTGAAAGAGAAAATCTTCTTATGGAATTACAAGTTTTGTATAGCAGACATGATCTACACAATTATTGCAAATTAACTGACTTGCTGAAATTTATCTCAGAAAATAATCTTGGTGAACTTACAAAACTCATAAAGATTCTTTTCACCATTCCGATGACTACTTCAGAGCCCGAACGCTGCCATTCGACATTAAAAAAGAATAAAAACATTTTTAAGGAGCACTATGTATCAGGAAAGGCTAAATGCTCAAGCAATACCTTCAATAGAGAAAAGCTTGGTCAACAGTGCACGAAACTTGAATGAAAAAGTTATTAATCTCTTTTAAACAAATAAAAACCGAAGAATGGATTTTGTTTTTAAATAAAAGTTAGTCTGTTAATGGTAAATGTCTAGTTAATGTTTTGTAGTATTTTAACTTGCTTATTATTATTAATGTGTATGTCTTCATGTCTTATAACCAAGGCAATTTAATGTAACTTTAAGACCAGCACCCCCAAACATCACAGTCATGAGCCGCCAGTGTGTGTGTGTGTGTGTGTGTGTATGTATGTGTATATATATATATATATATATATATATATACAAATTTGTATTTATTTTTTATTTATTTATTTTTTTGCTCCCAAAGTGACACCAACTTCATTTGGTTCTGCATATAATCACACAAACAGATACACCGCACAATTTATTTCATCAATTTAAAGTATAGTATGAGGACACTACAGGTTGTAAAGATACGACTTGCTCGATGTGGGTAGTTATTTGAATTGCAAACATGCTGGAAGCGCAGTACACGTGTTTAACTGTCGCCCCAAGCATGTTACCATATACGTCGGAAACGTGCCTTCCAGGTCAACCAAAGACTAAATGTTGTCTAGATAAATCCTGTCCTACAGATAGCTCTATAACCAGAATTTATAAGGATTAAGGTTAGGAGAACGAAGTGGTCAAGAATGGAAAATGAAGTGGTCATCGTAAAATGATGCTTGTATAAAAATACACAAGATTAATTATCGTTCTAAAGCTACTTTTTATGGACGGCTTTGCTCACTGTTTGTCAACCGCTTCGTTTTTTTTTTTTTTTTTTTTTTATCAACTGTGTTGTATTAACAGTACGGAACGTTTCTACTATTTTACATAAATTCATATCAGTGAATACTGCTTCATCAAATTTTTTGAGGAAGAGACATTATCTTTGTTTCTCTCCGATCTCTAAAATGAATTGTGTATTTTAATACACTATGCTTCAGCTGTTACCAAAAGTGTTTTAACAACAACGAATGAATACATTTTATACAAACATTGTAGAGGGCAGTGCAACATAAACACATGGATGTAAATAAAGCGAAGAGGTAATATAAATAAAAAAAATAAATAATTAGAGGTAATGGAAATAAAGATGTAATTTACAATCGACATACAAAACGAGCTTAGCGAATTTGACTTATAGTAACAGCAATAGCCATATAGTGCAAGGAAGATGGAAGCCACAGGCTTTTGCTGCACTGGCCGAAAAAAAAAAAGAAGTAGTTAAGAAAATACAAATTATTTGTTTCCCTCCTCACATAGATAACTGTACAGTTGATCTCTGAATTTATTCGCCTCAACTACCTGCGAAGGCAATCTGTTCCAGCAATCAACGACTCGCTGGCTAAAAGAAAACTTCCTACAATCTAGTCTAAACCTCTTCCCCTGTAATGTGAATGCTCCCGAGTTCTGGAATTCTCGATAATAGCGAAAATTCCGCCTTTATTCATTCAGATCTGTTGCATCCACATCTGTGTGGTCAGTTGGCACTCTAATCAGGCCTTTTTACGAAAGACCCAAAACCATCCACTTCAACTTCATCTTGTGAGCAAAACCGAAGGATGACACGGCTCCCCCCTCCCCCGCATGACTACTTATTGTGAAACTGCACTAGTGTCTCTCGAACTGTTGGAAACCACTGCACCACATGTCCAGTTCCAATCACTTTCTTGCCCCAGCTACTGCTTTTAAACGTACTGATGTGACACCTCATAATCCTGCTTTTCAATCACTTTCAATTTCCAGTAGGCCTAATCTGTTGAGATGTTCAAAAGCATCAACAAATAGATTAGCAGTTATAAAAATTACCTTTCGACTCACCCTTAGAGTTTTCTACCAAAATGTCCGGAGCCTCCGAAATAAGCTTGAAACCCTCGAACAGCTCTTGTTGCCCAACAGTATGGATATAATGTGTCTGTCAGAACCTGACCAGAAGTCAATAGCCTGTGCTCCGGCCGCTGGATTTTCATCGTTCTTCACATCAAGATCTCAAGATCATCAAGATCTCAATCTAGAGGCGGCGGTGTTGCCATCTTTGTCAAAGATTCCAAACTGAAATTTGTGCACGTCACATCTAGCAACTCCTTATTTTATGAAGCAATACTCGTGACTGTGAAGTTTAATGCCTGTTTAATCGATTTAGCCGCAATCATCATACCCCCAGCTCCAGATATTGCAACAATTGACGTTGCTACCGGCTGGATAATGAGCAAGTTACACCCTTCTGCTACTCACATTCTCTGCGGCGATTTTAACCTTTCACCCCATCTGAGTCTTCTCCTTCAGCGACTAATGAACAATCTCTATCCATTAAAGTATACGATTATCAATGAGGTGCCAACGAGAGGCACTAATCGTCTCGACTTGATTCTGTGTTCTGGCATTTGCAGAGTCGACATTCTACCAGAAACGTCCTTCAAATCAGATCACGACCCAATTGCATTACTTCTTGTTCTGCCTATGCCCAGCTTCAATTGCCATAATACTGTAGAAAAAAAATCATATTTTCTCCGACTTTTCTGGATCCAAAAAAGTGCCTCGAGGCAGCACAGTCTATTCCATGGCATGTGCTTGATGGATGTGACCCAATCCTCGCAGTTGATCTAATCACAAGATGGATAAATACAGTCACCCTCTATGGGTCAGCCAAAACCGTACGCATTTCCCCAAGGACTAGAGCTTGGTGAACCAAAGATGTAGCACGCAGTTTCCACAACAAGCAGTACCTTCACAGGCAATGGAAAATCTCTGGCACAACCCAAGATCGAATCCTATATTCCAGAGCAAGGCTATTTTCAACAGACTCAAGGCATCAGCCATAAAGAGATACACCATGCTACCTTGTCTAAAGGAAAAGCGCCATACCCATCCAGACACAGTCTCATTAATTCAAATCTTGATCTAGATAACTGGATGGACTAAATTTCAAAATTCAAAGCCAATTCCGCTTCTGCAGAAATTCTTCTCCAAAACTCTCAATATGCCCTTACTAATGATCTTTCCATAATTTCCATGACAAGACAGCAACTGATATATGCTATTAACTCCCTGCATCCATCTAATACCGCCGGCCGAGATAAGATACCTCACTTCATAATTAAGTGCCTTAGCCCCTACATCCTAGATGCATTGCTCTCAATCTACAATTCGGTTCTTTCCACACGAGTTTTCCCTGCTCAATGGAATGAATACTCTGTGAGTCCACTGCCTAAGATTAAAGCGGCAACAAGCCTAAAAGATTTCAGACCAATCTCAACTTCTTCCACCCTCCTCAAACTTCGTGAAAAGGTACTCCTTCCAGCATTAAACAAACAGCTGATGCCACAGAAACCGAAACAGTTCCATTTCGCAGTCGAAAATAGATCCACCATAACAAACCTCATGGCTGCACAGACATCAATTCTGCGAATTAGCTATTGTGTACGCTGATACTGAAGCTGCTTTTGACAGTCTAGACGTCACAGCTCTTCTCAGTCTTCTGCAATTCTTTTTCGGGATAAATGGAGACCTACTAGCTTTCTTCACCGCCTTATTGAAGAATAGAAGTGTCCACCTCACAATGAAGAAGACCCACTTTACAAGAAAAACAATACAGGAGTCCCACAAGGTGGCGTCCTGTCTGGCCTTCTCTCAGCCATTCTAATTCCTTTCATGCGTCCCCGTGATGATGCTCTAATATATGCCGACGATATAAAGTTTCTTACCTTAATCCCACAGGCTGCAAACCCAATGGCAATTACGTCTTCAATCACAAAGAACTTGACCGCTCTTTCAACTTACTTGAATATGTTTGGGTTAAACCTTAACCCTTCAAAATCTGCAATAATGATTTACTCATTGAAACATCAACCAACAGTAATTCAACCATCAGTTTTAGGTACTCTCATCTCAGTGGATACCTGCCATAAGGACTTCGGTGTCTATTTTGATCCGAAGCTAAAATTCAATGTTCACACAGAATACCTCCGGAAGCGATTTAACACCCTACGCTGGAGAGAGAGGCAACACTTACAGTACTTCATTCCAACGATGCCGCAACCACTACCAGATACATTCAAACCACTGTTTATCCGGTTATTTTATACGCTGCTGAAATTTGGGCATCTGTGTCGCCCTCACTTCAAAAACCGGTGTTCTCGTGTGAATACTGGACCCTGAAATGGGCCACAAATAAGCATCGCCGACCCCCTCAATTGAGAACAACTGACAAGGCTGAGCAGCTAAATGTACCCAGGCTCCCGAGGTTAATTGACAGCAGGCGTTTAATGACTACATTAAAAATGTACATAGGAGTGATAAACGCCCCAAACATCTGGGATTTCTGTCAGTGGCACAATCCTCTGCCATCCTTGAGGTCAGACCCCACACTAAACCTCAAATACAACCGGTTGAAACTGTGTAATCGTTTCCTACCTGCCCAGGCACTCCCCAAAATTCAGGCACTGCTCCGTCTTGAAGTTAACTGGCAGAAAATGGCTACCGACAACAAATACCGTCGCATTCTCTTCGAGTGGATCACATCTGTTGAACAGGGATAAATTCTTCCAAACTGTGTTACGATGTTCAGTTCTGTTTCTCTTTATATTTTCCTATTTATTATAATTTCATTTTTACATGTTTTAATTTTTTTGTGACTCATAATTTCTCATGTAACTGTTATTTTTACCAATTTAATCACATATATAATGTAAAACTCCTGGCCATGTCGCCGTGATAAGAATTTGTTTCTAGTACATGTACTGTACTTAGCAGCAATAAAGAAGTTTAATTAGTTACTAACACTTCTCAGAGCCTTATAAAAACCTCAATCAGATTTCCTCTGAGGCGCTTGGTTGTCAAGCTCTGCATAATTGGAGTCATTCCCGGTATGATCGCGCTTTGCCGATCGCACCATGCGAGTTGCGCGTCTTGGGACCCTTTCAAAAAGCTAAATGTCTTTTTTCAGATGAAGTCTTTATACTTGAACACAATGTTCCAAATGTGGTCTCACAATTGCTTTATACAAATGCTTTATATAAAAATGGTAGAATCAAAATAACTTGGAGTGGTCTTTGATTCAAAATTAACTTTTTACCTCCCATTTGATATACTTGGCGAAGAAAGTGAGAAATTATGCAGATATGATTGCCAGGATCTGTCGAGCAGACTGGGGACTCAAAAGAAAGACCCTGGCAATCATATACCGTGCAATGTTCCTACCTGTTATCACCTATGGAACCGGTGCGTGGTTCACTCGCTCGGCCATAGTAAGAAATAGGAATAAATTAGAATCGATACAAAGGACAATATGTCTCACTATTATCAGAGCATGTCGCACAGTAAGCACACCTGCGCTACAGTTGCTGGCCGGAACTCTCCCACTTTACCTGGAAGTAGCCAAAAGAGGCTTATATTATAGATTTAAAAAGAGCATACCTACAGAATTTATAGGGACAGCCCTTGATACAACCAACACCTTCAATGCTGAAAGAAAAAGAATAGCCACAAAGCTCCATGAGCTATGGCAAACGAAGTGGGAGCAGGAAACCAGAGGTCTGGTTACCAAAAGGTTTCTGCCATGGGTGGCAATTGTTAGCCCAAAGCCACCTAAGTGGTATTCCCCGGACTTTTTGCAACATTTATATTGACAGGTCACGGCTCCCTAAAGGCGAAACTAACCTCCTTAGGCCTGACTGATGACCCAAACTGCACCTGTGGCGAAAATGAAGACTCGGCACACATTCTATATGAATGTATAATTTATGACATCCCCAGAACAGAGCTAATAGCACAGATTGGCCCCCTTCCCAGGGGAGAAGAACATCTGTTCATCATAGAAAAGCAAAATTATAAAGTCTTTACATCTTTCACACAGAAAGTATTCGAAATGTGCAGAACAATCCAAAGAATGGCAATTCAGCCCCCACAGCAATTAAACAATAATCAATAGTTAAAATTGCCCAAGTTTCCCACCACGCCCAGACGATGACTTAAAAACTGTCAGGGTAGCAGTATTCTGCTATCCTGACAGCAGAATACTTCTATCCTGACAGCAGTATTCTGCGCCCTGACAGAAACCTGACATGACAAAACTCTCTAGGACTATCCTGACATGTTTAGGAACCTGGAGCCTCACACCAAATAAGCAACCATGTAGGGGAAGGGAGATATACAGGCAGCCAGGGAAGAAGATTAGCTGAAAAATATCAATAATCTAATAGCAAGGGGATGCAATGTAGAATGAAAGAAGAATGAATGAATGAGAATGAAAGAAGAATGAATGAATGAGAATGAAAGAAGAATGAATGAATGAGAATGAAAGAAGGATGAATGAATGAGAATGAAAGAAGAATGAATGAATGAGAATGAAAGAAGAATGAATGAATGAGAATGAAAGAAGAATGAATGAATGAGAATGAAAGAAGGATGAATGAATGAGAATGAAAGAAGAATGAATGAATGAGAATGAAAGAAGAATGAATGAATGAGAATGAAAGACAGAATGAATAGGCTGGGCACTGAGTGAACTAGGAATTATGATAAAAGGGAATAAATGGCAGCTTTGGTGATGGAAAGACTGACCTAGCATGAAGGAAAGAGAGAGTGAATGGGAATGAGTGGAAGAGCAAATGTAATTGGCCGAAAGAATACAAAGTTAAAAATAACTTACATTAATTTATATATCCTAACAAACATTTACTAACACAAACACTATCACTGCATTCTCCCCTGGCCTGCAAAAAACTTGCGGCTTGGCCTGCACCACAACTGAAGAATAACAGTAAGTTGAGGTGCCCAGAGAGGGCAGTGCAGAAAGCAAGAGTTGAATAAATGAAATGAAAGCCAGAAGAATGAATGAAAGTGTAGGTGTGTGAGAAAAAGAACACAAACCATAAATGCTACAGTTAAGTACACACTAACCCTAGTTTTAATTAGTATTTAAATTTACACTACATATATGGTGTGTGAGAAAAAGATGAATGAGTGTGAGTGAGAAAAATAAAAGGAAAAAAATATATGTATTAGATTATTGATGATGATTAAAAATATATGTATTAAATTATTGATGATGATTAAAAATATATGTATTAGATTATTGATGTATATATGTATATGAAACTTGGAAGGAAAAAAATATAAAATATAATAAAAAGTATATAAAAAAATAGAATGCAAGTAGAGTGAGAACGCAGATTATGAATGAAGTAAATGTGTGTCTCTCCCACCCCTTCACCTGGTTGGTTCCCCACTGTCACTCACAAAGAATACAACGCGGAAATGGGAGAAACCCCTGGTGCCGTCAGACAACTAACATACTTTACACTTCAAAAAAAAAAAAAAATGCTTCATACATGGGACTATAACCTCCCATATCTCTACAGGATTCGATAAATCATAGATAGAACACCATGGGCTTTCCTAACTATCATATCTGGCCGTATCGTAACTTCCAGATCCCATTCTTCCCCTACTGTTTTTAATTCAATCCCACCAAATATATAATTTATGTTAGAGTTGCTATTCCCCAAGTATAAGACCTTGCATTTTGCTGCATTAAAACATAGATGCCACTTTGCTGACCATTCTTGAAGCCTATTCAAATCTTCAAGAATGGTCAAGCTTTCTGCTTGGTGCTAATCATTAACGACTACTCTACCAATATTTACTTCATCTTCAAATTTTGACATCAAGCCTTCTAACCCATCGTCGATATCGTTTATGAAAATCAGAAACAACAGTGGTCCAAGAATCGATCCTTGAGGGACCCCACATCTGACTTTACACTGATCTGAATAATATTCGTTAATGACAACTCTCTGCCTTTTGCCCTGCAGCACCAATGCATCTTAGAATCGCCTAGAATATTCTATCTTATAGAATAACCTCTCATGAGGGACTAAGTCAAATGCCTTGCTAAAATCCAAATAAACTATGTCAAAATTGTTCTTCCCTACATCCAGCTAAATTTCCATGAATTGAACTTTTAATCATTGCCTCTAAGATTTTCCTATCACTGAAGTCAGACTACCGGTCTGTAGTTACTGACTTCGCTCTTAGAACCGCCTTTATATATTAGTGACACGTTGGCACTTTTACAATCCAAAGGAATCTCTCCCGATTCCAAAGATGTCCTCATATAATTAACTTCAATGGTTCAATACTCTCCCTGGTAGCCTCCCTCAAAATCATTGGGTATATGTCATCAACTCCGGGTACCTTACTTGCCTTTAAGTTGGAAAGTTTCTCTAATAAACAGTCATCTGTAATTTCAAAATCACTAATTTCATATGGCTCAGCCTCACTCTCACAGCCTCTTCTCAGAATGAAGGGTCTTTCCTCGGTAAATACAGATGCAATGAGTAGGATATCGCAAAGCAGAGCTTAAAGGACAGCGGATTTCGGAACTTCCCAAAATTTTGGAGATTTCCATATGGAAAATCATACGCAAGTGAAAGGTAGTTGACTATGCCATATTTGCACATCTACATAGAGACCTGAAAATCTGCGTCCAAAGTAGTCAAGGAATCGCGCAAGAAATCTTGGAATGTACGTGGCGAGTTGCCACTAACGAACCGTTCATCATGTTAATGCACTTTTCATGAAAAGTTAATGCACAAGGAGGAGTATAATGGTATTCGGTATCACGCTCAGAAGAACTAGTTTTTGGAGGATTGGAAAAGAATTTTTTGCAATGGCAGATTTCGATATATGCTGCATTTATCAAATGGTAGAATCTGAGTGTGTTGCTAACCCAGAGAACATTTTATTCGGACTATGCCTTCCGAACTGCGAAGCGCATTGGTGGCTTCATCCTACTTTCCTTGGTGTGGATGGACGGTTTTATGAGTGGTATATTCAGAAGTAATATCTTCAGTAACGCTATTTTCCAACGTTGGTGATCGTCAGGTTTTCAAAAGGAATGCCGCCGTAGTCGAGTGGTTAAGCATGAGGGTACAGAGATACATGCGATTTGAGTTACACCTGGTTAAGATGCATGACTGCTAAATACGGTACTGTTATTGTATACTCTCTGTCTTCTGAACACCTGACCTTATGTGGAGCATAAACATAAAGTTAATTTTTTTTAATTAAAAAAAATGTATAAATAGAAAATTCCTTATGTGGAGTATCAATAGATTTTTTTTTTTTTTTTTTTTATTATCATATTTCTTGTCAAAAAGATCGGCGTGTGACAGGTTGTTCAGAGGACAGTAATGTAGAGGATGAACTGACCCATTAGAGGTTAATAGATCACTGTGGGACTAACTGTAAATATGTGTGCTCGTTGACAATCATTTGTACATTATTATTATTATTATTATTATTATTATTATTATTATTATTATTATATTAGGGTTGCCCGTAATTGATTACATAAACCCGTATTGGTGTCTGTAAATTGCCTGTTTTGCTGGACGAAAAAACCTTGCTATCTACGTTTGAGACCGACTAACTCAGCCACGGAATGAAAAAAGCCCATTAAAGTTCCTCGCGTCATCGATGGGATTCGAACCCGGGCCTTTTCCACACGGTGTGGGGAGGACGGTGACGATCAATCATTTGTATAATCAAAAAGTGGAGAAATATTTCATTACACGTGTCATAAATTGGTGGGAAAATATTTCGTCAAGGCTACACGTTGGATTTCGAGTCAAGGGAGGATCTACACCAGGGTCAGGAACCCACTGCTCCTAAAACTGCGTCTCTTATTTGTAGGTTGAGTAAAAAAATATATATATATCAAATATTTTCTCTCAGTCATGGATAGAATTATGCACAAACATCACAATAAAAGATACGATAGCGATTATCTTTTGTTGTGTTTGCTTGTTAATGAATAATTCTGTATAACATGGCTCCCACAATTTGCATTTTGTGTTCGTTTTTGCCGATTTTGCTCTTGGCTCAAAAAAAGTTCCCAACTCTTGCTCAACATCGTATTGAATTCTGATCTACAAGCATTTATCTTTAATCTTAGTGTTTCAATATTTTTAACAATGGTCTAGAAAGAAGGGCTGTTTTTTTTTTTTTTTTTAACCATTGATTCTTTAGTAGAACTGCCTATGAAACTTCAGTGTGCGAATACATAGCCACACCCATAGTGAGAGCTTCTACAGGCGGTATTGCCAAATACAGCAGAGTGACATTACCGCAGTTGCACCTGTGTTTGTATTCTATTTTACTTATCAAAAAGTTAAACCAAGCGTACTATTTAGTTTTATGCAGTGCTCTAAAGAGGATTTATGATCAAGGCCATCGAAAGTCCATATCGCAGCCGCAACGCTAATAAATCAAAATAAATATGTTTCATTATACAATTTAACTTTTATTTAAATAAAATGCTACGTACCCTTAAAAAGATGTCGCTGTTAAAAAAAAAAAGAAAAGAAAATGAATGAATTTCTCTAAAAAGCATTTTTAAATTAAAGCATTTTTAATCCTCCCCCTTCAAAAATAACCTTTTTTTAGTTTCCAATTCGACTTTCTGAAATGACGAAGGAATTTTTAATTCGATTAAATCAAATTATTTGTTTCTTCCGCTTGCTTTCTTATTCAGATCAGTTGTAATTATTGAAAGTCCGTTTAAATTTTAAAATGTAATGATTGAAAGCTGTTTAAAAGGAAATGATCAAAGTCCGGTTTTAATCAGATTAGGTTATATATATATATATTCCGGTCGCTTTCTTAATAAGATTAATTATAATAATCATATTTTATTGTAAAAGAAAGAGAGTTTCACCATAAGTATGTTCCTATTACAATGTTAATTTATATATATTACAACGTAGATAATGAGATAGAAGTCATCCATAATGAGACAACATTACTTGCTAGCCCATTCAATCTGTTAAAGAAATTTTTGTTGTACTCGTCAGTTATTTGGCCTCACTATGCTCCCACTATCATCTTCCCTCTACAGGAAATCATTTCACACCACACTGACTCAATATCTGCGTTGCTTCCATCTGATTCAGGGAACATTCTTGCCATCTTCAAGCAGTTTTTGATCTCTCTCTCTCTCTCTCTCTCTCTCTCTCTCTCTCTCTCTCTCTCTCTCTGTAGTGGTTATAATCACAATCTTCCCTACACCGGATGGAAAAGGCCCATGTTTGAATCCCGTCAATGATGAGGAAGAACTTTTATGGATTTTTTTTTTTCGCTTCGTGGCTGAGTTAGTCGGACTGAGGCTGGACAACAAGGTTTTTCCCGGGAAACAGCTTTTTAGTTCAGAAAAACAAGCAAATCGACCGGCAAGAATATGCAATTTATATATCGGTACATATTACACACAGACAGAGGAGGAGTTAGTAGGATTTTTTTTTTTTTTTTTTTTTTACCCTGTTTCTCCTGAACTCACAATATTCATAAAATTAAAATTCTTCATCTTGTATCTGTGACCACCACGTCTTACTGAACCCCAACTACTTCAGCATTAAATGATTTGATAAAATTTTCAAATTTCTTTAATTTGTGTTTAAAGTACTCCTAGCATTAATTTAAAGACAAATAAAGTTTTTTTGTTCCTGAGCAGCAGCGACTACGCCATATTGCTCTTATATACTGTCTGTAAATTGCATGTGTACTGTAGTCGATTTGCTGTATGTTGGCCAAAAATCCAAGTTTCCGGGAGAAAAAACCATGCTACCCTCACCTGAGACCGACTAACTGAGCCACGGTGTGAAAAAGACCCATAAAAATTCCTCGCGTTATCGACAGGATTCGAATTCAGAACTTTTCCAACCCGGCGTTAGGAGGACGGAGATTCTACCAACTGCGCTATCCGCGTTTTATATTTTATTACTTTTGACAACCGTGATACTTCCCTTGTAGTTACTTAAAAGTGTATTTTCGTGTGGTCTTAGATTGATAGTGTATTTTACTTTTATTAAAACTTTCCTTTCGGTGTTTAGAGTAGTTAATGGTTGCAACAAGCGCTCTCAGAGAGGGTGCAAGTGTAAATTTGTCCCAAGCCACCGACTTGAGTAAATCTTATACCGACTTCTTTAACTCCCCGAATTAGTATTAGTCATAATTCAGTGCTCACTCAGTGAGCACTGAATTATGACCACCCCTATGAAAACTGAATGCGACCCGTTGACCACGTGAGGTACGAGAGTGCACAGTTAGTCGACCTACGTAGCATAGATAAGATGTCAATGGTTCAGTAGGTAGTAAAATTCCGAGCATGGTGGGTAAAAGAAAGGATTTATCGGACGTTGAAAAAGGACAAAAACGGACAAAACCGATGGCAAAACTGAAAAGGTCAGCGAAAGGTTGATGTTAGAGGTGAGTGCCCGATCCGATGACTCGTTCAGGCGAACAGGCGCAGCACTGTTGAAGAGTTGACTACCCAATACAACATGGGCCAACCCGGAACAATATCTGACATGATCATGCGTCGCACGTATGGGCTATACCAGCAGACGACACCTACGGCATCCTCTCCTAACCAAGGTTCATCGGCGTAAAAAGACTCGCGTGGTGCAAAGAGCATGCAAGTTGGACGTTAGAAGACTGGAAGAAGGTGTGCTGGTCGGACGAGCACGTTGTTTACTCCACACCGTGGATGGTCGTGTACGGATTTGGCGTCAACAACATGAGGCTCTTGGTCCATCATGCATGATATCAAAAGTGCAGGCCGGTGGAAGCGGTTGTATGGTGTGGGGCATGTTTCACTGGCAGAAACTTGGACCCCTGGTGCGTGTGGAACAACGTTTCAGTGGTCTCCGCTATCGTCAACTGCTTGCTGACTGTGTACACCCTGCTATGTTACACTTTTTCCCTAATAGCGATGGTGTTTTCCAAGATGACAATGCGCCGAGCCATCGGGCACTTGTGCAGGAATGGTTTGAGGAACACAGTTCTGACTTCCAGCATATCGATTGACCTCCGAACTTCTTCCGATATCAATCGGCCTCCGAACTTCCTCCGATATTAATCCCATAGAACACTATGGAAAGGCATATCAGACGTCTGGATACACCAATCACCTCCATACCTGTATTGCTGACCGCATTACACACAGCTGGGTTGGCCATACCTCCCGAACGCTTCCGACATCTTGTTGAATCCATGACACGTCGGATAGCTGCTGTACTGAGGGCAAAATGAGGACCTTTCAGTGATCACTCAGTTTATGTGAAGCCGTTTGGTGAAGACATGGGCAACATGATCTGTCAATTTTTTAAATAAGCAATTCAAATGAACAAAAAGCATTTTCATCAACAGTTGTTTCAAGCTTCGCAAAATAGCTTCAGAAACACATGACACATTACGAATAGCCTCTGAAGAAGATGCTTTATTGGAGCATGTGATATAATTTACATTGATTTCCGACCAAGAACCAAATACCTGTAGTTTTCAGCACTTTTACTCCCGGACGACTTTGCTCTCTGTGATTTCAAAGATGAACTGAAGCTTTATTTGAAAGATGAAGTTGGAAAAAGTGAAAACTTGCAATTCTCCTACCCAGAGCTCCCTACCATGTTCTGCAGGTTATTAAATAAATAAATCCCCAGCCATGTCTCGGGAGTTATTTATTTAATCAGCACCTGGTTCTCTGGATATCTGCAATTCTAGAAATTCATCAACCAATTGGCTCCTATGGAGAAGTGCATTATCATCCATAAAAAAGAAGTGAGGAACAATCGCATCCTGAAGCAGCCTCACATAGGGCTCCAAGATTTCTCCTTTATATTGCAGAGTATCACCTGTATAATCAGAGTTCTGCTCTCGGGGACATGGAAAGGAGTATGGATTTTAATACTAATGATTCCTCAAACCATCGCGACAGCCAAAACTGTTGTTTTCATATGAGGGCTGATGTTGAAAAACCGTGTTATCTGCAAATATAATTCAATAGAAAATCATTATTTACTTTGAATCTTGACCCATCAGAAACAGAACATGGATCCATTATTCATCATCCAAATTGATTTGCTCCATAATATACTTGCTATGTTGTGGGGTAATTAGAGGAACGATAATAGCAGATTTCTTAGCATAGAGAACCTGTTGACATGCCCATGTTATTATCTCATTTTCATCTTTCTAAAAGCTGACAACACTACCAACATTGCTGATAACACTACCCAACATGATTTTTACCTCCAGCAAATCAATGATTGTTTCTGGTCAAGTTTTATGTATAGAATTTAAAATCAATCATAAAAATTTTCTATCGCGTGTCAGTTTTAAGATATAGATAGATAACTGATTCTGTACGAAGATATCATTACTGTTTTTGAATACAATTTTTAAACTTATTAACTTTTGGTTGGTTTTGTTTATTGGGCTAAAAGTTAAGCAAATACATCATTACTGTTCTTGCAATATAGTATATTTTGATTTTGATGCACTTTTCCAGACAAGTCCGTATTTTTATTAATTTTATTAGACCATTCAACTGTTCAATATATAGTGTATGATAAACTACACTACAAGAATTCACCTTCTGTTCAAATTTACCAATTGTTTTTACTGTTTTTAGGTTAATGCATTGTTAAAATGGAGAAGACAAAGCACAGAACTTGCGTCAATCACCCAGACGTCTTCTGCTATGTTTGTGGACACTTAACCCTAAAAATTCAGAGGAAGAAAATATACAGTGTCACAAAAGTTGCATATTCATTGTACTTCGGCTGCAAGATTGGTGACCAAATTACTTGTACAACGAACTTAAGGCTGTCGTTATACAGTATGGCAAGCTGAGAGCATTACCTTTTACCGTCCCTATGGTGTGGCGCGAACCCAAGAATCATTTCGACGACTGCTATTTCTGCATGGATAGATGAAAAATAAAAGGTATTTCCAAAAAGAGCAAGCACTGCATCAAATATCCAAATATCACATCAGCAATTAGGCCAGTGCCACACGGTAAAGAACTGCCAGTACCTGTGCCACCAAAATCTTGGGGTATTGGAAGTAGTGATTAAGGTACAGAAAAAGGCCCAACCAGAAAAAGAAATGGCCCACACTAAATTGAACAAGAAGAATTAAGCGACTTGATCACTTGATCAGAGACTTGGGCTTACCCAAAGAGAAGGCTGAATTTTACTCGGATCCAAACTACAACAGTGGAACTTACTCGCCAAAGGTACAAACATTACAATATACCGTAAGCGAAATTAAGAGTTTTCAAGATATTTTGCAATGGAAAACAACATGTGTGTCTGCAAAGACGTCGTTGGTCTTATGCACGAACTGAACATTGATCACAATACCTCTGAATGGCGTTTGTTCATTGATACGTCAAAGCTAAGTTTGAAAGCAATATTGCTTCATAATGGAAATACTTTATCATAAATTTCCCTTGTTCATGTTGTTGGCCTAAAGGAAACTTACGATAGTGTGTCCCAGATTCTTGCTGCTATACGTTACAATGACTATGGTTGGAATATTTGTGGTGATCTCAGAGTGATAGGACTGCTTATTGGGTTGCAAGGTGGTTTCACTAAATATTGTTGTTTCCTGTGTATGTGGGATAGTCGTGCAACAGCCAAACACTACGTCGTACAACACTGGGACAAGAGAGAGATGAATATATTCCCCGCAAAAGCAATGTAAAGTATGTTCCATTGGTTGATCCACAAAAGGATTTTTTTCTTCCCCCTTTACACATCAAGCTTGGACTGATTAAGAATTTCACTAAGGCACTGGATAAAGAAAGCAGATGATTCGCATATTTACTGAAAATGTTTCTAAATTTATCTCATGCAAAGCTGAAGGAAGGAATTTTGATAGGTCCTCAAATAAGAAAACTCCTAAAAGATGAAGAATTTCAAAGACGCCTGAATGATGTTGAACTAGCTGCATGGAGATTTTTCAAGGCTGTGGTACACGGATTCCTCGGAAATAGAAAAGAAGAGAACAATGAGCAACTGGTGATAAACTTGCTGAAATGTTACAAGAATATGGGGTGCCGAATGTCATTGAAAATGCATTTCCTTCATTCCCGTCTGGATTTCTTTCCTGAAAACTTAGCAGATGTCAGTGACGAACAAGGAGAGCGCTTCCACCAGGACGTATCTACAATGGAAAAACGATACCAAGGTCGCTGGAACTCTGCTATGATGGGAGATTATTATTATTATTATTATTATTATTATTATTATTATTGGCTATATGGTGCAAGGAAGCCTGAGGCTTATGCTGCACCAGCCAAATTCCTGAGTTACCCTTTGAGAGAGACAGAGAGAGAGAGAGAGAGAGAGAGAGAAAGTAGAAGAGGGAATTACCAAGAAAGAGAAGAATGATGATATCCAGCTCAGGACCCTGGGTGTGCCAAGCCCATTGTTGGTTCCTTAAACGAGAAAGAAATCTGGAGTATAAAAGGAAATCATTGAGTGGGAAACATGTCTAAGTAACATATTGTATGTAAAAAAATTAACCATGTATGCTGATATTGCATAAAAACAAGGAATTTAAAAAATGCGTAAATCTTTTAATAGACGTGACAGAAGTAAAAGATTGACATTTTCATAATCAGAACATTAATTTTGTCCAGAATAACCAACTTTCGTTCCAGAGGTATAACGAAAAAAAAATTTTGTCGGGTAGTGTAATTATTCAAATGGAATCTGCTTGCCATATTGCACAATATTATAAATGAAAACCTGCCAGATACATACCCTTGACAGCAGGCAAAAAGTGTAAAATACTGTTTAAACCTATTTCTAAGAAGCAGTAAGAAATATCGAATTGCGGCCTTTTATGCAAATTATGCATATTATCAGAAAGTATACTTGAAAATTTGTATATGGCATACTTTGTTTCCTGTTTTACACATATATATATCTTGTCTTAAATATTGTGAAACGTGTAACTTCCTTAACTTTTGCACATGGATTTATGTGGAATAATCGCTTTTTACAATTGGATATTTAGAGTGGGAGGTTAGTTTCTTGGTTGTTGACCTGTATTTTTGTTAAGATAACTAAGACTATGATGAGTTAGGGGTGGGGGATATGTTAAACAAAGTATAACAAACAGTTTTTAGCACTGACCATGCACTAAAAGCAAACGGTTAAACTTTTTAAAATAAAAAAGAATAAATTTTTTATTATTGTTTTTATACTAATTTAGGAACTGACAGAAAACATGGAGCGGCTCCATCCCCCCGTAACTCTCGAAAATGCCGAGAATCAAAGTAGTCTCGATTTTATTCGCAATCTCCATATAGAAGGCGACTATGATTTTCCTCAGGTAAGGACCTTTACTATTAAGGAAAAATTAATAAATATAAGCGTAAGGAAAAAGAAACAATTTATTGAAAGTATTTTTCTGAATGCGACTTTTCAATGATCAAATGCCAGTTCCAAGAAGTTTTACAATGTATCAAAAATATGCTACAAGAACAAAAATATAATGGCATAAAGCACTTTGTAATACTTTATTTCATCGATCGTGTAATTTAATCATGAGCCAAGGGTAGCGAGTTAGTGTTTCAGTGAGCTCGAAAAGTTTGAAGCCTCTCCTTGAAAGTTAATAAACATGATGTACTTGGTCAGAGGAATTCACAAGGTAGAGAGAATACAAAAAGCAGCACCGCATTTAGCAGTCACGGGCTTGAACCCCAGTTACTCAAGGCACATGTACTTCTGCTCCCTCGCTCTTGACCACTCGTTATGACTACAGTCTCTTGAGGCTGCGGCCATAGGTGAAAACATTTCCAATTGAATTGTGTTAAGAAGGCTCAATTCAAGTTGCTTCTATGCAAGGAAGCTAGATGGCCCATGGGGTTACGACACTGTACTACGTACCTGATGGACCCGGGTTCGAATCTCGCTTTGGTGGAAGCGAATGCACTCCATCATCCTCGGAGACCGGTATAATTATTATTAAAATAATATTACTATTATTATAGTAATAAATTAGAATAATAATAAAAAATAAGCATCGCGAAAGTTGCTTCGGCAGACCTACCTTCCCCAAGGTCGAAGTAACGGCTAAGGCACATAGTAACGCCACCTGGTGTCACTCCTAAGAACTAATACTACCACTGGACATAAGCCGTAGCCAAACAGGTCCACCTCCATAGTTGGATGATGTCGAAGAGAAATAATAACAACATTGCTTCGAGTGTGGCGCATGATAAAGTCACTCGCGTTCAGGCCTTAGGCAGAGGGATCGGTTTCAAAATCAGTAGAAGGTCTCCCGAGATGACAGTGGAGTAAGTGGCGCTGTCTCATGTATGGCTAAGACAAGAGAAGGGAAAAACCATCCAGCCCAACCAACTGAAAGTGCGCTAGTTGTGCAGCAACCACCCAAGAAGGAAGAAACGCCAATGCATGAAGTGGAGCATCAAAATGAATACGTGAATAGTGGAATGGATGGAATTTGGTCTAGACAAATGCGAGACCAACGGATTGCATCAGGCGAAATTAGACGGCTGAAACTACCAACTGCAGACTGGTAAAGAGATCGAAGCCATGACAGAGGGGGGACCTACATGTTGTTGTTATTTGGTTTTTAGGAGCATTAGCAACTAAGGCCATATTGCTCCGGGGATATGCGGTGGTCATTCCCTGACCTTTCCGCATCCTCCGTATTTGGTGGTCACGGGCTTGAACCCCGGTCTAATCAAGAAGCGTGTGCTGCGCACTGCTACTCCTGCCCACCTGGCTGGGGGACCTACAAATACCTGGGGATGATGCAGGCTCAGAAGTTAGAGCACAAGGAAATAAAGGCCTGGCTGACCGAAAAATACCATCATAGATTCAGAAACCTGCTCGAAGCAAACCTGAATAGAGGAAACATAGTTAAAGCCATAAATACCTATGCAGTACCAGTGCTCACATAACTCCATCGGGATCATACATTGGACTAACACCGAACTAGAGGATATCATGAGAAATACGAGGATAATGATGACCAACAGGAGGAAGGGACCTGATAAACCTCATCGAGAAACAGAAAACAGCGATAGCTAACCTGAAGAATTACTTCAAGAAAAACACACATCACTCTACAAGGCCATGAGGAAGACAGACACGTGGCATACCCCACTCAACGTAAGCGAAGAATCCCCTCCCGCCCAGACGGCAAAAAAGAAGATATAAAGATGGCAGACATTACAATGACCTCCATCAAGATCATACAGATAAAATGGCTTCCAGTGGCTCACGAGCGGAACGCTCTTCCGCGATACTAAAAGATTCATGCTCGCCATCCAAGACCAGGTAATCAACACCAGAAACTATAGAAAATACATCGCCATGGAACCTGGAGTGTCAGATGACACATTTAGACGATGCCACCTGGCCTCGGAAATGATCCAACAAATCGCCGCACGACAAGGTGGTCACCCAGACTGAATACACTTATAGCCAGTATAATACACAGTACATCAGAAGCTGGCAAGGAAATACCAGTTGATCACAGAAAGTGTATTGTATTACAAGTACGAAACCCAGACAATGCGAGAGACCTCCAACCTACAAGCTGTACTGGGACCGCGCCATACAAGTACAATCCCGCACAATAGACCGGACATAATCTTTGTCGACAAGGAGGAAAAGGCTACATATCAGATTTACATAGCGGTGGCCAACACTGGAAACCTCCAGAAAACCCATGAGGAAAAGATCAGGAAATACACGAACATAAGACAGGAGATCAAAGAGATGTGGTATATGCAACAAGTAACGGCCATCCCGATCATTGTGTCAACCACGGTATGGTGCCAAAGACCCTACATAACAGCTTAGCAGCAATAGTTCACCCAGAGAACACCTACAAGGAATTCCAGAAAGTTGCAATCCTCAAAACCTGTAGGATAGTCAGAGAGTTCCTCGACCAACAGTAACACCCGCCATAACAGCCACCCTGTGTATTTGGTAGCAGTACCAGTCACGGGGTGGAATCCCCACAGTCAGGGAGAAATAATACATGAGCAACGATAATAATAATAATTGTTTCATATCACTTACAGTAATATCAGAGTAGTAGTCTACAAATCTATTGATACAGAGAACGATTGTACTAAATTTTGCAGTAATCCAGTAGTCCATCTAATAAAACAACAATAATAAAATTATATACTGTATTTTTCATGACACGCATTATAATAATTAAATAATATTATTTTCTAATATCTGTTTTCTTTTTATTTGTTGTTCTTGCAACGTCTTGAAGCTCATTCATTTTTTAATCGTAACGGTTCTGTTGCTTTCCAAAGACTATACATGGGCTGTATATGTATATTAGTTGAGTATAGTTGAGGCATATGATGCAAGAAAGCAAGCTTATACAGAATCAGCCAAAAAAAAAACAAAAAAAAAACCTTCACATTTCACCCATCCGGTCACTCCAAATCTTTGTCTAGTTCAGCCTTAAATTTATTTAAGCTATCAACTCCCACGACAACAGATGGAAGTGTGTTCCAGCGATCAACTACCCGCTAGCTAAGGCAAACTGCTGCACATCTATTCTATAACTGTCTTTCCTCAACTTGAAGCTATGTCCCCTCAGGTGCTTAATCTGAGCAAGCGAAAGAATCCCATCAGTATTGAGCCTGCTCAAACCATTCAAGGCCTCCTTATACACCTCAATCAGATCACTTCGCAGGTTCCTAGTCTCCAGATGCTGCAACTTGCATAATTTAAGCCTCTCTTGTTAAGAGTACCCCTTTGTTCCTCTCGTCAATCTTATTGCCTTTCTCTGTACTCGTTCCAGCAACTCTACATCCTTCCTAAAATGAAGCCTCCACACCTGTACGCAGAACTCAAGGTGTCGCCTAACCATTGACTTATACAAGGGGATAATCACCTTCTTGTCTTTGATAGCAAAATTCCTATATGTCATTGACAAGACTCCATGACCTGCTCTGGCAGTCCATGTGCGCTGCTCAGAGAACTTCATATCTGACTGCACAATTACCCCAGTTCTTTTTCATTCTCCAGCTCCCTGAGTGTAGTACCACACAGTTGGTACCGCTCATCTATTCTATAACTGCTTTCCTCAACTTGAATCTATGTCCCCTCAGGTTCTTAATCTGAGCAAGCGAAAGAATCCCATCAGCATTGAGCCTGCTCAAACCATTCAAAGCCTTATTCACCTCAATCAGATTACCTCGTAGGTGCCTACCCATATGCAGTACTTCGCATTTGTCAATGTTAATCTTCAGTTGCCACTTCTCAGTCCATCTGCCTAACTTTTCTAGATCCTGTTGCAGTAGCATACTGTCTTTATGTCATTAACAACCCTCTCAACCTTTGGATCCTCTGAAAACTTGGACATTAAGCCTGATATACCATATATATATATATATATATATATACAGGGTGTCTCAAAAATATTGGTACAAACGTTTAGGGGAGGTAGGTAACACTAAAGGAATGTGAATCGCATAGGAACCCATAACCGGAAACGTCACGGGAAAGTAGTAGCAGAGGCACAAGAAGCAGAAATGACACAAGACAGTAATTAGTGGCAAACATTTATTTGACATAATATTAACAATGGAGTACGAGATGGATGCATTTCATGATGTTACAACAGATGCTCGAAGGTTCCACCATGAGACGCGATGCATGCGTGACACCGACGCAGCATGGATTGGCAGACATGGTCGAACACACCTGGAGTTTCTTTGACAGTAGCAGCAGCAGCGCAGACGAGTCTCGCCACGAGATCCATTTCCGTCTCCACAGGCGATTCATACACGATAGATTTGAGGGCCCCTACAGAAAGAAATCAAGGCTCGATAAATCAGGTGAGCGTGGGGGCCAGGCAACGGGTCCACCACGGCCAATCCATCGACGCCCAAAACGCCTGCCCATTATGGAAGGTCCGAACACACCTTCCATAATGGGCAGGCTCCCCCGTCATGTTGAAACCAAATGTTGCGTCTCACATTTGCTGGAACATCGACAGGTAACCCTTGTAGAATTTGTTCAAGAAAGATCCGATATTTAGCGGAGTTCATGCGGGATGGTAACAGGTATGGGCCGACTAAGCAGTCACCGACCATACCTGCCCACAGATTTATTAAGAAGCGATGTTGTGCCGCATGGGGGCGCACACCATGTGGGTTGTCGTGAGCCCACACATGAGCATTGTGCTGATTGAATAAGCCTTCTCGAGTGAAATAAGCCTCATCCGTGAACAAAACATTGAAATTTTCCCTATCGAGAACTGATGAACAGCGCCGTCTACCGACTTAAGGTGACGTTTCCGGTTATGGGTTCCTAAGCGATTCACATTCCTTTAGATGTTACCTACCTCCCCCAAACGTTTGTACAAATATTTTTGAGACACCCTGTATATATATACTTCAAAAGAGTAGTCCGTGCTGCTGCACATCTCACAGTGTGTACTTAATGTGGATTGCTTGATTATCGATTAAGTACTACATCCTCTGTTACTACATTTACATCTTATTGTGTTAATGGTCACAATAACTGTCGATGGCTAACCGACAGTGTAATGCGAATCGCTAAATCGAGA
This sequence comes from Mastigoproctus giganteus, assembly GCF_048544385.1. NCBI lineage: Eukaryota > Metazoa > Arthropoda > Arachnida > Uropygi > Thelyphonidae > Mastigoproctus > Mastigoproctus giganteus. Next base: position 193,858,146 of record NC_143576.1, on the reverse strand, counting down.
ATTTTCATATACTCTTTTCTTCCATAACTCTGGCTTTCGCTTTTCAAACCTCACAATCGTAATGACGTAAATGAAACCTTACCTCGTTTTGCTCGATAATTATGAGTGATCGAAAAAGTTCTTTGAACACTTTGCGTTATTACTCCTTGACGTAATCGAATTCTGAAGTCCATGTAAAGGTCAAGCTGCATACGCTGTATATCAGTATTGTAAAGGGAAACTTCTCCACTCCTGGTGTATTTATCGTGTCACACCAATTGCAAATTTCGTTCGTCAAATGCATTGAACCACTAATTTTATAGAGCTTTATAGCCCATGCCAAAAGCTCAGTATTGCTTAAACTCATGGAGTTTAGCATTGTATTTCTAGTGTTGATCATGAGTATTTAAATTATAGCTGACAGGAGCGAGCCTTTAACGTTATTTTCAGACATATTGTAATAAAGACAAATATTTCGTTAGTCTTATATTTAGTTAAAAATTATGCGTGTGTGTGTGTGTGTTGAATTCCAAATTATCCAACACTCTATTGCTATATTTATTTATTTATTTATATTTTACTTTATCTAGTGCTTTTATGACCATGTAAGCAAGTTATGGCGTGACGAAGGTATCCAACATTGCTATATGAGATCTTCAGAATTTTCTCTGATCGATTCCGCCAAATAGTGAGTAATGTTGTGTTTCCACTAGTGATAGCGGGTGAGAATGGGATCATTCAATTTTATTGCGATTTTATAAACTACAAGAAACAGAAAATTATCGTATAAAATAAGGAATTTTTTATTTTTTAATAAGAGATTAAGTTGTAAATTATACATACTTTTCATTACGTACAACCACGCAATGTATTGAGAACATTACGTGGTTGTTCATAATGAATTATTATGAAATATGAATACCATTAATTAAACTGTGATTTTTATTGTTCGAATTGTTAAAACACATAAGTTAAACTCTAACGCAACAGAACTAATTATTGCTGACTTTTCTGGATTTCATGTTGAATAATCCTATCATCAGGACTAATCAGGAATTATTTGAAATCTCTGATCAGAGTAGAAGACTTAGCCTTGGGTTTAAATAATGTTATTCATATTTAATATATTTAGTGAAGGACCTTACGTGATTGTTTTCCATTACGGTTATTATTATTATATTAAAACAACTCTTATACCACGTGAAAATTAACAATATAGTTTATTAGGCTGTTCGCCTACATTACCACACTGCCCTACCATTAATATCCGTTCACCCCTCGATGGATGGAGAAACAGGTCTTGTGCATGCAACACGTCACAGAACCTGCTATAAATATGCACACTGGGCTTCGAACAGATAATTGCAAACGTGGGCATGCAAGATGGCAAGTTCAACAGAATTAACAGACTTCCATCGTGGAATAATATTGGGATGTCACATAAGCAGGCGTTCTGTACGAGACATCGCAGTCACTCTGGGGATCCCTAGGTCAACGGTTAGTAACGTTATATGCAAATCTGAAGAGGACTAGGACTCAATCTGCCAAAAAACGGCCTGCTAAACCCCGAAAACTAACAGAACGGAACAAGGGAACTCTGCAAAGAACTGTGCGCGCAAATCGTAATTTGCCATTGTCTCAAGTCACACAAACCCTCTGTGAGAGTATTGGGACTAATATCAGCACTAGTACAATACGAAGAACACTCCATGATATGGGTTACGATGGTCGTGCTGCTGTTAACAAGCCACTGATCACCTCAACAAATGCTAGACCAATTAACATGGTGTAAGGAGCGCGAATCCAGGACTGTAGAGCAGTGGAAAACAGTCCTATGGACAGACGAGTCGAGGTTCTCACTCTACCAGTTTGATAGCCGTTCCTGGGTGTAGCGAATGCCAGGGGACAGTTCCTTCATAATTGTGTCCTCCCAACAATGACGTTTGGTGGAGGTAGTGTCATGGTATGGGCCCCTGTCATGGTTTGGTTTTGGCCCATTAGTCGTTATCGACAAAATCAAGAACGCTGTGCAATACCAGGACAACCTGGACAATTATGCACTTCCAACATTATGGCAATACGTCGGCAAAAATTATGACCCATACCTGTATCAGTAAGACAACGAGCCATTCATACTGCTCGGGTCGTAACAGAATGGTTTGAGGCATGGGTGTGGAAAAGTTAGATTGGCTAGCCCAGAGTGCTGGCCTGAACCCTATCAAGCATTTTTGGGATGTATTGGATCGTCGGGTACGTGCACGTCGAGATCGCCCAAACAAGAAGACCGAACTGGTGGCTGCGTTAAAGGCCGAATGGAGGAACATATCACTTGACATTTATAAAAAGCTGGTTGAGAGTATGCCGCGAAGATTGTAGGCCGTCATAAAAGCAAATGGTTTCAGCACCAAATATTAAATGACACAATAAAACCTCTTTTTTTTTTTTTTTTTTGTCTAAAGGCAAGTGTCCGGATATTAATGGTAGGGAAGTGTATACATTAATATGACGTTTCGGGTATCTTACCGACACCCATCATCAGACCAAGCTGTTGGGGAAAAAGAAAAATAGAAAGAGTTACAAATTTGAATATTTTAGAATAATACAATTACCAATATTCTAAAATATTCAAATTTGTAACTCTTTCTATTTTTCTGTTCCCCTCAACAGCTTGGTCTGATGGGTACCGGTAAGATACCCGAAACGTCATATCATTGTATAGTAATGATAATAACCTAATAAACTATATTGTTAATTTTCACGTGATATAAGAGTGGTTTTAATATAATAATAACATTATTCATATTTAATTATTCAACATTGTTTATTTATTATTATTTAACATTAATTTATTATATAATCCTTCTTTCCCAAAAGTAATAACATTGTTTTTATTGGTTGGATATTAATATGCAGAGAACAAATTCTTAAGTAAAGCAACTATAGAAAACTGGGATGCTTATACATAACCTTCAACGCATCCAATGCGCAATAAACTCTTTGATGACACACAAAAAACAAACAAAAGAAGTGTGCATTGGAAGGACTGTTGTAAAAGTGATCATATATATGGGCACCAAACGATGGTCTCAACTTTTCAAAGATCGTAGACAAAATAATTAACACAAACTCTTTGTTTTTTTATTTTTTAGGCATGGGATTCCCATATGCACAACCTTTTTCTTTCAAAAGGCAACATTATCAATTTAACTTGTCCAACCGCATTAAGAAAAAAAGTTCGAATATAAATTAAGTCTGAATAATGGACTATGTCAGGGGTGGGCAACCCGCGGCCTTCTAAGATCTTATGTGCGGCCTTTGTCACACAAAGATGAAATAAAATCATTAAATAATCCTACTACTTTTAAACTAATATTTTTTTTTTAAATTAAATATTCAAAACGTTTTAATAATAAAAAGCTTTATATATTTTTTTTCACAATATAGAAACATTATTCAGATAATTAAAAAAGGAAAATACAAATTTTTTGATCTAAAAAGTAAAATATATCATGTTTAACTTTTTATATTTATTTAAAAATCGTTTTTATGTACCACAAATGATAAAAAACGAAAGCTATTTAATAAAAGAAAAATTCTAATCCTCTGTTAAGTTTGTTAAAATAAAAAAAATATTTTAACAGAGTTAATAATTTGATGAAAATAGTTTTTTATTTTAAAATTTAAATTGTGACATCGTGATTTTTTATCTGTTGCTTTTATGTGCATATTTGTAACTGTGAATATTTTGACAACCGTATGTATTCTTGAATTTTCTTGTCTTGAATTTTGTAGTCCTGTAATTTCTTATGTTTGATTTCACAATTGCTTAATTTTTAGATTGCCCATCGTGTCCAAAAAAGTTAAAAGGAAGTTGAATGAAGAAAACAGAACATTTAAAGAAAATTGGGAGATGCAGTATTTTCTTATTTCTGTGAAAGACAAAATGGTTTGTTTGATATGTAATGCAGCACTAACAACATTAAAAAAATACAATGCAAATCAACATTATCTATCTGACAAGGACCATAAATATGTAAAATTAGAAGAAGCTCGTAAATTTGCACTTCAAAAAATGAAGAAAGAAAAACAGCACCAGGAAAAGGCTTTTGGTGCTTTTATTAAGCAAGGAACTTCTGCAACCGATGTTACATACAAAATAGCGCATGTACTTGGAAAAAAAGGCAAACCATTTAGTGACATCGAAATGATAAAAGAATGTATTGTTGAAGCAGTAGGATGTTTAGATCCGGAAAAAGTTGACAAATACAAACAATTGTATTTGCCTCTCTCAAGAAAAACTATAACTAATAGACAACATGAATTAGCTCAGAATGTAGGAGAACAACTTCAGGTAATAATTCACTCTAAACATGTATATTTTTCAATAGCGTTAGATGAACCACTGATAGAAATGACACTCTGCTCAAATATATTTTATTCGTGCTATAACTGAAGATTTTCATTATTACGAGGAACTACTGGCTTTGGGTAAGCTCACTGGAAGGACTCGTGGAACTGATATTTTTAACAACTTTAAAGAAATGTGTCTTGAGAGAGGACTAAACCTTGGTAACCTGGTGAGTGTATGCACGGACGGTGCACCTTCTATGAGAGGAAAGCGAGAAGGATTCGTTTCATTGTCAAAAAAAGAAAAGCCCCAGTTTAGAAAAGTTAATTTCGTTCCACTGTATATTACACCAACAAAACCTTTGCGCTAAATCCTCCACATTGAGCAATACTTTGGACAAAATTATTGCAATTGTTAACTTTATTCGAGTAAATGCTTTAAGACATAGCCAATTTCGAAGCATGCTTATATTGGATGATGAGACATATAATGTCGACTTGCCATATTATTGTAATGCTGGTTATCAAATGGTGGTTATGAAATGCTGGTTATCAAATGGTGGTTATGAAATGCTGGTTATCGACTTGCCATGCTGGTTATCAAAAGGACAAATTTTAGTAAAAGTTTTGGCTTTGCGAGAACAAATTAAAAAATTTTACGAGGAACAACAACAAGAATGTGATTTATTAGATGAAGAATTTTGTAGAAATGCTGCGTTTTTGTGTGATATTATGGAAAAGCAAAATGAATTAAATGTTTATTTGCAGGGGAAAACAAGACATATATATATGACATGTGGCAAAAAATTCAATTATTTCTAAAAAAATTATTTTTTTACAAAACTCTTTTCTCTAAATCAGAAATATCTGGGGAACATTTCCCTCATTTAAAAAATATGTTAAAGGAGCAGAAATATGTTGTATGTGACACTTTCAAAGACTACATAAACGTATTGGACACGCTAATTGAAGAATACAATGATAGATTTTCTGATTTCGAAGAACATACTTTAGAAATGAAATTGGCGTATGAGCCACATTTAGTTGATATCCTGACGGCACCCACGGAACTACAGATGAAATTAATTGAATTAGGAGAAGATAATATGATAAAGACTTTTTTTGATACAAAAAAGATCCTATTGAAATATGGAAAAATGCAGTTGAATACCCACGTTTACGTCAACATGCTCGTCGATTGCTGTCTTGCTTTGCAACTACGTATTGTTGCGAATCAACTTTTTCATATCTTACACAAATTAAAAGTCATTTAAGGACTCAGATATCTGATATTCATTTAGAAGACCAACTCAAGTTGCGTACAACTAAGATGGAGCCTAATATCCAGTTGTTATCTAATAAAAAAACAAACCCAAAAATCTCATTAGTTAATTATCTTAAAAGATGATTATCGGCAACATTTTGATTAGAAAATTATAGCTTGTCTGTTTTTAAAATAGATTTTTGAATGCGAAACAGAATATTTCGAATTCAAAAATATGAGAAAATATAAATTTAAATTTCTGACACACGCCTAATAAAAATTAAACTATGTATAGTACTTATCAGTATATTTCACCACATTTCCTTCATAAGACCTTCGGACCTATATTACAAAATGCAGGTGGAGCGCAGTTGATCATGCAATACACAAAGTAGTTACTACAGTACTCTAAAATAATCAGTGTTACGATGGCATTTGCTCTTGCCCCGACCTCAATCGCTTAAATTTTTACTTTAGGACATCGATACTCTGCAGGTCGCTCAGTTTAATTTATCAGTTTGAATCAGGATCGTCATATGAAGCTACATAGGGGGTGGTAATATTCTGAACAAAGTTTTGATTCTTTAGAAATCTTAAAATCACTCATGAAAGAACTGCTCTGTTTGATGGAGTAACACTGTCGCCTATAGTTGAAATATCTTCTGGCAACTCTAAGTAAGCCACAAATACTGTTATGTAAGGAGTTTTTAATTTTTGTTAATGAATCTGCAATAACTACAGTATCGCAGTTAATGTATATATAAAAATATATCGCTCGGTAAAATTTACAGAACAAAATATTTTTTATGAATATTTTATTGTGAATAGTGTCGCCGAAGATGACGTAGCCGAGTGGTCAGCGCGCGGATGCATAAGTACACGTGCCTTGAGTGACCGGGTTTCAAACCCGTGACTGCTGAATACGGTGCTGTTTCCTGTATGCTTCTCTACCTTGTGAACTCCTCTGACTGTGCGGTCGTTCCGGAGTATAAACAGAAAATTATTATTATAATAATAATTTGACATAATGAGCATCGTGGTATGAAAATTCCGAGTATCCAACAGAAATCGATCTACTACTGCCTTACAAGCTGCACATTATGCAAATTATTCATGCCTATAAAAACACGGATTGGCACAACATCATAGCTACATCTCCAGTACTCAGAATGGCAAGTCATTGTCGTTTAGATGATTCTTTGAGATGGCGAGCCGTTGGATGACTTGACGCTGGACACAGGTGGAGGTAGCACGTTTCCGTAATGTGTCACGCAATGTTGTCTCGGCACTATGGAAGCAGTTTCAGGAGACAGGAACCATTACAATAAGATCTGGCCAAGGTCGCCTGAGAACTAGGTCAACCAGAATATATCTCTTTCTGGCTCTCTCTCCCTACGATGTCCTGTCATCAACAGCCTCTTGAAGTTGCTGCGGCCACAGGTGAAAACATTTCCAACCAAACTGTGTTAAGAAGGCTCAATTCAAGCGCACAATTCAGTGATCACTGAATGTATTCGAGTATATGTAAAACGGTTATCCTTAATACGATATCAGATAAATGTATATAAACAGGTTCGTAGGTTCCAGCAGTGATTTCCATGCTTATTTGCATTCTGTTGTAATAAGATATTGCTAGGTGCGAAAAATCAGGACCCAAATCAAATGTGAGTGAGCTACTGCTGATCAGATATGACTCAGAAAAAATGAACAAAAAAAAAAAAAAAACCTTTTGTGATTAATAAAACCCTCAACGACAAACCCGCAATTGGCCAAGTCCTGTCGTTCTCCTCAATATATTATCACGCTTGGGAAGTCAAGTCTGTAAAAACTATGGGCGAGTCAAAATCATGCACGACCTTTTCCACTTGCAAGCATGCTACAATGCCGCCCCTTCTCATCTCCAGTCTGTTGGTCTAAGAGCAAGAATGCTTACTTTCCTCTCTCGGGGCCATTGTGTTTGTGTGTGTGTGTGTGTGTGTTTGTGTTAAATTTTGTGTATTTAGAGTGAGAGAGAGAAGAGGATATAAAGAATGTCCTTCAACTGCCTGTTAATTTTCTCCTGACTTTGAAAGACAATCAGAATCCAAATCTCTCAGGCATACAAAAAAAGCTCCACTTATACAGTATTGTGCAGCACTTACACATTTCCTACCCTGAGAACTGGAGCATGGGTACTGTTGATTTCAGGCTATCACGTTAATATGCGCGCCTGTATACACTGTCCTACCATTAATATTCGGACACCTGCCTTCAGACGAAAAAGACCTTTCATTGTGTCATTTAATATTTTGTGCTGAAACCTTTTGCTTTTATGGCGGGGTATGTTGAGAGTATGCCTTCAATCTTCGCGGCATACTCTCAACCAGGTGATACGTTCCTCCACTCGGCCTTTAACACAGCCACCAGTTCGGCCTTGTTCTTTGCGCGATCTCGACGTGCACGTACCCGACGATCCAGTACATTCCAAAGATGCTCAACAGGGTTCCGCACAGCACTCTGGGCTGGCCAATGCAACTTTTCCACACCCATGTCCTCAAACCACTCTGTTACGACCCGAACAGTATGGCATGGCACGTTGTCTTGCTAATACAGGTATGGGCCTTACCCAAAGTGTTGCCATAATGTTGGAAGTGCATAATTGTCCAAGGTGTCCTGGTATTGTACAGCATTCATGGTTTTGTCGATAACGACTAATGGGCCCAAGCCAAACCATGAAAAGCAGCGCCATACCATGACATTGCCTCCACTAAACTTCATTGTTAGGAGGATACAATCAGGAAGGAACTGTTCCCCTCGCTTCGCCACACCCAGGAATGGCCATCAGACTGGTAGAGTGCGAACCTCGACTCGTCTGTCCATAGGACTGTTTTCCACTGCTCTACAGTCCAGGATTCGCGCTCCTTACACCATGTTAATCGGCGTCTAGCATTTGTAGAGGTGTCAGTGGCTTGTGAACAGCTGCACGACCATTGTACTAGTGCTGACATTAGTTCCAATACTCTCACAGGGGGTTTGTGTGACTTGAGACAATGGCATGGGCCATTGTCTCAAGACGATTTGCGCGCACAGTTCTTCGCAGAATTCTCTTGTCCCGTTCTGTTAGTTTTCGGGATTTAGCAGGCCGTATTTTGGCAGATTGAGTCCTGTTCCTCTTTAAATTTGCATATGCATTGACCTAGTGATCCCCCAGCGTGACTGCGATGTCTCGTACAGAACGCCTGCTTACGTGGCATCCTATTATCATTCCACGTTGGAAGTCTGTTAATTCTATTGAACGTGTCATCTTGCATGCCCACCTTTGCAATTGTCTGTTCGAAGCCCAGTGTGCATATTTATAGCAGGTTCTGTGACGTGTTGCATGCATACGACCTGTTTCCCCATCCGTGGAGGGGTGTCTGTATATTAATGATAGGGCAGTGTACGTGTGTGAGTCAATCAATCAAATACATTTAATGATGGATTAATGCAGAAATTACGGTTTTTCGTTTCGTTTTGTTTTTGTAGCTTCCTGGACCGAGTGGATACAATACGACAGAAGAACTACAGCCCCTCAGATCAGGTAGGCCTCATATATATAATTTAAGGAAAGATTTGATCATCATTTATAAGCCAATACCAGTATCTCATATTGTCTTTAATGAATCCATATACTATATATGGTTTCCTTTTCAGAGCGCCATCTAATGGTCATACAAGTGCAATTTCGTGTACCTATAGCCCAAAAGAGAACAGCAAAAAAAAATTTTAATTCACATAAGGGACGCCCTCGTGGATAGCACAGTTGGTAGAATCGTCGTCCTTCCCACACTGGGTAGAAATAACGTGAGTTCGAGTCCCATCGAAGACCTGAGGAAGTTGTATTGGCCTTTTTCACAACGTGAATTAGTCGGTCTCAGGTGAAGGTATCATGGTTTTTTCTCTCAGAAACTTTGGTTTTTCTTTCAGCAAACAGAAAATCGACCACAGAACACGCAATTTACAGACAGTATGTCCTTAGTCGCTGATGCGCCTAAAACCCAACAACACCAGGGACAGAATTGTCGCTGTCATCGATGTTTTGCATAATGCAGTTGTGCAGGAGAATTCAAAGTAAATGGAAGAGATCACAACCGTAGTAAGCAACAATTCTCTGTGTATTGCAAGATAGCACCCTCTTATAGTCAAGATAATTTCTATAGGCGGGTAAGTCATTCACTAGCTATTCTATGACACAGTTACATTACAGTTCCACATCTCCTCATCAACAAGCTGTTAGTCTTAGCGGTACTGTACACTATTTAATAAGTAATGAGTACCATGATTTATGGCATATGGAACGAAAATAAGAGGATAATTACCGAATGACCTTCAACCACGTATAGAATTTTTCTATACGACTTTGTAGTGAAATTGCTTTACATAAATGGTAGCACTACGACAACCGTGCTTTTCAAATAATGTCAAAAAAAAAAAAAAAAAAGAAAAGAAAAGTCGGTCTCGTAATATGCAGTCTGACCAACAATAATTTGAGGAAACGTGGAGCTGCGGAATAGTGCAACCACAAGAGCAGGAAGCTATTACAGAAACTCACGTAGAGAAGTCCATAGCCAGAAGCGTGCCATGGGCCTCTCTCAATAAAAAAAAAAATAAAATAATAAAAAATTAAATATTATTGATATAAAACTATATGTAAAGGTTGTGGTTGTTCTTGGAGCATCAGCGACTATGGCCATATTGGTCCGTGTATACTGTCGGTAAATTTCGTATGTTCTGTGATCGATTTTCTGTTTTGCTGGACGAAATACCCGAATATCCAGGTTTTTCGTATAAGACCGACTAACTCAGTCACGTTGTGAAAAAAGCCCACAGAAATTCCTCACGACCTCGACGCGACTTGAACTGGGGTCTTTTTCACCAGGTTTGGGGAGGACGGCGATCCTACCAACTGTGCTATCCACGAGGGCACTATATGCAACAACAGTAATAATAATGTTATTATATAACAGAGACTTACCATACTACAAATCTATCTTTACACAAGCGAATGCCCCCACACATACAAATTCAATAAATCGAAATTAACTTATCTTTCCTTATTCAAGCACCTGTGCTATAGGTTCTAATACCTCTCGTGTTTGGGGTTCACATAAAAAAAAAAAAAAAAGCGACATCACTCTAGGCAATCGAGAGATATCACACATATTTATACATATATGTGTAAAAAAAAAATTATTTTTTAGGTCCTAGCCACTGAAATCTCAGGAAATTAGGTGGCAGGACCTGCTAGAGTGAACTATAGACTAGTAGGTTGTTGTTGTTGTTTGGTTTTTAGGAGCATTAGCAACTAAGGCCATATTGCTCCAGGATATGCGGTGGTCATTCCTTAACCTTTCCGCATCCTCCGTATTTGGTGGTGACGGGCTCGAACCCCGGTCTAATCAAGAAGCGTGTGCTACGCACTGCTGCTCCTTCCCACCTGGCTACGGAGGCGCAGACTAGTAGGTACCTGGTCTGCCTCCACGGGGCGTAAGTGGGGCAACGTTGGGCCTCAGCAGAGGTCCGGCGGCTAAATGGCCAGAAGAACAACGGTACAAAACACCATACTTCCATAATCCATATACTTTTAAATCTCTGGCATTCCCAGTGAACTGGTACACCCACAATAAAAGCAACGCGGAGATGGGGGAAACCCCTTGGTGCCGTCAGACCCTAAACACACTTTACACTACAAAATTAACAACCAGGCAGGACAAGTAAACACCAGGCGTAATCACGACAGTTTTCTTGGTGGTAAGCAGTATTTGGTTGATGACATTTTAATATAAATAGTGGCAATGATGCAAGTAAGTAAGTTTATACGGCATCAGCCAAAAAAAAAAAAAAAAAATCCCCATTTAACCTATCCATCCCCTCCAATGGTTTTTCTAGTGCTTCCCTAAATTTATTCAAATTTTCCACTTCCACAGCACGAATGGAATCTTATTCCAGTAATGATTTCTCCCATTGTCCGAAGGCAAACTTAAGCATATCGGTTTTGAAACCATCCTTAATTTGAATTTATGCCTTCTCCTGTGCATAGTCTGAGCAAGAGGAAGAATCCTATCAGCACTGATTTGTCCGAACCGTACAAAGCCTTAAACGCATCAGTAATCCTTAAACTGATTACTCACTACCTTGCAGGTGCTTAGTCTCCAGAAGCTGCAATTTGCAGACTTGGAGCCTTTCTTGGTAGACTACACCTTTGTTCCCTTACCAATCTCGCTGCCCTTCTCTGCACCCGTTCCAGCAGATTCATAAAATGAGGCCTTCAGACATGTATGCAAATACGCTAGGTGCTGCATAGCAATTGCCTTGTCACAAACTATTATATTAGGATCACCCGGAAATTTCTTACATATACCCATGTGTATTGTGTCTGTAAATTGCAAGTGTTCTCTGGTCGATTTACCTGTTTTGTTGGATAAAAAAACACGTTTCTGGGAAAAAAAAAAAAAAAAAAAACCTTGCTATCTACGCCTCAGACCGACTAACTCAGTCACGGAGTGAAGAAAAAGTCCATTCAAGTTCCTAGCATCATAGACGGGATTGCCTTATCACAATGGGATAATCAGCTTCTTATCCCTGCTAGCAAAATTCCTGTATATCATTAATAAAACCCCATGATCTGTCCTGATAATCTGTCTGAATTTCTCACAGAACTTCGTATTTGACTGCAGGGCATCTGAGAGGAATTTTTCAGGGGGTATAAAGTTTCTTTCGGGCCCCCTTCCCCTTCTCCATTAGTCATCCTGTTTTTATCCACTACGGTTTTATGCCATGAGCTGTAACCTGTAAGGCCAAAAAGGGTATGGAAGATGAGAGAGAGAGAGAGAGAGAGAGAGAGAGAGAGGGGTGGAATGGAGCGCTCTGTTGATTTTCTGCATTTGAGGCCTTATGCTCCTATACTCCCTCCATGATAAAATAAAATAAAAGAGGATCAGAGAGAAGAAAGCACATTTGATTTGAACATCTTTGTTTATGTTACAATACAGATAAGGAGAAAGAATTCACATTGAAACAGCATTTTATATTGCAATGGAGATCAGATCATCAGAAGACATAATTATTAATAAAAAGTAAAAAAAAAGGTAGTAGGCTTAGTATTTACTTTTAAAAAAAAGCTTTCCTGGTCTTTTTTGTGAAAAATTTCGAATCACAGCATGAAAATTAATTTTTCTGGCAATGATTGATTCAATACTTAGCCTGGCCAAATCCACAAGATGTTCCTGAGACATTGTAGACCTTAAATAATTCTTAATCAGCTTGAGTTTGCTAAATGACCTCTCTGCAGAAGCTTCTGTTGCTGGAATTGTTAATAGTATTCTTAAGCTAACGCAAACATTAGGAAACAGGTCACTAAGTCTGCACTCTGTTAACAAGTTCAACAGATCTAATGGCTTTGACTGTGCATTTACAAAATTTGCTTTATGTACTGAGAGTAAATGTTGCATTTCTTTTCGGAAATCATCACCGTTAAGGTCAGCAGAATATTGCTCTGATAAAGATAAAGCTTTTCTCTCCACATCACTTTTATAAATGGGAGATATTTCCGCAAGAAATCAAATTTTTTTGTCAACTGCTTAACAGCATTGAAGCGGACAGTTAATCTTACTATAACAATGTCTACCAAAACGTAAAACACACACTTTCTCAGGTAGGTCTCTTCTGGCGTATCATCTGTGTCATTCATTTCCTCCAAGTTAGTATCATGTATGGTGTCATGCAGCCTTGCCCTCTTGTGCCTAACTCCACCACATCTACGGGAGAGTTTTATTTCTATGTTTCGGTTTGACGCAACCAATTTGGCTTCATTCCACGTGCATTTCCAGTTGTTTCGAAGTTTTGTCAGATCTGTGAGGAGAGTTTCTATGTTTGCTACTTCAACATCCAGTGTGGCATCTCTAGCTTGGATGACCTTGTTGCAAATACCAATGCCAGATAATATTTTGTACCACATAGCTGGCATTAACGCACACGCAAAAGATGTCACATATAATAAAACTCCAGGGACTTTATTTCTTGTTTTGGCCGTAAAATTTTGTTTTAGGAGGTCTTCCAGTGCTAATTTCATGCCACGCAATTGAGCTGCAAAAGGCTTTACACATTCAAGCCACGCAATTGAGCTGCAAAAGGCTTTACACATTCAACACGATCTGACCATCTTGTTTCAGACATACCATGAAGAGACCAACCAATACAGTTTTGTAATAATTCCCACCGCTTAGGACTGGAACTGAACAGCTGGTACACAGTTTGAATTGTTCGGAAAAAGGTTATTGCTTCAGGTATCCATTTAGCAGCATCATTTCCACATACACTGTGCTGCCACTTTATTAGGTACACCTACCTGGTAGCGTGTTGAGCCTCTTTTAGCCTTCAAAACAGCCTGAATTCGTCTAGGCATGGATTGCATTAGCATTAGCATTAGCAGAGGCATTTGATGCAAGAAAGCAAGCTTATGCAGCATCAGCCAAAAAAAAAAAAAAAACCCACTTCCACTTCACCCCTCTGTTCGTTCAAAATACCTGTCCAGCTGAGCCTTAAACTTATTTAGGCTATCAACCTCCACCACAAGGGATGGCAGTCTGTTCCACCAACCAACCACCCGCTGGCTAAAGGCAAATTTCCGCACGTCTATCCTACATCTGTATTTTCTCAATTTGAATTTATGCCCTCTCCGGTGATTTTTCTGAGCTAGAGGAAGAATCCCATCAGCATTGAGCATGCTTAAACCATTCAAGGCTTTATACACCTCTATCAGATCACCTCGCTGGTGCCTAGTCTCCAGACACTGTAATTTGCAAAACTTAAGCCTTTCTTCGTAAGAGCACCCCTTTGTTCCATTCACTAATCTTGTTGCCCTTCTCTGTACTCGTTCCAGCAGCTCTACATCCTTCTTGAAATGAGGCCTCCAGACCTGTATACAGTACTCTAGGTGTGGCCTGACCATTGCCTAATACAATGGAATAATCACCTCCTTATCCCTGCTGGAAAAATTCCTGTATATCATTGACAATACTCCATGAGCTACTCTTGCAGCCCGTCTGCACTGCTCAGGGAACTTCATATCTGCCTGCACAATCACCCCCAAGTCCCTTTCATTCTCTACCACTGTCAGTGTAGTACCACAGAGTTGATACGTTGCTCTGGGGTTGCTGTTTCCCATGTGTAGTACTTTACATTTCTCAATGTTAAACTTCATTTGCCACCTCTCAGCCCATCTGCTCAACCTTTCCAGATCCTGTTGCAGCAGCATAGTGTCAGTAGTGTCCTTGACAATCCTGCCAACCTTTGTATCATCTGCAAACTTGGACATTAAGCTTGATATACCATCATCAATATCATTTATAAATACAGAAAACAATAATGGACCCAACACTGAGCCCTGAGGGACTCCACTAATAACATTAGTCCACGATGAGCAGTGTCCATTGATTACCACTCTCTGTCTTCTCCCCCTCAACCATCCCTTTATCCATAGCAGCAATTTGCCTCCAATGTCACACTGCTCCAATTTGTGTAGCAGTCTTCCATGTGCAACAGTATCAAAAGCCTTTCTAAGATCCAAGTATATAATATCAAAGTTATTCCCTGCATCCAGTTCTTTTGTGACTGCATCATAGTATCCAATCAAGTTGGTCAGGCAAGACTTCCCCTTAACAAAACCATGCTGTGTCCGAGCTATAACTGAAGTCTTGTCTAAATGATCCTGCAGTGCTTCTTTAACCAGTGCCTCCATTAATTTTCCTGGAACAGAAGTTAAGCTCACAGGTCTATAATTACTTGTGTCAGCCTTTGATCCTCCTTTGTGAATTGGGGTCACATTTGCACATTTCCAGTCAATGGGTACCTCCCCTGAGTCCAAGGAAGCTCTCATAATTATGGCTAAGGGTTTGCTTACTTCCTTTGCTGCCTCCTTTAATATAACTGGATAGATCCCATCCACCCCGGGTGCCTTTCTTGTGTTTATCTTCAACAGTTTCTCCTCCACTTTACTCCCAGTTATTTCAAGATTCTGTAGCTTACTGCTAGAGTTGAATACACCTCTGGCATTCCCCTCGCTGAATAACTCCTCATGTGTGAATGTCGATGCAAAATATTCATTTAGTTTGTTAGCTACCTGAGCAGGATCATGAACAGTTGACCCATCAATATCAAGTGGACCAATCTGATTCATCCCCTTCCTTCTAGAGTTTACATAAGTAAAGAACTCTTTGCTGTTTTTCTTTGCATCCCTTGCCAAGGATTTCTCGTAATCTGCCTTCGCCTTCCTAACCTCCTTTGTATCTTGGTTGCATATCAACTTGTATCTATCATAGGCTTCTGTGTCATGTGTTAATTTGTATGTATCCCATGCATTTTTCTTCTCTGCCATATGCCTCATTAGTTCATCTGACATCCATTTTGGCCTAAACCTTGAACAGGATGCTGAAAACGTTGTGCAGAAATGGAGTACCATGCAGACATGAGTATGTGTCACGCAATTCCTTGAGATTCGACGGAGGTGTAGTAGGTGCTGTTCGGTAGCAGCCACGATGATTTAACCGAAAACAGAAGGAACCATCAGCTTGGGAAAGAAGACTTCAACAGAAGATAGAAGAATTAAGAGTGAAGATAGGCCAATTGACCCAGTACCAACGGGGTAATAGAAGTAAGAAATTGATTGAAAAAGTGAAGAGCATCCTCAAGAGAGACAGCGTCCACAGCAAACATGAGACAAAGAATGAGAGAATAGGGGAGTACTTGGACACATTGAAGCAGAACTTCCTTGCACTTAGCAAGAGACTACGCCTATACAAAGAGAGCTCCCAGAGGAAAATAAACAACCAAATCTTCGATGAGGACCAAAGAGGCTTCTACAGGAATCTCGGAGAAGACGGGAAAGAAGGAAACGGACCACCTGAGAAGACGACGATTGAGGAATTCTGGGGAAACACATGGAGCAGGGAAGTAAGACATAACAAACGAGCAACCTGGATAGAACTAGAATGCAAGAAAACCAAGGACGTACAACAAATGAGAGGAAGAGAGATTCGGGAGGGAGTAAAACAAACGATCAAGAACTCTCACAACTGGCACACTCCAGGAATAGATAAGGTCCACAACTACTGGTACAAAAAGCTCAATTGCACACATAAGCACCTGGCAGAGCAGTTCACCGGAATGATAAGGTACCCAGAGACAGTTCCGAAGTTTCTCACTCAAAGAATCACATATCTGAAGCCTAAAGACAAAGATACAAGAAACCCAACGAAATATAGGCCAATCACCTGCATCCCAACAATGTACAAGATCCTGACCAGCTGCATAACCAGGAAGATATCAGACCACTTGGAGAGCCAGAACATAATGGCTGAACAGCAGAAAGGATGCAAGCGGCTGCGCAAAGGATGCAAGGAGCAATTAACCATAGATCCTGCGGTTATGGAGCAAGCCTACAATAAGCGCCGCAACATGTACACAGCCTACATCGATTACCGCAAGGCCTTCGACTCCATGCCCCATAGCTGGCTAATAGAGGCTCTGAACATCTACAAAGTCAATCGTATAGTGACAAATTCCTAGGCGAAACGATGGCGAAATGGAGTACCACCATTAAGGTCGGAAACTTCACAACCAGGCCAATCCCCATTAGGAGAGGAATCTTTCGGGGAGATGCCCTGAGCCCATTTCATTCTGTCTAGCACTTAACCCGCTATCTACCATGCTCAACGGCAGCAAGTATGGATATAACCTCAAAGAAAGAAGGAAAAACCTGTACACCCTCACCCGCCGGATGTACATCTATGCGGGAACTGAGAAACACCTTCAGCAACTACTCCAGATCACCCAAGAATTCAGTAATGATATTAGGATGGAATTTGGTCTAGACAACCTACGGACTGCGTCAGGGAAAATTAGTCAACCGAAACTACCAGCTGCAGAGTGGTAAAGAGATCGAAGCCATGGCAGAGGGAGAGGCCTACAAATACTTGGGGATGATGCAGGCGCAGTAGTTATAGCACAAGGAAATTAAGGTCTGCCTGACCGAAAAATACCATCAGAGACTCAGAAGCCTGCTGAAAGCAAAGCTGAATGGAGGGAACACAGTTAAAGCCATAAACACCTATGCAGTCCCAGTGCTAACATACTCCTTCGGGGTCATAGACTTATTCCTGCTAAAAAAATTCCTGTATATCATTGATAAGACACCATGAGCTACTCTTGCAGCCAATCTGCACTGCTCAGAGAACTTCATATCTGCCTGCACAATTACCCCCAGGTCCTTTTCATTCTCTACCACTGTCAATTGATACGTTGCTCTGGGGTTGCTGTTTCCCATATGTAGTACTTTACATTTATCAATGTTAAACTTCATTTGCCACCTCTCAGCCCATCTGCTCAACCTTTCCACATCCTGTCGCAGCAGCATAGCGTCAGTAGTGTCCTTAACAACCCTGCCAACTTTTGTATCATCTGCAAACTTGGACATTAAGCTTGATATACTATCATCGATATTATTTATAAATACAGAAAACAATAATGGACCAACACTGAACCCTGAGGGACTCCACTAATAACATTAGTCCATGATGAGCAGTGTCCATTGATTTCCACTCTCTGTCTTCTCCCCCTCAACCACCTCTTTATCCGTAGCAGCAATTTGCTTCCAATGCCACACTGCTCCAATTTGTGCAGCAGTCTTCCATGTGCAACAGTATCAAAAGCCTTTCTAAGATCCAAGTACTGTATATAATGTCAAAGTTATTCCCTGCATCCAGTTCTTTTGTGACTGCATCATAGTATCCAATCAAAATGGTCAGGCAAGACTTCCCCTTAACAAAACCATGCTGTGTCCGAGCTATAACTGAAGTCTTGTGTAGATGATCCTGCAGTGCTTCTTTAACTAGTGCCTCCATTAATTTTCCTGGAACAGAAGTTAAGCTCACAGGTCTATAATTACTTGTGTCAGCCTTTGATCCTCCTTTGTGAATTGGGGTCACATTTGCACATCTCCAGTCTATGGGTACCTCCCCTGTGTCCAAGGAAGCTCTCATAATTATGGCTAAGGGTTTGCTTACTTCCTTCGCTGCCTCCTTTAATATAACTGGATAGATCTCATCCACCCAAGGTGCCTTTCTTGTGCTTACCTTCAACAATTTCTCCTCCACTTTACTCTGTTATTACAAGATTATCTAGCTCACTGCCAGAGTTGAATACATCTCTGGCATTCCCATCGCTGAATAACTCATGTGTGAATGTCGATGCAAAATATTCATTTAGTTTGTTAGCTACCTGAGCAGGATCATCAACAGTTGAACCATCGATATCAAGTGGACCAATCTGATTCATCCCCTTCCTTCTAGAGTTTACATAAATAAAGAACTCTTTTCTGTTTTTCTTTGCATCCTCTGCCACAGATTTCTTGTAATCTGCCTTTGCCTGCCTAACCTCCTTTGTAACTTGGTTACAGATCAACTTATATCTATCATAGGCTTCTGTCACGTGTTAATTTATATGTATCCCATGCATTTTTCTTCTCTGCCATATGTCTCATTAGTTCATCTGACATCCATTTAGGCCTAAACCTGAAACAATATTTCTTAGTTGGTATGTAAAGCCTAGTAGCTTCCAAGATAAGTTCTTTGAATGCTTCCCATTTTGAATTTGCTGTTGGTAACATCATCAGTTTGTCCCACTGTATAGAATTTAAATACTGTCTCAGACCATTGTAGTAGCCTTTACGAAAACAAAAATCCTTCCCTTTACCCCTGATGGTAGTTACCTCTTTGAGTAAATCCCACTTCAGCACACTGTGATCACTGCCACCTAGTGGTTCCTTTATCTACAGCTTCTTAATGCATGAAGAATCACTACTGATAATCAAATCAAGAATATTACTCCTTCTAGTTGCCTCCTGAACATGCTGATGTAGAAAACAATCATCCAATAAATCCACAAAAGTCTTGCTTGTGTGTGACCAACCCACAAATTCCAGTCAATATCTGGGAAATTAAAATCCTCCATTATAAGACTCTCTGATTTACTGGCCCACTCTATTTCTCTGTATAATTTCTTATTATATTCATCAGAGTAATTAGGCCTATAGCACACTCCTACTCTCAATTTTGATCTCCCAATGCTGATGCCACACCAAAAATGACTCGACACTGCACTGTCCAGCGATGTTGACTGGCTTCACTTCCTTGGATTTTATGTGTTTCTTAACTAATAGTATAACCCCTCCTCCCTTCCTATCCTTTCTGTAGACGTTGTACTCCCCAAATTCCAGTTCTGCATTCCTTATATCTGTGTGACACCACGTCTCTGATATCCCAACAATATCCGCCTTTGATGCTTTGAGCAATACCTCAAATTCATCAAATTTATTTACCAAACTCCTAGCATTGGTGTACACGCAAGTATACATGCACCTGTTCTTTTCCTTAGCTACCCTAACACAACCCATGTGTTTACTTGTACTGCAATGACTTCCAGCAGTCTCTGAAATATCCTGCATCATTTTCCAGGCTTGTCTTCCAGGCTCAAGGCTGAAGATGCCTTGCTCTGCATCTTCAACTGTGTAATCCTCGAATACGGCTAGGTACTGGGTGAATGGTTCAGATAATGGTTCTCTGTATTCCTACCTTTAGTGCAGTATTTGTGTTGTGTAAGATTAATATGCTGCATAACTATGTGAATAGTCTGGATGACTTTTTGTTGCGTACGTGGAGAAATGTTAATTTAAATAAAGCGTCTTTTAATTCGAGCTATAAAACAGGCCTACCTTTATTATTATTCTTGTACTTGGGGTATAAAGACCATGACAAGAACTGGGCTCCACACTTATGCTGCACTACCTGTTCATCAAAACTCAACGTGGGTGAATGGAAAGGGACATTTCATGACTTTTGCAGTGCCCATAACATGGAGGGAGCCAACAAATCACGTCAGACTGTTACTTCTATATGGTGCCGTCTATTAGAAAGGTGATGACAATGAAGAAAAAGTGGACAGCAACGTACTCAAATATACCATTTGCAATTTGTCCTGTGCCTCATGGTGAAATACTACTATTCCTGAACCACCCGACTGTTTTTCTCTACGCTCTGTTGAAGATACTGACGAACATCAACTTGATATACACACAATACATCATCTATATCAAGGGATCCACCATTTTATCTTCTGAACCACATAAGATCAAGAAAGTGAGCTCAATGACCTTATCAGGGATCTTGAACTGCTGAAGGATAAGGCAGAGCTTTTGGCCTCGAGGCTACAATAGTGCAATCTTGTATCTAGATCATTCTGCATTTCTAAGATGCTTCTAAAGTTAGCCTTAAGGCTGTTATTACACAATGGAAATATGCTGTCTTCAATACCTCTTGTGTATGCTGTCCACAAAAAAGAAACATATGCAAACATGGAGAACATCCTGTTAAGTGTACGCTATCAGGAGTATGAGTGGCAGATACGTGGTCATTTAAAGGTAATCGGTATTTTATTAGGACTACAAAAGGGTTACACTAGGCATTGCTTTCGCTGCGAGTGTGATAGTTGTGCCAAGGATATGCACTACAAGAAGAGGAGTTGGCCTCAACGAAAATCATTAACACCTGGAATGAAGAACGTAGCATTTGAACCTCTGGTATATCCAAATAAAGTTTTGCTTCCACCACTCCACATCAAACTGGGGCTCATGAAAAATTTCATGTATGCTTTAGAAGTGAACGATCCTGCATTCACATACTTGCAGATTTTCCCAAGACTTAGTACAGAGAAGATTAAGGCAGGTATTTTCATTGGTCCACAAATAAGGTAACTTCTCAAAAATGAACAGTTTGAATGTGTGCTTATTGATAGCGAGAAATCAGCATAGAAAGTCTTTTGAAATGTTTTAACTGGTTTTCTATAAAATGTTAAAGCTGGCAACTACAGGCAGCCTGTGGAAGATCTCATTACTTCTTACGAAAAAGTGGGGTGCAACATGCCATTGAAGATGCATTTCTTGCACTCACACCTGGATTTCTTTCCACCATACTGTGGTGCCATCAGCGACGAACATAGTGAGCACTTCCGTCAAGACACTGCAGCGATGGAACAAAGGTACAAAAGCAAATGGAGTGCTGTCACATTAGTCAATTATTGTTGGATGGTGAAAACGGATGCTCCCGAAACTAAATAGAAGCGAAAGGTGAAAAGTTCCTGTTTGATACAGGTATGTTTGTAGCTACATCTTGCTGCCATATAAAAAAAAATACCTTGCATAAAAATAAAAAAACTTTTTTCGAAAACTTTCAAAGAGCCAACCTGCCATTCTAAGCACTATTTCCGTGTTTACCACCCCAAAATCTATAACGTAAGTTTACTTTCATGACCGCAACAAAACTTGTTCGGTGTAATCTGCACATGGATAATTGAGAATTTACTGATGAACAAGTTAGTACTATGCATAATTTCTGTACATAGTAAAAATAGTCAAAAGTTATTTACAAGGCATCATTTTTGTGGAATCTCATACCTTGAATACCTTCGCAACGAGTTTCTTGTCATTGTACTACTTCAAATAAGTAACGCTTCCCCAATAGAGAACACTATAGTTACTTATTCCCGGTGGATACTATCACGCAGCTGGCCATTTCAGGGCATTTAGCCCTTCATTGGTGGGTGGATAAGTACCTGATGGTATAATAACCGATAACAGCAATATTTTCCATAGTCTGAGGCTTTTTAGCCCTAAATTTTGACTTAAACTATCACACCACTGATGAAGGGCCAAACAGCCCTGAAAACAGCAATCTGGGTGGTGGTATCCACTGAGAATAAGTAACAGTAGTACTGGCAAATAATGCAAGAAAACAAGCTAACACATTATCAGCCAAAGGGGGGGATCCACACAATTCACCCATCCATACCCTCCAAGAATTTGCCTAGTTCCTCCTTGAATTTATGCCCCTCTCATGTGTGTAATCTTCACAAGAGGAAGAATGCCATTAACATTTAGCTTACTCAATCCATTCAGGATCCTAAACATCTCAATCAGATCTCCCCAGAGGTCTGACTCTGCAATTTGTAGAACTGAAGCCTTTCTAGGTAAGAGCACCCTTTTGTTCCCTTCACCAATCTGATTGCCCTTCTCTGCACCTGTTCCAGCAGATCTACATTCTTCTTACAAGTGGAGCATTCAGACCTGTATCAGTACTCAAGATGTGACCTAAACATGGCCTTGTACAAGGGGATAATCACCTCCTTATCCCTGCTAGAAAAGTTTCTGTATATCATTGATAAAACCTCATGAGCTGTCCTGGCAACTTGTCTGCACTGCTCAGAGAATTTCATATCTGACTGCACAATTAGGCTTCTGTATTGGGGAAGGGTTACTTATTCAAAGTAGTACAGTGACAGGCAACTTGTGAAGGTATTCACAATATGAGATTCAACCAAATGATGCCTTGTAAATAACTTGGATTATTTTTTACTTACAGAAATTATGCATAGCACTAACTTTTACATCTGTAATGTATTGTTAACTGACCCTAGAACTCTTATTTAATATATTGTATTTATTAACCAGTTCTTATCCAGTACATTTATTGGGTTGCAGGACATACTGTTTTGCAGAAAAAGGACTTCTGAAATTCAAAGAATAGAATTTGAAGTCAAAATTCCAAAAAAATATGGTGGTGGAAGCCAGTCGTTTTGGTAAGTAGCATGCATTCTTTATTGTCTTCATAATAGATAAATCATGTTATTTCTGGTTGGTGTGAATTTTGTCACATTGACTACCCTGGCATTACTGTACCAATTCGTATGGTACTAGTTCAGTTTGTGTTTTTTTCATTGTACAGACATAATGCATTATGTCTGTACATTATTTCTAGAATATAGAGAGTTAGGAAATACATAAATGAAATACGAATTGTATGGAAAATAGCCTATTTATAAGTAGAGTGGTATAGTCTGGACCATCTTCCTTTACTGTGGAAGAAAGCAGACAATATCAGCAAATTTATGAGAAGTATGACTGTCATGTTCATCATCAGTGTCCGCTGATGAAAGGTACTCCGCACTGACTTCTTCCCCACAATTTTTGCTTACATTGTGTTAAGATCCCATGCTATATCATTGGTTGGTTGTTATAGGGTTTTAGGCACATCAGTGGCTTTGACATCATATATATTTTCTGTAAATTTTGTGTTCCGTGGCTAATTTGCTGTTTGCCAGACAGAAAGTCGTCTGGCAAAGTCACTTTACCTGAGACTGACTAACTCAGCCATGTGAAAAAGGCCTATAAAAATTCTTTTACCTCATTGTTGGGATTCAAACTGAGGTCTTTTTCACCCAGTATGGAGAGAATTGTGATTATACCAACTCTGTTACCTATGAGGGCCCTATGCTGGATTGCAAGCTGGCTAAAATGGGAGACAGAAGGTTGTCATAAATGGCTAGTCTTTAGAGTGGAAAAGTGTAAAAAGTGGGGTCCCTCAGGGTTCAGTGTTAGGTCCCCTCTTATTTCTAATTTTCATAAATGATAGTGATGAGTATCCTAGAGATATCAAAATTTGTTGATTTTAAAATGGGAAGAGTGGTCAATAAGCCAAGCCAAGCCATGTTCGGGGCACAAAGGCAATATAACGATGGAGATATATGTAACTGAAAATTATGATTGAATTTAACTTTTATTTACCTATTACAAAATATACATAAAACACAAATAGTTATGTACAACTTATACCATAAAACACAGTATTTATTCCAATTTACTTAGCTTATACTGGGGAGATCCCCCTTTTCTGATTCTGCCATTGGAATGCATTATGATTATCAGGGATGCCTGTACATTTTGATCTGCTACAGTCATTACCACCAAAGAATATCAACTTGCTGTTAACTTCTGGATGAAAATGAAGAATACTGGATGAAGTAACTTACTGTTGAAATACTGTACCTAAATCGTGTTTACAGTGTTTGCCATCACAAAGAAACTGTAAATAAGTTGAGATTCACAGGACATGAGAAAGTGTTAAGTATGGGAGTAAAATTTGTGCACAAGAGGAGCAATTTTGTGGCTTAAAGTTTTCCTGTTATAGTACTGTCTTTAAGTGAAAGCTGTCACGGGTATAGTCATTGGATACAATCATAAACTTCATTAGTTTGTCTTCAGACTTGGAAATGCAGCTTTACTGTGTGCATGTAAGTTGTTATTTGGTTTTTAGGAGCATTAGCAACCAAGGCCATATTGCTGCGGGGGATATGCGGTGATCATTCCCTGACCTTTCCGCATCCTCCGTATTTGGTGGTCACCGGCTCAAACCCCGGTCTAATTGAGAAGTGTGTGCTACGCACTGCTGCTCCTGCCCACCTGGCTATGGAGGTGCCTGTGTGTGTGTGTGAGAGAGAGAGAAACATGGATGCAGCATCAGAAAATTACTCAGCTAAAGTTTAGAAGGTTTTTCAAGTTGACACCTATCAGTTAAAAGTAAAAGAAAATATAAGACGTATTGAAGGTCTGCCATTTAGATGTGTTCTTCTAGTCTGCTGATCATTTCACGATGGCCTAACATAATATTCATTGAACTTCAAAATAAATTAATGCTAAACTCTCTTTAACTCTAAAATAAGTATATAATTATATATAAATATATAACTGAAATTTAATTATTATCTAAAATAATTGGCACTGGCAGTCAAATTCCTGCACCATAAAACAACAACAACATTCCTTGATGTTTGTAATTCCATAATACAGGAATTTTTTATAACATTCTAGTGGTTTTTGTGACCATATACATATTTCAAATTTAATTGACAATTGGCACTAGCAGACAAACCCTATGGAATATTTTACATTGAGGTGTTACCACATAACCCCATATCTGGTGAGTATGGGCTTGGCACACCCAGCGTCGTGAGCTTGATATCATCATTCTTCTCTTTCTTGGTGATTCCCCTTCTACTTCTCTCTCTCTCTCTCTCTCAGGGTAATTCAGAAATTTTTTTTTTTTTTGGCTGGTGCAGCATAAGCCTCAGGCTTCCTTGCACCATATAGCTAATAATAATAAGGATCATCTTAAAATTACAAGGCTTGTAGATCACAAGTTTTACCATGACTGTGGGACTGTTCGATTCCTGATGAAGCAATAAAAGTGAACCAAGAAACATTCTTGGAAAACATTACTGCTCGAGGTGTCCACAAGAATGTTGGTAGAGCTTCAGATATCTGTAACGAAGTATGTCCATGGTTCATAGGGATTCATCAACATTAGCAGACAAACCCTATGAAATACTTTAAATTGAGGTGTTACATATAAGGATCATGTTAAAATTGCAAGGTTTGTAGATCACAAGTTTTACCATGACTGTGGGACTATTGATTCCTGATGAAGCAATAAAAGTGAACCAAGAAACATCTTTGCTCGAGGTATTTACAAGAATGTTGGTGGAGCCCCAGATATCTGTAAGTAAATCCATGGTTCATAGGGATTTGTATGCATAGGCTTTCATGGCTGAGCAACTATTTCCAGACATTTTTTTGCAGCTATATTCCAGACATTTTTTCTGCTTCTCATGGCTTGAACTTGAACTATCAGTTGTAGCGACAAAAATCATCAATGCAGATTTGCACACCATCTTGAATAATTCTTGTGCCCACACTCAGATATTTCTGTGGAAATGGGTGCCCCCCTCTATGTTATAGCATGACAATGCTCCCTTCTATACCACAAGCAGTTTTAAAATGTGGTTCAGGTGAAACGAAGTTCAACAACCCGTCTGGCCATTCGAGTGTATACCTGAATCCAAATAAACCCCTTAGGATTGAACTCTTCTATAGCTAAACTGGAAAATGCACTGGAAAAAGAATAGACACCTGAAAATTCCTGCTGCCTACGAATACTACAAGAAACTGGTTGAAAGTGTTACAAGAGGGATCGATGGTGTCATTGAGACCATGCATTATCATGTAATCCCACTGTGTTTTTTCCAAAATAGTGCCTGAATACCCTTTGTAGGGTAATGTACGTGGCCTTGCCAATAGAAATATCTATAAAGTTTCACCTTGGATTTTTCTTGCCTTGAAATGATGAACTTGAATTTTGCTATTTAAAATCAGTATATGTTAATAGGAATTAATTAAATTATTTAGAATTCTTTATTTCTAGATATATCCAGCATCACATTCAGTATCTTGATTTCAAGATACATCCAATTAAGAAGTTGGCAGTAAACCCTCGATTTAATGGACTAAGAGGGGAGAAGTTTTAATACAATAAAAAATTATGTTGCAATTTGGCCTTTGATTTACAGATATCAGAAACAGTTTTTTTTTACGCCGTAAATTTCACAAACACGTGCTACTGAGATGCCTTGTTTTAATTTCTCAATCAGCTCTAATTTCTGTGCCACATTTAAGTGGCACAGAAATTAGAGCATGCTTTCTTTTAACTCCTCTATCACTTGATGCCAATTTAAATTGTAAGGATTTCAAAATTATTTAATAAATAAATTCACAATTCAGAAATCACAGAAACACTCTGTATACAACCTGACCTCACGATAACTTGAGGCAGACTGAGACCAAAACAAAACGAGTCGGTAGACCTGAGTGTCCAGCTCGCAAGCCACCGCCTGCTCTTATCTGTAATCTGGGAAAACAGCTATTTGAACACGTTTTCAGAAAGAATAAAAAACAATATCTTGAATTTGATTATAAAAATAAAAGTAGGTAATTATCAAAACAATAATGTAAATAGGTAATTATTATTAATTTTTAATTAATAATAACACTGAAGTTTTGTATAACCTAAAAAAAAATAATATGGTCCGAGATTAATATGTACATTACTGTATTATTATTTGTCTGGTCCGTGAAATCCAAAATCCATTATATCGGGGTCTGTTAAATTGAGGATTTACTGTACTGCATAAGTAACTCTCATCACAGCATGAAATTCTATAATAGCTTACTAGTATAGAATTTCAACAGAACTACTACTATGAAAACTAGAGATCCATTTTAACTTTTTAATTTTATCTGTTAATTGCATAATAGTTTGCTTTTTAACAATGCAAAGCTGAATAATCTAAATGGCCTAAATTTGAAATAACCACAGGGGCTCGCATCTGGTAAGTATGGGCTTGGCACACCCAGGGTCCTGAGCTGGATATCATCATTCTTCTCTTTCTTGGTGATTTCCTTCTACTTCTCTCTCTCCATATGGCTAATAATAATAATATATATTTTAGATTATAAATATATATTTAGATTGCATTGTTAGTTTATCTTTTTTTTATTTTTTCAACATATTTTAATTTTTTGAACTTATTTTAAGTTATTATGATCCTTGAGGCTATCGCAGACATTCTCTCAGGTATGCTGTTGTTGTTCTTTTAGTGTTTATTGGCAATATTAGTAAAATAATAAGAGGAGTTTACCTCAGTATAGTGCGTAGAACACTTCCGTATGATACCCTCCAGAAATTAAAATGGAAAAAACGAAAAAATCGACAACTTACCGGTACATTAGAGTAAAATATAAATAATTAAATAATCAATTTAACACAATTCAAATCAATTTAAAACAATTAAAAATCAAATTAACGCAATTAAAAGAATCTAACGAAAAAATTCAAAACGATTTTCCTTCCTTTCCTAAGGAAAGGAAGGAAAATCGTTTCCTTTCCTAAGGAAGGAAAATCGTTTTGAATTTTTTCGTTAGATTCTTTTAATTGTGTTAATTTGATTTTTAATTGTTTTAAATTGTGTTAAATTGATTATTTAATTATTTATATTTTACTCTAATGTACCGGTAAGTTGTCGATTTTTTCGTTTTTTAAGTTTTAATTTCTGGAGGGTATCATACGGAAGTGTTCTATGCACTATATTGAGGTAAACTCCTCTTATTATTTTACTAATATTATTATCAACGTAGAACATATTGAGTAGTACAGCTCTGATTCATACTATCTAGTGTTTATTGGCACACTGACAACGGAGATCATAGTGTGCACCCTCGGGTATGCCAAGCTGTGCTTGCTACCTGGGACTAAAACTCTGATAGAACTGATATTCTGGTGACACTCAAGTCAAGTGGATCTAATTTTGGCAAAGTCCAGTTGGTCTGCAACAGCCAAATTGTCTTCTTGCACCTTCATGATGGTGGGACTGTTAGTAACCCTGGGTATAAACCCCATGTATAAGTCCTGAAATACAGCATCTAGCACACTGCAGGTGACCACCCAGATGTGTGAACTAATGTAAGAATAGGTCAAGGTATGGCACCCACACTACACGGATTAATGCTGTCTTGCTCTATGTTACCAGGCAATGCTAGGCGCTAGATGACGCTCGTGGCAGTACCACCACTTTGCTTATTGGGGGTTTGAACAACCCCCCCCATCTCTTCCATCATGCAATATGATGACTGATGTCTTTTGAGGTTATGATGGATTTCGTGATGAGATCCAATCTTCCTTACATTTTGGGGGTACAGCTCTAAAAATGTTCGTAGGCTGGCCGCTAGATAGTCCACCGACTGAACATATTGGAATCTCTCTAAGAGGCTTCTGGATCATCTAGTGTGTAATCTCACTGCCTCTATTCTGCCAAATAGTGACTGGAGGGAGTCCATGTAGTGTGTGTGTGTGGGGGCATTGTCAAGGTCTAGTAACGTCAAGGAGGTGGGTATATTCTTGCTGTGTGTATGCCATATCCAAAAATTCATTACTTCATACAGCATGTCCTCGCCACCTTTCCTTACTTCTGAATACACCATGAATTGTCAAGACTAACAGAACAAACTTATCTGTGAAAAGATCTAAATCTCTCAAAAATACATGGTCTCAGTTCTAATCTCAGTGATGATATTACATCAATATATTAATCCTTCATGACAGTATGGCAGTTTCACTACTTGTCACTCGTTTGGAGAAGTCGGGGTTCAGTTCCCATCGATGACTGGAGGAATTGTTAAATTCCTCTTCAACCAATCTCAGGCAGAGGGAGAAGGATTTTTTCCTGTTATTCTGGGTTTTCAGCCTGAATAACATGCAAATTTGTCCTTGGGCACATACACTTTGTACAGGCATATACATAGTGGTGCAATGTGATCTGATTTGCTAATGCACTCTAAACTCAGCAGAACAGAACCAATGTATGTCTGTACAAATGTAAGCTTGTGGCCCAACTTTCATTTTGTGTGGTCTTAAAAGCCCGGAATAACATGGAGATTCTTAGCCATACCCTTAATTTTAGATGTATTTATTTCTTCACAGAGCACACAAGCAGTACTAAGGTTAAATTCTGTATATAAAACAGAAAATGAGGTAAATTTCCACAAGTCCGAGTTAACAATATGTATATATTTGAGGGGCTCACATCTGGTGAGTATGGGCTTGGCACACCCAGGGTCCTGAGCTGGATATCATCATTCTTCTCTTTCTTGGTGATTCCCTTCTACTTTTGACTCTCTCTCTCTCTCTCTCAGGGTAACTCGGGTTTTTTTTTTTGGCCGGTGCAGCATAAGCCTCAGGCTTCCTTGCACCATGTAGCTAATAATAATAATAATAATATTTAAGAGGCCATTCACATATGTAATCATTTCATGTGGTATGCTAGTATTTGTAGTCCTTATCATGCATTATGTCTATACAAATGTGTCCACTGCTGATTTTCATGCTTTATCTAAAATAACTCAGAGGAAAAAGTCCTGCAATTCTGTGGAGAAAATGCCATGGAAATCAGCTAACTAGTTTCACACAAAGGGAAGTGGGGGGGGAGTCAAATTAATTTGTGCATATTTTGGGTTGGAGGAGACAGTTGCACTAATGTTACTTGACAGATGGTTCCAAAAAAAAAAAAAAGTTTTAACTATTTCGTTATATACTAGGGATGAGAATTATTAAGATGAAAAAAAAAATGGGGGATCAAACAGTTAAATATCATGTCATGGAGAATTAAAAAAGTTGAAATACTAATGTTAACAATTTGTAAACGAAATAGAGTAATATTAACATAATTTGTGAATGACTCTTAATATTAGCAAGTGAAAGTTTCTATTCACATGCTGCTGAACTTTATTCTCCTGTGTGTACAGTAAATTAATTGATCAGATCTGTTATGCTGTATTTCATTTTGGTTGAGAGCAAGTGTTAAGCTCTTCCTTTCAATATAGGATGTTTGATGTTGGTGGGCAGCGATGTGAACGCCGTAAGTGGATCCAAGTATTTGATGGAATAACAGGTATATTATTCTTGGTAGCAAGTAGTGAATTTGACCTTAAAGTGAGAGAAGACAACGAAACAAACAGACTGGATGAGTCTTTAAGGTTGTTTGAGGAAGTATGGTGCAGCAGGTAAGTAAAAATATGATGTTATTGAAGCTAATTTCCATTCAAACTACTTTTGAGATCAGATGTTATATTATCTTTACATTCTGAATACAGCACGAATGTCGGACTAATGGGACAAACTTATCTGCAAAAAGATCTAAATCATATACATGGTCTCAGATCTCAGTGTTGTCCATTTCCACTTATAGTATGCCAAACCCCATGCATTTTTTCTGACAGAATACCAGTTATTGGTTGATTCAACCACTGCTCATCTCAGTTGACCAAATTATTTGTAGTATGATTACTTTCATTTCAAAGGTGGTACTTGTGAATATGACCATTCTGACATTCCCTGTCAGACTTAGTAATTTGGAATCTCCATGAAACTCTTTGAAACTTGACTCTCTCCAGTCCAACTTTCCTAACAGTGAGGTAATTTTCCTTGTTGACTTTAACGTTCACAACTCCAGCTGCCTCCGTTTTCTAGTCACACAGACCCAGCTAGTTGAGATGCTGAGGCTTTTGCAATTACACTCTACCTAAATTGTTCCCACATCTGGGGCAGTGCCCCCAAAACCTCTCTCAGGCTTCTAGATTCCATTAAAAAGAGGGTAGTTAGGTTAATTAATGACTCATCTCTAACAGTCTCTCCACTCTCTGTCTCATAGACATCCTGTTTCTACTGCATGCCTTTTCTACAGATACTTCCATGCACACTGTTCTTCTGAATTGGCTTCTGTAATTCTCACTCTTTCTTCCAAAACAGTCTGAACAGGTGTCACAAGCAGTCAACATCATTTTACTGTCCAACTTCAAACTCACAGAACCAACTTTTGTTCTTCCTCATTTATTCACTCAACTTCAATTTTTTGGAACTACCTTTCTTCATATGTATTTCCTGAAAATTACAATCTACAGAAATTCAAGTCTAATGTCAACAAGTACAGTGGATTCCCACTTTATGATTGGTTCACTGTACGATAAAATCACTTTACAATGGACTCTCCATAATAAAATACTGTTCACCATATGATATGTGGTATTGTGATCACCTTTGGGAATTGAATTTTAATTCAATTCTAATAATCAAAAATGTTATTATTATTAGCCATATGGTGCAAGGAAGCCCGAGGTTTTTGCTGCACAAGCCAAAAAAAATTTTGAGTTACCCTGAGAGAGAGAGAGAGAGAAAACAAGTCAGAAGTAAAAGGGAATCACCAGAAAGAGAAGAATGAAGATATCCAGCTCAGACTCTGGGTGCACCAAGCACACACTCACCAGATGCAATCCCCTCCACAGGCTATAAAAGTAAAAATATAAAGCACAAATTTACACTTTATTACCTTTCGAATTAACAAAATTAAATGGCACGTGAAAATCAGAATATTTTCTACAGTTTAGCAAAATAAAAATAAATTTACACTTATGTACATAGCTTAATTAATACTGTAAAATGTACATACTAACTAATTGATATTTCTGTTCACTGACTTTTTCTATTGGGTTGTAAAATTAAAAAGATAAGCAATCAATAACAAAGACCACAGCATATACAAATTGCAACTAACACAAATTCGCAAGTGAGATACAGAGTAACAAGTTTACGAAGCTTAAAAAATAGGAATGAAGAGAAGATTCCAAAAATTTGTTTTTTTATATGACTGAAGATTTTAATGGAAGAGGAAACACATTTCACCATAATAACATAAGAACCCACAGAATTACAGCTATTGGTATTATTGCAAATGCAATAACATTGAGTTTACTACCCAATCTATAATAGATTGCACTAACAGAAAAGCCCTCCAGAATTGTGCTTTAGAAAAATATCACAAACGTGTTCAAAACTGATTCTTATAACCGAACATATGATAACGATGAAGGTATAGTGCATTTTAATGATTTCATTTGGTTTTTTGAAATTTGATTCTATAAAGCAGCTGATTCTACTAACCAGCGATGTTGTTAACTGGCGCCTACTTATTTCACTTTTTGATGGGCTTACAATTCTTTCCGACGAGACCACGTGATCCTTCCTCTCAGCCAATAACAGCATTTGTAAATGTGTTGAATGGGTGTTTTGTTTTTGCATCCTTTAGTTAAAGTGATTTTTTGTGTACTTTAATCAATATATTAGTTTTAATCAATATGTACAATTTCCATTATAAAAATCAAATTTTAAAGAGATAAATAGCTTAGTTATATAGCAAAAATTTCAACTTCTGAAGTCTTGGAATGAATTACCAAAAAATAATGTGTTACTGGGTTTACATTATGATACAATGGTGTCTCTGGAACGGATTAATATCATAAAGCAGGGGTCCACTGTATTTTCTTTCATCTTTTCAACCTACAGCCCATGCACGGTACTAAGTACTATAGGTTCAAATACCTTGTGTTTGGGGTTTTCATAAAAAAAACACATTGCAAATTATGGTTTAAAAAGATTGCCGATTAACTAATTCTTCAAAATTTCTTTGAATCCACTGAAAGTTTCAGCATTATTATAGCATGAGTTTCAAGGGCTCAATGTGAACATGTTGTTACATTTTTAATGGATTTGCAACCTTGTTCATTAAGAACATTACTTGTAATGAGTGGTTAGTCTTGAAGGATGACATTTCAGTGCATCATGGAAGTTGATAGCCTAAGTAAATTTAAGGCTGAGCTGGACAGGTAATTTGGAATGAATGGAGGGGTGAAATGGGAGGGTTTTTTTTTTTTTTTTGGCTGGTGCTGCATAGGCTTGCTTTCTTAGCATTAGTAGAGGCATACAATGCAAGAAAGCAAGCTTATGCAGCATAGGCCAAAAAAAAAAAAAAACTCCCATTTCATCCCTCCATTCATTCCAAATGGCTGTCCAGCTCAGCCTTAAATTTATTTAGGCTATCAACTTCCACAACAAAAGGTGAAAGTCTGTTCCACCAATCAACTACCCGCTGGCTAAAGGCAAATTTCCTCATCTATTCTACAACTGTCTTTCTTCAATTTGAATCTATGCCCCCTCAGGTTCTTAATCTGAGCAAGAGGAAGAAGAATCTCATCAGCGATCAGCTTGCTCAACCCACTCAAGGCCTTATACACCTCAATCAGATCACCTTGCAGGTGCCTACTCTCCAGGCACTGCAATTTGCAGAATTTAAGCCTTTCTTGGTAAGAGCACCGCTTTGTTCCCCTCATCAACCTTGTTGCCCTTCTTTGTACTCATTCTAGCAACTCTACATCTTTCCTAAAATGAGGCATCCAGACCTGTACACAGTACTCTAGGTGTGGCCTGACCATTGCCTTGTATAACAGGATAATCACCTCCCTGTCCCTGCTAGCAAAATTTCTATATATTATTGACAAGACTTCATGACTTGCCCTGGTAGCCTGTCTGCACTGCTCATCAAACTTCATATTTGACTGCACAATTACCCCATGTCTTTTTCACTTTCCACTTCCATGAGTGTAGTACCACACAGTTGGTACATTTCTCTTGGGTTATTGCTACCCATATGCAGTACTTTGCATTTGTTAATATTAAACTTCAGTTGCCACTTCTCAGCCCATTTTCCCAACTTATCTAGATCCAGTTGCAGTAGCATACTGTCTCTACTGTCGTTAACAACCCTGCCAACCTTTGTATCATCTGCAAACTTGGACATTAAACCTGATATACCTTCATCACTATCATTGATAAATATACAAAACAACAATGTGCCCAACACTGAACCCTGGGGAACTCCACTAATAACATTTGTCCATGAAGAGCAGTGTCCATTGATTACCACTCTCTGTCATCTCCCGCTCAACCATCCCTTTATCTATTGTAGCAACTTACCCTTAATGCCATACCTCTCCAATTAGTATAGCAGTCTTTCCAGGTCAACAGTATCAATATTATTTTTGGCGTTCAGTTCCTCTGTGACCACATCATATCCAATCAAACTGGTCAGAGAAGACCTCCCTTTAACAAACCCATGCTGAGTCTTAACTTTTCTTGCATCGTGCCTCTACTAATGTTAAGTCTGGAGGCTGAAAATAAGCCTTCCATCAAATAGTATACACTATATCATGATACAAATTAAGATAGGTAACAACCAGGGTTACAGTAAGGGTATCCAAAACCTAAATATGCCCTTAGATGTGTGTTAGTATTTTTTAATAAGTACTTGCAGAAGAAAAATGTGTTGTTTTAATAAAAACTCTTTCTCAACAAAGTTTTCTTTTAACTGTCATCAGTCCTCCCTTCATTAAGCTAAGTTTTTGTATTTTTATTTGGATTACAGATAATTTTACCTAAGTGTGTTTAGAATTTGTGATGCCCTAGACAATCTCCTATTTTGTGGCAGATAGCATTAGCCTTGTCAACAGCACATGCAGTCTTACCACAAGTCAGCATTCGTAATTCTGTCAGCTGTAGCATGCCAAGGCCTACTGAATGAGATTTGTTTTTGACACTAGATTTGCACTTGGGAAAATGATGTCTCCAGTAAGAAATCATAGTTCTATCAAGAGTAGTATATAAGCAAATTCTAATAGGTTCATTGAAAGAATTTTTTGGTGAAACTACATATTCTTTCAATTCAGTTTTCATAAAATTCTATGCTCGTTGGTAAATTCTATTTGAATGATCATTATTGCGGCACATTTTTGCATTTGTTATTCATATGCTGCAGCAAAGAAAGTGATATTGATGAGTCTGTCAGTGTATGTTCCCACATGTTCAGCAAAAAAATGCTTTATAAATGTAACTCACAATAATTAATATTAACAAGAATTACTGAGAGTTGTACAAAACTTACTGACTGACAATCAATTATAATCTAACTTTTTGAATTTGAGGATGTTGTTTACTGGGCCCATTGCTGTGTTTCAATATTTATTAATGATACTCATGAAGACATATTGGACTTAATGTTTAAGTGTATTAGAAAATGCAAAAAAGATTGGGAGGGTGGTTAATGACAGTAACAGAGTATGCTACTGTAACAACACCTATAAAATAGGTAGATGGGTTCAGAAGTTTAACATTAACAAATTCAAAGTATTTCATATGGGTAGCAGTAATCCCAGAATAACATACCAGTTATGTGGTACCACACTCAGGGTAGTGAATAACAAAAAAAGTTTTGGGGGTAATTGTGCAGTCAGACAAGCTGCTAGGACAGCTCACTGGGTTTTGTCAATGATATACAGGAATTTTATCAGCAGGGATAATGACTTAATTATTTCTTTGTAAAAGGTAAAAGTTATGCCATATCTTGAGTACCGTACAGGTCGGGAAGCCTCATTTTAGGAAGAATGTGGATCTATTAGAATGGTGTAGCGAAGGGCAGCAAAATTAGTGAGGTATACAAAAGGGTATATTCTTCCAAGAAAG
Source organism: Mastigoproctus giganteus (assembly GCF_048544385.1). Classification (NCBI taxonomy): domain Eukaryota; kingdom Metazoa; phylum Arthropoda; class Arachnida; order Uropygi; family Thelyphonidae; genus Mastigoproctus; species Mastigoproctus giganteus. The sequence continues at coordinate 193,821,861 of NC_143576.1, read as the reverse complement.
GTTTCAGTTCTGAAAATTGCAGCATCTGGAAACTAGGCACCTGTGAGGAGATCTGGTTGAAATATTTAAGGCTTTGAAAGAATTAAGTAAGCTAAATGCTAATGCTATCCTTCATCTTGCTTAGACAACACATATGAAGATGCAAATTTAAATTGAGGAAGGGTGTTGCAGAATACTTGTGTAGAAATTTGCTTTTAGTTAGCAAGTAGTTAATCATTAGAGAATAAATTTCCATTTGGTGTTGTGGAAATGGGTAGCTTCAATAAATTTAAGGAAGAACTACATATTAGAGGGTTGGACAGGTGATGTGAGAAGTCTTTCTTCTTGGTTGATATATAAACTTGCTTTCTTGCATCATTTGCCACTAGGAATAATAATTTAATCCTTATTACTTTCTAAAAATTTGTTAATTAACTTTTACTTCTGAAAGTGTAGGGAATTTACCACATAGACATTTGAAAGAATCTCCATCTTTATCTAAGGCTTTCATGAACTGTTTCATCAAGTCCAGTTATATAGGAAATGGAAGTACAGCTAGCCCTCATATAACACACTTCTTAGATTCCTTGTAAAATGTCGTCTTGTGCAAAACTGTGTTATACGGGACTAAGAAAAAGTACAAAAAGGGGGTTATGTTTCAAAAGCTAACAAAAATACACCATTCTAGATTTCGTGTATCTTCTGCTCTCTTTAAAAAATTAGTAATCTGGGTTTGTTTTCTTTTGCTTGATAAATCTTTGTGAATTTCATTGTATGGAAGTATTTTGCAAGGGATGCAAAGAAAAACAGCAAAGAGTTCTTTACTTATGTAAACTCTAGAAGGACGGGGATGAATCAGATTGGTCCACTTGATATTGATGGGTCAACTGTTCATGATCCTGCTCAGGTAGCTAACAAACTAAATGAATATTTTGCATCGACATTCACACATGAGGAGTTATTCAGCAAGGGGAATGTCAGAGGTGTATTCAACTCTAGCAGTAAGCTACAGAATCTTGAAATAACTGGGAGTAAAGTGGAGGAGAAACTGTTGAAGATAAACACAAGAAAGGCACCCGGGGTGGATGGGATCTATCCAGTTATATTAAAGGAGGCAGCAAAGGAAGTAAGCAAACCCTTAGCCATAATTATGAGAGCTTCCTTGGACTCAGGGGAGGTACCCATAGACTGGAAATGTGCAAATGTGACCCCAATTCACAAAGGAGGATCAAAGGCTGACACAAGTAATTATAGACCTGTGAGCTTAACTTCTGTTCCAGGAAAATTAATGGAGGCACTGGTTAAAGAAGCACTGCAGGATCATTTAGACAAGACTTCAGTTATAGCTCAGACACAGCATGGTTTTGTTAAGGGGAAGTCTTGCCTGACCAACTTGATTGGATACTATGATGCAGTCACAAAAGAACTGGATGCAGGGAATAACTTTGATATTATATACTTGGATCTTAGAAAGGCTTTTGATACTGTTGCACATGGAAGACTGCTACACAAATTGGAGCAGTGTGACATTGGAGGCAAATTGCTGCTATGGATAAAGGGGTGGTTGAGGGGGAGAAGACAGAGAGTGGTAATCAATGGACACTGCTCATCGTGGACTAATGTTATTAGTGGAGTCCCTCAGGGCTCAGTGTTGGGTCCATTATTGTTTTCTGTATTTATAAATGATATTGATGATGGTATATCAAGCTTAATATCCAAGTTTGCAGACGATACAAAGGTTGGCAGGGTTGTCAAGGACACTACTGACACTATGCTGCTGCAACAGGATCTGGAAAGGTTGAGCAGATGGGCTGAGAGGTGGCAAATGAAGTTTAACATTGACAAATGTAAAGTACTACACATGGGAAACAGCAACCCCAGAGCAACGTATCAACTCTGTGGTACTACACTGACAGTGGTAGAGAATGAAAGGGACTTGGGGGTGGTTGTGCAGGCAGATATGAAGTTCTCTGAGCAGTGCAGACGGGCTGCAAGAGTAGCTCATGGAGTATTGTCAATGATATACAGGAATTTTTCCAGCAGGGATAAGGAGGTGATTATTCCATTGTATAAGGCAATGGTCAGGCCACACCTAGAGTACTGTATACAGGTCTGGAGGCCTCATTTCAAGAAGGATGTAGAGCTGCTGGAACGAGTACAGAGAAGGGCAACAAGATTAGTGAATGGAACAAAGGGGTGCTCTTACGAAGAAAGGCTTAAGTTTTGCAAATTACAGTGTCTGGAGACTAGGTACCAGCGAGGTGATCTGATAGAGGTGTATAAAGCCTTGAATGGTTTAAGCATGCTCAATGCTGATGGGATTCTTCCTCTTGCTCAGAAAAATCACCTGAGAGGGCATAAATTCAAATTGAGGAAAGACAGATGTAGGATAGACGTGCGGAAATTTGCCTTTAGCCAGCGGGTGGTTGGTTGGTGGAACAGACTTCCATCCCTTGTGGTGGAGGTTGATAGCCTAAATAAGTTTAAGGCTCAGCTGGACAGGTATTTTGAACGAACAGAGGGGTGAAGTGGAAGTGGGTTTTTTTTTTTTTTTTGGCTGATGCTGCATAAGCTTGCTTTCTTGCATCAAATGCCTCTACTAATGCTAAATGCTAAAAATGCAAAATTTTTGAAGCTCCATTTTGAACTTTGGGCTCCTTTCATTCAAATAATAAGGTCCTAATTGCTCGGCTAACTTTATGCCTTCCCGTATGCTTTTCAGTGTAAAATTTGTAAGTTTAGAATTTCGCCTGCACTATCAATCTTCTGAATTGATATGATTTTCCTCCAATGCCATTTCGACCAAATCTGCCTCACCAGCCTCTTTTTCTACTAGTAATTCTTCAAAGTCTTCAGTAATCATATCTTTTTATTTTTATTTTTATTTTATTTTTTTAGGAGCATCAGCGACTAAGGCCATGTTGCTCTGCATATATTGTCTATAAATTGAGTGTCCTGAGGTCAATTTTCTGTTTTTCTGGACAAAAAACCAAGTTTCCAGGAGAGAAAAAAACCATGCTACCCTCATCCAAGCCCGATTAACTCAGCCACGTGAAAAAGACCCATAAAAATTCCTCCCTTCAACATGATTTGAATGCGGGTCTTTTCCAGCTGGTGTGGGGAGGAGGGCTGGCTATTCTATCAACTGTGCTAGCCATGAAGGCACAGTATTCATATCAATAAAACCTTCCCCTCCTACCGATGTAACAAGTTCTGCTATTACACTGATTCCATTTTCTGCCTGTTCGATCATATTTCCTGAAATGAACTGACTCTGGCCATACATTTTTCCACATGCATTTAACGTTGACAGTTTTACTTCTTTCAGTGATAAAACTATGATTCTGATACAGTCCACAACTTGGAAATGTTTCCATGCCTCCATTACTTCAATAGATTTGGAATCAATTTTTTCCAAAATCCATTGTAACGATTTTCTGATGGATTGAGTTTTAAGGGTGAATATGCCTTAATCTAATGGCTGAATGAAAGAAGTATTAATCCAGTACAACTGTGGCAGTAGGAACATAAGTTCAATGTTTGGATGGCCTGGTGTACTATCCAGTAGTAATAAAACTTTGAAATCTAGATTTTTCCACAAGTTCAGTAGCACAGAATGTAACACGGGAATTTCCCAACAAAATAAAATACATGGATTTCTCAATAATTTTTTTTTGACTAGCAAGTCAACAGCAGGGATTCAAAAAGAGTGGAAACGTTGAAAATTACATCCAACATAATAGCAGGGTTTTCCCCACACAAAAGCTCAAAAATACTCTGTTATGCAAGGTTTACCGAAATTCTCTAACCGTGTTATATAAGTACCGTGTTGCACGAGGATTGCCGCAATTTATCAATCGTGTTAGAGCAAAACCATGTTGTAGAAGTATTGTGTTATACGAGGGTTGCCTGTAATAGAACTATCATGTGAATCGAAATTTCATGTTAGATGTTTCTGGTACCAGAAACATTTAATATGAAACATTTTGTATTCAATGTTCACTGCTGTCCCATTCATACAAAAAGCATGGAAATTTTGTATAACCAGATTGATGGTTTTTTGTTTTGTTTTGTTTGTTTTTTAGGAGCATTAGCAACTAAGGCCATATTGCTCCGGGATATGCTGTGGTCATTCCCTGACCTTTCCGCATCCTCCGTATTTGGTGGTGACGGACTCGAACCCCGGTCTAATCAAGAAGCGTGTGCTACGCGCTGCTGCTCCTTCCCACGTTACTACGGAGGCGCCGGAGATTGATGGTTGGTGGGTCAGGGACCATGGATGAATGAGTGCAGTCTTGCATTCTAATTGTTCTGGAGAAATCTGTAACTAGAAATCTATAATGTATTAAATTTGATTTCAAATTTTAATGGCAGACTTATTTATATAAAAGTAAACATGGTGTTTTGTGAAAAATCCATGTACAAATTGAATGCCATTTTATGGAATTAGTATGCAGGAATTGCTATACAATAAGCATTTAGCATTAGCATTAGTAGAGGCATATGATGCAAGAAAGCAAGCTTATTCAGCATCAGCCAAAAAAAAAAAAAAACCCTCTCCCATTTCACCCCTCCGTTCGTTCGAAATACCTGTCCAGTTGAGCTTTAAATTTGTTTAGGCTATCAACTTCAACAACAAGTGATGGAAGTCGGTTCCACCAACCAACCACCCGCTGGCCAAAGGCAAATTTCCGCACATCTATCCGACATCCGTCCTTCCTCAATTTGAATTTATGCCCTCTGAGGTGATTATTCTGAGAAAGATGAAGAATCCCATTGGCATTGAGCATGCTCAAACCATTCAAAGCCTTATACACCTCTATCAGATCACCTCGCCGGTGCCTAGTCTCCAGACTCTGTAATTTGCAAAACTTAAGCCTTTCTTCGTAAGAGCAACCCTTTGTTCCATTTACTAATCTTGTTGCCCTTCTCTGTACCCGTTCCAGCAGCTCTACATCCTTCTTGAAATGAGGCCTCCAGACCTGTATACAGTACTCAAGATGTGGCCTAACCATTGCCTTATACAAGGGAATAATCACCTCCTTATCCCTGCTAGAAAAATTCCTGTATATCATTGACAAGACACCATGAGCTACTCTTGCAGCTCGTCTGCACTGCTCAGAGAACTTCATATCTGCCTGCACAATTACCCCCAGGTCCTTTTCATTCTCCACCACTGTCAGTGTAGTACCGCAGAGTTGATACATTGCTCTGGGGTTACTGTTACCCATATGTAGTATTTTACATTTGTCAATGTTAAACTTCATTTGCCACCTCTCAGCCCATCTGTTCAACCTTTCCAGATCCTGTTGCAGCAGCATAGCGTCAGTAGTGTCCTTAACGACCCTGCCAACCTTTGTATCATCTGCAAACTTAGACATTAAACTTGATATCCCATCATCAATATCATTCATAAACACCGAAAACAACAATGGACCCAACACTGAACCTTGAGGAACTCCACTAATAACATTAGTCCACGTTGAGCAGTGTCCATTGATTACCACTCTCTGTCTTCTGCCACTCAACCATCCCCTTATCCATAGCAGCAATTTGCCTCCAATGCCACACTGCTCCATTTTTTGTGCAGCAGTCTTCCATGTGCAACAGTATCAAAAGCCTTTCTAAGATCCAAATATATAATATCAAAGTTATTCCCTGCATCCAGTTCTTTTGTGACTACATCATAGTATCCAATCAAATTGGTCAGGCAAGACCTGCCCTTAACAAAACCATGCTGCGTCTGAGCTATAACTGAATTCTTGTCTAGATGATCCTGCAGTGCTTCTTTAACCAGTGCCTCCATTAATTTACCTGGAACAGAAGTTAAACTAACAGGTCTATAATTACTTGTGTCAGCCTTTGATCCTCCTTTGTGAATTGGGGTTACATTTGCACATCTCCAGTCTATGGGTACCTCCCCTGAGTCCAAAGAAGTTCTCATAATTATGGCTAGGTGTTTGCATACTTCCTTTGCTGCCTCCTTTAATATAACTGGATAGATCCCATCCACCCCAGGTGCCTTTTTTATGTTTATCCTCAACAATCTCTCCTCCACTTTCCTCTCGGTTATTACAAAATCATCCAGCTCACTGCCAATGTTTACTTTACCTACATCATTCTCCTTCCTGAATAACTCCTCATGCGTGAATGTAGATGCAAAATACTCGTTTAGATTGTTAGCCACCTGAGCAGGATCCTCAACTGTTGAACCATCAATATCCAGTGGACCAATCTGATTCATCCCTTTCCTTCTCGAGTTCAAGTATGTAAAGAACTCCTTTCTGTTTTTCTTTGCATCCTTTGCCAAGGATTTTTCGTAGTCTGCCTTTGCCTGCCTAATCTCCTTTGTGACTTGGTTACAGACCAACTTATATCTATCATAGGCTTCCATGTCACCCATTAATTTGTATGTATCCCATGCATTTTTCTTCTCTGCCACATGTCTCATTAGTCCATCTGACAACCATTTAGGCCTAAACCTTGAACAATATTTCTTAGTTGGTATGTAAAGCCTGGTAGCCACCAAGATTAGTTCCTTGAATGCTTCCCATTTTGAGTTTGCTGTTGGTAACATCATCAGTTGGTCCCACTGTATAGAATTTAAATACTGTCTCAGACCATCATAGTCGCCTTTACGAAAACAAAAGCCCTTCCCTTTACCTCTGATGGTAGTTACCTCCTTGAGTAAATCCCACTTCAACACACTGTGATCACTGCCACCTAGTGGTTCATTTATCTGCAGGTTCTTAATGCATGAAGAATCACTACTGATTATCAGATCAAGAGTATTGCTCCCTCTTGTTGCCTCACGAACATGCTGATGTAGAAAACAATCATCCAATAAATCCACAAAAGCCTTGCTAGTGTGCGAGTGACCAACCCACAAATTCCAGTCAATATCTGGGAAATTAAAATCCCCCATTATAAGACTCTCTGATTTACTGGCCCACTCTATTTCCTTGTACAATATATTATTATACTCATCAGAGTCATTAGTCCTATAGCACACTCCTACTCTCAATTTTGATTTCCCTATGCTTATGTCACACCAAACTGACTCGACACTGCCCTGTCCATCGATGTCAACTGGCTTCACTTCCTTTGACTTTATGTGTTTCTTAATTAATAGCATAACCCCTCCTCCCCTCCTGTCCTGTCTATCCTTTCTATATACAAAGGGTACTAGGAAAGTTTTGCAATACAGCTTTGTTTATTTAATTTTTTCAAAGTAATTTCCTCTACATTCAATACACCTCTCCATCCTCCGAAACCAATCTTTAAACCAGTTCTGCCAAGTTTCACTAGGGAGTAAAGCACACTCGTTGTCCCAAGCCCGTAGAAGGTCCTCATCACTGGAAAACCGCCTCCCTTTTAGCTTCATTTTCACATGCGGGAACAGTGCAAAGTCGCAGGGAGCAAGGTATGGACTGTAGGGAGGGTGCTCGAGAAGTTTCAGTCCTGTCGTGGTCAAATATTCGGTGTAGGCTTTGGCGCGGCGAGCTGTAGCATTATCGTGATGGAGGTACCAGGTGTTCATTCTTGACTTTGGCCGCAGGTTCTTCATAGATCCAATGACTTTAGGCAGGCATTGTTCAGTATACCACTTAGCTGCGACTGTCTTCTGCGTGTCCAAAACGACACGTTCCACAATTCCACTCGATTTGAAAAATACAGCTATCATTTTCTTCTTTACAGATCGGGATTTTCTGACAATTACGGGTGTGTCGTCATCATCAAAGACCCAAACTTTGTTTTGAGCCTTGGTCGGCAGATCGTAATAGTACAGCCAAGTCTCGTCACCTGTCACGATGTTGTTCACATACCGAGATTGTCCCTTATCAAACTTTTTTAACATCTCCCGGCACCAAGTCACACGTTGTGTCATCTGCTCTTCAGTCAGTTGATGCGGCACCCAGAGAGAACAAAGTTTCTTCACGTGCAAATGATCTTGCAGAATCGAACGAATTGCTGGTGCATTTAGGCCCAAAGTATCCTCTATCTGTTGGTAGGTCACTCGCCTGTTTTCGTCAAGCATTTTCCTCACAGCAGTAACGTTTTCCTCTGTAACTGACGTTCGTGGCCTTCCCGGCCTCTCAGAATCCTCCAGAGTGAAATTTCCCCTTTGGAATTCTCTATACCACCTGAATATCGTTGTACGATGTGGACAATCATCATCTAGTGCAAGAGTCATTTCTTCTAAGCACTGGTCTATGGTTAAACCACGCACGAAATTATACCGCAAAACTGTCCTTATCTCATTTCGTGACCACGATGCCATCGCAAGCACTTTACACTCTCACTACTAATGAATAACTGAGCCCATCGACTTGGCGCGGCGGCTACTATGCACGTATGAACATGTCTCAACATGCAGCAACAAGCAGCTTCCTGTGATTCATTGTTGCGTCATATTGCAAAACTTTCCTAGTACCCTTTGTACATTGTATTCCCCAAATTCCAGTTCTGCATTCCTTATATCTGTGTGACACCACGTCGATATAAGTAATGCGGAACTGGAATTTGGGGAATACAATGTATATAGAAAGGATAGAGAGTAAAAAAAAGGATAGAGATAAGTAAAATATTTAAGACAGTGAAATCATCATAGATATGTAATCATCGCATAATTTAGCCAAGAAATATTTTGTAGTTAGCTAATTGTGACAGTTTGCAGCTGGCTTAGTCATTTGGAAATGTAAATTTTTTTTCTATTATTATTTTCTCCAGATTTCTTCGTGACTCTGGTTTTATTATATTTTTTAATAAACAAGACATTCTCAAAGAGAAAATTGAGCGTCACACAAGACTGGAAGATTATTATGCAGAATACAAGACCTACACTTTGAAGTCATCAGGTAGTACATCTTTATTAAAATATATACAGTATATATATAAACACTAAAAATGTAAACTGTTTTGTAGTTAAATATTTTACTTATTTGATGTGCCAAGTGTATGCAGGACATTTTGATCTAAGATAAAATTTTCGTGAGGGCAGAATAACTGGTATATGTTTTAGTCATTGAACTTGGCACTGCCAAAACAAGTGAATTCAGTACAAAGGACCCATAAAGTTGCAACTCAGAAGCTCTCACAATGCTGTATACCTTTTCTGTGAAGATATTTGAAGACAGTTGTTTCCAGTGAGGTTAGTGACAGACATATTTAACATATGAAATAAGAGATACTATACTATGTTCAGTAATAAAATTATGGAAACACCAATGTATATATAAAAAGTGATAAAAATTATTGCAAAAATATCAAGTGTATGTGTGATCCAACCCTGTTAATTACAGCTTTTGCCATACTATTTTAATGCACCACTGCATCCATGGAGCTGAAGTAAATTGTCTCCTATGCATAGCTTTCCTATGAAGCCTAACCATTTAAAATTAATTTGAAATTGTAATAAAGTCATATTTTAATTCTTAATTTACAATTTCAAATTTAAACAAATGTTAGTAAAGTAAAAAATGAATAAACTTCAATAATGCAGTAAAGTCACCTTTTTAGAGAGCTACATTTCTTAGCCTTTGAGCAGGGAATGATTCTATGCAAAGGAGTTAATGTCCCTGCTGTAAAAAGGCAAGTCCACTGCTCTCTTCTCAAGAAAACCTTTTTAAAAAACTTGTTAAAATACTTAAGTGAATTAACATTTATTGTTTTATTTTCCTTCGTCTTTGTCAATTGTAAGAAGGCTAATCCCACTTTTAAGCTGAGCTCTCAAGGGTCAACATGACTAACTCAGGTTCCCCACAAGGACATCTTGTCATCTTTATAAAGCCCAGCTTACGTAACTTAAATCTCAGGTTACACCTAGTCAACAGGAAACAACCATGCATTTCAAACATCAGTTTTTATAACTAACCGATGTCACGAGAGACAGGAATAAATATGCCTCTCCTCCTCTGTCAGAATTATTATTATTAGCCATATGGTGCAAGGAAGCCTCAGGCTTATGCCGCACCAGCCAAAAAAAAAATTTCTGAAGTACCCACAGAGAGAGAGGGGGGGGGGGAAATCACCAAGAAAAAGAAGAGTGATGATATCCAGCTCAGGACCCTGGGTGTGCCAAGCCCATACTCACCAGATGTGAGCCCTCTGGGGTCCAGCAATGCTGTTATAATTTAATCACCTCTTGTTCTGGCTGAAATGAAATCTGTAATGGTCAACTGTGCCAACCAGGTATGACCTGACTCCCAAGACCTCTGCTTGGAAATGCCCTGCTCAGCAAGATAAGAAAGACCTAACTTGATGACAAGCAAAGTCAACTGGTAACTTGCCAGATAAACTTGAAGTTCCTCTATGGAAACTATCCTACAGGCATGGGTTATGCCTAACAGGACAAATCTTTGCCTGGATAACAGATAATTCTTAGCAGTAGCATTAGTCACACTTATATGCCAAACTCCAGAGACCAGGATCCTCAGCTTGATATCATTCTTCTTCTCTTTCTTAGTGATTCCCTTCTACTTCTCTCTCTCTCTCTCTCTCTCTCTCTCTCTCTCTCAGGGTAACTCAGGAATTTTTTTTTTGGCTGGTGCAGCATAAGCCTCAGGCTTCTGCTAAGTAGTAGCTAAGTGTTGCTAAGTAGTAATAAAAAGTTAAGATGGGGAGAAATAGACATGTGTATAACATGTTTGCACAGCAGCCTTTTATACTTCATTCAGCTCTAATCACTCTTCTGAGCATGGCATACATCGATTTGATCTTATTTTAATATATACTGCATGTCTGGTAAAAAAATATCTCTACCCGAGACAACTTCCACATATTTTATCATCAGATATATTATGAGACACACTTCCAAATTGAACAAGAGGAAGATGAGTAACACTGAAGTTACTTTTAAATAACATAGATTCAGTTTTGTTATAAGAAAAAGATTCTTCTGAACTTTCACTACTTTCCATGGCAGCAACTCTTCTTTTCACTTGCACTTTTTCCTTTACATTCTGATCTTTTAGGTTTCAGTCCCCTGTTCTTTTCTTAGTCTCCTTTGTTTTAACAACCTGATCCTTATCCTGTTTCTTTTGATACTGTTCAGACAAGTAGTTTTTCTTTCCTGGCATTTCAGAATATTTTCTGACACCACCTAGTGGGAGGAGTTCCCTTCAGAGCTCAACCCACCAAAGGGATTAGAGACAGACACCATACCCATTTCTGTAGCTTAGGGCAAAATACTCTGATTTAAATCCTATTTCTGATGGTGTGACATTACATCAACTAATTCCATAAGATTTTAATCTTCTAATACAGTGTTTCCCAAAGTGTGGCACACATACCCCCAGGGGTATGCAAAAGGGTTTTAAAAAGTACACAGCAGAATTTATTTTACTTTATCATAGATTTTTTAGCTGCAGAAAACAATTCATTAATATTTAATACAGTGGAACCCACTTATAGGAATAACTGGTTAAATGAATCAGCCACTTTATTGAATCAAAACCTGAAAACCAAACCCATTATAAGTTGTAGTGTGCAAAAGCTCTTCTCTATTAGAATCACAATTTCAGTTTATTGAATCATAAATGATGATAGAGCACTATAATCCATGATTTTTTGGGTTTTCTTCCCCCCTTCTAGTTTTATTGGACTACACTCTTAAATGATCTGGTATATTCATATTAGCTCACTGTGTGTGTATATGTTGTTTACATATAGTGCCCCAAGCAACATTTTAACTGATATCCGTGTGAAGTAATCACTTGATCATTATGCTGTTTGTTTACTGCTTGTTGTCTCCCCTTTCTGCAAGTGAATTCTACTGTGTTGTATGTATGAATAGTAATTAGGTTAATTTTAGAATGCCAATGAAGTACTCTTTTCAAAAAGTGTGCTTTGTGAAATTGATTAAACCCTTTATTGCTCAGCGAATGTTGTAAGTTGTCGGGTAAAACATAAAAAAAAAGTGCTTTGTACATAACAATTTAAACTTCATTTCAATTTATACATTTTAATACCAAAATAGTAAGTATTAAAAATATGCTTTCTTCACTAGCTAACATGTATACTTTAATTTCAGACTAGTATGAATCCACAATATATATATGTATGCTGTCCTGTCACAATGTTTGTTGATTTTTTATTAATACGTCCATTTTTTTGAATTATTATTTCTGTATATGGAATATTGTAAAATTTTTATTATATATCAATAAATAAATGCCATATATTGTACTGTATTTGATCTAGTCTAGATAAAATGGTATTATTAAAACTACCCCCAAATTATCTTTGCCTGAGAAGGCGTATACAATTATCACAAGTTTGAGAAACATTGTTCTAATGCTTTCTGAGTTTGAATTTTATTTTTTAATAGTCTCACCCTCATAATAGTGAGACTATTTTTTAATAGTCTCACCCTTTAACTGGATGGCTGCCAGTCACACTTCTTGTTATATAAATAGCCATTTTAGTTGGTAAAGCATATAATAAAAATATACTATTTAAAACTATAAAACATGTCAGTATCAACTAGGACAAGCAGAAATGGTGGAGAAGTATCTTTTCTTTCTTTTCCTTTTTCTTTTGTTAGCGCATCAGCTTCTGTGGCCATAATGCACCTCCCAAAGTTTTTGTATTTTACTCTGATCCAAGCCCGGATTCGAACCCGTGACCTTTGGGTTGCCAGGCAGGCAGGCACTTTACCTACCTGGCTAGCCCGGTCAGCGGAGAAGTATCTATCATTCACTCTGAAGTAATAAAAGCCAACATGTCATTGAGAAACTGAGGTATACTCCTTTCCTGTGTTGAAATAGCAAACAGCATAGCTATAATATTGTAACTGTCCCACTTATAGGGTAACCACAGTGACAGTACCATGAATCTGTTGTACATTATCATTACAAACCAACACAGTATGCAAATAACTGCATCCCCCTTTTGCCAATAAATATGATGGTTAGCATATCAGAAAGTGAGATAATCAAGAACTCCTGCAGTATAATTGTTTTTAAAAATCTATAACTCAATTTTTTTCAACATTTAATATCAATTCTCATTTTTAAGTATTAAGTTTATTTATTATTTTTCCTTTCATCTCCATGTACCTCTATATCTAACATGAAATGTAGTACTGTGCTGCTGCTTACTTTTTGTAAAAAAATTTTTTTAAGAGTAGAAGCTGATGTGCAATAAATTTTAGCTTCTATATCATGCAGTGTTTTGGTTTTTTTTTTTTTTTTAGGAGCATTAGCAACTAAGGCCATATTGCTCCGAGAAATGCGGTGATCATTCCTTGACCTTCCCGCATCCTCCGTATTTGGTGGTGACGGGCTCGAACCCAGGTCTAATCAAGAAGCATGTGCTACGCACTGCTGCTCCTTCCCACCTGGCTACGGAGGCGCCTATATCATGCAGTGTTTTTCTTTCAAAACCTGCCATTAATTTTTCAGTTACCTAAGTGAACCATGCAGGGCAAACTTTTTTTTAACTTGATAAATTTAATTTTAATATACAGCATCGATTTGAATTTCTGATTACCACAAGCTGCATGCATTCACTTTTTCCATAACTGCAAGTTTTAATTTTTTATCTTGATTCTTCTCGTGTTGATAACTTTTAAAAGATAATTTTTCAATGAGCTACAAAGGGTACTAGGAAAGTTTTGCAATATGACACAACAATGAATCACAGGAAGCTGCTTGTTGCTGCATGTTGAGACATGTTCATACGTGCATAGTAGCCGCCGTGCCAAGTCGATGGGCTCAGTTATTCATTAGTAGTGAGAGTGTAAAGTGCTTGCGATGGCATCGTGGTCACGAAATGAGATAAGGACAGTTTTGCGGTATAATTTCGTGCGTGGTTTAACCATAGACCAGTGCTTAGAAGAAATGACTCTTGCACTAGATGATGATTTGTCCACATCGTACAACGATATTCAGGTGGTATAGAGAATTCCAAAGGGGAAATTTCACTCTGGAGGATTCTGAGAGGCCGGGAAGGCCACGAACGTCAGTTACGGAGGAAAACGTTACTGCTGTGAGGAAAATGCTTGACGAAAACAGGCGAGTGACCTACCAACAGATAGAGGATACTTTGGGCCTAAATGCACCAGCAATTCGTTCGATTCTGCAAGATCATTTGCACGTGAAGAAACTTTGTTCTCTCTGGGTGCCGCATCAACTGACTGAAGAGCAGATGACACGACGTGTGACTTGGTGCCGGGAGATGTTAAAAAAGTTTGATAAGGGACAATCTCGGTATGTGAACAACATCGTGACAGGTGACGAGACTTGGCTGTACTATTACGATCTGCCGACCAAGGCTCAAAACAAAGTTTGGGTCTTTGATGATGACGACACGCCCGTAATTGTCAGAAAATCCCGATCTGTAAAGAAGAAAATGATAGCTGTATTTTTCAAATCGAGTGGAATTGTGGAACGTGTCATTTTGGACACGCAGAAGAAAGTCACAGCTAAGTGGTATACTGAACAATGCCTGCCTAAAGTCATTGGATCTATGAAGAACCTGCGGCCAAAGTCAAGAATGGACACCTGGTACCTTCATCACGATAATGCTGCAGCTCACCGCGCCAAAGCCTGCACCGAATATTTGACCACGACAGGACTGAAACTTCTCGAGCACCCTCCCTACAGTCCAGACCTTGCTCCCTGCGACTTTGCACTGTTCCCGCATGTGAAAATGAAGCTAAAAGGGAGGCGGTTTTCCAGTGATGAGGACCTTCTACGGTCTTGGGACAACGAGTGTGCTTTACTCCCTAGTGAAACTTGGCAGAACTGGTTTAAAGATTGGTTTCGGAGGATGGAGAGGTGTATTGAATGTAGAGGAAATTACTTTGAAAAAATTAAATAAACAAAGCTGTATTGCAAAACTTTCCTAGTACCCTTTGTATGTTGCAATTAGCATATCTGGATATGCATGCTGCATTTTTAGGTGCACTAGTATACATGCATAAAGTGATTGTTGTCTTTACTATGTCTGTCCATCCACATGGATGGACAGACATGGTAATGGCTAGAGAATGAATTTCCATAAAATTTTAAATTTTTGAATCATAGAAAGATCTATCGAACCATTGTAATTTTCATTAAAATTGGACAAAATCCAGAAATTATTTTATTTCTTTGTCTATCATCCACATGTAATAACTCAACTCCCAGCAGGTGGATTTGCAATAAATTTTATATTTGGTTCTTCTTGACTGATTTATCGAACGTTCCCAAATTTCATTAAAATCGGACCAAAAAAATCTGGCAATTATTATTTTTTCATACATATCACATAGTCTATCCATATACTGTATATAGTAGTTGAAGCAGTGGATATTATTAGTATCTGTTTATTGCTCATTTCATGAGCCATCCCCTGGCATGTGGTAAGCTGGGTGATATTTACAGTGAGCAGAAAGAAATCATGGGATACCTACATAAGTAGGCCCACTTTTCGCCCGGATAAGTGTATAACTGCCACTTTTCGCCCGGATAAGTGTATAACTGCCACTTTTCGCCATGTATAACTGCCTAAGGGCAGTTATACATGAGTCCACTAGTTTGTGAAAGCGTTCCACAGGTATTTCCTTCCATGCTTGCTGCACTGCTGTCCATAATTTTGTTGCATTCTTGGGTGGAGGATCCAAAGCTTGAACGGACCTTTCTACACCATCCCAAAGATGCTCCACAGGGTTCATGTCCGGTGAACAGGGAAGCCATTCCATGGTAGTAAAATCTGCGGAACGTTCTTCGAACCATGTTCTAGTCACACGGTTCTGTGGGGAGGTGCACTGTTATGCTGGAAGAGTCCATTGCCCTGTGGGTGCACGATGACCACGAAGAGATGCAGATGTCCGCAAGGATGGATGCATAATCTGGACTGTTCAGAGATATGTCTAGACATACCAGAGGTCCCAATGTGTGCCAGTTGAACACACCCCAGACCATTACTAACCATCTACCTGCATGAACAGTTCCTTGTTGACATGATGGGTGCATAGCTTTGTGTGGTTTCCGCCAGATATGCATCCTCCCATCCGTTTGAAATAGCTGGAAATGGGACTCGTCAGAGGGGGAGACCCGTCTCCAATCATCCAAGGTCCAGCGCCAATATTCTTTCGCCCAGTTGAGGTGTAGAGTCCTGTGTCATAGTGTTAGAAATGGAACTCTGATGGGTCGGTGGCTCTTATAACCTATTGCGGCTAATGATCGCTTGATGGTTTTGGTGGAGACATTTCTGGCACCTCCCTCGTTGAAGTCGGTGGTGATTGATGCCACTGTCACTCTCCAGTTGGCTGAAACAATGCGTGACAGATGTTGACAGCCACATTTATCTACCACCTTTGTCTGCCCACAGCACTGTCCACGATGAGATGTTATTCCAGAAATGGCATATTCCCGATATACTCTTGATATTGTTGAATGGGGATAGTGCAATTTCTGTACCACCACCACGATAGAGTGATCCATGCGTCGGGCACCCACTATCATCCCTCTTTCAAAATCGATTAACTCACAACATTTATCCATAGTGACATCGAATTACCATCTATATGAATGCAGTGTACCTATATACCTGCCAAGTGGTGGGTTCGTCCACTAGTGAGAGGGGTGACAGCATTGCATTGCCCACGAACCAGGTATCCCATGAATTCTGTCCTTTCAGTGTACATTCAAAGGTTTAAAGCAGGGATATGTGTCCTTGGTTATATGGAGCAGCATATATGCTTGACTTCTAGGGTATTTATAATTACAGTGTTCAGAAGGTGACATACTCAAAAATTCATTCTCATATTTAATTTTATCTGATGTATACAATAGATTAGACAAAAATGTTTTGAAAAAACATTTAGATTAGAAAAAAAAAAAAAAAAAAAACATTTTGTTACATTTTATTTACGGTTACCATTATTTAACTTAAATTATTTTTAATTTAACTCCAGGCCATATTATGTTGCCATGTGCTGACTGGAGGAACAAATGAACAAGGTAGATGTGCAGAAACAAAATTTCTTGGTTCTAACATCATTGCATTTTGCAAATTTTTTTTTGTTATAAATTTATTAATTTACTGCATGCTAATATGCCTGAAATGTAACACATTGCATATATTACATTATTATTTTCACAAAATAAGTTAATGTATGCAATAACTTATTATTATACTTATTACTATTAATTATACAAGGGAGTATCAAAAAGTTTGTACCCTTAGCTAGAAAGGTGAAACTTCACAGGAATTTTAATTCTTTTCTATGTACTCTCCATGTATAGTAACATATTTCTCTCATCGATGGATCAGTTGTTTAATGCCTTGATCATAGAAGGCCACACTTTTTGCCTGAAACCATGATTCCATTTCACTGATGACTTCTGAGATGAATCAAAGCTGGGTCCACGCAATGGTTTCTTCATTTCTCGAAACAAGAAGTCTGATGGTACTAGGTCAGGAGAATAGGGCGAGTGCTGCAGTAGCTCGAAGCCGCACTGGGCAACAAAGTTGGTGGTGGCAATGGCCGTGTGAGCCAGTGCATTGTCTGACAGAAGATGGATACTTTTGGGAGGTGGTGAGGAGGTGTGCGTCCACTGCTTTGACATTGTCTTTAGTCTCCGGATCATACTGGTACACCCAGCATTCGTCATTTGTCACCAACCGATCAAAAAAGTTCTCAACATCCGCATTACACAAATCCAACAGTTGGGAGAACATTGCCTTTCTTCTCTGGCCTTTCTTCTCTTGGCTCGTCAAAGACACTTGTATGACCACACTGGAACTCCTGTTTCCACTTTTTTACAGTGTCATAGGATGAACAATTCTGCCCATACACAGCTTTCATTTCTTCATCAATTTCCTGAGTTTTCTTGCCCTGAAAATGCAGGAACTTGATCGCTGCTCAATACTCCATTTTGTCAATCACAGCGTCTTTCCTCAGATTCCAGGCTCCACCTCTGGTGTATGATCATCTACAGGAATGAAATTTCACATGTTAGTTATTGAATATGTAGACAACTTATATTAAAAATGGCATCTTCCTACTGATGTCTTATCTAGGTCAGGGTACAAGCTTTTCGATATTCCCCCCTTGTACTTATTATACTATTATTATACTCAAAGCGCTGAAAAAAGTTCACACTTGTCTGAGAAAAAGACACAAGAAGTCCTATTCTGAAAACACTTGTTATAAAAAAACACTCATTACCTTATTTGTGTGTTTGCAGGATACAGGAACTTCTTATTACAGGGCAAGAAATATTAATCATCTAAAACAAAATTAAGTGATACATACCAATTCTTAGAACAGCTTTTCACGTTAGCATATCAGATAATTTCTTTGTTTTATTTGTTATACAATATAAATATTTCAGTTAAGCAGCTGTACCTATGCCTGATAATTTTTCAATTAGAGTATAAAATAAATTAAACCATCTGTATGCAATTCTAGATGGTGATGCCAGTGAATATGAAAGAGCCCGTTGCTTTATCAGGGACAAATTTCTGGTAAGAATCAAATACTCTGAATATTGCTTTATATGGAAAATAATATATTAGAGTCAAATATAATTCTTGTAATGAAATTGTCATTCAGTGGTAATAATTTTTAAATTAAATTGTTTTTAAGCTTAAGAGATTTTATTCAACTCAACATAGGTGCTTTTGTTTTGTGGGAATAGGTACTTTTGCTTTGTAATGTAATAGGCTGGTGATATTTCAGCTTCATCTATCAGAGAGTTGTGTGCAGTGATTAAACAAGCATTATTTCAGAAAACTGCTTCAGTTCAAGTCTTACAAGGTTTCTAGATTACCCTGCTTTAATACTGTCATCAAGGTTGAAACATGGGCAATCAACTGACATTGAAGGTGTAAAAACTTTTGTTATTCTAATTATTGGTGTCACCATCAATTCTTCCTAGTTTCATTATCAAAAGCCATCTAATCATTAATTGGAAACATCCATACATACTAAGTACATACTCTTAAATTATTTTATTAAAATATCTTTAGGGTAGATTTTAATTTAAAAACTTGTGCTATTTTTCTTATTTTTAAATTAATTGATTTAGGATAAAATACCAAAAAGACAGTGCAGTTACAGAGAGGAATACAGAAAGCAGTGGAGTTTCATTAAAAAAAGGCCGGAATGTAGAGAAAGCCGAGTATTGATTAATGTAATTGTTACATAAATATAGGCCAGGGAGGGAAATCAGACATTAAGCAGCATATACCATCACAAAAATATCAACATTTGATTTTGAATTGTCCGGGAACATCAAAAGATATTACTATTACTTCAACAAGAAAGATTCTGTTGAGAAGACAAGTGTAATGATTAGTGAAATTACCTCAACTTAACATATTCTAAAGCATCAATCTTCTTTCATCCTGCCAATTGTAATAACAGAATATTTTGTAAAATATTTTCAGATTCTGCCATAACAAAAAATTTTCCTGTAGGAGGACTAATTTATTTATTTTTTTTATTTTTTTTGGTAGTTGTTGGCGCATAGGCTTCTGTGGCCATAATGCACCTCCCAAGGTTTTTGCAGTACTTTGATCCAAGCCCGAGGCGGGAATTGAACCCGCGACCTTTGGGTTGCTAGGTAGGCACTTTACCCACCCGGCTAGCCCGGTCGGCCGTAGGAGGACTAAAACAATGGCATTAATTAAAGGCACTATTGCTTCTTGATTTTTAAGGAGTCCTTATGTGCTGTAATGTAATAACTAGATCGTATGTATAGCTTAGCTTAATTTTCAGCACTCACCACATGAGTGCTGAAAATTAAGCTAAGCTATACATACGATCTAGGCACTGTTGCTCCATTTTGTCTTAATAAAGTTTTGAAGGATTTAAAATACAATTTTTTTTTTTTTTTTTTTTTGTTACGGTATATCTACTCAGGACCGGCACTAGGTTGTTCAGCGCCCATCTGCAAAATAGCTGTGAGCACCCCTTTACAAAAAAAAAAAAAAAAGGTTGAAAAAGATACGTTGCACATTTTAGTGTAACATGAACAGAATATTAATAAATAAATATGAAATTTTATTTGAAACAAGTTTATTCACAAAATTATTTTTCTTGATTTCATATTTACAAAATTAGAAATAATTTCCTTTACATCTAATTCAGCACATACATCATTTTCAATTGCTATTAATGCAAGGTTTACAAGCCTCTCTTGTAAAATACTCGTTCGTAAATATGTCTTAAAACAATCATTAAGTTAGGAAAGGATAAATTATTAGATACAATAAACTGATGATTCAAAAGTGTTTGAATTTTTAATTTATCTTTACTGAAAATGTCTTTATAAGCAAATATCTCGTCATAGTGTTCTGTACCATTTATATCTTTGTCACCATGTTTTAAAAGATTCTCCAAATCATCACATTTTTCTCTCAGATTTTCATTATTAATTTCTGAGAAATTATGTAAGAAACTGAAATGCTCACTATGGATTTCCAGTTGTTCAAAACATTCATTCAATGATGCCCAAGCAGTATCCAAAATCATATAAAAAAACATTGACTCTCAATCTAGCTTCTGGTGCTGCGGTGATTCGTCATGATGTTCATACCGAAATTGACATTTTTTTCCTTCGGCGAACTTCTACTATAGATTTAAATCTATAGTTGAAGGTTCTCCATCCACATCTTCATTCTGGTTCTCCATCCACATCTTCACTAAGTTTTTTTTCCATTTCAAGAAGATCCTTGTAATTTGAATCTGATCGATATTTTAATACGAATGTTTTTAAATTGCCGATGGATTCTAAAACAAATGCAATGTTCATATTTTTATCTTGAAGCTGTTTGCTGACAGGATTTATTCTATTAAGCATATCATGCCAAATTATCAAGGAGCAAATAAATTTATAATCTTTTATCTTAACACAAACTTTGTACTTCGTGTTGCATTTCTTTATTGAAATTGTCATGGTCCATAATTTCATAGAGTGTGTCATAAATTTCTCCTAGTTGATATCGTAGAGGCCGGATTGCTTCAATTCTACCTTTTCCCCATTGGGTATCTGAAAGCCGCTTTAATGTTAAATGTGAGATGTTCTTTAAAATAATTCTCCATCACTTCGGAGATGATGAAAAGAAATTATATAATTCTTGCACAGTTGCAAAAAACTAATTGTGTCTGCATTGACTTTTGCTGCATCATTTATTGTTAAATTTAGAGTATGAGCAGCACAGGGAACGTAAGAGGCATGAGGATTTGTTTAAGAGCATACTTTGAAGCCCATTTCTTTTCCCTTTCATATTTGCCCCGTTGTCGTACCCTTGACGCCTTATATCCTCAACTGGAATGTTCCATTTTTTGGTTTTGTATAAACCGTAGCCTGTAGAGTCATCGACTTCCACAAAACCTAAAAGGTTTTCCCTGATTTCAACTTTTCCATCAGCATAGCAAACAAAACGTATGATAATACTCATCTGTTCTGTTTTACCTGCATCAGGTGTACAGTCCAAGATCATTGAATAGTATTTAGCCTTTTGAATTGATAATAAAATATTATCCCTTATTCCAAAATTTGCAATATTTCATTTTGACTGTCTTTACTTAAATAATGAACACAACCTTTTTGCCGTAGAGCTCTTTCTACATGGGTTTCCATAACCGGGTCAAACTTAGCAAACAGACTAATTTTAAAATTTTTTTTCCATTATCCTTTTGATATAATGTATCTGATGATCCTCGAAATGCTGGCCACCAAGAAATTTTACTACTTCAATCAATCTTTCTAAAACATTTGACCAATGTATTTTTCCATTTTGTACATGTTTTGTGTTTGAAAGTCAACAGTTGTTTTATTTTTTTAAGATTCTTCTCAAGTTCCTTCCATTTTAAAAAAAATTTCGTGCAAGTTATACTGGTCTCATGTCTATGTAAACTTTTGGATATGTTTCCCCAATCATCATATCCTTTTATGAGGCTACTACACTCAGCAGGTGTAAAAAACTTACAACAAAAACAGAATTTGCAGTTAACAAATAAATAAGCCATGGCCATGTTACCAACTCTCAGTTTTCCATTTTTCTATTATAATATGTATCGCTAAATTTACGTCCATTCGTATCTCTCTGGCGCCTCTATAGCTAGACTTGGTGGTCTGGAGCAGCAGTGCGTAGCACACGCTTCTTGATTAGACTGGGGTTCGAACCCATGACCACCAAATACGGAGGATGCGGAAAGGTCAGGGAATGACTACCGCATATACTCTTGATCTGGTTATCAGCAGTGATCATTCGTGTATTAAGAATTTACAGATAAAGGAACCACTGGGTGGCAGTGATCACAGTGTACTGATGTGGGATTTACTTAAAGATTTAATTACCATCAGGGGTAAAGGAAACGGTTTTTGCTTCCGTAAGGGCGAGTACAGTGGTCTCCGACAGTTTTTAAATTCTGTACAGTGGGATCAACTGACGATGTTACAAACAGTAAATTCTAAGTGGGAAGCATTCAAGGAATTAATCGTGGAAGCTACTAAAAGTTTCATACCTATTAAGAAATATTGTTCAAGGTTTAGGCCAAAATGGTTATCTAATGAACTAATTAGACTCTTAACAGAGAACTAAAATGCATGGGATGCATATAAATTATCAAGCGACTCAGAAGCCTATGGCAGATATAAGCTAGTCTGTAATCAGGTCACAAAGGAGGTTAGGCAGGTGAAGGCAGATTACGAGAACTCCTTGGCAAAAGATGCTAAGAAAAACAGCAAGGATTTCTTTACTTATATAAACTCTAAAAGGAAGGGGATGAATCTGATTGGTCCACTTGACATCGATGGTTCGACTGTTGATGATCCTGCTCAGATAGCAAACAAACTGAATGAGTATTTTGCATCTACATTCACACATGAAAAATTATTAAGGTTTGAAAATGGCAGAAGGTTATCAAATTGTAGCAGGATAATACTTAATGATTTTGTAATAACCGAGAGCAAAGTGGAGGAGAAATTGTTGAAGTTAAACATAAGAAAGGCACCTGGGGTGGATGGGATCTATCCAGTTATATTAAAGGAGACGGCAAAGCAACTAAGCAAACCCTTAGCCATAATTATGAGAGCATCATTGGACTCAGGGGAGGTTCCCACAGACTGAAGATGTGCAAATGTATCCCCAATTCACAAAGGGGGATCGAAGGGTGACACGAGTAATTATAGACCAGTTAGTTTAACTTCTGTTCCGGGTAAAATAATGGAGTCACTGGTTAAAGATGCATTGCAGGATCATCTAGACAAGACTGCAGCAATAATTCAGACACAGCATGGGTTTGTTAAGGGAAAGTCTTGTCTGACAAATTTGATAGGATATTATGATGTGGTTACAAAGCAACTGGATGCAAAAATTAATTTTCATATCATATATTTGGATTTCAGGAAAGCTTTTGACACTGTTGCACATGGAAGACTATTGTACAAATTGGAGCAGAATGGTATTAAGGGTAAGTTGCTACAATGGATAAAAGGATGGTTAAGTGGGAGAAGACAGAGGGTGGTAATCAGTGGGTGCTGCTCTTCAGGGACTAATGTTATTAGTGGAGTCCCACAGGGTTCGGTGTTGGGTCCACTGTTGTTTTGTATATTTATCAATGATACTGATGAAGGCATATCTGGCTTAATGTCGAAGTTTGCAGATGATACAAAGGTTGGCAGGGTTGTTAATGACAGTAATGGCAGTGTGCTACTGCAACAGGATCTAGATAATTTGGGCAGATGGGCTAAGAAGTGGCAACTGAAGTTCAACCTTGACAAATGCAAAGTACTGCATATGGGTAGAAGTAACCCCAGAGAAAAAATGTACCAACTGTGTGGTGCTACACTTAAGGTGGTAGAAAATGAAAAAGACCTGGGAGTAATTGTGCAGTCAGATATGAAGTTTTCTGAGCAATGCAGACAGGCTGCCAGGGCAGGTCATGGGGTTTTGTCAATGATATAGAGGAATTTTGCTAGCAGGGAGAAGGACGTGATTGTCCCTCTGTATAAGGCTTGGTTGGTTGGTTGGTTTTGATTTTATTGGCACATTAGCTACTAAGGCTATAATGCACCAAGACCAGGTCATATATAAAAAAATTTAAACTTTCAGTGACCTAATTAGTTAGGTCACTATGTCAAAATGTATGACATATGTATAAAAGGTATAAAAGAAAAATGTAAATTTTATATATATGCAAAAATGTTTATTGATTTTAAAAAGCTAAGAACAGCAGACACATGGTCATTGTCGGATAAAATATGACTGAGTGTATACGGCTCAGTCACATGATTAAAAGCGGTAAAACGGATACTGCTAAAATCTGGACAGTCAATTAAAATGTGTCTGATTGATAAAATTGTGCCACAGGACTCACACATAGGAGGGTCATCAGCCCTCATCTATATAAGGCAATGGTCAGGCCACGCCTTGAGTACTGCGTACAGGTCTGGAGGCCTCATTTTAGGAACAATGTAGATTTACTTGAGCGTGTACAGAGAAGGGCAACAAGATTGGTGAGGGGAATGAAGGGATCCTCTTACCAAGAGAGGATTAAGTTCTGCAAATTGCAGTGGCTGGAGACAAGGCCTTATCAGATCACCGCACCTGCGCGGTGATCTGATAAGGCCTTGAATAGGTTCAGCACGCTGAATTCTGAATTCTGATCCTTCCACTTGTTCAGATTACGAACCTAAGGGGGCATAAATTCAAATTAAGAAAGGACAGATGTAGAATAGATGTGCGGAAATTTGCCTTTAATCAGCGGGTGGTTAATTGCTGGAACAAACTTCCATCTGTCATGGAAGTTGATAGGTTGAATAAATTTAAGGAGGAACTGGACAGGCATTTGGAGGGAATGGTGTGATTTTTTTTTTTTTTTTTTTATTTTATTTTGGCTGATGCTGCATAAGCTCATACACTTGCTTTCTTGCATCACATGCCACTACTACTACTACTACTATATCCCTGGAGCAATATGGCCTTAGTTGCTAATGCTCCTAAAAACCAAATAAAAAAAAATAAAAAATTTTTTTATCTCTCAGATATATTAAATTTTTTTTGAATAGGTCCCATTTCGGATAAAACTATTCGTAATCTGTCCATTTTGCTGGGTCTTCTAAATTTACATTAAGTAACGATTTTTCATTTATAACTATGTCTTGCTCCAAATTCTCTCAAAACAATTCTTCACTTAAGATGTTTTCCATGTCATGATTTAAAGAATTTTTAATTACCTCGAGATCTGAATTACCAATTAATTCTTCATGGTCTTGATCAGTTGTAATATTCTCATTTAATCTGGCTGATGAACTTGGGTTTGGATGTCTCTTAGTCAACAATTGGTTCTGATGATGTGTCAAGTTGGATACAGTCCGAGTCCGCAGTATTCTTCACTTTTTTAATGAAATGAGTTAGTGCACCAGCTTGTTTTTGAATGACAGCACCTTTCGCAGCCTTACGTTTACAATTCTGGGCATCGGACAACTTCTTCTTCGATTATATTTTTCAATTAAATTTTTAGACTGAAATTTAATAATAAAAATAAATTGGGGTTAATTCCAAAATACTGTTTTCAAAAAATATTCCAAAATACCCACTGTTTTTAGTGGGTATTTTATCTGAACATAACAGATACATACAAACGGATTATAACCTTTTTATTCATGGCCAGGGACAAAGTCCGTGTCGTCACGTCGTTGTGAACATTGCAAATGAACGTCAAAACCATAAATTTAACCAAACTGCATGCATTGACGCGAGCTGAAATAGACACTGTACTCTGCCTGGTAACTGTTTATTCGCTCTCCGAACACCATGGGATAACACTAATTCAAGGGGATCCATCCCATTGTACTTATCACTTTCAGAATGCCATAGACATAACGTAGAATGCATTCAGCATCATAGCTCTGTTTTATACTATCATCTTATGAACATGAGTTCAGGAACTCCATGAGTGCACTTACATTTTGATAGGCAGCAATACTAACTGACTACAAAACTAAAACAAATCTCCAGGCAAGAAATTACAGAATATTACTAATTTGTGTACACATTTTAATAAAAGTGTTTAAAAAAAATAAAAATCCAAAGTACTCTCAATTTCCCGGGATAGAGGGTAAAAATAAAATCCCGGATAATCGAATTGCCAAAAAGATTGAAAAATGTTCAGCAATGTACCCAAAAACTATGACAATAGATTTAAAAAAAAAAAAAAAAAAAAAAAAAAAATACAACTCACTACGTGTGTCCAATAGGATGCTTTCCTTATTTTTTACGATATCGATTTTAAATCTTACAAATTAATGGGTGACATGGAAGCCTATGATAGATAT
Source organism: Mastigoproctus giganteus (assembly GCF_048544385.1). Classification (NCBI taxonomy): domain Eukaryota; kingdom Metazoa; phylum Arthropoda; class Arachnida; order Uropygi; family Thelyphonidae; genus Mastigoproctus; species Mastigoproctus giganteus. Next base: position 193,795,600 of record NC_143576.1, on the reverse strand, counting down.
AAGTTGGTCTGTAACCAAGTCACAAAGGAGATTAGGCAGGCAAAGGCAGATTATGAGAAATCCTTGGCAAAGGATGCAAAGAAAAACAGAAAAGAGTTCTTTACCTATTTAAACTCAAGAAGGAAAGGGATGAACCAGATTGGTCCACTGGATGTTGATGGTTCAACAGTTGAGGATCCAGCTCAGGTGGCTAACAATCTAAACGAGTATTTTGCATCTACATTCACACATGAGGAGTTATTCAGGAAGGGGAATGTCGTAGGTGAAGTAAACATTGGCAGTGAGCTAGATGATCTTCTAATAACTGAGAGGAAAGTGGAGGAGAAATTGTTGAGGATAAACATAAAAAAGGCACCCGGGGTGGATGGGATCTATCCAGTTATATTAAAGGAGGCAGCAAAGGAAGTTAGCAAACCCCTAGCCATAATTATGAGAGCTTCTTTGGACTCAGGGGAGGTACCCATGGACTGGAGATGTGCAAATGTAACCCCAATTCACAAAGGAGGATCAAAGGCTGACACAAGTAATTATAGACCTGTTAGTTTAACTTCAGTTCCAGGAAAATTAATGGAGGCACTGGTTAAAGAAGCACTGCAGGATCATCTGGACAAGAATTCAGTTATAGCTCAGACACAGCATGGTTTTGTTAAGGGCAGGTCTTGTGTGACCAATTTGATTGGATACTATGATGTAGTCACAAAAGAACTGGATGCAGGGAATAACTTTGATATTATATATTTGGATCTTAGAAAGGCTTTTGATACTGTTGCGCATGGAAGACTGCTGCACAAATTGGAGAAGTGTGGCATTGGAGGCAAATTGCTGCTATGGATAAAGGGATGGTTGAGTGGCAGAAGACAGAGTGGTAATCAATGGACACTGCTCAGCGTGGACTAATGTTATTAGTGGAGTTCCTCAGGGTTCAGTGTTGGGTCCATTGTTGTTTTCTGTATTTATAAATGATATTGATGATGGTGTATCAGGCTTAATGTCCAAGTTTGCAGACGATACCAAGGTTGGCAGGGTTGTTAAGGACACTACTGATACTATGCTGCTGCAACAGGATCTGGAAAGGTTGAGCAGATGGGCTGAGAGGTGGCAAATGAAGTTTAACATTGACAAATGTAAAGTACTACATATGGGAAACAGTAACCCCAGATCAACGTATCAACTCTGTGGTACTATGCTGACAGTGGTAGAGAATGAAAAGGACCTGGGGGTAATTGTGCAGGCAGATATGAAGTTCTCTGAGCAGTGCAGACGAGCTGCAAGAGTAGCTCACGGTGTCTTGTCAATGATATACAGGAATTTTTCTAGCAGGGACAGGGATGTGATTATTCCCTTGTATAAGGCATTGGTCAGGCCACACCTTGAGTACTGTATACAGGTCTGGAGGCCCCATTTCAAGAAGGATGTAGAGCTGCTGGAACGAGTACAGAGAAGGGCAACAAGATTAGTGAATGGAACAAAGGGTTGCTCTTAAGAAGAAAGGCTTAAGTTTTGCAAATTACAGAGCCTGGAGACTAGGCATCGGCGAGGTGATCTGATAGAGGTGTATAAGGCTTTGAATGGCTTGGGCATGCTCAATGCCGATGGGATTCTTCCTCTTGCTCAGAATAATCACCTGAGAGGGCATAAATTCAAATTGAGGAAGGACGGATGTCGGATAGATGTGCGGAAATTTGCCTTTAGCCAGCAGGCAGTTGGTTTGTGGAATAGACTCCCATCGCTTGTTGTTGAAGTTGATAGCCTAAACAAATTTAAGGCTCAGCTGGACAGGTATTTCGAATGAACGGAGGGGTGAAATGGGAGTAGTGGTTGTTTTCATTTTTTTTTTTTGGCTGATGCTGAATAAGCTTGCTTTCTTGCATCATATGCCTCTACTAATGCTAAATCCAATAGCTTCACTTTATTTTTTATGATGCATGTATGGTTTGGTCATGAACGTTATAATGGTTCAGTAGAGATTTAACGGATGCACCATTTTCAAACTTTTGTATATTTTCAAGTTTTTGTTCAATTGAAAACAACTCTTTTGCATTTACCCATTACTTTTGCAATTTCTAAACAAAAAATATTTACCATAAAAAAAAAAAATTGACACTCCAGACAAATACTGAAACGAAATGTCTTTTTCGGTGCAACGGAACACAAAAATCCAGGCTATGCACTAAAACGGACTAAACATTTGTTCTCTTTCTGTTGTTTATTTGAGCGGTGGGTATGAAGACAGTGGGGATTGCAGGATAATAGGTAAGTTCAATCTCCCAATCGCAACTTATAACACTGCTTCTTGTCGCTCATTTACAACTTGCAAAACATCTTTCAAGTTTATACCTATTCTATTTATTACTACAATTTTATGATTTCCAGGGAATATATATATATATATATATACACACAACAGTTTAGGGGAGGTAGGTAACATCTAAAGGAATGTGAATCACATAAGAACCCATAACCGGAAATGTCACCGTAAGTCGGTACACGGCTCTGTTCATCAGTTTGCGATAGGGAAAATTTCTGGTTTACTCATTCAAGCAGTAGTTTCCGCACGAAGAGCATGCATCGATATACGAACCGAGAGCTGGCAGACATGCACCTAGTGTATGGATTAACAGAGGGCAATGGACGAGCAGCTCGACGAATTTATGGAGAACGCTTCCCAGACAGACATGTACCGGACCACCATTTGTTTGCGTGTGTGCATCAAAATTTGTGCAATTATGGGTCATTTAGAGGTAACAGGAGTAGTGCAGGCAGACGACGTTCGACACAAACTCCCGTTATGAAAGAAAGTGTGTTGAATGCCATCCAGAATAATCCTACTACCAGCACACGTGCCGTTGCCTCTACCTTAGGAGTGTCTCGTTGCAGTGTACAGAGTGTCTGGCACGACGATTCCTTACACCCCTTTCATCTCCAAAGGGTTCAGTTACTGCTCCCCCAAGATCATCCTGCACGTGTGGCTTTTGCACAGTGGTTTCTCCAAGGAAGTGTTCAAGACTTGAATTTTCCAAGCTATGTTTTGGTCACGGATGAGGCTTATTTCACTCGGGAAGGCTTATTCAATCAGCATAATGCTCATGTGTGGGCTCACGACAACCCACACGGTGTGTGCCCCCCATGCGGCACAACATCGCTTCACAATAAATGTGTGGGCAGGTATGGTCGGTGACTGCTTAGTCGGCCTTTATCGGATCTTTCTTGAACAAGTTCTACCAGGGTTACTTGATGATGTTCCAGCAAATGTGAGACGCAAAATTTGGTTTCAACATGACGGTGCAATTAGGAACATTGGATTCCTAGAAATCCAATGTTCCTAAGTGCACATAATTGAACTATAGTGCATTGTATAATTAGTGGACACAATTTAGTATGTTTTATTATTCATTAAATATGATACATTTATGGCCGAACTTTTTGGAAGTGACACCCCCCTTGCTTGGCACCTGGCTGCAATGCAGGCCTTGAAGGCTCGCTTCTGCCAACCCTGTATCTACCGATACCAGCAACCACAAGACAGAAAGAATTGTTTCACTGGAAGTGTATTATTTTTCTTAAGAGGCTGAAATGAAAATTAAATTATTAAAAATTGAGAGTTTACCTAATGAAACATTAGCACATTTTGTAGTTGGTATTATCAGCATAAGGTATTGACTTAAAGGGATGTACTGATTTTGGGGCAGAAAATACGAACTCAAATTTTGGTGGATTCAGATGTAAAGGGAAAAAAGTGTTTTACAAAAACTGAGAAGTCAAGTTAATGTTGATATTCAAGAGGTTGGTTATTCTACTCATATTGTACATAAAGTCATTAGTATGGACTAGGGAGATTATCATGTGATACTGAAGTTCTTGTTATAAAGTTATTTTCCTATTTTTCTAACTAAACATAAGGACAGAATGAAAGAATTTTATTCATTTGTTGATATTGAATACAATAATCATGAAGTTTGGTGGAGGCAGTCTGATGGTATGGGGCTGTTTCAGTTAGTTTGGACCTGGTCCACAGGGGATAGTGAATGTAACTATGAAGTCCACAAGCCTACAGTGATGTTTTAGATAATTATGCACTACTGCTACTACTACAGAAATGAGTCACATCAGTATCAGAACAAAAATGCTCCATGTCATACAGGCCAGGCTTGTAGACAGTGACATGGAAAAGTTTTGAGTGGCTAGCTAAGAGCCCAGACCTCAACCCCACAGAACACTTGTGGGGATGAAATGACATTGCTGATTAGGCTGTGGCCAAAATGGCTTTCTTCCAAACAAGTTCTGGCAGCACTTTTTAGGAAAAATGAAGACATTCTGTTCAACTGCTGTATGTTGGAAAAAGGCATGTCCAGAAGTCAGATGAGGCTGTCATACTACAGAGAGAGAGAGAGAAAACATAGGGGTGGGGGATATGACATTGGAATTGGTCCTAAAACCTTCACAGAGACTAACAGAATACGTGCTGAAATTATGTCAACTCTGCTTATCAAGTAACATCCAAGCATCCAAAACATACTTCTATTTACAAAGAGAAATAACTTGAAATTTTACGAAAATAATGAAATAGAACTGACACATTTTTATTCATTTGATTTTAATTTTTTTTAATTATTTTTCTTTATGAAAACCCCAAACTCGAGAGCTATTATAACCTATAGTACTTAGTATCCTGCATGGGCTCAAGGTTGAAAAGATGAAAGAAGATACTTGTTGACATTAGACTTGAATTTCTGTAGATTGTAGTTTTCAGGAAATACATATAAAGGTTGTTCCAGAAATCAGAAGTTGAATGAATAAATTACAAAGTTGGTTCTATAAGTTAAGTTGGGTAGTAAAAGGATGTTGACTGATTGCAGCATGTGTTCAGACTGCTTTGGAAGAGAGAGAGAGAGAGAGAGAGAGAGAGAGAGAGAGAGAATGGGAATTATAGAAGCCAATTCAGAAGAACAGGAAGTATCTATAGAAAAGGTATGCGGCAGAGACAGAACATCTATAAGACAGTGGAGAAACTCTGTTAGAGATGAGTCATTAATTAACCTAACTGCCCTCTTTTGAATGGAATCTAGAAGCATGAGAGAGGTTTTGGGCAAATGTGGGAACAATAAATATTCCACGGTAGGGCAGATTTGTGGTTTGTACAGAGTGAAAAGCTGTTTGGGAAAAAATCAACAAACCCAGTTTTCTAGGTGCAGAGGAAGCAATATTTGTGATGTGCTTATGGGGGGGAGGAGAGAGAGAGAGAGAGAGAGAGAGAGAGAGAGAGAGAGAGATTAGAAGTCAGGGTAATCGCCAATAGATATATCTTGCCTAGAAATTGGAGTGTCATCAAAGATAAGCAAAGGAGCAGAAGAATCCTTTTTGCGAGATATAAGACAGGACTCAGTTTTAGAAGGATTGAAATCAACTAAGTTGTCTTTGCCCCACTGGAGAATTACCTGGAGATCGGCATTTAAGGAATTGATAGCAGATATTCGAGAATTTGAAGCTAATTGAGCAGGGCAAGGTTTCTCAAAATGGAAAGTGGAATGTAATGTGTTATCATAGGCAAAACTTTGGATAGGATTTCCAGTCAATGGAAGAAGGTCATTAATATGCAAGAGGAAAAGAGTGGGGGAAAGAACTGAACCTTGGGGGACACCAGCATTAGTGGTGAAGTTAGAATACAGAGAGCCATCTACCATACCTGCAGTGAGCAGTCAGAGAGAAAATTGGATAACCAATTACAAAAGACATTTTGCAAACTATAAGATGGAAGCTTATTTAGAAGACCCTTATGCCAAACATGATCAAAGCATTTGAAATGTCAAGAGTAACTGCTTGAGTTTTACCCAACTTTTCCATTGAATTTGTCCACACGTTTGTCCGTAACATAAGCCAGAATATTACCAACAGATTGACACTGACGGAATCCATACTGGCGATCATTGATCAGATGGAAGATTTCTAAATAGTTTTAAGAGTTGGCTATTAATGAAATCTGAGATAGCTCAACAAATCTTTCTAAAAGATCCAAATATAAAATTTCATGAAAATGCATTAACTGAAAGTACATTTGTCACATGCACAAATGGATAGCCATAGTCCTCAAGCTTTTACACACATGCATAAAATGAAGGGCTCAGCAATGTTTGTTACAAAAATAAAATCTAAAATATAATGCTTGCCTCCAGAAAAAGCTTTCAGATTTCACAAATTTCAGGGACCGATGGCAGTCATCATGAAACAGGTAGTCTGTAATCAATTCACAAAGGAGGTTTGGCAGGTGAAGGCAGATTACGAGAAATTTTTGGCAAAGGATGGTAAGAAAAACAGCAAGGATTTCTTTTCTTATATAAACTCTAAAAGGAAGGGAATGAATCTGATTGGTCCACTTGATATCGATGATGGTTCGACTGTTGATGATCTTGCTCATATAGCAAACAAACTGAATGAATATTTTGCATCGACATTCACACGAGTTATTCAGCGAGGGGAATGCCAGAGGTGTATTCAACTCTGGCAGTAAGCTAGATAATCTTGTAATAACTGAGAGTAAAGTGGAGGAGAAATTGTTGAAGATAAACACAAGAAAGGCACCTGGGGTGGATGGGATCTATCCAGTTATATTAAAGGAGGCAGCGAAGGAAGTAAGCAAACCCTTAGCCATAATTATGAGAGCTTCCTTGGACTCAGGGGAGGTACCCATAGACTGGAGATGTGCAAATGTGACCCCAATTCACAAAAGAGGATCAAAGGATGACACAAGTAATTATAGACCTGTGAGTTTAACTTCTGTTCCAGGAAAATTAATGGAGGCACTGGTTAAAGAAGCACTGCAGGATCATCTAGACAAGACTTCGGTTATAGCTTGGACATAGCATGGTTTTGTTAAGAGGAAGTCTTGCCTGACCAATTTGATTGGATAATATGATGTGGTTACAAAGGAACTGGATTCAAAAAATAATTTTGATATCACAATTGGATTTCAGGGAAGCTTTTGACACTGCTGAGAATGGTATTAAGGGTAAGTTGCTACAATGGATAAAAGGATGGTTGAGTGGGAGAAAACAGAGGATGGTAATCAATGGGTGCTGCTCTTTGTGGACTAATGTTATTACTGGAGTCCCACAGGGTTCAGTGTTGGGTCCACTGCTGTTTTGTATATTTATCAATAATATTGATGAAGGTATGAAGGTATATTAGTGTTGTTGTTGTTGTTGTTTTGGTTTTTAGAAGCATTAGCAGATTAGGCCATATTGCTCCGGGATATGCGGTGGCCATTTCCTGATCTTTCCGCATCATCTGTATTTGGTGGTGACGGGCTCGAACCCCGGTCTAATCAAGAAGCGTGTGCTACGTACTGCTGCTCCTTCCCACCTGGCTACGGAGGCGCCTATATTAGTGTTGAAGTTTGCAGATGATACAAAGGTTGGCAGGGTTGTTAATGACTGGCAGTGTGCTACTGCAACAGGATCTAGAAAATTTGGGAAGATGGGCTGAGAAGTGGCAACTGAAGTTTAACCTTGACAAATGCCAAGTACTGCATATGGGTAGAAGTAACCCCAGAGAAACGTACCAACTATGTGGTACTACACTTACGGTGGTAGAAAATGAAAAAGACCTGGGAGTAATTGTGCAGTCAGATATGAAGTTTAAGTAATGCAGACAGGCTGCCAAGGGCAGGTCATGGGGTTTTGTCAATGATATACAGGAATTTTGCTAGCAGGGAAAAGGAGGTGATTGTCCCTGTGTATAAGGCAATGGCCAGGCCATACCTTGAGTACTGCGTACATGTCTGGAGTCCTCATTTTAGGAAGGATGTAGATTTGCTTGAGCGTGTACAGGAGAAGGGCAACAAGATTGGTGAGGGGAATGAAGGGATCCTCTTACCTAGAGAGGGTTAATTTCTGAAAATTTCAGCGGCTGGAGACCAGGCACCTGCAAGGTGATCTGATTGAGGTGTATAAGGCCTTGAATGGATTGAGCACACTGAATTCTGATGGGATTCTTCTACTTGTTCAGATTACAAACCTAAGGGGGCATAAATTCAAATTGAGGAAAAACAAATGTAGAATAGATGTGCGGAAATTTGCCTTTAGCCAGCGGGTGGTTAATTGCTGGAACAAACTTCCATCTGTTGTTGTGGAAGTTGACAGGTTAAATAAATTTAAGGAGGAACTGGACAAACATTTAAAGGGAATTGTTTTGTAAATTTTTTTTTTTGGCTGATGCTGCATAAGTTTATACACTTGTTTTCTTGTATCACATGCCACTGCTACTACTACTACATTGCTCAAAATACAAGTTGTGATGATTTATACAGAGTACTCACTCAGACTAAATTGACTTATCCTGAAAATTACTTTTATTAGACCTGTTTTTGTTAATAGTATGTCAAAGCTCAGGTGGTTCCCATTTATATTTTCTTTAAAAATGTGATGAATAGTATAGTGCCTGATGTCTAATTCTTACGCTACAGTTGCACGTTACACAATTTCTGATAAATTTCTCATTGTGCAAAGAATCAAGTCTTTTATCACATATGTAACTGGTCACAGTGGAAGGAAATTTATTTATCAAATTGCTCATCATCATCAACCACTCAAACTGACTTGTTTCTGATTCTGAAAATTATGGGTACAGAAAAAATCAATTAATCCTGTTTTCAATGGAAGAACTTTGTGGGACTAAAAAATGAAAAGTTACCATAGAAAATTATGGAACAAAACTGCAAATAAAATGAGAATTTCAAGTAAGTAGAATTTATTAAATAAAAATTTATATAAAATTAATGTGCATGTCAAGAGATTATGTGATGAAAATTCACCTGAAATTGCTTACAATGTGATTGCAGCCTTATGCAATGTCCTGTGTTGTTGACTTATTTTATTTATTTTTAATGTACTGACTAAAAAATGAAAAGTTACCATAGAAAATTATGGAACAAAACTGCAAATAAAATGAGAATTTCAAGTAAGTAGAATTTATTAAATAAAAATTTATATAAAATTAATGTGCATGTCAAGAGATTATGTGATGAAAATTCACCTGAAATTGCTTACAATGTGATTGCAGCCTTATGCAATGTCCTGTGTTGTTGACTTATTTTATTTATTTTTAATGTACTGTAGATTTTTTTCCCCTCTTTTTTTCTTGCTGTATTTATTCTCTCACACGTGAGTTTGTTCAAAATTTTGCAAATTTTTTTTTCAAGTTTATAGCACTAGTTTACACAATTCCATATCTCATAATCAATAATTTTCTCTTGTATCCAGACATCTTGCATTTGAATGTTTTTCCGTTATAAATTCAATTATCTGTTGACCATTTGGAGAATAATTTTGGGAACCTGAAACAAGTGTTTTAATGTAGGCCAGTGTATTATTATTATTATTAATAGCTGTCAACTAATACACTGAGCCAAAGAATTATATACTATTTTGAATCATACCAAACGAATATTTATGTAAATAAGTTTGGCATTCCTTTCTATTTTATTACTACACTGATCTAATTTAGAATAATTAATAATATCATTTTTTTCCTCTGCTTATTTGGTGATGCCATCTAGATGTTAACTAAGAAGTCTTACCATCCTGGAAGAATTAGTTTACCAGATATCCAGTATGACATTCCAAAAGAACCCATACAACGCAAGTGTTTCTCACACTTCACCACTGCTACCGATACTAATAATGTGGAAAAAGTATTCAGCGATGTTCACACCATGATCATTATGTGGAACTTGGAAAAGATATCACCTAGCTAGTTCATCACTTAATTTGTACATGAATTGAGAAGACTTGCTCATTTTAGTAGTTTCAAAGATACAGTGGATGGCAATACTCATTATAACCTGTTTTCCATAAAATCTCCCAAGGTTTCATGGCAAACAGACTCTTCTTTCTCATGTTGGAATAAGAGTAGGCCTAAATGTGACCACTTCATGTAATCGATAAGAAAAAAAAAAAAAAAAATATATATATATATATATATATATATAATAGTGACTGTTTCTTGTGAGTTAACTAATTGGTAACTTCATGTAAATATCTTAAAATTAGAGTTACAATTTGATGTGGAGTACCTTTCAAAAGATCAGTTTTATCATGCATTGGTCATTAGTGTCCATCAGAAGGTAATATTTAATATCCAATAATTAATTTTTATCTCCCATAGAAAAGTGATATCACTTTCATAGTCATATAAGAAGATGTATGCAGAAATGCAAAAATTACAAATTTTAACTAGGAAAATAATGTTTATCGTAAACTAAATTTTTCTTTTAATTGATTTCTGTTCAATAACCTAAAATTAAAAACACTGCTGAAACTTTTAAATCCAATCTACAAGTTAATGACTTTATATTTATTGTACATTAAATAGACTTTTGCATACTATTCAATCTTTATTATGTTTAAATACTTGTAGTTAAATTTAGTATTTTATTTCATTGAAAATACTAAGTTAATAAAAAAATAGAGCTAAAATTAAAAGAATTATTATTTTAGTGCACTATGCTCTCCCTATTTTTTTAACAACTAAAACTGGAAAGAATAATCAAAATAGGAAGTATAACAGCCAAAAAAGTACAACTGACTTTTTCAAAATCAATTTTAAGATAGTGTTAGTGATAATGAGACAAACATCAGTTTTTATATGATGATATTGATTATCATATAAAAGCTCAGATGTTAATGTATTATAACTACTATATGGATAATTCAAAAAAGAAGTTAAAAGGAGATTGTGCAAAACAACTGCTACCATGTCAACAACTGAAATTATTTCAATACTGTATTGACAGATTTGACCACGGCGCCTCCGTAGCCAGGTGGGCGGAGCAGTAGTGCATAGCACACGCTTCTTGATTAGACCGGGGTTCGAGCCCGTACCCACCAAATACGGAGGATGCGGCAGGTCAGGGAATGACCACCGCATATTCCCAGCCCACATAAAGGGCATCCAGCTGTAAAAATTGCATACCAAAACAATAAAAAAAAAAAAAAACACGCTGACCCCATATAATAATGGGAAAAAGGCGAGGGGAAAAAAAATAAAAAAATTGACAGATTTGACCATCAGATCATAATGGGTAATGTAACCTGTATATACCACACCATCATGGATATAACATACAGGTATCCCTTGCTTAGTATAACTGGATACTAAGTGAATCTATGTTAAGCAGGAGAAGATTTATCCACAGAATATAATGTAAAATCAGCCAGAAACAGGGCATAACCTCTGTTTCTGGTTGATTTTAAGGCACCATTTCTCTGTATAATAATATTAAATGTAGCAGAAACATTTAAAGCTTTAAATATAAAATTTAAATACATAAATTGTGATAAAGCAAACAGTTATGTTCAATAAAATGCAAGGAAGCTTACCTTAAAATTACAGAACTTTATATGTATACTGTATTTACATTATTCACAATAACAGCTTATAATACTGCTGATTTTCAAACTGCTCAAATGTGGTATAAAATGTATTGCTAGCCTGAATCCAGTCTTTATGGATAGAATGCCTAAGTTAGTTTCCAACAAGAAGTTTTTCATCTTTGCATTATTAGCACTAGTTGACTCATTTGACCTCTTTGAGGCTTAAAAAAAAAAAAAAAAAAAAAAGTTGAAACTACCTATATGGTAAGCTAAAATCAATCACTGGAATACAAAATACACATATTATTTTTTTTTTATTAGCTATATGGTGCAAGGAAGCCTGAGGCTTATGCTGCACCAGCCAAAAAAAATTTCTGAATTTCCCTGAGAGAGAGAAAACAAGAGACAGAAGTAGAAGGGAATCACCAAGAAAGAGAAGAATGATGATACCCAGCTCAGGACCCTAGGTGTGCCAAGCCCATACTCACCGGCTGTGTATGTAAACCAAAATTAAACTGGGAACAGCACTGCTGAATGGTGCTACTGAGCACAGTGCAATTCAAAGCAATAGTTTCTAAAGATAAGTTTTATAAACAACACTTTGGCTAATCAGAACCCCCGAGTCTCACTTTTCATTAGCACCACCAGGCAGGATGACATATAATGTGTATGTTTTTCTAATAGTCAAGAAATGGTGCAGTGACCACTTTGATATACACTGAGTGATCACTGAATTATGGCCACCTCTATGAAAACTGAATGTGACCCATTGACCACGTGTGGAGTTAGTCAACTTATTGTTATGTTTTTTGGGAGCATTAGCAACTAAGGCCATATTGCTAAGGGGATATACGGTGGTCATTTCCTGACCTTTCCGCATCCTCCGTATTTGGTGGGCACGGCTTGAACCCCGGTCTAATCAAGAAGCGTGTGCTGCAGACTGCTGCTCCTGCCCACCTGGCTACAGAGGCGCCGAGTTAGTCAACCTACATAGCATAGATAAGGTGTCATTGGTTCAGTAGGTAGTAAAATTTCGAGCATGATGGGTAAAAGGAAGGATTTCTCGGACTTTGATAAAGGACAGATTGTGGGTGCTCGACAAGCTGGTGCCTCGATTTCCCAAATGGCTGAACTGATGGGGTGTTTGAGAGCTGCCTTAGAGTTTACCGGGACTGATGTCAAAATGGTCAAACAATGACCTGATGGCAAAACTGCAAAGGTCAGCGAAAGGTTGATGTTAGAGGTGAGCGCTGGGTCTGACGACTCATACAAGTAAACAGGCACAGCACTGCTGAAGAGTTAACTACCCAATACAACATGGGGCAACCCGGAACAATATCTGGCATGACTGTGCATCGCACGCTCGCACGTATACCAGCAGACGACCCCTACAGCATCCTCTCCTAACCAAGGTTCATCGGCGTAAAAGACTCACCTGGTGCAAAGAGCATGCAAGTTGGACGTTAGAAGGTGTGCTTGGTCGGATGAGTCATGTTATTTACTCCACACCGTGGATGGTCGTGTACGGATTTGGCATCAACAACATGAGGCTCTTGATCCATCATGCATGGTATCAAAAGTGCAGGCTGGTGGAGGCGGTTGTATGGTGTGGGGCATGTTTCACTGGCAGGAACTTGGACCCCTGGCAGGTGGAACAACGTATCAGTGGTCTCTGCTATCGTCAACTGTTTGCTGACTGTGTACACCCTGCTATGTTACACTTTTTCCAGAATGGCGATGGTGTCTTCCAAGATGACAATGCGCTGAGCCATCGGAAACTTGTTGTGCAGGAATGGTTTGAGGAACACAGTTCTGACTTCCAGCATATCGACTGACCTCCAAACTCCTCCAATATCAATTCTATAGAGCACTTGTGGAACACTATGGAAAGGCATATCACACATCTGGATACACCAATCACCTCCACACCTGCATTGCTGGCTGCATTACATACAGCTTGGTTGGCCCTACCTTCCGAATGCTTCCGACATCATGTTGAATCAATGCCACGTCAGATAGCTGCTGTACCGAGGGCAAAAGGAGGATCTACAAAGTATTAGGTAGGTGGTCATAATTCAGTGATCACTCAGTGTATTTTCCACTACAGCATTGAATGACCATAGTGTTTTACAGTCATGGACATAAGAAACTTGTGGCAATATGAAGAGCTAGAGAAAATTAACAGAGAGAGATAAATTACCCATGGACAAAATGCTTAGGTTGTCTTAACAAGGCAAGCAGAGTCCATCACTTTGTTGGGGGTTCTGACCACACTCTTTTTTTTTTTTTTTTTTTTTTAATGAAAACCCCAAACACGAAAGGTATCAAAACCTATAGTACTTAGTACCGTGCATGGGTTGAAGGAGAAGTATGGGGGGAGGGGGATGCCAGCAACTTTGCTCTAGAGACTAAACATGGGTTTCACCACTTCAAGCCTCCAATAAGCAACGTGGTGGTATTTCACTGGTTGATGAAAGTCATATACCACCTTCTGCCTACCATCAGTGCAAAACAAAGTGCATTGTGATTCATCTGACCACGTGACTTTTATTCATTGTTCTACTTTCCAATCATGACATTCTCAGCACCATTGCAGGTGGATTTTTCTGTTTTTCGCTGAAACAAATGGCTTCTGAATAGGCAGGCAACTGCCAATACCCAATTTCTTATACTCTCTGTGCATGGTAATAATTGAAATAGGGAAGTTCTTGGTTTGGTTAAATTTAGATGTTATTTTCTGCACACTGGATGTCTTATTTTACCATACAGTCCTCCTTTGAGTATGATGGCTTCACTCTTTGAAGGATTGTTTTTCTACTACATTTATACCTTGAAATGTGGAAGAACTGCTTACTTTGCAGCCATTAAAACCTTTAAGTTGGATGCTTTTGAGAAACCAGTTATGCCTTTTGTTTCTTGAATTGTGGCTCCTGCTAAATGTGCCCCCATGATAAGACTTTTTTTTCAAAGTCTAATAGATTACATGTTTCCCCATTCTGGCTTCAGATTACTGCAGTCAAACAGCCTGTGTGGTCTTTATACCCTAGAAGGCAGCAAGTCATCACCCAGCGTTAAAGTTTTCTTTGCATCTATTTGCATTTATTCTGTCTACGACTTTAATTATTTAATTTAATCTGTAACTGATTTTTTTTTTTTTTTTTAACTGTTTAAGATTCAGATTTGGCTGACCTGCCTTTGATTGCACGAAAGTTCTGTGAACTCTATCCATTTAACCTCTAATGAAACATTAAAAAAGGTTTTAGAATTAATATTTTTAATGTAGATATTATTTGGGCAAACCGAAAGAAATTGCTTTCTTTGTAAGTTGCCTGTATGTCATGCATTGGCAACATAATACTATAATTTTGTTTCATTTGCAATAGTTAAAAAAAAAAAAAAAAAAACTTTGAAATTTGAATATACTATTTTTTTCTTTTACAAAGCTTCTTTTGTAGTCATTTATTTAAGAATTACAATGGCTAAAAAGATTATCAAATTAGAGTATTAACCAGAAATAAAAATGAATAATCATTAAGAAAGCACAGGGTCGCTAGGACTCTAGACTTGTGAAAAAAAAGTGGGAACCCTTACTACACAAATAAAGCATATCAGAAGTAGAAACACACCAAGTGATGGTACCACACTGAATAGTAGAGAATGAAAAAAATCTAGGGTTATTGTATAATGTTCTCTGAACAGTATAGACAGGCTGCTTGGATGGCTCACGGGATTCTATCAATGAGATATATAGGAATTTTGCCAGTAGGAACAAAGGCAATTATACTGTTTTATAAGGCAATGGTTAAGTCACATCCTCGGAACTACATAAAAGTCTCGAATCCTCATTTCAGAAAGGATGTTGATCTGTTGCAATAAGCAACAAAAGAGTGCTCTTACATTAGTAAAATAATTTTGATGTCATATACTTAGATTTCAGGAAGACTTCTGATAGTGCTACACATAAAATACTTCTGTATAAACTAGAGCAATGTGGCATTAAGGGCAAGTTTTGCTATGGATAAAAGAATGGTTAAGTGGAAGAAAACAGAGAGTGGTTATCAGTGGGCACTGCTCTTCATGAACTAATGTTATTGTGGAGTTCACCAGTGTTCAGTGCTCTGGGCCCATTGTTGTTGTCAATACTAATTAATCATATTGATGAAGGTATATCAGGCTTAATGTCAAAGTTTGCAGATGATAAAAATGTTGGCAGGTTGGTTAATGACAGTAATGAGGGTGAGCTACTGCAACAAGAGAAATCCAGGAAAATTAGGTCGATTGGCTGAAAAATAGCAGCTGAAGTTTATCATTGGCAAATGCAAGGTACTGCATATGGGTAGCAGTAATCCTAGAGTGGCTTAACAACTGTGAGGTAGCAGTGAGGCTGGTGGAAAAAGAAAAGACCTGAGGGTAATTGTGCAGTCAGATATGAAATTCTCTGACCAGTGCAGACATGCTGCCAAAAGAGCTCATGGAGTTTTGTCAGTGATATATAGAAACTTTGCTAGCAGGGATAAGGAGGTGATTATCCCTTTGTACAAGGCCATGGGTAGGCTACACCTTGAGTATTGCATACAGGTTTGGATGCCTCACTTTAGGAAGCATGTAGATCTGCTGGAATAGGTGCAGAAAAGGGAAACTAGATTCGTGAAGGAACCAGAAGAATGCTCTTACCTAGAAAGAGCTTCAGTTCTGCAAATTGTAGCACCTGGAGACTAAGCACCTGTGGGGTAGTAGTGGCATGTGATGCAAGAAAGCAAGTGTATGAGCTTATGCAGCATCAGCCAAAAAAAAAAAAAAAAAAAATCACACCATTCCCTCCAAATGCCTGCCCAGTTCCTCAATTTTATTTAACCTATCAACTTCCACAACGACAGATGGAAGTTTGTTCCAGCAATTAACCACCCACTGGCTAAAGGCAAATTTCCACACATCTATTCTACATCTGTCTTTTCTTAATTTGAATTTCTGCCCCCTTAGGTTCGTAATCTGAACAAGTGGAAGGATCCCATCAGAATTCAGCATGCTCAACTCATTCAAGGAATGAGTTGAGCATGCTGAATTCTGATGAATCCTCAATCAGAACACCGTGCAGGTGCTTAGTCTCCAGCCACTGCAATTTGCAGAACTCAAGCTTCTCTTGGTAAGAGGATCCCTTCATTCTCCTCACCAATCTTGTTGCCCTTCTCTGTACACGCTCAAGCAAATCTACATCCTTCCTAAAATGAGGCCTCCAGACCTGTACGCAGTACTCAAGGCGTGGCCTGACCATTGCCTTATACAGAGAGACAATCACCTCCTTTTCCCTGCTAGCAAAATTCCTATATATCATTGACAAAACCCCATGACCTGCCCTGGCAGCCTGTCTGCATTGCTCAGAAAACTTCATATCTGACTGCACAATTACTCCCAGGTCTTTTTCATTTTCTACCACCTTAAGTGTAGTACCACACAGTTGGTACATTTCTCTGGGGTTACTTCTACCCATATGCAGTACTTGGCATTTGTCAAGGTTAAACTTCAGTTGTCACTTCTTAGCCCATCTGCCCAAATTATCTAGATCCTGTTGCAGTAGCACACTGCCATTACTGTGATTAACAACCCTGCCGACCTTTGTATCATCTGCAAACTTCGACACTAAGCCTGATATACCTTCGTCAATATCATTGATAAATATACAAAACAACAGAGGATCCAACACCGAACCCTGTGGGACTCCACTAATAACAGTCCACGAAGAGCAGCACCCATTAATTACCACCCTCTGTCTTCTCCCTCTCAACCATCCTTTTGAGGTGTGAATTTAAGGCCTTGAATTGGTTGAGTAAGCTGAATGTAAAATGTGAATGGTATTCTTCTTCTTGCTGAGACTACACACACATGAGGGGACATAAATTCAAGTTGAGGAAGGATCGTTGCAGGATAGCTGTGCAGAAGTTTGACTTCAGCCAATGGGTGGTCGATTGTTAGAACAGGCTTCAACCTATTGGTGTGTGAGTGGATGGTTTGAATAAATTAAATGGAGAACTAGACAAATTCTTGGATGGGTAAAGTGTGTAGTATTTTTTTTTTTTTTTTTTTTTTTTTTTTTTTGGCTGATACTATAATAAGCTTACTTTCTTGCATCATTTGTTGTGCCTGACTACTACCAGTAAGACCAAATGATGCAAGGAAGCAAAACTTTTTCTTCATCAGATAAAGATAAATAAATAGATACATAAAATTAATAATTAAAATAAAACAAAATATTCATACTATTCCCATTCAGACAAGGTAATCATCCAATTCTGCTTTACATTTAGTCAGATTCACTGCCTCTTCCACACTGGGAGACAATTTATTCCAATTTGACAATCCTCTACCTATAAGTGAACTTTGTGAGATCCAGCCTTCTGTTATTTCCCAAGTTTTTATATTTGTGTTGCCACCTATGAAGGAAAACATATACCTCCTAATTCATTTCACCCAATCCCTTATACACCTCAATTAGATTTACCCTTAATGCAGCCTTAGATGTTTAGTTTTCAAACTTTGCAGACTACACCAAGCCATTCTTCATATGTGCATTTCACTCATCACCAATCTGTCCATCCTTCTCTGAATCCCCTCCAGAAGGGGATTCTCTGACAAAATTTTATGTCAGAGAGAATTATGTCTTTTTTAGCTTGAACCACTTTTAGCCCCCCCCCCCCCAACTTCTACTAGGAACCAGGATTTCTTGTTCCCAAACAAATAAATACATTTAGTATTGTTAAAATTTAGTTGCCATTTTTGGACCATATATGCAACTGATCCAAGTCTTTTTGAAGTAACACAACCTGGCTCAAACTGTTAATCACCCTTCCCACCTTCAAAGCAACAGCAAACTTTGACAGCTTATCTTGGATGCCTTTGTTAATATCATTTATGAAATTTAGAAATAGAAGGGGTCCCAACACTCATCCCTGAGGGCCTTACTTGTTATGCTGTTCCACCCTGAAGACTTATCATTTATGGGAATCTTCTGTTTCCTTCTTCCAATTCATATAGCAGTCTTCCACAAGGGACTATATTAAAAGCTATACTAAAATCTAGATATACGAGGGCTGTTTCAATAAAGAATTATTGTAATTTTCATGAACAACAATACTGCTTACTATTTCTAGCTGAGCTGAGGAATTTAAGACCAAACCTAGTTGCATTGCACAGCAAATGTTAATATCATTTATGAAATATAGAAATAGAAGGGGTCCCAACACTCATCCCTGAGGGCCTTACTGAACAGTATGCACTTACAGTATGAACAGTATGAACTTACAGTATGCTGCTCTCAAATTTTGTTTCCATTTCAAGAAAACATCAGTTGAAATGAATGAAGTGTTGAAATGGTGAATCTACATTTCTATATAGCACAGCTCGTAAGTGGTTTAGAATGTTTAAAGATGGACGTGATTCAATCACAAAAATCAGTGGTCCTGGAGCTCCAACCACTGCTGTCACCACAGAAACTATAAACACTGTTTCTGTAATTGTGAGAGAAGGTCGTCATATAACAGAAAGGCAACTGGCAGGATTGTTGGTATATCAGTAGGGAGCATGCACTGTTTTTCATGACCATCTGCATCAATGACGTGTTTGTGCACACTGGATTTCAAGACTACTCACACTTGAGCAACAGCAAGTTCGCATGGCGGTTTGTCAGGAGCTGCAATGGATGGTTACTGAAGATGGAGAGAAAGAGTAAGCAACAAAACTCCTTTTGGAAGTTTATGTCATTGCCAACACTGAAAAAAGCAAAAGTTGTGGCTTCTACAGGAAAGGTTATGGTCATCTCTTGGGACCTTACTGCAGAATTGTACACTTTGCAGGATCACATTTGTCACAAACAACTACAACTGCACGCAGGTGGGTGGATGCTGCATCATGACAATGCGAGACCTCTGCATATGATGCTGTAGTAGTAATAGTGGCATGTGATGCAAGAAAACAAGCATGTGCTTATGCAGCATTAGCTAAAAAAAAAAAACTTACACAATTCCCTCTAAATATTTGTCCAGTTCCTCTAATTTATTTAACCTATCAACTTCCACAATGACAGATGGAAGTTTGTTCCAGCAATTAACCACCCGCTGGCTAAAGGCAAATTTCCGCACATCTATTCTACATCTGTCTTTCCTCAATTTGAATTTATGTCCCCTTAGGTTTGTAATCTGAACAAGTGGAAGAATCTCATCAGAATTCAGCATGCTCAACTCATTCAAAGCCTTATACACCTCAATCAGATCACCTTGCAGGTGCCTAGTCTCCAGCCACTGCAATTTGCAGAACTTAAGCTTCTCTTGGTAAGAGGATCCCTTCATTCCTCTCACCAATCTTGTTGCCCTTCTCCGTACACGCTCAAGCAAATCTACATCCTTCCTAAAATGAGGCCTCCAGACCTGTACACAGTACTCAAGGCGAGGCCTGATCATTGCCTTGAAAAGGACAACAATCACCTCCTTTTCCCTGCTAGCAAAATTCCTGTATATCATTGACAAAACCCCATGACCTGCCCTTGGCAGCCTGTCTGCATTACTTAAACTTCATATCTGACTGCACAATTACTCCCAGGTCTTTTTCATTTTCTACCACCATAAGTGTAGTACCACATAGTTGGTATGTTCCTCTGGGGTTACTTCTACCCATATGCAGTACTTTGCATTTGTCAATGTTAACCTTCAGTTGCCACTTCTTAGCCCATTTTCCCAAATTTTCTAGATCCTGTTGCAGTAGCATACTGCCATTACTGTCATTAACAACCCTGCCAATCTTTGTATCATCTTCGACACTAAGCCTGATATATGCCTTCATCAATATCATTGATAAATATACAAAATAACAGTGGACCCAACACTGAACCCTGTGGGACTCCACTAACAACACCAGTCCATGAAGAGCAGCGCACATTGATTAACACCCTCTGTCTTCTCCCATTCAACCATCCTTTTATCCATTGTAGCAACTTACCCTTAATACCATTCTGCTCCAATTTGTACAATAGTCTTCCATGCACAATAGTGTCAAAAGCTTTCCTGAAATCCAAGTATATGATATCAAAAGTTATCAAGTACTTAGCCAGCATTAATATCAAATGTGTCTCTCATCCACCCTACAGTCTTGACCTTGTGCCCTGCAATTTTTTTTATTTATTTTCAAAGTTAAAGGAGCTGTGAGGGAAACATTTCCAGTCATCAGATGAAGTAAAGACATCAGAGGCTATTCTTAAATGCATGTCAAAAATGGCTTCCACCATGTTTTTGAAGCATGACAGAAACATTGGAGTAAGTGCATTTTATCAAATGGGGACTAGTTTGAAAAGGACCATCAAAATATGGATGATTAACAAAAGTACATCACAGAAAAAAATAATCATGATTATTCTTTATTGAACAGGCTATGTATTATGTTAAAATTATTACCTGCATTGAATGCTTAATAACTATATCACAGTAATTTACCAGACTGGTCAGGATGACCTGCCCTTAACAAACCCATACTTTTATCTATTCAAGATACCATTTTTGTTGAGATGGTCCTGAATCGCATCCTTAACTACAGACACCATGAACTTCCCTACCACTATCAGTCCAAGGGAATCTTCTCCAAAAGTTCAGTGGTACTCCCATTATCATTGCTCATATGCAGCCTTTTTAATTACAACTAAATGCATACCATCTTCTCCTGGAGCCTTGCCCATCTGTAATCTCAACACCTTTTATAACAAACTCTTAAGATAATTACATCCACTTATTTTGCAGCATTTAGAAACTAGGCACCACCAAAAATACCTAACTGAAGCATTTAAGGCATTATATGAATTGAATACACTAAATGCTGATAGTATCTTTACTCTTTTTAGGATGATACAAACACAAAAGGTGATAAATTTAATCGCTGCAGGATAGAGGTGCAGAAGTTTATCTTCAGCCAGAGAGTAATTGTTGGACTAAACTTCCACTTAGTGTTGTGGAAGTAGGTAGAGTGTGAATAAATTTTAAAAAGTGGATAAATTTAATTTGTGTAATTATTAGAAGGGTTGATCAGAGAAAGTGGGTTTGTGGTTCTTTTTTTTGACAATGCTGTAATAAGCTTGCATCATTTTGAATATCCTAATATCAAAACTCTCATTTCTGACCAATTAATTCCTTACCAGCTCTCAGATTCACAGATTAAAACAGCTTAAAAACTATGTTATTAGCAGCAATGTTCTCTTTTGTTCCAAATGAATTTGATTAACTGCTTTCCTTCACTTCCAACTTTACTTATTCTGTTATTATTTTGTCAAAATTTTATTTATTTTTTTTCCATTTTCTTTAGACTGTACTTAGATACACAAAATTACTAATTTGTTCACCCCCAATAGAAAATTTAACAAAATATAATAAAAATTTAATTTTTTAAAACTTTCTTTTTATGGTGAACCTTTTCCATATGTCAGTGGTTTTGCATGATGATCCTTTTGAAAGGTGGCCTTCTTAATGGGCGTTACCTTAATATTTAATTTTCCACCCCCATTTTAAAATTTCTGTCTGTAATCAGATTCTGCTATATAATTTATTTAAATACTATTAATTTAAGACTAATTAAAAATTATAAATTATGAGTACATAATCTGACAGTTTAATACACAAGCCTAATATCTGTTGCAGTACAAAATATGTCCAAATTGAATAAACTATGCATGAAACACATAATAAACAATGTATAAAGACATGTTTTAACTGAAGACAGTTACAATTTATACATGTTTCATGGACTTGAGCAGGTATAAGCACATTTATCATCATTAACTAGGTATGTGATCTCATTACATCATCCATATCATGTAATGACTTTGGTATAGAAACTATGTTGCATAGTAACTACACCCCATCATTTTATGCATAGCTTACTACACATACAGGTGGCCCTCCCGCTTAACGCTGATAATTTGTTCTATAAAAACAGAGCGCTAAGTGAATCCATGCTAAGTGAGCACTGCATTCCCATAAGATTAGTGAATGGAACAAAGGGTTGCTCTTAAGAAGAAAGGCTTAAGTTTTGCAAATTACAGAGCCTGGAGACTAGGCATCGGCGAGGTGATCTGATAGAGGTGTATAAGGCTTTGAATGGCTTGGGCATGCTCAATGCCGATGGGATTCTTCCTCTTGCTCAGAATAATCACCTGAGAGGGCATAAATTCAAATTGAGGAAGGACGGATGTCGGATAGATGTGCGGAAATTTGCCTTTAGCCAGCAGGCAGTTGGTTTGTGGAATAGACTCCCATCGCTTGTTGTTGAAGTTGATAGCCTAAACAAATTTAAGGCTCAGCTGGACAGGTATTTCGAATGAACGGAGGGGTGAAATGGGAGTAGTGGTTGTTTTCATTTTTTTTTTTTTGGCTGATGCTGAATAAGCTTGCTTTCTTGCATCATATGCCTCTACTAATGCTAATGCTAAATGTATTTGTGAGTTGCGGTCGGTGCCATAGAATATTTCCTAATCAATAATAAACGGTAGTGAAAAGATGCACAAATGTCGGTCAAAATATTTAATATTCAAATATTTGTACATATAAAATATTCTTCATTACATACATATATAATTATGTGGTACTAACTTACGTATCAAAATTAAACTTAAAATTCCAAATAAAATCATGAATTTAATTGATCTAAATTGATTTAATTTAATTAATGAATTTAATCATGAAAAATGTGTCAATTTTGGGTTGAACTTTGGCCCTCTTCCAAATAAACTAAAAGGGGTATTAATTTTAAATCCCCTGCAGCGTTACCACCCTACAATAAAGTCAACCGATCCTTTGCCGCTTTGAAACCTGGCATGTTTTTTCCTTCTTTCAATATGAAACTTCTTTTAGGCATTCGTTTCCACAAAAGTCCTGCTTCATCTATGTTAAAAACTTGTTGAGAAGTATAACGCATATATATTCCTCTTCAATAATTTTAACAAGTTCTTTTTTGAAAGTTTCAGCTCTTTCTGCACTTGCGGCTTCTCCCTGGATTTTAAATCTATTCAACCAGCCCGTACTAGTTTTAAATGGTTCCACATTTTTTTTTTTTTTTTAGGTGAGTTTTCTTCAGATCATCATATTGGCAAATCTCTCTCTCTCTTTTTTTAATAATATTTAACTTAACTAAATTCTGCATTGGATATTATCTTCAATAAAATTAGTTAAAGTCTTTCCATTTCAATCCTAAAGCTGGCCTAGCCCTAGTTGCTTGCAGTGGAACAGCTATCTTTCTCACTGCTAAAATTAATTCTTTATTTTTTTTTATAATTGTTCTTACAGTTAAACTTGCAAGTCCTAAATTATTTTAAAATGTTGATCTCGGAACTACATAACAAGTCACTGTACTGCAATTAAATTAGCGTGCGGGAAAATTTCTGAAGTTGGCGTGGGAAACATTTTAATTCTGTTTTGCTATTCATTTTCAAGCTGTCGACTCCATCAAATGAAACGATTTCATTAAATATTCCAAAAATGCAATCTGTAAAAGAGCGTTATAGTCAGATACGGGTTATAATATAAGAACAGCGTTATAGCGAATCAGCGTAAAGCGAACCACATTATAATGGGGGCCTGCTGTATTTTGGCATTGCTCATAATTGTAATTTAAATCACAATGGGTTTATCAGGTTCTAAGCATGTTAATGGAAGTGCAATTCCTTTTAATGCACCATCTATGTTGTGTACAAAAATCTGATGTAATGCTGTGCAACTTGGTTTCTGCATTGAAGTCGTTATGTCATATCCATTTAAACTAATACTTATTGCACCACCTACACTATTCTGATCCTCCTAGTAATTCCTGATTAAATATAACATACAGCTGATAAAATGAATTGATCATATAAGTAGCACAAAGTGATAAAATCACTTGGAATTTATTATTCCACTAGAGCTGTATTTAATATGCAATTCACTGACAGTCAGTTTAAGATGCTTGTGACCTCTGATGTAACAAACAGATAAGCTAATTATGCTGGACTAGCACAGATATTGGATTGTATTCACTTCATTTTTCCTAAAGAGGATTTATTAAATACATGTAAACAATTAACAGTAACTGCAAACATTAAAGAACAGGTTATAGAAATTATAAATACACTATTGGATATTTCAAACCTTGGATCCAGCTTTCAAACTCTGAAGTCAATGTAAACTGGAGTTATTTTAAATTAAATGTTCCCTTCCTAAATGGCATAAAATATAAATCTGTAAAAGTAATAATATCCCTTCATATATCTTATAAATTACTGTCAACACCAAAGCAAAAAGGACAATTTATATTTTAGGAGTCTGAAAGAAAGTAAATCATACTTTTCATTTATTTAGCATTTAATTTAAAATGTCCATGGATGTACATTTAATTTACAGTAGTCCTAATATGAACACATTTTTATACATTCTGTGTGTAATAAAAAGAAAAGATTTTAAAAAACTTATTTTTTAGTTCAAAAATAAAAACCTATTTCAGAAGAGACCACTTTAACTGTTCCTTTGCAGACTGGAAAACCTAACAGACAAAATATAAAAAAGGACTGTTCAATATAATCACTTAATAAAAAAAATAAAAAAGTTAATATAATTATATGATACTAATTGAGATTTGAGACAAAAAAGTACTTTTCTGTCCATGAAATAAATAAGCCCATAAGCATAATTTCTGCTTTACCTATAAAATATATAAAAAAAAAACCATGAAAATAAAATATATAAATACATTACTTTTTCTCTCTCTCCAGAACTAATTTCATTACATGAAAATTTGGTAGATATTACTTAATTAGTTCCTAGATAAGTTTCTTCTAGTTTCCTCGTAGCCTAAAAGCTTCAATGAGGCACATAATTCCTTACTTCCCATCCAGTTATATCAGTTACTTCTGCACCGAAACTTAGAGACAGAACTAGTAGTTAGTACAATCATCTGTAGTGCTTATGGCACCAACCTTCCTTGATTGAGTAACACAGACAAATCCTGACAGGAACTTGTATTAAACTGAACACCATTCTTCCTCTAGAACTATCAGCAGTTGTTTATAAAACAATCCCATGTATTAGAGTAGATTAAATCAAGGGAATATTCTTCACAGCTTTGCACATTCCTGGTCCTATAAGTTATCCTGAAAGATTCTATTCCCTAATAGTAAACAGAAAATTAGAGCAGGGTAAAAACAAGGTCAGCAGTAACATTAGAGGTGCACCTGTGACATTATCATTCTTTTCAGGATTATAAGAAGATCAGAATATACCAGAATCTAACTCACAAAAGATATTGAAGCCAGTACTATGGAGACACTACATGCAAGATCCAGTGTTTATTGCAGTATTCTCAGATTGATGCAATTTGATCATTTTTAAAATTATCAAAACAGTGAAAAGTGGAACTTACCTCACTACCATTACTCTATAATCCTGTCACAGCAATATAAAGCATATTCTTTAATTCTGCTCAGACGGTCTCCTATATGCAACTGAGTGAATTCAAAAGTCAGTTTACAATGCAATCAGACATGAAATTAGAACTTCCTGATCAAACTTTGTGTTCTATATTTTTTTTAAATTGACCTTCTCCAGTAAAGCATAAATATTTATCATTCTGCTGCTGTTTATTATTGATGCTATTTTTATCAGTTAATACCGTACACACAATCACCAATAATCATATCTCTTTGATCAACTTGCTCAGTTGTAGCAATGCACATGTGCATGTACATATATTTAATTTTAATTTATTCTGTTTCTCCTTGGTCACCAAAGTGGCCCCCAGAAATTAATATATAACCACAGTCTAGATGACTAAGCCATGCTACTATGTAAAAGTTCACACTCAGGAGCAGGTCAAGCTTCCTACTCAGGCTTAGCATAAACATGTAAAAGCTGTTTTTTCTGGGTGCAGGAAAAACCTGCAGTTCCTGCTCAAAACCAACAAACTTGGATTTCAAGAGGCCCAAGGAGATGACCAGAAACAGGAATACTGGGGAGTTGTACTTCCCTGACAGATCAGCCCATATCCTGATTGACACTGTTAAATGGGCCAATTCATCCTCAGACTTCAGCTGGGTAAGTGCTGTTGTTGTTGTTATTTGGTTTTTAGGAGCATTAGCAACTAAGGCCATATTGCTCCGGGGATATGCGGTGGTCATTCCCTGACCTTTCCGCATCCTCCGTATTTGGTGGCTCATGGGCTCGAACCCCAGTCTAATCAAGAAGCATGTGCTACGCACTGCTGCTCCTGCCCACCTGGCTATGGAGGCGCCTGGGTAAATGTGCATGTGATTCCCCTGAATATATCATCCATTGCTTCACTACACTGATTGATGCAATATAAGCAAACAGCTACATAGTTCTCAATAGCTGCAGAGCTTGTTATATCATATCAATTACATTATTCTGTTCAGTTGATGTGAGTAACTATCAACAGAACAGAAAGCTCCCTCATACAGATCTTTCAAAGCAAAATCATATCAAATAATTACCTAATGGCACTGGAGCTTGTTGTTCATATCCATATAGTTTTGCCTGTAAAAGTCTGTTCAAGGTTTGATGTTGCAAGGGCTGCAAAAATCCAGAATAACTGATGGGAATGCCTACTCTCACCACCTAAGATCAGCTAACTATAGTCTTGATTGAAGAGGAGTTTAAGAACTGCTCCAGTTTATGATGGGATTCAAACTCAGACAGACTAGACAAGTGTCAGATGGCAAAATACCATGCTGGTTAAGCTGCCAGGGAGGACAAACTGTCTGATGTTTGTTTGTTAGTTGGTTGGTTTTTAGGAGCATTAGCAACTAAGGCCATATTGCTCCAGGGATATGCAATGGTCATTCGCTGACCTTTCCGCATCCTGCGTATTTGGTGGTCACGGGCTCGAACCCCGGTCTAATCAAGAAGCATGTGCCAAGCACTGCTGCTCCTGCCCACCTGGCTACGGAGGCACCGACCAACTGTCTGAAAAAAGAGTTTTAAACAGTCTGTCCTCTATGTTCCTCTGTTTAGCTGAGGTGTAGTGTACATTCCACAAAGGAAAATAAGAAAATTTCCCATACCTCTAATGAAAGGCAGGAAAAAGCCTATGCAACTATGGCACCTGGTAGTTATTAAAAAAATGCCTTGGTCAGAAGCAGGCATCCTCTTTGTGAGAGAAGTTTGTTAAACCCCTTTTCAAGGGTATGCACAGCAAAGCAAACCCTCTATCATTGCAGAGATATGTCCAGCACACAAATTCACACTTTTGTCTAGCATGGAAATGACTGAATGAATTCTGGTAGGTCTCTATCCCTACCTCAATGTATCCAAGGGGGGAATTTTTGATGTAGGCAGTTCTATTCACCTCAAAGCCTCAGTTCAGGCAAGTATTAGTTCCCAGTTCTCAACATTTTTTTTTCATGAGCAATAAGAGAGTGTGTATGACATAGTTACTGAAGTGCCCCCCACATGGCCTTGCTGGGTCATGACAGGCAGCTTTCTGCCTCCCATTTAAACATAAAATCTCTTGCTATGTAGGCTTAGCAAGAGATATTATGCTGATTTCAAATGCCCAGTTCCAGTATTTAACCTTGCAAAAAGCTGTATACAGGTGTTTCAGAAATTAGCTAACAATTGTCTCTCTGTCTAGGTGGATTCAGGGTAATAGGCAGGGGTGGCTCGTCCAGAGGCACTGCGGCACCCCCACCTATTTAAATCTAGATATACAGTGAACAGAGCTATATGAAATTTTGTGAAGCAAAGTGCAACGCAATGAATATTTTTATTAACAGGACCGGCATATAGTATGCACATCCTCTATTTCCAGTAATCATTTAAATAATAAATGAATAAAAACATAAAATCGTTTCCAACTTTGAAGTTTAATTAACCGTAGGTCTCACTGTGTGCCAGGCAGTGACACATTTTGCATTCGTGAATATCTGGTAGTTGGTAGCCATTGGCAACCAGCATATTGGCAACTTGCCAATATACATTTTTTATAGGTGAAAAAAATCAAAGTCACTGTAAAGTGCACAGTGCAGATTTCATCATTGACCATGATGGGTGTGTAGCCACAATATCGGTGTCTTTTTTGTTATTAGCCCGAATTCCGATTAAGTAACTAAATAATATCAGTGTTAAGTCGATACTCAACATTGAACAGTATTAATTATGAGATTACAGCTTAACTGTGAATTGAGCCTGAACTTGGTAAGTTAAAGTAATATTATGAGGTGATGTGTAAGTAAAACATTATTTCTACGACACACGATTTTGTGAAATTTGATTCGATCATGGCCTCCATGCTTCCCCATGAAGTCAATCGGTTCAGGCTAAAATAAAAGAAGTGTACAAAAATTCACATTTTATTCACTGCTGTGCACACCAACTGAATCTGATGATGAGAAATGCATCAAGTAGTACCTGAGATTCAAGAATATTCTTTTCGAACCTCATGTTGATACCAACATTTTTCTTGAGATCACCACAGCATCTTTCTCTGTTCTCAGAAAGCATATGGACAGCAGTGTTGCCCGACCTTCCCCTACAAGATGGAACTTCAATATATGCACCGTGAACAGCATTTATGAAAATTGTGAATTCTTAAAAAAATGTATGGAGGAACTACAAGCGACAGCAAAACGCAGATAAGACGATTTCAGAAGCAACTGGAATTTTGCAGATCTTGAGTAATGAAAAATTCGAGTGAACTTTTCTATCAGATAATGCCTCATGTGGAAGTTATTTATAATCAAATGCAATCTCGAGAAACTGAGGCAGTTAAAATACACGAATATATAGGAAACTCTTTAAGAATGCCATTCTAAAAATCAGGAATTCAATGTACTGTGAAAATCCTTCAAAACCACCCACGATTGAAGCTAAGGAAATATGCAACTATATAAGTGTTGACATAGGTGAGAGATATTCTTTTACAAAGCAATTAATTGCTGCTAAATTGTTTAAGAGAACTTTATTTTTCATACAAAAATGCCCATGGAAGAGGTACGGGAGACTACTGAGGCATATCTCATGATTGAAAGAAAAAAACTTCTTATGAAATTACAAGTTTTCTATAGCAGACATGATCTACACAATTATTGCAAATTAACTGACTTGCTGAAATTTATCTCAGAAAATAATCTAGCTGAAGTTCTTGGTGAACTTACAAAACTCATAAAAGTTCTTTTGACCATTCCGATGACTACTTCAAAGCCCAAACGCTGCCATTCAACATTAAAAAGAATAAAAACATTTGTGCTCTCTTGTTCTTCATTGATAACAAAGGTACGCAATGTGGGTGTTGGCTGTTGTAGCCCATTCACAACAAAGTGTATCTAGTGGTCTGTTGCGATATTTTGTTCTGTGCACCAAGGCTGTATTCTGAAGTGATTTGCAACATTGTGGCCCGTCTGTTTGCTTGCACAATTCTAGCCATCCTCCTCTGACCTCCCTCATCAACAAGCGATTTTTTTTGCACAAGAGTGCTTCTTGAGAGAATGTTTTCTGTTCGTTGTACCATTCTCGATACACCCTTGAAACTGTGGTGCGTGAAAAGTTCAGGAGAACTGCCATTTCAGAAATACTTTGTCCAGCACGTCTTGCACTTACTACCATGCCACGTTCGAAGTCTGTTAGATCTCTCCTTTTCCCCATTCTTGCTATGGTTTGTACACTTAACTGATACTAGAAAGATTGTTCTGCTGCATTTATATCCACAACTGTGGTCGTGTGACTTGCAACGTTGTGGGACTAACCATTTGTGTGCACAGCAGGGGTGTGCGTAATAAAGTGGCAGCACAGTGTATGGCACTTAATATCATGTTTGGGTTGAAAGTTGAGAAGATGAAAGAAGATACTTGTTGATTTTAGACTTTAATTTCTGCAAATTGTAATTTTCAGGAAATATGGAGCAGAAGAATTCTTTTTGCAAGATATGAGACAGGACTGAGTTTAATGCTGAAATTAACTAAACTATCTTTGCCCAGTGACAAATTACCTGGAGATCAGAATTCATGGAATTGGTAGTGGATATTCATGAAGTTGAAGCTGTTCGTGCAGGGCAAGGTTTCTCAAAATGGAAGGTGGAATGCAATGTGTTATCACCAGCTAAACAATAGATAGCATTTCCAGTCAATGGAAGACGGTCATTAATATACGCAGGGAAACAAGTGGGAAAAAGAACTGAACCTTGGGGAACACGAACATTAGTGAAGAATGTCAGAAGACAGACAGCTTTCTACCATCACCTTCAGTGAGCAGTCAGAAAGAAACCCAATTACAAAAACAGTTGGTAAATCATAAGATAAAAGCTTATTTAGAAGAGCTTTATGCCAAACACAATCAAAAGCCTTTGAAATGTCAAGAGAAACTGCTTGAGTTTCGCCAAACCTTTCTACTGAATTTGTCCATAGATGGAATCCATATTGATGATAAATGATCTGACAGAAAGTTTCTAGACAGTTAAGAGTTGGCAGTTAAAGGATTTCTCCATTACTCTAGAAAGGGTAAAAGTAAGTGCAATGGGATGATAACTGAATGGGAGGGATTTGTCACCCTTTTTAGGAACTGCCAAGATATGAGAAAATTTCCAAGCAGAAGGGAAAACACTAGTGGAATAAGACAGTGTAAAAAAAGACAACACAGAACAGGAGCAAGCTTGGGAGCACATGTCTGAGAACAAGAGGAGAAATACCATCAGGACTTGGAGAATTCTTGACATCAAGACTGTTAAATTCTTCTGACATCCTTTTGATGGAAGACCACAGGGCATTGAATGGAGTGTACTGGAAATGGTAGGAGGTGTTTACCAAGATCGTCATTACACAAGCTAGAAGAAAAGTAGGAAGCAAGCAAGTCAGCTTTATCTTTAGCTGTGGTGGCAAGAGAACCATCACATTTTAAGAGATGGTGGGAGTACAGATGGGAAAAAGTTGTGGTCAACAGGTTTGACAAGAGACCAGATTGCTCAACTACCATTTGGACCAGCAAGTTTTCTACTCTTAGCCCCTGTTGAAAATCTAGTTTGGACTAATTAATAACCATTTAGAATTGCTCGATCAAACATTGACATTAGAAGATTTAAAACAGTAATCCAACCAAGGAAAAGATGAATAGAAATCTTGCAGGTTATCCCATTTTGCATTCCTGTAATGCCAAACAATACAAGACTGAGAATGGCCATGAGAGAAATATTCCACTGGAGAAGAGACTATCACTAAGTTGTGATCTGATATGTTCAGAGCTCCACTTACCTCAATCATGTACTTGGAAGGGTTGGCTGTGAGAAAAAGAGCAAGAGTGTTGGCTGTGTGGTTAGGATTGTCAGGTAATCTGGTAGGTAAGTGAACAATCTGTGTGAGATCATTAGTAACTGCAAAAGCCTCAAGCATCTCAACCAGCTTGAGTTGTGAATATTAAAATCACCAAGGAACATTACCTTACTGTTAGGAAAGCCGGACTGGAGAAAGTCAAGTTTCAAAGAAAGGAAGTCAGAGAGTTAAGGGATTAGTGGAGTTCGGAAAATGATACATAATTCTGAAAGAATGGGGTAGACAGATTTTAAGCCAGAAGATCGAAAAGATGAGTTCCAAATTACTAAGTCTCTGACAGAGAATATCAGAGTGGACAGATGAACAAGTACCACCTTTGAAGCAAAAGGAACTGTACAGCAAATAATTAGGACAACTAAGATGAGCAGTGGTTGAATCAACCAATAATTGAGATTCTGTCAAAAAAAGTAAGTGGGGTTTGGCAGACCAAGTGGAAATGGACATCACTGAGTTTTTACCTGAGACCACATATATTTGTGAACGAATGAGGAAGTGTTTGGGAGATTTAGATCTTTTTGAGACAAGTTTTGTCTATTAATTTGACTATTTGTGATGTAATATATAGTAAGAAAAGGTGGAGAGGGCACATTCTATGAAGTAATGAAATTTTTGAATACGGCATACATATGGTAAGAATGTACCTAGCTTCATGACATAACATGGCCTCAACAATGCCCCCCCCCCAACTCCCTCCAGATACTATCTCGCAGAGTAGAGGCAGCAAGATCATACATTAGCTGATTTCGATGCTTCTTAGGTTTGGTCTGGTGCACCTGCTATTGGTTTCCCCATTACAAGTCTCAATAAGCAAAGTATTGGTACTGCATCGGTTGGCAGATGACTCTCATCAACCAATGAGAGTCATTTACATAAGCAGGGTTCAAAAGTGTGGCATCCACACCACACCTTGAACCCTGCTTATGTTGGTTCACACCTGGATGGTCATCTCCAGTATACCAGGTACAAGGTGATGTGTAATAGAGCCACAGAAAAGGTTCGACAGGCAAAGGCAGTTTAAGAGAAATCACTAGCAAACAGAGCAAAGGGGGGGGGGGGATAAAGAATTCTTCACATATATATATGCCAAGAAGAGCAGGACAAACCAGATCGGACCTTTACGTAAGGGAAAGGGGATAGTAATAAATACACCAGCTGCCGTTGCAGATGAACTCAACAGTTATTTTACATCGATATTTACAAATGAAAAGCCTTTTGTGGCAATGGGAAATTGTGGGAGCGAAGTTAAAAAATATGTAATTAATGATATTGAAATTTCGCAAGATTATTTAATGAAAAAACTTTTGAGCCTACAGACCAGTAAGGCTCCTGGAGTTGATAGAATATACCCTATAATCTTAAGGGAGGCGGCAAGCGAGTGCATTGAACCATTGAGGCTAATTATGCGAGCATCACTAGATTCTGGGGAGATTCCCTTGGATTGGAAAAGTGCCAATGTATCTCCCACACATAAGGGTGGCTTAAGAGTGAAGTGGGAAATTATCGACCTGTCAGTCTGACTTCAGTAGTAGGGAAAATCATGGAGGCAATGATCAAGGGTGGAATTCAGGATCATTTGGATCGAATTGAAATTCTTAAGGATACTCAGCATCGTTTTGTAAAGGGAAAATCATGTTTAACAAATCTGGTTCGCTATTTCGAAAGGGTCACTCACGAGCTGGATTTAGGGAATAATTTCAACATTGTTTATTTAGATTTCAGCAAAGCTTTTGACTCAGTCCCACATGAGCGGTTGCTTTATAAGCTGGAACTGATTGGAATCACTGGGAAAATCCTTAGATGGATAGAAGGATGGCTTCAGGGCAGGAGGCAGAGGGTTGTGATAAATGGCTATTCCTCAGACTGGGTTGATGTAAGAAGTGGGGTTCCCCAAGGATCAGTATTAGGACCACTGTTGTTTTTAATTTTCATAAACGACATTGATGAAGGGAAAGAAGGCGTGATGTCTAAATTTGCAGATGATGTTAAAATTGGTAGAGTAGTTAATGATCACTGTCAAGCTGAGCTTCTTCAGAGAGACCTAGATAGACTTCAGGAATGGTCAGAAAAATGGCAGCTATGCTTTAATCCAACAAAGTGTAAGGTATTACACCCGGGGAAACAGTAATCCCAAAATAACTTATTCACTTGGTGGAGTTCAACTAAACCCAGTACTGGAGGAAAGGGGCTTGGGTGTTATGATAAGGTCAGACATGAAATTCTCTGAGCATTGTAAACAGGTTGCAAGGAAGGCCCATGGTGTCCTATCGATGATCTATCGAACTTTTGCAAGTAGAGATAGGGACGTGATAATCCCATTATATAAAGCTTATGTTAGACCACACTTGGAATACTGTGTTCAAGTATGGAGACTGCACCTAAAGAAAGACATCGAGCTTCTTGAAAGGGTGCAAAGACAGGTAACTCGCCCGGTGAGATCGGCAAAAGGGCGTCCTTATGAAGAAAGACTTCGAATATGTGGGTTGCAGAGTTTGGAAACTAGACACCTTAGAGGAGATTTGATTGAGGTGTTTAAGGCTCTGAGAGGCATCAGTAAAATGAATGAGGACAAAATTTTCAAGATTATAAATGCTAGAACTAGAACTAATAAATGATTATAAATGCTAGAACTAGGGGACATAAATTCAAGTTATGGGGGGAAATGTTTAGACTGGACTGCAGGAAGTTTTATTTAAGCCAGCGAGTTATAAATTATTGGAATAAGTTGCCTACATGGGTGGTAGAGGCTGACAGTTTGGGGAAATTCAAAGGTCATATGGTAGTATCTTCGGGTCAGGGAAGAGCATAGGATGATAGGTTTAATTTCCTTTTCTTTTATTAATTAAAAATTTATTTTTATTATTTTATTTTATCATTGTTCTATTCGTTTTTTTTTTTTTTTTTTTGGCTGGTGCAGCATAAGCCATAGGCGAAAGCCTGTGGCCATTAGTAATGGTAATGATATAAAGATGGGGTTTTTTTGTTAACTTTACAATCTTAGTATAAAAATTGTAAAGCCTTCTAGCTATTGGTTTATAGCTAGAAGGCTTTACAATTTACAATCATCATCAAGTGCCATGCTTATAGTGAAACCAGGTGACCAAATGTCTGCAAACATGCACTCTTGCTTCTTTCAGATCAGTGTACAATAACAGGCAATATAGATAACAAAAATTAGTGAGAAACTAAACTCATATATTTTGTTTAGGAATAAAACAGGTATTCCAACAATTATTGTAATATGGTTGAGATCCTTCTCAACTATAATACAATTACAAGGTTCAACAAAGAGGGAAGCTTTGAAATACATCTTCACTTAGTGAGAAAAAATAACTTCATTTTCATTGAATAAATCACCTAAATTATATTCATGGGCCTATTATATATCTACAAGTTGTGAAAGAGATACCAGAAAATATAGTCACAGATGCTATCTGTGAAAAAAAAAAAATTTTTAACTCATTCATTTGTGATCAAACCTTGGAGTGAACACAAAACCCAATCATCAGCAGCCAGAGAAGGAATGACTGGAATGGCACAAAAAGATGCTATGTGTACATTATTATATCCTTCAGAAAGATTCTTTTATAAAAGCAGCAAAAGTTTAAAGAACAAAGTCACAACATCTTTATGCATGAAATATAAATTATGTATTTCATGCATAAAGATTTGCTGAAGACTTGCTTCTGTTTGTAATTGTTTTGAAGTTTTTTCTACAACTCTTCTTCAAAACTTTTCTTCCTGCTATCTTAAATTTTTTTTTTAAATGAAACCCATGCAGCTATGCTTTATTTGCTTGTGAGCCATTTCATAAACCATGGATTTTTCTCATAAACAAGATTTATCACTCATTCTTTTCAATAATCACTGAACATCATTCAGTATTAGTATCAACAAATGATTCAAGAAAGCAAACTTTACAGCAGTGGGGGGGAAATCCCCATATCACCTCATCCATCCCCTCTAGCAGTTTATCTAGTTCTTGCTTGAATTTATTTAAATTACTCACCTTTACAACACCAGATGCGAGTCTTACAATAATCAGCCACCCTCTAGCCAGAGATCCAATATGCAACCATCTTTCCTCAATTTGAATTTATGTCCTTCCATGTATATTGTTTATGCAAGAGCAAGGATTCTATCAGCACTGAACTTACCCAATCCATTCTCAAGCCTTAAAAGCCTCAATCAAATCTTCTCACAGGTGCCTATTCTCCAGATGCTGCACCTTGCAGAACTGAAGACTTTCCTGGAAAGACTACATTTTTGTTCAACTCGATAATTTCACGCACCCATTCCAACAGATCCACTTCCCTCCTCAAATGAGGCATCTAGGCATGTATGCAGTACTCAGGATGTGGCATTGCCATTGGCTTATAACAGTGGAATAATTACCTCCTTATCTCTGTTGGAAAAATTCTTGTATATCATTGACAAAATACCATGAGTTGCTCTAGTAGGCTGTCTAAACTGCTCAGAGAACTTCATATCTGACTGCACAATTACCACCAAGTCTATCATTTTCTACTACTCTGATTGTGGTACCACATGATATATCAATCTGGGATTACTACCCTTATTTCTTACTACCCATAAGAAATAAGTTTAACATTTGTCAATGTTAAACTTCAATTGGCATTAAACTTTTCAGCCCATCTGTCCAATTTGTCTAGATCTCGTTGCAGTAGCATATCCTGATTACTGCCATCATCTTCGTATCATCTGCAAACCTAGACATTAACCTTAATATGCTTTCATAAATATCATTAATACACATATAAAACAATAATGGGCTCAGCACTGAACCTTAAGGGCTTCACTAAAAATATTAGTCCAAGAAAAGCAGCAGCTACTGAAAACCACTTTCTGTCTTCTCCCACTCAACCATCCCTTTATTCATAGCATTAACTTGCCCTTAATGACACACTGTTCCAAACTGTACAGCAGTCTTATGTGCAAAATTATTTTTTGCATTCACTTTCTTTGTTACTGTATCATAATATTGAATCATACTGGTCAGAGGGGATTGCCCCTTAACAAATCCATGTTGACTGCAGTTTAACTGCATCCCTGTCTAGATGGTCATGCATTACTTCTTTAATCAGAGACTCAATTATTTTCCCTCTAACAGAAGTCAAGTTAACTGGTCTGTAATTACTCAGGTCAACCTTTCATCTTCCTTTATGAACTGGAGATATATTTGCACATCTCCAGTCCATAGGAACCTCCCCTGAATCCAAGGATTCTCTACATTTAAAGGTTTTCTTATCACTTTTGCTGTAACTGGATAGATCCCATTTTGGATAGATTCCACTTTTGCTATAACTGGATAGATCCCATCCACCCCAGGTGCCTTTTTTTTTTTAATGTTTAGCTTCAATAATTTCTCTTTCACTTTCCTCTCAGTTATCACAAAATCATTCAGATCTCTGTTAAAATTTTATACACTTCTGACATCCCCATTCCTCTTATGTGAATGTCGATGCAAAATACCTATTCAGTTTGTCAGTAACCTGAGCAGGATCATCAGCATTTATAGCATTCATATCTAGTGCACCAATGTGATTCACGTCCTTCCCACTAATGTTCTCATAATTTGCCTTAGCTTGCCTAACCTCCTTTGTGACTTCATTGCAGACTAGTTTATATCTACTGTAGGCTTCTGCATCACCTGATAATTTACAGCCATCCCATGCATTTTTCTTTTTGAAAATGCCATGAGTCAGATCAGTTCATAAGACTTGCTTGAAAATATCTCTTAGTTGGTATGAAAAGCCTAATAGCTTTTGCTTCCCATTTAAATTTGCTGTTGGTAACTTCATCAGTTAGTCTCACTGCATATAATTTAGACACCGTCTGAGATCACTACTCACTTTTACAAAAGAAAAAGGAGGCCTTCCCCTTGATTTTGAATGTTGCTGCTGATAATCAGATTAAGGGTAACATATGGTGGTGTAGAAAACAATCATCCAATATATCTACAAATTCTTGCTACGGTGTGAGTGATGACCAACACACAAGGTCCAGTCAATATCTGGAAAGTTAAAGTCCCCCTTATATTATAAGACTCAATATAATCTCTATATGTCTGTACAGTTGTTTGTTATGCACATCAAAATTATTATGCCTATAACACACTCTTACTCTGATTTTTGCTTTCCCAGTGCTTACATACCAAACTAACTCAAGATTGCACTGGCCACTCATACAGTGTCTTAGATTTTATGTGCTTCTCAACTAAGAGCATAGCCCCCCCCCCTTCCCTTCTGTTCTGTGTGTCCTTTCTGTACACATTGTGCTTCCCTATTATTTAAAACTAAAATCCCTTATAATAATTGAGTGGCAACATGTCTGCATTTGACAACTTGACCAGTACTTAAATCAAATTTATTTACTATGCTCCCAGCATTAGCATACATACACCTGTGTTTACTCTTAATAACTGACACAGCTGACGTATTTTCTGTCCCGTGAGGACCTCTATCAGGCCTTGCAATCCTGGACACCTTGATTTCTAGGCTGCTATATGGCCCAATAGAAACAGTGCAATAATCAATTTTATCCCTACCTGCAGCTGCTGTTAATCTATTAGTCTGTGTATCTTTCTCTAAACAAGCAATTTTCTGACCCACCTAACACTGCCTTGATAGCATCAGCAAATATGCTTGCACCTCTTCTATTTATGAATTTACAGAGATGGGACAGCTAGTGTATCCCATCCCTGTAAAAAGTCTCTTCTGTTAAGAAACACAGATATGCTGAGAAAAATTCTACCCCACAAGCCTTGCATAGTCTCTACAGGCCAAATTGATTGACAAGGCTCTTATCATATACTCTCTTATATCACATCTGGCCAAAGTTGCAGACGCTTTCAGTTTCAACTAAATTTTTTCTCAACATTGCCCTGTTTTTGCTGAGAAAATTCTCAGATCTACTCAATATCATTAGTAATGACATGTATAACAATATCACTTTTTGTATCCTTAAATGATGATTTCATCATCTCCCTTAATTCTGTTTTCATCCCATTCCTTGTGGTCGATTGATTCAACATCTCCCACCAGATCACCAGAAATTCTACAAAATATAAGGATGTTAATAATCTTTGCACAGCATCTTTTGTGCAATTCTGATAATTCTTCCTCCAACTGCCAATGACAAGACATGTTTGCTCCAAGGTTCATGAGCAACTGAGTTAAATGTTCCTTTACCTCTTTTCATAGATGACACCCTTCTCTTTAAATCTGTGACTATATTTTCTGGTAGATGTTTTGTGTCCTGTAGGTATATGTACAACAATATCACTTATGTTCCACAAACATAATTTTGATGATTCCTTCAGTGAATATAAAGTAAGAGTCACCTCAATGAGTGAAGATGGAGGTTAAAGTTCCCACTTTTCTATTGACTTTGATAGCATTTAGAAGTATCTCAAACCACAGCACAATAATTGTTAAAATACCCGATTTTTGTTTTCCACTCATTTTTATTATGTATACTGTCCACTGATTG
The DNA here is from genome assembly GCF_048544385.1 of Mastigoproctus giganteus. Taxonomy (NCBI): domain Eukaryota; kingdom Metazoa; phylum Arthropoda; class Arachnida; order Uropygi; family Thelyphonidae; genus Mastigoproctus; species Mastigoproctus giganteus. The sequence goes on along the minus strand of NC_143576.1, from coordinate 193,756,399 downwards.
CACACTGATCTGAAACGGAGTGTAGAATACACAGGTGTTTGCAGACTTGTGGTTCAATTTTACTATAAACATGGCACCTAATGATGAAGGTGGCGATGATGACTGTACACCGATAGATTAGAAAGCATTTATTTTATATTCAAATTGTAAAACTTACAAAAAACCACTTATGATGAAACAAGAAGCACCTTTCAAAATCAATCTCAGCTTATACTATGATTGTGAAACTAAAGTGCATTACACAGATTTTGCATATATAGTGCTGCTTCTCATTTTGTCTAGCTAACCAATGTGCCTGCTTAACTATTTTTTTTTTTTAAATGTATTCCTCTTATGAATATGATATTTTTGCAATGCTCACAATATGACTGATCAAGAAAAAAATTCGGTAGAAAAAAATCTCTATTGTTAGCTGCATTTATAAACTTCTAAAACTTGGCATTGAGATTGTAGATAATAGAATTCTTGTAACATCCTTCCATTGGAAAACCATGAGAGGTATCGAGTGGACTGTACTGGGTATGATAGGAGGTGATTTATCAAGATCACTGATACAAGATTTAGTAAAAAAGTAGAATGCTAGGAAGTCAGCTTTATGTTTAGTGGTTTTTTATTTTTATTTATTTTTTTTTTTTATGAAAACCTAAAAGCATGAAAGGTATTAGTACTGTGCTGGGGTTCAAGGTTGAGAAGATGAAAGAAGGAACTTGTTGACAATGGAAGTTAAAGAGATAAATGAGGAAGAAGAAAAGCTGGTTCCATGAGTTTGAAGTTGGACAGTAAAAGGATGGTGATGGTTGCGGTACATGTTCAGAGTGATTTAGAAGAAGAAGAAGGAGAGAGAGCAGGAATGATAGAAGCCAATTCAGAAGAACAGTCTCCATGGAAGTATCTATAGAAAAGGCATGTAGCAGAAACAGAATGTCTATGAGAAAGTTAGTGGAGACACTTTGTTAGAGACATTAATTAACCTAACTGCCCTCTTTTCAATAGAGTCTAGAAACTTGAGAGATGTTTTGGAGGCACTACTGCAGATGCGGGAACAATATTCCATCAAAGGGCAGATTTGAGATTTGTGCAGGGTGAGTAACTATTTGGAAGGAAAGTAATGCTGAGAGTGAAAGAGAAAACCCAGTTTTTTAGATGCAGAAGAAGCAATATTTGTAATGCGCTAATGCCGAGAGAGAGAGAGAGAGAGAGAGAGAGAGAGAGAGAGATTAGAAGTCAGGGTAATCCCTAATAGATCAATTAAGTTATTTTTGCCTCAGTGAAGAATTATCTGGACAACTGCATTTAAGGAATTTGTAGTGAATATTTTAGAAGTTGAAGCTGTTTGTGCAGGGCAAGGTTTCTCCAACTGGAAAGCAGAATTCAATGTGCTATCATCAGAAAACTATGGATAGAATTTCCAGTCAATGGAAAAAGATAATTAATATACATGAGGAAAAGAGTAGGAGAAAGAACTGAACCTTGGTGAATAACAGCATTAATGGAGAAATTAGAAGACAGAGAGCCATCTATCATAACCCACAGTGAGCAGCCAAAGAGAAAACTCAAAAGCTTCCATGAGGCAGAAGCCTTATTTAGAACTTTATGTTATGCCAAACATGATTAAAAGCCTTTAAAATGTCAAGAACAACTGCCTGAGTTTAACATAACCTTTCTATTGAATCTGTGCATAGATGGACAACACAAGTCAGTATATCACCAGTAGATTGACACTGACAGAATCCACACTGGTGATCACTGATGAGATGGAAGGTTTCAAGATAGTTTAAGAGTTGGTGGTTAATGGATTTCTCCATTACTTTAGAAAGAACAGAAGTAAATGCAATGGGATGATAACTGGATGGGAGGGTTTTGTAACCATTTTATGGAACTGGCTAGATATGGGTAAAATTCCAAGAAGTAAAAACACCAGTGGAATATGAAAGTGTAAAAGAAGACAACACAGAATAGGAGTAAGCTCAGAAGCACAGGTTTTGAAACCAGGTGGAGAAATGCCATCAGGGCATGGAGCTTTCTTAGCATCAAGATGTTCAAAATTCTTCTTACATCATTTTGTCAGAGGTCACATTACACATTGAATGAAGTGTATTAGGAATGGTAGGAGTGGTTTACCAAGGTCATCAATACAAGAGTTAGAAGAAAAGTAGGATGCTAACAGGTCAGCTTTTTGTTTAGCTCAAGTTGCAAAAGAACTATCAGGTTTTACTAGAGGTGGGAGTATAGATGGACAAAGGTTGTGCCCAATAGCTTTGTCAAGGGACCAGAATACTCGACTAGCATTTGGACAAGAAGCAAGTTTTCTACTGTTAGACCCTGTTCAAAATCTAGTTTGGACTAATATAGTTAGGGAAAGACATTACATGATTGTTTTACATGAAGATTAATTACTATATTTAATAACTACTCTTATATCATGTGAAATTTCACTTGGTATAAGAGTGATTCAATAGAAATCAAGAATATAAATCATTCAGATCATCCCATTTTATATTCTTATAAATGCCAAACAATATGAAGCCGAAACTGGCCATGAAAAAAAGGTTCCACTGATGAAAAGACCATCTTCGAGTTGTGATCTGAGGTGCCTAGAAGAACACTCACCTTGAACATGTACTTGGAAGGGTTGTTTGAGAGAAAAAGATCAAGAGTGTTGGCTGTGTGGTTAGGATTGTGAGGTATCCTAGTAGGTAAATGAATAATCTGTGCGAAGTCATTAGTAATTACAAGTCTCAGCTTGATCAGCTGGGTCCTAAAAAAGCAACAAGTATTTATAAAGATATTAAGGATAAGTACGGCGAACCCCAACCCAAGTTCATGGCAAGCAACAGGTGGTTTAATATGTTCAAACATCACGCTGGTTTAATATGTTCAAACATCGCACTGATTTCCACAACTTTAAAGTATACAGTGAAGTTGCCAGTGCTGATTCTGGAGCTGCAGAGAAATTGTGATGTGTTAGAAAAAATTATTGATGAAGGTGGCTATTCAACGCAGAAAATTTTTAATGTTGACAAAATTGCTCTGTATTGGAAAAAAATGCTGGATCGAACATACTTTGCCAAAGAGGAAAATACAATGCCAGGTTTCAAGGCATCAAAAGATAGGGCCATGCTCTTGTTTGGGGTTAATGCAGCAGGAGATTACAGATTAAAACCACTTGTACCATTCTGGAAATCCTCGTGCATTTAAGGGCATCAATAAAGTCACCCTACCCGTGCATTTCCAATCAAACCAGAGAGCTTATATAACAATATCTCTCTTTGAAATTGGTTTAAATGCTGCTTCATTCCCAAGGTTGAAAAATATTGTAAAGCCAACGACGTTCCTTTCAAGATTCTGCTTCTATTAGATAATGCTCCTGGACATCCTATGCATCTAGATGATTTCATTTCGAAAGTGAGAGTCCTATTTCTCCCGGCAAGCAGGACTTCACTCATTCAACCTATGGATCAGGATGTTATTTCAAATTTAAAACCATACTATTTACGCACAATATTTGCTCAGGCACTGTCTGCAGTAGACGGTGAGAAAAATTTTACTCTAAGAGACTTTTGGAAATCTTACAATATTTACCACACCATCTTAAACATTAATAAGGCCTGGACGAAAATTACTAAAAGTTGTTTAAATGGCGCATCAAAGAAAATATGCCCACGGCACGTAAAAGGCTATAAAGGATTTGAAAAGACAAATCACATGAAGAGGGTACAGATAAGATTGTAAAGGTTGCAGAGCTACTTCAGTTGGAGGTTGATGCCAAAGACATGGAAGAGTTAATAGAGGAAGAAGAGAAGGAATTATCTAACAAAGAACTTCTTGACTTGCAGGCAGCGATAGTGAAAGAAGAAAATGCTGAAGAAACTCAAGTTGAACCAAATGAGGAGCCAAGATGCTTCATCACCAGAGAGATGTCAATGGCATTTCGTGAAATTGCTTCGGCAATGGAGAGGTTTGAGAAGATGGATCCTGACAGCAAACAATTCTTAAATGTTAACAGAGGGGGGGTGAATGATATGCTTGCTTGCTACAAAGAAATCTATGATGAAAAGAAAAAACCCACCGTCCAGTCATCCATTAATATGTTCTTTCATAAGGTTGACAGCCAACCCCTTTTAAATTTACACAGCCCTCATCCTCCACAATGCCGTACTTATCAGCTGAAGACGTCGATTCTGACAACAATGCTCGAGAGGTAAAACTTGCTGATGTTATGACTGTCCTCTCTTTTTTGTACTTTTATAATTTTTAAATTTTTTAAATTTCACGCTTTTGTAATTTTTTCTGTGCAAGAGATAAAAAATTGAATAAAAACAATAAATAATTCTATTTATATGTTCATCGAACATTATTTTTTTATTCAAATCAATTCAGCGAGCACAGTTGCGAGTGCTGCACAAGCATGGGGGAAATTCCGACTTACGTAGCATTCTGCAGAACACAACCCTTACACAAGTCGGGGGAGTTCCTGTACTTGGATTTCAGGAAAGCTTTTGATACTGTTGCATATAGAAGACTACTTTACAAACTGGAGCAGTATGGCATTAAGGGCAAGTTGCTATAATGGATAAAAGGATGGTTGAGTGAGAGAAGACAGAGTTCTAATCAATGGACACTGCTCTTAATGGACTAATTTTATTAGTGGTGTCCCCCCAGAGTTGTGTTGGGTTTGTATATTTATCAATGATAAATATTTTGTTTTGTTTTGTATATTTATCAATTATATTAATGAAGGTGTATCAAGCTTAATGTCAAAGTCTCCAGATGATACAAAGGATGGTTAATAACAGCAATGATAGTATGCTGCTGCAACAGGATCTGGAAAAGTTGGGCAGATGGGCTGAGAAGTGGCAACTGAAGTTTAACACTGACAAATGCAAAGTATTGCATATGGGTAGCAGTAAACCCCAGTGAAATGTACCAACTGAGTGGTGTTACACTCAGAGTAGTGGAGAATGAAAGAGACCAGGGGCAGCTGTGCAGTCAGATATGAAGTTTTCTGAGCAGTGCAGACAGGCAGTCAGAATAGGTCATGGGGTCTTGTCAATGATATACAGACATTTTGCTAGCAGGGATAAGGAGGTGATTATCCCCATGTATAAGGCAATGGTCAGGCTACATCTTGAGTACTGCATACAGGGCTGGAAGCCTCATTTTAGGAAGGATGTAGAGTTGCTAGAATGAGTACAGAGAAGGGCAACAAGACTGGTGAGGTGAAGAAAGGGGTGCTATTATAAAGAAAGCCATAAATTCTGCAAATTGCAGCATCTGGAGACTAGGCACCTTCAAGGTGATCTGATTGAGGTGTATAAGGACTTGAATGGATTGAACAGGCTCTGTGCTGATGAGATTCTGCCTTTTGCTAAGATTACAAACCTGAGGGTGCATAAACTGAAATTGAGGAAAGACAGTTGTGAAATAGATGTGTGGAAATTTGTCTTTAACCAGAGGGTAGTTGATTGCTGGAACAAACTTCAATCTGTCATTGTGGAGGTTGACAGCTTAAATAAATTCAAGGCAGAACTACACAAACATCTGGAACAAACGAATGGGTGAAAATGGGAAGGTTTTTTTTTTTTTTGGCTGATGTTGTATAAGCTTGCTTTCTTGCATCATATGCCTCTACTAATGCTTGCTAAGTCAACTAATAACTGGGATTCTGTCAGAAAAAGGAAGTAGAGATTGGCAGACTAAGTTAAAATGGACCTCATTGAGATTGGAACTGAGATCACATATATTTGTGAATTGAACAAGGAAGTGTTTGGGAGGTTTAGATCTTTTCACAAGTGAATTTGTTCTATTAGTTTGACTGTTCATTATGTATGAAATACCTCACATTTTTAAATGTACAGTGGATTCACCTTATCTGGTGATGCTTTACAATTTAAAAAGACATCAGCAATTTATGGAGGACCACAGATAATAATATTTGTTTCTGGATTGAATTGAATTGATTGTGTTTTCAAACCTCAAGCCTTGGTGGTCGAGAACTTAGTCCTATCTTTACTGTGAGTAAAATTCTCACTGTGACTGAAATGAATGCAGTATAGTATATTGTTTTAATTTGCTTATTTCACTGTATAAAATAAAAACAGCTCCATAAAATATTGATTAGAGAACCTTATTACAGGTATGTTGTACTTTAATTGGTGACAAGATATAAATGCTGTGAACACTGAAGGTCCAAATACAATTAATTTAAAGATGATGATACAAATTAAAATCATAGATTCTGAAATCAGATAGTGCCTAAAGGAAGCAAAGTCAGAATGTCTTCAAAGTGAAGCAATATTACAGAAATGTCTAACAAAAGTAGTGAGAGACCATTTATTTTTAAGCAGTTAAAAATAATCACCTTTATCATTTTTAAAATATATATACTGCAGCTTATCCATTCAGATATTTTTAATTCACTTCTTTTCTTAGTGTTCAATAAGATTATTATTTTTTTTTTTCTGGAAATAAAGAAGGAACCTAGCCATTTTTGTCAGACATATCCTCATTTTTAAACAGAAAGAATATAATTATACAATGATACAAGTCAACTAAATTTACTGACCTGTTTAGGGGCCACAAAGCCTAGGCTGTAGTATAAAATGAAAGAACAAACTGGTGTGATTTGGTTTTTTCTACAAAATTATAGGCTACAGAGAGTCAAACTGACTATACATTATAGAAACAAAGCCATCAGACAAAGAAAAATAAAATTATATTAAATTTTCTGAACACGAAAGAAAGAAATGATTAAACCAAAAACAATGAAAAACTCTTACTCTCCTAGGTACTTCAATATCATATTTATCTTAACCACTTGAAGAACAGCAACAATGATAATCTCTGCTAAATCAATGTTAAATTCTAAAGCTCTCTTTCATAAAGTAAAGAGTATAATAATGAATATATCCTTAAAATGGGCCCAGAACTACAATTATCCCTATTACCACACTCAGAATCAAGTTTTTAGTTATTAATTTAATTTATGATTAAATAAATAAGACACTGTACATTTATTTCAGAAAGTTATTTACTACATTTAGCCAAATTCTGATTGGTAAAAATAACATCCCAGCCTTGTACAAATACCCAGTTCAATATACAGTAATCTCTTCATTTATAAACTTTCAATTTTTATGAACAAGAATTTTTTGCACCATAGCTTACACTATGTCAATAAAATAAAACTTTCTTTCCATCAAAAAGGTAAACACTTTTTAAACTAGTTCTGCATGCTATTTCAACAATGTTCTTGTTTTGTTTTTTTCCCTAGCACATGCAGTTTTCTTAATATGACTGCTGATAATATCAACACAAATAAATTAAGATAATTTCATTACAAAACACGAGACTAATCATAATTACATTTTTGTCACTTTCACAGTTTAAACCCAATAAGCTTTATACACATAGTTAAAATAATACAGTACACTATTGTAAAAAAGATATGTACAATTTAAAATGGTATAGATGATTTCCTTTGGTATACTTGGTTTGGAATGTCATGGAACAACATCCAGTAGTCTGACAATGTATATTCATTCCAGAAACCTTGTTAACAATTTTCCACTGACAATGTCTTGATGGAATTATTCCCCCTATGTATCACTTACCATGCCAAAGTTTCAGGGAAAGCTTAAATGCAAATGCAAGCAATTAAGTTTCAGCGACATACAACATTCCATTTCTTTATAAGCATTAAGCAGTTCTTTAATTCCATCTCTGTATGCAGGATGGCCTGTGGTAACCCAAAAGGTTTCCACAAAGCCATTTGAAAGCATGCCATGCTTTTAGTTCTAATGCTTTCAGGTATTTTTCAAAGCTTATTTTACAGATGCTCTCTGATGTGAGGTCGCACAAAGATTCCCTCTTTCACTTTTGCAGCACTGATATTTAGAAATTTCTTGCTTAAGTAATGAAATCCTCTTGAATTCATCCCACCCATCACTTTCACAAAAACTATTCATTAGACCAAGTTTAATGTGAAGAGGTTGTTGTTATTTTGTTTTTAGGAGCATTAGCAACTAAGGCCATATTGCTCCGAGAATATGCGGTGGTCATTCCTTGACCTTTCCGCATCCTCCGTATTTGGTGGTGACGGGCTCGAACCCCGGTCTAATCAAGAAGCGTGTGCTACGCACTGCTGCTCCTTCCCACTTGGCTACGGAGGCGCCAGTGTGAAGAGGTGTAAAGAAAACCTTCGTTGGATCCACTAAGGGAACATTTTGCCACTCCTTGTTCCTAGATCACACATGCTTCTTTGAGACCAGTCATGTCTAATATAATGATTTGTGAACTCTCCTTGCATGCCCATTAATGTACCAATTACTTTGAGGTCACCAGAGATATTCCATTGGTGAATGTGGTATTGAATGGCTTTGAGTAGTGTCTTCATGTTATAGCATGTCTCATATATATCAGCAGAGTGGGCAATAGGGATGGATAGCTTTAAGTTGTTTTTCCAGCAGCTATTCTGGCAGACTATTGATTATGCAAAAATAGCTTTCAAACTTTGAGTAGAATTCAGGAAGCAGCATCATTTAGATAAATGTATACTTGTGATAATTCTTTAAAAACTCCACTGATATCATGGCAGTAGAGCAGACTAAAAAATGTCACCAAAACTTGGTTACTTTTTCGACAGTGAGACATTCTGATGTTTTTAACCAAGTGTTTCTGCTTTAGTCTCAAGGAGAGAAATTTCCTTCTTCAGCAACCTTGTGCAAAAAGATGCAATTTGCATCTTTTGGCACAAGGTTGCTGAAGAAGGATGTAAAGATACATATATTATAGATGCGTGAAATATGAAAATATTAGTTAGGTGTAGTGGTCTTTGAATAAATAAATTTCCAAAACTATTAGAAATATAAAGGGTATGAAGTATAGAATAGAAATTTTAAAAAAATTACAACTGAATAAAAAGTAATAAAGAAATTCATAAAAAATTATTATAACAGGCATATTTTGTATTGGTATTGTTGATAATGGATTTCAACATAAAGATATAGAGAAATAAACAAGGATGGTTTTATAGTTATGAAAGTAAAGACTAAAATAATGAAGAATTAGTCACAATAACCTAATAGTAACCTAAATGAATGTGAGGATGCAAACAGAATATCTTAGACATGAGGGAGTATGAACATTCAATGAGTGATATTGAGTAAAAAGCAAAAGCGAGTTTGGTAAAAAAAAAAAAAAAAAAAAAACATCAAGGTGTGTAGCTGAAACTAATAAATGAAAGCATATTTGGGGAAATGGAGTGATGAGCGGAAGTAAAGAGTGCATGTGTGTGTGTGGGTGAAGCATAAGAATATGCAAGGGAAAAGAAAAGACAAAGATAAGTATAAACAAGGCTGAATATATGGAATGAAACGGTAAATAACAGGAGTAATCAAGGAAGGGGTGGAGCAAAACAAAGAAAAGTATAGGTGGGACCCGTTTTACGACATGGTTATGTTCCAACAAAACAAAGTCGTAAAACAAGACCAAATTATAATGTAATTGAATGAGATAGGTTCCAAAATTTTCCCAAGTATGTACTAATATTTCTGTTCTTTATAAATAATTAAATATTTTAAACATTTAATGAACATGTTTTATTAATACTTATACATAAAACAATTAATAAAATAAATTTTTAACTTAGTTTGGTCCTGTGGAGTCATCGCTTCAGTATGTATTTACTTCACTGATTTTTTATGTGACAATGGCATAATGGGGTGACATTAATAGGAGGTTCCTGGTTGAGGGTAATCAGGTTGTGAGGGTTCCATTCCCTTCTTTGTCAAGAACTGTTCTATTGACATCTGGCGTGACTTCCTACTTCTTTCTTCCAAGATGTTATAGTAGGGCTTCAACAGGTTGACACTTCTTTGGATGCCATGGCTACATTCCCAATCAGGATCATTATCACAAAGTTCATCAAATGCACTACGAATTTTGGCAAGAGCACTCTGAATATGTTTTGATTTTAATGTTCTGATTGACTCCAACTCTTCCACTCCATCTGGTGTGTCAGCCACATGTTATTGAAGTTGCACAGTCAGTTCCTCCAATTCCTCCCTCGAAAGTAGCTCACCATGACTCTCCAGCAACTGGTCAACATCGTTAGCCACTTTCGAAACTGGTTCAATCCTTACAAAATCAATCACTGCTTCAGGCCACAATTTACACCAGATGCCATTCATGCAGAACTGTGATACTTCCTCCCAGGAAGAATCAATGTTGTGATGGCATCCAGGATGTTATACGACTTCCAGTAGTCCCTCACAGTTATATCAGACTGCACAGCCTCAACAATCCCTTTGAAAGTCGTACGCAAATAATATGCCTTAAAGGTCGCAATTACACCCTGGTCCATCGGTTGCAAAAGTGAAGTTGTGTTGGGAGGCAAATGCACAACCTCAACTTCCAAATGGTCATTGTAGATTTCTTGGAGGTTGGCTGGGTGTCCTGGGGCATTGTCCAGCACCAATATAACTTTGGGAGGCCATTTGCTGCACAAAACTGAGCAACCTCTGGACAAAAGTACGAGGTGTACCATTCGCTAAAAATTGTCTGTCACCCACGCCTTTTTGTTAGAGCGCCAAAACACAGGAAGCCGTGTCTTCACCATGCCCTTCATTACACGAGGTGTCTCTGAATGGTACACCAACATCAGTTTGAGTTAAATGTTCCCAATGCATTGCAACCCAAAAGCAATATCAACTGATCTTTTGCAACCTTGAAACCAGGGGAAGACCTCTCCTCACAGGCGATGTACATCCTACTTGGCAATTTTTTCAAATAAAGTCCTATTTTGTCCACATTAAAAATTAAATCAGGGTGGTAGTTGCCTTCGTATATTAAGTGTTTAAATTCAGAAGGATACTCTTCCGCCACTGCAACGTCAGAACTAGCATCCTCACCAGACACTTTCACTTTGTGAATTTTAGAACAGTTTTTAAACCGATGAAACCACCCTTTGCTGGCCATAAATGTTTCAGTGCTACCAGACTCCTCACATATTTCGTCAAATAATGACTTCGCCTTGTCCAGAATTACTGCCTGTGCAACAGGAACGTTATTTTTGGGTCATATCGTCAACCCACAACACTAGCAATTTTTTCCATTTTTTTCATTGTCTCACTGTGTGAATAAGTTGTTCTGGAGGATGACACACTTGTTATCCCTGTGTATGTGTGTTTTATTTTATTAACATTGTTCATAATCGTTGATACAGCAGAAGGCGCTAAACTCAACGCCTTACACACATCCGACCGACACACCAGACTTCATGCGACGAATCACATCCATTTTCTCCTTAATTGTTAAGTGTTTTATGCACTTTTTTTGGCCTCCCAGCACAGAAACTGCCCTACGCTTAGAGCTCATGGTTACACAAAAATTATTATTATTATTAACGAAAATAAGACTGTGTAACCCGTTAACAATTGAGGGAAAATTCACAACGAAACCAACATGGCGCACTGAATGTAAACAAATCTTGGCATTGCTATAATTCCACCCACAATGCACCACGAAAAACAAGAGAAATGCATAGTGCATGTTTGGGCTCTCAGGCGTTGCTGTAATGTATTACTGAGTTGCGATTTTTTTGCCATTTTCAATTTTTTTCAGGTAACATTTTGAAACAGTTATGTGAAAAGTCATAAAATGGACCATTGTAAAACGGGACCTACCTGTATAAAAATGAAATGAGACTAATATGGAATAAAAGGGCAAATAAAAGGCCTAATCAAGTAACCAAATAAATGCAAGAGTGCATGAAATCACAAGTCATATGTGACTGTGAAAACAGGTTGAATTAAAGAAAGGAATGAAAGCATATGGTAGGACATGCAAGGGCAAACTGAAATAAGAAACATACTCACACAATTAGTGGATGCATGTAAATTACAAGGGTTTGAAAGCAGGGAGAAAATTTACAAGTTTGATGGACTCAAACTGCTTGAATGAATCAGAAATCTGAGTGATGTTTAGTATGGTTTCTGGGCTGCTGGAAGACAAGTGCAAAGTGGCACTCTGTGCCCTACTGGTTGCTCATACTTATTGAAGCCAGAAGATGTAGGCACTGAAGTACAGTTCTGCACTCTGCCCTCCTTGCCCTGGCAGCTGAGCTTTCTCTTCACTTAACTGTACTGCAATCTTAAAGTACAAGCAACATGGCAAAGAGACCAAATAATTAGTGACTCTGATGGGTAATCTGCTGAGCTTCCATACACCTGTGCCCTCCCAACTAAAGAGGGTTGGCTCCCTGGACTTGGGGGCACTACAGAAACCAAATGTGACAGGCGGATAATAGTGTTGATAAGCTTGACCACAGCATTCCAGAGGACCTTAGGTGTAGGCTGACACTTGCATTTAAGGCAGCGTTTCTCAAACTGTGTTCCATAGAACACTAGTCTTCTGTGAGATGTGAATAAGTGTTCTGCAAAAAATTAATAATTAAAAAATAAAATAAAATAAATAAATTTTGCATATTTGTAGCAACACCACTTTTGTATCGTTATAATTTTTAACATTTTTTTTTTTTTTGTTTGGTTATTAATATACTGGCATAGACTAATACTCAAATAGACTGTGGAACACTTTATTTTGGTGGGCTTTTCCATAGATAAGTATGTGTAAAGGTAATGACATCTACTAAAAAGTAGCAATGTAGTGATCTAATATGCCATTCGTATGTGATTTAGTCTGGATTACAGGGGTTGAAGAAGAGAGGGAAGCGAACCGATATCGTAACTAAACTCACTTCCTTGTTTAAATTTTTTTTGATAATGATCAGTATTTCAAAATACTATTATTAAAATAAATGACCATGGATTTGTGGTTGAAAAACGGAACTTTAAAACGAGAAACAAGTACTTCTAGTATTGCAACTGTGGTCTGAAAAGGAATGCAATATTGTCACGATTAAAAGTGAGGATGAACAATTACAGCCTTATGTTCCCCAAAAAATCCGAAGTGAAAAAAAACAGGAACCACCTAATAAAAGAACAAAACGAAAGTATGATGACAATTATTTGAATTTCGGCTTTACAAGTGTTGGAAATAAAGATGCTCCTGATGCACAGTGTGTCGTATGTAATAAAATATTACAAACAGTTATTTGGCTCCCACTAAACTTGTGTTTCATAAGTGTTCCGTCACTAAAAAAGTTTGGGAAACACAGGCTTAAGGTATTCATGGATGCTGTGATTCCATCAGTATGCCAGATAGTTGAGTGTAGCAGGGAAAATGTGAGAGTAAATGCTGTGCTTTGTCATCCTTACTGTAGCCCTGAATATAATATATATATAAAATTAAAATATCCTGTGTACTTGTGTACACAGGATGTTGTGTAATTGGTCCTTGAGGTTGTCACAGACATTCTCTCAGATATGCCAGACAAACTGTACTTGCTACCTGGGAGTCTAAAATGCTGATGGAACTGATATTCGGGTGACACTCAAGTCAAGTGGACCCAATTTCGGCGAAGTCCGGACGGTCTGTGACAGCCAAATCCTCTGATTGCACCTTCACGATGGTGGGACTGTTAGTAATCCTGGGTATAACCTCCATGCACAAGTACATGGTGGGTGACCACCCAGGTATGAACCAACGTAAGCAGGGGTCGAGGTGTGGCACCCACACCACCCCTCTATGTTACAAGGCAGTACTAGGTGGTCGATGACTCTCATCAACTGGTGAAATACCACCACTTTGCTTATTGAAGGCTTGAAGTGGTGGAACCCATGTTTAGTCTCTAGAGCTAAGTTCCGATCAACCCTTCCCTATCTCTTCCATCATGCAGTACGTTTGATGACTTTTGAGGTTATGATGAACGTCGTGGCGAGATCCAATATTCCTTACATTTTGAGGGTACAGCTCTAAAACAATGTTTGCAGGCCGGCCACTAGTTAGTACAAAGGACCGAACCTACTGGAACTCCCTAGGAGGCTTCCGGATCAGCTAGTGTATAATCTTGCTACTCTGCCAGATAGTGACTGGAGGGAGTCCGAGTAGTGTGTATGCGGGGAGCATTGTCGAGGCCACGTTATGTCAAGGATCTGGGTATATTCTTACCACGTGTACGCCACATCCAAAAATTTCATTACTTCATACAGCATGTCCCACCCACTTTTTCTTACTATTGAATACACCATGAATTGTCAAACAAATAGAGCAGGCTTATCTGCGAAAAGATCTAAACCTCCCAAGCACTTCCTAATTCATTTCACAAATATCAGTGGTCTCAATTCTAATCTCAACGATGTCCATATCCACTTGCAGTCTGCCAAACCCCATGTACTTTTTCTGACAGAATCTCAGTTATCGGTTGATTCAACTACTGCTCATCTCAGATGCCCAAATTATTCGCTGTATGCAAGTACCACCTTTGAGGCTTTCGCCTCAAAGGTGGTACTTGTGCATATGTCCTTTCTGATATTCCCTGTCAGAGACTTGGCAATTTGGAATCTCTTCTCTTTGATCTTCTCTGGATTAAAATCTCTCTACCTCATTGTGTCAAATTCATCTGTTGTCTCTACAGTTCTCCCAACTCCACTAATCACTTGGAGCTCTTTGACTTCCTCTCTTTGCAACTTGACTTTCTCCAGTCCAACTTTCCTAACAGTGAGATAATTTTCCTTGGTGATTTTAATGTTCACAACTCCAGCTGGCTTCTGTTTTCTAGTCACACCGATCCAGCAGGTCGAGATGCTGAGGCTTTTGCAATTACTAATGACCTAGCACAGATTGTTCATTTAACTACAAGAATACTGGACAATCCTAATCATACAGCCAATACGCTTGATCTTTTTCTCACAAACAGCCCTTCTAAGTACACGGTTGAAGTGAGAGGTCCTTTAGGAATTTCAGATCACAACTTGGTGATTGTCTCTTCTCCAATGGAACCTTTATCTCATGGCTATTCCCAACCTCGTGTTGTTTGGCATTACAAGAATACAAAATGGGATGACCTGCGAGACTTCTTTTCTTCTTTTCCTTGGTCGGATTACTGTTTAAAAACTTCTGATGTCAACGTTTGCTCAAATCGTGTCAGTGAAATTATTCTTGCAGGAATGGAATCCTTTATCCCACACTCCACTTTAAAATCTCATCCTTTATCTAAACCTTGGTTTTCCAATAAATGTGCTAAGGATGTTCAAGAGAAGAATGTTGCATATCGTAATTGGCTTGTTTCTAATTCTTCAGTTTCATTTTCTGCCTACACCAAAGCTTGCAACAGTTGTAAAGCAGTTATTAATCAGTCCAAACTAGAGTTTGAACAGGCTAAGAGTAGAAAACTTGCTTCTTGCCCTAATGGTAGCCGAGCATTCTGGTCTCTTGCCAAAGATATTGGCCACAACTTTTGCCCATCTCTGCTCCCACCTCTGTCCAAACCAGATGGTTCTGTTGTCACTTCAGTCAAGGATAAAGCTGACCTGCTAGCATCCCATTTTTCTTCCAACTCATGTATTAATGATCTTGGTAAAACACCTCCCACCATTCCCAACACGCTCCATCCAATGCCTCCTGTGGTCTTCCGTCAAAAGGATATTGATGAATCTTGATGCTAAGAAAGCTCCAGGTCCTGATGGTATTTCTCCACTTGTTCTCAAAATCTGTGCTCCTGAACTTACTCCTATTCTTTGCTGCCTTTTTTCACTTTCTTATTCCAAAGGTTTTTTTCCTTCTGCTTGGAAATTTGCTCATATCCAGCCAGTTCCTAAAAAGGGTGACAAATTCCTCCCATCCCATTATCGTCCCATTGCAATTACTTCTACTCTTTCTAAAGTAATGGAGAAATCAATTAACCGCCAACTCTTAAACTACCTAGAAACCTTCCGTCTGATCAATGATCGCCAGTATGGATTCCGTCAGTGTCAATCCACTGGTGTCAATTCTGGCTTATGTTACCCATTTAGGGACTAATTCAATTGAAAGGTTTGGTGAAACACAAGTAGTTGCTCTTGACATCTCAAAGGCTTTCGATCGTGTTTGGCATAAAGGTCTTCTAAACAAGCTTCCATCTTATGGTTTGCCAACTGTTTTTAGTAATTGGTTATCCAGTTATATTGGTTATTGGTTATATTTTCTCTCTGATCGCTCACTGAGGGTGATGGTAGATGGCTCTCTGTCTTTAACTTCTCCACTAATGCCGGTGTCCCCCAAGGTTCAGTTCTTTCCCCCACTCTTTTCCTCTTGTATATTAATGACCTTCTTCCATTGACAGCAAATCCTATCCATAGTTTTGCTGATGATAGTACTTTGCATTCCACTTTCCATTTTGAGAAATCTTGTCCTGCTCAATCAGCTTCAACTTCTCGATAATCTGCTACCAATTCCTTAAATGCTGATCTTCAGGTAATTCTCCAGTGGGGCAAAGACAACTTAGTTGATTTTAACCCTTCTAAAACTCAGTCTTGTCTTATATCTCGCAAAAAGGATTCTTCTGCTCCTATGCTTATCTTTAGTGGCACTACGATTTCTAGGCAAAATGATATATCTCTTTTGGGGATTACCCTGACTTCTAATCTCTCTTGGCACAAGCACATTACAAATATTGCTTCCTCTGCATCTAAAAAACTTGGTTTTCTCTTTCGCTCTCGGCGTTACTTTTCTTCCAAACAGCTGCTCACTCTGTATAAATCGCAAATCCGCCCTGCCATGGAATATTGTTCCCACATCTGGGGTGGTGCCCCCAAAACCTCTCTCAGGCTTCTTGATTCCATTTAGAAGAGGGCAGTTAGGTTAATTAATGATTCATCTCTAACAGAGTCTCTCCACTCGCTTTCTCGTAGATGTACTGTTTCTGCTGCATGCCTCTTCTACAGATACTTCCATGGGCACTGTTCTTTTGAATTGGCTTCTATAATTCCCGCTCTCTCTTTCAAAACAGTCCGAACACGTGCCGCCACCAACCAACATCCATTTACTGTCCAACTTCAAACCCACAGAACCAACTTTTCATCTTCCTCATTTATTCATTCAACTGCCGTTTTCTGGAACAACCTTCCTTCATACGTATTTCCTGAAAATTACAATCTACAGAAGTTCAAGTCCAATATCAACAAATATCTTCTTTCGTCCTCTCAACCTCCAACCCAAGCACGGTACTAAGTACTATAGGTTCTAATACCTCTCGTGTTTGGGGTTCACATAAAAAAAAAAAAAAAAAAAATCTTAGGTGTGTGACCGAAGTGCATTCTATATTTGTCTCTGTTGTAGCAGCCCCCAAACCATAACTGCAGTGGGGGATGCATCCAAACTGGATGTTCCCCACTGCTTGCACTGCTTCCCCACATCTAGGTGGCATGGGATGCTGACACTGGCTGCAGCTGGTCTGACCAATGTGAGATTCTTTAAACTAAAACTGCATGATAGTGACCATCCCTCTCACGTAGGGTGTTCCGACCTTATAACCTACCAAAACACCCAAGGCATTGCCCACCCATCCCTTCCCCACCTCTCACCTCAAACACTTTGCCTGGTGAGCCCTACCAGCCTAAATGCTTTTGCTACCTTTAGTACCCCTCTATCCCTTTAACTTCCATATTCTTTGTGGAAGCTTTCCTATCATTCACCTTCTACATCTATACTCCATAACTCCCTTCCAATAAAAATTTTTTATTTTTAAAGGCCCCCTCCTCGACAAGCTCACGCAATGCCAGGGTTCAATCCCAGCTAGAGACTTTACACCCTACTTTCTGGCCAACTTTTTTGCAATAGTAGAGGGGCAAAGGTTAGACCATGGTTTTCCGAGAGCTCTGCAGTTAAGAGGCCAGATGAACAAGAGACCAACACACCACTATGCAAACTGCACAAAATTACACACTATATGACCTTGACAGAGTTTTTTTTGCAACATAAAGTACACAACACAGAGTTGGGGGAACCCATGGTCACTTGACCTGTAACACTAAACACACTCTTAAGGTGTGGGGGATTATGAATCTACTAACTGAATCTTCCACTAACCACTGCCATGGAGGACAATCCCCTCATGCTATCCTCTTTCCTGCCTTCATGGCTTCTCCCTTTCTTGCTGACACTCCTACTTTGGGTGTAGGATGAAATATATCTCCTCTACACTGTCCTTCATCCATCTCTCATACCTATCTCTAGGCTGCAACTTCTTGGATCCAGACATGTGAACATATCTGAATCTATGCCCCCCCCCCCCCCCCCCAACACACACAATGCTGAACACACTAAAGAAAAAACTGCACACAGCATGAAATACAAGATTCCAAAATTTACTTGATAGGATCATGTGTCAGCCACGCAAAAGAAAAAAAAACAAAACAGGGCATGCTAGTTGTTGTTGTTGTTTGGTTTTTAGAAGCATTAGCAACAAAGGCCATATTGATCCAGAGATATGCAGTGGTCATTCCCTGACCTTTCCACATCCTCCATATTTGGTGATCACGGGCTCGAACCCCAGGGCATGCTGGTATCACATACCTATATACTTGGAGAGCTTGTGTGTCAGACCTACCAACTCCTCAACTGTTTATCCCCCTACTCATCCAGCCTACCCTGATTTTGATATTAGCATTAGTTGAGGCATATGATGCAAGAAAGCAAGCTTATACAGCATGAGCCAAAAAAAAAAAAAAAAAACCCTTCCCATTTCACCCATCCAGTCACTCCAAATGTTTGTCTAGTTCATTGTTAAATTAATTAAATGGAACAAACTTCCATTAACAGATGGAAGTTTGTTCCAGCAATTAACTACCCACTGGCTAAAGGCAAACTTCCACACATCTATTCTACAACTGCCTTTTCTCAATTTGAATCTATGCCCCCCCCCCAAGGTTCTTAATCTTAGCAAATGGAAGTATCCCATCAGCACTGAGCCAGCTCATACCATTCAAGGCCTTATACACCTCAGTCAGATCACCTCACCCCTGGTGCCTAGTCTCCAGATGCTGCAACTTGCAGAACTTAAGCCTCTCTTGATAAGAGCACCCCCTTGTTCCTCTCACCAATCTTGTTGCCCTTCTCTTTACTCATTCTAGCAACTCTACATCATTCTTAAAATTAGGTCTCTAGACCTGTATGCAGTACACAAGGTGTGGCCTGACAATTGCCTTATACAAAGGGTAATCACCACCACCACCACCTCTCTGCTAGCAAAATTCCTATATATCATTGATAAAACTATACAACCTGCTCTGTGGCAGCCTGTTTGCACTGCTCAGAGAACTTCATATCTGCATGCCCAATTACCCCCAGGTCTTTTTCATTCTCCACCTCCCTGAGTGTAGTTTTGTTTTTGTTTTTTTTTTTTAGGAGCATTAGCAACTAAGGCCATATTGCTCCGGGATATGCGGTGGTCATTCCCTGACCTTTCCGCATCCTCCGTATTTGGTGGTGACGGGCTCGAACCCCGGTCTAATCAAGAAGCGTGTGCTACGCACTGCTGCTCCTTCCCACCTGGCTACGGAGGCAGCCCCCTGAGTGTAGTACCACACAGTACGTTTCTCTTGGGTTACTGCTACCCATATGCAGTACTTTGCATATTTTCGGGAGTTACCTCAAACTCTCTTCCTCTGCCTTTTTCTTACTTGAACTCCTCCCAACTATCATCCAAACACTTCATTTTCACAAGGCTATCATCCAGGCAATAGCAGACTCCTTGGCTGCAAAGCGGCCAGACACAAAATGCAACATAAGCCATAATACTAGCACAAGTCTGGCTAAGCAAAATTGCTAACCAACACAGTGACACAATGGCAGGATACGATGGAATCCTTAGTTTCTCATTATGTGCTAATTGCCATCAGGGCTCTTCTTTGTTTTATCTTCTTCTAAGTTCACAAATAGCTATATAAGCATTTGTGCCAACAGAAAATAGAGATTCATAATTTGAAAATTTTGAACAATGGCCCAAGAGGATAGATTTTTCAGTATATTTCTCAGGATATCTCCTTGGGCTACTGTCAAAATTTTCCAGATGTGACTTTTTCATTAGCAGAAATTTTTGTATGATCTTCAGATTCAGGTATGTTTCAGCTGAACTGATTCTCTCAGTAACAGTAAATATGCTGGCATCAATAAACAAATATTATTAGCATAAATAACAGCCTGTCAGCTTTTTAAATGCTTGCACCTTAGATCTCACATCTACATTCACCAAATGGGTTTTAGGACTAAATGTAACTATTGTTTAGACTGTGACATCAAGCATGATGCTATGATTGTTCAACGAATTACACTTAAGCCAAAGCCTCATTTTATATTATTTATTGGTTAGGATGTCAACAAGCTGGGATGTAAGTGGCAATTCCATGGAGGAGAAAAAAAAAAAAGAAAAGGAAGAGTCCAGACTCAGATGATATACCACAGATTGTGCTTCAGTTTAAATCCATTCATAACAAACTGTGCATTACATTGTTATGGGAAACAAAACTCCTCCACATTGTTTCCTTCTCAAAGTAATTCCCAATATTCATACCTTCTTTAGCTTGAAAATTGACACTTTTATTGTGGGTTCCAAATATAAACTTGAAAGAAATCATAACTATAAGAGTACAACTTTTATCTCTCACAACAGCTAGGAACAACTTATGAATAGGCTGTTTGCTACAACTGGTTAAAATTCCATGCTGCTCCTTATACAGGATAGACTGTAAGCTCTCTGCTTTCCCAATGGAAAATAATAGTGAAATCAGCATTTAAGAAGCTATTTATGGATATGCAAACAGTTTGATTTGTTATGCAATGTGTCAAATAAGTAAAAAAAAAAAAAAAGTTGTCCTATTAAAGCTAAGCGACAGACAGAATTACCAGTCAGCAGACAAAGGTTACTGATATACAAAAAAATTAAAGAGCAAGATGAAAGAACAG
This sequence comes from Mastigoproctus giganteus, assembly GCF_048544385.1. Classification (NCBI taxonomy): domain Eukaryota; kingdom Metazoa; phylum Arthropoda; class Arachnida; order Uropygi; family Thelyphonidae; genus Mastigoproctus; species Mastigoproctus giganteus. Next base: position 193,735,558 of record NC_143576.1, on the reverse strand, counting down.
AGCCTTTATCATACTTTAGCATTAGTTGAGGCATATGATGTAAGAAAGCAAGCTTATAGAGCATCAGTCAAAAAAATAAATAAAAAAATAAAAACCCCTTCCCATCTCACCCATCTTGTCACTACAATTGTTCGTTTAGTTCAGCCTTAAATTTATTTAAGGCTAAAAATAATCAACTTCCACAACAACAGATGGAAGTCTGTTCCAGCAATCAACTACCCGCTGGTTAAAGGCAAACTTCAGCACATCTATTCTACAGCGGTCTTTCTCTCAATTTGAATCTATGTCCCCTCAGGTGATTAATCTCAGCAAGTGGAAGTATTCCATCAACATTGATGCCTGCTCAAACCTTTCAAGGCCTTGTACACCTCAATCAGACCACCTCGCAGGTGCCTAGTCTCCAGATGCTGCAACTGACAGAATTGAAGCCTCTCCTGGTAGTGGTAGTGGCATGTGATGCAAGAAAGCAAGTTTATGAGCTTAAGCAGCATCAGCCAAAAAAAAAAAATTTACAAAACAATTACCTCTTAATGTTTGTCCAGTTCCTCCTTAAATTTATTTAACCTATCAACTTCCACAATGACAGATGGAAGTTTGTTCCAGCAATTAACCACCTGCTGGCTAAAGGCAAATGTCTGCACATCTATTCTACATCTGTTTTTCCTCAATTTGAATTTATGCCCCTTAGGTTCGTAATCTGAACAAGTGGAAGAATCCCATCATAATTCAGCGTGCTCAACCCACTCAAGGCCTCCTTATACACCTCAATCAGATCACCTTGCAGGTGCCTAGTCTCCAGAAAACAAAAACCCTTCCATTTACCCTTGATGGTAGTTACATCTTTAAGTAAATCCCACATCAATAGACTGATCACTGTCATCTAGTGATTCCTTTATCTGCAAATTCCTAATGCATGCATCATCACTGCTGATAATCAGATCAAGAGTATTACCCCCTCTGGTTGCCCCCTTGAATAAGTTGCTGTAGAAGACAATCCTCCAATATATCCACAAAAGTCTTGCTAGCATGCGAGTGACCAACCCACCAGTTCCAGTCAATATCCCCCATTACAAGATATTCTGATTTACAGGCCCACTATTTCTCCGCATAATTGTTCGTTGTAACTCATCAGAGTCATTAGGCTTATAACACACTTCTACTCTCATTTTCCCTTTCTCAGTGTTTATGTCACACTAAATTGACTCAACATTGCACTGCCCACCTATGTCAACTGGATGCACTTCATTAGATTTTATGTCTTTAACTAACAACATAACCCCTCATCAATTCCTATCTTGTCTGTTCTTTCTGTACACATTGTACTCCCCAAATTCCAATTCTGCATCCCTTATATCTGAGTGTCACCATGTCTCTGATATCCCAACAATATCTGCCTTTGATGCCCTGACCAGCACTTCAAATTCATCAAATTTATTTACTATACTCCTATCATTGGTGTGCATGCAAGTATACATGTATCTGTTCTTACTCTTAGTAACCCTAACACAGCCCATGTATTTATTTGTTTCATGACGACTCCCAGCAGCTCTTGAAATCCCCAGCAACTTACTTTCTAGGCTGCTGCTCGTTACAACAGAAGCAGTGCAAGAATCACTTTTGCCTCTGCCTGCAGCTACCATTAATCTTTTAGTCTGTGAATTCTACGAAGCTAGCAGTTTTCTGACCCACCTAATGCTACTTTAATAGCATCAGCAAATCCCATCAGCATTGAGCATGCTCAATGCTGATGGGATTCTTCCTCTTGCTCAGAATAATCACCTAAGAGGGCAGACAGATGTAGGATAGATGTGCAGAAATTTGCCTTTAGCCAGCAGGTAGTTGGTTGGTGAAACAGACTTCCATCCCTTGTTGTGGAAGTTGATAGCATAGCCTAAATAAATTTAAGGCTCAGCTGGACAGGTATTTCGAACAAATGGAGGGGTGAAATGGGAGTGTTTTTTTTTTTTTTTTTTTTTTGGCTGATGCTGCATAAGCTTGGTTTTTTGCATCATATGCCTCTGCTAACGCTAATGCTAATTCTTGCACCCTTTCTATTTAAGTGTATCTCATCCCTGTAGAAGCAGTCTCTCCTGTTAGCAAGCACAGACCACGCTGAAAAAAATTCTACCCTATGAGCCTTGCACAATCTCTCCAGGGCCGAATCGACTGACAAGGCTCTCATCATATACTCCCTCCTATCATGTCTAGGCAGAATTGCAGACTCTTTCAAATTCAACCCTAGCTCGTGACGTTTTAGTCAAAATAAACAGCCAACCATCTTTAATGTGCGTTGGTTAGAGGATAAGCAGCCAGCCACTATTAATACGCAACAAGCAGCCAAAGGGGAAACTGTGAAAACAAAGTGTTTTACCCAGTACTTTGGCATGCAGTGGTGAAACCTACCATACTACCAGATCTGCCACTACAGGGAGACTCAAAGAGTCAGACATTGCATAACTATTGGTTTTTATGGTAGAGCATAGGTGAGAGACATTTAAAAATTCTGTGGGAGGGAAAAGAATTCGTAGTTTCATTACTGCACACACTTGCCATTTTCTCTACAGGGTGTAAGCACCTTACTTTTATCCCTATTGGTTCATACTTCCCTCTAGAACACCAACATTTAAAGTGCCTCATGCCTTCCATATGGGGGGGGGGACATAATCAGGATATAAGTAGGGTTAAGTTTTAGACTAAACTGATGACATTTCAGCCTATGAACATTATAGTGTACATGTAAAATGTACATAAAAACAATTTTAATTGCAAAAAAAAAAAATCCATTACAATACAAGTAATAAACATGAAGTAAATTAGTGTGTTCCACAGTATACAGCTGTGAATTGCAACAAAAGTTTTTTTTTTTTTTTTTTTTTGCTAATAAAATTGATTTAAATCCATTTTACCTGTAAGTAATAAAAGTGCTATATTAGGAAAAAATTTAAAATTATGAATCATAAAATTGAAAAGATAATATTAAGTCCAATTTTAAAATAATATTCAAAAATTTCAGCACAAATATGTACAGGTAAAATGTACATAAATATGTTCTGTAAAGATCCATATTTACTTAAAATTCTTGTGAAATTAAGGATTAATGTTTTAGGCTTAACCTTAAAACTTAGTGACAAAGTTGAAACTGCATATTTATTAGTCCTGTTCTACACTGCTATTCCACCAACAAATACACTTCATCTTTTGTAAAAACACTTCTGGTTGCCTGAAAGCAAGATTCTCAGAAATTATTGAATCAAAAAAATTCTCGCCAAATAAAGACTTCAGAGATAAAAAGAGGAAGACAACTGTAGGAACAAACACATGAAAAAAAAATGTCAGATGATGGCAAAATTCCAAAGCTTCATGACTTGCCACCCACATGCCAGCATGTATATGTGCGCAGAGGGTTACAGCTTTTATTAGTATTTTCTGTTGTTTTAACTTGACAGCTAAAAGCAAACAAAAAGGAAGGTTGGAGTAATATGTTCTAGTAGTAGTAGTAGTAGTGGCATGTGATGCAAGAAAGCAAGAGTATGAGCTTATGCAGCATCAGCCAGGTAAAAAAAAAAAAAAAAAAAATCACACCATTCCCTCCAAATGCCTGACCAGTTCCTCCTTAAATTTATTCAACCTATCAACTTCCACAACGACAGATGGAAGTTTGTTCCAGCAATTAACCACCCGCTGACTAAAGGCAAATTTCCGCACATCTATTCTATATCTGTCCTTTCTTATTTTGAATTTATGCCCCCTTAGGTTCGTAATCTGAACAAGTGGAAGGATCCCATCAGAATTCAGCGTGCTCAACCCATTCAAGGCCTTATACACCTCAATCAGATCACCGTGCAAGTGCCTAGTCTCCAGCCACTGCAACTTGCAGAACTTAAGCCTCTTGGTAAGAGGATCCCTTCATTCCCCTCACCAATCTTGTTGCCCTTCTCTGTACACGCTCAAGTAAATCTACATCCTTCCTAAAATGAGGCCTCCAGACCTGTACGCGTATACAGAGGGACAATCACCTCCTTCTCCCTGCTAGCAAAATTCCTATATATCATTGACAAAACCCCATGACCAGCCCTGGCAGCCTGTCTGCATTGCTCAGAAAACTTCATATCTGACTGCACAATTACTCCCAGGTCTTTTTCATTTTCTACCACCTTAAGTGTAGTACCACACAGTTGGTACATTTCTCTGGGGTTACTTCTACCCATATGCAGTACTTTGCATTTGTCAAGGTTAAACTTCAGTTGCCACTTCTTAGCCTATCTGCCCAAATTATCTAGATCCTGTTGCAGTAGCACATTGCCATTACTGTCATTAACAATCCTGCCAACCTTTGTATCATCTGCAAACTTCGACATTAAGCCTGATATACCTTCATCAATATCATTGATAAATAAACAAAACAACAGTGTACCCAACACCAAACCCTATGGGACTCCACTAATAACAATAGTCCACGAAGAGCAGCACCCATTGATTACCACCCTCTGTCTTCTCACACTTAACCATCCTTTTATCCATTGTAGCAACTTACCCTTAATACCATTCTGCTCCAATTTGTACAATAGTCTTCCATGCGCAACAGTGTCAAAAGCTTACCTGAAATCCAAATATATGATATCAAAATTATTTTTTGCATTCAGTTCCTTTGTAACCACATCATAATATCCTATCAAATTTGTCAGACAAGACTTTCCCTTAACAAACCCATGCTGTGTCTGAATTATTGCTGCAGTCTTGTCTAGATGATCCTGCAATGCATCTTTAACCAGCGACTCCATTATTTTACCTGGAACAGAAGTTAAACTAACTGGTCTGTAATTACTCGTGTCACCCTTCGATCCCCCTTTGTGAATTGGGGATACATTTGTTCTGGTGATACTTGTTTAAAGATAATCAGTAAGGTGTGCACTAAATGGCCCAAGAAAAACAACAGCATCAGCTTTCTAACAGATGCTTTATCCTTGCTTTCTTCTGGGATAATAACTGAAAATATTTCCAATGTTTGGAATATTCTTCTGTTTCAGAGTCAAAATGGTGAATCGAAATCTCAACCGTTGCCAGTTGGGCAAAAAAGTCATTCTTGGCACTACTGCATGTATATAGTCAAAAGTTGCTCTGCAAAATTTTTCCTTTGCACTTTACAGAAGAATGGCAACTGAGGAATCCACTAGAGCAAAGGTTCACAAAGTGTGTGAGTGTGCCCCCTCCATAGGGAGTGCACTTGGATTTGGCAAATGTTTTTATGAAGGATTTTTTTTAAACAAAATATGGACAAACCATCCCACTAATCCAGTATGAAGTATATTTTATTTCAATATTTGATATTAAATTATTACATATTATTTTATAAATTAATATATATTGAAGTATATATTCATTTCGAAAAGTATGTATATTTTAGCTAAATTTTACATTGTTCACTTGCACTTGTTTTGGAAGATGGGAGGGTTAAATTTTATGAAATATGTTATGGAAGTGCAAGGTATAAAAGTTTTGGTACCTCTGAACTAGAGAATCTTATACATATGCAAATGGTTTTGGATGATGTTTCCTACTGTACAAATACTCACGCAGACTTCATGAACTAAACTACATCACTAATTATTTCAAGGTAAACTTCCATGGCTAATATTAGAAAAGGGTCCTCGGACATCAGGATTAGACATGATAACGAAATATTGCTTCTACTGACTTCAAATGGTTTATTAAAATAAACGTTGTTATAAAATTAAAAATTAAAGATAAAAATAAATATATACAAGAATTTAAAATCAATGATAATAAAATAAAATAAAACAAAACAGGATTATATACAATTAAAATATAAAATAAGAAAACTACATTAAAGTGCTAAAACATACATGCACTTCATATAAAGGCGCCTCCGTAGCCAGGTGGGCAGGAGCAGCAGTGTGTAGCACACGCTTCTTGATTAGACCGGGGTTCGAGCCAGTGACCACCAAATACGGAGGGTGCGGAAAGGTTAGGGAATGACCACTGCACATCTCCGGAGTAATATGGCCTTAGTTGCTAATGTTCCTAAAAACCAAACAACAACAACAACAACTTCATATAAGATATGACAAGAAGCTTTCAAGGTAGCAGCCTCTTCTTCAGCTTGATAAGATCAATGACAGTGTTACTAAATATATACAGGGTCATTGAAATAGGTGTCCATGATTTCCCTTTTAATTATCTTCGGAAATATTTGATCGATCGGTGTGATATCGTAGCAGCAAACAGTGTGGTAACTCACTTAAGTTTTATTTGACACCTCGACAATGAGCTTGGCTGTGCTGTGAGTGTGCGCAGAATGACTCCTATGTGCACCGCCTCAGTCAGTGTCAGTAAGATGACTGTGCAACAGAAAACAGTGTGTGTGTGTTGTGGTACACTGAATTTCAATACTGACGTACGTCGGTATTGACATTGCACTGTTATGACAGATTTAAATTGAATGTACACTGCACTTTCTGTTGCACGGCCATCTTACTGACACTGGCCGAGGTGGTGCATGTAGGCATCATTCTACGAATGCTCACACTGTTTGCTGCTACAATCACAGCAATCGATCAAATATTTAAGAAGATGAAAGGGAAATCGCGGACACCTTTTTCGATGACCCTGTATTACAAAGGAAAATCCCGTACATGTGCAAACAATCAATGCCTGTGCATTGAGTGTGAGATGCATGTGAAAAAAAGGAAAGGAAAAATTGGGGGGAGGAAGGAAGAGTAAGAGAAATAGATGTTAACCATCACACTCTGTATTGCTGTTGTCATGCCTAGGAGCTTTATTGTTAACTTGCCACCTCCCATGGTACAAAACAGTGGCTTCCATAATAGGGGGAATGCCAATAGTGGATGCCTTTAACCATTGCTGAGCACTATTGGAGTAAACAGCACTTCCACTATGACCCCCATAGTGGAAGTGCTGTTTCTATTGCTACACTTGATGCAAAGAAATTTGAGTTATGGTCCAATGCTGAAATTTTAAATTATGCTCACGATACATGCCATCTCCCATGGTTAGAGCAGCGGTTCTCAACTTTATCAACCCACATCTCCCTTGACCTGTAAAATTTTCCAGGCATCTCCCTTGAATTAAAACATCTATAATTGTGCAATTTATTATTTTTAATATGTTAATACAATAATTATTAATATGTGTTGATGCGTTCTCTTCGTCAAAAATACCTCAAATATTTTTCTATAATTATTTACATTAATAATACAGCTGAAATAGTAGTAGATATCTAATAGTAAAAAAATCATTCGTAATAGATTTTTAATATTTGCCATGGAAATCTTACATAAATTATTACATTGTCCACGACACCCCTGGTAAATTATGGCACCTCTCCGGGGTGTCACGACGTACAGTTTAAGAACCGCTGGGTTAGAGCCATTCCACATGGCAATGGTGGGTCACACCATAAGTAATGCTGGGACCTGCATTCACCCTATTGTGGAAGCCACTGTTTCACACCACAACAGGAGGTGGAAAGTTAAACAATAGAGGTGTTAGGCATTAAAACAGCAATATAAAATCTGATGGTTAATTTCTATTTTTCTTACTCTTCCTCCCACCCTGCCCCTCTTTTTCCTTTCTTTTCTATTGCTACACTTGATGGAAAGACATTGATTGTTTGCACATGCATGGGATTTTCCTTTGTAATATATATTTGGTTCACTGTCATTGATCTTATAAAGCTGAAGAAGAGGCCACCATCTTGAAAGCTTCTTGTCTTATTTTATATACAGTGCATGTATGTTTTAGCACTTTTATTTGGTTTAAATTCTTGTATATATTTGTTTATATTTTTAATTTCTAATTTTATATCATTGTTTATTTTAATAAGCTATTTGAATTCAGTAGAAGCAATATTCCTTATCATTCCAGGACTAATTCCTCTGCTTTTTTTCAAATTGTCCTTTCTGACAGCAGTTGTTAGACACCCTGAAATTCTTACATCACGAATACCAATGTGTCCTCTCTTAAACAGCCTACATACTTCATGGGAAAACTACAAAATGAGTAATTCTGCCTATATACTGCATTCACCATCTCATGAATTGCTTTGGCTCTTTTCCCATGGCAAAACAGAAAGCTGATGATGGATCTACACTGTCCTTTGTCTATGGTCACTTGTGTAGGTTCTGCAGCAAAACAAAAAGCAATTGTGAAATTACCAAAATTTGCAGAACTATGATATAGATTATGAGCTATCTGACAAAAAAAGAGAAAGTTCTGCAAGTATTCTTTCTAGGTGAATATAGATTTTTACTGACCTCTTATGATAAATACAAAAGGTCTACATGACAAATTTTCTAAACTTAAATACCTGAGTACTTTTAAACTGCAATGCCCTGCATATACTTGTATGATATATAGGTAGACATATCATATGCTATGCTGTGCTGTATAGTATGGTATACAATATAAATACAGTTGATTCCAGTTATTTGGTTCACATCGGGACTAGTGAATTTTGGCCTGATTTAGTGGCTGCCCCAATTATGTGAAGTTTCACGTAAATAATTAAAAATACAGTGGACCCCACTTTACAATCAAATCACGTAACGATGGACTCACTATAGTAAAGTACCATTCACTATACGATGTGTGGTAAGCACCGGTCATTGTGATCACGTTTGTGAACTGAATTTTAATTCTAGTAAACAGTGATTCTAATTTGCAAAAATAGGAGGAATATTTTCCACAGGCTATAAAAGTAAAGATATATTAAGAACAAATTTACGCTTTATTACCTTACCAATTAAAAAATTAAATGATACGTGAAAATCAGAAGAATATACGAGTAATCGGAATAATTAATACATACTGTAATATGTACATACTAACTAGTTGACATTTCTGTTCACTGACATTTGTGGGTAGGGATTCAAATTTAAAACAGTAAAAAGATAAGCAATCAATAACAAAGAACACGGCACACGCAAATTGCAAGTAACACGATACACGCAAGTGAGAACGGAGTAACAAGTTACAAAGCTTTAAAATTAGGAATGAAGAGACGTTTCTGAAAATTAATTATTTTATATGATTTAAGATTTCTGGGAAAAGTAAACACATTTCACCATAATAACCCACAGAATTCCAGCTGTCGATATTATCACAAATTCAATAAAATCGAGTTTACTATCCGTTCATGACAGATTGCACTAACAGAAAAGCCTAATAAATAGGTGACTACTAATTGTTTTTATTATTTTATGGTTGTGACCTCCAGAAATCCGACCGAATCATGAGGTACGGTCGGAAACAATCGCAGGGTAATCTTTAGTGCTGCAGTCTCCTGCCCCGATTAAAAGGCATGTTGTTCCAATTAAGCAAAGTAAACCCTGGCTATTTTCTTGATTGGGTTCTGTTCTTTAAGATTTGTCCCAAATAAACGGCTGCCCCGATTAACTGGTGGCCCAAATAACCGGAATCCACTGTATATTGCACACTATAAATGCAAAGGGGCCTGTGGTACTGGATTCCATGACTTAAAGAAGAAAATAATATAGTATATATCCAGTAATTAAAATTCTAATTACTGGATATATACTGTATTACTTTCTTCTTTATATTGCACACTATTATAATGTATGTAGAACCATAATATAGTTTTGTTCTTCATGTCAGTCTATACTCTTTTCATAATCTTCAGCTAACTTTTCCATTATCCCCTTCACCCCCTCCTCTTTTTAAATATGTCAGTTAACAAAGTATTTTTTTTTTAAACTATTACCATGAATTTTTTTAATTTTTCAGTAATTAAGTCAGTGGTAAGCACAAGATAGAAAACAGAGAAAAGAAGATGAGTGTATAAAACCTGAGAAGTGAACCTTCATAAGAATTTTAAGACATTCTGACTTTGCAGTCTTATAGAATACAGTTCTTGTTACAATACTGTACTTAAAATATTACCTTAAAAGTTGCAAAAAACTATTTTGCTGACGTGATTTCTGTTTTGCTTCAGTGACTTCTATTGTACATTATCTCGGTTAAGCAGAATTTGCAATATCAGTTATAATGATTATAATTTTATTAGCTAAAGTAGTAGCAGCAGTATTCCTTGCTCCATCTTTAAAATCAGAGAGACATTTACACATCTCTAATCTGCTGGGACTACACCTGAGCTTAGAGATGCATACATTATAACAGGTTAAGAAATTGCACTGTTCTGATGCTTTCAGTTCCTTTTGCCTTTTTGACATTCAAGAATCACAATTTCTCAATGCTATTGTCCCAATTCATTTTTAATGATCATACAATGGTCTAGTTCCTGTTACCTGAAATAATAGTAATACCATGCCTAAAAGAATGCTCTTTTAGGGGCATGGTATTTTCTTAGTGATGAAAATATTTGTTCTGTAGTGAAAAATATTTGCATCAGCAGAAGGAACTGAACTACATTTATGCTGTAGCGGATATGGTTAATTCCTCCTATCTACTCTTGACATATATGAAAAATTCTTTATTATTATAGTTCCGACCTTCTCAAATTCTGCCTCAGCATTCCTACTCCCTGAGTAACTTTATTACAGATTACTCTATACTGCCCAGTATCCATTGATAATTTATATTTATTGCATGCAATTTTCTTCTCTGTTACTAGCTACCAGCACAAAGTGATTATCCACTTTGTGTGGGCATCTAGGCATGGAAGATTAATGTATTAGTATATAAACATAAGTGTATCTTTTCATGTTGCTTGTGGTCCTCACATATTCTATACAGTTGCCTATAGCAGTGCTTGCCCCAGGAATTTAGTTAAATGTTAGATTATTTCTTAGTGTCCTCTGTACAACTGTTCAGTTATTCTCCATTACTTTCTCACATTCCCACAATCTTACATATAGGACCAGCACTCAGTCTTATAAGAACTCCCAGAAGGCTCTATACTCCCCACATTACTTTGCAAGTTTATATATATATATATATATATATATATCATAATGTTCCTGTAAATTCTAATATGATAGTTTGATATCATGCAAGAATTGAATTCATTTGTGCTTTTAGTTGCAATCAAATTACTGGCCTGTGTATTCCTTTCCTCCCATAGGCTAGCAGTTTCCTGAAACACTTACCTGCCTCAAATAGCACCAGCAAATATGCTTGCACCTTTTCTATGTAAGTGTGTCCCATCATTATAAAATCAGTCTGTCAACAGTGCAGGAAATGCTTAGAAAAATTATACTTTGCTATAATGAAATATCTAAACTAAACAAACAAAACAAAACAAACCCCTCCCCGATTGCTGCATTTGGCATATTTTTTTATGTGACTCATCAAAATAATTGTGGTTGGTGCATTATAGCCTAGGTTGCTGTTGCACCAGTAAACACAAAATCAAATCCAAAATAATTAACAATAATTATGTTGCTCTCTTTAGGCAGATTAATATGGAATATGGCAACAAAGAAAATCAAGTTATGGCACTGCATGAAGCAGAACTGTTCCTACTCAACATTTTAAAATTTCTCAAACAATTGAGATGCGTTGGGGCAACTTGTCTGTGGTGCAATTTAAAAAAAAAAGCACAGTAACACCTAGAATACAGATGACCACTCTGGATGTGACCAACACTGCTTAGCTACCAAAGTTCTCGAAATGTTCTCTGCAAACAAAAATTCACATGCACCTTAAGTACTGCAACAGATCAAAGGAATACATAACAGTTAAGGGTGACCATTTCATATAACATTGCTGAAATTTTTTTACTAATATATCAATAAATAAATTGTGTAAACAACAACAATGCAACCATTTTCTATTTTTTTTTTCACATTAGTTATTACAAAAAAATCCTTGTAATGGCATTTATAGTAGTAATATATATTCCATGAAACAAAAGATGTTGTGCATCTTACTTTGTTCAGGATAGTTATCCTCCAAATGTTGCCAGTGAAATAACAGTAGATCCACAACATTTAAGGAATTTTGTCATTGTTCTTAACTTCGATTTCACTGAGGATGATGTCTGACTTGTATGAAAGAATACACAAAACTCAGGAAGACTCACTCTTGATGACAATGCTGTATTAGCTCCCTTTACGCTCACATATAGAGAAGGGAAGCATTTAGGATATTTGTTGAAACTGAGCTTTTAAGAATAACAAAGTCACTGAAGATATCTGTTGAAAGTGAACCATTGCAGGAATGAGATTCAATAAATCTTCAATCAATGAAGAGCATGTTAAGGAAATTAATTATAAATTGGCCTCACATTCGGACATGATTTGTTACAGCAGCATTTCGTGGTCACCTCAAATGGACTAAACATGCCTCAAATATGACAATTAGGGAAAAACCTACAACTCAGCCTTCAAACTAGTAATGAAGGTTATACAACTGTTTCTGAAAATATTAATTGGCACTCTTCTGCTTATAATATATATAAATATGTGTCATCCTAGATATTCCTTTGACAAAATTTCAACACATGGCAAGATCTGTGAAACTGAGCATAGTCCAGCTGAGTTGTACTATTTTTGCTTCAAGCATTAAAAGAAAAATGCCTGCATTTTTAAACAGAAGTGCAACTCAGCTGGATATATTATGCTACTACAGCATTCAGTGGCCACACAAAGCTAATGTTCATGTAATACAGTAGTTCTTGTAAAAAAAAAAAAAAAATTCATCTCTCATTCATGCCAGGTTTCAGAAATGTGGCTGGAATGGCAAATGCTTTATATACATGTTTTGAGACTAGATGACTAAATGGCACTTATTGGGACATTTCAATTTACATCCTCTTGTGTACACCATATGGCTAAGCATAAAGGTGCTCTCAGAATTAAATTTACTTAACCTTTTTAAGACCTTATAACACCTCAATTTCTCTAAGACTGTAGCAACTCAGATGCCAGACCTTGAATTTTGTAGTATTTATATTTCAGGTGTATGTTTTAACCCAAAAAATATAATTTTCATCCACGGTAGTCCCTACCACATTACTCCAATTTATATAACAATCATTCGGGTGATTTTATATCAAAAGCTTACTTAAATTTAAGTAAATGATGAGAAAATTATTCTTGTCTCAAGATTTCCATGACAACCTCATAGTAGCTAATCAGATTAACTATTATGAGCTCCCCTTAACAGTCATGCTGTAATTAGCTTATAGTTTGATTCCTGTCCTGATGATCCTATATTACATCCTTAACTCCCTAGTGAGTGTGAAAAAATTCAAGAAACAGTTTAAAATGGAAAACTTTAAAATTTTATTCTTAATTCTGACATACAATAATAATCTCAAAAAACATCAATAATAAAAACCATCTTGTTATCCAAAAAAAAATAAAAAAAATTTCTCGGTACAGTCAAAAATCAGGGGCGTGTGCAGTTGGGGGGGGGGGGGGCAGACCATTTTAAGTTTCCATAACAAAAGCATTTTTTGGCACACATGACACCATAAAGAATTTCTTTTTTTTTTGATGGAAACTGAATGCTAAAATTCACACTTCAAATTCACAATGCTAAAATCACACTTCTGATTCTAATAATCGTTTTACACTTTTAGTGTCTCAAATGCACTAGTGTGACAGCTAGAGGATTAACAAAAGATATAATATAGGTACAGCAAAGATGGATAGATGAAATTCATGAGTTTGTGGGTAGTAAATGGATGGCCATTGCACAAAACAGAAGGAATTGGAAAGTTGCTGTTGAGGCCTTCATCCTGCAGTGGATTGAAAATGGCTGATGATGATAATATAGGAAATTACTTTATCCTTTGATACATTTGTGAATAAGATAAAAGTGCACATGTTTTCAATCTAAAGGAATTTCACCTGACACCAAGGACACTCATTATAGTAATTAACAGTTTGGTGACTTTTTTTGCTACTTCCCTCAAATATAACAAGATAGAATTTTTTAGTTATGATAAAATTATTCACCTTCCAGTTAGTATTAGCTAGACCAACAAGTATCCTCAATTACAAACCTCAAAAATATTCATTCAGCTTATCAGCAACCATTTTTCTAGGTGATCAATAATTGTTAGTATAAATATCAAATGAACTTATGGTTGATTTCTTTCCTTTTATTGCTAATAGCAAAGAATTCTTTGCTACTGTTTTTTGCATTCTAAGGACTTCTCCTTTAGTATCCATAACCCCTAAATATTCTTATTACGAACTAATTTATATATAACATAAGATTCAGGTATACTGATAATTCGTAATCATCCCATGCATACTTCTTCTTTGTCAATAAGATCACCAGTTCTTTTGACATTAATTTTGGTCTATACCTTGAATAATATGGGAGGCATTCAAAGAATTTATCTTGGAAGCTACTAGGCTTTACATACCAACTAAGAAATATTGTTCGAGGTTTAGGCCTAAATGGATGTCAGATAATGAGACATATGGCAGAGAAGAACAATGCATGGGATACATATAAATTAATGGGCGACATGGAAGCCTATGGTAGATATAAGCTGGTCTTTAACCAAGTCACAAAGGAGAATAGGCAGGCAAAGGCAGATTATGAGAAACTTTAGAAAAGGATGCAAAGAAAAACAGCAAAGAGTTCTTTAACTATGTAAACTCTAGAAGGAAAGGGATGAATCAGATTGGTCCACTGGATATTGATGGTTCAACTGTTGATGATCTCTGCTCAGGTGGCTAACAAACTAAATGAGTATTTTGCATCTACATTCACACATGAGGAGTTATTCAGGGAGGGGAATGCCAGAGGTGAATTAAACTCTGGCAGTGGGCTAGATGATTTTGTAATAACTGAGAGGAAAGTGGGGGAGAAATTGTTGAAGATAGAAACATAAAAAAGGCACCTCGGGTGGATGGTATCTATCCAGTTATATTAGGGGAGGCAGCAAAGGAAGTAAGCAAACCCTTAGCCATAATTATGAGAGCTTCCTTGGACTCAGGGGAGGTACCCATGGACTGGAGATGTGCAAATGTGACCCCAATTCACAAAGGAGGATCAAAGGGCAGCACATGTAATTATAGACCTGTTAGTTTAACTTCTGTTCCAAGAAAATTAATGGAGGCAATGCAGGATCATCTAGGAAAGACTTCAGTTATAGCTCGAACACAGCATGGTTTTGTTAAGGGAAAGTCTTGCCTGACAAATTTGATTGGATACTATGATGTGGTCACAAAGGAACTGGATGCAGGGAATAACTTTGATATCATATATTTGGATCTTAGAAAGGCTTTTGATACTGTTTCACATGGAAGACTGCTGCACAAATTAGAGCAGTGTGGCACTGAAGGCAAATTGCTGCTATGGATAAAGGGATGCTTGAGTGGGAGAAGACAGAGTGGCAATCAATGGACACTGCTCATCGTGGTCTAATGTTATTAGTGGAGTCCCTCAGGGCTCAGTGTTGGGTCCATTGTTGTTTTCTATATTTATAAATGATATTGATGATGGTATATCAAGCTTAATGTCCAAGTTTTTTTTTTTTTTTTTTTATGAAAACCCCAAACACAAAAAGTATCAAAACCTATAGTACTTAATACCGTGCATGGGTTGAAGGAGAAGTATGTGGGGAGGGGGATGCCGGAAACTTTGCTCTAGAGACTAAACATGGGTTTCACCACTTCAAGCCTCCAATAAGCAAAGCGGTGGTATTTCACCAGTTGATGAAAGTCATCTACCACGTTAAAATTGATAGGGAGTTGCTTATGGCTGCATACTGTGCAGTAGCACCACTCAACAATGCCATTTTCAGTTTAGTTTTGTTTTCCAGTTACTTCTGGTTTACTTATTGTTTATGTTATTGATTTTAGTTTACCATGTACACAGTTTCAAATTTCTTTTAAAATGACATCAAAGCGATCAAGTGAATCAGCTAGTGATAATAATGTGAAGAAGGTGAAAAGCCATTGAAAACACGCTTGTCACTAGGAAACTAAACTGGAAATTATAAAACTACTAGATTCAGGAGAAAGATAGACCTAACTGTTCATAATACTGATTTATCAGGGTCTGCCATCAGAACCATAATAAAGAACAAGCAAAAATCTTGGAATATGGCAAAGTAGAACTCCTTTAAGTGCCATGAAATTAAATCGATCTAGACCTGCAATCATGATGGAACAACTGTTAAATTAGAGGACAATATTTGAATTCCCTTGAATTCTATGGTAATTCAAGAGAAGGTAATTAGTTTGTATGAAGATTTGAAGAAAAAACTGCCAGAAGAATCCAGTGCTGAATTTTTTAATGCCAGTAAAGGCTGGTTTGATAGATTCCATAAGCTTTGTACCCTGCATAAATTCGGCACTTTTGATTATTATTGAAGGAGGAGGTGCAACATCACTCAACAGTCTTAACATTGATAAATGTGGTCTATTTTAGAATAAACCACATTCATCAGAGAATACTAAAAAGAACGTTGATTTCCAAGGAAGAAAAATCCATGACTGGATTTAAAGTGCCAAAAAGACAATAACAGTGATTCTGGGTGGGCATGCTACTGGCGACTTCAAGTTGAAGTCCCTGTTTTAGTCTACCACTCAGAAAACTCCAGGGCTCTTAAGAGATTAATTAAATCAAGTTTGCCAATCAAATGGAAATCTGATAAGAAGCTTTGAGTAACAAGAATTCTTTTCCAAACATTGTTCTTTGGATTACCTTTGTCCAGCAGTTGAACAATATTACACAGTAACACTTCCAATAAAGCTCTTTTGATATTGGATAATGCACCAGGACATTACTAAATTCATTGAGAGGAGGTAAATTGCAAGTCATTTTTATGCTCCCCAATACCACCTATCTCATCCAAACAATGGACCAGGGTGTGACAGCAGCTTTCAAGCCTATTATATCGGGAGGACCTTTCTCTCAGGCTATTAAGGATATGAGTGAAGGGGAGAATGCACCAAGCTTTGTTAAGGAATTTTGGACGGCACGCAATAAAAAACATGCCATTGATAATATGTTGATAATAGGCACCAACAAAAATCAATGAATGGAGTGTGGAGAAAGCTCTAAGCTGTTATAGAAGACTTCCATGACTTTGATATCAATAAAGTAACAACAACAACACAGTAGAGCTTAGCAAAGACATCAGGCAGGATGACAAACTCTGAAGAGAGTTTGTCATCCATACAAGAGCTCATCGAAAACCAGAAAGATAGCTTGAGCAATAAAGAATTCATGGAAGTGATTGGTGAACAAGACAAAGTTCATAAAAATATCGAGAAGTAAAAAGAAAACTAGGAATTTGAACCCTCTAAGATAATGAAAACTAAAGACACGGCTGAGGTATTCAAAAAGCCTGATGAATGCCTTTATGGCTTCAGAGATAATGATGTGGATAAAGAGAGATCCTTTAATATATGTGTAATGCTATCAGAATCATAATAAAGAACAAGCAAGAAATCTTGGAATGTGGAAAGGTTGCAGCTCCTTTAGCAACTTCTTGAAAATACTATCAATAACAAGAAGTAGAAATCCAAAAACTACAACTCTCTCTTGATTCCTTCAGCTCACAGGTAGATCATCCTTTAACATCTGCTCTGCAGAACCCAGGGAGAAAATATTGCTAACCATCTTCAAGTTCTCAAGCCCATTTAGTGGTTTTCAACAATCTGAAAATGAGTAGCAGACGATACGAACATTGGCAGGGTTGTTAAGGACACTAATACGCTGCTGCAACAGGATCTAAGAAAGTTGAGCAGATGGGCTGAGAGGTGGCAAATGTAAAGTACAGTAATACCCCGACTTACGCGAACTCAGAGTTACGCGGTTCTTGATTTTTTTGTTTGGCAACGCTGCCGCCCACTATCTTCAAGTCGTTTTTCATATGTTATCGATATACGGTGCGACGGCGGAGAACGAGAGCGAAAGATGAACAAAATTCAACTTTGCTGCTTTTATGTTTTTTATATCAGTGAAGGGGAAACACATTTCACCATAATAACGTAAAAACCAACACAATTCCAGCTATCGGTATAATCGCAAATGCAATTAGATCGAGTTTACTACCAGTTTATAACAGATTTCACTAGCCGAAACGCAACTGGAAATTGTTTTTATTGTTTTATGGTAGTAACCCCTAGAAATGTGAGGTGTTAATAGTGTATCTCTGCCTTTATGGTGTTGTTTATTCAGTTGCTACATGCGCGCAGCTTTGTTTATGCGTATCAAGCGTGCCTCCTTGTTTTGTAATTGTGCTTTATTCCCTAAAAATGAGTAAAATACTTAATTAAAAGGTGTGAAAAGGAAGCGTCCTGGTGAAGACACTGCAGATTCAGAGAGAAAAAGAAAAGCAATTATCGATAAACAGAGGCGGACTGGGTCAAAAATTCTTACCCGGGAAAATTTATAGTGGCCTCATACTATGGTTTATGGCCAAAATCACACTGGCCCACCGGGGTTTCCCCAGCAAAGGCTTATGGCCAGTCCGCCTCTGTCGATAGAGAAAAAATATAAAATTGTGAAACGCTTTGAGCGAAATGAAAGACCATGTGATATTGCACGTGCTACAGGCCTAAACGAAGCAACGGCGAAAAGCACATGACAATTGCAAACTTGACAGGTTGAAAATTGAAAAGGGCTCAATTGAAAAAGGGCTTAAAAATTTTAGAAAACATAGACTCCAACGAAGAACGCGTTATAGCTACAAAGCAAGGAATAAAAAAATTATTAGCTTGCTACGAAGAAATTCTGCGTGAAAAAAAGAAGTCTCTATGTCGTCAGACGAATTTGTTAGATTTTATGAAGCCATCGACATCGAAATAACTTTTTAACGTAAGTAATTTATTTTTTAATACATATTTTGTATTAACATGTATAAAGAACTGCAATTTTATCAATATTTTTCTTCTAAACTAGTGTTTTTGTTAGTCCTTGGTCCAATTAAGCAAAATTTATATGTATTTATATGCAAAGTTGTACCCCGACTTACGCGAATTCGACTTACGCGATTTTCGTCGGACCCACCTATCGCGTAACTTCGGGGTATTACTGTACTACATATGGGAAGCAGTAACCCCAGAGTAATGTATCAACTTTGTGGTATTACACTGACAGTGGTAGAGAATGAAGAGGACCTGGGGGTAATTGTGCAGGCAGATATGAAGTTTTCTGAGCAGTGCAGATGGTCTGCAAGAGTTATTTTTTTTTGGTTTTTAGGAGCATTAGCGACTAACGCCATATTGCTCCGGGAATATGCGCTGGTCATTCCCTGACCTTTTCCGCATCCTCCATATTTGGTGGCTCACGGGCTCGAACCCTGGTCTAATCAAGAAATGTGTGCTACGCACTGCTGCTACTGCCCACCTGGCTAGTCTGCAAAAGTAGCTCATGGTGTTTATTCTGAGCTAATGGGATTCTTCCCATTAGATCAGAATAATCACCTGAGAGGGCATAAATTCAAATTGAGGAAAGACAGTTGTAGGATAAATGTGCAGAAGTTTGCCTTTAGCCAGCAGGTAGTTTGTGGGTGGAACAGACTTCCATCCTTTGTTGTGGAAGTTGATAGCCTAAATAAATTTAAGGCTGAGCTGGACAGGTATTTGGAATGAACAGAGGGGTGAAATGGGAGCAGGTTTTTTTTTTTTTTTTTTTTTTGCTGATGCTGCATAAGCTTGCTTTCTTCCATCATATGCTTCTACTAATGCTAATGCCTTTCATTGGTATTAAAAAAAAAAAAAAAAAAAAAAAAAAGGACACTAATGACACTTGAACACTTCTGTTTAGCATATATACAGGGTGTTTCAAAAGTGATGGTCAATAATTTAAAGGTGAACTGCACAGACTACAATAAGCAAAAAAAAGCTAGTAAACATGGGTCATTAAGTGAATCGTTTTGAGATACTGCACTTTTCTAGTTTTTTTTTTTTTTTTTTTATGTGAACCCCAAACACGAGAGGTATTAGAACCTATAGTACTTAGTACCGTGCATGGGTTGGAGGTTGAGAAGACGAAAGAAGATATTTGTTGACATTGGACTTGAACTTCTGTAGATTGTAATTTTCAGGAAATACGTATGAAGGAAGGTTGTTCCAGAAAACGGCAGTTGAATGAATAAATGAGGAAGATGAAAAGTTGGTTCTGTGGGTTTGAAGTTGGACAGTAAATGGATGTTGGCTGGTGGCGGCACGTGTTCGGACTGTTTTGAAAGAGAGAGCGGGAATTATAGAAGCCAATTCAGAAGAACAGTGCCCATGGAAATATCTGTAGAAGAGGTATTCAGCAGAAACAGTACGTCTATGAGAAAGCGAGTGGAGAGACTCTGTTAGAGATGAATCATTAATTAACCTAACTGCCCTCTTCTGAATGGAATCAAGAAGCCTGAGAGAGGTTTTGGGGGCACCACCCCAAATGTGGGAACAATATTCCATGGCAGGGCGGATTTGCGATTTATACAGAGTGAGCAGCTGTTTGGAAGAAAAGTAACGCCGAGAGCGAAAGAGAAAACCAAGTTTTTTAGATGCAGAGGAAGCAATATTTGTAATGTGCTTGTGCCAAGAGAGATTAGAAGTCAGGGTAATCCCCAAAAGAGATATATCCTTTTGCCTAGAAATTGGAGTGTCACTAAAGATAAGCATAGGAGCAGAAGAATCCTTTTTGCGAGATATAAGACAAGACTGAGTTTTAGAAGGGTTGAAATCAACTAAGTTGTCTTTGCCCCACTGGAGAATTACCTGAAGATCGGCATTTAAGGAATTGGTAGCAGATTTTCGAGAAGTTGAAGCTGATTGAGCAGGGCAAGGTTTCTCAAAATGGAAAGTTGAATGCAATGTGCTATCATCGGCAAAACTATGGATAGGATTTCCAGTCAATGGAAGAAGGTCATTGATATACAAGAGGAAAAGAGTGGGGGAAAGAACTGAACCTTGGGGGACACCGGCATTAGTGGAGAAGTTAGAAGACAGAGAGCCATCTACCATCACCCTCAGTGAGCGATCAGAGAGAAAACTGGATAACCAATTACTAAAAACAGTTGGCAAACCATAAGATGGAAGCTTGTTTAGAAGACCTTTATGCCAAACACGATCGAAAGCCTTTGAGATGTCAAGAGCAACTGCTTGTGTTTCACCGAACCTTTCCATTGAAGTAGTCCATAAATGGGTAACATAAGCCAGAATATCACCAGTGGATCGACACCGACGGAATCCATACTGGCGATCGTTGATCAGACGGAAGGTTTCTAGGTAGTTTAAGAGTTGGCGGTTAATTGATTTCTCCATTACTTTAGAAAGAGTAGAAGTAATTGCAATGGGACGATAATTGGATGGGAGGGATTTGTCACCCTTTTTAGGAACTGGCTGGATATGAGCAAATTTCCAAGCAGAAGGAAAAACACCTTTGGAATAAGAAAGTGAAAAAAGGCGGCAAAGAATAGGAGTAAGTTCAGGAGCACAGATTTTGAGAACAAGTGGAGAAATACCATCAGGACCTGGAGCTTTCTTAGCATCAAGATTCATCAAAATCCTTCTGATATCCTTTTGACGGAAGACCACAGGAGGCATTGAATGGACCGTGTTGGGAATGGTGGGAGGTGTTTTACCAAGTTCATTAATACATGAGCTGGAAGAAAAATGGGATGCTAGCAGGTCAGCTTTATCCTTGGCTGAAGTGACAACAGAACCATCTGGTTTGGACAGAGGTGGGAGCAGAGATAGGCAAAAGTTGCGGCCAATAGCTTTGGCAAGAGACCAGAATGCTCGGCTACCATTAGGGCAAGAAGCAAGTTTTCTACTCTTAGCCTGTTCAAACTCTAGTTTGGACTGATTAATAACTGCTTTACAATTGTTGCGAGCTTTGGTGTAGGCAGAAAATGAAACTGAAGAATTAGAAACAAGCCAATTACGATAGGCAACATTCTTCTCTTGAACAGCCTTAGCACATTTATTGGAAAACCAAGGTTTAGATAAAGGACGAGATTTTAAAGTGGAGTGTGGGATAAAGGATTCCATTCCTGCAAGAATAATTTCACTGACACGATCTGAGCAAACGTTGACATCAGGAGTTTTGAAACAGTAATCCGACCAAGGAAAAGAAGAAAAGAAGTCTCGCAGGTCATCCCATTTTGCATTCTTGTAATGCCAAACAACACGAGGTTGGGAATAGCCATGAGATAAAGGTTCCATTGGAGAAGAGACAATCACCAAGTTGTGATCTGAAGTGCCTAAAGGACCTCTCACTTCGACCGTGTACTTAGAAGGGTTGTTTGTGAGAAAAAGATCAAGCGTATTGGCTGTATGATTCGGATTGTCCGGTATTCTTGTAGGTAAATGAACAATCTGTGCTAGGTCATTAGTAATTGCAAAAGCCTCAGCATCTCGACCTGCTGGGTCGGTGTGACTAGAAAACGGAAGCCAGCTGGAGTTGTGAACATTAAAATCACCAAGGAAAATTACCTCACTGTTAGGAAAGTTGGACTGGAGAAAGTCAAGTTGCAACGAGAGGAAGTCAAAGAGCTCCAAGTGATTAGTGGAGTTGGGAGAACGGTAGAGACAACAGATGAATTTGACACAATGAGGTAGAGAGATTTTAAGCCAGAGAAGATCAAAGAGAGGAGATTCCAAATTGCCAAGTCTCTGACAGGGAATATCAGAACGGACATATGCACAAGTACCACCTTTGAGGCGAAAGGAATCATACAGCGAATAATTTGGGCATCTGAGATGAACAGTAGTTGAATCAACCGATAACTGAGATTCTGTCAGAAAAAGTACATGGGGTTTGGCAGACTGCAAGTGGAAATGGACATCGTTGAGATTAGAATTGAGACCACGTATATTTGTGAAATGAATTAGGAAATCCTTGGGAGGTTTAGATCTTTTCGCAGATAAGCTTGTTCTATTAGTTTGACAATTCATGGTGTATTCAATAGTAAGAAAAAGTGGGTGGGACATGCTGTATGAAGTAATGAAATTTTTGGATATGGCGTACATGTGGGAAGAATATACCCAGATCCTTGACATAACGTGGCCTCGACAATGCTCCCCGCATACACACTACTCGGACTCCCTCCAGTCACTATCTGGCAGAGTAGAGGTAGCAAGATTATACACTAGCTGATCGGGAAGCCTCCTAGAGAGTTACCAATAGGTTCGGTCCGGTGTACTAACTAGCGGCCGGCCTGCGAAAACCGTTTTAGAGCTGTACCCTCGAAATGTAAGGAATATTGGATCTCGCCACAACGTTCATCATAACCTCAAAAGTCATCAATCATACTGCATGATGGAAGAGATAGGGAAGGGTTGACCGGAACTTAGCTCTAGAGACTAAACATGGGTTCCACCACTTCAAGCCTCCAATAAGCAAAGTGGTGGTATTTCACCGGTTGATGAGAGTCATCTACCACCTAGTACTGCCTGGTAACATAGAGGGGCGGCATTCCTCCATGTGGTGTGGGCGCCACACCTCGACCCCTGCTTACGTTGGTTCACACCTGGGTGGTCACCCACCATGTGCTTGTGCATGGAGGTTATACCCAGGATTACTAACAGTCCCACCATCGTGAAGGTGCAAGCAGAGGATTTGGTTGTCACAGACCGTCCGGACTTCGCCGAAATTGGGTCCACTTGACTTGAGTGTCACCCGAATATCAGTTCCATCAGCGTTTTAGACTCCCAGGTAGCAAGTACAGCTTGTCTGGCATATCTGAGAGAATGTCTGTGACAACCTCAAGGACCCAGTTGGGATCTAACCACTGACTTGTTTGTTTAGGTTAGGTTATGCTCATTCTCTCCGTTTCCTCTCTTTGACAAGTACTAGTAGTCTCTTTGACAAGTACTAGTATGCTTTCTCTCAATGCTCTGAGAGAGCATTGAGAGAAAGCATACTAGTACTTGTCAAAGGATAGTCAACATGGAAAGAGGTTACAGCAATGAAGAGTATGCGGACATGCACTTCATGTAAAGGTGCCTCCGTAGCCAGGTGGGCAGGAACAGCAGTGCGTAGCACATGCTTCTTGATTAGACCGAGGTTTGAGCCCATCACACCAAATACGGAGGATGCGGAAAGGTCAGGGAATGACCACCGCATATCCCCAGAGCAATATGGCCTTAGTAACTAATGCTCCTAAAAACCAAATAAACAAGGTGGGTGGGTTATGGAGGTTTAATGGTGCATAAGCTGCTGAGGCTAAAGTGCGCCTACCAAATAAACAAACAAACAAACTTCATGTAAAGCCAACAGTGCACTCGAGACTGACTGCACGTTTGTACCAAGAAGCATTTCCCTGCCGAAGGCAGCCCAACAGGTGCACATTCATCAGGGTACATCAACGCCTTAGAGAACATGGGTGCTTTGCACAGGGAGTACAAGCAGGTAGGCCCAGAAGCATAACATCTGATGTTGAGGAAAGGGTGTCAGAAAGACAATCCTGTAACATGTAACATCTTTAAAATCCTGTGGTGTTGAAACCAAATATTAAAAATGTATTATCTTATGTTTAATAAAACCACCCTTAGCAAAGGATTCACAGCTTTTTGCTAAACTAGTGCTCCCGTAGTCAGTGGCGGATCTTAACAGAAACTGTGCATTATCTCAAAAACGATTCATTTGCGGCCTGATGTTCACTGGGACTTTTTTTTTTGCTTATTTTAGTTTGTACTTTTCACCTTTAAATTATTGACCATCATTTTTGAAACACCCCGTATATATTAGCTAAAATTATTTGGTCCCACTAAAAAGAAATTAAATGTTTAAGACAGACCATCATAATCTCTCCTTATGAAAACAAAAACCCTTCCTTTTCTTTTGAGAGTACAGGTAACCCTCGTATAACATGGTAGTCAAGTTCCTATAAAATGTCGTGTTGTGCGAAACCATGTTATACGGGACTAAGAAAAGGTACAAAAAAGAGAGGTTACGTTCCAAAAGCTAACAAAAATGCACTATTTCATTAACAAAATAAACAAAAATATATCATTCTAGATTTCGTGTATCTTCTCTACTCTCTTTAAAAAATCAGTAATCTGGATTTATTTGCTTTTGCTTGATAAATCTTTGTTAATTTCATTGTATGAAAGTAAGCATTTTTAAAGCTCCGTTTTGAACTTTGGGCTCCTTTCATTCAAGAATCTGAATTCAAAAAATAAGATTCTAATTGTTCGGCTAACTTTATGCCTTCCCGTACACTTTTTAGTGTAAAATTTGGAAGGTTAGAATTTATCTGCTCTATCATCCTCTGAATCGATTTGGTTTTACCTCCGATGCCATGTCCACCAAATCTACTTCGCCAGCCTGCCTCTTTTTCTACCAGTAATTCTTGAGCATCTTCAGTAATCATATCTTTTTTTTTTTTTTTTTTTAGGAACATAGGCGACTAAGGCCATTTTCCTCTGTGTACATTGTCTATAAATTGCATGTCCAAGGTCAATTTTCTGTTTTGCTGGACAAAAAACCAGAGATTCTGGGAGGAAAAAACCATGCTACACTCACCTGAGCCCGACTAACTCAGTCACTTTGTGAAAAAGGCCCATAAAAATTCCTCCCGTTATCAACAGGATTCGAACTCAGGTCTTTTCCACCCGGTGTGGGGAGGTTATTAGTTGTGTGGTTTTTAGGAGCATTAGCAACTAAGGCCATATTGTTCCGGGGATATGTGGTGGTCATTCCCTGACCTTTCCGCATCCTCCATATTTGGAGGGCACAGGCTTGAACCCCGGTCTAATCAAGAAGCGTGTGCTATGCACTGCTGCTCCTGCCCACCTGGCTAAGGAGGTGCCTGGTGTGGGGAGGAGGGTGATTCTATCAACTGTGCTACCCACGAGGGCTTCAGTAGTCTCATCAAAACCTTCCCCTCATTCTGACATAGCAAGTTCTACTATCGCATTGATTCCGTTTTCTGCAGGTTCGACCATATTTCCTGAATGAACTGAGTCTGACCATACATTTTTCCACACACATTTAATGTTGACGGTTTTACTTCTTTCAACGATAAAGCTATGATTCTTGTGCAGTCCGCAATTAAGAAATGTTTTCATGCCTCCATTACTTCGATAGATTCTGAATCAATTTTTTTCCAAAATCCATTGTAACGATTTTCTGAAATAATGAGTTTTAAAGGTGGATATAATGCCTTGATCTAATGGCTGTATGAAAGAATTGTATTAACCTAGTACAACTGTGGTGGTAGGAACATAACTTCAACATTTGGATGACTTAAATCTTTTTTATGGCCTGGTATGCTATCCAATAGTAATAAAACTTGGAAATCTAGATTTTTCCGCAAGTTCAATAGCACAGAACATAACAGGGGGATTTCCCAACAAAATAAAATACAGGGATATCTCAATAATTTTTTTTGACTAGCAAGTCAACAGCAGGGATTCTAAAAGAGTAGAAATGTTGCAAAATTACATCCAACATAATATCGAAGTTTTTTCCACACAAAAGCTCAAAAATACCCTATTACGTGAGGTTTACCAAAATTCTCTAACCGTGTTATATAAGTGCTGTGTTGTGAGAGGATTACCGCAATTTATCAATCGTGTTGGAGTGAAACTGTGTTATAGAAGTAGCATATTATACGGGGTTGCCTGTAGTTATTTCTTAGAATAAATTTCAAATTAAGATACTGTGGTGATCACCAATTTCCAGTTGTTCTTTTATTTGAGAATTCTCAACTCACAGCAAAGAAAGGAAAAAAAAACAACAAAAAAAAAAAAAAAAACAGTAAGTGTATGGTTGATTTTATACACTATGTAGCTTTTTTTTTTTTGGGGGGGGGGGAGGGATAGGATAACAAAAAAAAAAAAAAATACAATTGAAAATGGTACACTGTATAATTTTATTCCTCATTGTGACACTATATATTGAATAACAAAAAACAAATTATATCATTAGTAACAACAGTGTTTTTATCCAAAAGAATTATTTCCCAACTACCTCACTCACCTCCAATGGTCAGCTATGCAAAGCAAGTGAAATTGAATCCAAAACTAAAGCCCTACAGAATATTAATATCTGATTAATTCTTACTGATAGCCCAATTGATAATATTTCTTTCCCTTGTAGCATTTCTAACATACTGATATTACAAAAAGCAGTCATTCAGTACATCCAAAATGCTTTGCTATTAGGTGAGCAACCAAACCACAAGTTTCAATTAATCTCTGCAAAAACTAAAGTGATCTGAGAAAGAATTGATAATGCCAAACTAATATATTACATGATAGATTAGGTTTTTATTGAAGTTTAGCATTAGCATTAGTTGAGGCACATGATGCAAGGAAGCAAGGCAAGCTTATACGTCAGTCCACTTATTTTAAGCTCAAAGCATGCACTCCTTTTAGGTGGTAGCAATTTCAATGAGGTGCAGTATATATTGCATTTAGTTGTGAATGTACATTTACTATAAAATATGATTTTATAATAATTTAAACATTTATTTAATAAAATATTATCACACATGTGTGTGTGTGTGTGTGTGTGTGTGTGTGTGTGTGTGTGTGTGTGTGTGTGTGTGTGTGTGTGTGTGTGTGCGCCACAATGGAAATTTCAAACCATGGTGCTAAAAGAATATTTAAGTCTTACAGTTAACTTGATTTACAACTTTAATATACCCCAGCTGTGCCATAAGTATATATACAAGCCATGAATGCATGCAAATAGCCAGTTGATTTTTGCACATTGAAAAGTAAACACAGAACTGAGAAACAAAGAAAATCATATTGCTGTTGTAACCCTGAATAAAATCGATATAACACTTGGGAGTTATTTTTAAGTTGCAGATACCAAATGACATACAACATACAATACTTGGTTATCTGCCACCAGTTTATCTGGCTTTAACCATTAAGGACATCCAATGATGAAGAGTAGCGAAAAGCAGGTCAGTGAAATCCATTTTGAAAAGAAGAGGATAATGGGGAGGGAGGGAGAGAGATGGTTAACTTGAGTAAGTGCATGTCTCAGCTGATTAAATCAGATCTGCTAATAAAAGCTTATCACAGAAATGTGTCTTATGATGATGATCTCTTGTGTGTGGAGGGGAGGGATATTCAGAATTTCTGACAAAAATGACTGCTTTGTTGGTAGATAGATAACAGCTCAGTGTCACCATAATATCATTTTCTCAGATTAAAAAAAAAATAATAATAAAACAATTATTAGTGAAGATGAACAGGAAAAAATAAGTAGCTATGCCTTGTAGTGAACATACTGGATCATTATTGAAGAACAATTTAATAAGCAAACTAAGCACGTCTATGACTGCAATTCTTGTGAAACTGCTCACATCATTCACAAAGCATAAAGAGATCATCTTGTTTTAGTAATAATGTGGTAAAAGTTTCCTATAATATCCTTTGCGAGTTGCATTTCTATTGCAAAAAAAAAAAAAAAAAAGTCTTAAGGAAAGAATAAAACTGTATTAAGACATTCTAGAGAAGGTGGTGGAGTGGAAAATTAAATACAGGCATACCTCGAATAACGAATAGGATGCGTTCCACGAAATTACTTCGTTAAGCGAAACTTCGTTTTCAGAGGTAAAAATACTATGGCCAGAATAGGGATACGTTCTTACGTAAAGAAAATGAAAAGATTTTTTTTCGGACAAAGAAAAGTTTTATTAAATAAACAGTCAACTTACATACAAAGTGAAATCACATTTTAAAATACGAGTCTAAAGTTGATTGTTTATGCTCTTTTTCTCTTTCATTTAACAATTGCCTATAGGGAGTTATTGCATTTAACACTGATAGCTTAACAATAATACTTCTTCCTAAATCAGGATCATTTTCACTAAAAAAATTTAACGTTTTCAATGTCATTTAAGCACCTTTTTAAATCTTTGGTTGTTAACACTTTTTCGGCAGGAACTTCTTTAACTTCGTCTTCGTTGCTAACAAGGTTTTCTAAATCTTCCACTGAAAAACCATCATCTTCTGCATTCAATAAATTTCTAACATCCTCTTCATCGACATTTTCGAAACCTATTGATTGAGCCATCTGGATAACTTCATTTCCAATTTCTTGGATGTTATTTTCTTCTTCTAGTACAACTTCTGGCCATATTTTGCGCCAAACTCCATTTAAGCATTTCTTAGTGACTTCTTTCCAAGAACTATCAATGTTTTCAATTGCGTTTTTAATGGTGTAGTTTTTCCAAAAAGTTTTAACTGTCATTTCCTCTTTATCCTCTAGTTCAGTTAAACTGCTTAATGTTCGACGCAGATAATAAGCTTTAAATGATGCTTTTCCTCCCTGATCCAATGGTTGAATCAGGGAAGTCGTGTTTGCTGGAAGAAACACAACTTTGACAGGAATGCATGTGTCCAACGTGTTAAGATCAGTAGGATGTCCCGGAGCATTGTCTAACAGCAAAAGAGCTTTTTCTTCAAAGTTGTGTTTTTGACAATACCGTTTTACTTCAGGACAAAAGTGGTTAACAAACCAATCAGTAAATAACTCCTTGGTAACCCACGCTTTTCTATTTGCTTTCCATATTACAGGTAAATTCATTTTTATGTTACCTTTTAACGCCCTCGGCTTTTCTGAATGGTAAACTAATAACAATTTTAATTTATAATCGCCAGAGGCATTTGATCCAAAGAGTAACGTTAAACGGTCTTTGGCTGGCTGCTTTATCCTCTAGCTGATTTTTCTTCAATAGATATGAAGCTTTTTGTTGGTAGCCGTTTCCAGAACAAACCGCCTTCGTCAACATTGAACACCAAATTTGGAAAATTTTCACGTTCAATTATTTCCTTTAGTTTTTCTGGAAACTTATTTGCAGCTTCTCCTGTTAATTTTACACTATGAATCCTGGCCCGTTTTTTAAATTTCTCGAACCAACCACGTGAAGCCCCAAAGGTTTCCGTAATTTCTTCAGTTTGTTTAGATTTCAGGTGATTAAACTGGAATATATTTTTTTTATGTTAAATGGGGCTTGAAATTGCCGACTTCGTTATATCGAAGCTTCGTTATCAGAGGTAACGTTAACCGAGGTATGCCTGTACATTCAAGAGACAGTAATTCATATTCAGGCATGATTTGGTTCCTGTTCATACAGAAAAAACAAAAAGTAATGGCTTGCAAACAGGATTCTGAGTTCCTCAAATCTCAGACTGGTCTACTGGTACACTACAAATTTAGATTTGAATCCATCCAATTATATTCTGAGAAACAGATGACACAAAAATATTGTCAAGTGATCTCCATGAAAGGCTTTAGCTAACTTCCCTTTTGATATGTGTATTGCCAGTGGCAACTGACCTGCTCATTTAAAGGATTCTGTAAAAGTACAATAAGGAGGATTCTGAGAGATCTTAGGATATCTTGTTACTGATTATACAGGAAACAAAATATGATATGCAATAAAATTCTTCATCTGTCATTCTCATGTAGTAACTCAAATACTCTATCACAGTATTTATGACAAGAATGATTATGCCTTGCCATAAATGTATTTTAAAAAATATCAAAAATCAACTCTTATGACTACATTCTTATTTATATAAAAGCACAAACAGAA
The DNA here is from genome assembly GCF_048544385.1 of Mastigoproctus giganteus. Taxonomy (NCBI): domain Eukaryota; kingdom Metazoa; phylum Arthropoda; class Arachnida; order Uropygi; family Thelyphonidae; genus Mastigoproctus; species Mastigoproctus giganteus. Next base: position 193,705,116 of record NC_143576.1, on the reverse strand, counting down.
ATTTAACTTTAATATTAATTTCTAAGTTTTAAACAAATTAAAATTATTTCTTACTTGGGCCACAGTTTGCTCCCCAAGAGGAATATCATCTGACCTTAATGCTACTCTCTGCACAACTGCATTTGGATCAGCTTCAAGAACAATTCTGTAAATGCAAGAAATATTGCCGTATCATTAATGTAATAATAACATACAGGGTAATCCAAAAGTAGTTCCACAACTTTTACGCACACAACTGCATATTTTGAACTGAATGCTGAATAAAAGGCATTGCCTTGGATATTTTAAATGGTGATTATAACAACTCAATGTGATTACACCCAGTCATATAGCATTTCACAACAAAAAAAAGTCCTCTCACACCCACTCTAACATGCAGGATAGATATTCAGAAGTTTGCCTTCGGCCAGTGGGTGGAACAAACTTCCATCTGTAGTTGTGGAAGAGGGTAGTCTGAATAAATTCAAGGAAGAACTAGACAAATTATTGGGAGGGATGGACAGGTAGGTGATATTGGAATTTTTTTCCTTTTTGGCTGATGCTTAGCTTACTTTGTTGCAACATATGCCACTACTACTAATAATAATAATACTAACATCAAGTGTTAAATATTCATCAGCAATTCTAATTCTGTTCTATAATTCAAAATATGTTAGTAATGGTAAATCAAAAACCTGATCCTTAACTTGAGTAAAATATTCAAAAGGTATACGACGTCACACAGGAATTGCACTGAACATGAAATCCGAGTACTTCGTCCCAACAGATTTGGAAAGTTTGTATACAGAAATTCACTAACTTAAAAGAGAAAAACGAGGGATACAGCAATTTGTTTATATGCAGGTGATGATTTAGATATAAATGCCGACTGGGCTAGCCAGGTGGGTAAACTGCCTGCCTGGCAACCCAAAGGTCGTAGATTCCAATCCCACCTCAGGCTTGGACCAGAGTAGAAAATGCAAAAACCTTGGGAGGTGCAATATGACCACAGAAGCTGATGTGCCAACTAACAAAAAAAATTGCCTTTAAACCGCCTCTGGCCCTGGTGACAGCAGCACAATGTCGAGGCAATGAAAAGATCGATTTCTGAAGATAATCAACTGATAGTTCATGGTTCCAAACAAGAATTGTGGCTTCTTGAAGTTCACAAAGGGTCTTTGGTTTGTTTCTAGCAACTGCAGATTCCACACGATGCCAACAGTTCTCTCTAGGATTCAGGTCTGCATTGTTTGCTGGCCAGCTAAGAGTTGTAATGGACCTTTCTTCCAACCATTTTTTCACCTGTAACAAATGTAAACACATTACTGTCGAGCCTCTAATGCAGAAATGAAGCTAAAGTAACTCCAGAAGTGCCTACTTATACTTTTCACCCGATGACAAGGAGCAGAGTCATCCTGAAAGATGCAGTTGGCAGGTTGAAATGGTCTCTAATGGTTGACAGTAATTTGACTTTCAATATAGCCAGGTATCCATTGGCATTTACGGAACCTTTTATAAAATGAAGGTAACCTACTCCGTGATACGAAATGCATCCCCATATCATTTGGCTGGTGAGGAATTTCACTGTAGACACCATACAGTCTGGATGGTATTCTTCACCACGTCTACGGCGAATCATTTGTCTCCAATGAGAGCCATGCAGGTTGAATTTCTTCTCATCCAAGAAAATAACTGACTTCCACTGCTCAGGGGTCCATTTGACATGCTCCTTACACCAAATTAATTGGGCCTTTTTCATTTTTTGTGTGAGGAAGGGCTTCTTCTTAGGACGACAGGCTACAAGTTCATTTTTGAAGGGGAGTCTTCTGACTTCTGACTGTTACTGCACTTGCTACCACTCTTGTATGTTCTTCTCATTCTCTTTTCAGCTCAGATGAAGAAGTTACGGTTTTTAAGGCATAAGCTCTTCAAAATGAGGTCCTATTTTGGCACAGAGACTCGTTTGGATCTGGTTCCTTTTTTCCTATCAGCAGAACCATTATTCTTGTGTTTGGAAAGAAACCTACTCACTGTCGATTGATTACAAGACAGACACTCTATAAGCAATATGACGTGAAGAACATCCTTCCTCAAGTAAAGCAATAATAGCACTCTTTCTTCGTGGCGTCAACTGCACATAACTCGCCATCCTGACACAAGCAAGGAATGACTGTAACTCTTGAGAAAGTGCTTATATAGCTGAAAGTAACAGCTGATGCAATATTATGTCATCACCTATGCGTGTCAATCTTATCTGATGCAATCTGTAAGAAATATTGCCTTGCCATATACTTACCTTATTCAGAAGACAATTACAATTTTAAGAGGTGATGCACTTTCTTTGAACACCATTGTGTGTGTGTGTATATGAAAACAAGATGTGAAAACAAGATACAGGGTATTTCAGAGACTTCTGGGAGTCGTTGTGGTACAAGAAAACACATGGGTTGTGTTAGGGTAGCTAAGAATAGGAACAGGTGCATGTACACTTGCTAGGAGTTTGGTAAATAAATTTGATGAATTTGAGGTATTGCTCAAAACATCAACGGCAGATAGGGTTGGGATATCAGAGATGTGGTGTCACACAGATATAAGGAATGCAGAACTGGAATTTGGGGAGTACAATGTGTACAGAAAGGATAGACAGAATAGGAAGGGAGGAGGGGTTATGCTTTAGTTAAGAAACACACAAAATCCAAGGAAGTGAAGCCAGTCAACATCGCTAAACAGTGCAGTGGTCAGTCAGTTTGGTGTGACATAAGCATTGGCAGATCAAAATTGAAAGTAGGAGTGTGCTATAGGCCTAATGACTCTGATGAGTATAATAAGAAACCGTACAGGGATAGAGTGGGCCAGTAAATCCGAGTCTTATAATGGGAGATTTTAATTTCCCAGATATTGACTGGAATCTGTATGTTGGTTACTCCCACACTAGCAAGCCTTTTGTGGATTTATTGGATGATTGTTTTCTATATCAGCATGTTCGGGAGGCAACTAGAGGGAGTAATACTCTTGATCTGATTATCAGTAGTGATTCTTCATGCATTAAGAAGCTGTAGATAAAGGAACCACTAGGTGGCAGTGATCACAGTGTGCTGAAGTGGGATTTACTCAAAGAGGTAACTACCATCAGGGGTAAAGGGAAGGATTTTTGTTTTCGTAAAGGCTACTACAATGGTCTGAGACAGTATTTAAATTCTATACAGTGGGACCAACTGATGATGTTACCAACAGCAAATTCAAAATGGGAAGCATTCAAAGAACTTATTTTGGAAGCTACTAGGCTTCAACTAAGAAATATTGTTCAAGATTTAGGCCTAAATGGATGTCAGATGAACTAATGAGACATATGACAGAGAAGAAAAATGCATGGGATACATATAAATTAATGGGTGACGTGGAAGCCTATAATAGATATAAGCTAGTCTGTAACCAAGTCACAAAGGAGATTAGACAGGCAAAGACAGATTATGAGAAGAGAAATCCTTGGCAAAGGATGCAAAGAAAAACAGAAAAGAGTTCTTTACCTATGTAAACTCTAGAAGGAAAGGGATGAATCAGATTGGTTCACTGGATATCGATGGTTCAACAGTTAAGGATCCTGCTCAGGTGGCTAACAAACTAAACAAGTATTTTGCATCTACATTCACACATGAGGAGTTATTCAGGAAGGGTAATGCCAGAGGTGAAGTAAACTCTGGCAGTGAGCTAGATGATTTTGTAATAACTGAGAGGAAAGTGGAGGAGAAATTGTTGAAGATAGAAACATAAAAAAGGCACACTGGGTGGATGGGATCGATCCAGTTATATTAAAGGAGACAGCAAAGGAAGTAGCGATAAGTGTTTGCATTCTTCACATACGCACTTCAGTTACTGGCGTGAATAACAGTGGATATCACTTGGCCATGGAACATCCTTTGGAGTGATGAAGCCCACTTCTGCTTAAATGGACAAGTGAATATGCACAACTGTCGCATTTGGGCAACAGAAAACCCTCGAGTTATCCAAGAGGTCCTGTTGCATTCTCCAAAAGTTACAGTGTGGTGTGGATTTAAGGCCACATTCATGATTGGGCCATATTTTTTCGAACAGGTAACACCGACTGGAGCCTGCACCTGTTCGTCACTGGACAGCGATATTATGAAATGTTGGCAAATTTTGCAATACCAGAGCTGCAACAATGTGGGTGCCTTCAGGATACCATATTCATGCAAAATTGTGTGCCACCCCACATCCACTGTTGTGTCCAAAGATTGCTAAGGCAACACTTTACAGACGAACGAGTCATCAGCCGTTGTTTCCGGACACCTTGGCGACAGCAATCACCGGACCTCACCCCATGCGACTTCTGGTTGTGGGGTTTTTTGAAGAACCAGGTGTATCGGGAAGGATGTCAAACTCTGGCAGATCTGAAGGACAGCATTAGATGTCATGTGCCTGATATTCCAGTTGACATGTTACGTTCTGCTGTAGAAAATGCTACCAAAATACTGAAATGGAGGACACATTGAACAAGTGTAGCACTGTTCAAGTGATTGTATTGCCACAGCGCCATATAGTGACAAATTTTGTAACTAATTTTTTTCCAATAAATAGCGAGTGCATTCTTTATTGTATGATGAGCCTTAGATCTTGCACCAGAGCCCTCTACATAGGGATACTTTAATTTTAACAACCATATTATGTTGAAAGGGGTTCGCGATAAAAAATATTATGTTGAAAGGGGTTCTCGAGTCAAAAAAGGTTGGGAACCGCTTATCTAGATCATCTTCAGTGATCTGTGGAGAAAGCTTTCTAACATGTTGAAGTACAAAACCCCAGTGATGGGTTTCATCAAAAAAATAATAAATAAATATAATAATACATAAATAATTAAATAATTTATCTTCATGTAACTAAGAGCACAAAATACATCCACTTGGGACTGTCACACATACATTCCCTAATAAGCATGCAGTTTCTCACTTCTCCAGATTCTGAATTCTGTTTATTTGCTAGGCCATCTGAATGAAAAATAATGCATTAATTGTAGAAGAAAATCTTTATTGTCCTTCTAGGTCTAAATGTTTTCACAGAAATTTAAGTGTCCTCTTGTCATGCGTAGTGCCTTGTAATGCATGGCAGGTTGTGTACTGCAAGCTGATGACTAGTTTGTTATGCTGATTTTCTAAGATTTAAAACAAAATCTATTCTCACATTTTCCACATTTTCTTCACTGAAAATCTTCTACTCCTGCTGGTCTTTCTATTTTTTTTTTTTTTTTTTTTTTACATGGAACAAAGAACAACCTGTGTGAAAAAATTCATGTGCCAGTCACAAATGGAAACCTGCCTACTGGGTTTTGAGGTGAAAGATATGTCATGTCACTTTGAATTGTCATAAGCATCAAAGAACCCATAGGTTCAGCAGTTTTCCCTGAAAGAATAATAAATGACCTAAGGGCTATGTAATTATCCCTGCCCCTAGCAGTCACAGACCACAGTTTCAGAAATGTTTCCCTATGTTCAGATAACCTTCAGGGATCACACTTCTTGACTTCAGGTTATTCCCAAAGTACAATAGATCACCTCAACACCATGTTTTTGGCTAATGGTTTTCAAAGGAAAAGAAAAACTAAAAAAGAAGAAAAAAAAGGGAGGGGGGACATATTTCTACATGTCATCTATTTGCTTATAAACAAAAATCAGTTATATGAAGCTTTAAGAGTCTCAGCATTGAAACCTTTCAAGGGTACTTGTGCCAAACTAATCCACTTGGGTACAAAATTGTAAAAGTTAATGAACTTTTGTGTTATACTAATTCATTTGTCACTTTTCTTTTGGCAGCAAGTTGATAATTCTTATAAAAATTTAATGAAACACAGAAAATGAAAATCAAACAAATGTGAAAAAAAAATTTTAAATATCCATTTTCATATAACTTTGTTGTCACAATTTGTAAACAAACATTTAGCTTTCAACTTTGCATTAAAAAAAAAAAGTGAAATTACAGATATACATGAAAAAAAAAATTAATTTAATTAAATTTTTAAAAAAATTGTGAGAAGTTATTCTGCTATTTGAGTGGTTAAAAAACAGTGAGTACCCCATATAAAAATTAGTTTATAGATGAAAATAAATATGAAAAATAAACATTGCCTTATTCAGGAATGTACTACTGATCAGCATTAGCACCAAATAAATTCACTCACCCCCCATCACAGATTTCATCTATGGCTAGAAGAACAATATCCAAATTTTCTAATAATGTGCGTTTTTCCACATTCTTCCTTAAGATCTGATTGACACTATCATACAGACAGTTTAATATGCTCTGTAGTATAAGCTGGAAAAAAAAATATAAAGTAAACTTTACGGAAAGGTTACTTTCAAAATTATTATACAAGTACATCAGAATAATGTTCACAGCAAGAAAAATTCAGTAAATTATATACTTAATCCTGTGCCAAACCAATTTTGACAAAATTATTCCAAAGGGATCAGCACCAATGACTCATTTTTTTTCTCACTGTAGAGTAACTGAAATATTGAAATAATGAACTGCCTTCATTCTGCTACTTATGAACCACTCAAACCACCCACTCATAAACCTTTCTCTTTTACAATACAGTTTTCCCTGTATTGAGTTAACATTTATCTGTGAATTTTTTTGTCTCCTCAAGCCACAAATTACTGCACATTGCTCAACAATGGTAAAATATGAAAGTAGAGTTGACATATTCAAACTGTAGCAACGTGAAATAAGCTACATGTACTGCAACCAATGATACTTTTAAAATTGACCTCAGTATGAAGTCTGCTTGATATCTAAATTCTGAGTATGTGCTGACATACTATTAGTATTTAACATGCAAAATGCCTTTACTTTTTGAAAGGTCCTCATATAAAGGCCAAATTTTTGATCCCCAGTTACCAGGTTTACATAATAAATTATTTAAAATAACACTTTTCTAATACTCACCTCAATACCTCACAAGAAATGCTACTTTAAGCTGAATCAAATTATAATGGCTACACTAAGCCCTCAAGAAACTAAAGAATTTAATGATATTTACCTCATTCTCTTGAGCCCTTCCCATTACATAGAAGTAAAGATCCACATTGCTTCTATAGACACACGTCAATGCATCCATCATAACAATTTCAGCTAAAAATATATAGAATTGCTAAATCATTATATAATCATAAACACTATAGGTATGTCATATTTTATGTTATTATAGTAACTAAGCAATATATAGCAAAATTTGCAAGACAATCAGATGTTTATAAATTCTGTCAACCTCTAAATTCGAAAGTTTACTTCATATTAAGCCCTCATAAATAAATAAATAAATAAATAAATAAATAAATAAAACAAATTCACCTTATTACCAAAAACAACTAAATATATTGTATAAGGCAATGGTTAGGCTATATCTGAGTACTGCATACAGATCTGGAAGCCATATTTTAGGAAGGATGTGGATCTGCTGGAACAGGTGGAGAGAAAAGCAACAAGGTTAGTTAGGAACAAAAATGGGTACTCTCATCAAGAGTTCGGTTTTGCAAATTGCAACATCTGGAAACTAGACACTGAGGAGACTGATTGAAGTGTTTAAGGCTTTAAATGGATTGAGTAAACTGAATGCTGATGGCATCTTTAACTTTTTTTTAGATAACATACATAGGGGGACATAAATTTAAACTGAAAAAGGATGATTGCAGATAGATCTGTGAAAATTTTTTTCAGGCAGAGAATAATTGGTTGCTTGAACAAATGTCCAGCTGGTGTTATGGAAGTGGGGAATTAATTAAAGATAAGTCAGAGGGATGCATAGGTAAGGTGGATAGGTTTTTTTTTTTTTTTTAAGATGCTGCATCAGCTGCTTCCTTGGATAATTTGCCACTACTAATATACATAAAATAAATAAATACTGGCAAATGCTATTACAAAGCCTCATCTAAATAAAGAAAAACTTCAAACCATAAGCCACTACAATACTACTGACTGCTATTCTCCTACAGCTTCTATCCCCATGACACACACACGTCAATTTTCAACAACACATTTGGCAAACTTTGGTGAACTAAGGTCACCAAATATGCTGCATTAATAAAAAAATAGTTGTATTTAATAATTCTATCTACTGAACTGCATTATGATTTCATATGTCAATGCTACCCATGAATAAAAATATCTCCCTAGCTTTATATTTTACCTGCATCTTCCATATAGTAGTAGTGGCAAATAATGCCACTACTACCAGCTTCTATAGCATCAGCCAAAAAAAAAAAAAAAAAAAACCAACCCTAAACACACTTCACCCATTCATATCTTCCAAGAATTTGTCTAGTTCTTCCTTGAATTTATTCAAACCAGTCACTTCCAAGACAACAGATAGAAGCTGTTCGAACAATCAACCACCCTGAAAGCAAACTTCCACACATCTATCTTAAAATCATCCTTCCTCAACTTAAATTTATTACCCTTCATGTGTGTGTAGTCTCAACAAGGGGAAGAATGCTATTCACATTCAGCTTACTCAATTCATTCAAGGCCTTAAATGCCTCAATCCTTGCTGGTGCCTAGTCTCCAGATGCAAAAATTTGCAGAACTGAAGCCTTTCTAGGTAAGAGTACCCTTTTGTTTCCTTCACCTCTAGGGTGCCCTTCTCTACACCTGTTCCATCAAATCTACATCCTTCCAAAAGTGAGGCCTTCAGACCTGTATACAATACTCAAGGTGCAGCCTAAGAGTATATTCAAATAATTATACTTTAAATTTAACTAAAGAGAATATATTTAACTAATTCCTCTGTAAACTTACCAGTTCTCCCACTCTAATGCCAGATGGAACTTATTTCAACAGCTATTTATTCATTGACTAAAAGGCAAGTTTTCTTACATTCAATCTACAATTTCATTTTATTAAGACTATGTCCCCTTGTTCGTGTTTAGAGAATGAAAAAATATGACCCTGCATTAAGTTGATTATGATTAGCCATATGGTGCAAAGAAGCCTAAGGCTTATGTTGCACCAGCCAACACAAAATTTGAGTTACCCTGAGAGACACAAAAGTAGAAGGGAATCACCAAGAAAGAGATTGATTGCTAGACTGATTTTGATTTTATTGGCGCAAAAACGACTACCGTGCCAAGAAAGAGAAAAATGATATCCAGCTCAGGAACCTGGGTGTGCCAAGCCCATACTCACTCTGGGGTAATTTTGCCTGTCAAGTCCTCTGCATGTATGCCTAATTTCCAAAGTTAGTAGCTTGCAAAACTGGGTTTCTCTCCTGTAAAAATATCTCTATGCCTTGAAAACTAGGCAGAGAGACATTTCAAATAAGTTGATATTTTTTCTAAATTGCGGTATCCTAGAGTGACCATATTTTCAAGATGAAAACTAGGACAAACTAAATTCTGAAAATGAAAAAAAAATAAGGACAAACAGCACCCAGAAAAAAAAAAAAAAAAAATCAGGACACAACATGATCAATCTATACTAAAAAGTCAACCAATGTAATAAATACATATGTTTCAAGTAAAATTATAAATCAATTGCCAGTGAAGGTAAAGAAAGTCAATTTCTGAAACGAAATTATGTGGGTGTTGATGTGATAACCTATGCTGATTACCTCTTTTTGGTGTATGGTAATGCTCGAACTCATATAGAAGAACAGGCTGCAAGAGTTTTGGGAGATTTAATGGAATGGTTCACATTATTGGCTCACAAATTTCTGAAACTAAAACTGTGCAACTATTGTTAAAAGGACAATTGAGCAAGAATAGGCGATCTTTGGTTTGTGCACATGGAGTCTGTTCGATATGTCACAACAGTTAAGTACTTGGGTGTGGTGATAGGAGAGCGGATCAGTTTTGTCCCTTATGCTAAGTATTTGAAAAAGAAGATAATACCATTATACACCATGCTAAAGTGAGTTATAAGGCTGAACTGAGGCATAAAGAGCAGAGCACTTAATCTATTGTATGACTGCCTCTTCGTCCCAATGATAACTTATGCCTCAGCAGCTTGGCTTCATAGAATGACAAATTCGTTAATTAAAAAGTATGCCTTGCAGGCTCAAAGGTTCACTCTTTTGTCGATCACCAGAGTATGTCGAACTGTTTTGAAAGATGCTCTTCAAGTTGCTTCAGGTAGACTGTCAGCAGATTTGTTAATTATTCTGTCTTCTTTGACGTACTGCACAAGGAGGAATATAAGAAAGACTATATTAAATGTGAGTTCGTGCCCAGATGATGGAAGGCTGTATACCAGACAAGATGTACAATCTGAGAAAAGAAGGATACTGTCAGAGTTAATGTTAGAATGGCAAAGGAGGTGGGGCACCTCAGATAAAGGTAGGGTTACCTACATGTTCTTGCCAAAATTTAATATTATTGATGTAAGTAAGAAAGTCTGGCAGCAGTTTGGTGTGAATGCAGCCTTCCTTATTACTGGGCACGGTCTTGCTAAAATACTCTATGAGTTAGGGTTGGCACAAGGTCAGAATTGCCCGTGTGGAGACCATGGGAAACATCTGAACATATAATGTTCTTTTGCAGTTATGTCAATATAAGGAGTCGACTGGAGATATTGATGGGAAGGCTTGAGCAGAGGGTCTTTATGGACTATGTTTGTGGAAAAATATAAGTTTGTTTATTTTAATGATTTTGTTTATGCTGTATTTAAAAGGAGAGAGCAAATAAAAGTAAGATAGTAGAGCCCGCCTCCCAGTGGCAGGGATGGAAACCAGGCCCACTGGGATAGGTGGGACTTACAATGAATGTCCAAAGTTTATCTCACTTGGCTTGGGCCAAGCAGCATAATGAGTTCTCAATCTTAGTTACTTGTGTTATTTTGAGTTGTGTTAAATTAATTAATAATTTATTTAGTTTTACTATACGGCATGAGTTAAAAAAGTTAAGTTCTAAGCCACCTATAAGCTTCAGCTTGGGTGGTGGGTGTCTTAATGGTATCTTGAATGAATGATGCTGTATAAGCTTGCATCATATGCCTCTATTAATGCTAATGCTAAATATGCTATTAGTAAATAAGAATCAGTTACACTCGTAGCCCTTCAAGGGTATATATCAGTACCATGAGTTCTAATAAAACGAATTTTGCCTATAGAAAGTGTACAAGTAGACTAACCATTCCAACTGCAATTCAAGAAGCCAATGAAGCATTAGTTTCAGTAATGCTACCCAACAGGAATTTGTGAAGCTTGATTATTTAAAAAGTATTTTAGGCTATGGTAGAAATAAAAACACTATCAATAAATGCATGCAACATTAGTTTATACACTGCAAGGTGCAACTCTGTTAACTGACACCCTAAAGTGGTGGAACCACGTTAAGATGATGTAAAGCTCCAGATATCATCCAATCTCTTCCCTTATGCAGTATGATGGGCATCGTTGTGAGACCCGATCTTCCTTATATTTCACAGGTACAGCTCTAAAATGGTGTTCACAGCCGGCCACTAAATAGTCCATTGGATTGAACCTATTGGTAATGTTCTAGGATGCTTCCGGATCAGCTAGTATATAATCTTGTCGCCTATAATCTGCCAGATAGTGACTGGAGGAAATCACAGCAGTGTGTATGTGGGGGTCATTGTCAAGGAGCTGGGTATATTCTTCCAGGTGTATGTATCCAAAACTTTCATTAATTCATACAGCATGGCCTTCCCACATTACCTTACTACTATATATCAGTGTAGATACACCATTGGTTACCCATAAATTTAAACAACGTCTGTAGTGTAAAGGGATCATTTTAATTGTATCTCATATTGTGGTTGCCTTCAGATAACCACTGACAATAAATAACAGTAGCCTTCTCTACTAGAGAAGCATTATTTATTCAGTAGTGCAATACCTGGTATCTCACTGTGAAGGCAACCACAATATGAGACAATTAAAACAATACCTTTACACTACAAATGTAGTTTAAATTTATGGGTAAACTATGGTGTATCTACACTGATATTATATAGTTAATTACCCAAACCCATATGAAATTATGCCTTGTGCATTTCGTCTTTATACATTACCTTACTACTGAAAACACCACGAATTGTGAAAATAATAGAACAAACTTATCTGCAAAAAATCTTAACCTCCCAAACACTTCCTCGTTCATTTCACAAATATATGTCATCTCAATTCCAATCTCAATGACATCCATTTCCATTTAGAGTCTGCCAAACCTGATGAACTTTTTCTGACAGAATCGCAGTTATCAGTTGATTCAAACACTGCTCAACTCAGTTATCCAAATTATTTGTTGTATGATTCCTTTCGCTTCAAAGGTGGTACTTGTGCATATGTCCATTCTGATATTCCCTGTCAGAGACTGAATAATTTGGAATCTCTTTTCAACCTTCCCCAGCTCAAAATCTCTCTGCCACATTCTGTCAAATTCGTCTGTTGCCTCCATTGTTCTTCCGACTCCACTAGTCACTTGGAACTCTTTGAATTCCTCTGTTTGAAACTTGACTTTCTCCAGTCCGATTTTCATAATAGTGATGTAATTTTCCTTGGTGATTTTAATGTTCTCAACTCCTGCTGGCTTCTGTTGTCTAGTCAAATGGACCTAGATGGTCAAGATGCTGAGGCTTTGCAATTACTAATGACCTCGCACAGATTGTTCACTTCACTACCAGAATACCAGATAATTCTAACCACAAAGCCAACACGCTTTATCTTTTTCTCACAAACAACCCTTCTCAGTACATAATCGAGGACAGTGGCCCTCTAGGCACCTCAGATTACCACTTGGTGATGGTCTCTTCTCCAATGGTGCCTTTCTCTTGTGGGCATTCTGAACCTCATGTTGTTTGGCACTACAAGAATGCAAATTGGAATGATCTGTGAGATTTTTTTCTTCTTTTCCATAGTTGGATTACTATTTCAAATCTTCTAATGATGTTTGCTCAGATCGTGTCAGTAAAATTATTCTTGTAGGGATGAAATCCTTTATTCTAAACTCCACCTTAAAATCACATCCTTTATCTAAACCTTGATTTTCCAATAAATGTTCTAAGGCTGTTCAAGAGAAGTATGCTGAATATCGTAATTGGCTTTTTTTTTTGCTTACACCAAAGTTCACAACAATTGTAAACCATTTATGAATCAGTCAAAACTATATTTCAAACAGGCTAAGAGTAGAAAAACACTTCTTGTAGCACGATGGTCTCTAGCCAAACCTATTGGCTACAACTTTTGCCCATCTGTTCCCATCTCTATCAAAACCAGATGGTTCTATTGTCATTTCAGCCAAAAAAAAAAAAAATTCACCTGCTAGCATCTTACTTTTCTTCCAACTTGTGTACTGATAACCTTAGCATTAGCATTCACTGAGGCATATGATGCAAGAAAGCAAGCTTATACAGCATCGGTCAAAAATAAATAAATAAATAAATAAAACCTCCCATTTTGCCCATTCGGTCACTCCAAATGTTTGTCTAGTTCAGCCTTAAATTTTAAAAGTATTAACAACAACAGATGGAAGTCTGTTCCAGCAATCAACTATGCACTGGCAAAAAGCAAACTTCTGCACATCTATTTTACAACTGTCTTTCTTCAATTTGAATCTATGCCCACTCAGGTTCTTAATCTGAGCAAGCGGAAGTACCCGAGAGCATTGAGCCTGCTCAAACCATTCAAGGCCATATACACTTCAATCAGATCACCTCGCAAGTGCCCAGTCTCCAGATGCTGCAACTGACAGAATTTAAGTCTTTCCTGATAAGAGAACCCCTTTGTTCCTCTCACCAATCGTGTTGCCCTTCTCTGTACTCATTCTAGCAACTCTACATCCTTCCTAAAATGAGGCCTCAAGGTGTGGCCTGGCCATTACCTTATACAAAGGGATAATCACCTTCCTTGCATCTGCTAGCAAAATTCATATATATAATTGAAAAAACTCCATGACCTGCTCTGGCAGTCCATCTGCACTGCTCAGAGAACTTCATATCTAACTGCACAATTACCTCCAGGTCTTTTTCATTCTCCACCTCCATAAATTTAAACAAATTGGTACGTTTCTCTTGGGTTACTACTACCCATATGCAGTACTTTGCATTTATCAATGTTAAACTTCTGTTGCCACTTCTCAGCCCATCTGCCTAACTTTTCTAGATGCTATTACAGTAGCATACTGTCTTTAGTGTCATTCACAACCCTGCCAACCTTTTTATCATCTGCAAACTCAGACATTAAGCCTGATATACCTTCATTGAATAATTGATAAACACACAAAACAACAATGAGCCCAGCAAACCTGGAGTTAGTCCGTGTAGAGCGGTGTCCATTTATTACCACTCCTGTCATCTCCACTCAATCATCCCTTTCTCCATTGCAGCAACTTGCCCTTAATGCCAATGGTATCAAAAGCTTTCCTGAAATCCAAGTACAGTAGCGCATCAGTTAACTGGAATAACTGATGTCAGACCTCTTCCGGATAGCCAAATTTTCCGGATAATCGAACTGGAAAATTTTCTGAATAATTTTTACCATGAAATATTGTTCTCGCATCCATTGGAGTACCCCCAAAAACTCTCTCAAGCTTCTAGATTTCATTCAAAAGAGGATCAGCTTCTAGATTTCATTCAAAATAGAACCTCTCAACTCAAGATATATCCTACTGGATGCTACACGAACATGCTATTGACAAGCATGTCCAAATAGTAACATAGCACTGAAATTTGTTCCCACTGTTGAATGCCTTTATTTTATTCAAGCCAGAAAAAACTTTATTCTAGCCAAAAGAAAGGGATATGGACAGTATTTCTGCACATGTGAGGATAACTGACTAGAGTTATCAGCTTACCTGGATTGCTTGCACCAGGAATTTATGATTCAGTAGTTCTTTTTCCTTCAGGAGGTAACTTGTCTTTCTTCAAAAGTTTTTCAGATTGTGAACTAAATTTATGTGCGACTTAATACCTTACTAGTGACTGCTTTTTATATTTTTCAATTTGCTAACTCTGAAAAGTGCTCATATTTTCTCAGCACTTCTAACCTCATCTTTAAATACTTATCAAAGGTTGCCACTGTTTTTTTTTTTTTTATTTTAGTTTGTTGTTGGCGCATCAACTTCTGTGACCATATTGCACCTCCCAAGGTTTTTGCATTTTCTACTCTGATCCAAGCCCAAGGTGGGATTCAAACCCGCGACCTTTCGGTTGCCAGGCAGGCACTTTACCCACCCGGCTAGCCCGGTCCACTGCTGCCACTGTTCTAGTTAAACATTTACTCAAAGGGAATCAACATGTAGAGACATGCTTCAAAATTATTACAATTTGTCTCTCCACTTTACACTTCCTTCTAAACAGCAGAAAATTTCCACTAAATATTCATCCATTTCAGAAGGAGACATACTGCCCCCTTTGCAATACAGAAATAATCAGAGAACTAGGACAGCAGCCTGTTATCACTATGTGCTCAAGCTCCTCTTTTAATACCACTTATAACACAGCTTTTAACTGCCATAACAGAGATATTAACACTAAGTACCAAGAGAGATCACTGCAATGCAAGTACTCACAATGGATGTCTCCCATGAGAAAATTAGTAGCTCTCAGTTCCCATGGCCAGTTAATATTAGTGGCAAATGATGCAAGAAAGCAAGCTTATACAGCATAAAAAAAAAACTTCCCATTTCACCCATTCCATTCCAGTTACACATGATAACCAATTTATGTACATAGAAGTGAAAAGCACTGCTACTTTCTATTTCACTAGGCAACAAAAAAGTCTTTCGGGTTTCTAGTTTCTATGCAATGTGAGAACTTAATGTTTCAAATTTAATTAGCTGTCTTTCTTTTTGCAAGTGAGCAAATATGAAAAAGCAGATTTGCGTTAAAGGAAAAAGATGCAAAGAATTACATATCTAAAGGTGAAAAAATGTAATTTCTGTAAAGAAACAGAACACGAAAATTCAAAATAGTTCAACTCATAGTGATTAATCAAATGATGTACATATCCAATAAATGTAAAATATGTTCCTATAATTTTGCTTTGTTATTATAAATTGTTTTCTATAAATCTAATTGTTTTCTAAATATTTTTAAATGCTGCATTACAATACATAATTTCATTATAACTGCAAAGTAATGATGAATTCTTAAATAGTGACATATGGCAAAAGAGGTTAAAGGGCATTATATCATGCAGGATAAAATATATTGAAATAAAGACATACCTTTCTGCGTATTTATTTGGTGAAAACAGAAACTTAGCTAATGATAGCATTCAATTCAAGAGCTGAAAATTGCCTATCAAACCTCCCCAAAAGCTGTTTGCAAGAGATTTAGCACAACCCATAATTCCATACAGCTCAACTTCACATAACAACCTACCTTCAAGCAATCTTTGTATGTTACTCTTGTTTGTATATGATGTTCTGTGAACATCATGTACAAACAACAATAACATACAGAGAACATCATATACAAATAAATAAGAAATTAGAAACATCAGCAAGCACACACAATTTTTTTTTTTTTTTTTCATTTGTTCTTTGGGGTTTTTTTTTTTTTTTTTAAATAGATCACATACATACCAAACTAGAACAGACTTGAGTAAGTAACAAATCAATTATGTATTGTGTGAAAGGAATTTATGCTGTTGTTGTTTGGTTTTTAGGAGTATTAGCAACTAAGGCCATATTGCTCCGGGAATATGCAGTGGTCATTCCCTGACCTTTCCGCATCCTCTGTATTTGGTGGTGACGGGCTCGAACCCCGGTCTAATCAAGAAGTGTGTGCTACACACTGCTGCTCCTTCCCACCTGGCTATGGAGGTGCCGGGAATTTATGCAAGAAAAATTTTTATAAGTAAAGTAACATAAAAAAAGTAACAGCTGACTCCATGTAAGATATGAATATGAAAAATTTTAGTTCACTTATCGCTAAATATTAGGTGTATTTCATTGGGAAGGTAGGCATTTCATCCAGTAACAAAATTTCGAAGAATTAAAGAACATTATGTACCAGCAAGCACATTATCATTATAAACTTCCAAGAACTGGTATCAAACAAAAAAACAGGAAATAGAATAAAAGTGCTTTAAATGAAAGCAATATACAAAGTGCCAAATATTTTTTTTTAGAAAGCATACACACAAAAACAAAAGAACAAAAATAATTACTCACAGTTTGCCCTGTGTGTTTTATTAAAAACACTTTTCTCAAATGCATTCTGATCTCTTTGGGTTGGAAATGTAACATCATAATACTGGGGGAAAAAAGAAAAAAAAAAAATGTATTAATGATCCCCTTTCAATCCTGAACGTATTACTAATCAGTTTTTACTAAGAAAATGATTTCTGTGATTACTCTATGAATATATATATATATATCTAAAATGGACAAAGATTTTCTGGAGTCCAGAAGAAACACTTCGTAACATAAACCATCTCCTCATACCACAGACATGTTATGAAGAAAAGAATGATGCTACAAAAGTATTTCCAAACATAACACTTTATTTAAATAAATACCATTATTATTAAATTAGAGTGAGAAAAAGCTGAATAACAAAAAAATCTGGCAAAATGGATTACAGTGTTATCAATTAGAAAAAAACAAAATGCTGTTATTATCAAATTTATTTTCTAGAAAAAGTAATGTATATTTTAAAAGTTTCTTATTTCCTTTTATCATAAATTCTGAACAACTTATATTTGCAAGTGGTACTGCATTTAATGTTCCTTGTTGAGTATTTTTTCAATGATCCAAATTTTCATACTTTAGATAATGCACCCAAATTAGCATAAGCTTAACAAGTACTTTACAAATTTTTGAAAAGCACATTTGAACAAGAGAAATCAATAATGAGTCTGATTGCTGTAAAATAAATTATATACTAACAGAGGAAGTGTCTATCAGAAAAGCTACCTGGGCTGAGGGAAAGTAAGGCTCTGGCAGGGGAGGTACATTCAGTTATACTGGAAAAGGCATAATATGCAAGGGCACAAGATCATTAGGGACAATACTGAGATCATTAATCCAGTATATTCTTTTCCACTAATTATTTCAAAAATTGAAAGATTTTCCAATTATTGTCTTCATATAACATTGTTTTTAATTTTTAAAATAGGTATTTTAATACAGACTGTCTTTGAATTAAACTTTTGTTAACATATACAATCTTCATATTAACATTTGATCAGCATATTAACATTTAATACTGATCATTCAGTATTGTTGTACATTGTTTTTATATAAAATTTCATTAAAATTAATAAAATAATTGATAAATAATATTTTAAATTAAAAATTTTAACTTTTGCACTCACTCTCTCCCCATCAAGTAGTAGTATAAGAAACAAAATTTCAACAGTGCCTTATTCATTTTGACAACATACTGGGCCATTCTGTTAACACTGAAAAACTGACAACATATAAATAGTTCCAATGTCAACAAATACAACTTCATGGTGCAACCCTGGAACAAGGGGTGATAAGGACAGCATGTTCACCCCACACACTTTTTCTTACTATTGAATACACCATGAATTATCAAACTAATAGAGCAAGCTTATCTGTAAGCAAAAAAGATCCTCAAACACTTCCTAGTTCATTTCATAAATATATGTTGTCTCAGTCCTAATCTCAACATGTACATTTTTTCTGACAGAATCTCAGTTATTGGTTGATTCAACCACTGCTCATCTCAGTTGTCCAAATTATTCGCTATATGATTCCTTTCACCTAAAAGGTGGTACTTGTGCATATGTCCATTCCAATATTCTCTGTCAGAGACTTGGTAATTTGGAATCTCCTCTTTTCGATATTCTCTGACTTAAAATCTCTCTACCTCATTCTGTCTGTTATCTCTACCGTTCTCCCAACTCCACTTTCTCCAGTACAACTTTCCTAACAGTGAGGTAATTTTCATTCGTAATTTTAATGTTCACAATTATAGCTGACTTCCGTTTTCTAGTCACACAGACCTAGCTGGTCGAGATGCTGAGGCTTTTGCAATTACTAATGATCTTGCACAGACTGTTCATTTACCTACAAGAATACCAGACAATCCTAACCATAGAGGCAACATGCTTGATCTTTTTCTCACAAACAAACCTAAGTACACAGTCGAAGTGAGTGGTCCTTTAGGCACACTCAGATCACAACTTGGTGATTTTCTCTTCTCCAATGGAGCCTTTATCTCATTACTATTCCCAACCTCATGTTGTTTGGCATTACAAAAATGCAAAATGGGATGACCTACAAGATTTCTTTTCTTCTTTTCCTTGGTTGGATTACTGTTTTAAAACTTCTGATGTGTCAACATTTGCTGAGATCGTGACAGTGAAATTATCCTTGTAGGAAAGGAATCCTCTATTCCACACTCCATGTTAAAATCTCATCCTTTATCTAAGCCTTTGTTTTCCAATAAATGTGATAAGGCTGTTCAAGAAAAGAATGTTGCATATTCTCGGGGGTAGAATTTTTCTCAGCCTGGTCTGTGCTTGATAACAGGAGAGATTGCTTCTACAGGGATTGGATACACTTAAACAGAAAGGGTGCAAGAATACTTGCTTATGATATCGAGACAGTGTTAGGTGGGTCGGAAAATTGCTAGACTGGGGACTAATAGATTAATAGTAGATTAACGGACTAATAGATTAACAGTAGCAACGCAGAGATGAAAGTGATTCTTGCACTGCTTCTATTGGAATGAGCAGCAGCTTGGAAAACAAGATGCAGGGGATTTAAGAGACTGCTGGGAGCAATTGTGGCACAAGTAAACATGTGGGTTGTGTTAGGGTAGCTAAGAATAAGAACAGGTGCATGCATGTTGCATGTACATGCAAGTATACATGCATGTATACTTGCATGTATGCCAATGCTAGGAGTTTGGTAAATAAATTTGATGAATTTGAGGTGTTGGTCAAAACATCAAAGGCTGATATTATTGGGATATCAGAGACGTGGGTCGCAGATATAAGGAATGCAGAACTGGAATTTGGTATCACAATGTGTACAGGAAGGATAGACAGGATAGGAAGGGAGGAGGGGGTTATGCTATTAGTTAAGAAACACACAAAATTCAAGGAGGTACAGCCAGTTGACACCGCTGGACAGTGCGATGTCGAGTCAGTTTGACATGACATAAGCACTGGGAAATCAAAATTGAGAGTAGAAGTGTGTTATAGGCCTAATGACTCTGATGAGTATAATAAAAACTGTACAGGGAAACAGAGTGGGCCAGTAAATCAGAGTCTTATAATGGGGGAATTTAATTTCCCGAATATTGACTGGAATTTGTGGGTTGGTCACTCACACACTAGCAAGACTTTGTGGATTTATTGGATGTTTTCTACATCAGCATGTTCGGGAGGCAACTAGAGGGAGTAATACTCTTGATCTGATTATCAGTAGTGATTCTCCATGCCTCAAGAATCTGCATATAAAGGAACCACTAGGTGGCAGTAATCACAGTGTGGTGAAGTGGGATTTACTCAAAGAGGTAACTACCACAAGAGTAAAGAGAAGGCTTTTTGCTTTTGTAAAGGTGACTATGGTGGTCTGAGACAGTATTGAAATTCTATATGGTAGGATCAACTGATGATGTTACCAACAGCAAATTCAAAGAAATAATCTTGGAAGCTTTACATACCAACTAAGAAATATTGTTCAAGGTTTAGGCTTAAATGGAAATCAGATGAACTAATGAATTAGGGTTGAATTTGAAAGTGTCTGCAATTCTGCCCAGACATGATAGGAGGGAGTATATGATGAGAGCCTTGTCGATCAATTCGGCCCTGGAAAGATTGTGCAAGGCTCAAGGGGTAGAATTTTTTTCAGCCTGGACTGTACTTGTTAACAGGAGAGATTGCTTCTACAGGGATGGGATACACTTAAATAGAAAGGGTGCAAGAATATTTCGCTGATGCTATCGAGGCAGTGTTAGGTGGGTCGGAAAACTGCTAGCTTGGGGGGAGACAAAGACCAATAGATTGACAGTAGCCACTGGCAGAGGTGAAAGAGCTTCTTGCACTGCTTCTATTAGAATGAGCAGAAGCCTGAAAAACAAGATGCATGGTATTTCAGAGACTGCTGGGAGCCATTGCGGTACAAGTAAACACATGGGTTGTGTTAGGGTAGCTAAGAATAGAAACAGGTGCAGGTATACTTGCGTGTACACCAATGCTAGGAGTTTAGTAAATAAATTTGATGAATTTGAGGTATTGCTCAAAACATCAAAGGCAGATATTGTTGGGATATCAAAGACGTGGTGTCACACAGATATAAGGGATGCAGAACTGCAATTTGGGGAGTACAACATCTACAGAAAGGATAGACAGGATAGGAAGGGGGGAGGGGTTATGCTATTAGTTAAGAAACACATAAAAACCAAGGAAGTGAAGCCAGTCAACATCGCTGGACAGTGCAGTGTTGAGTCAGTTTGGTGTGACATAAGCATTGGGAGATCAAAATTGAGAGTAGGAGTGTGCTATAGGCCTAATGACTCTGATGAGTATAATAAGGAAGTGTACAGGGAAATAGAGTGGGCCAGTAAATCAGAGAGTCTTATAATGGGAGATTTTAATTTCCTAGATATTGACTGGAATTTGGGGGCTGGTTACTCACACACTAGCAGGGCTTTTGTGAATTTATTGGATGATTGTTTTCTACATCAGCATGTTCGGGAGGCAACTAGAGGGAGTAATACTCTTGATTTGATTATCAGCAGTGATTCTTCTTGCATTAAGAATCTGCAGATAAATGAACCACTAGGTGGCAGTGATCACAGTGTGCTGAAGTGGGATTTACTCAAAGAGGTAACTACCATTAGGGGTAAAGGGAAGGGTTATTGCTTCCGTAAAGGCGACTACGATGGACTGAGACAGTATTTAAATTCTATACAGTGGGACCAACTGATGATGTTACCAACAGCAAATTCAAAATGGGAAGCATTCAAAGAACTTATCTTGGAAGCTACTAGGCTTTACATACCAACTAAGAAATACTGTTCAAGGTATAGGCCAAAATGAATGTCAGATGAACTAATGAGGCATATGGCAGAGAAGAAAAATGCATGGGATACTTACAAATTAACACATGACACAGAAGCCTATGATAGATACAAGTTGATATGCAACCAAGTTACAAAGGAGGTTAGGCAGGCGAAGGCAGATTACAAGAAATCCTTGGCAAGGGATGCAAAGAAAAACAGCAAAGAGTTCTTTACTTATGTAAACTCTAGAAGGAAGGGGATGAATCAGATTGGTCCACTTGATATTGATGGGTCAACTGTTGATGATCCTGCTCAGGTAGCTAACAAACTAAATGAATATTTTGCATCGACATTCACACATGAGGAGTTATTCAGCAAGGGGAATGCCAGAGGTGTATTCAACTCTAGCAGTAAGCTACAGAATCTTGAAATAACTGGGAGTAAAGTGGAGGAGACACTGTTGAAGATAAACACAAGAAAAGGCACCCGGGGTGGATGGGATCTATCCAGTTATATTAAAGGAGGCAGCAAAGGAAGTAAGCAAACCCTTAGCCATAATTATGAGAGCTTCCTTGGACTCAGGGGAGGTACCCATAGACTGGAAATGTACAAATGTGACCCCAATTCACAAAGGAGGATCAAAGGCTGACACAAGTAATTATAGACCTGTGAGCTTAACTTCTGTTCCAGGAAAATTAATGGAGGCACTGGTTAAAGAAGCACTGCAGGATCATTTAGACAAGACTTCAGTTATAGCTCAGACACAGCATGGTTTTGTTAAGGGGAAGTCTTGCCTGAAAAACTTGATTGGATACTATGATGCAGTCACAAAAGAACTGGATGCAGGGAATAACTGATATTATATACTTGGATCTTAGAAAGGCTTTTGATACTGTTGCACATGGAAGACTGCTACACAAATTGGAGCAATGTGACATTGGAGGCAAATTGCTGCTATGGATAAAGGGGTGGTTGAGGGGGAGAAGACAGAGAGTGGTAATCAATGGACACTGCTCATCGTGGACTAATGTTATTAGTGGAGTCCCTCAGGGCTCAGTGTTGGGTCCATTATTGTTTCCTGTATTTATAAATGATATTGATGATGGTATATCAAGCTTAATGTCCAAGTTTGCAGATGATACAAAGGTTGGCAGGGTTGTCAAGGACACTCATGACACTATGCTGCTGCAACAGGATCTGGAAGGGTTGAGGAGATGGGCTGAGAGGTGGCAAATGAAGTTTAACATTGACAAATGTAAAGTACTACACATGGGAAACAGCAACCCCAGAGCAACGTATCAACTCTGTGGTACTACACTGACAGTGATAGAGAATGAAAGGGACTTGGGGGTGGTTGTGCAGGCAGATATGAAGTTCCCTGAGCAGTGCAGACGGGCTGCAAGAGTAGCTCATGGAGTATTGTCAATGATATACAGGAATTTTTCCAGCAGGGATAAGGAGGTGATTATTCCATTGTATAAGGCAATGGTCAGGCCACACCTAGAGTACTGTATACAGGTCTGGAGGCCTCATTTCAAGAAGGATGTAGAGCTGCTGGAACAAGTACAGAGAAGGGCAACAAGATTAGTGAATGGAACAAGGGGTGCTCTTACGAAGAAAGGCTTAAGTTTTGCAAATTACAGTGTCTGGAGACTAGGCACCAGCGAGGTGATCTGATAGAGTTGTATAAAGCCTTGAATGGTTTAAGCATGCTCAATGCTGATGGGATTCTTCCTCTAGCTCAGAAAAATCACCTGAGAGGGCATAAATTCAAATTGAGGAAAGACAGATGTAGGATAGACGTGCGGAAATTTGCCTTTAGCCAGCGGGTGGTTGGTTGGTGGAACAGACTTCCATCCCTTGTGGTGGAGGTTGATAGCCTAAATAAGTTTAAGGCTCAGCTGGACAGGTATTTTGAACGAACAGAGGGGTGAAGTGGAAGTGGGTTTTTTTTTTGGTTTTTTTTGGCTGATCCTGCATAAGCTTGCTTTCTTGCATCAAATGCCTCTACTAATGGTAATGAGACATGTGGCAGAGAAGAAAAATGCATGGGATAAATGCTCAGGTGGCTAACAAACTAAATGAGTATTTTGCATCTACAATCACACATGAGAAGTAATTCAAGGAGAGGAATGCCAGAGGTAAAGAGGTAAATTAAACTCTGGCCAGGAGTTTGATGATTTTGTAATAACTGAGAGGAAAGTGGAGAAGAAATTGTTGAAGATAAACATAAGAAAGGCACCTGGGGTGGTTAGGATCTATACAGTTATATTAAAGAAGGCAGCAAAGGAAGTAAGCAAACCCTTAGCCATAATTATGAGAGCTACCTTGGACTCAGGGGAGGTACCCATGGGACTGGAGAGAAGTGCAAATGTGACCCCAATTCACAAAGGAGGATCAAAGGGTAACAAGTAATTATAGACCTGTTAGTTTAACTTCTGTTTCAGGGAAATTAATGGAGGCACACGTTAAAGAAGCTCTGCAGGATCATCTAGACCAGACTTCAGTTATAGCTCGGACACAACATGGGAAAGTTAAGGGAAAGTCTTCTCTGACCAATTTGATTGGACACTACGATGTGGTCACAAAGCAACTGGATGCAGGGAATAACTTTGATATCATATATTTTGGATCTTAGAAAGGCTTTTGATACTATTGCACTTGGACTGCTGCACAAATTGGAGCAGCATGGCATTGGAGGCAAATTGCTGCTATGGATAAAGGGATGGTTGAGTGGGTGGAAGAAAGAGAGTGGTAATCAATGGACACTGCTCTTCATGGACTAATGTTATTAGTGGAGTCCCTCAGGGTTCAGTGTTGGGTCCATTGCTGTTTTCTGTATTTATAAATGATATTTATGATGGTCCATCAGGCTTAACGTCCAAGTTTGCAGACGATACGAAGGTTGGCAGGATTGTTAATGACATTGCGCTGCTGCAACAGGATATAGAAAAGTTGAAAAGATGGGCTGAGAGGTGGCAAATGAAGTTTAACATTGACAAATGTACAGTACTACATATGGGAAGCATATGTAGCACTGTACCCAGAGTAACGTATCAACTTTGTGGTACTATACTGACAGTGGTAGAGAATGAAAAGGACCTGGGGGTAATTGTGCAGGCAGATATGAAGTTTTCTGAGCAGTGCAGATGGTTGCAAGAGTGGCTCATGGTGTCTTGTCAATGATATACAGGAATTTTTCCAGCAGGGATAAGGAAGTGATTATCCCCTTGTATAAGGCAATGGTCAGGCCACACCTTAAGTACTGTATACAGGTCTGGAGGCCTCATTTTAAGGATGCAGAGCTGTTGGAACAAGTACAGAGAAGGGCAACAAGATTAGTGAATGGATAAAAGGGTTGCTCTTATGAAGAAAGGCTTAAGTTTTTCAGATTAGTGTTTGGAGACTAGACACCTGCAAGGTGATCTGATTGAGCCGTATAAAGCCTTGAATGGTTTGAGCATGCTCAATGCTGATGGGATTCTTCCCCTTGCTCAGAAAAATCACCTGAGAGGGCATAAATTCAAATTGAGGAAAGACAGATGTAGGATAGATGTGCGGAAATTTGCCTTTAGCCAGCGGGTGGTTGGTTGGTGGAACAGACTGCCATCCCTTGTGGTGGAGGTTGATAGCCTAAATAAGTTTAAGGCTCAGCTGGACAGGTATTTCGAGCGAACGGAGGGGTGAAATGGGAGTGGTGTGTTTTTTTTTGTTTTTTTTGGCTGATGCTGAATAAGCTTGCTTTCTTGCATCATATGCCTCTACTAATGCTAATGCTAAGTAGGTCATAATTTCTAATGATCTAAATTTCAAATTACCTGTGAAATCACTACAACTGCAAACACTACTTTTAATGTTCACTAACCAACCTCTGAAAGAAGACTGACTATGAAATAAGAAGAAAAAAAAAAGAGCGGAAGTAAAGAGATAAAGTTCTATGAATTAAGAAGTACAAGAAAGAAAAAAGGTATATTTTCCAAGAAGAAAGACTGAAATTTTTGCATATATACGAATTGTGAAGAATAAAAAGAAGTTTTGGCTTTTTAAGATATTAACATTTAAAAAGTTTACCCTCCCATGAGGTAAACTGCAGGTGGTTTCATTCATAGCCCACGTACTGATACTGGTTCACATACCGGAAGTTGGGAACCTCTGCTCTATATCTAACTTTACTGCACTGCATTGAGGAGCATTAACTACAGAAGGAAACTGCTAGTATTCCTCATTGTGGTATAATTAGGTTCTTTCCTATTATCTAAACCTTCTAAACCCAAAATCCAGACTTGATGATGAATTTCAATAATAAATCTGAAACACAGCCAAGTTTATTTAGTTATTGTGAATATCTGAGTCAAATATTGTGAAATTTGTCCTTTCCTAATAATAAACTAATTAAATATTTGATATGATAGTGTCTTATTATATATTAAGGATATTTTATTACATATTATAACTTAATAAACAATCAACTGACTTTTGCAGAAGGCATAAATGCTGTGAGATGTGTCATGTTTCTTCAGCAACATATGGAATTCAAAACAACTCATCCTGAGCAAACACCTTAATCATACATGCCAGATGTTTCAGGTGTCCACAGAAGCAAAATTGAATAAAGTGATATCAGAAAAGCAAGGAGCAATATAGCTGGTATGCTACCACCAATCCATCACCAAGGAAAATTTTCATTTAGACAAGCCTTTGGGTGCCTTCCACACAGACTGTGCTCATATTATGATCTGCACCTGTACTAGGTGAGAAGCCAAAACAAATAAAATGTAGTAACTGGTAATGGCAATCAAAATTGAGTTTTAACTCAGAAAGAAGGCATTTTTGAATTCATGTACACACAAATAACTTTCCACTACTGACCACCCAAACATTGAAAAGGTTTGGTTATTTTTGTTTGTTATTTTGGGTTTTAAGAGCATTAGCAACTAAGGCCATATTGCTCCAGGATATGCGGTGGTCATTCCCTGACCTTTCCGCATCCTCTGTATTTGGTGGTGACGGGCTCGAACCCCGGTCTAATCAAGAAGCGTGTGCTACGCACTGCTGCTCCTTCCCACCTGGCTACGGAGGAGCCAAAAGGTTTGGTAGGAGAGTTTGGAATCACTTATATATTAATTATAAGTGATTAACTATTCAAAAATAAATAAATTCAAGGTAATTTACTACAATACTAACACTGATTAAATATAAAAATAGCGAAATGCTTAAAGTGCAGTACTCACCTTGAATATAATCTGCAGTAGTTTTATGAAAAGACTGATGGCTAAATATAAGGTGGAATGGTTAAGTTAATGCATTAAGGTGGGATGAGATTTAATTTAACGGAATTTTAAAATAAGCGCAAGGAAGCAGAAGTGCACTACTATATCCCTAGTTGTCCTAAAGTAGAAAATAGTTAATCTGGAACATAAAAGAATTGATATTGCCAATAGTCGTGACGACAGATTTTCGTTAAGTTATAATGTCTTCAGTTGGCGGTGTTAAATGAGAAGTAACTCGTGCTGTATTTTAAGGAATTTTCGTGCTGTATTTTAAGGAATTTTCTACACGTGGGAATCTCAGATGTGAGAGATTCCAAGCCGAGGAAAGGTGAAAGGGAAGTTTTGCGTTTAGGATGTTGAGATTAGTATTGTGTCGAAACCATTCGATAATGAGGGCTTCAATATTGAAGAATTTTGTGGCTGGTTTTAAATCTTATAATGGTGATAGTGGAGTCAATTAAAGGAGTATGATTGTGAGTTCTGTACTAGCTTGTCCCGATCTAAGACTATCATAGTGGTAGTACGCACGAGTGTTGGAGGTTTTGGTAGAACTAAACTTGGTAGTAGTACTACCAATATAACAGGCATCACAGTTTGGCTGACATTTAATCAAGTAAATTATATTGTTCAAATCGTTGGTTGGGTATTTGTGTGCATCTTTGTAAGTGTTGAATAAGGATCCGAGTTTATTATAAGCTGAAAAAATAAAGGAGATCAGTACCTGTAAACACACGGCGGAATTGTCCGGCAAGTTCATTATGGTATGGGAGGATGATGCATATATTTGCATTGGTGGTGGGTTTTGGTGGATTGTTAATTTTACTTTTGGCGGTGGAAATAGTGTGTTGAATGAGTTGAGTTGGGTAGTTCCTAGCCGTAAATTTTTCTGTGAGGTATTGAAGTTCATTGGTTAAGTTATTTTGTGAGGTGCTATATTTGAGGGCATTATGTATTTGGTTGTATAAAACTGCTTTTTTTTTTGTGCAGAGGGGGTGGTGCGAAGCAAAATGTAGGTATTTGCCTGTATGTGTATTTTTTCTGAAAATCTTTATACTTAGTTTGGTACTTGTTTTGTAAACAGTGAGGTTGAGAAAATTAATTTGGTTGTTGGTTTCAATTTCAAGAGTGAGTTTTAACCTATCATGTATTGAATTAAATTTTAAAAAGAGATTGTCTATAGTGGACCTATTGCCTATTATGAGTATGTCATCAGCGTAACAGGTGTATAATTTTATTTCTGGGGGGAAGGGTTGTAGGATTTGGTTCTCTATTGTGGCTAGGTAAATTTCTGACAGGGGGGGGCGGAGATACCTAAACCCATGGGTAAACCGAATATTTGTTGGAAAATTTTATTATTGAATTTGAAATATCGGGCATCTAGTAAAAGTGAAGTGAGTTCAAGGATGTTATTAATAGAAAGAGAGGTACGTTTAGTCAAAGTGTTATCTGTTGTTAAGAATTTCCGTAAAACCTGTAAAGTGTATGGGATATGCACGTTATTATATAGAGATATTACGTCAAATGATGCTAGGATATCTCCATTAGAAATTGTAGTATTGCTTATTTTCTGAAAGGCCTGATTGGTGTTGCTGATTTTGAATTCTGAGAATCTGGTAAGAGGGGATATAATTTTAACTAAGTAGGTGGATAGATTTGCAAAAGCTGACTTACTGAAAGAGATAATTGGTCTTAATGGGTGGCCAAGTTTGTGTAGTTTGGTGATGCCAAACATGTGAGGAAGGATGTTGTTGCGGATTCCTATCTGTTGCAGTGTGTATAAATTGATTTCTTTATTTTGTCTGAGTTTTCTTAAGATTAAATCTAGTTTATTTTTAAGTTTGGTGATGTTATGATCGTTATCAATTTTATGTGTGTTTTGATCGGCTAAAATTTGTTCCATTTTCTGAGTGTAAGTGTTTTTGTCTATGATGACAATCGTGTCACCTTTATCCGCTTAAACGTACCTCTTTCTATTAATAACATCCTTGAACTCACTTCACTTTTACTAGACACCCGATATTTCAGATTCAATAATAAAATTTTCCAACAAATATTCCGGTTTACCCATGGGTTTAGGTATCTCTGCCCCCCTGTCAGAAATTTACCTAGCCACAATAGAGAACCAAATCCTACAACCCTTCCCCCCAGAAATAAAATTATACACCCGTTACACTGATGACATACTCATAATAGGCAATAGGTCCACTATAGACAATCTCTTTTTAAAATTTAATTCAATACATGATAGGTTAAAACTCACTCTTGAAATTGAAACCAACAACCAAATTAATTTTCTCAACCTCACTGTTTACAAAACAGGTACCAAACTAGGCACAAAGATTTTCAGAAAAAATACACATACAGGCAAATACCTACATTTTGCTTCGCACCACCCCCTCTGCACAAAAAAGGCGGTTTTATACAACCAAATACATAACGCCCTCAAATATAGCACCTCACAAAATGACTTAACCAATGAACTTCAATACCTCACAGAAAAATTTACAGCTAGGAACTACCCAACCCAACTCATTCAACACACTATTTCCACCGCCAAAAGTAAAATTAACAATCCACCAAAACCCACCAACAACGCAAATATACACATCATCCTCCCGTATCATAATGAACTTGCCGGACAATTCCACCGTGTGTTTACAGGTACTGATATCTCCCTCATTTTTTCAGCTTATAATAAACTCGGATCCTTATTCAACACTTACAAAGATACACACAAATACCCAACCAACGATTTGAACAATATAATTTACTTGATTAAATATCAACCAAACTGTGATGCCTGTTATATTGGCAGTACGACTACCAAGTTTGGTTCTACCAAAACCTCCAACACTCGCACGTACTACCACTATAATAGTCTTTGATCGGGACAAGCCTAGTACAGAACTCACAATTCATGCCCAAACCCACAATTACACTCCTTTAATTGACTCCGCTATCACCATTATAAGACTTAAAACCAGCCACAAAATTCTTCAATATGAAGCCCTCATTATCAAATGGTTTTGATACAATACTAATCTCAACATCCTAAATGCAAAACTTCCCTTTCACCTTTCCTCGGCTTGGAATCTCTCACATCTGAGATTCCCACGTGTCCCAAAGAGCATCATGAGAGTATAGAAAATTCCTTAAAATACAGCACGCGTTACTTCTCATTTAACACCGCCAACTGAAGACGTTATAACTTAACGAAAGTCTGTCGTCACGACTATTGGCAATATCAATTCTTTTATGTTCCAGATTAACTATTTTCTACTTTATGACAACCAGGGACGGAGTAGTGCACTTCTGCTTCCTTGCGCTTATTTTAAAATTCCATTAAATTAAATCTCATCCCACCTTAATGCTTTAACTTAACCATTCCACCTTATATTTAGCCATCAGTCTTTTCATAAAACTATTGCAGATTATATTCAAGGTGAGTACCGCACTTTAAGCATTTCGCTATTTTTATATTTAGTCTATTATCATGGTACTATAAGAATTCTATAACTTTATATTTGTTAATACTGATTAAATAAAAGGAGCAACTTGCCTTGGATAAAATTCTATTTCCATCATTGTCCATAATAAGAATAACTTTAATAGCATATAATGAGGGTTCCTAAAAGAAAATTAATGTAAAGAACAGGAAAGTACCCACACATAAATCAAATTACTGTAATAAATTATGATGTGTTCAAAAAGAAACAAATAAATTAATTGAATTTTTTTACGGGCAGAAGAGTTGAGTTTGCAGCTTCAGTGCAGACAACACACCAGTGTAACAGCTGACAACGGGCCACACATTTTTTTGTGAAAATGTACAGACGCAATCATTCAATGTGTATATGACGTGTTCATGTAGGTTACCACAGAATCACCAGCCAGTCCTCAACTAATATAAGAAACTAAAATAACATTACTTTATATACATTAAAAAAAAAAAAAAAAAAAAAAAAAAAACTGTTTAAACTGGTGCCCAGTTTTTCTTACAAAAAATCACATTACTTGCAGCACCAATTCATATGCCATCTTTGCATTAGGATATGCGCAATGTTTTCAGAGTGCCTTATGAGCACAGCTGACAGATATACTGGTGTGGGATGAAACCCCCTTAGAAACTTAAGACATTTGATCCCTGCAGCATAAATGTCAATGAGCCACTGGTCTTCTGCTTTTGTATACAGGTTCAACAGCCCTATACAGTAAGCCCCCGTATCCGCAGGGGATACGTTCCAAGACCTACCATGGATGGCTGAAACCACGGATATAAGCGAACACCTGCTGACCCCTTATATAACGTGATTTTCTTGTACATGCATACATATAATAAAGTTTAAATGATAAATTAAACACACAGTAAGACATTACCAACATTAAATACGGTAATAATAAAGTACAGTAGACTCTCGATTTACTGGGATTGGTTTATTAACCGGGACACTTCAAGACTCCAAATTAAAAAAAAAACAAAAAAAAAAAAAAAAAAAACAGAAATCATAAAATTCAAGTAATAACTAGAATAGGGTAACTGAATCAGTGGATACGGGGGGCACAATTGTATACAAAACTGACAGTCCAGGAGTGTTGTTGGTAAACAGTTCCAAATAACGTATAAACAGATATTTTGCAAGTCGTAAATGAGCGACAAGAACCGGCATTATAAGTCATCATTGGGAGATTAGTGTACCTGTTATCTTGCACCCCCTGCTGTATCGTTGTGTTCCGTCGCACTGCAAAAGGACAAATTTTGTTTCGTTATTTACATCAGGGGTGCCGGATTTTTTTTTTTTTTTTTTTTTGTTTAGAAATCGCAAAAATGATAGGCAAACGCAAGCGTTGTGCTTTCAAATTAAACAAAAACTTGAAATTATTCAAAAGTTTGAAAACTGTGCATCCGTTAAATCTCTAAAGAACTAAATAAATAATGATGGTGGCCAAACCACACACAACATCGTAAAAATAAAGGGAAGCTATTCGATTTAAAATTGACATCGTAAAAAATAAAGGGAAACATTGTATTGGACACGCGAGTAGTACGTGTTAGGTTTTTCATTTTTTTTTTTCCCGTGGTTAACCGCGGGTAACTGAATCAGCGGATACAGGGGCACAACTCTACTCTGTTTATTCTAACTTTAATACTGACAAACAAATGTATGTCACGAAGTAAAGCTATCACTGGTCAGCTGCCCAATTAGACCCTGTATTGTTTAATAACTGCCCACCAGAAGCTTCACTTGATGCATATACAGGAGCAAACAGAGTTTAGTTTTCTTAAATCTGTCATGCAGATATTATAAATTAAGGCAATTATTTTGCATGAAACAGATATTATAGTAAATTTCTTGGGAGGAGTCATTCATTGTTTAATTTTTCTGAAGATTCTTCTGTGGTAGCTTTGTAACCCAGATTTCTAAGTAACTTTCCAAAATTAACATTCTTTGTAGCAGACAGTATATCATTCTTGTATTTAATGATCACAGAAGGAAATATTATATCAATGGATTGCATTAATTGTTAAACAATATTATAAGAAAAAAAGCTGAAGAGTACTG
This sequence comes from Mastigoproctus giganteus, assembly GCF_048544385.1. Taxonomy (NCBI): domain Eukaryota; kingdom Metazoa; phylum Arthropoda; class Arachnida; order Uropygi; family Thelyphonidae; genus Mastigoproctus; species Mastigoproctus giganteus. Next base: position 193,672,349 of record NC_143576.1, on the reverse strand, counting down.
AAAAATACTCAAAAATTTACATCACGATTTTTGTTACAGATATGGGTATGATTCTTTGAAAAAATATACATTATTCTGAACCTTGTAGTAAATAAATCCTAAGCAACTTATAGAGTTAGGAAATAGTGTTACAAATTATGACAATGCTCATCAAATTAAATATCATTTTACAACTTAATTTTTGATAAAACAGAATTTTTCTGACAGTCAGGGTCAGAACTTATAAATAGGCACATGAGGCAATAGCATCGGGCTTCACAACAGAGGGTGGCCTAACAGGGCCTCTGTATTCTCTAATTTTTAAAGCGATTTCTTTTTTTAACGCTCTGATCTAAACTAGGACACACTTGTAAACAGAGACAGGTGAAATTTACTGAAAGTGCGACTCATTTCTCTGAAAGAACAGATTAATTTCCAGAATAAAGGAAAATCACTCTCTTCTAATTCTCTAATAGGGTGTGTAACAGGTTGGCCATGGCGTATTATCCGCACTGGGAATATGCCTTAATCTTTTCCACTGGCTATGAACACAATAAAGCAGCTGACCAGTGCGACTTCTCGGTACAGTATGTGGGAGAGGCGGTTGTAAATGTGTTATGAAATTGTGGAATGTTAATCCTTTTAGCTCTTAATTTGTGCTTTCTAGAGCAGTAGCTCCGTTGCCTAAAGGCCAGAGGTGCAAACAATGCCTATCTAGGTCTCTCGAAATCAGTTTGTTATATGGAAATTTTATTCTTTCTACAGAAACTATTTTAATTGAACCACCTATGAATTTGAGAATCTATATAAACTGAGATCTGAAAATTGTAACATTTAGTTTAATTGTTGATGTGCCAAGTTAAAGTGTGATATGTAGGAGTGCACACACACTGAAGTAAATATAGGTCTGCATCTATCTCCCTGAAAGTTGTGTTGTAGTTTAACAAATTTTAATTCTGTTGTAACAGAAAATTTAAATATCATATCTATGTAATGTTTAGTTATCTATTGTGACTGGCATATGTTTCCCTTATTGAAAGCTTTTTGTTTTCTTGCTCTTTAAATATGAATTGATTCAAGTGTTAATTTTTCATATTGAATCAATATCGGTTATATGACTTTTAAGCTATGTTACTATAACCTCATTTGAATTTAAAATCTGGAATTGTCAATAAACGACAAATTAAATGAAGCGGGAATTAAATCAATTAAAACAATGATATATTAATATTTAAAAAGGCATTAATCATAAATAGCAGCAACTATTCCAAAGAAGAAAATGTTTCAAATATTGAGTATATGTACAATATTATTAATGATGGACTTAAATCGACATTTCCGAATATTGAAACAATTCTGAAAATATTTCTCACTAATGCCTGTGACAAATCCAAGTGGAACGGTCTTTTTCATCGGATCACATTAATGCTATGACGCTCAATTTTGGGTTATATTGACATGGAACTAATGAAACAAATTCAGTCTGAAGAAAATTATTGGCGAGATATTTTAAAAAGAATTATTGCTACTTGAACAGTAGCAATAATTCTTTTGAGTAAACTCAGTAAATTCTGAGTAAATTCAGTAAAAACTGAGTAAATTCAGCTTTTGAGTAAACTTAGTTTAGGATTTAGGGGTAGTAACGACAAAATTTAAATGGAACGTAGTGGTAATTACTTAAGTTGCCTAGAATATTTGAGTAAATATGATATTTTTTTAAGAAATCACATAGAGATGTATGCTAATTGTGGGACCAGCAAAACCTTTTTTTACCTTTCACATAAAACGTGACGAATTTATAGAATTGATGGCAGAAAAAGTTGAAAAGGTGATGGCTTCTGAAATTCAACAAGAAAAATATTTTTTTATTATTATTGATTCAACCCCTGACATTAGCCACATTGATCAATTAGTGTTTATTATAAGATACATGCCAGAAGATGGTATCATCAAAGAAAGATTTTTAGGTTTCCTTCCTATAGAACTTCACAATGCTGAATATATATAAAAAAATATATTAAAAAGAGTAGTAGGTTTATCAATTGGTATTACAAACTGCAGAGGACAAAGTTACGGTAATGCTTCTAATATGGCAGGAAAGTATTCAGGAGCCCAAACCAGATTGAAGCAACATAGTTCATTTTATGTACCGTGTACTAGTCGCTCTATAAATTTAATCTGAACTAATGCAGCTGAATTTCTTTCTACTGCAACGAATTTTTCCACTTTATACAAAAATAAATATAATTTATTTTCTACTGACCCAAGAAGATGGAATGTCTTAAATTTAGGAAGAAATTCCCTAGCACTGAAAAATTTAAGCAATACAAGATGGTCTGCTAGGGCTGATGCTATCTCAGCTCTTCGAAATGGTTAAAAATTAACAAAAGAACCTTAATTAATTTACAAACAAGTGAACATGAAAGATCAGTAGCACATCTAGAATGCACTAAATTAATAAAAAAAAAAAAAATTTGAGTATGAAACTGCATTACTTACTGTTCTCTGGGATAAAATATTAAATAGCTTAAATAAAACAAGTAAATCATTACAAGATCCTGGCAATAAATTTTTTGCATGGTTCTGATCTTTTGAAATCATTACACAGATATATTTTGCATATTAGAAATGATTTTAATATTACTGAAAGAGAAGGTAAATTATTAACTGACGAATGGCAACACAAAGACAAATAAGCCAAATTAAAAAAAGAAAGACTATGTGCTTGTCAATGAGAGATAATGAAGTAATTTTAGAAGGGAAAGAAATGTTTATTATCAATAAATTCAATGTTGTTTGTGATAGATTAATTGCTGAAATAAATACATGAACAAAAGTAAACACCAGTATTTTAGATATTTTTAAAATATTTATAAATCTTTATTTAGATGATACTGAATTAAACACTAATATTGATAAATTAATAAGGATATATAAAAATGACATTGACTTGGAAAAGTTTAAAGGTGAAGTTATCAAAATTTTATGTTCATTATATATATATATTTTTTAATATAAACCACAAACACGAGAGGTATTAGAACCTATAGTACTTAGTACCGTGCTTGGGTTGAAGGTTGAGAAGACGAAAGAAGATATTTGTTGACATTGGACTTGAACTTCCGTAGACTGTAATTTTCAGGAAATACGTACGAAGGAAAGTTGTTCCAGAAAACAGCAGTTGAATGAATAAACGAGGAAGATGAAAAGTTCGTTCTGTGAGTTTGAAGTTGGACAGTAAATGGATGTTGGCTAGTGGCTGCACGTGTTCAGACTGTTTTGAAAGAGAGAGCGGGAATTATAGAAGCCAATTCAGAAGAACAGTGCCCATGGAAGTATCTGTAGAAGAGGCATGCAGCAGAAGCAGTACGTCTATGAGACATTGAGTGGAGAGACTCTGTTAGAGATGAATCATTAATTAACCTAACTGCCCTCTTCGGAATGGAATCAAGAAGCATGAGAGAGGTTTTGGGGGCACCACCCCAGATGTGGGAAAAATATTCCATGGTACGGCGGATTTGGGATTTATACAGAATGAGCAGCTGTTTGGAAGAAATGTAACACCAAGAGCGAGAGCAAAAAACCAAGTTTTTAGATGCAGAGGGAGCAATATTTGCAATGTGCTTGTGCCAAGAGAGATTAGAAGTCAGGATAATTCCAAAAAGAGATATATTTTGCCTAGAAATCTGAGTGTCACCAAAGATAAGCATAGGGGCAGAAGAATCCTTTTTGCGAGATATAAGACAAGACTGAATTTTAGAAGGAGTGAAATCAACTAAGTTGTCTTTGCCCCACTTGAGGATTACCTGAAGATCCGCATTTAAGGAATTGGTAGCAGATTTTCGAGAAGTTGAAGCTGATTGAGCAAGGCAAGGTTTCTGAAAATGGAAAGTGGAATGCAATGTGCTATCATCGGCAAAACTATGGATAGGATTTCCTGTCAATGGAAGAAGGTCATTAATATACAAGAGGAAAAGAGTGGGGGAAAGAACTGAACCTTGGAGGACACCGGCATTAGTGGAGAAGTTAGAAGACAGAGAACCATCTACCATCACCCTCAGTGAGCGATCAGAGAGAAAACTGGATAACAAATTACTAAAAACAGTTGCATAAGATGGAAGCTTGTTTAGAAGACCTTTATGCCAAACACGATCGAAAGCCTTTGAGATGTCAAGAGCAACTACTTGTTTCACCAAACCTTTCCATTGAATTAGTCAATAAATGGGTAACATAAGCCAGAATATCACCTGTGGATCGACACTGACGGAATCCATACTGGCGATCATTGATCAGACGGAAGATTTCTAGGTAGTTTTAAGAGTTGGCTGTTAATTGATTTCTCCATTACTTTAGAAAGAGTAGAAGTAATTGCAATGGGATGATAATTGGATGGGAGGGAATTGTCACCATTTTTTGGAATTGGCTGGATGTGAGCAAATTTCCAAGCAGAAGGAAAAACATCTTTGGAATAAGAAAGTGAAAAAAAGGCGGCACAGAATGGGAGTAAGTTCAGGAGCACAGGTTTTGAGAACAAGTGGAGAAATACCATCGGGACCTGGAGCTTTCTTAGCATCAAGATTCGTCAAAATCCTTCTGACATCCTTTTGACGGAAGACCACAATAGGCATTGAATGGAGCGTGTTGGGAATGGTGGGAGGTGTTTTACCAAGATCATTAATATGTGAGTTGGAAGAAAAATGGGATGCTAGCAGGTAAGCTTTATCCTTCGCTGAAGTGACAACAGAACCATCTGGTTTGGACAGAAGTGGGAGCAGAGATGGGCAAAAGTTGCAGCCAATAGCTTTGGCAAGAGACAAGAATGCTCGGCTACCATTAGGGCAAGAAGCAAGTTTTCTACTCTTAGCATGTTCAAACTCTAGTTTAGACTGATTAATAACTGCTTTACAATTGTTGCGAGCTTTGGTGTAGGCAGAAAATGAAACTGAAGAATTAGAAACAAGCCAATTACGATATGCAAAGTTCTTCTCTTGAACAGCCTTGGCACATTTATTGGAAAACCAAGGTTTAGACAAAGGACGAGATTTTAAATTGGAGTGTGGGATAAAGGATTCCATTCCTGCAAGAATAATTTCACTGACACAATCTGAGCAAATGTTGACATCAGAAGTTTTGAAACAGTAATCCGACCAAGGAAAAGAAGAAATGAAATCTTGCAGGTCATCCCATTTTGCATTCTTGTAATGCCAAAAAACACAAGGTTGGGAATAGCCACGAGATAAAGGCTCCATTGGAGAAGAGACAATCACCAAGTTGTGATCTGAAGTGCCTAAAGGACCTCTCACTTCAACTGCGTACTTAGAAGGGTTGTTTGTGAGAAAAAGATCAAGTGTGTTGTCTGTATGATTAGGATTGTCCGGTATTCTTGTAGGTAAATGAACAATCTGTGCAAGATCATTAGTAATTGCAAAAGCCTCAGCATCTCGACCAGCTGGGTCGGTGTGACTAGAAAACGGAAGCCAGCTAGAGTTGTGACCATTAAAATCGCCAAGGAAAATTACCTCACTGTTAGGTAAGTTGGACTGGAGAAAATCAAGTTGCAAAGAGAGGAAGTCAAAGAGCTCCAAGTAATTAGTGGAGTTGGGAGAACGGTAGAGACAACAGATGAATTTGACACAATGAGGTAGGGAGATTTTAAGCCAGAGAAGATCGAAGAGAGGAGATTCCAAATTGTCAAGTCTCTGACAGGGAATATCAGAATGGACATATGCACATGTACCACCTTTGAGGCGAAAGGAATCATACAGCAAATAATTTGGGCATCTGAGATGAGCAGTAGTTGAATCAACCGATAACTGAAATTCTGTCAGAAAAAGTACATGGGGTTTGGCAGACTGCAAGTGGACATCGTTGAGATCAGAATTGAGACCACGTATATTTGTGAAATGAATTAGGAAGTGTTTTGGAAGGTTTAGATCTTTTCGCAGATAAGCTTGCTCTATTAACTTGACAATTCATGGTGTATTCTATAGTAAGAAAAGGTGGGTGGGACATGCTGTATGAAGTAATGAAATTTTTGGGTATGGCGTACACATAGTAAGAATATACCTAGATCCTTGACATAACGTGGCCTCGACAATGCCCCCTGCATTCACACTACTCGGACTCCCTCCAGTCACTATCTGGCAGAGTAGAGGTAACAAGATTATACACTAGCTGTTTAAAGGAGGAAATAATATGAATGAAATGCATATCATTAACAATGTATTAAGATCTACATTTCCCGAAGTTAAAACGATATAAAAAATATTTTTAATAATGCCAGGTCGGTCGAGTAACAACAAGCTGGGAACAGTCATTGGCTGTTCTCAAATGAGTAAAAAACTATTTGAGGAATAGCTCAATTCAAGATAAAATGAGCAATTTGTCATTGTTATTTATTGAATCTGAACTAGTAAATAGCATTAATTAAAATGATTTAATAGACATTTTAGCCAAGGTAAAGAAATCCAAGGGAAAAATATTTATGCAAATAAATTGTATGAACTCATAATTTAGCTATTGCATTGTTATTTCATAATGTACCTGTTATTATATACTGCTGACAAACAAGATGTAAATGTTTCTATAATATTTTTGTAACACAATTTTTGATATTGTTTTTGTAATAAAATTAGTAATTATACTAATTTGTTGTACTTATTTGTGTATTATACTTTATTATTGTTGGGCTCCCCACAGCTTGGTTCCAGTAGGGGGGTCCAAATTTATGGTATTCACCCAGCATCGTGATGTGAAATGAGGAGGCTACTTGTGAAAGAGCAGCGGATGCTGGTCACAAAACATGGCAATGGAAGTTGATTCGCTGACCACGTGATGACCCACAAGAGTGGCTGTTCATCATACCCTCACGGGCTGTTGCAACACAGTTTAGTTCAGTACGCTTCTTTATATTTCGCAGTATTACAACGTTTGTGTTTAAACAGATCGGTAAGAATAATTGGGTTTTTTTTTATCACATTTATATATGAAAGTTTTTTTTTTTTTTTTTTGGCCTCGGGTATTGTTAAAGTGTGGCCACAAAAGAACTTAGTGCCTCGGGCCACAAGAAGCGTCGGCCCTGCTGACAGTCAATGAGCAAAGTAAAAAAGAAAGGGAATAGTTAAAAAAAAATTTATTTAAAATTCATATTGTAAAGACTACATGTTATCCACAACAATTATCCAGATTTCAAAAATCTTGACAATATATTGGGATATTAGGGATATTAGGATAACAAAAATCAATTAAAAATTATTTATAACATTTGTTTATGAACTGGAAAATGGACTCATCAAAACAACATGAAATACATACACATATATATATGTCCCTCGATTTAAAAGACCCCGATATAACATTATTTCGGATTTAACAGACCGGACAAATAATAATACAGTAATGTACATATTAATCTCGACGATATTATTTTTTTTAGGTTATACAAAACTTCAGTGTTATTATCAATTAAAAATTAATAATAATTACCTATTTCCATTATTGTTTTAATAATTACCTATTTTTATTTTTATAATCAAATTCAGGAAATTGTTTTTTATTCTTTCTGAAAACGCGTTCAAATAGTTGTTTTCCCAGATTACAGATAAGAGCAAGCAGTGACTTGCAAGCCGAACGTGATTCAGGACACTAACCAGCATGTCTACTAACTCACTTTGTTTCTGTCTCAGTCTGCCTCAAGCTATCATGCAGTCAGGTTATATCCAGAGTGTTTCTCTGATTTCTGAATTGTGACTTTATTTATTAAATAATTTTGCAATTCCTTAGAATTTAAAATGGCATCAAGTGATAAGGAGTTAAAAGAAAGCATGTGAACATAAATGTGGCACAGAAATTAGAGATAATTGAGAAATTAGAACAAGGTGTCTCAGTAGCACGTGTTTATGAAATTTACGGCATAAAAAAATAAACTGTTTCTGATATCCGTAAATCAAAGGGTAAATTGCAACATTTTATATTTACAACAGAATATTACATATTCTTTATTATAATTTAATATTGTACAATACTGTATATTGTATTAAAGCTTTTTTTTAGATTAAGAACAATAAGAAATTCGCATTAATGGATACCCCTTCTCCCCTATTAGTTCGTTAAATCAAGGGTTTAATGTATATATGTATATATATATATATATATATATTTTTTTTTTTTTTTTTAATCCTTATTGTAATTTATATAGTTATATATATATATATCTATATAAAAACTATTAAAGATGGTGGAAAAACCACAAGGCAACTCAGCATGGATGTCCATGTTCTAAGTTATGGAAAAACCCTTCCCATCATGCAGTATGATTGATGACTTTTGAGGTTTATGATGAACATCGTGGCGAGATTCATTATTCCTTATATTTCGAGGGTACAGCTCTAAAACGGTGTTCAAAGGCCGGCCGCTAGTTAGTACGCCGGACCAAACCTATTGGTAACTCTCTAAGAGGCTTCCGAATCAGCTAGTGTATAATCCTGCTACGTCTACTCTGGCAGACTGGAGGGAGTCCGAGTAGTGTGTGTGTGTGTATGCAGGGGACATTGTCGAGGCCACGTTATGTCAAGGATTTGGGTATATTCTTACCATGCATATGCCATATCCAAAAATTTCATTACTTCATACAGCACGTCCCACCCACTTTTTCTTACTATTGAATACACCATGAATTTTCAAACTAATAGAGCAAGCTTATCTGCGAAAAGATCTAAACCTCCCAAACACTTCCTAATTCATTTCACAAATATCAGTGGTCTCAATTCTAATCTCGATGTCCATTTCCACTTGCAGTCTGCCAAACCCATTGTACTTTTTCTGACAGAATCTCAGTTATCGGTTGATTCAACTACTGGTCATCTCAGATGCCCAAATTATTCGTTGTATGATTCCGTTTGCCTCAAAGGTGGTACTTGTGCATATGTCCGTTCTGATATTCCCTGTCAGAGACTTGGTAATTTGGAATCTCCTCTCTTCGATCTTCTCTGGCTTAAAATCTCTCTACCTCATTGTGTCAAATTCATCTGTTGTCTCTACCGTTCTCCCAACTCCACTAATCACTTGGAGCTCTTTGACTTCCTCTCTTTGCAACTTGACTCTCTCCAGTCCAACTCGAGATGCTGAGGCTTTTGCAATTACTAATGACCTTGCACAGATTGTTCATTTACCTACAAGAATACTGGACAATCCTAATCATACAGCCAACACGCTTGATCTTTTTCTCACAAACAACCCTTCTAAGTACAAGGTTGAAGTGAGAGGTCCTTTAGGCATTTCAGATCACAACTTGGTGATTGTCTCTTCTCCAATGGAGCCTTTATCTCGTGGCTATTCCCAACCTAGTGTTGTTTGACATTACAAGAATGCAAAATGGGATGACCTGCGAGATTTCTTTTCTTCTTTTCCTTGGTCGGATTACTGTTTCAAAACTTCTGATGTCAACGTTTGCTCAGATTGTGTCAGTGAAATTATTCTTGCAGGCATGGAATCCTTTATCCCACACTCCACTTTAAAATCTCATCCTTTATCTAAACCTTGGTTTTCCAATAAATGTGCTAAGGCTGTTCATCAAGAGAAGAATGTTGCATATCGTAATTGGCTTGTTTCTAATTCTTCAGCTTCATTTTCTGCCTACACCAAAGCTTGCAACAATTGTAAAGCAGTTATTAATCAGTCCAAACTATAGTTTGAACAGGCTAAGAGTAGAAAACTTGCTTCTTGCCCTAATGGTAGCCAAGCATTCTGGTCTCTTGCCAAAGCTATTGGCCGCAACTTTTGCCCATCTTTCCTCCCACCTCTGTCCAAACCAGATGGTTCTGTTGTCACTTCAGCCAAGGATAAAGCTGACCCGCTAGCATACCATTTTTCTTCCAACTCATGTATTAATGATCTTGGTAAAACACCTCCCTCCATTCCCAACACGCTCCATTCAATGCCTCCTGTGGTCTTCCATCAAAAGGATGTCAGAAGGATTTTGACGAATCTTGATGCTAAGACAGCTCCAGGTCCCGATGGTATTTCTCCACTTATTCTCAAAATCTGTGCTCCTGAACTTACTCCTATTCTTTGCTGCCTTTTATTCACTTTCTTATTCCAAAGGAGTTTTTCCTTCTGCTTGTAAATTTGTTCATATCCAGCCAGTTCCTAAAAACGGTGACAAATCCCTCACATCCAATTATCGTCCCATTGCAATTACTTCTACTCTTTCTAAAGTAATGGAGAAATCCATTAACCGCCAACTCTTACACTACCTAGAAACCTTCCATCTGATCAACAATCGCCAGTATGGTTTCCGTCAGTCGATCCACTGGTGATATTCTGGCTTATATTACCCATTTATGGACTAATTCAATGGAAAGGTTCAGTGAAACACAAATAGTTGCTTTTGATATCTCAAAGGCTTTCGATCATGTTTGGCATAAATGTCTTCTAAACAAACTTTCATCTTATGGTTTGCCATCTGTATTTTGTAACTGGTTATCCAATCACTGAGGGTGATGGCTCTCTGTCTTCTAACTTCTCCACTAATGCCGGTGTCCCCCAAGGTTCAGTTCTTTCCTCCACTCTTTTCCTCTTGTATATTAATGACCTTCTTCCATTGACAGGAAATCCTATCTATAGGTTTGCCGATGACAGCACATTGCATTCCACTTTCCATTTTGAGAAACCTTACCCTGCTCAATCAGCTTCAACTTCTCGAAATTCTGCTACCAATTGCTTAAATGCGGATCTTCAGGTAATTCTCCAGTGGGGCAAAGACAACTTAGTTGATTTCAATCCTTCTAAAATTCAGTCTTGTCTTATATCTCGAAAAAAGGATTCTTCTGCTGCTATGCTTATCTTTGGTGACACTCCGATTTTTAGGCAAAATATATCTCTTTTTGGGCTTACCCTGACTTCTAATCTCTCTTGGCACAAGCACATTACAAATATTGCTTCCTCTGCATCTAAAAAACTTGGTTTTCTCTTTCGCTCTCGGCGTTACTTTTCTTCCAAACTGCTGTTCACTCTGTAGAAGTCTGAAATCCGCCCTACCAATCAATATTGTTCCCACATCTGGGGTGGTGGTCCCAAAACCTGTCTCAGGCTTCTTGATTCCATTCAGAAGAGGGCAGTTAGGTTAATTAATGATTCATCTCTAACAGAGTCACTCCACTCGTTGTCTCACAGTTTCTGCTGCATGCCTCTTCTACAGATATTTCCATGTTCACTGTTCTTCTGAATTGGCTTCTATAATTCCTGCTCTCTCTTTCAAAACAGTCCGAACACATGCAGCCACCAGCCAACATCCATTTACTGTCCAACTTCAAACTCACAGAACGAACTTTTCATCTTCCTCATTTATTCATTCAACTGCTATTTTCTGGAACAACCTTCCTTCGTATGTATTTCCTGAAAACTACAGTCTACAGAAGTTCAAGTCCAATATCACTTGGCGCCTCCGTAGCCAGGTGGGAAGAAGCAGCAGTGCGTAGCACACGCTTCTTGATTAGACCGGGGTTCGAGCCTGTTACCACCAAATACGGAGGATGCGGAAAGGTCAGGGTATGACCACCGCATATCCCGGAGCAATATGGCCTTAGTTGCTAATGCTCCTAAAAACCAAATAAACAACAACAACAAATATCTTCTTTCATCTTCTTAACCTCCAACCCAAGCACGGTACTAAGTACTATAGGTTCTAACACCTCTCGTGTTTGGGGTTTACATAAAAAAAAAATATATATATATATATATATATATATATATATATATATATATATAAAAACTATTAAAGATGGTGGAAAAACCACAAAGCAACTCAGCATGGATGTTCATGTTCTAAGTTATGTACTTCATGATAATCAGTGGTTGATATTGTCTATGGCACTAGATTCTGAAAGCACAAAATAAGTTCAGCGCCTTCTATGAGCTTGTTTTGACATAAAACAGGGATATATATATATAGACGCTGGAAGGGAATATGCATACCCTTTGTAACCTTGCAACTGTAAGCTTGCTCTATTACACAATGACTGACCCAGGTGATCTATTACAAAATGATAAATTTTGTGCTTTTAAGCAACAAAACCTTAAATCTGATCTAGTAACAATAGCTATATTTTGCTTTAAATGTAGGCAATTTTGAGTCCTTTCTTGTATAGAAGGTACTCACCTGATTACCTACCTGGACAGCAAAAAGAAGTATTATAGCACTATTGTAAGAGAATTGATACATATGTCTATATTAAATATACTGCAAAACCGGTACTAAAATCTTTCCCAAAGAATAAAAATGTTGAAAAAAAAAAACATTCGAAACACAAAATTACAAGTACATGCAAATATAAAGTACTCCTTCATGGATTTTTATTAAAATTATGCTTAATTTCAAATAGCAGTTTACCTGCAACATTCAGGCACAATTTCCAATGTTACTGGGGCCTGCAATTGTGATATGGAACTGCAATTGCAATTAATCCATGGAACTGCAATTGCAATTAATCCATGGAACTGCAATTGCAATTAATCCATGTTTGACATCACAAACAAGAAATACGTATTAGTGAGACTAGCCTTAGCAAGTCAAGTCCATAGAAAGTATAAATTTATAAAATAGGACAGAGGCTAATAAATGCAGGAACTACAAATGAACATATTTTACCCAACACCATGTTGATTTTGAAAAAATACTTTGGAAAACTCCGAAAAAAAAGGACACATTCATCAAAAATTTTCACCCTTTGAATGCATTAACTGCAGAGTAGACAAAATACTCTCAAAAGCAAATGTCCCTTCATTAGTGCTTTCTAAAATACAGTAGTTCAAAATCAATATAGTGTAAGGCAAAAAAAAAAAAAATATATCTTTCTGATGTTTTTTTGCAAGCTATTAAATTTTGATATAGGCTCCACTTCTGATGCTTCAAACAGCGCCACATATTTCACAACACACTGCAGTGAGCATTTGCAAAATGCTTCATAATCTTTTCCTTCAATCTTTTTCATTCAAAATATCCAGAGCTGCTGGTAGTCATGATACAAACCTAATTTTTTGTATATCCATAAAGGAAAAATTAAAGAGGGAATAATATCAGGTGAATAAATTGAACATACCACTAGTGCCTAATCTAGCAATCAAGAAGTTGCTCATTTAGGAAAACAGTAACCAATGTTGTGAAATGAAGTTGTACACCATCTTGCTGAAACAAAATACTTCAGTTTGTTCAGAGCTAAGACAAGCCATCTCTGCACCAGATGCAATTATTAATTTCTGCAACTCAAGCAGTTACAAAGGCGTGCACTCTCACCCTTTCAACAACTAAATCATGACAGTGTAAAAAAAATTATGGCGGTCCTAATGTCTCGAAACTTTATTAGATAGTTAGGCAGATAACCTGAGTAGTCAAGACCCGCTAATTTTCATAAAGTTGGACAAATGCTATAATTTATTGTGATTTTTTATTGTAGTGGATGTGTTCTCATTACAGATTTAAAATAAACTTTGTGGATTTTTTTCCAAAACGGATAGTACAGGCTATTTTTGGAATATTAAATTTTAGAAATATATTTTAAGACAAGAATTTTCTTACCTGGGGTTTTCTTCAGGAACGGCTACATCCGGGTGAGATGTAATTCGAAAGGTGTTGAAATAGTATATATCTAGTAGGGAGACGAAGGAAAAAGCAAGCTTTTGTCCTAAATCCTTGCATGGGGAGTAATTATAAGTGTAAAGGGAGATGATGTCCTGAAACCTGATAGGGGCTTTTCGTTGTATTTTAAAGTTTATTTTAAATCCATAATGAGAATGCAGCTCCACTACAAGGAAAAATCACAATAAATTATTAGCATTTGTTCAACTTTACGAAAATTAGCGGGTCTTGACTACTCAAGTTGTCTGCCTAACCAACTAAATCATATGAACAGGCACGATTAAATCCATCAAGTCTTGTATCCTATCTAGCCTTGAGGAAGGTAACTTGCTCACACTCTTTCTTGCTCTGAATCTGCCCTCTGAAAGTTGAGACATCGACCACAGCCCTAACATGTAAAGGTAATTAATAATGGTGATTTCCCATTCCGAAAATGATGATGATCCCTATATCTTTACACAAAAGAAATTCCCTTGAGGGCTATTTCTAACATGTTCAATGTAGATATAAAGATTTTTACTTTCCTTTATATGAACAATTACATTTTTTAACTTTACCAACAAAGACTGTGCTAAAAGAAATTTCAGAATATCCATTATCTGACACTGTAGCAGCTGAGGTTTGTAAGAAAATGTGAAATGTTTCCTCAGATCTCTTCATGCAGGTGTTTGAGAAACATTCAGTTCACAACTGCACAATATACAGATATTTTTTCATGCTACAAACAAAAAAAAAAAAGCATTAAGATGCTTAACTTTTGCTTCAATAGTAGCAGGCCATCTTCAAATGCAAATGGTATCTATAAACAATCAATACCATACATGAGGGATTCTCAGACTGGATTCACAACTCCCTCAAGGGGTTGTGATTATTTTAAAATTTGCTCGTGTGTGGTAGCTGAGCTTGAACTTTAGAGTATTACTAACCTTACATATTATTAAGCTTATGAAATATTACAAATAAATTTCCCATTTACTTACATTCCTTAGCAGAAGCACAAAAGTTCTATTAACTGCCAACACAAGTATTCTTTAAAGTATTTTTTTAAAGAACATTATTTTGACTTTTTTTTATATTTATACATCTATTTTACAAAATGTGAAAATTTATCCATTATAATCTGTTGTTACTTCAAAATTTCAATAAAGTTTTGCAATTTTTGTTGATTAATATATATATATTGGGGTTTTAACACAACTAAAATGGACAAACTAATTTCTGCAAAACATCTGACATCCACTCATCATGAGAAACTATTATTGGATACCGATGGTCCATTGACACCTCCAATAGTCAAAATAATTAGTTTTATTCACTGGGAAACAAATTCATTATCATTTGGTTTGCAGTACCACAAAGATTGAAAACCCCTTCCATATATGAATGGAATATCTGCCTGACAGATCCTTCTCATACTTCTTATTTCATTGTTGGATTACACGTACTTAAGTACTTTCTTGGGTTGGCATACCACCCTAAGATTGGTTAGCATTAGTATTAGTGGAGGCATAAGATGCAAGAAAGCAAGCTTATATAGCATCAGTCAAAAAAAAAAAAAAAACCTTCCTATTTCACCCATCCATTCAAACTCCAAATGCTTGTCTAGTTCTGCCTCGAACTTATTTAAGTTGTTGACCTCACTATGACAGATGGAAGTTTTTTTCAACTATCAACCACCAGCTGGCTAAAGGCAAATTTCCACACATCTATTCTACAACTGTCTTTCCTCAATTTGAATTTGTCCCCTCAGGTGAGTAATCTGAGCAAGAGGAAAAGTCCCATTAGCACTGATTTTCCTCATCGGCAGATGCAGCTTCTCTGGTAAATTTTATATTTTTCAGATTAAACCTATCCTATAAGTTATCGCAGTACCTTTCTTAAACAAAGGCACTGCGATAACGCTACAATGAATGTGATCAGCGAGAACACTAGAGGCAGACTGGGGGAAAGTTCCGTAGCCGCTCCTGCCCACCTAGCTACAGAGGTGCCAAGGAAAGGAGGTGTTATCCCTTTGTATAAGGCAATGGTCAGGCCACACCACGAGTACTGCGTACAGACCTAGAGACCTCATTTTAGGAAGGATGTAGAGCTGCTGGAACGAGTACTGAGAAGATCAACAAGATTGTTGAGGGGAATGAAGGGCTCCTCTTACCAAGAAAGGCTTAAGTTCTGGAAATTGCAGTGCATCTGGAGACTAGGCGCCTGCGAGGTGATCTGACTGAGGTGTATAAGGCCTTTAATGGGTTGAGCACGCTGAATTCTGATAAGATTCTTCCACTTGCTCAGATTACAAACCTAAGGGGACATAAATTCAAATTGAGGAGAGACAGTTGTAGAGTGGAAATTTGCCTTTAGCCAGTGTCTGGTTAATTGCTAGAACAAAATTCCATCTGTCATTGTGGAAGTTGATAGCTTAAATAAATTCAAGGTTTTTTTTTTTTTTTTTTAGGAGCATTAGCAACTAAGGCCATATTGCTCCGGGATATACGGTGGTCATTCCATGACCTTTCCGCATTCTCCATATTTGGTGGTGACGGGCTCGAACCCCGGTCTAATCAAGAAGCGTGTGCTACGCACTGCTGCTCCTTCCCACCTGGCTACGGAGGCGCCTATATATATAAATTCAAGGAGGAACTGGACAAACTTTTAGAGGGAATGGTCATGTGAATTTTTTTTTTTTTTTTTGGTTGATGCTACATAAGCTCATATGCTTACTTTCTTGCATCACATGTTTCTATTACTATTACATTTAAATATTTAGATTTAAACATATTTCATTATTTTTTTTTTACATCGAATTCTAATAAAATTATTTTTTTAAATTTTGTTATTAAAACATTCTACTTTTTAAATAAAAAGTACCTTATTTGTTAAATTTAGTGTGTTTATAATATGTGTTGGAATTTTCATTTTTCAGTTAAAAAATATAACACTAGCAAATATTAAATTTTTTCAATGCTTGTTAAACAAATTATCATTAAATCAATATAATGTTAAATTATGCAATTAATTTTTGCTCTGGATCGCTTAAGTCACATTTATAAATAACAAAAAATTATTTTATAATATTGTGAAGTATTACACTTCCCCACCCAGCTACCTCATAATGCCACCAGGCTGGCAAAATTTTCTAGGGAGAACACTGCATATACATCCTATTATGGATGTCCGTTATTCTGATAGTGATGAGAGATAGTGGGCAAATAGTCGAATGAGTAGTCGGCATGTGTTGCATTCAGAGACTGATGATCAAATAGCTGAGGAATGTTGATCTACATTAGCTCACTTCTTCCTTTTCCTTTCTTTTTTTTTTTTTTTTTTTTGTCCGCCAAGCTTGATGCACATATTTTCATATGTCTGGTTTTCATAACTTCTGGGATATAAAATTACTGTTGTCATTGCCTCGGACTAGGTTGAATAAAGAGACATTTCAAAAACTTCTTTGTACGTCATTTTATTTCATTGCTTTTATTCTATTTACTTTTTTGTGTATATTTATTCTTATCACTTTTAATTGTTATACTGCCTATTTTATTTCTTTTATTTGATTTTATTTATTCACTGTTAATATCTTTTATGTTCATAATAGGATTGTTTCTTTTATTCTAATACCTATGTATTTTTATTTTTAAATTAAATTATTTAATGTTCAAGTCAGTAGCTACAATATTTTTATCAATATGAGTATACCTGACACCCAAAATCTTTTCAATTAAATTATAGACACATATAACATAAATAAGTAAAAATATGACATAATGACATACATAAGATGAAAATATATTATATCTAGAAAAGTTACAAAAAAAAAAGATTTTATAAAACATAACAATGCAAGCTATGACACCTGCAGTGGATGTGACTAAAAACTGCAAACAAGCATATACTGCCATTTATGGTTCTAACATACACCCAAGCAGGAGCTCCCCATCATGTCTGACAATGTGGGTGTGAGAGTGCTGCAGAGTGCAGACTTGAACAGACAATCACTGATCTTAACATAAAATGAAAAACAAACTGACAGGCAAGAGCTCTCCATCACAACTCAGACATGATAGAGAGCTCCAACAAAGCAACGATAGTCATTGCACACAATTATCATTTATACAAGCACTCACACAATACACCAAAGCAAAATAACAAACATGTACACTAGGGCACAAAAATTTTCACGCTCTTGAATAAGAACCAATCATTCCATAAAATATACATAATTATACATTAATAATACACATTAATAACTAATTAAATATTAATAAACTTTAATTAATTAAATATTAATAAACATTGACTAATTGAATATTAATAAACTTTAATAGGTAATTAAATATTAATAAACATTAATAACACTTTCTAACAGGCCAGTCTCTTTTGGGCATGCCTTATTAGCAAAAATGTGTCAAAGTCCTGAGGAAAACCAGGAAGGGAGAAGACTAGGTCTAGCTGGAGCAGGAACCTCCTGGTGACTTTCCATTCAGGTGTCTGTTCCCACCTACTCTGCCACTGCTGTGAGAGTATGATTAGTGTCCTTTTCCTTTCTTGTTGAGGTCAGTCTCAATGTTCAAAGTGTTCCCTAAGATGTTTGTTGGGATCTGCCGCTTTAATCTATAATTAAGGCCCTTTCTTATAACTTCTAATTCAATGAGAAGTGCCCTTGCCAAGACCTGTAAAGCTGGTGTACTGACAGTGCAGCACACCCTCATGATTGTTAGTAGTATAATTCACTGTATCGAGTCCAGTTTTATTTTTGTATAGGATGGCTCTGTAATACCATATACCCCCAACCATAGGTTATGACTGGGAGAAAGAGTGCCTTGTAGATAAATACAAGTGTTCTCCTCTTCAGTCGCCAGTTGCTGCAGCTAATTCTCATCATCATTCCTGTGTAGTTTCTTACCTTCTTAGCAATACACACGAGATGTAGATAAAATGTTAGTTTGAGGTCAAACATGACTCAAATATTTAAGTTACGTCAGCAGGGCTTTTATTGTTTTACCAGAAATTTTTATCTGTGGTTGCCTGCAGAGCTGCCCTTTAATTAACATACTTAGTTTTAGTTTAAGAAATTATTAGCTTATGGGTTTTTGCCCAGTCGTGCAAGATATTAAGAGCGCGGTTTGCCTGATGTTCAAGGCGGATTCTGCTGTTTGCCTTGACAAGCAAGACAAGGTCGTATGCACGAGTGACCTTCTCTACATGGCCAATATTCACTCCTAGGGATTCATCCAGGACAAGGTTCCAAAAGGTGGAATCTGAACTGAACACTGGGGTAGGTAACTGTAGAGATGATACTCTGATAACCTGTACTTGTCTTTACTGTGACCTGTCTATTAATGAGGTGGTCTTGGATACATTGTACAGGTTTTGAGGAATTCCAGAATAGTATTATCTCCTGAGTATGCAACCAGAGGGTGTCAAAGGCCCCAGCAAAGTCAATTGATATAGCCAGCAAGTACTTTTCCAGTATATTCTGTGCTGCAATTATAAGACAGTTCATAGGATCTTCAGTTGAACATCCAGTTTTGAAGCCAAACTGTTTGTCCGACTGAAGGTTTGCATTTACATAGTCGGCTTCTAGATGGAGGTGAATTAACCGTTCCAATACCTTGCCCAGAACTGGTAACAAGGCTATCGGCCTATATGATTTTGATTCATTTAGGGGGTTTCCTCTGGATTTTTTTTTAGCATCAGATGGAAGTTTGCCAGTTTCCATGTTCTTGGGAATACTCCCTTATCCACACAGTTGTTATATATCTGTAACAGATATTGTGGAAAATATTTCACCAGTTCTTTTATCATTTCTATGAGGTCATGGGCTGGGCATTTTTTATCTCTGGTTCTTTTAATTGCTGCAAACATTTACTCTGAAGTAAATGGCAGTTCAGTATTTGTGCTGTATATTTTTATTTGCAATACATATTTCAGTCTAATCATGAGTGAGAGATTGAATATCCAGTATGTTATATACTGTTTCCTCCCAGGTGTATGTTATTTACTGTTTCCTCCCAGGTGTATGTTATTTACTGTTTCCTCCCAGGTAAATGTTCTTTGCCCTGTTCTGGTATCAATGGTATTTACCACATTTCCCCTTGGAAACTTATTGGTAACTATGTGGTAAACTATACACCATGGGTCAGCAATCGTGAAGCATGGCAAACCCTTGTTGATATCAGAAGTATCAACAAGGGTTTACCATGCTTCCTTTTTATTTTGCCTTATCATGTATTTTGTTATAACTAAGAGCAAAGTGAAGGAGAAATTGTTGAAGTTAAACATAACAAAAGCAACTGGGTAGGATGGGATCTATCCAGTTATATTAAAGGAAGCAAGCAAACCCTTAGCCAAAATTATGAGAGCATCCCTGGAAATCCTCACAGACTGGAGATGCGCAAATGTATCTCCAACTCACAAAGGAAGATCAAAGGATGACACAAGTAATTACAGACCTGTTAGTATAACTTATGTTCCGGGCAAAATATTGAAGTTGTTGGTTAAAGAAGCAATGGAAGATCATCTGCACAAGACTGCAGTTATAGTCCAAACACAACATGGGTTTGTTAAGGGGAAATCCTGTCTGACCAACTTGATTGGATACTATGATGTGGTCACAAAGGAAATGGATGCAAAAAATAATTTTCTTTCGTATACTTGGATTTCAGGAAAGCTTTTAACACTGTTGCACATGAAAGACTGCTGTACAAATTGGAGCAGAATGGCATTAAGGGCAAGTTGCTGCTATGGATAAAGGGATGGTTGAGTGAAAGAAGACAGAGTGGTAATCAACAAACACTGCTCTACATGGACTAATGTTATTAGTGAAGCTCCCCAGGATTCAATGTTGGACCCACTGTTGTTTTTCTGTATTTATCAATGGTATTGATGAATGTATATCAGGCTTAATGTCCAAGTTTGCAGATAATACAAAGGTTAGCAAAGTTGTTAATGACAGTAGTATGCTACAGCATCTAGAAAAGTTGGGCAGATGGGCTGAGAAGTGGCGACTGAAGTTTAACATTGACAAATGCAAGCTACTGCATGTGGATAGCAGTAACCCCAGACTAACATACCAACTGTGTGGTTCTACACTCAGGGTATTGGAAAATGAGAAAGACCTAGGGTTAATTGTGCAGTCAGATATGAAGTTCTCTGAGCAGTGCAGACAAGTCACCAGGACAGTTCATTGGGTTTTGTTAATGATATATAGGAATTCTGTTAGGAGGTTATTATCCCATTTTATAAGATAACGGTGAGACCCGAGCTTGAGTACTACACACAGGTCTTGGGTCTCATTTTTGGAAGGGTGTAGGGCTGCTGGAACGACAGAGAAGGCGAATGAGATTTGTGAGGGAAATGAAGGGGTGCTCTTACCAAGAAAGGCTTAAGTTTTGCAAACTGCAGCATCTGGAGACTATGAGGTGATCTGATTGAGGTATTTAAGGCTTTGAATGGATTGAGCAAGCTCAATGCTGATGGGATTCTTCATCTTGCTCAGACTACACACATGAGAGGGGCACAAATTCAAATTGAGGAAGGACAGTTGCAGAATAGATGTACGGAAGTTTGCCTTTAGCCAGTGGGTGGCTGTTTGCTGGAACAAAAACTTCCATCTGTTGTTGTGGAAGTAGACAGCTTAACTAAATTCAAGGAAGAACTAGACAAACTATTGGAGAGAATGGATAGGTGAAATGGGAAATTTTTTTGGCTGATACTGTATATGCTTGCTTTCTTGAATCATTTGCCACTACTAATGCTAATGCATATTAACTATTGACAGGAACAGATATAATTAAGAAAAAAAAATGCATAGTGAATAAAAGTGTATGTTTCACATTTAAGCCTGAAAACTTACTTGTGCTACTTTTATTATACACTTGTGATTTCTGTACTGATGGCCCTGTTAAAATTAGTATTAGTATTAGTATTTACAATAACCACATGGTGCAAGGAGGCCTATGGCTTCCTTGCTGCACCAGCCAAAAAAAAATAATAATAACAACAAAATATAAAATACAATAACAAAAAATAAATAAAGTAAAATAATAAGAATAAAAATATAATAATAATAAGAAGAAAATTTAAAAAATAGCAATAAGAAGAAAATTTTTAAAAATAATAATAATTAATAAGAGAAAAGGAAATGGGCAACCTATGCGTTTCTCTCCTCCCGTAAGTAATTATCCAGCTGACCTTTGAATTTCCCCAATCTGTCAGCCTCTACCATCCAAGTAGGTAACTTATTCCAGTAGCTTATAACTCGCTGGCTAAAATTAAATTTCCTGCAATCCAGTCTAAACATCTCCACCGCCCCCCCCCCTAACTTGAAATTATGGCTCCTAGTTCTAGAATCATTTATAACTGTGAAAATTTAGTTCTCATTCATTTTACTTATGCCTCTCAGAGCTCTGAACACCTCTATCAAGTCTCCTCTAAGGTGGCTAGTTTCCAAGCTGTGCGACCCCACATATTCGAAGTCTTTCCTTATATGGATGCCCTTTTGCCAATCTCACCAGGCAAGTTATCCCTCTTTGGACCCTTTCAAGAAGTACAATGTCTTTCTTTAGGTGCGGTCTCCATACTTGAACACAGTATTCCAAGTGTGATCTAACAATAGCCTTATATAATGGGATTATTACATCCTTATCTCTATCAGCAATTGTTAGATAAATCATCAATAGGAACCCATGGGTCTTCCTTGCAACCAGTCTACAATGCTCAGAGAACTTTATGTCTGACCATATCATAATACCAAGGTCCTTTCTTCCACTACAAACTTTAGTTCAACTCTGCCAAGTGTATAAGTTATTTTGGGATTACTGTTTCCCAGGTGCAATACCTTACACTTTGCTGGATTAAAGCACAGCTGCCATTTTTCTGACCATCCCTGAAGTCTATCAAGGTCATTCTGAAGAAGCTCTGCTTGGCTGCAATCATTAACTACTCTACCAATCTTTACATTATCTGCAAATTTAGACATCACACCCTCTATCTCTATCCCTTCATCGATGTCATTTATGGCATCGATGTCATTTATGAAAATTATAAACAACAGTGGTCCTAATACCGATCCTTGGGGAACACCACTTCTTGCATCAACCAAATATCATACCCCCCCTGCCTTCTGCCCTGAAGCCATCCAGCTATCCATCTAAGGATTTTCCCTGCGATTCCAACCTGTTCCAGCTTATAAAGTAACAGCTCACGTGGGACTGAATAAAATGTTTTGTTAAAATCCAAATAAACAATATCGAAATTATTCCTTAAGTCCAGCTCCTGAGTAACCCTGTCAAAATAGCTAATCAGATTAGTTAAACATGATTTTCCCTTTACAAAACCCATGCTGAGTATCCTGCAGAATTCCATTTCTATCTAAATGATCCTGAATTCCACCCTTGATCATTGTCTCCATAATTTTCCCTACTACTGTAGTTAGATTAACCGGCCGGTAATTTCCCACTTCACTCTCCAAACCACCCTTATGTATTGGATACATTGGCACTTTTCTAATCCAATGGAATCATTCCTAAGTCCAGTGATGCTCTCATAATTAGCCTCAGTGGTTCAATGCATTTTTTGGGAGGTTGCCGCCTCCCAAAAAATAAAAAGTTTTTTCATTAAATAAACAAGTGAAATTTTAACATCATTAATTACAATTTTTTCAACTTCACTCCCATAATTTCTCATTGACGTAAAGGGTTTTTCTTCTGTAAATATTAATGCAAAGTAACTGTTGAGTTCATCTGCAACTTCAGCTGGGGTATCTTCAGCTGGAGCCGTCTTTTTCTGCTCAAGTAATCTGGCAACTTCGTTATTCATCCAACTTGGAATCTTCCACAAATATTTTTTAATGGTATTTACTCATTCAAAGCTTCTGTGATTAATGTTTTAAAGGTATACCATAATTCAATTGTATCTGCTCTCTGTGAGATATCTACCCAATTAAGAGAGGCTACGTAGCATCTTAAGCAGTCGTAATTAAGGGCGGACCAAGCTGACAGAAATTTCCCCGTAAAAGCCTTGCAGTCCTTCACACTTTGAGTTAATCCACAAGGCTTTCAGCATATAATCCCTCCTATCGTGCCTGGGCAGAATTGTAGACACAAAGACATTGTGACCTAACTTGCGGCATTTCTTCAGCATGGTCCTGTATTTGTCTAACAAATCGTCAGATCATGTATGCTTAATGTCATTAGCCCCTACATGAATAATAATATTCTCTTTATCCCTTTAAAATCTGACAGTCTGTTGGTGACATCATTAATAGTTGCTCCCAGCAGACATACCTTGGTTCTAGTCCACCTATCCTTATTGCAAAAAATATTCCCCGTTTCCCTGACAATGGAGTCTTTTAATAAAACTAAGTCCTTTTGAACCAGAATAGTTTGCACTTGGTTATTCTGTTCTGGGGCCCCAATCGGGAGTGCATCACTTGATAGGTTGCTAGAGTCTTGGGTCCCTGACAAGCTCCCAGTTACATTATTCTCGAGGGAAAGCACCCGCTTTTTCAGTGACTCAAATTGTTCTAGCAATGCATCAAATTGTAACTTAAGATCGGTACACTCCTTACAACGGTGACAAAGAAAAGAATCTCCAAGTAAGCTAGGATTACCACTAGGTCAACCTTGGAATACATGCCACAGGTTCTGCAAAGGATAAAATCATGACTCACCCAGAAATCGCCATCAACAATTTCTGTTTGTTATTTGGTTTTTAGGAGCATTAGCAACTAAGGCCATATTGCTCCGGGATATGCGGTGGTCATTCCCTGACCTTTCCGCATCCTCCGTATTTGGTGGTGACAGGCTCGAACCCCGGTCTAATCAAGAAGCGTGTGCTACGCACTGCTGCTCCTTCCCACCTGGCTACGGAGGCGCCAACAACAATTTCTGTATGAGCCATAGTACCCACTGACAAAGTGTCCGAGGCAGATCTTGTTAAAGATCTGCCTCGGACACTTTGACCATTTTAAAATTTTAAAATTTACTAATTATTAATAAGAATAATAACAATAATAAATATTAAATTAGAATAAATATCTAATAATAAATATTAGATTTGAATACCATTTTCAATACCATTTGAAAGTAAAGGAACTTTGTAGACAGATATTTTAATGTATATTGTAATGATCAATGAATACATCATAAAATACATGTTGGAATTAATAAAACCTATAACTATTCTAATAGTATACAACAAAAAGTCTTTCAACAAAATATTTATAATTCTGTTTCTTATAAATTATGGCTGAAAACAAATTTTAGATAATTATATAATGGGCTAGTAACTAGTACTAATTAATAAACATTTAGTACTGTTTATTAATTAGGTAAGCTAAAAATGAGAATAATCTTTCTGTTTTTAATATTGTTTTAATTTTTAAGATGTGTAAACTTTTTTTTTTTTTTTTTGTGTGTTTGTTGTTGGTGCATCAGCTTCTGTGGCCATATTGCACCTCCCAAGGTTTTTGAATTTTCTACTCTGATCCAAGCCCGAGGCGGGATTCGAACCCACGACCTTTGGGTTGCCAGGCAGGCACTTTACTCACCCGGCTAGTCCGGTCGGCATGTGTAGACTATTAAACTACATGGCATCCCCACTTGATTCCTGCTCACACACATGCATATAATGATTCTATGAAAATATAGGTATCCAGTAGCACATGGAGGCAACATGCAAGGAGGATGTATTTGTGTGTGTTAGGTGCACAGAGTGGTCTGCCAGGTGCAAAAGTTGAAGATGTAGAGCAGATATCATTTTTTAGGGGCACAAAAGGTGATATTCTTGTACATAATGGCACTAATGACATTAAGAGTAGAGGATATGCAGACTTACTTAACAAGTACATATCAATGTTGAAAAAAAAGTTGAGTTAGGGTTAAAATTGAAAGTGTCTGCAATTCTGCCCAGACATGATAGGAGGGAGTACATGAGAGCTTTGTCAATTAATTCAGCCCTGGAGAGATTGTGTAAGGCTCATGGGATAGTATTTTTCTCAGTGTGGTATGTGCTTGTTAGCAGAAGAGACTGCTTTAACAAGGATGGGACACACACTTAAATAAAACGGATGCAAGAATATTTGCTGATGCTATTAAGGCAGTGTCAGGTGGGTCAGTAAACTGTTATCTTGGGGGGGGATTCTAGACTAAAAGATTAACAGCAGCCACAGTCGCAGGTGATTCTTGCACTGTTTCTATTAGAATGAAGGGCAGGGTGCTGGGGTTTTCATGGACTGGTGGAGGTCATCATGGAACAAATAAATACATGGGCTGTGTTATTGTAACTAAGATTAAGAATAGGTGCATGTATACTTGCATGAACACCAATGCTATGAGTATAGTAAATAAATTTGAAGTACTGGTCAAGACATCAAATGCAGATAGTGTTGAGCAGTGCAGAATTGGAATTTGAGGAGTACAAAGTGTAAGGAAGGATAGGCAGAGTAGGAAGCGAGGAGGTGTTATGCTGTTAGTTAAGAAACAAAATCTCAGGAAGTGCATCCAGTTGACATAGATGGTCATTGCAATGTTCAGTCAGTTTCGTGTGACATAAGCACTGGTAAAGCAAAAATGAGAGTAAGAGTGTCTTATAGGCCTAATGACTGACGAGTACAACAAACAACTGTACAGAGAAATAGAGTGGGCCAGTAAATCAGATTTTCTTATAATGGGGGATTTTAACTTCCCAAATATTGACTGGAACTTGTGGGTTAGTCAATTGCCCACCAGCAAAACTTTTGTGGATTTACTGGGTGATTGTTTTCTGCAGCAACACATTAAAGAGGCAACCAAAGAGAGTAATGCTCTTGATCTGGTTATCAACAGTGATTATTAGTGCATTAAGAAGATTATTCGTGCATTGTCACTAGGTGGTAGTGATAACAGTGTACTGATGTGCGATTTACTTAAAGATGTTAACTACCATCAGGGATAAAGGGAAGGGTTTTTGCTTTCATAAAGGTGGCTACAGTGGTCCCATACAGTTCTTAAATCCTCTACAGTGGGACCAACCGATGATGTTACCAACAGCAAATTCTAAATGGGAAGCATTCAAAGAAGTAATCGTGGAAACTACTAGGCTTTTCATACCGATTAAGAAATATGGTCCAAGGTTTAGGCCTAAATGGATGTCAGATGAACTAATGAGACTCGCAGTAGAGAAGAAAAATGCATGGGATGCATATAAATTATCAGGCGACACAGACGCCAGTAGATATAAGCTAGTCTGTAATCATGTCACAAAGGAAGTCAGGTAAGCAAAGGCAAATTATGAGAATTTTTTAGCAAAGGACGCTGAGAAAAACATCAAGAACTTCTTTAGTTATACAAGGTGATTCAGGAGGAATAGTAATATTTTGGGAGGTTATAGTACTGATTATTCTGAGTAAAAAAATTCATATAAACGTGTCCAATTCTCAATGGATATGGACAACCTCTATGCACTTTGCAACTCTTGTGGTAATATGATGCGTTGTTCTTCTGAGGTCATCTTGGTGTTCCTTTATGAGGGAAACAGTATCCAAAATGTGAGCGAGCAATTTGTCTCTTATATTCACCCTTTCTCCGTATACTGCACTTTTCATCCATTCCCACAAACAAAAATCTAACGGAGAGGTCTGAAGACCTTAGTGGCCAATGAACGGGACCACCACCACTATTCAGGGAAAGTTCAATTTAGATATTGTATCACCAGACATGTATAATGTGCAGGAGCTCCAACATGCTGAAAGTACATACCAATCCTTGTAGCCAAGGGAACATTCTCCAATAGTAGTGGAAGTTCATTTTGCAGAAATTCTAGGTAAATGTGCCCTATAAGACAATTTAGTAACACAATAGGCCCAATTAACTGATTGTCAATAATACCACACCACACATTTACAGAGAAGTGATTTGAAAATTTGTTTCTACAGTAGCATGAGGATTTGTCTGACCACCCATGAGAGTTACGAGTGTTGTTGATAAAGTCACAGATGAAAGTAGCTCCATCGCTGAACAGTATTAATGGAATTAATCGGCGATTAGCATTTACCCACCGACAAAATTCCAATCGCTGGGCATTGACTTCTGGTGGAAGGTGTTGCAGCCGCTGTGAAATGGATAAATGCCATGCTCAAATAATGTTCGCCACACTCTTGTCTGTGGAACACCGATACACATAGAAATTCTTCATATGCTAGTAGGACTACCTTCTACCGACTGAAGAATGTGTTCTATTTCATCCATATTTTGTTCATTTGCATGTGTATGAGAATAAATATGCGCTCTCTCTCTCTCTCTCTCTCTCTCTCTCTCTCTTTGGAATTTTTTTTTGGCTGGTGCAGCATAAGTCTAGTGCTTCTTGGTCACATCAGATTCAGGGAGCTGTGTGCGTCAGTTTCAAATAGCCATATCTCATATCCATTGAGAATTGGATATATGTTTATGTGAACTTTTTTACTCAGAATAACTGATATTATAACCTCCCAAAATATTTACTATTCCTCCTGAATCACCCTGTGTAAATGTTAGAAAGAAGGGGATGAGAATCAGATTGGTCCACTTAACACACGCTGGTGTTCAAAGAAAGTGCATCACCCTTTAAAATTGCAATTGTCATCCGAATAACGTAAGTATATGGCAATATTTCTTACAGATTGCATAAGATAAGATTGGCACGTGTAGGTAATGACGTAATATTGCATCACCTGTTACTTTCAGCTATATAAGCACGCTCTGAAAGAGTTGCAGTCATTCCTTGATTGTGCCAGAAGGGTGAATTACTTGCAATTGACACTACGAAGAAAGAGTGCTATTGTTGCTTTACATGAGGAAGGATGTTTTTCCCGTCATATTGCTTATAGAGTGTCTTTTAATCAGTCGACAGTGAGTAGATTTCTTTCCAAACTCAAGAATACTGGTTCTGCTTATAGGAAAAAAAGGAACCGGATGCAAACGAGTAACCAAAACAGGACTGTATTTTGAAGTGCTTATACCTTAAAAAACAGAAAAGCTTCTTCGTCTGAGCTGAAAAGAGAATGAGAAGAACATACAGGAGTGGTAGCAACTGCAGTAACAGTCAGAAGACGCCTCTTCAAATGGACTTGCAGCCCATTGTACTAAGAAGAAGCCCCTCCTCACAAAAAATGAAAAAGGCCCAATCAATTTGGTGTAAGGAGCGTGTCAAATGGACTCCCGAGCAGTGGAAGTCAGTTATTTTCTTGGATGAGAAGAAATTCAACCTGCATGGCTCTGATGGGAGATAAATGATTCACCGTAGACGTGGTGAAGAATACCATCCAGACTGTATGGTGTCTACAGTGAAATTCTCCACCAGCCAAATGATATGGGGGTGCATATCACCTGCAGTTTATAAAAGGTTCCGTAAATGCTAATGCATACCTGGGTATACAGGAATACCTCGCATAGAGCGGTTTCGAACTGCGCGGGTTTCGCTATAGCAAGGTTTACAAATTGAAAAAAAATTAACTGCGTTACGCACCAATACATTTGATATGTATGTATGTATTATAATGCCAGCACGTAGGCCAATGCGTTATGGATTCAAGGCCATTCTGACTGTTGTCGAAACTACCATTATATACGGACTCTACTAGCATTCATACATTAGTAAACGCTAGATTCCGAGCAGTGAGGTTGTTGATTGTGCGTAAGCTGTACAAATATTTTTCGCTGTGTATTTTTATTAAAGATTATTTTTTAAAAACGTTACACCTTTATACGCAAATATGAGTGGAAAGAAGAAATGTAATGGCACTGAGTGTTCTTCTAGATCCAAACATCGAGCGAGGTATGAAAGTAAGGCAGGCGTTGCAAAATGACATTCGATGTTATAAAGAGATGTATGCAGATAAAAAGAAGAAAAAAACTGTGCAAACTAAGCTGATCGGTTATTTTTAAAAAATACAGTACATACTTCACTTATATTCTCTTGGTATGTACATACTGCAATAAAAATCTATTCTACTGTACTTACTAGTATTTTTCATTTTTATCATTTTCATTTTTTTTTTTTTTTTGCAAGAACTTCGTGTGCATCAATTTATAGTAAACAAACACCTATACATTTTTGCAACTCCACCCATATAATCAAATTGTTGGAATGCATTACATTAAAATACATACTAATAATACTTCGATCAGCACGGTTTTGCATACCTCGGTATTTTTTTGGCATGAATTAACCACGCTATACGAGGTATTCCTATATTGGAAGGCAAATTACTGCCAACCATTAGAGACCATTTCAACCTGCCAAGTAACTGCATCTTTCAGGACGACACTGCTCGTCATCGGGTGAAAAGTGTAAGTAAGCACTTCTGTAGTTACTTTAGCTTCATTTCTGCATTAGAGGTTCGACAGTAATGTGTTTACATTTGTTACAGTTGAAAAAATGGTTGGAGAACGGTCCATTACAACTGATAGCTGGCCAGGAAACAGCCCAGGCGGACCTCAATCCTATAGAGAACTTTGGCATCGTGCAGAATCTGCTGATGCCAGAAAAAAACCAAAGACCCTTTGTGAATTTTTAGGAAGCCATAATTGGTGTTTGAAAAAACGAACTATCAGTTGATTATCTTCAGAAATTGATCTTGTCAATGCCTGGATGGTGTGTTGCTGTCAACAGGGGCAGAGGCAGTTCAACTCCTGTGCTCCTGAACTTACTCCTATTCTTTGCCGCCTATTTTCACTTTCTTATTCCAAAGGTGTTTTTCCTTCTGCTTGGAAATTTGCTCATATCCAGCCAGTTCCTAAAAAGGGTGACAAATCCCTCCCATCCCATTATCGTCCCATTGCAATTACTTCTACTCTTTCTAAAGTAATGGAGAAATCAATTAATCACCAACTCTTAAACTACCTAGAAACCTTCCATCTGATCAACGATCCAGTATGGATTCCGTCAGTGTCGATCCACTGGTGATATTCTGGCTTATGTTACTCATTTATGGACTAATTCAATGGAAAGGTTCAGTGAAACACAAGTAGTTGCTCTTGACATCTCAAAGGCTTTTGATCGTGTTTGGCATAAAGATCTTCTAAACAAGCTTCCATCTTATGGTTTGCCAACTGTTTTTAGTAATTGGTTATCCAGTTTTCTCTCTGATCGCTCACTGAGGGTGATGGTAGATGGCTCTCTGTCTTCTAACTTCTCCACTAATGCCGGTGTCCCCCAAGGTTCAGTTCTTTCCCCCCCTCTTTTCCTCTTGTATATTAATGACCTTCTTCCATTGACTGGAAATCCTATCCATAGTTTTGTCGATGATAGCACATTGCATTCCACTTTCCATTTTGAGAAACCTTGTCCTGCTCAATCAGCTTCAACTTCTCGAAAATCTGCTACCAATTCCTTAAATGCCGATCTTCAGGTAATTGTCCAGTGGGGCAAAGACAACTTAGTTGATTTCAATCCTTCTAAAACTTAGTCTTGTCTTATATCTCGCAAAAAGGATTCTTCTGCTCCTATGCTTATCTTTAGTGACACTCCGATTTCTAGGCAAAATGATATATCTCTTTTGGGGATTACCCTGACTTCTAATCTCTCTTGGCACAAGCACATTACAAATATTGCTTCCTCTGCATCTAAAAAACTTGGTTTTCTCTTTCGCTCTCGGCGTTACTTTTCTTCCAAACAGCTGCTAACTCTGTATAAATCGCAAATCTGCCCTGCCATGGAATATTGTTCCCACATCTGGGGTGGTGATCCCCAAAACCTCTCTCAGGCTTCTTGATTCCATTCAGAAGAGGGCAGTTAGGTTAATTAATGATTCATCTCTAACAGAGTTTCTCCACTCGCTTTCTCATAGACGTACTGTTTCTGCTGAATACCTCTTCTACAGGTACTTCCATGGGCACTGTTCTTCTGAATTGGCTTCTATAATTCCCACTCTCTCTCTTTCAAAACAGTCCGAACACGTGCCGCCACCAGCCAACATCCATTTACTGTCCAACTTCAAACCCACAGAACCAACTTTTCATCTTCCTCATTTATTCATTCAACTGCCATTTTCTGGAACAACCTTCCTTCATACGTATTTCCTGAAATTTACAATCTACAGAAGTTCAAGTCCAATGTCAACAAATATCTTCTTTCGTCTTCTCCACCTCCAACCCAAGCACGGTACTAAGTACTATAGGTTCTAATACCTCTCGTGTTTGGGGGTTCACATAAAAAAAAAAAAAAAAACTAAATATTAGATTGCACCTGGTGAACTTTTCATTTTGTTTTCCATTTAAAATGATAAACTGAAGCAAATTGAGGGCTTCTGATAACATTTCAGCCATAATTGTCATGTTTACCAAAACTGTTCTATAAAGGTTGCAAATGCTCATTTTGGAATATTTAGCATTAGTAGAGGCATATGATGCAAGAAAGCAAGCTTATGCAGCATCAGCCAAAAAAAAAGAAAAAAAAAAAACACTTCCACTTCACCCCTCCATTCATTCGAAATACCTGTCCAGCTGAGCCTTAAATTTATTTAGACTATCAAATTCCACAACAAGGGATGTAAGTCTGTTCCACCAACCAACTACACGCTGGCTAAAGGCAAATTTCCACACATCTATCCTACATCTGTCTTTCCTCAATCTGAATTTATGCCCTCTCAGGTGATTATTCTTGCATGCTTGCATGTATACCAATGCTAGAAGTATAGTAAATAAATTTGATGAATTTGAAGTGTTGGTCAAGATATCAAAGGTGGATATTGTTGGGATAGCAGAGACGTGGTGTCACACAGGTATAAGGAATGCAGAAGTGGAATTTGGGGAGTACAATGTGTACAGAAACGACAGACAGGATAGAAAGGGAGGAGGTGTTATGCTGTTAATTAAGAAAAACATAAAATCAAAAGAAGTGCACCCAGTTGATATAGTTGAACAGTGTGCACTGTTGAGTCAGTTTGGTGTGACATAAGCAATGCGAAAGCAAAAATAAGAGTAGGAGTCTGTTATAGGCCTAATGACTCGAATGAGTACAATGAACAATTGTACAGAGAAATAGAGTGGGTTAGTAAATCAGAATGTCTTACAATGGGGGATTTTAACTTCCCAGATATTGACTGGAACTTGTGGGTTGGTCACTCACAACACACTAGTCAGACTTTTGTGGATTTATTGGATGATTGTTTTCTGCAGCAGCATGTTTGAGTGGCAACCACAGACAGTAATACTCTTGATCTGGTTATCAGCAGTGATCATTTGTGTATTAAGAATTTGCAGATAAAGGAACCACTAGGTGGCAGTGATCACAGTCTACTGATGTGGGATTTACTTAAAGATTTAATTACCATCAGGGGTAGAGGAAAGGGTTTTTGCTTCCATAAAGGTGAGTACAGTGGTATCAGAAAGTTTTTAAATTCTGTACAGTGGGATCAACTGACGATGTTACCAACAGTAAATTCTAAGTGGGAAGCATTCAAGGAATTAATCGTGGATGCTACTAAAAGTTTCATACCTATTAAGAAATACTGTTCAAGGTTTAGGCCTGAATGGTTATCTAATGAACTAATGAGACTCGTAAGAGAGAAGAAAAATGCATGGGATGCATATAAATTATCAAGCGACTCAGAAGCCTATGGCAGATATAAGATAGTCTGTAATCAGGTCACAAAGGAGGTTAGGCAGGCGAAGCCAGATTACGAGAAATCCTTGGCAAAACATGCTAAGAAAAACAGCAAGGATTTCTTTACATATATAAACTCAAAAATGAATTAGATAGTATGAATCAGAGCTGTAATACTCAATACGTTCAACGTTGATAATAATATTTGTAAAATAATAAGAGGAGTTTACCTCAATATAGTACGTAGAACGCTTTGGAAGTGTTCTACATACTATATTGAGGTAAACTCCTCTTATTATTTTACAAATTAACTCTAAAAGGAAGGGGATGAATCTGATTGGTCCACTTGACATCGATGGTTCGACTGTTGATGATCCTGCTCAGATAGCAAACAAACTGAATGAGTATTTTCCATCTACATTCACACATGAGGAATTATTAAGATTTGAAAATGCCAGAAGGTTATCAAATTGTACCAGGGTACTTAATGATTTTGTAATAACTGAGGGCAAAGTGGAGGAGAAATTGTTGAAGTTAAACATAAGAAAAACACCTGGGGCGGATGGGATCTATCCAGTTATATTAAAGGAGGCGGCAAACAAAATAAGCAAACCCTTAGCCATAATTATGAGAGCATCCTTGGACTCAGGGGAGATTCCCACGGACTGGAGATGTGCAAATGTATCTCCAATTCACAAAGGGGGATCGAAGGGTGACAAGTAATTACAGACCAGTTAGTTTAACTTCCGGGAAAAATAATGGAGTCACTGGTTAAAGATGCATTGAAGGATCATCTAGACAAGACTGCAGCAATAATTCAGACACAGCATGGGTTTGTTAAGGGAAAGTCTTGTCTGACAAATTTGATAGGATATTATGATGTGGTTACAAAGGAACTGGATGCAAAAAATAATTTTGATATCATATATTTGGATTTCAGGTAAGCTTTTGACACTGTTGCGCATGGAAGACTATTGTACAAATTGGAGCAGAATGGTATTAAGGGTAAGTTGCTACAATGGATAAAAGGATGGTTAAGTGGGAGAAGACAGAGGGTGGTAATCAATGGGTGCTGCTCTTTGTGGACTAATGTTATTAGTGGAGTCCCACAGGATTTGGCATTGAGTGCACTGTTGTTTTGTATATTTATCAATGATATTGATGAAGGTATATCAAGCTTAATGTCGAAGTTTGCAGATGATACAAAGGTTGGCAGGGTTGTTAATGATAGTAATGGCAGTGTGCTACTGCAACAGGATCTAGATAATTTGGGCAGATAGGCTAAGAAGTGGCAACTGAAATTTAACCTTGACAAATGCAAAGTACTGCATATGGGTAGAAGTAACCCCAGAGAAACGTACCAACTGTGTGGTACTACACTTAAGGTGGTAGAAAATGAAAAAGATCTGGGAGTAATTGAGTAGTCAGACATGAAGTTTTCTGAGCAATGCAGACAGGCTGCCAGGGCAGGTCATGAGGTTTTGTCGATGATATATTGGAATTTTGCTAGCTGGGAAAAGGAGGTGATTGTCCCTCTGTATAAGGCAATGGTCAGGCCATGCCTTGAGTACTGCATACAGGTCTGGAGGCCTCATTTTAGGAAAGATGTAGATTTACTTGAGCGTGTACAGAGAAGGGCAACAAGATTGGCGAGGGGAATGAAGGGATCCTCTTACCAAGAGAGGCTTAAGTTCTGCAAATTGCAGTGGCTGGAGACTAGGCACCTGCACGGTGATCTGATTGAGGTGTATAAGGCCTTGAATGGGTTGAGCACGCTGAATTCTGATGGGATCCTTCCACTTGTTCAGATTACGAACCTAAAGGGGCATAAATTCAAATTAAGAAAGGACAGAGGTAGAATAGATGTGCAGAAATTTGCCTTTAGCCAGCGGGTGGTTAATTGCTGGAACAAACTTCCATCTGTCGTTGTGGAAGTTGATAGGTTGAATAAATTTAAGGAGGAACTGGACAGGCATTTGGAGGGAATGGTGTGATTTTTTTTTTTTTTTTGGCTGATGCTGCATAAGCTCATACACTTGCTTTCTTGCATCACATGCCACTACTACTACTACTACTATTCTGAGCAAGAGAAAGAATCCAATCGGCATTGAGCATGCTCAAATCATTCAAGGCTTTATACACCTCTATCAGATCACCTGATAGAGGTGTATTTTGAGAGCACCTGTGAAATATTACTTAGCTTTGCCTTAACTATTAATAAATATCTTTTGTTTATATTTCCATTTGTGATGCTTGTCATTAATGTAACATACCATTGTGAAAAAGGGCTAGATTTGTGAAATTCCTAGGTTATGCACTTTCTTTGAACACCAGTGTAGATGGTTCAACTATTGATGATCCTCCTCAGATAGCTGATAATCTGAATGAGTATTTTGCCTCTACATCCACACATGAGGTGTTATTAAGGGAAGAGAATGCCAGAAGATTATCAAACTGTAACAGGGTGCTTAATGATTCTGTAATACTGAGAGCAAAATGGAGAAGAAATTGTTGAATTTAAACATAAGAAAGGCACCCAGTATGGATGGGCTCTATCCAGTTATATTAAAGGTGGCAAAGGAAGTAAGCAAATCCTTAGCTATAATTATGAGAGCATCCTTGGACTCAGGAGAAGATCCCACTTAGATCCCACTTTGTGAATTGGGGTTACATTTGCACATCTCCACAGACTGGAGATGTGCAAAAAGTAAAAAAAAAAAAAAAAAAGAGATGTGCAAATGTAACCCAATTCACAAAGTGGGATCTAAGGATGACACAAGTAATTACAGACCAGTTAGTTTAACTTCTATTCTGGGAAAAATAATGGAGTCACTGGTTAAAGACGCATTGCAGGATCATCAAGACGAGGCTGCAGTAATAATTCAGACACAGCATGGGTTTGTAATGGGAAAGTCCTGTCTCACAAATTTGATGTGGTTAAAAAGGAACTGGATGCAAAAAATAATTCTGATATCATATACTTGGATTTCAAGAAAGCTTTTAACACTTTTGCACATGGAAGACTACTGTACAAATTGGGGCAGTATGGTATTAAAGACAAGTTGCTACAATGGATAAAAGGGTGGTTGAGTGGGAGAAGACAGAGTGATAATCAATGGATGCTGCTCTTCATGGACTAATGTTATTAGTCGAGTCCCCCAGGGTTCGTTGTTGGGCCCACTGTTGTTTTGTATATTTATCAATGATATTGATGAAAGTATATCAGGCTTAATGACAAAGTTTGCAGATAATACAAAGGTTGGCAGGGTTGTTAATGATAATAATGGCAGTGTGCTACTGCAACAGGATCTAGAAGTTATGCAAATGGCTGAGAAGTGGCAACTGAAGTTTAATATGCAAAGTACTGCATATTATTATTATTATTAGCCATATGGTGCAAGGAAGCCTGAGGCTTATTCTGCACCAGCCAAAAAAAAACAAAAAAAAAATTCTGAATTACCCTGTGAGAGGGGGAGAGAGAGAGAACAAGAATCAGTAGCAGAAGGGAATCGCCAAGAAAGAGAAGAATGATGATATTCAGTTCAGGACCCTGGGTGTGCCAAGCCCATACTCACTAGATGTAAGCCCCTGGTAAAAGTAACTCCAGAGAAACATACCAACCATGTGGTACTACACTTAGGATGGTAGAAAATGAAAAAGTCTTGGAAGTAATTGTTGTGCAATCAGATATAAATTTTCAGAACAGTGCAGACAGGCTGCCAGAGCAAGTCATGGGATATTGTCAATGATATACAATAAATTTGCTAGAAGGGAAAAGGAAGTCATTATCACTTTGTATAAGCAATGTTTAGGCCATGCCTTGAGTACTGCAAACAGGTCTGGAGACCTCACTTTAGGAAAGATATAGAGTTGCATACAGAGATGTAGAGGCCTCCGTAGCCGAGTGGGCAGGAGCGAGAGTGCAGTAGCACACGCTCTTTGAGTAGACCGGGGTTCAAGCCCCTGACTGCTGAATACGGTCGATCTGCCAACCCGCACTGGACCAGCGTGGCAGATTATGGTCCATTTCCCTCAGCATGAATTGTTGAGGAGGCTTCCACCCTGCAGTGGGTTGATAATGGCTGCGCTTTACTTTACAGAGATGTACAGAGAAGGGCAGCAAGATTGGTGAAGGGAACGAAGGGGTGGTCTTACTATGAGAGGGCTTAAGTACTGCAAACTGTAGCATCTGGAGACTAGGCACCTCCAAGGTGATCTGACTGAGTGTATAAGGCCTTCAATGGGTTGAGCATGCAGAATTCTGATGGGATTCTTCCTCTCGATCAGATTATGAACCTGAGGGGGCACAAATTCAAATTGAGGAAAGACAGTTATAGAATAGATGTGCGGAAATTTGATTTGCCTTTAGCCACAGGTAGTTGATTGCCTTTTAGCAAACTTCGATCTGTTACTGTAGAAATTGATAGCTTAAATAAATTCAAGGAAAAACTCCACAAACATTTAGAGGGAATAGATGTATGAAATGTTTTTTTTTTTTTTCTTGGCTGATGCTACATAAGCTTGTTTCCTTGCATCGCATGCCTCTACTATTACTGTTACTACATTACTATAAGGAGGTATAAATATGGTTGCAAGTTATATGAGCAGAAATCTGCTATTAGCCATAGTAACTTATTGTTGGAACAAAATTTCCTCTGACATGGAAGTGGATAATCTAAATAATTAAATAAGAATTATTATTATTTATTTTATTTTTTGCCGATGCTTCAGATGCATGCGTACTTGCATCATTTGCTACTACAGTACTGCATAAACAAAATATGGCAGCTATCTTTTTTCACATTCTTGGATAAGCTCAAAAATGGTGGTATTAATTAATTAATTAATAACGTGGACTGTAATGGCAATGATTCAAATCCAGGTACAGAGTAGTGAGCCCCTATCAGGAAAGAAGTTTCAGTACCACCATCCCAAATCAGATCTGTGTCCCACTTCCATCGTCGAGGATTAAAAATGCTTTTGACTTTTATTTTCCTGTGTGCCACATAATCACTCCGTGTTGGTGTTGTTTTTTTTTTTTTTTTTTTGTAGGTTATCAACAACATACAAACAACAAATTCTATCGCCAACCGAAAAAAAAAAAAAAAAAAAATCGCCAACCGAACTCCGTTTCCGAGTCATCCTCAATGAAGTAATTCTCAAGTCAACAATGATCGTGTTTTCCAAAGCGGCTCAGGCCCACCTCTGGCTAAATCTTAAAAAACAAACAACATGCATTGCTATAGCCCTGCACTTGGCTCCTTACTGGAACAAATGTGTAGCAAAGTTCATAATAATAATTACTTACCATTAGTGCCGACTCCATATTAATTGCAGAACAAATATCAAAATTAACAAATAATATATACCAATTTTCAGCTAGTACGTAGTTTACAAAGAGCGTAAGGAATAGGTCCGTAACCGGAATCACGTGACCAAGCCACACTGCAACCACAGAGTAGTATTCTATGACAGCAACTTTCTCACTATGGATCAGTGAAAACGTGGATTAGTACATGTGGCATTTTTGACATGTGAATTGGCAAAAACTGTTCTCCATCGAAGATGCCAAGTGTTGTCTAATTTCCCACAAACTCTAATATTTCTAGACGTATGTACCTTTTTCTGGGGTATAACAAATAAGTTCAACCTTTTCAGATTTTTTAAATACTGTATTTATGTTAATTTATTGTCGTAAATTTTCAAAACCTTTAAATTGTCAAATTTCGTCACTAAAAACTACATTCCTCCTACTGCTTGATTTAAATTTATACAATATATCGTTTCCCAAGTTGTGCACTTCTCTTTTTTATTTGCTTACATATAATTTTTATTATTTTAAATCATTAATTAAAACATTTCAAGTACAAGTTTTTTTAAGGTTTGAATAGATCCTTTATTAAGGTAAAAATGTTTATTTTAATTAAACAACAGAAACGAAGCAACAAATTCTAACCCCTTCTGTGAGAGATTTCGAATGCAACCCCTCTGAATTAAAATCTAAAAAAAAAAAAAAAAAAAAAACTAAACTATTATATTAGGGTTACCTGAAAAGTTCCTTTCAACTACCGATGTGCATCGTGTCTGCAAATTGTGTGTTCTGTTGTTGTTTGTTTTTTAGAAGCATTAGCAAGTAAGGCCATATTGCTCCGGGGATATGCGGTGGTCACTCCCTGACCTTTCCGCATCCTCCGTATTTGGTGGTCACGGGCTCGAATCCCAGTCTAATACAAGAAGCGTGTGCTACGCACTGCTGCTCCTGCCCACCTGGCACCATGTGTGTGTTCTCTACTCGATTTGCCTTCTTTTCTGGACGAAAAACCGCAGTTCTTTTTCAGGGAAAAAACCTAGCTATGTACGCCTGAAGACCGACTAACTCAGCCAGGTAGTGAAAAGGGGCTCATACTTTCTATCCGTGGAGAATCAATGCGAGGAACAGCTTGTTCCTAGAAAAGAGAATTTTTCGGCTTTCCAGGTTTTTAAAAGAAGGTCTTGTTGTTGGAACTAGAGAAGCAATAGTATGGAGAAATGGTCTGGGCAACAATATATTGCAACCATTGGATCAACTGCATTACTTAAAGTCTTTCTCGTTGAGTATTACTCAGTGTAGCCTTTCTTGTGCTTGATTTCTGTAGTAAACTGGAATTCCATCTCTGACAGCACCAATCTGACGATATGGATCGTTGGACGGCATTTGCAAATTGATCTTTTGCATCTCTTTGTGGCACTGTACAGTATTCATCAAAATGGTACACAATGTTTAGTTGTTCTCTGCATCTCCTTGTAATGTACTGGAAGGTGATTTTCTGCCAAATCTTCAATTCTTGATACCATACAGAGAAATCTTCTACTAACTATAACTCATGCCTGCTGTACGGTGAGCACCCATAGCCTGGCGGGCATGCTTCCCCGTGATCAAAAGGAGGTGCGTTCTGGGCTTATGTACATTCTGTCTAGAGGAATCCAAACGACGTTCATAGGGTACACAACAGATCTGGCGATCAATCGAAAAAATGTAAAAACGCGGCTGGTGCTACACCGGGCAGGCAAGGCAACAGAGATAATCCAACTCCCGTAAACAAGAAATCACAAGAAAATTCATAACCCAAGTCAGCAGAGTCTAGCCCAGGACCTCGCATATTTTTCCAAGATCTCTCTCACTTAAACGTATACCCCAATTCGGTGGTATATTCACAACAATGATTTCCTTATATATATATATATATATATA
This sequence comes from Mastigoproctus giganteus, assembly GCF_048544385.1. Taxonomy (NCBI): domain Eukaryota; kingdom Metazoa; phylum Arthropoda; class Arachnida; order Uropygi; family Thelyphonidae; genus Mastigoproctus; species Mastigoproctus giganteus. The sequence goes on along the minus strand of NC_143576.1, from coordinate 193,631,949 downwards.
GGTCGTTGCCACTGAAATCTTCGGAAACTAGATAGCAGTGCCTGCCAGACTACATAAAAAATCTACTGGGTGCCTGACCTGCCTCCTTGGCACAGTAAGGTGTAAGGTGTAAGGTGTATTTAGTGTCAGACGTGTCACCAGGGGTTTCCTCCATCTCCGCGTAGTTTTCATTGTGGGTGTACCAGTTCACTGGAAATGCTAGAGATTTAAAAGTGTATGGATATTGTATATGTGTAGTGCCTTGTACCGTTGTTCATCTGGTCGTTTAGCCGCTGGACCCTGCTGAGGCCCAACGTTGCCCCACCTTTGCCCCGTGGAGGCAGACCAGGAACCCAGTAGGCTTAAGTTACTCTGGCAGGTCCTGCCACCTAATTTCCTGAGATTTCAGTGGCTAGGACCTAAGTATTTACATATTTAAGGCACACTGTGTACTCTGTGCTATTTGGAATTTTACTGCTGAAGACATATCAAATGCCTTGCCTACGCTACACGCGCAGGCAAGGCATTTGATATGTCTTCAGTAGTAAGATATAGTAAGATAGTGTGTGGGGAGGACGGTGACGATACCATTGTCATTGTGCCGGGTTCGAATCCCGTCGATGACGCGAGAAACTTTAATAGGCGTGGCTGAGTTAGTTGGTCTCATGCATATATAGCAAGGTTTTTTTTCCCCCAGAAATTGGGTTTTTTCGTCTAGCAAAACAGGCGACGAGAGAACACGCGTAATTTACAGTCACAAATACGGGTTAATATATTAAATTACGGGTAACCCTAATATAATAATTTAATTTAATGTCAAGTGCCTTGTTCGAAAAATCATTTTTTAAAAAATCCCGTTCTGGTTTATTAGAGAAATCATGACTCCCCATTCTAAAATGGGAAAAAGGACCTTAATGATAAAATTTGATAACTGAATTTTACTATAAAATAACACAGATCATATAAAATAATACAATAAATGTATTTATAAAAGTTAAGGTGTTTCAGAATCAAAAAACTGGTTACATTATTGAAAATTTTAACATTATGATAATTGATATTACAATGTGATGATCGTTATACAGTTCTTCATTTTAAATTTATTCTTTATTAGATGTGAAACTATAATTTTGGGGTAATAATCCAACACGACTGCCTATGAACAAAAAAATTGTGCTTCTTTTTTTATACCAAACATGAAAGATATTAGAACCTATAATAGTTATGCGCATATAAAGGGTGTTTCCAAAGTGATGGTCAATAATTTGAAGGTGATCTGTACAGACTACAATATGCAAAAAAAGCCGATTAAACTGGGTCCTTAAGTGAATCGTTTTCGAGATATTGCCCATTTCTAGTTGGGATCCATCACTGACAAGGTGAACTGTACAGAGTTGGGATCCATCACTTACTTGTTTGTTTAGAACAAGTTATGCTCATTCTTTCCCTTTCCCCTCTCTCAATGCTCTGAGACGTATCAGGCATGCTAGTACTTGTCAAAGAAAGTCAACATGGAAAGAGGTTACAGCAACGAAGACAATGCGGACATGCACTTCATGTATGGTAAAGCCAACGGCAGTGCATTCGAGGCTGCACGTTTGTACCAAGTAGGATTTCCCCGCCGAAGGCAGCCCAACAGGTGCACATTCATCAGGGTACATCACGCCTTAGAGAACATGAGCGCTTCGCACATGGAGTATAAGCAGGTAGGCCCAGAAACATAACACTTGATGTTGATGAATGGGTGTTAGAAAGAATATGTATCTTTGTACGTATGTTTATGTATAGTATCTTCTGTACAGTGGCTTCAGAAACATAAGTTCATCTCCGCCATGTTACTCTGTGATGATACAAAACTCTGTAGAGCGGCCAGACACGTGTAGTTTGGGTATATTATGTGTTGTTTAGCTGTTTATGGCCTCTTTACCTCCTGGCAGGCGATTTCCTGGAAAGCGTACCGGTGCTCGTCTACACCACGAGGAGGTGGTCCACAACTAGATATGTCCTTAGCCAAGTGGAGATAGACCATTACAATCTTTGTCTGCCAGAGGGCGAAGTCCCGCACCCAGTGGAGATAGTGCTGTACCAGTGGGTGCCCTTAACCACAGGTACCCAAATTTAGGTTACCAGCATAGAGAAAAATAAATAAAATTATAACTAAATAAAAATAATAATAAAATAAAATAAATAAATAAATAAGTTAGTTAAAAAAAAGGGGAAAAAAAAGAAAATAAAATAAACTAAGATAAAAATTTATAGATATGAGCAAAGAAAAAAATAAATAAATAAAATAAAACAGTATTAAAAAAAAAAGAAGTAAAATAGATAGATACAAAGTAAATAAAAAGGAAATTACTAATAAAATAAATAAATAAAATATATTTAAAAAAATAATAATAATAATAAAATAAAACAAATATATAAAAAAAAAGAAAATAAAAATATATATATAAATTTTAAAAAAATAGATTAAAAAAAGTAAAATTGAATTGTCTAAGACTGGACAAATCCCCCACCCACTGGAGCAGTGCAATACCAGGGGGTACCAGCAAACCTCAGGTAGCCCAGGCCTGAGGGGATAAAAATAAAAAAAAAAAACAAACAAACAAAAACAGGATCTATGTGATCTTCTAAGAGCTATTCAAGGTGACAGTATTTTATCTTTGCAAGACACCGCTCACTGTTGAGGCTGACATTATTAAAGGTGCTTGAGGCACTGTAGGAGGTGAAGCTGGAGCCGGATTGGCCAACAGAAGATTTCTTCTAGCAAATAAATCAGAAGCAAATTGTTGTAGGATTCCAAGGTGTGAGGCAGATTCTACTAGATATTTTTCGTTGCCAGGTGAGAAGGTATTTATATGGTCTTGTAGGGATTTCCGTAGGTCATCATAAAGAGGGGCAGTGATAGAGCAGGTGGTTCCAGTCTTCCAGTTGGAGTTAAAGGCAAGAATCGGTATTGCTTATTCTGAACTGAAAGACTTTGGAGTTGAAAGAGCCATGTCCAGTTATGATAAATTATGTGTAGAGGTTTGGATAGAACCATAGGGAATTATTCTTGTTGACAGTAAAGGAAACGTCTGGTATAAATTTATATGTAGTTCTGCCTTTAGGGGTTGTATTCCAACGATCTTGCCAAATTTTTGTTAATGCAGACCAAATCCGGGTTTTTTCAGCTTTAGTGTCTGCAAGGACATTATCCTGTATTCCATAGAATTCCGTGGAGGTCTGATGTTTTTGAAAGTAGCAGAAGGCACAATGTAAAATGTGCAAGTCTAGAGGTAATACTCCAGCTACGACCTGCAGGGCATCAGTTGAGACAGTCCTGCAGGCATGGAGCATTGTAAGAATCCCAGATCTTTGCAAGGAGAGTAGTTTTAATTTCAATTTTACGTTGTTAATTCTGTCATACGAAACTGGAGCAGCGTTTGAAATAGGTATGAATACTGCCTTGTAATTATTATTTTTTATTAGCCATATGGTGCAAGGAAGCCTGAAGCTTATGCTGCACCAGCCAAAAAAAAATCCCAAGTTTTCCTGAGAGAGAGAGAGAGAGAGAGAGAGAGAGGAATCATCAAGAAAGAGAAGAATAATGATATCCAGATCAGGACTCTGGGTGTGCCAAGCCCATATTCACCAGATGTGAGCCCCTTTGGGAGAATTATTATTATTATTATTATTATTATTATTATTATTATTATTATTATTATTATTAGCCATATGGTACAAGGAAGCCTGAGGCTTATGCTGCACCAGCCAAAAAAAAAAAAAAAAAAAAAAAATTCCCCGAGTTACCCCCTGAGATGGAGAGAAGTATAAAGGAATCACCAAGAAAGAGAAGAATGATGATATCCAGCTCAGGACCCTGGGTTTGCCAAGCCCATACTCACCAGATGTGAGCCCCCGGGGTTAAATATAAGAGAACTCTGTGTCCAAGCCCCCAATTCTTTGTAATCCGAAAAATAGCCATAGTAAATTTCTTGGTTTTATCTATTAGGTAGTCTGCTTGGAGAGTAAAATTGAGTCTACCATCCATGATCACACCAAGATGTTTTAAATGCTTGACATGTGGTATTTGTTTGTTAGCTATTTTCAAGATAGGAGGACGACTGATATTTAGTTGACCTTTGAAGATCATGAGCCGGGTTTTGGATGGAGCTATTTTAAGTCGACAGTTGCCCATTTCATGAGATATCCTTTAAGACCGGAGAAGCTCTTTCTTGAATTTGTTGCCTGGAGTTGCCTGAGAATGACAAGGTGATCAGCATATCCGATTGGAGTAGCAAAATCAAAATGTCTGGTTATCCATGTATTTAGTGTAATGTTCCAGAAGAGCGGCCCCAGAACATGGCCCGGAGGACATCCTCTATTTACAGCTCATGTTATGGTGCAGGTTATTGAAGTAACCTGTATAGATCTGTGATCAAAGTAGGCTCGGATAGCTTGGTATAACTGAGAGTAGCATCAGGTGTTCTGAAGGCTTGCGAAGGCACTCTCCCACGAGAGGGAGTCAAAAGCACCTTTAAAATCTGTGAAGATGGCCATTTCACGTTTTCATTTGGAATTCTGGATCTAATTTTTTAACACAAGAAGTGCATCTTCACAAGACTTTCCCTTAACGAATCCATACAGGCAACTCCAGGTGTAAAGATGTCTTGAGCTTGGAAAAGGTCATAGATTCTTGGGGCGAGTATTCGTTCGTAGAGTTTTCCCAAATTCGGTAGGAGAGAAATTGGACGGAAGGCTCACGGGTCTGACGGGCTTTCTTAGTAGTTTGACTAGTGCATTCTTCCAGAGACGGGGGAAAGTACCACAGAGAAGACATTTGTTGATTTGTTGAAGAGATTGAACAGGATATTAGGATAAGTTTCTTCGAACTTCTTAATGACAGTAATGTCCGGCAAGTCAGGTCCAGGACAATTTTGGACATTGATTTTATATATAGCTGTTTGAAGCTCTTCTTGAGTAAACAGGTCAGTATCCACAGTGGAGGATCATTGAAGATTGAGGGTTCTTGTTACTGATTGAGTGGGAGAGTGGGTTGACTGATCATCCTGAGGGAAAAGTTTATCCAGAATCATTGTGACAGTATCATGCCATATCGTGGGTTCAGAGTGATTAGTCACTATGGAGTTCTAAATATCATTGGTTGGCACTTTATCTCTGCTAATTTTATAGAGTAATCCCCATGGGTTCGAGTTGGCCACAGTGAAGACGAAAGACTGCCAGATAGCGATTTTTTGCTTTGAGATTTCGAAATTATACAACTCTTTTATGGTTCTGTATTCATTTTTGAGTCTTTGACTTCATTGGGAGGTCAAGAGCGTCATCTTTGATAAAGTTTCCTTCCCATGTGAACACGTCTTCTTAAAACCATTAGCTGAGAATTCCACCAGGGAACAGATGATTTCTTTGGAGATATTCTCTCGAGCATTCAGTTGCTCGTAGTAAGGCAGTTGGGATATAGAAGACTTGGTCTTCAGCATTAAGCTCATTAAATGAATCTAAAATTTCAGAGGTAACCTCCGATTTTGTAGATTTGTGGTTAGTTTAAATGAAATTGCACGGTGCTCACTATATGTTGGATCTTCAATCACAGCCCAGATTGATATTTTGTTAGTGATGTTTGCAATTGTGAGAGTCAGGTTGATGTTAGACTCACCATTTATTATAAAGAAGGTACTGTTTTCTGTGTTTGTATTTATCTCTGTATTTTTATGGATGTGCAGATTGTGTGCCAGTATGAATCTCTCCTGTTGTCGTCCTCTGTGGTCGGTGGAGGTAAATAAATAAATAAATAAATCGTTATTTTGAAGTAAAGTTACAGCACAATATCCCATCACGGCGACGAGCGCCAGAGGTTCACATATAGCAGTTAGAGAAAAGCAGAATAAGTACAGCGAACAAATAGAAAAGGCTGCAAAATACAGCCAAAGGCTACAAAATACAGATTACAAATGCAAAAAGAAATAAAAATACAGCATAAAAACACAGAGCTAAATACAAATACAGAAATAAAATACAACTGTGCAAAATATTAGGGTTCAAGGGCTTTGCTAAAATTGTGTCTGTCCTTCTTGTTACTTATTATGCTGTCGATGTCGGCGTTCACACAGTTGAGGTCAGCAAGCATCTGCTTGGGAAGAAATCTATCAGTGAATACAAGCCTGTTGTGGTGAGCCACAAGTGCTGGTACCGACCTTAGGCATGGCTGTGGAATCCTCAAGAGCAAGCCTTCCAAATATTTGGAGATGATATCTAGCCTGTGATGAGTTTCGCTGTGAAGACCAGCCTCTTTTCCACAATCAAGAACTTCATCCTCTGGATGTCGAGTGCTTGTGCCATCATGGTGGCTGTGGTAGCCGGAGGTAGATGAAGCTTGTTATTGGCCCATTTCAGTAACCTGTATTCAGCGGTGTACACCCGCTTGAGGTTTGTAGGTGCAGCAGTGGCCCATATTTCTGCTCCATAGAGAATGGCAAGGTAGATCGTGGAGGTGATGAAACTTTTAACAGTGAGAGAATTTCGGACGTGTAGCAGCTGCTGTTTTCAGATCCACCGTAGACGAGAAAATTTGGTACTGATTTTGTCGATCTTGTTGACAAAGGACATCTTATGGTCAAACAGAATGCCAAGGTCTGTGTGGGAGGGTACGTTTGGTATTCGTACCCCTGCGAATGACACGTTGATTACTGTGGCATGGATTTAATGGAGAATATAACCTGAGCAGACTTCAGTGGGTTGATTTTCAGATTGAAGTTTGCAAGGTACAATTCAATATCCTTAAGTTGGGAATTGATCCTGTTGCTGAGCTGAGGGAGGGGGGCTGTCGCCAGGGTTAATTTGAGTCAGCAATTTGAGGTCACCGGCATAACTGGGCTGTGATTGAGGTACCAAACCATAATGGAGACTTGGCATTGGAGTATGTAGCTATATTGATCGGTGATGGGCATAGTTTTTCAATGACCGAAACTAGATAGTTCAGGAAGATTTGGATATCTTCAAATGGAGGACAGTAGAGTGATACCAAATAGAAAGTATTAGAAAGTGACGAGATTTGTACTCATGTACCATTTTACACAGGGAAAAATTAGCTGTTATATCAAGTGATGTATTGAATGCCACTATTGCAGATTTTAGATGTTCTGCATCAGCATGTATGATCCGGAAAGAGATTGAGAAACCCATTAATTTTGAGTTAGCATTAGCATTAGCATTAGCTTTAGAAAGCAAGAAAGCAAGCTTATGCAGCACCAGCCAAAAAAAAAAAAAAAAACCGCTCCTATTTCACCCCTCTATTCATTCTAAATACCTGTCCAGCACAGCCGTAAATTTATTTAGGCTATCAACTTCAACAACAAAAGATGGAAGTCTGTTCCACCAACGAACTACCCGCTGGCTAAATGCGAGTTGTGTCCATGGAGACTTCTGGAAAAATAGGGTTCTTCTAAGCAGAGCGAATCATAGGAATTCTCAGTGATGGCATTTCGGATATAAAGTTTTCTGAGCAATGCAGACTGGCTGCCAGGGCAGGTCATGTGGTTTTGTCAGTGATATATAGGAATTTTGCTAGCAGGGAAAAGGAGGTGATTGTCGCTCTGTAAAAGACAATGGTCAGGCCACGCCTTGAGTATTGCGTAAAGGTCTGGAGGCCTCATTTTAGGAAGGATGTAGATTTCCTTGAACGTGTACAGAGAAGGGCGACAAGATTAGTGAGGGGAATGAAGGGATCCTCTTACCAAGCGAGGCCTAAGTTCTGCAAATTGGAATGGCTGGAGACTAAGCTCCTGCGCGGTGATCTGATTGAGGTGTATAAGGCTTGAATGGGTTGAGCCCTTTGAATTCTGATGGGATTCTTCCACTTGTTCATATTACGAACCTAAATTGGGCATAAATTCAAATTAAGGAAAGACAGATGTAGAATAGATGTGTAGAAATTTGCCTTTAGCCAGCGGGTGGTTAATTGCTGGAACAAAATTCCATCTGTCGTTGTGGAAGTTGATAGGTTAAATAAATTTAAGGAGCAACTGGACAAACACATAGAGGGAATGGTGCGAATTTTTTTTGGCTGATGCTGCATAAGCTCATACGCTGGCATTCTTTCATCATATGCCACTACAACTACTACTACTACTACATGTCCTTCCATGGCGCAATGATGACCACAAGACAGTACTTTTTGATTAGCCAGCGGGTGGTTGGTTGGTGGAACAGACTTCCATCCCTTGTGGTGGAGGTTGATAGCCTAAATAAGTTTAAGGCTCAGCTGGACAGGTATTTTGAACGAACAGAGGGGTGAAGTGGAAGTGGGTTTTTTTTTTTTTTTTTTTTTTTTTTGGCTGGTGCTGCATAAGCTTGCTTTCTTGCATCAAATGCCTCTACTAATGCTAATGCTAAAATAGTTTCTCCTACGTCCTCGGATTGCCCTAATAATTTCGGAGAAATAAAAATAAAGAGTGTAGGACAGCTTAAAGACAATAATGCTAATGCTAATTACAGTTGTGGAATGAATGACCAAAAGCCAGACGTCTAAAGCATTTGTTCACTATTGTAAACCGACGGTACTTATGGGCTTGATACCAAGATAATGTCTGTCCTGTTCAAAAAGACATTTTAGAAATTTTGCAGGGAAGCCAATGACCCAATTTGTTGAGTTGGCTTTAGATCCTGTATTAAACCTGAGATTGATGGATCCTTTGACCTCATGAAAATTGAAACCAAAATTCCGTTGGTTCTTATGGTATATGTCAGATATGACATGATCTTCTGATAATTCTTTGGGAACATCATACACAAATATCGTGGGATCATTCATCTTCGGCTTGGCTGTAGAGATACCTTGTTTGATGATTGTCTCAGAAGATGCAATCTTGTCTAGATCATCAGAGCTAATGGTTTCCAGAACAATGCCTTTATTCTTATTTGTGCGTAGAGATCTTATTTTAACATTTCTGTACTCTTCTCTCAGTGTTTTTGCAACTGTGTTTTTGATTTAATTACTTGATTCCATTTTGCAATTATTTGTGGCACGCATGATCAAAAGATTTTGTTTTGGAGTTGTCTGGGAAGTTTGATGCTGTTCTTATGATCTTGGTTTTCTTCTTCAAGTTGTGTGATGCAATAGAGTTAGAGAAATTTTTGCACTTCACAATGTTCAATCCCTGTTGCATATGTCTTCTTAGAGGAGTCCGATAGGACTTGAAAATGGCATTCTTGGTAGAGAACTTATTTTCTGTGTTCTTCTGCTCTTACTTTTAATTTCTGATTTTCTATGGTGAGAGTTGTTCTTATGGCTTCCATTTCAGTCCATTTATCCATAATAAAGTTTATAGAACAAAATCCAGGAATTTCGACAAGGAGGGTTGCTCTGCAAGAGCAACCCTGTAGCGAATTTTACATCGCCAATTGCTGTATCCCTACCATATCCAGCGTGTACAAAGTCTCAGCAAACAGACTACCCTACCAGAATGAACTTCTGCCATTGAATGCAACAATAGTGTGTCCTGAACTCCCAATTTTTAAACAACATTTTGTTCTCTGACGAAGCTGGGTTTACTCGTGATGGTATTTTTAATTTTCATAACTCTCACGTTTGGCCCGACAAAAATCCTATTCCAATTCTCGAGTCACAACATCAGCAACGTTTCTTTGTTGAATGTCTGGGCAAGACTACTAGGAGACCGTCTAATTGGACCACACTGTCTGCCAAACAGGCGAACTGTACCTTCAGTTCCTGCAGAATGTTTTCCAGACCTCCTTGATGATGATAATGTTCCACTTCAGCAAGACGAGAACATGTGGTTAATGCGTAATGGTGAACCGGCACATTTCTCTCGAGTTGTGACTCGTTATCTAACTAGAAGGTATGGTCAAAGTGGATATGTTGAGGTGGGCTTGTAATGTGGCCTCCCAGATAACCAAACTTAAATCCTATGGATTTGTGTTTTTGGGGTCATGTAAAAAGCTTGGTGTACACTTCTGACATTAACACAGTTGAGCAATTGCAGCATCGCGTTGTAGGAGCCTTTCAGCAAATCAGAAATGCCTGAGAGGATTCGTAACTCAATACAAAGAAGGCTATAATCCTGCGTACGAATGCAAGGACAGCATTTTCAATACCTTTTGTAACATCCTGTAACATTTAAGGGCACAAAAGGTGATATAGTTGTACACGTTGGCAATAATGATATCAAGAGTAGGAGACCGCCAGAATTACTTAACAAGTACAGGTCACTGTTGAAAAAAAGCCATGAATTAGGGTTGAATTTGAAAGTGTCTGCAATTCGGCCCAGACACGATAGGAGGGAGTATATGATGAGAGCCTTGTCGATCAATTCGCCCTGGAAAGATTGTGCAAGTCTCAAGGGGTAGAATTTTTTTTCAACCAGTTCTTGTTAACAGGAGAGACTGCTTCTACAGGGATGGGATACACTTAAATAGAAAGGGTGCAAGAATATTTGCTGATGCTATCGAGGCAGTGTTAGGTGGGTCGGAAAACTGCTAGTTTGGGGGGGGGGGGAGGAAAGGCTAATAAATTAACAGTAGACACTGACAGAGGTGAAACTGATTCTTGCACTGCTTCTATTGCAATGAACAGAAGCCTGAAAAATATGATGCAGGATATTTCAGAGACTGCTGGGAGTCATTGGGGTACAAGTGAACACATTCGTTATTTAAGGGTAGCTAAGAAAAAGAACAGGTGCATGTATACTTGCGTGTACACCAATGCAAGGAGTTCAGTAAATAAATTTGATGAATTTGAGGTATTACTCAAACCATCAAAGGCAGATATTGTTGGGATATCAGAGACATGTTGTCACACAGATATAAGGAATGCAGAACTGGAATTTGGGGAGTACAACGTCTACAGAAAGGATAGACCGGATAGGAAGGCAGGAGGGGTTATGCTATTAGTTAAGAAACACATAAAAACCAAGGAAGTGAAGCCAGTCGACATCGCTGGACAGTGCAGTGTCGAGTCAGTTTGGTGTGACATAAGCATTGGGAGATAGAAATTGAGAGTAGGAGTGTGCTATAGGTCCATTGACTCTGAGGAGTATAATAAGAAACTGTACAGGGAAATAGAGTGGGCCAGTAAATCAGAGTGTTATAATGGGAGATTTTAATTTCCCAGATATTGACTGGAATTTGGGGGCTGGTCACTCACACTCTAGCAAGGCTTTTGTGGATTTATTGGATGATTGTTTTCTACATCAGCATGTTCGGGAGGCAACTAGAGGGAGTAATACTCTTGATTTGATTATCAGTAGTGATTCTTCATGCATTAAGAATCTGCAGATAAATGAACCACTAGGTGGAAGTGATCACAGTGTGCTGAAGTGGGATTTACTCAAAGAGGTAACTACCATTAGGGGTAAAGGGAATGGGTATTGCTTTCGTAAAGGCGACTACCATGGACTGAGACAGTATTTAAATTCTATACAGTGGGACCAACTGATGATGTTACCAACAGCAAATTCAAAATGGGAAGCAATCAAAGAACTTATCTTGGAAGCTACTAGGCTTTACATACCAACTAAGAAATATTGTTCAAGGTTTAGGCCTAAATGGATGTCAGATGAACTAATGAGGCAGAGAAGAAAAATGCATGGGATACATACAAATTAACACGTAACACAGAAGCCTATGATAGATACAAGTTGATCTGTAACCATGTTACAAAGGACGTTAGGGAGGCGAAGGCAGATTACGAGAAATCTTTGGCAAGGGATGCAAAGAAAAACAGCAAAGAGTTCTTTACTTATGTAAACTCTAGAAGGAAGGGGATGAATCAGATTGGTCCACTTGATATCGATGGGTCAACAGTGGACGATCCTGCTGAGGAGTTATTCAGCGAGGGGAATGCCAGAGGTGTATTCAAATCTGGCAGTAAGCTAGAGAATCTTGTAATAACTGAGCGTAAAGTGGAGGAGAAATTGTTGAAGATAAACACAAGAAAGGCACCTGGGGGTGGATGGGATCTATCCAGTTATATTAAAGGAGGCAGAAAAGTAAGTAAGCAAACCCTTAGCCATAATTATGAGAGCTTCCTTGGACTGAGAGGAGGTACCCACAGGCTGGAGATGTGCAAATGTGACCCCAATTCACAAAGGAGGATCAAAGGCTGACACAATAATTATAGGCCTCTGAGTTTAACTTCTTTTCCAGGAAAATTAATGGACGCACTGGTTAAAGAAGCACTGCAGGATCATCTAGACAAGACTTCAGTTATAGCTCAGACACAGCATGGTTTTGTTAAGGTGAAGTCTTGCCTGACCAATTTGTTTGGGCACTATGATGCAGTCACAAAAGAGTTGGATGCAGGCAATAACGTTGATATTATATATTTGGATCTTAGAAAGGCTTTTGATACTGTTGCACATGGAAGACTGCTGCACAAATTGGAGCAGTGTGACATTGCAGGCAAATTGGTACTATGGATAAAGGGGTTGTTAAGGGGGAAAAGACAGAGAATGGTAATCAATGGACACTGCTCATCGTGGACTAATGTTATCAGTGGAGTCTCTCAGGGTTCAGTGTTGGGTCCATTATTGTTTTCTGTATTTATAAATGATATTGATCATGGTATATCAAGCTTAACGTCCAAGTTTGCAGATGATACGAAGGTTGGCAGGGTTGTCAAAGACACTACTGACACTATACTGCTGCAATAGGATCTGGAAAGGTTGAGCAAATGGGCTGAGAGATGACAAATGAAGTTTAACATTGACGAATGTAAAATACTACATATGGGAAACAGCAATCCCAGAGCAACGTATCAACTCTGTGGTACTACACTGACAGTGGTAGAAAATGAAAGGGACTTGGGGGTAGTTGTGCAGGCAGGTATGACGTTTTCTGAGTAGCGCAGACGGGCTGCAAGTGTAGCTCTTGTGTATTGTCAATGATATATAGGAATTTTTCTAGCATGGATATGGAGGTGATTATTCCCTTGTATAAGGCAATGGTCAGGCCACACCTAGAGTACTGTATACAGGTCTGGAGGCCTCATTTCAAGAAGGATGTAGAGCTGCTGGAACGAGTACAAAGAAGGGCAACAAGATTAGTGAATGGAAGATAGGGGTGCTCTTACGAAGAAAGGTTTAAGTTTTGCAAATTACAGTGTCTGGAGAGTAGGCACCAGCGAGGTGATCTGATAGAGGTGTATAAAGCCTTGAATGGTTTGAGTATGCTGAATACTAATGGAATTCTTCCTGTTGCTCAGAATAATAACCTGAGAGGGCTTAAATTGAAATTGAGGAATGACAGATATAGAATAGCCATACGGAAAATTTGCCTTTAGCCATTGGGTTGTTGGTTGGTGGAACAGACTTCCATCTCTTTTCGTGGAAGTTGATAGCCTAAATAAGTTTAAGTCTCAGCTGGACAGGTATTTTGAACGAACAGTGGGGTGAAGTTGAAGTGGTTTTATTTATTTATTTTTTTTTTTTTGCTTATGCTGTATAAGCTTGCTTTCTTGCATCAAATGCCTCTACTAATGCTAATGCTAATGTAAGATCTGTAGTATACTTTGGCGTTGCAACCAAAATTTAAAAATGTATTATGTTATGTTTAATTAAACCACTTTAGCAAAGGATTCACAGCTTTTTGACAAAATAGTGCTACCGTAGTCTGTGGCAGATCTTAACAGAAAATGCGCATTGTCTCGAAACGGTTCACTTGCAGCGGGGTCTTTTCACTGGGACTTTTTTGCTTATTTGATTTGTACTTTTCACCTTTAAATTACTGGTCATCATTTTTGAAATCCCCTGTATAATGGGAACCTATAATACATACCTGTAATGGAAACCTATAATGCATAGCTGTAATCATCATCATCATCATCAGCCATTTTCAATCCACTGCAGGATGAAGGCCTCTCCAGCAACTTTCCAGTTCCTTCTGTTTTGAGCACTGGCCATCCATTTACTACTCAAAATCTCATGAATTTCATCTATCCCTCTCCGTCTTTGTCTTCCAGGTTTTCTTCTAGCTCCTCTTGGGTACCATTCTGTTATTTTCTTAGTCCATCCGTCATCATGTCTTCGAGCTATGTGTCCTGCCCAAGACCATTTTAGTTCTTTAGTTTTGATAAGAATGTCCTTTACTTGAGTTTGCTGCCTAATCCATGTGTTTCTCTTCTTATCTAACAGTCTAATTCCCAATATAATTCGTTCCATTCTTCGCTGTGTAGTTCTTAGCTTCTCTTCCATTCTTTTGGTGAGTGCCCAAGTTTCAGTTCCATAAGTCATGGTGGGGAGTATACATTGCTTGATTATTTTATGTTTCAGACAAACTGGGATATTGCTCTTCAGTATGTGACTATATTTCCTGAATGCTATCCATCCAAAATTTATTCTTCTCTTGACTTCCAGCCATTTATCATTATTACAGCTGATAACTTGTCCCAGATAAGTATATGACTCCACCTTTTCAATTACTGCTCCTTCAATCATTATTTCCATTTCCGTGGCATACTTGTTCATCATTACTTTTGTTTTAGCCATATTCATCTTTAGTCCAAAATCCTTACTAACTGTGCATAACTGATTAAGATTTTCCTCTAATTCTTTGGGATCGTGGCTTATGACCACAATGTCATCTGCAAATCGTAAATGGTTTAGGTACGCTCCGTTCACATTGATTCCTTTCTGCGACAAGTCTAATCTTCTGAAAGCTTCCTCAAGGGCAGCAGTAAACAGCTTCGGATCATCTAGACAAGAATTCAGTTATAGCTCAGACGCAGCATGGTTTTGTTAAGGGCAGGTCTTGCCTGACCAATTTGATTGGATACTATGATGTAGTCACAAAAGAACTGGATGCAGGGAATAACTTTGATATTATACATTTGGATCTTAGGAAGGCTTTTGATACTGTTGCACATGAAAGACTGCTGCACAAATTGGAGCAGTGTGGCATTGGAGGCAAATTGCTGCTATGGATAAGGGGATGGTTGAGTGGCAGAAGACAGAGAGTGGTAATCAATGGACACTGCTCAACATGGACTAATGTTATTAGTGGAGTTCCTCAGGGTTCAGTGTTGGGTCCGTTGTTGTTTTCGCGTGTTTATGAATGATATTGATGATGCGATATCAAGTTTAATGTCCAAGTTTGCAGATGATACAAAGGTTGGCAGGGTTGTTAAGGACACTACTGATGCTATGCTGCTGCAACAGGATCTGGAAAGGTTGAACAGATGGGCTGAGAGGTGGCAAATGAAGTTTAACATTGACAAATGTAAAGTACTACATATGGGAAACAGTAACCCCAGAGCAACGTATCAACTCTGCGGTACTACACTGACAGTGGTGGAGAATGAAAAGGACCAGGGGGTAATTGTGCAGGCAGATATGAAATTCTCTGAGCAGTGCAGATGAGCTGCAAGGGTAGCTCATGGTGTCTTGTCAATGATATACAGGAATTTTTCTAGCAGGGATAAGGAGGTGATTATTCCCTTGTATAAGGCAATGGTTAGGCCACATCTAGAGTACTGTATACAGGTCTGGAGGCCTCATTTCAAGAAGGATGTAGAGCTGCTGGAACGGGTACAGAGAAGGGCAACAAGATTAGTGAATGGAACAAAGGGTTGCTCTTACGAAGAAAGGCTTAAATTTTGCAAATTACAGAGTCTGGAGACTAGGCACCGGCGAAGTGATCTGATAGAGGTGTATAAGGCTTTGAATGGTTTGAGCATGCTCAGTGCCATGGGATTCTTCATCTTGCTCAGAATAATCACCTCAGAGGGCATAAATTCAAATTGAGGAAGGACGGATGTCGGATAGATGTGCGGAAATTTGCCTTTGGCCAGCGGGTGGTTGGTTGGTGGAACCGACTTCCATCACTTGTTGTTGAAGTTGATAGCCTAAACAAATTTAAGGCTCAACTGGACAGGTATTTCGAACGAACGGAGGGGTGAAATGGGAGTGGGTTTTTTTTTTTTTTTTGGCTGATGCTGAATAATCTTGCTTTCTTGCATCATATGCCTCTACTAATGCTAATGGTAATGCTAATGTGTCTCCTTGTCGAACTCCTTTCTCGATTTTAAATTTGCTACTGTCTTTGTCTAGTCTAATAAAGGATGTAGCACTCTCATATATTTTCTTCAAAATCATAATATATGGAGTATCTATGCCTTGTCTTTCCAGTGCCCGAAACATTGGCTTATGCTGTATGGAGTCAAATGCCTTTTCATAATCCACAAATGCCAGGCATAATGGTGTTTTTTATTCATTTGCTTTCTCCATTAGCTGTGATATTACGTGAAGGTGATCCATAGTTGAGAATCCTGTCCTAAAGCCAGTTTGCTCTTTCGGTTGATTCTCATCAAGTATTCTTTCTAATCTGTTAGTAATGACCCTTGTGAATAACTTGTAGATATGGGATAACAAGCTAATTGGTCTATAATTTCCAATTTCTGATTTATCTCCTTTCTTATGCAGCAAAACTATGATTGCATTATTCCATTGCTTAGGCATCACACCTTTTCTAATGCACTTTGTGAAGAGCCTTGCCAGTTTTTGTGTTACGTCTCTTCCTCCCAATTTTAACAACTCTACAATAACTTCATCTTCCCCCGGGGTTTTCCGATTCTTCATTTTCTTCAATGCATGTTCTACCTAACCAGGAAGAATATCGGGTATGTTGTATGTGTTGCTACTTTGCAATCCATATTCCCCACTGCTGGTATCATTCCCTCGCTCCTTGTATAATTCTCTATAATAGTCTTCTGCTATTTGAATTATGCCTTCTCTGCTGTTTATAAGTACACCATCGCTATTCTTCAGTTTCAGTATCATTTGTCTTTCTGTATTACTGCTCATGGCTGCTGATTTAAATCCTTTGTTTTCCCTTAATGCTTGTTCTACTTTTCTTGTGTTAAATCTTCTTATGTCCTCTCTGAGTCTCTTTCTAATGGCTTTGCATAACTCAGTATACTCAATTTTCTCCCTGTCAGTGTTTTTCTTGCTCTTCATTTGTCGTCTTTGGTTCATCATGACAAGTGTTTCTTGACTAATTTTTTCTTCTTTGGATTTCTGTTTCCCTATAGGTTTCTTGGGCTTTATCAATTTCAGAAAGTTGTAATATTCCTCGTCGATATCTTGGTCCTGAGCAGTCTGCAGAAGCTCAAACTTGTTCTTAAGTTCCAGTACATACTGCTTTTTCTCCTCTTCTGTTATTTCAAAGACCTTTGTATTATTTACTCGAATCAGTTTTTTCCTTTCCTTTCCTACATCTATATCAAGTGTACATCTTACTATTCTGTGATCACTTCCAACATTTACCTTATTCAGGACGGTAACATGTTCACCCTTTTCTTGAAAAAAGGGTGAACATGCAGAATCTCAAGGACTGACAGTCCTTGAGATTCTGCAAATTCCACAAGTCACATATTAGAGGATAGCTGTAATGCGAACCTGTAATGCGAATTATTATTAATTTTTTCAATAAGAACATCAAGTTTTGAGTAGGGATTAATAGGGGATTATAGCATTGTACAAGTCAATAGCTCGGCTCATCTTAAGCACTGTACAGAGTTCTGGAGGCGTCATTTGAGGGTGAATGTCAATCTCTTTGAACGGGTATAGTGAGGAGGAACGACACTCATGAGAAGAACAATGGATGCTCATGAGGGGAACGACATTCATGAGAAAAACAATCAATGCTCTTTCCAAGAAAGGCATCAATTCTGCAAATTGTATCATCTGAAAAATAGGTACCTGAGTGGTGAGATATCTGATTGAGAAGTTTGAGGATTTCAATGGATTGAGTAAGCTCAATGCTGATGTTATTTTGGCGAAAAAGTATCTTTGAAGCAAAACTGCAATTGTGTCGTGTTATAATAATAGTAGTAGAAGCATGTGATGCAAGAAAGCAAGCTTATGTAGCATTAGACAAAAAAAAAAAAAATAATAATAATAAATTCACACAACTATTCTCTCTAAAAGTTGTCCTGTTCCTCCTTGAATTTATTTAAGCTATCAACTTCTACAACGATGAAAGTTTGTTCCAGCAATCAACTACTCTCTGCCTAAAGGCAAACTTCCGCACGTCTTTCCTGAATATGAATTTATGCCCCCTCAGTTTCGTAACGTTAAAAGAGGAAGGATCCTATCAGAATGGAGCCTGCTCGTTCCATTCAAGGCCTTATACACCTCAATCAGATCACCTTGTAGGCGCCTAGTCTCGAGACGCTGCAATTTCCAATACTTAGGCCTTTCTTGGTGAGGGGGAAAAAAGGGGTCCTCTTAGAGGACCCTTTGATGAATTCTTTATAACAGTAAGAGGATGTTTGTTCTCCTTTGACCACCGTTTTGTTCCCTTTACCAATCTTGTTGCCCTTTCTCTGCACTACAACTCAAGCAACTGCACATCCTTCCTAAAATGCGGCTTCCAGAGCTGTACGCATCACTCAAGGCCTAGCTTGACCATTACCTTATACAAAGGGATAATCACTTTCTTTTCCTTACTAGCAAAATTCCTGTATACCATTGACAATACCCTATGACCTGCTGTGGCAGCCTGTCTGCACTGCTCCGAAAACTTCATATCTGACTGCACAATTGCTTCCAGGTCTTTTTCGTTTTCTACCACCCTAAATCTAGTACCGCACAGTTGGTACGTTTCTCTGGGATTACTTCTATACGAATACTATTACTAATAGTAATGGTATTCGGATTATAGTGTACAAACCCAGGCTTTTGCAAAACGCTGCAAAAAAAAAAAAAAAAAAACAAACAAGTATAGGTAAGTATCCATTTGACTTCTGAATTTATTCAAACTGTCAGCTTCAATTACCTGTGAGGGCAATTTGGTCCAGCTATCAACGACTCGCTGGCTAAAAGCAAACTTCCTTTAATGGAATCTAAACCTGAAGCTCTGAAATTTGAATTAAGAAACCCTGATTCTGGAATTCTTTAGAACAGTAAGACTTCCACCTTCATTCATTTTTACTAATCCCTCTCAGAGCCTTTTAAACCTCATTCAGGTCACCTCTTAGGTGCCTGATTGCCATGCACTCCATAGCCCACATAACCAGAGTCTTTCATCATGCGGTCATCCTTCTGCCAAACTCACCACTTCAGTTTACCAACTTAGGACCGTTTCAAGAATCTCATCCTGTCGTGCAGCAAGAATCCTGGAGGTTATCGGGATTACTAAATAATGAAATGGATTTTCTGCATCAATATGAACCAGTGATGATACCTTTTATACATAGCACTGAAAGCTTGCAATGGATTGCGAAATAGTGGCTCGTTGAAAAAACCTGGAAATAATTTATTGCGTCCGTATTTCATTTATTATCTGTCTGTTTTATCTTTATTGTGTGATAAAAATACTGTTATTCTTGTTGAAAAAACTGCGAAACCCCTTCCTGACTCTGAGGAACTCGGCTGTGGTGTGAAAATTTCAAGTGTTGGTTCCCTCCAACTTTAAAGAGAATTTCGTAGCTTTTCTCAAGGAAGGAAATGAATCTCAAATAATACATTCAATTTAAGACATAATAATCTGACACTTCGTGTTTCTAACATAATTTTTTGAAGTTATCATTTTTACAAATTTTCCCTATCAAAGAAATCGGTAAGAAAATTTTGATAGAAAATTTAAATTCTCTCTAATTAAATATAATCAAACATTTTGGTTTTTGTGTTTCTGGATTATAGTTTTTACTTCTTCTAAAGTTAGTTCTGGAAATGCAGTGTTTACTGCTTCATTTCTTCAATTTACCCCTAGACAAAGGATTCCGTAACATTTAGTGAGAATAAAAAATTATCATTTGAATAAATATGAAAATGAATACGTTGTGCGAAAAGTGCTTTAAAATAACGAACTAAAAATGCATTCCACTTAATTTCGATGCTGCTATCGTACTTTTGTCAAAATTGGATGTTTCGTTATCGTGTTTATATTCAAAACCTCGTTTTAAATCTTCCGTTCTCCCTCTTTCCCCTACATATTATATTACTGACTGGGACTTCAAATTGATCTCTCCTGGTATTGATCGAATTCATTGTAATTGATCTCTCCTTGGAGAGACAGAGAGAGAAAGAAACATAGACACGTAACTTGAGAGTTGACTATAATTACAATTCTAAAGCAACTGGAAGTTATAAATATATTAGTCAATTTTTTGTAGTTTTAAGCCCATAAAATTTTGTAGCTATTTAGCCCACGAATTACTTCAACTCAATTTTTCGAAATTAATATAATATAGAATATCATTTGTCACCAGAATTCATTTCTCATTTTGCAAAATCAAATTTAACCAATTTGATTCCAGTTTTTGATAACTGAACAATTCTAGTTTTTGTATAAAAATATAGAAAGTCATCATTTGGTAGACAATATGTTTAGATTGTAACATTTGGTCACCAATCATTTAATAATTTTTATTTCCAGAAATGAAGCATTGGGCGAGGAGTGTTATCTCCTCAGATTTCTAATTGGCTTTCTTGCACTTTTCCGTCAGCAACACGTTTAATGACGTTCATCTAATCTTTTTTTGTTTGCTTACGAACACTTTTTTTTGGTTCATCTTCTTAGGTGCTTCTAATATGGCTAATATTAGTGCTATTGTGATATCACGATTTAATGTTAAAATGTGTTCTTTTTGTATGTGTTACATTCTGTATCGGCTTTTGAATTAAACTAAACATCCGGCCACGGAGCAATTTAGCTGTTAGCATAGTGGTTCGTTAGTTCAGTACCGTACGCTGGACATATTGCTTCTCCTGTGTCGTTCATGAGCGTCTCTGCCGTCAGTGTTTTCTCCCGGTTACGCGAATGCAAGGTACTCATGCAGCCGTATGTAAAAATGGCTGTAGTACGAAAAAAAGACGGCGGGCCAAATGTAAAGTTTTATGAATCCCTGGATACGGTAGCCCAGTTCGACACCGTTAGGCAATGGCTGCAGAAAAACTGCAAAAAGGTATCACTGCTCTCTGTGCTGTTTGTACTTGTTTGTAAGCCTAACGTTGTCTGTTTCAATTTTACAACTGTCGTTTGTTTTGCTTAGGCTTAATAATGGAACTTTCAGTAGAAGGGGGTTAAATAAAAATGAATGATTTTATATTTAAAACACTTGATAAAATGACATGTGTATACTGTAAAAAAGCAGCATTTGAAGGTTATGTAAATATGATCAAAAATACTCCTGACTTGATTCTGCACACTGATTTAGTTATTGATTTCTTAATGCCATGCCAATATGTGACAACGAATGGTAAATATGAATATTATTGTGTGCCATTATGTTGGTTTCATATATTAATACATTTTTTTGCTTCATTTTAGGGTTGAATGATATTTTCCGTTGGGAGTATATCCGAGTTCTACGTTTTCAGTAGTAATTAGGAATTGTTTTCTTTTATAATGTTTACATACGTTGTTTAATCATCATTTGTGGACCATTTATATAGTTTGGTTGCAGTAATATATATAATGACAAATATAAGGTAATTTATTATGAAATTCCTTGGCCATCTGGGCTAGCATTCTTCTTCAACAGAATCATTTCACCTCTTTCAATCAGATGGGAAAAAAAAAGTTTCAATATTTTTGCGAATTTTTTCTCCTCACAGAATTTTTTATATCAGATATGTGCATATACTACTGTTTCATCTTATATCAGTAAAAGGTGCTACCATGTCCAAATATTTGATTGTATGCTTTAACTTACACAAAAAAAATAATAAAATAGGAATGTAAATAACCTCTAAATTACTATTTTTTAACAACTTTTAAAAAATATATATCTTGCATTTTTTTTTTTAAATAGGTTATATTTACTAGGCAGGCTAAAACTTTTTGAATATGTAATCTATATTTGTTTCGTTAAGAAAATAGTGTATGTTTTTGGGGGTAGGGCTTAATTTTTAAGGTGGATTAATTAGAAGGCTGGCTGGGGCCCTGAGGTACCATGCCTGACCTCTCATTGTGAGATCAAGCCTGTACATTGCCACAAAAAAAAAAGTGCACAGTTCTTTGTTGGCTGGAATAAAACAGTTAGTGAAGTAAACTCTTCTGGCCATGGCTGTCCAGAGTAAATGGACATTTATTTGTATAGTTAGTTTTTTGCCATGCACACAGTAAGTACTTGCATTGTGCATGGCACAGTGAAACATTCAGTGACCACTACTATTTTCCATTGGTAAGCTCATGCCCAGCTTGCTGGGTTTGCAGTTAACTAGCACCCAGTGTGGAGACCTATGTTCACTGGTATTAGTATTAGCAGTGGAAAATGGTGCAAGAGAATAAGCTCAGCCAAAAAAAAAAAAAAAAAAATCACCTCCCATTTTGCCTATTTGTTCCTTCCACTGGTTTGCCTAGTTCTTTCTTGAATTTATTTAAGCTGTCAACTTCCACAACAACAGATGGAAGTTTGTTCCAGCAGTCAACCACCCGCTGGCTAAAAGCAAACTTTCGGATATCCATTCTGCAACCGTCCTTCCTCAATTTGAATTTGTGCCCTCTTGCGTGGTCTGAGCAAGAGGAAGAATCCTATCAGCTTTGAGCTCTCAATCCGTTCAAAGTATTAAACACTTCAATCAGATCACCTTGTAGGTGCCTACTCTCCTCCAGGCATACATATTGTTGTAATGACACAAGTTTGTTGGTGCTGCATGTTTGCAGCTGATTAGCTCAGTGAATGCTTTCTTAAACAGGCGCCTCCATAGCCAGGTGGGCAGGAGCAGCAGTGCGTAGCACACGGTTCTTGATTAGACCGGGGTTCGAGCCCGTGACCACCAAATACGGAGGATGTGGAAAGGTCAGGGAATGACCACCGCATATCCCCGGAAGAATATGGCCATAGTTGCTAATGCTCCTAAAAAACCAAATAACAACAACAGCAGCTTTCTTAGACAGTGCATTTTTGCATGCAGAATTATGAATATAGGTTAGTTTTAATTTAAAAACATTTAATAATTATAGGTAATGAATTTTGAAACTAGAAAGTTTCAAAAATCATAACCTAAGTTACAACTGTTACTTCCTTATACTACAAGCTACCACTTCCTGAAGAATGGTGTTGTTTATGTTGTCATATATTAATACTTTTTTTTTTTTTTTTTTTTGCACAGTTGTTATTTGGTTTTTTTTTTTTTAGGAGCATTAGCAACTAAGGCCATATTGCTCCGGGAATATGCGGTGGTCATTTCCTGACCTTTCTGCATCCTTTGTATTTGGTGGTCACAGGCTTGAACCCCGGTTTAATCAAGAAGCGTGTGCTACACAATGCTGCTCCTGCCCACCTGGCTATGGAGGCGCCCTTGCATGGTTGTCATAAGTGTTGCGATAACTGTGGCTGTTTGGAGTATAGCTTGAAACACAACAGGATTTTTTTTCCATCTAATGATGAAAGGCAGAAGTATTGTTTTTTTACGGAGAGAAATTTTTCCCTCTAAAAAACACAAGCGCCCTTTAAAACACGCTTACAGAGATAAAATTACAGTTAAAAACATCATGATTTTTATTTCTGTTGCAGAAGAATTTTTTTTATCTAATGCATAAGTTACTGAGACAGATGTGTGGCATGTTTTCTTTCAGTATAATATTTCTTATAATCAGTTTAATGATAAGACACTGTATATTAAGTAAATTAACTGAGTAATTTATAAATATAATTAATACTAAGATCTATAATTAATGTAGATTAATTATTAAATGTGCAAAAACTGAAAGTATTCAATAATATAATTAAAACTTTTAATTTTATAAAATTTCTTAAACTAAGAGTAAGTAAAATGAAAATGAGCTTTCAATGGTCTAAACTTAAATTATGTGCTGCCATGGATGTAAATTTATTGATTAGGACTAGTGCTTCTATTGAGCAATAGGACAAGTTTAGCTACTTGATATGCACTGGGGGTGATGTGCAGTATCAAAGAATATGAGTGCATTCAAGCTGGCACAGCACAGTGTTGTTTAGTTTCTTATAATGGTGGGTCTCTAGCAGAAATTCATTGGTGTATGGCAAAGGCATATTAATGACTGCATTTTTACTGTGATAGAAGAAAAACTGTGGATAATGATTCATGCATGAAACGTGCACAGTTATCAAAGAATTAAATAGTCTTGGCAGATATTGTCATCAAGGTGGAGCATTGTAAAACAGTTGAATATGTAGCCAGAGAGCTAGATCAGTCATGGGTCTGCCTATACTATCATCTGTGGTAGATTAGATAGCAGTATAGGAAAGTGTGCAAACGGGTTAGTACTAGTATTAGCAATGGCCACATGGTGCAAGGAAGCCTATGGCTTATGCTCTTCCTTATTCTTCAAAAACTTTGCCTTATTCAAACACTGCCTTATTCTTCAGCAGTTCAAGATCCCTGATGAAGCCATTAAGTTCACTTTCTGTGATCTTATGTGATTCAGAAGGATAAAGGTTTGGACAAAATGATGGATCCCTTGATGTAGATGGCTGCTATACTTTGTGTATATCAAGTTGATGTTCATCAGTACCTTCATCAGTGTACAGAAAAACGGTTTGATTCAGGAATAGGTAGTATTTCACCATGAAGGCATGGGACAAATTGCAGATGGTACATTTGGGCACATTGCTGTACACTTTTTCTTCATTGTCATCCCTTTTCTAATAGAAGGCACCATACAGAAGTAATGATGTGATTTGTTGGCTCCTTCAATATCATGGCCACTGCAAAAGGCATGAAACATCCCTTTCCATTCAAGTGGGTGTTGAGTTTTGACGAACAGGTAGTGCAGCATATATGTGGAGCCCAGTTCTTGTCCTGGTTGCCTACTTTATACCCAAAATACAAGAAATAGACCCTTTTTATGGCTCGAGTTAAGAGACGCTTTCTTGAAGTTAACGTGACTTCTCCATATATGTAACAGAAGTCATACAGACTATTCACACAGTTATGGGGCATATTAATCTTACACAACACAAATACTGTGTAAAAGGTAGGAATCTCAACCATTAACTGAAAACAAATCATCTAATACCTAGCTGTATTCAAGAATTACCGCAAGAGTTGAAAACGCTTTTGAGGTAGCAACTTATCACATGATACAGAGCGAGGCGACAGTTGCCGATCATGTGATAAGAGTGTGATGGTACTGAAACTGCAGTGTTGCTATGGTTTTTTGCTGAGAGCTGTAGTTGATAATGTAGAGTAACTCGCTAGTATGAGACCCCAACTTTGAAAACAAGAGCCAGTTGAAAAATTTTAATGATTTTTGTGTTCAGCAGCATAAAATTAGTCAACATTGGGTATTTTCATTTTTGTAACATTTTACATGTTGACCAGTGTAATCTGAGTGTTTCCCAAAGAATTGCGTGCTACATTTTTAAAGTAGTCTAAGTGTCTCTTTTAGTTTGGTTCATGGATTCTTCAAATATAGTCTAGCAGTAGCTGGTGGATTTGAGGACTAATAAAAAATTTCTGCTTTGATATTTTTCATATGTAAGTAATGGGAATGTATTGCAAACATACTTGAAACAATTTGCTTCTTTATTCAGGGTTTTGGGATGAACTAGCTTGATGAGGCAAAAAAATAGCCTCCACTCTCTTTTTTTTGTAAAAAAATTCATAAAAAAAGTTCATAACTGTAGGAATGTTGCTGCAATATATCATTGAGCCTTCTTAAAAAAAAAAAAAAAATGAGGAACCAATTCTTTTTCATGATGTTTGTACTATGAAAGGGGTGTTCCTGGGGCCAGCAGATTCTTGGATTTAAGTATTGATCCTAAATGCTGAGCAAACACTTTGGGTAGATGTAAATCTCTCATGAAAACTTTGTCATGAGTTCACTTTGTGTAAACAGCTGTGGTCTGCAGTTTTCAGTTTCTTTGTCACAGTAATTTATATCGTTTAGATCAGCAGACCTCTGTTTTCCCAAACAGGGATCCGCTGAACCCTTGGGTGTTTGTAGACCAGTTCTAGGGGGTCTCTGAAATGGAGCCTCTGGAATTTGTCAAGTTATACGTTCTATGTATGTATGTATAGCAAATTGACAATAAAGTTATTATATATTTATGTAAAAATAAGAATATATTAAGTTGGGTTGTTTTAAACATAAAACTTAGCCTTTAGCCAGCGGGTGGTTAATTGCTGGAACAAACTTCCATCTGTCGTTGTG
Organism: Mastigoproctus giganteus; assembly: GCF_048544385.1. NCBI lineage: Eukaryota > Metazoa > Arthropoda > Arachnida > Uropygi > Thelyphonidae > Mastigoproctus > Mastigoproctus giganteus. Next base: position 193,605,870 of record NC_143576.1, on the reverse strand, counting down.
GAAGTTGATAGGTTGAATAAATTTAAGGAGGAACTGGACAGGCATTTGGAGGGAATGGTGTTTTTTTTTTTTTTTCGGCTGATGCTGTATAAGCTCATACACTTGCTTTCTTGCATCACATGCCACTACTACTACTACTTTGAATTTTCTTTTCAGAAAACCCAGTGTACACACACACACACACACACACACACAGAGAGAGAGAGAGAGAGAGAGAGAGAGAGAGAGAGAGAGAGAGAGAGAGAGAGAGAGAGAGAGAGAGAGAAAAATATATGCATGTTTGTCCATATATATATAGGGGTCTGCAAACTATTTTTGAAGGGGTCCGTAAATTTTTTTCACATATAGCTGAAGTAATTAATATTAGTAATGTCAAGTGTGATAAAAAAAAGTTTATACAGCATCAGCAAAAAAAAAAAAAACCAATACTTCCCATATCACATGTTCATTTCTGCTAACAGGTTGTCTAATTTTTCCTTGAATTTATTTTGATTACCCAATTCTACAACACCAAATGGAAGGTTGTTCCTCCAACAATCAGCTACTTGCTGGCTGAAGACAAATTTCCATACGTCTATCCTGCAACAATCTATTCCCCCTCATGTGCATAGCCTGAGCAAAAAAGATTCCATTGTTTACTCAGTCCTTTCATTGCCTTATCATTCAGATCTCTTTGCATGTGTCTATTCTCCACACGCTGAAATTTTCAGAACTGAAGCCTTTTCTGATGAGAGCAACCTTTTGTTTTACTCACTAATCTTGTTGCTCTTCTCTGCATCTGCTGTGACAGATCCGCATTCTTCTGCAAATGAAGCTTCCAGATCTATATGCAGTACTCAAGATGTGGCCTAATTATTGCCCATATAATGGGATAATTACTTCCTTATCTCTTCTTGCAAAATTCCTGTATATCATTGACAAAACCTAATGGGCTGACATGGCAACCTATCTGCAGTGCTCAGAGAGCTTCATATCTGACTGCATAATTACTCCAGATTTTTTTTGCTCTCCATTACCCTAAGGTTGATCCCACACAGTTGGTATGTTAATCTGGGATTACTGCTACCCATATGAACTACCTTGCATTTGTCAATGTTAAACTTCAATTGCCACTTCTCAGCCCATCTGCCTAATTTACCTTTATCTTAAGGTGCCTCCGTAGCCAGGTGGGAAGGAGCAGCAGTGCATAGCGCATGCTTCTTGATTAGACCGGGGTTCGAGCCCTTCACCACCAAATATGGAGGATGCGGAAAGGTCAAGGAATGACCACCGCATATCCCGGAGCAATATGGCCTTAGTTGCTAATGCTCCTAAAAACCAAACAACAAACAAACCTTTATCTTGTTGCAGTAGAATACCCTGATTACTGTCATTAACCACTTTGCCAACTTTCCTATCATCTTCAGAATTAGACATTAGGCCTGATGCCTTCATCAGTATTATTAATAAATATTGAAAACAGGCCCAGCAGTGAACTTCAATGGGACTCTGCTAGTAACCTTTGTCCAAGAAGAGCCACTTCTCCCATTCATCCATAGTAGTAACTTACCCTTAATGCTACACTGCTCCAGTTTGTACAGCAGTCTTTTATACACAACAGTATCAAAAGCTTACCTGAAATATAAGTATATGTTGTTAGTATTATATTATGGGTCCAGTTTCTTTGTCACTGTCATAGTATCCAATCAGATTGGTCAGACAATTAACAGATCCATGCTGTGACTTTAGTATATGTGCATTCTTGTCTAGATGGTACAGAAGTCAAACTAATCAGTCTATAATTACTCTTCACCCTATGATTCCACTTTGTGAATTGGGGATACATTCATATATGTCTAGTCCATAGGGACCTACCCTGAATCCAAGGAAAGATGGTCTCATAATTATGGCTAAAGGTGTGCTGCTCTCTTTTTGTGCTCCCTTAATATAAAAGATGGCCGAACAATGGTCTCTGGCCATCCATTATAAAATATGGCCAGACCTTTAGAACAATATGGCTGATGAGTTGTATATGAATAAGGAGACAATTTGTCAAATTCTGCAGGACGATTTAGGGAAGAGAAAGGTCTGTAAAATTTATGCTGCACAGCCTCATGGATGAGCAGCAGCAACAAAGAGTCACCATGCAAAGGTTTCATCCAGACTTTCCAAAACAATCCTAATTTCCTTGGCTATATTGTCACTGGAGTTGAGCGTTGGGTGTTTCTGTATGACCAGAGATAAATGAGGCTGAGAAAGGGGTTTTGTTACATAACAATTCCTCTCCCTATTCCACAGTTTTTGTGAAGACATTTCTGATGAAACATGGCATTGTACAGATCAACCATCCACCCTACTTTTCCGATCTGGCACCAGTAGACTTCTTTCTCTTTCCCAAGGTGGAAACTGTCCTCAAAGGAAAGAGATTTAGGATGTTGTGGACATAAAGAAAAACATAACCACTGAATTGAACATAATCGGCAAAGATTATTCAGAAATTGAATTGAACTGAATTGAACATAATCAGCAAAAAGTCAGCAAAGGCATCCACTTTGGATGCCTTTGCTGACTCTTTTCAGAAACTTTTAGAATGGTGTAATAAGTGCATTCAGTCGTGTGGTGATTATTTTGAATAAAAATAAAACCATTTTTGAGCTCCTTCACTTTGTGTTCTTTTTTTATTGCAACAGTCCAGGAACTTTATTGCCACATCTTGTATATCAATTATAATCATTATAATTACAAATGACTGGTTGATATATGGAAATGGTATCCCTTCAGGATTCCACATCATTTCATTATTTCAGTAATATATACTGAGATAGTCCATATGTACAACGTATGATGTTTAGGTAGTTGCCTGTACATTTGTTTTGGTGCAGAATTACAAATATAAACTGAAATATAAATTTGCTTAGTCTGGTATACAAGCAAGTTGTATCATGTGTGTTATGTTACCATTAATTTTAATCTAGTTGGTTTCTTTCTTTTTTTTTTTTTTTTACAAAACCCCCAAACACAAGAGGTATTAGAACTTGTAGTACTTAGTACTGTGCATGGGTTGAAGGTTGAGAAGATGAAAGAAGATACTTGTTGATATTATACTTGAATTTCTGTAGATTGTAATTTTCAGCAAATACGTATGAAGGAAGGTTGTTCCAGAACTCGGAAGTTGAATGAATGAATTACGAAGAAGAAAAGTTGGTTCTATAAGTTAAGTTGGGTAGTAAAAACATGTTGACTGATTGCAGCATGTGTTTGGACCGCTTTGGAAGAGAGAATGGGAAAGAAGCCAATTCAGAAGAACAGGAAATATCTATAGAAAAGGCATGCAGCAGAGACAACGTCTGTGAGACAGAGAGATGATAGATTCTGTTAGAGATGAGCCATTAATTAAACTAACTGCCCTCTTTTGAATGGAATCTAGAAGCCTGAGCGAGATTTTGAGGGCACTGCCACATGCCCTACCATGGAATATTGTTCCCACATCTGTGGGAACAATATTCCATGGTAGGGCAGATTTGTACAGAGTGAACAGTTGTTTGGAAGAAAAGTAATGCCCAGAGTGAAAGAGAGAGAGAACCCAGTTTTTTAGATGCAGAGAAGCAATATTTGTAATGTGCCTATTCCAAGAGAGATTAGAAGTCAGGGTAATCCCCAATAGAGATATATGATCTTGCCTAGAAATCTGTGTGTCATCGAAGATAAGCATAGGAGCAGAAGAATACTTTTTGCGAGATATAAGACAGGACTAAGTTTTAGAAGGATTGAAATCAACTGTCTTTGTCCCACTGGAGAATTACCAGGAGATCGGCATTTAAGGAATGGTAGTGGATATGAGAAGTTGAAGCCGTTTGTGCAGGGCATGGTTTTTCAAATGGAAGGTGGAATGCAATGTGCTGTCATCTGAAAAAATATGGATGGGATTTCTGGTCACAATGGAAGGTTATTAATATATAAGAGGAAAAGAGTGGGACTAAGCCTTGGGGAACACCAGCATTAGTGGAGAAGTTAGAAGACAGTCATCTGCCATCACCAGCAGTCAGAGAGAAAACTGGATACCTAAATACAAAAATTAGTTGGCAAAGAGTAAGATGGAAGCTTATGTAGAATACCTTTATGCCAAACATGAACAAAAGCTTTTGAAATGTCAAGAGCAACTACTTGAGTTTCATCAAACTTTGCCATTGAATTTGTCCAGAGATGGTAACATAAGCCAGAATATCACCAGTGGATCAACTCTGATGGAATCCATACTAGCAATTGTTGATCAGATGGAAGCTTTCTAGATAGTTTAATAATTGTTGGTTAATTAATTTCTCGATTACTTTCGAAAGAGTAGAACTACGTGCAATAGGATGATAATTGGATGGGAGGGATTTGTTACCCTTTTTAGAAACTGGCTGGATATGAGCAAATTTCCAAGCAGAAGAAAAAACACCTTTGGAATAAGAAAGTAAAAAAAGGCAGCAAAGAATAGGTGTAAGTTCAGGAGCACAGGTTTTGAGAACAAGTGGAAAAATGGCATGAGAACCTGGAGCTTTCTTAGCATCAAGATTGATCAGAATCCTTCTGACATCTTTTTGACAGAAGACTGTAGGATTCATTGAATGCAGTGTACTGGGAATGGTGGGAGGTGGCAGAAATGGCAATAGAACCATCTGGTTTTGACAGAGGTGGAACAGAGATGAGAAAAAGTTGTAGCCAGTAGCTTTGGCAAGAGACCATCATCCTCGATTATCATTTGGACAAAAGGAAGTTTTCTACTCTTAGCCTGTTTGAAATGATTAATAAATACTTTACAATTGTTGTGAGCTTTGGTGTAAGCAGAAAATGAACTTGGAGATTTGGAAACAAGCCAATTACGATATGCAGCATTCTTCTCTTGAATGGCCTTAGCACATTTATTGGAACACCAAGATTTAGATAAAGAACAAGATTTTAAGGTGTAGCGTGGAATTAAGAATTCCATCCCTACAAAAATAATTTCACTGACACAATCTGAGAAAATGTTGACATCAAAAGATTTTAAACTAATCTGACCAAGGAAAAGAAATCTCACAGATAATTTTGTATTCTTGTAATGCCAAACAACTAGAGGTTGAGATTGGCCATGAGAGAAAGGCTCCATTGGAGAAGACATGATCACCAAGTTGTAATCTGAGGTGCTTACAGGACCACTAACTTTGCTGTTTACTTAGAAGAGTTGTTTGTGAGACAGAGATCAAAGATGTGTGGTTAGAATTGTCTGGTATCCTGGTGGTAGGTAAGTGAACAATCTGTGCGAGGTCATTAGTAATTGCAAAAGCCTCAACATCTTGACCAGCTGGTCCATATGACTAGAAAACAGAAGCCAGCTGAGTTGTGAACATTAAAATCAGCAAGGAAAGTTACCTCACTGATAGGAAAGTTGGACTGCAAAAAGTAAAGTTTTAAAGAGAGGAAGTCAGAGTTCCAAGTGATTAGTGGAGTTGGGAGAATTATAGAGGCAACAGATGAATTTGACAGAATGTGGTAGAGAGATTTTACAGAGAAGATCGAAACGAGGAGATTCCAACTTACTAAATCTCTGACAGGGAATATCAGAATGGGCATATGCACAAGTACGACCTTTGAAGCAAAAGGAATCATATAGTGAATAATTCAGATAATTCAGATGAACAGTCGTTGAATCAGCCGATAACTGGTATTCTGTCAGAAAAAGTACATGGGGTTTGGCAGACTGTAAGTGGAAATGGACTTCATTGAGATTAGAACTGAGACAGCGTATATTTATGAAATGAACAAGGAAGTTTTTGGGAGATTTTTTTTGTATGAAATTTTTGTATGTGGTGTACAGATGGTAAGAATATACTCAGCTGCTTGACATAATGTGAACTCGACAATGCCCCGCATACACATAGGTGCCTCCTTAGCCAGGTGGGAAGGAGCAGCAGTGCGTAGCACACACTTCTTGATTAGACCGGGGTTCGAACCCGTCACCACCAAATACGGAGGATGCGGAAAGGTCAGGGAATGATCACCGCATATCCCGGAGCAATATGGCCTTAGTTGCTAATGCTCCTAAAAATCCAAATAACAAACCCCGCATACACACTACTCGGGATCCCTCCTGTCACTGTCGGACAGAGTAGAGGCATCGATATTATAAACTGGCTGATCCTGAAGCTGCATAGTGAGTTATCAATACAGAGTTAACCATTAGAGGCATATGACGCAAGAAAGCAAACTTATATTGCATCTGCCAAAAAAAAAAACCCCTTCCCGTTTCACCCATCCATTCATTCCAAAAGTTTGTCTAGTTTAATCTTGAATTTAAGCTGCCAACTTCCATAACGACAGATGGAATTTTTTTCCAGCAATCAACCATCCGCTAGCTATGAGCAAATTTCCGCACATCTATTGTACAACTGTCTTTCCTCAATTTAAATTTATGTCCCCTCAGGTGTGGAATCTGAACGAGACGAAGAATCCCATCAGCATTGAGCTTGCTCAAGCCATTCAAGGCCTTATACACCTCAATCAGATCACCTCACAGGTGCCTAGTCTCCAAGTGCTGTAATTTGCAGAACTTAAGCCAATTCCACTCACTAATCTTGTTGCTCTTCTCTGTACTTGTTCTAGTAGCTCAACACCTTTCCATCTTTCCTATAGACCTGTATCTAGTATTCAAAGTGTGGCCCGAACATTGCCTTATACAAGAGTATAATCACCACCTTATCCATTCTAGCAAAATTCCTATATATCATTGACACAACCCCATGACCTGCCCTGGCAGCCTGTCTGCATTGCTCAGAAAACTTCATATCTGACTGCACAATTACTCCCAGGTCTTTTTCATTTTCTACCACCTTAAGTGTAGTACCACACAGTTGGTATGTTTCTCTGGGGTTACTTCTACCCATATGCAGTACTTTGCATTTGTCAAGGTTAAACTTCAGTTGCCACTTCTTAGCCCATCTGCCCAAATTATCTAGATCCTGTTGCAGTAGCACACTGCCATTACTGTCATTAACAACCCTGCCAACCTTTGTATCATCTGCAAACTTCAACATTAAGCCTGATATACCTTCATCAATATCATTGATAAATATACAAAACAACATTAGAGGGACTATTAGAGTTTGATAAACTACTTCCATCCCCTTCCTAAAGAATTCCTCATGTGTGAAATGTAGATGTGAAATACTTATTCAATTTGTATGCAATGTGAGCAGGTCATCAATAGTTAATCCATAGATATGTGATTCAATCCTTTCCTTCTACTGTAAATCTTTATCATGAGATAATTAAAATGTAAAACAAACCTTCATTTGAAGGTTTTGTTTATGTGAACAGGCTTTAAAAATTATTTAAGTGGACTCTGATTCTTCATCATTTCACCTTTTTGAGGTCTCATTTGACAATCAAATATCAGAGTTTAATGGGATCCTTTTTTTTTTTTTTAAACTCCAGTGCAGAGTTCCCTTTAGGATCTCATAGAATTCCTCAAACTTCTATTCTCTTTATCATTTCGTTCATAGACTGGATCATTTGTTGGATTAATCTCTTTTTATTGCCCCTAAATGGTTGGAAACTAATTTGTGATCTTAACAAATTTCATTGCCATCCCTCTTTTTCTGGTCTCAGTTTTTCCAGCTGAAGGTAATCCTCATTTGCCAGTGGCCTCTGTTGTGGCAATTCCAATTCTCCAAAGTCCACATCTTGCCTAGTTTCACAATATCAATTTGGATTTGTTCTGCAGTTTCTTCAGATCTTCTGAAATTACTATAAGTTTTTTTCCCATTCACCATTCATTTGGAGGAAATTCATTACTGGCTTCATCAATGCTGTTTTAGGCTTTAGAGATATTAATTTCCTTCTAAAATGGTTTGAGTTGGAGTCATACTATTATTTTCAGTAGTAAGGGGAAGACAATCATTCAACTTGATATATTATTTTCCAGTAGTCCCAAAATGTAAATAATAATAATTACAGGACTGTTTTCATATTTCATTATTGTGTATACTTTTGCAAGCGAGCCCAGTATGATGAATTTTTGTTGGCTTTTTCATTGGATGCATAAGTGTGAGAGAATGGAAGTATGGGTCAATTTGGTTATAATTTGTTATGAACATATAAGTGAAATGATGACATAAATCAAGGGATACTTGTATTTGTTTTGCAAAATTAGAAATTAAAGAATGAGGTTAACAGGTTATTATTCATTGTGAGATTGGATATTAATTTGCTGAATTATTTTTCTAATTAATTCTTTCTTAATTTAGTATACTCAAGCAGACCCACCAACAAACAAAGGATTAGCCAATTTAGTTATACAACTTATTCAGTTTCAAGAGGATGCATTTGGAAAGACTGTTAGCAAGCCACCTCTTACTAGATTACCAGTATGTACTTTTTTTTTGTTTAATTCCTAATTATGAGCAGTTAAATCATTGCATACTGTACTATTTATTATTCTATATTTCACCCATGTTACTTAGTCCTCTCACTGGCAAACTTCTATTAGAATGAGCAGAAGCCTGAAAAACAAGATGCATGGTATTTCAGAGACTGCTGGGAGCCATTGTGGTACAAGTAAACACATGGGTTGTGTTAGGGTAGCTAAGAATAGAAACAGGTGCAGGTATACTTGCGTGTACACCAATGCTAGGAGTTTAGTAAATAAATTTGATGAATTTGAGGTATTGCTCAAAACATCGAAGGCAGATATTGTTGGGATATCAGAGACGTGGTGTCACACAGATATAAGGGATGCGGAACTGCAATTTGGGGAGTACAACGTCTACAGAAAGGATAGACAGGATAGGAAGGGGGGAGGTGTTATGCTATTAGTTAAGAAACACATAAAAACCAAGGAAGTGAAGCCAGTCGACATCGCTGGACAGTGCAGTGTGGAGTCAGTTTGGTGTGACATAAACATTGGGAGATCAAAATTGAGAGTAGGAGTGTGCTATAGGCCTAATGACTCTGATGAGTATAATAAGGAACTGTACAGGGAAATAGAGTGGGCCAGTAAATCAGAGTGTCTTATAATGGGAGATTTTAATTTCCCAGATATTGACTGGAATTTGGGGGCTGGATACTCACACACTAGCAGGGCTTTTGTGGATTTATTGGATGATTGTTTTCTACATCAGCATGTTCGGGAGGCAACTAGAGGGAGTAATACTCTTGATTTGATTATCAGCAGTGATTCTTCATGCATTAAGAATCTGCAGATAAATGAACCACTAGGTGACAGTGATCACAGTGTGCTGAAGTGGGATTTACTCAAAGAGGTAACTACCATTAGGGGTAAAGGGAAGGGTTATTGCTTCCGTAAAGGCGACTACGATGGACTGAGACAGTATTTAAATTCTATACAGTGGGACCAACTGATGATGTTACCAACAGCAAATTCAAAATGGGAAGCATTCAAAGAACTTATCTTGGAAGCTACTAGGCTTTACATACCAACTAAGAAATATTGTTCAAGGTTTAGGCCAAAATGGATGTCAGATGAACTAATGAGGCATATGGCAGAGAAGAAAAATGCATGGGATACTTACAAATTAACACATGACACAGAAGCCTATGATAGATACAAGTTGATATGCAACCAAGTTACAAAGGAGGTTAGGCAGGCGAAGGCAGATTACGAGAAATCCTTGGCAAGGGATGCAAAGAAAAACAGCAAAGAGTTCTTTACTTATGTAAACTCTAGAAGGAAAGGGATGAATCAGATTGGTCAACTTGATATTGATGGGTCAAGTGTTGATGATCCTGCTCAGGTGGCTAACAAACTAAATGAATATTTTGCATCGACATTCACACATGAGGAGTTATTCAGCGAGGGGAATGCCAGAGGTGTATTCAACTCTAGCAGTAAGTTACAGAATCTTGAAATAACTGGGAGTAAAGTGGAGGAGAAACTGTTGAAGATAAACACAAGAAAGGCACCCGGGGTGGATGGGATCTATCCAGTTATATTAAAGGAGGCAGCAAAGGAAGTAAGCAAACCCTTAGCCATAATTATGAGAGCTTCCTTGGACTCAGGGGAGGTACCCATAGACTGGAAATGTGCAAATGTGACCCCAATTCACAAAGGAGGATCAAAGGCTGACACAAGTAATTATAGACCTGTGAGCTTAACTTCTGTTCCAGGAAAATTAATGGAGGCACTGGTTAAAGACGCACTGCAGGATCATTTAGACAAGACTTCAGTTATAGCTCAGACACAGCATGGTTTTGTTAAGGGGAAGTCTTGCCTGACCAACTTGATTGGATACTATGATGCAGTCACAAAAGAACTGGATGCAGGGAATAACTTTGATATTATATACTTGGATCTTAGAAAGGCTTTTGATACTGTTGCACATGGAAGACTGCTACACAAATTGGAGCAGTGTGACATTGGAGGCAAATTGCTGCTATGGATAAAGGGGTGGTTGAGGGGGAGAAGACAGAGAGTGGTAATCAATGGACACTGCTCATCGTGGACTGATGTTATTAGTGGAGTCCCTCAGGGCTCAGTGTTGGGTCCATTATTGTTTTCTGTATTTATAAATGATATTGATGATGGTATATCGGGATTAATGTCCAAGTTTGCAGACGATACAAAGGTTGGCAGGGTTGTCAAGGACACTACTGACACTATGCTGCTGCAACAGGATCTGGAAAGGTTGAGCAGATGGGCTGAGAGGTGGCAAATGAAGTTTAACATTGACAAATGTAAAGTACTACACATGGGAAACAGCAACCCCAGAGCAACGTATCAACTCTGTGGTACAACACTGACAGTGGTAGAGAATGAAAGGGACTTGGGGGTGGTTGTGCAGGCAGATATGAAGTTCTCTGAGCAGTGCAGACGGGCTGCAAGAGTAGCTCATGGAGTATTGTCAATGATATACAGGAATTTTTCCAGCAGGGATAAGGAGGTGATTATTCCATTGTATAAGGCGATGGTCAGGCCACACCTAGAGTACTGTATACAGGTCTGGAGGCCTCATTTCAAGAAGGATGTAGAGCTGCTGGAACGAGTACAGAGAAGGGCAACAAGATTAGTGAATGGAACAAAGGGGTGCTCTTACGAAGAAAGGCTTAAGTTTTGCAAATTACAGTGTCTGGAGACTAGGCACCAGCGAGGTGATCTGATAGAGGTGTATAAAGCCTTGAATGGTTTAAGCATGCTCAATGCTGATGGGATTCTTCCTCTAGCTCAGAATAATCACCTGAGAGGGCATAAATTCAAATTGAGGAAAGACAGATGTAGGATAGACGTGCGGAAATTTGTCTTTAGCCAGCGGGTGGTTGGTTGGTGGAACAGACTTCCATCCCTTGTGGTGGAGGTTGATAGCCTAAATAAGTTTAAGGCTCAGCTGGACAGGTATTTTGAACGAACAGAGGGGTGAAGTGGAAGTGTTTTTTTTTTTTTTTTTTTTTTTTTGGCTGATGCTGCATAAGCTTGCTTTCTTGCATCAAATGCCTCTACTAATGCTAATGCTAATCCCAGGAATATATCATTTTTGAAGTAACAAGAGTTGATCATAGTGCTAGATTTAAACTTGAAGTCTTATTGTTATTGAATATTTTGATAAAGAAGCATTAAATGATAAACTGAGTTTAGTAACAGGATTTTTAGAATGATTCATAAAAAAGGATTTAAAGTAATAGTGCCTTGGAGGCCAGCTCACGCGAGCCGATTGTTAAATTTTCAAGAATTTTGCAAGCCAGTTGTTAAACTGACAATGGATGGAGCGGCATACACTTTAATCCACAATGGCTAATGGCATTTGGATGGTAAGCTTGTACAGTCTGTCCTCGTATAGCACGATAGTTGTGTTCCTAGAAACTCTCGTGCAATGCAAAATCGTGCAATATAAACAACAGGCCCTATGGGAAAAGTGGGGTTAGGTGCCGACCACCCAAGATTGAACACACATTTGGAACCAAAACATTACCAAACACAATAAATAATCGGGTAATTTTAATCGTTATAAAATACTTACTTATTTTATAACGATTAAAATACGTAATAAAAAATATATTTTTTATTATAATATAATAAATAAAAAATAAATATTTTTTATTATATTATAATAAAGTATTTTTAGTATTTTTTAATACTAAAAAAGTGTTTTTTACGAATAAAATACGTATTTTATTCGTAAAAAAATTATTATTTTAAATAAAATAGTCGTAATAAAATACTTACGTATTTTATAATACGTAAGTATAAATTATAATACGTAAGTAGTAATAAAATGCTTACGTATTTTATTACGACTATTACGTAATAAAATAATGCTTTTGCTTCTATCGTAAGCAAACTTGTTTTTTGTTTGATTTTTTATCCAAACAGATGACAGCCGTTCCATCCCTTCCAATTCTTGTGTCTTAATCTAATGGATTTTAATTACACTTTGAGTTGTTCCCGCTATGAAAGTTGTTTTTATTTTCTCCGCATTCTTTGTAATTCTCGGCGTTGCCTCATTTAGGTCTGCAGCACGTGCAATATCACACGGTCTTTCATTTCGCTCAAAGCGTTTCACAATTTCATATTTTTTTCTCTATCGACAGAGGCGGACTGGCCATAAGCCTTACCCGGGAAATCCCGGTGGGCCGGAGGCCGGTGTGATTTTGGCCATAAACTGTAGTATGAGGCCACTATAAATTTTCCCGGGTAAGAATTTTTGATCCAGTCCGCCTTTGTTTATCGATATTGCTTTTTTTTTTTTTTTTTTTTTTTCTCTGAATCTGCAGTGTCTTCACCAGGACGCTTCCTTTTCACACCTTTTAAGTATTTTACTAATTTTTAGGGAATAAAGCACAATTACAAAACGAGGAGGCACCCTTGATACACATAAACAAAGCTTCGCGTGGGTAGCAACTGAATAAACAACACCGTAAAGGCCGAGATACACTATTAACACCCCACATTTTACTAAAGCACATTTCTGGGGGGTTACTACCATAAAACAATAAAAACAATTTCCAGTTTTGTTTCTGCTAGTGGAATCTGTTATAAACTGGTAGTAAACTCCATCTAATTGCATTTGCGATTATACCGATAGCTGGAATTGTGTTGGTTTTTACGTTATTATGGTAAAATGTGTTTCCCCTTCACTGATATAAAACACATAAATACATTTTCAGAATCTTCTTCATTCCTATCGTGTTGCATTCTGTTGGGGTGATTCCGCATTCGACTGCCATTTCTTGTAAACACAAAGGCGAATCGTGCATAAGCGAATTCGGTTCGTGTTATATAAGATAACGTTCCCCTATTTATAAATCGTGTATGATCGAATTCGTGTAATGTAAACACGTGTTATACGAGGACCGACTGTATATGGTGACACAGAAAATTCAGCTGGGATGCACTTATTTTGGCACCCTTTAATTATCTGCACTAGCAATTTTACAAGAATATTATTTCCAACAAATATCCGCTTAATTTTGCCTGGGCTGCTGCTGCTTCTTAACTGCTTCAAGCAAGTGGAATGACATTCCCATGCTCAAAGTCTGTCAAAGATTTTGAACTTCTAGAATTGTCATGAACCTGATAAAATCATTACCCTAAGAAGAAGCAGACCAGAAAAAATTAAGCAGATGTTTGCTGATAATGGAATTTGTTTATACTTTTGGGGAGTTGTAATTCTCACAAAGGGAGAAACTGCCACGTATTTTTCAAATAGGGTGGGGGTTGTTAAAAAGGTGAGCTGGTTAAAAATTTCCCAGCACACCACTGATTCAAAGTAAAATGAAAGGTATGCGTTTTCCAAATTTCTTATCACCTGAGAAATGTAAAAAGAAAGAGAAAAAGTATGGAAAAATAAAATAATTCTTACTATCAGTTTATTAATAGCATGTATATTTAATATCAACTAGCACAGCCATAATACACAACAAAATTGTATCATGTAGAGTGATTACACTGTTGTCTGAATTCACAAAAAATTACAAAGGACAAGTTCTCTGTGTTGTTGAACTATAATTGTGTTGCACCATATTTGATCTCTCTCTCTCTCTCTCTTCAGAATGTAAAAAAATCCCATAAAAGTTATTTCTAATGTGGTCAGCAAATGGGCATGATTATATGCACATAGACAATGAGAAGTATACATTTCACTGCTGAGAGATGCATAATAATGAGATGCAACAAGGCTTACTTTTTTTTTTTTTGCTATAGGATGGCTTCTTCCAACCAAGTCTCCTAGTCCAATGTGTTAACAATTAATTTATAACAGCGATATGATATTTATAAAAATATTAAACGTCTTCCCCACTGTCAGAACAGCAGCAGGCCAACCCCATGTTATCACTATTGGGCACCCAACTGAACTCAGGGCTCCAACCATTGCCTCTCCCTTCCCGTCAGTAAGAAAAACATCACGTGCAACATCCGCTTAATAATAAAACATTTCATGGCATCCTTATATGATTAAATTGAAAAAATATTAACAGAGTTATACATTGCCTGTTTCTATCTTAGGGACCTCATTCATAATGTGAAAATTAAACTATAATTGTTTATAATTATATCTTAATGTTTAAGATATAATAATAATAGTAATAGAGGCATGTGATGCAAGAAAGCAAGTGTAGCATCAGCCAAAAAGCTTATGTAGCATCAGCCAAAAAAAAAAAAAAAAAAAAAAATCACATAACCATTCCCTCTAAAAGTTTGTCCAGTTCCTCCTTAAATTTGTTTAAGCTGTCAACTTCCACAACAACATTTGGAAGTTTGTTCCAGCAGTTAACCATCTGCTGGCTAAAGGCAAATTTCCACATGTCTATTCTATAACTGTCTTTCCTCAATTTGAATTTATGCCCTCTTAGGTTCATAATCTGAGCAAGCAAAAAAATCCTATCAGACTTGGTGCCTCCGTAGCCAGGTAAGCAGGAGCAGCAGTGTGTAGCACACGCATCTTGATTAGACTGGGGTTCGAGCCAGTGACCACCAAATACGGAGGATGCGGAAAGGTCAGGGAATGACCACCGCATATCCCCAGAGCAATATGATTGCTCCTGGGATATGCGGTGGTCATATCCCCGGAGCATTAGCTTAGTTGCTAATGCTCCTAAAAACCAAATAACAAACAAACCTATCAGAATTCAGTGTGCTCAACCCATTCAAGGCCTTAGACACCTCAATCAGATCACTTCGCAGGTGCCTAGTCTCCAGCCGCTGCAATTTTCAGAACTCAAGCTTCTCTTGGTAAGAGAACTCCTCCATTCCCCCTCATCAATCTTGTTGCCCTTCTTTGTACACGTTCAAATGAGGCCTTCCTAAAATGAGGCCTCCAGACCTGTATGCAGTACTCAAGGGGTCCGACCATTGCCTTATACAAAGGGATAATTACCTCCTGCTCTTGCAGCCTGTCTGCATTACTCAGGAAACTTCATATCTAACTGCACAATTACTCCCAGATCTTTTTCATTTTCTACCACCCTAAGTGTAGTACCACACAGTTGGTATGTTTCTCTGGGGTTACTTCTACCCATATGTACTGCATACAGTACTTTCAATTTATCAATGTTAAACTTCAGTTGCCACTTCTCAGCCCATCTGCCCAAATTTTCTAGATCCTTTACTTCATTACTGTCATTAACAACCCTGCCAACCTTTGTATCATCTGCAAACTTTGACACTAACCATGATACACCTTCATCAATATCATTGATAAATATACAAAACAATAGTGGGCCCAACACTGAAACCTGTGGGACAGCACTAATAACATTAGCCCACAAAGAGCAGTGTCCATTGATTACCACTCTGTCTTCTCCCACTCAACCATCCTTTTATCCATTGTAGCAATTTACCCTTAATATCATTCTGCTCCAATTTGTACAGTAGTCTTCCATGTGCAACAATGTCAAAAACCTTCCTGAAATCCAAGTATATGATATCAAAATTATTTTTTGCATACTGTTCCTTTGTAGCCACATCATAGTATCCAATCAAATTTGTCAGAGAAGATTTTCCCTTAACAGACCCATGATGTGTTGGAATTATTTCTGCAGTCTTGTCTAGATGATCCTGCAATGCATCTTTAACCAGTGACTCCATTATTTTACCTGGAACAGAAGTTAAATTAACTTGTCTGTAATTACTCGTGTGACCCTTCGACCCTCCCTTTGTGAATTGGGGATACATTTGCACATCTCCTGTCCGTTGGGACTTCCCCTGAGTCCAAGGATGCTCTCATAATTATGGCTAAGGGTTTGCATAGTTCCTTTGCCTCTTCCTTTAATATAATTGGATAGATCCCATCCACACCAGGTGCCTTTCTTATGTTTAACTTCAACAATTTCTTCTCCACTTTGCTCTCTGGTATTACAAAATCATTAAGCACTCTGTTACAATTTGATAAACTTCTCACATTTTTCTGCTTAATAACTCCTCAAGTGTGAATGGAGATAGAAAATATTTTTTCAGTTTGTTTGCTATCTGAGCAGGATCATCAACAGTCGAACCATCGATATCAAGTGGACCAATCAGATTCATCCCCTTCATTTTAGAGTTTCTATAAGTAAAGAAATCCTTGCTGCTTTTCTTAGCATCCTTTGCCAAAGATTTCTCGTAATCTGCCTTCAATTGCCTAATCTTGTTTGTGACTTGATTACAGACTAGCTTGTATCTGCCATAGGCTTCTGTGTCGCCTGATAATTTATGTGCATCCCATGCATTTTCTTCTCTGCTATGAGTCTCATTAGTTCATTTAAAGACAATTTAGGCCTAAACCCTGAAGAATATTGTCTGATCGGTATGAAAAGTCTAGTAGCTTCCAACATTAATTCCTTGAATGCTTCCCACTAGAATTTGCTGTTGGTAACATCATCAGTTGGTTCCACCAGTTTTCATCAGCTGTACAGAATTTAAAAACTGTCTGAGACCTTTGTAGTCATCTTTACTTGTATATATAATATATACAAAGTAACGAATGAGATATTTTACATTACTCACAGTACAGTGCCATTCCTTCTCTCTTGATGTCAAGATGTAACTCTGCAGATCCGCAAGTAATGAAAATGTCTCATTTGTTATCAACTTTGTGTGTCTTAAACATTAAAATGTAACTATAACTATGCATTCTTAATGTATAGTTTTTTTTTTTTTTTTTTTTTCAGTTTGATTGTACAAAGGAAGCCATTAAATGTTTCATTGCTACATAATGAAATGGTATTCCATTTTTATAATTAAAAGTACAGTTCCATCATATAGTGAAATAAGTAGGAACCGGTTAGCATGATCACTGGTTAGTGGAATCAGCTGCTTTAATTTCAAAAAAACCAATTCAAATAATTAAAATGCACTACACTTTCATTGTTATCATATGAATCTGTTATAAGAATCAATTTTGAACACCTTTGTGATATTTTTCTAAAGCGCATTTCTGGAGGTCACTACTATAAAATAATAAAAAGAATTTGCAGTTTCCAATTTATTAGGCTTTTCTGTTAGTGATCTATTATAAATGGGTAGTAACCTCTATCTTATTGCATTTGCGATAATACTGATAACTGGAATTGAGTTTCTACATTATTTTGAAATGTTTCCCCTTTCTCTTCAGTACACATAAAAAAAACAAATAAATTTTCAGAATCTTCTCATCATTCCTACTTTTTAAGCTTTGTAAACTTGTTACTTGATTCTCCATATTTCACTTGCATCTATCGTGTTCATCGGAATTTGTGCATGCTATGTTCTTTGTTATTTATTGCCTATCTTTTTTTTTGTTTTAAATTTTACAACCTCCCCCCCACAAAAAAAAATATCAGTTAGTATATACATATTACTGTATTAATTAGGCTATGTACTTGGGCATAAATTTATTTTTATTTTACTAATCTGTTGAAAATATCTTCCGATTTACACGCATCATTTAATTTTAATTGGCAAGGTAATAAAGTGTAAATTTTTACTTTATATCTTTACTTTTATAGCCTGTGTATAATATACCTTCTATTTTCGCTTATTAGAATTGCCATTTAATACAATTAAAATTCAATTGGCAAACATGATCACAATGACTGACTCTTACTACATATCTTATAGTGCAGCATTTCCCAAACTTTTTTAGTCATGGAACGCTTTTCATCTCACAACACATTCACCAAACACAAGTTTAGCGGGAGCCAAAAAACTGTTTGCTAATATTTTATTACATATGATGCACTGTGCATCAGGAGCATCTTTATTTCCAACACATGTAAAGCCGAAATTCAAATAACTGTCATTATACTTTTGTTTTGGTCTTTTATTAGTTGGTTCCTGTTTTTTCACTTTGGATTTTTGGGGAACAAAAGGCTGCGATTGTTCATCCTCACTTTGAAGTGTGACAATATTGCATTTGTTTTCATCAACCACAGTTGCACTACTAGAAGTACTTTGCTTGTTATAAAGTTCCTTTTTTCAATGACAAAGCCATGGTCACATTTTAATAATAATATTTTGAAATACTAATAATTATCAAACAAAAATTTATACATGGAAGTGAGTTTAGTTATGATATCAGTTTGCTTCCTCCTCTCCTTCAACCTGTGTACTCCAGGCTAAATCGCATACGAATGGCATACTAGATCACCACATTGCTACTTTTTCATATGTGTTATTATCTCTACGCATACTTCTCTATGCAAAGCCTGCCAAAATAAAGTGTTCCGCAGTCTATTTGATTATTGGTCTATGCCAGTATATTAATAACTGAAAAAAAATTATGTTAAATATTATAATGATACAAAAGTGGTGTATGCTACAAATATGCAAAATTTATTTATTTTATTTTTTTAATTATTAATTACGATTTTTTGCGGAACACTTGTTCGCATCTCGTGGAACACAGTTTGGGAAACGCTTCTCCATTTTATTATGGAGAAGTGAATTGATCGCCCAATGAACCATCCGTAAAGCAAGGGTCCACTGTATATTGTTATAAATTTTTAGCCTGGGATGCAATCCCACCTTTTATGTTATTTTTTTCTCATCTGTCTAACCTGTTATGTGAAAAATTATTATATGCACATATTAACAAAGTATGTATACATTTTCTTGAGACACTGTTTTTTATTTTATTTTATTGCATTGTTTGAAATTTATATTATTCTGTTTTCAATAAATGTAATTTTTATTTGTGTATTGAACAAATTTGTTCTCTTAACAGATGAAATGTTTTTTAGACTTCAGACCAGGAGGTTCACTCTGTCATATACTTGCTGCTGTTTACAAGTTCAAAAGTGAACAAGGGTGGTAAGATAGTTCTGTTTTTACTGTGTAGTTGATATTTTTTCCATATATGCAATAATCATAAATTTTTTCTTCTGGATGCAATATTTTTAAAATATACAAATATTTTACTAAATATACATGTTACTAAATATACATGCTACTTTGTAGTGCATTGATTTTTACATACTCTTTTACCAAATTAAGTGGCTGAATTAAACTGATGTGTAGAATGAAAGTTGAGCATCAAATATTATCAACTTTATGGACCAGAGAAATTTGCATAAATGTTCTTTTAAACATGCCAGTAATTATCCATATAAAATTCTCTGCAATTTGTTCCAGTAAAAATGACTTAAAATTTGGATATCTTGGAGAGCAGGCTGTTAACATCATCACATAAGCAATTTTTGACTATTTAGAAATTAGCATTAAACTGATAGAATGATGCAAGTAAATTTTACGTAGCATCTGTTATTAACAAAAAAAAAAAAAAAAGTCTAGTATTTTATCTACAACTACCAACTATTTATGTAATCCATCTTTAAATCTTCATAAACTCTTAAACTCTAGAAGACTAGGTGAGGTGATTTATTCCAGTAGCTGTTACTTATTTATTCAAAAGGCAAATTTTATTATCCAGTTTAGCCAGGATATCTTTCAATTATCTTTCATTAATTTAAATCTGTGGCCTTATTGTACCTTAGAAAGCAAAAATATGCCCCATCATTGTTTGCTTTAAGACCTTAAATGTCTCATGTTTTCCAGCAGATGCCAAATTTCCAAACTTTTATCGTAAACGTTAACTGTAGCTCATCTTTATACTTTTTCAAAGAAGTAGATATCTTAAACGACATTTATTTTAGTCACCAACGTGGTAATATCACTGAGACATATAAAAAGAAAATACTAAACCATGTAACAAATACAGCAAATTCCTGCTGTATTTAAGATTGAAATAGATAGGTACAGTTCTACAATTTTACGCCAAGGCAGCTAATATTCAAAATAAAATAATTATTAACACTCAAGTGTAAATAAGAAAAGACAAAGCAACACCCACCTTCAGCACTGTGAATGCACAACCTCCCACCCAAGAAGATGCCCCACTCACCTAGAATAAGTGACCCTTTTAAAATAAATAAATAATTAGATAATAGAAACTGGGAACTCAAGTGCTGTCGCTTCAATCAGTGCTTGTGAACTACAGAAAAGATCGTATTTCAGTCATTGACCGCTGTCTAGCAAGATGTCAGTGGATGTCCCTGTAAACTCAGTCATAAAGTATGTCATGACGGCTGTCTGATATAAGTTAAATGAGCAGAAAAAATGCAAATTAACATTGACCAAATCATAAACAGTTTAACATAAATAACTAAATCACAACCAAATAATTAACTGTCAGTTAATTATTATTATTAATTGATAATTAGAAATTATTATTTAAATGCTTTTTTTATTGGATATTAGGGGGCTTGGCATGTAGGGGCAGAATTGCGCCTTACTTGGTTCAACCTTAACTGCAGCAGGAATTTGCTGTACTTGTTATATGGCTTAATGTTTTCTTTTTAATAAGTCTTAATTGTTTTCTTTCTAGGAAACATGTTTCTAGACCTCTGTATACAGTATTCAAGATGTAATTTGATAGTTGTTTTGTACAATCAGTTATTACCTTGTTAACCCTACTGGCAAATTTCATATATGTTAAAATCTCACTAATTTGTGGTCTAATATCCAACTTAGTGAGGCACACTGTATTTTAAGAAGTAAAAAGTGAGATTAATGGAAGAAGGGCAATTTAAATTATAGAATTTAATGATATGAACAAATTTATTCACAATCCATTAGTATATGTGAATTTAATACTATCAGAACAGAAATATGACAAATATAAAAGGAAAATTTTATAAAAATGTTTCTGTTTGAACCAAACTGGAATACAAAGAAATCAAATAGAATGTGAAGAATACAATAAGTTTTAAACAATTTTTATTTAATGTGCTAAATGTCATATTGCATTATTTAAAAAAATTGGAAATTTTCTGTTGGGCAAAGGTCCCATTGTATTGTTGTTTCCATAAGACATGCTTTTTTTTTTCTCTTAGAACATGGAAATCCTAGCTAAGCTTAATGTTTGAAAGCAGACTATACCACGGGATGTATCTTATATTAAAATATTTTACATTAAATGGGATCTATTTTATATTTAAATACATCCTGTGGCTATATTTTAATATAAAGTGCATTTATTGTTAATGAAATTAAATTTCAAGTGTGACATCTGGATTTCAAGAAATCTAGTTTTTTCCAAAAAAATTTCTGCTCTTATCCTGTTTACTAAATCTCCCATGTCTCTTTGAAAGTCAAGTTGGCTAATGTTAACATATGTGAATGCTGCTTCACCACATAAAGTTGTCTAAATAGTGTGGAACATTTTTTTTTTTTTTTTGAGCATTGTTTTAACTATTTAGTAGGTACATAAAAAAAAAAAAATAAAGACAGTGGGTGCCACATTAGTGTACCATGCATTCATCTTTTTTTAATAAAAGGTGAACAATGCATGTTAAGATGCTAAAAGATTGGGTGCCACATTGGAGTACATAGGTCACTAATTTTTTTTTTTTTTTTTTGTGATAAAACACAACAATTATAGTTAAATATAGAATTTTATTTTCAATTTTGGTATCGTATTGGATAATGAGACCAAAAATATCTTTTGTAGCAACAGTCTTGTTATCAAATTATTTTCCTGACTAGCTTACAGCTAATTGGGGTAGCAGAGTGGATGAGATCTACTGCTGTCCAAATCAACTTGCTGTTGGGAGGGTAGTACACTTTTTGCACCAAAACAGACTCATAAACAAATTATGAGTATACTTCCCAAGTTAAAAAAAAAAAAATTATGCAGATTGAGGATGAATACTATAATTGAGAATAGACGTTTTTGTTTTTGGAATATGATTTTCACCAGCGTACCAGCTAGACCAAGGGCTGCAATCTTTTGGCATTAGTAGAGGCATGCGATGCAAGAAAGCAAGCTTATACAGCATCAGCTAAAAAAAAAAAAAAAAACCCCTTTCCATTTCACCCATCCATTCATTTCAGATGTTTGTGTAGTTCTGCCTTGAATTTATTTAAGCTATCAGCCTCCACATTGACAGATTGAAGTTTGCTCCAGCAATCAACTACCCTCTGGCTAAAGACAAATTTCCACACATCTATTTTACAACTGTCTTTCCTCAATTTGAATTTATGCCCCCTCAGGTTTGTAATCTGAGCAAGAGGAAGAATCCCATCAGCATTGAGCCTGCTCAAACTATTCAAGGCCTTATTGACCTCGATCAGTTCACCCTGTAGGTGCCTAGTCACCAGATGCTGCAGTTTGCAGAACTTAAGCCTCTCTTGGTAAGAGGACCCCTTCATTCCCCTCAACAATCTTGTTATCCTTCTCAGTACTCGTTCCAGCAGTTCTACATCCTTTCTAAAATGAGGCCTCCAGATCTGTATGCAGTACTCAAGGTCTAGAAGTACTTGCAGTACTTATACAAAGGGATAATCACCTCCTTATCCCTGCTAGCAAAATGTCTGTATATCATTGACAAGACACCATGACCTGCTGTGGGCCTATCGGCACTGCTGAGAAAACTTCATATTTGACAGCACAATTACACCATGTTTTTTGCATTCTCTACCACCTTTTCCACCATGCCAGCTAATTTAACACCCTCACTGCCAGCTTGACCTAAGACCTTTATGAATTTGAATTCAAAAATTAAGAATCAAGACATTTTTGATTGACAAGGGAAGGGACATTGAGCTTTCTTCTTGCTATGGCTGAATTAGTCAGCTGCTGACAAAGGTTGCTTGGTTAAAATATCTGGTGTTTCTTCCATCAAATTTGAAAAAAATGGTACTTAAAGTCAGGCAGGTTTTTTTTTCATTCAAGTGGATTAAAAACTCCACAATGCACACATGCATACACAGTTTATGTATTAAAAATGAATACAGTCTCACAGTTCATCTGTCAGTATTTTTAGAAGTGCATCTCCATCTTAGATAAATTACTCTAGTTGTAGAATTATGAATTTTTTTGTTTTAAGCAACACATTAGGCAGGTAAATATTTGAAGTAAACCTAAACTAAATCAGACAAGGTAATTAATGAGATTACTGGCATTAGTGTTTTCTGTAAAAATTATAATATATTTTTATTTCTGTGCACCACAATTGACTAAAATATGTTTTGTGATCAACTATTTGCCATTTCCTGAGCTAGAGGGTTAAACACAAATCTAGCTCTTCTCTAATAGTTTTGATCTATTCTTATTGCTCTTTGGCTGATTCTGTGTACAGATAATCCATACATGAAACATCCAGTATAGAAACTTTTCATTGCACATGGAAGAATTTTCCATTTTTAACTTTACTTCAAATATAGTACTGCACTCATAGCTATGCCTTAAACAGAGGTGTTTTGCCGAGAAGGATTTCTTTATTGGAAACTGAAGAAATCATTGTAATATCTTCTTTGCCAAAGAAGCAATTTATACCATGAAACAGCATGCACCTGCTTGCCATACTGTGCTCAGAGTGAATAGCATCCCATACATGTGCACTCCTTCCCCATGGTGCTGTTATTGCAAATCCATAAGGATCTTAATATTAACAAATGTTAAATTCCACTTCCTCTGAAAAAACAGGTACAAAACTTCCACTGGGCTTTTATAGCTGACCACATTCCACCACTTGCATTTTTGATTATAGTACAAATATCATATAACTGTGGTGTGGACTGTAACTTTATCCTCCACAGGGAGGGGTCTTTCTAATGAGTGTAATGATGGCAATGCAAACAAGCAGTAATAGTAGTTGCACAGTGAAAAGAAAACAAAATTCAATTTTTTAGATATTAAAATGAAAGTGATTAAATATTTAGAAAAGGAAGGGTATACTGTTGATGTTGTCCATGCAGTCAATTCTTCACGCTTGTCTGTACCATTTGTGCAAATGTTGGAAAAAAATCAAGAACACTCTTGAAAAGTAACACCAGTAAGTGCCACAAGAATATATTATGTGAGATCCTTATGCCAAGAAGAGTTTGCTGTTCATTGATTGAGTATCAAAACCAAAACATTGTGCTTCAAAGTCTGTTTTAAAGAAAAAGCTAGAAGTTTATATGCAGAGAAGTAAAAATGTTCAGTTGTTTTAATGCAGGTGCTGTTTGGTTCAAGTGCTTTCAAAAAAAGTACAGGGCTAAGGTAAAGAAAGCCATGAGAACTACCGCAAACTTTGGGAAACTCACCCAGAAAAACTGATTTGCTGCTACCACACTTTCTCCTGCAGTCTCGGTAAACAGACACTGCATGTTATCAGTAGTGGCAGTAGAAGTCGATAACGACGTATTGATTAGTTTTTTCTCATTATTAAAAGCACATTATTAGAGGTCACAAGTGTTTTCGTGGCTGAAATTTACTTAGGGTACACCCTCAGACTGCCCCAGTCTTAGGGTGTTTATCCCTCCCATTCCCACTGTTTTAAAATAGGGAAAAAAAAAAGACTTCTGCCACTACCGATAACACGCACCATCTGTTTACCGGGAATGCAGGGAGAAATTGCAGTAGCGGCAACCCAGTTTTTCCGAGTAAGTTTCCCGAAGTTTGTGGTAGTTCTCGTGTTGGCTTTTTTACCTTCTCCAAGTACAGTAATTTGCACAATATTAAAACTGAGAATTTGCAAATGTTGAAGGAAGAGCAATTAATTTTCCCAAAATTTTGTAAAAAAAGTAATTGAAGATGGCTATAGTCCAGAATAGGTGATAAACATTGATGAACAGCTTTACTAGAAACAGTGGCTTTTATTTACCGTAGTGCAATGCCAAGGCAGTCGTAGTGAAGTACTTCCACAATATGAGATCAATATACTAAGTAGCAAAACCAGTTTGCTCATAGCTATGTACAGAAAAAGGCTATGCCCAATGTGGCTTGAGGCCTTTCCCCTTTACTTGGATATGTCTGCTATACTTCACTATTTTGCATCTCACTTATTGTGGATATATATTTCATCACAGAGTTGCGCAAGTCCTCCGTGTCTGCTAGCCCACCTATGAGACTCCAGTTAAAGTTGAAAGCTAGATCTGGGTTTCAACTCAAATTGGACACTAAATAAAAAGCAATGTATTTCTCGATTGGAGCAGTGCTTTTTTATTTAGTAGTAATACCAAGCAACTTGTGGCAAAGTGTCTTCACAATGTAAGATTGACACACTAAGTAGCGAACTCAGTTTGCTCATGGCTATGTACAAAAAGAGGCTGTGCCCATCATATACAGTGACTGTTTATTTATGTATATATTTTTGGTCAGTGCAGCAAAAACTTATGGCTTCTTGGAACTATATAGCAAATACTAATACTAACAGTTTGCATATGGAATGTACAAACTTATTACTCAGTAAATGAAACAGCATATCATACAATTGTAGCAAACTGTATGGTTTTACTCTACTTAATTAGCTTAAAAGCTGGTATCATTATATCCGTGTGTGTGTGTGTGTCTGTGTGTACGGAGGGTTGATTCAGCCTTTTGATAACGATTTTGACAGTCCTTTAAAACTACGAAATTCCGTGCTGCCGCTGCCATCACCGGTTGTCTTCTATTTGTTTTCCCTGCTCATGAACTATCACACGGCATCACAATTTCTATTGAAGTAAAGCCCGCTGCACAACTGCAAAGTCAATCTTGTCCCATTCCTGCTGGCAGACTTTCCACAAACCTTCAACAGTTCTGGGGCGGCGGTTTCCGAGAGCTCTTTTCAAAAGTCCGAATGCGCAAAAATCCATGGGTGCGGTATCGGGTGATTTAACAGGTATATCCTCAAATGGGATCGGACGAATACCTGTCACCGCTTCCATTTTCCACAAAAAAGCACAGGTGGAATGTGGCTGGGACTGAATGCTTTATCCTGGTGTACCCAGACCTTTTCAGCATCAGAACCGTACAATGTGTTTATTTCACGTTCAAACAATGGCTGTAGAACTTCAGTCTGGTAATATACTGAGTTGACTTTCACTTTTTTAGCGACTCTACCAACTCAAATTCGCCATTATAACAAAAACTGGCCATGACCATAAAACCTCGGCCAAAACTTTCCTTGCACTGATGCTCCCATGTTGGAAAAGCCTTGTCACATTGCTCAAATTTTGTTGCAATAGGAGAGGTACACCCACACTTCATCCAATGTTGCTATGAATTTCCACCTTTCAGCTGCCAGATATTTTTCGTAGAGTTTTCTAGCATTGACCCGCTGCTCTGCAATGTGCCTTGCTCCTAGGTGGTGTACCAGGGCCTTGTGCTTCTTCTCCAATTGCAAAGTTTCATTGATTATGCGACAAATGGTTGACTGGGATGTTCCCACACGTGACACTATAGCTCTTTGGGTTTTTGGATTTTTACCGACAACGAGTGACTGCACTTTTCATCCTACTACCTCCCTCATTCGACTTGGAGCAGGTTGCAGTTTCTTCGGTGTTTTCCGCCCACTTGCAGCAACTTCATGGAATTTCCTTTGCCATTCAAAACCCTATGGATACCGAACTTCGATACACTAAAACTTTTTGACTTGCACCTATCAATAATTTTTGCATAACTGTACCCTTCTTCGGAAAGTGCAGTTATGTAACCTTCCAACCATGGGTCCAATTTCCGAGGTATGTCGACATTAAAACAACTTCTACAACTGATACACCTGTTCATAAGGTTTGGGACTGTGCCTGCGGAAAAAAAAAAAATTTACATTGCTGCCATACGTCACAAGCAGGATTAATGTCAAAATCGTTATCAAAAAGGCTGAATCAACCCTCCGTATATACAGTCGAACTTGGTTATAACGAGCATGGAAATAACAAGATCACGGTTGTAATGAGCAAAAAGCCATAATGATTTTAATTTACGTGTATTCCCATACAATTGCTCACTGTTATAATGAGCATACTATACAGATATACAATACAAACTTTGGTAACTATGCAAACATTCTTAATTGCCCGGGTAGTCAAAAAACCCCAATTCTTGGAATAGACAAAAATGGAAAGGGCAACTTAGCTTTTATGACTACCTGCATCGGATTAGCGGCCAGTTTATGACCTCGTCCTTTCGGTGACAGGGGCTATACAATAGTGCATTGACGTTCCACTTGTCACAGTACCCTATTTACAGATTGTCTTGTATTCACTGAACCATAAATTTATTTAGGGACTTTTAATAATTTTGGAAACTGGACTTCTAAGAACTTTGTATGCATTTTGGGACTTCTGAGAACTTTGTATGCAGATCACTTTAGTGTCATTTTAAAGTAAAATCAGTTAGAAACAAACCCTTCCTTTGGAAACATGTCTACTAATAAAAGAAAATGTCTCTCGATTTGCGAAAAAGTTGAAATTATTCGTGTTAGAACGTGATGCAAAAAATGTTGAAGTGTGTAAAAAGTTTTCTTTGTCCTATTCAACAGTATCTACATTGTGGAAGAATATAGGCACTGGAAAAGAACATAACCAAAAAAAAAAAATTTAGAAAGTGCGAGGTTACAAACATTAATGAAGCATTGCTTCAGTGGTTCACCACACAAAGAAGTACTAGGTTTTCAACAGATGGTCCGACTTTCAAGGCTTAAGCAATTGGGACGTGATGATTTTGTATGTAACAATGGTTGGTTGGATTGATTTAGAAACAAAATACAAGCATATTAATACAAATAAGTGTTGGTGTATTACTAATATTATTTTTTTGTCTCTAATATTTCATTTGTTTTTTGAATCTATCTTTTTATCAAGTTATTGAGAATTAAAAAAAATAGGAGGTAAATTTAACTCATCACTGATATAGTGAGTAATGATTATAACCAGGAAATTTTGTCAGTCCCTTGATGCTCGTTATAACCAAGTTCGACTGTATTTTTTTAAATATTACTTTAATACTGTTTTGAGATATAAAAAAAATGACTTGTTGTTCTAACCCCAGATACAAAAGGCATAAGAACCTATAGTATTCAGTATTGTGCATGCATTGAAGGCTGAAATGACAGAAGGTACTTGTTGACGTTAGACTTGAATTTCTGTGGATTGTAATTTTCAGGAAATGCATGTGGAGGTTGTTTCAAAGAACAGAAGTAGAAGAGATAAATCAGGGAGAGGAAAAGTTAACTCTGTGAGTTTGGAGCTAGATAGTGAATGGATGTTGACTGGTTTGTGCATGTGTTCATGACTAGTTTGGAAGAGAGCGGTGGAATTACAGATGATTCAGTGCCTACAGAAATATTTATATAAAAGGCATGCAGCAGAAAGAGAATGTTTGTATTCCAAGCAGCCATTCTGCTTGGAATACAGAACAATGTCCAAACAACATTCTTCATCTAAGCACTCTACACTTGCTTGTTTCTACTGATAGCAACTCCAAGACAATATGTGAAACAGTGGCATGAAATATGGAGAAGCTAATTTCATAACTGGACAAAAGTCAAACCCTGTTATGAGATCTTTATAGGTCCCCCCCCCACTTTCCAAATAATAAATGTGCTTCATCTCAGTTCAGTTTTCATTGAAATTTAACATTCTAATGGTATGTGTGCGTGGTCTGGTTATGTAGTGTTTTTTTTTTTTTCATTAGTAAAAAAAAAGTGTCTTTCCCGTAGCTAGAAGTAATGGCAGAATACTTCTCATTTTTCCAAATCACAGCTGTAAACTCTTTATATTGCACACTGTATTTAAAAGCAAAGTGCTGTTAAAACTTCTGTGTGCATCTGAGACCAATTTATTTTTTGTCCTCTTTTGTTTCCGTGCGTTTTGTTCAATAACACACTTTCAGTTTATTTAAATAACATATGATACTGTTTCCATCTGGTCATTACTTAAGTCCTTATGTTAGTTTTTTGGTATATTCAGAACCAAGTGGGTGCCTCCGTAGCCAGGTGGGAAGGAGCAGCAGTGCGTAGCACATGCTTCTTGATTAGACCGGGGTTCGAGCCCGTCACCACCAAATACGGAAGATGCGGAAAGGTCAGGGAATGACCACCGCATATCCCGGAGCAATATGGCCTTAGTTGTTAATGTTCCTAAAAACCAAATAACAAACAACAAATAACAAACATCAGAACCAAGTATGCTACAGACATCAAACCATGTTGACAAATTTATTTTTAACCCAGCAATAGTAGTTCCCTGTTTTGTAACACTAGTAATATCACATAGCCTGACAGGCCACAGATTTTAATTTTAATATTTTAAAAAAGTATTTGGTTTTTGATATTGTGCTTGGGATGTACTAATGGAATATACTAATAAACATTGCAATCTTTTACCATTAGATTGCAATGTTTATTAATTTCAAAGCACACCACCCACATAAATGAGTGGTGCACTTTGAAAAATCTTTTATACAATGGAAAATCTCTGTTTTATCACATGGACTGTACTTGGCTGTACAGTGGAGTAATGTAAACAGTATTGCTTGGTCTCCCAGGCCCCTCAGCTTACACAAATTGAACAATAAAAATGGATAAAAAGAAAGCAGCAGAACAGTAGTATAAATGGACACAAAACTACACAAGACTAAAGACACTATCAAGAAGGTACAAAAAGTAACAGCTATTAATCGTGAAGCAGTGAATCTTCAGGATTAAATATTTTCCCACAGAGCCAGAGGTGATGCAGTACTATTGCCAAGTTAATAATTATAATTTCTTTGGATATAATTTTTAACTAATATGATAAGTTACAATAATGTTTAATGCACAGCACTTTTTTTTTTGTATCTAAAGATTTCATTAACATTAACTGTTAAATCTGGCCATTAGGGTTAGTTCATAACTCCATAACTCATTGTGCTTAACAGTAATTGCTAAATACAGTAGAGCATCAGTTATCCAGCATAATCAATGTCAGACCTCTTCTGGATAATCGAACTGGAAAATTTTTGTGGTAAGATTAAATAAATTGAATTTTACCTTACGATTAAATTAAATAAGATTAATTAAATAAAAAAAAAATTATAAATCAATCTTGGAAAACAGAAACATCCATCCAGGCATTTTTATACAAAACAGGAAAATTAGAAAGATTTTTAAATGCTCTCGGTTTTTTTGAATTACTGATAACGAGCACGGACAATCTGTGTGTCCCAATGGCATTTGCGCACATAGCAGTTGTAACTTGCTCTTTTCTCATCTTAAAATTTGGTGCAGGCATTTCTCTTTTTAGTGGCTAGGGTTTTGGTAATGCTTTCCACAATAAGCCAGTCTCATCAACATTATAAACGTTTTCTTTCTCATAATTCGCTATAACTGAAGCAAACTTACTTTTCAAAGACACCGCTGTCAATTTGTCTGCAGAAAGTTTTTTTTGCCTTGAATATCTAGTTCACATATACCGTGTGTCAGTTTAAAGTTTTTCAGCCAACCTGTGCTTGCCTTAAAATCTTCATTACCTAATAACTTTCGATTAAATATAATGCTTTTTGACACAACATTGGGCCAGACACTAGTCCACCTAAACTTCGCTCTGAAGAAAACAAAAAAAATAATAAAAGTGAGTTCACTCTCTAAAGCAGCATTTTCAGGTTTCGATATCTTTTTCCTGCTGGATCCACCTTCATTATCCATAATCAACACAAATTCTAATATAGCATTGGAATTTTTCTTGATGTAAATTGTTGAAGTTCTTACATTAAACCCTTTGGAGAGATTTCTTAAATTTTCACTTTTTCTAATTAATGTTAATAATTTCCGTTTTTTGTTGCAATTTTAAAACTATGCGTTTTTTTTCCGTTCACGTTTTACCTTAAAAAATTGAGAAAAATAATAAATCGCACAGTTTCAGGCCAATGTTATTCTTACCGAATCTGGAGCAACTAATCTGAAATTCACTCATAGTTTCCGAGAAAACCCAGTAGTCTCTGTGATATTTTTCTAAAGCACATTTCTGAAGGTCAAATAGAATTCTACAGTTCACAATCATAAAACAATTTGCAGTTTTCAGTTTATTGGGCTTTTTGTTTGTACAATCTGTTATAAACAGGTAGTAAACTCGATCTTTTGTTTATTATAATCAAAATGTGATCACTATAACTGGAGCTTACTGTTCTACCGTTAATTAAAAAAAAAAGAAGAAAGATCAGCCTTTCAAATTATTCCAGATAACTGATGTTCCAGATGACCTACGTTCTACTGTATTTATAAATACAAATATTTAATTTTGATTTTTATAAATTTTAAAAATCAACCAAATACATGTATTAAATCTTTTATTTAAATGAACTTAAACTTGTAATTTAAACTTTTAAATAAAGTTTAATTTACAAGTATTAATTTGTTTAGATTTCTTTACATCTGCAAGTAAATTTGTTACATTCATTAAATCTGGTTAGCAAATTGTTTTAGTAAAGAAGCAATCTTGTACCTTCTTGTTTGTTAATCTTGTTTTAATTATTTATTTTTATTATTTTTTTAATTTTATATATATTTCTTTCCAATCTTAGGCGTAGATTTGACTTTCAGTCACCTTCAAGGATGGATCGCAATGTGGAGATGTTCATGACTATTGAAAAGATGTTAGTGCAAAATAAATGCCTTTCTTTACCTCATATTTATGTAATGCCAGATGTAGATAAACAGTTAATGCCTCGCCTTAAGGATATAATCAAACGTCACCAAGGTACTATTAGTGAATCAGCAGATGAAGCTAGTCATCTTGTTTTTCCTCCTTTACCAACAACAGAAGGAGGAGGAGGTAATATAATATATTTGTCAGGATTATTTTGCATGCAGATATTGATAGCAATAGGAACCTAGCGGAGATATATATGTAAATGCTTTGGAGTTGTAAGTTTTAGATATTGATACAGAGAATATAAAAGGACATGCTTGTTATACTAGTTATACCTAATGATTCTTAGGATACTTAATTGTTTATAACAATGTTTT
The DNA here is from genome assembly GCF_048544385.1 of Mastigoproctus giganteus. Classification (NCBI taxonomy): domain Eukaryota; kingdom Metazoa; phylum Arthropoda; class Arachnida; order Uropygi; family Thelyphonidae; genus Mastigoproctus; species Mastigoproctus giganteus. Next base: position 193,573,713 of record NC_143576.1, on the reverse strand, counting down.
GCAAGTTTCTGAATTCATTTATCCCTTGGTGGGTTTACAACGTTGTCATCAACCACTTATACGAATTTAAATAAAAAAAAAATTTTTTTTTTTTTAAATTTTTTTTTTTTAAATTTTTTTTAATGAAAACCCCAAACACGAGAGGTATTAGAACCCATAGTACTTAGTACCATGCATGGGTTGGAAATTTGAGAAGATGAAAGAAGATATTTGTTTACATCATTTGATTTGAACTTATGTAGATTGTAATTTTCGGGAAATATGTATGAAGGAAAGTTTTTCCAGAAAATAGAAGTTCAATAAATGAACGAGAAAGAAAAGTTGGTTGAGTTTGTAGTTGGACAGTAAAAGAGTATTGATTGGTTGTGGCACGTGTTCAGACTGCTTTGAAAGAGAGAGCAAGAATTATAGAAGCCAATTCAGAAGAACAGTGCCCATGAGAGTATCTGTAGAAAAGGCATGTAGCAGAAATAGAACACCTGTGAGACAGTTTAGAGACTGTTAGGATGAGTCATTAATTAACCTAACTGCCCTCTTTTGGATGGAATCTAGAAGCCTGAGAGAGGTTCTGGGGGAACTGCCCCAGATGTGGGAACAATATTCTGTGGTAGGGTGGATTTGTGATTTGTACAGAGTGAACAGGTGTTTGGAAGAAAAACGCTGAGAGCGAAAGAGAAAACCCAGTTTTTTTAGATGCAGAGAAGCAATATTTGTAATGTGCTTATGCCAAGAGAGAGATTAGAAGTCAGGGTAATCCCCAAAGGAGATGTACGATCTTGCCTAGAAATCAGAGTGTCATTAAAGAAAAGCAGAGGAGCAGAAGAATCCTTTTTGCGAGATATAAGACATGATTAGGTTTTAGAAGCATTGAAATCAACTAAGTTATCTTTGCCCCTCTGGAGAATTATCTGGGGATCAGCATTTAAGGAATTGGTAGTGGATATTCGAGAAGTTGAAGATGTTTCAGCAGAGCAAAGTTTCTTAAACTGGAAGGTGGAATGTGATGTGCTGTCATCAGCAAAAATATGGATACGAGTTCCGATCAGTGGAAGAAGATCATCAATATACAAGAGGAAAAGAGTGTGACAAAGAACCTTGGGAAACACCAGCATTAGTGGAGAAGTTAGAAGACAGAGAGCCATCTGCCGTCACCCGTATTGAGCGATCAGAGAAAAAACTGGATACCCAATTACAAAAAACAGTTGGCAAATCATAAGATAGAAGATTATTAGAAGACATTTGTACCAAACATGATCAAAAGCCTTTGAAATGTCAAGAGGAACTGCTTGAGTTTCTCCAAACTTTTCCAATGAATTTGTCCATAGATGGGTAACATAAGCCAGAATATTGCTAGTGGATTGACACTGACTGAATCCATACTTGCGATCATTGTTCAGATGGAAGGTTTATGGATAGTTTAAGAGTTGATGGTTAATTAATTTCTCCATTACTTAGAAAGAGCAGAAGTAATTTCAATTTGACGATAATTGGATAGGAGAGATTTGTCACCTTTTTTAGGAACTGGCTGGATATGAGCAAATTTCCAAGCAGAAGGAAAATCACCTTTGGAATAAGAAAGTGAAAAAAGCGACATAGAACAGGTGTAAGTTCAGGAGCATAGGTTTTGAGAACAAGTGGAGAACTACCATCAGGACCTGGAGCTTTCTTAGTATCAAGATTTGTCAAAATCCTTCTGACATCCTTTTGATGGAAGACCACATGATGCATTGAATGGAGCTTACTGGGAATGGTGGAACGCGATCCCACCAATCCCAGTATGCTCCATTCAGTTACCAAGATCATTAATACACGAGTTGGAGAAAAAATAGGATGCAGTAGGCCAGCTTTATCTCTGACTGAAGTGGCAATAGAACCATCTGGTTTTGACTGAGGTGGGAACTGAGATGGGCAAAAGTTGTGGCCAACAGCTTTGGCAAGAGACCAGAATGCTCGGTTACCATTCGGACAAGGCCTGTTTGAAATCTAGTTTGAACTGATTAATAAGTGCTTTACAATTATTGTGAGCTTTGGTGTTGGCAGAAAATGAAACTGAAGATTTGGAAACAAGCTAGTTACAATATGCAACATTCTTCTTTTGAACAGCCTTAGCACATTTATTGGAATGATCATGAGAGAAAGGCTCCATTGGAGAAGAGACCATCACCAAATTGTGAACTCAGGTATCTAGAGGACCACTCACCTCGGTCATGTATTTAGAAGGGTTGTTTCTGAGAAAAAGATCAAACGTGTTGGCTGTGTGATTAGGATTGGCAGGTATTCTGGTAGGTAAATGACAATATGTGTGAGGTCATTAGTAATTGCAAAAGCCTCGGCAGCACGACCAGCTGGAGTTGTGAACATTAAAATCATCAAGGAAAATTACTTCACTGTTAGGAAAGTTGGACTGGAGAAAGTAAAGTTTCAAAGAGAGGAAGTCAGAGTTCAAAGTGATTAGTGGAGTTGGGAGAACAGTTGAGACAACAAATGATTTGACAGAATATGTATGAGAGATTTTAAGCTAGAGAAGATCGAAAAGAGGAGATCCCAAATTATGAAGTCTCTGACAGGGAATATCAGAATGGACGTATACACAAGTATCACATTTGAAGCAAAAGAAATCATACAGCGAATAATTTGGACAACTGAGATGATCAGTGAATTGATAACTGATTCTGTCAGAAAAAAATATGGGGTTTGGCAGATTGTAAGTGGAAATGGGCATCACTGAGATTAGAACTGAGACTACATATATTTGTGAAATGAACGAAGATGTGTTTGGGAGGTTTACATCTTTTTGCAGATGTTTGCTCTATTAGTTTTAAGATTTGTGGTGTTTTCATTAGTAAGAAAAGGTGGGGATCTGCAGTCATGCTGTTTGAAGTAATGTAAATTTTGTATATGGCATGCACACAGTAAGAATATACCCAGCTCTTACATAACGTGGTCTTGACAATACATCCTGCATACACACTACTCGGATTCCCTCCAGTCATTACCTGGCAGAGTAGAGGCATCGACATTATACACTAGCTGATCCAGGACCCTCCTAAAGAGTTACCAATAGGTTCAGTCCAGTGTACTAACTAGCGGATTAGCTACGAACACTATTTTAGAGCTGTACCCTCGAAATATAAGGAAGATTGGATGTCACCATGATTTCAATCTCAAAAGATATCAATCATACTGTATGATGGAAGAGATGGGAGAGGATATACTGGAGCTTTGCTCTGTAGAAATGTGGGTTCCACCACTTCAAGCCTCCAGTAAGCAAAGTGGTGGTTTTGCACCCATTGATGAGAGTCATCTACCACCTAGTATTGCCTGGTAACACAGAGGGGTAGCATTCCTCCATGTGGTGTGGGCGGCACACCTCGACCCCTGCTTACGTTGGTTCCCACCTGGGTGGTCACCCACTGTGCACTAGGTGCCATATTTCATGACTTGCACATGGGGGTTATACCCAGGGTTACTTATAGTCCCACCATCATGAATGTGCTGCTAGCAGAGGATTTGGCTGTTGTAGACCAACCAGACTTTACTGAAATTAGGTCCGCTCGCCTTGAGTGTCACTTTAATATCAGTTCCATCAATGTTTTTTAGACTCCCAATTATCAAGCACAGCTTGACATATCTGAGAGAATGTCTGTGACACCCTCAAGGACCAACCAAGGTAAGGTAATATTAATGCGCAATTAACATTTATGACTCTTTATAGTCATCATGATTAAGAATCATATAAATGCAAAAAGAATTCAGTAAAAAAGGTGAAAATTAATAACATTGAAAGAAATAATTTTAATATTTTCAATATTGATAGCTGGGTTTCATATTAGGTGGTAGGTTTGTGAGTTTGGGTGGTAAAAAAAAAAAAAGTCAGAGGAGTTTATATTTTTACATTTAACTGTTTATCCCGTAAACTTGAGCTATGGGCCACTCAAATGCATGTGCATTACTGCATTCTCTGTTGATAGAAATTATTAATGTTGGAGTGGAGTGGAGTGTCAAACTAATGTAGAGCATGGAGAGTCAAACTCCATGCTCTACACATGCTGTTTGACAGGATTACATGGCCTGTTTAACAGTGAAGATTAATAAACCCCATTGCTTTCCCCTCTACACAATATAAACTTGTGTATTTGTTTGACATTTATCTATTTTCATCAACACTTAAATGTTGAAGATATTTCTTTTAGTCTTAGAATACTTCTAAATATATTAGTAAATTTAATAGAAATGATAATGGCATTATCATTTCTTTTGATGTTTACTGGTATATGTTGAAGAATAATGAAATTGTGAATATGGTATGAATTTAAAGTGAGTTCTAGATCTAGTTAGCAGTTCTCACTAGCAGGTGCATCCTATACCATTAATTTCCTGATGAAGCTATTATGTGATGTAATCTTGGTATTTCTAACTACTCGTCTTCAAGATTAGGAGAGCTGAGATAAATAGACATAGAAAAATTAATTTGAAGATTTCCAGTTTCTACAAAAAGAAAATTAGGATGTTTTGCATATGTTGTGATTATATGATGTTTCATAGAAAATAGTAATTCATTTCATAAACAGTAATGTGCCATAAGTTTGAATATATATATATATATATATCTTGTAACTGTATATTTTTGTATCTCTTTAATTGCAGAAGAATGGGTTCGTGTGGTATTAAAAAGGGATCGAAATGTAATGCTTCACTGGTGGTGCCTTCCAGACAGGCAAGTGATTTTATTTATTTAAAATGTAAATGAATACAAACAATTTTAGATGAAAATGTTTTGCATTTTTATATCCCTCTGATTTTTGAATGAATTTTTCTGATATTGCATTTCACTGGTATTTAAAGTGTACTGAAAAAATTTACTCCTAAATAATTTTAGAGATTTAGGAACTCAGAACTTAATGTAATAAAAAAATGTGTAAAGGGGCGCCTCCATAGCCGGGTGGGCAGGAGCAGCAGTGCATAGCACACACTTCTTGATTCAACTGGGGTTCGAGCCCATGACCACCAAATATGGAGGATGCGGAAAGGTCAGGGAATGACCACCGCATATCCCGGAGCAATATGGCCTTAGTTGCTAATGCTCCTAAAAACCAAATAACAAACAAACAAACAAACATGTGTAAATGCAATGTCTACTTATTTTATTTAAATGTTGTAGAGAAGGGGTTCCCCAGCTTTTTTTTTTTTTTTTTTTAAGTTAAACAATTTTGATAGTTGCACAAAAAAAAAAATGTAATGTGAGCATATTACATTGTTAACATGCATTGCATGTGAGCATTGTTAACCAAATTACAAATTTCCGTAAAAACAAAAGTAATCCAAATGAAATGTTTTATTTTATTTGAAAGAACAGCGCAAAGTTTCCATACAGACATCATCTAGTTTCAAGGGTTAAATAGTTCTGGGCTTAAAGCTGGCCTAAATAATTTTGAATGGATATTCAATTTCATATGTACTGAAATCCAGCAGGAAGCCCGGCTGTCCCTTTCTGGTTTAGAACTACCCATTCTTCAAATAGTTTCAGCCACCACTGGATATAGTTTTCTAGCTGTTTTCTTTCCAAATCCCAACTGGTAATATCTTTGCACAACAGAATGAGCTTTTTTAACCCCTGCCCTTTAGCAGTCACATCACTTGATGTGAAGTTCTTGAGATTTTGAGTATCTTTGAAATAAAGTGAATAGTTTTTCTTTATCTGGTGTACTTTTCTTTTTACAGTGATTTGTAATGCAGCAAATAATATATGGCTCACCACATATGTATACTGAGTTAGCTAGCTTTGCATTAGCGACACCTGCCTAATACTTTGTGGGGCTACCATTTACCTGTAATACAGCCTGTACATGTCTTTGCATGGACATCCACTAGTTTTTGTAGGATGTCCTGTGGTAGTGCTAGTGTGCAGTGCCCATGAGTTGCCAGTGTGTTATGTCTGCACCTGGTCAAGTAAGTGGTTGTAGCATTGAATGTCCTTTTCCAGTAGGTTCCAGACATGCTCAGTTGGGTTAAGATCATCAGCCATGGGAGGATGGGGAATTCCTTTAAATGTTGCTGAAATCAATTAGCAAACTGTTGGGTCTTGTGGCATCGAACATTGTCTTGTTGATAGATGCTGGACTTGTCTGGATACAATATCATCATGAAAGGGTATGCTTATAGCAGCAAGGGTGGCTTGTTGGTAGGTACTGCAGCACACTCAGCTTTTTAAATCTAAATATACAGTCAACGGAGTTATATGAATTTTGTGAAGAAAAATACAACGCCATGAATATTTTTATTAACAGGTCTCGTATATAGTATACTCATCCTCTATTTTCAGTAATCATTTCAATAATAAATGAATAAAAACTCAATTGTTTTCAACTTTGAGGTATAACCATAGATGGAACTGTGTGCTACACAGTTCCACATTTTGGTCGCAGTGATTCAGTCAATGCCTAGTTGGCAGGTTGCCAATAGCATTTTTTAGAGGTGACAAAATGAGGAAAAGGAACTGTGGAGCGAGCAGTGTCGATTTGAACAGTGCCAAACTTGAATGAAAAAGTTATTAATCTATTTTCAACAAATAGAAATCAAAGAATAGATTTTATTTTTAAATAAAATTTCAAAATTACCCAAGTCTGTTAATGGTAAGTGTCCAGTTAATGTTTTGTAGTATTTTTAACTTGGTTATTATTATTACTATCTATGTCTTATAACCAAGGCAATTTAATGTAACTTTAAGAAGCAGCACCCTCGTACATCAGAGTCATGAGCCGCCTGTGGTCAGCAGTGATAGAAAGGTAGGTATTCCTGTCAAGTTATTGGCACCTCCGTAGCCAGGTGGGAAGGAGCAGCAGCAGTGCATAGCACATGCTTCTTGATTAGATCTCGGTTCGAGCCCGTAACCACCAAATATGGAGGATTTGGAAAGGTCAAGGGAATGACCACCGCATATTCCCTTAGCAATATGGCCTTAGTTGCTAATGCTCCTAAAAACCAAATAAATAACCTGTCAAGTTATTGATTAATGCCGATCAGAGGATTCAGGGCATGGTGTGAAAACATGACACCACTGCCTCCATCTGCCAAACCTATCAACATTGCATCTAAGTGCTATGTTGTTATATTACTTTCTCCAAATGCGATATGCTTATCAGCATGATAGAGTTGGAAACAAGATTCATCAGACCAGGTGAAAGATTTTCACGCATTGGTGGTCTAGAGATTGGTGCTAATGTGCCTATGCAAGGTGTAATTTCTTGTGTTTACCATGATTGCCATAGCCTGCAGATAATGTCCCATGTGGTGATATTAGTTTTGCTATTCCTTCATTGTACTGGACCACTGTGCTGTGTTATGAGATGAGATACACGGCACTCACCATGGTCATCAACCACACGTGGCTGTTCCACGTGTGATCTTTGGCTGGTTGTTTGACCACTGTTAAAGTAGTCATGGTAGAGTCGTGACACCATACAATCAGAGCACTTAACCATGTTAGCTATTGTTGAGATACTGAAACCTGCAAGTCTTGCCTCCACAATCATTCCGTGTTTAAAGTCAGAAAGATCTAGATGCCGACCCATTCTTTCTCATAGACACTAAAAAATTTATCGCCACATGTACGAACTGCAATCTTATATCAGGTACTCCTGACTTTGAGCCTTCATAGCATCACAGACCAGTCCATTCCTACACAAGGGGTGTTTCTAAAGAAGGGCTTGTTAGTTGTTTGTTATTTGGTTTTTAGGAGCATTAGCAACTAAGGCCATATTGCTCCGGGAATATGCGGTGGTCATTCCCTTGACCTTTCCGCATCCTCCGTATTTGGTGGTGACGGGCTCGAACCCCGGTCTAATCAAGAAGCGTGTACTACGCACTGCTGCTCCTTCCCACCTGGCTACGGAGGCGCCTAAAGAAAGGGCAACTTAGTGTGAATGTGTGTGTGTGTATATGCTCCTGCCTAAAAGTTTGGAATCATGTTTCATTTTTCTTAATTTTCAATTTTTTTATTAAAATAGGACCAGTCTGTTTATCAATTTTTATTAAAATATTTTGTATTATGTGTAAAAATCAAAAAAACTTAAATAATATTTGAGAAATATTTAAGAAATTTCTGGAATATCCAAGAATTTCCTGGAAAAGTGTAGAAGATTCTTGAATGTGGTAGAGTTGTAGATGGTTCTAGACTGTTCTAGAAAGTGGGAGTATTATTTCGATATTGTAGACAATTGTAGATGATTCTAGATTGTTTTTCAATAATATAAATTGAGGAGTAAGAGCTGTAATTTATTAAAGTGAATGCCCATCATTCAGAAAGTGTTTGGTATAAGTTTTGTGTACATATTTGTGGTAAATATGGCAATTAATAAGGAGTTGAATATTGAAAAAAGAAGTGCTATTATAACTCTCTATAAAGAAAGTTATTCCACAAGAAGTATTGGCAAAAAAACTAGGCATTTCATTTAAAGAAGTACAAACTACCATTCAACAATTGAAGGAGAATTGTCTTATCTTGTGCTTCCACTGTTATGTGCAGTCATCCTGACTGCACATAACAGTGGAAGCACAAGATAAGACCATAACACTGATTTCTAAGTAAGACCATAACACTCACTGCACCTGAAAACAGCCGACCGGGCTAGCCGAGTGGGTAAAGTACCTGCCCGGCAACCCAAAGGTCGCGGGTTCGATTCCCGCCTCGGGCTTGGATCAAAGTACTGCAAAAACCTTGGGAGGTGCATTATGGCCACAGAAGCCGATGCGCCAACAACTACCAAATCAAAAAAAAAAAAAAAAAAAAAAAGCACCTGAAATGTGAGCCGATTTCAGTAGGAGCAGAGAAACTTCCATGTCTACATCCACTGTAAAACTTCATCTAAAACAAGCAAGATCTTATGGTTGTGTAGTGGTTTGAAAATTTATTAAAATGGAAAATTAAAATAAATGTTTGGCTTGGGTTAAGAGCCGCATTGAACAATTGAAGAGTGGAAAAATGTACCATGGATGGATGAATCTAAATTTGAAATTTTTTGATCCAAGCGTAGAGTTTGTAAGACAATCAACTGAAGAAAAAATGGTGCCATATTGTTTAGTGCTTACAGTCAAGCACAGTGGTTGTTCCATTATGATCTGGGATTCTGTTTTCCTGTAGTAGGTGAGATCATCAGAATTGAAGGAATTTTAAGAAAAGAAAGCTACAAAAACATTTTGAACATAATGCAGTATCCTCTAGACTTCAGTTTTGTAGAAGAAATTTTATATTACAACAAGACAATGACCTTAAGTACATCTCTAAGCTGTGTTCTAAACAACAAGAGGGGATATTGCAAATTATGGTGGTGGCCACCCCAATTTGCCTGACTGAAACCCAATAGAGCTTTTATGGGATCATCTAGATCAGTGGTTCTCATGAAAAATATTTTTGTGGTGCTGTTGTGGCCACCCAAACTTCTTAGTGGCTGCAGTTGCTCATATTTCTATATAGTTTTACTATAAATGAACCTATAGTTATTTTTAAAATTGAATTCTTTTGAGGATAAACCTGTGTAATAGATAATTGGTATTTAATCCATAAACTGAACAAAAATTATAGCAATGGCAATCATTTATACCCTATAATGCTTGCTTCTCAGGCAGAAACATATAGTTCCTAACCATTTGTGTTGTAATTTAAATTTTGTAAAATTATTCTAAAGGGGTTTCAGAAAATAACAAATGTTTTGTAATGAGGCTGTAATATTTTTCACATTTATATTTTATTTAATAAGTAGAAAATAAGCAAGGATTTTAAACATAAGTGAAAATATTTAAAAATCACAGTGGTTAATCATGCAAGGAATGCCACAAGAAAAGCTTGTTTTATTACAGTAACTTGTTAAAAGGAAAATTGGGCACACTTATCTTCCAAAGCAAAATGTGTTGTTGCTGAAGGTTTTGATTGGTAATTTTATTTCAAAATTTGTTTTTTATGAAATGAAGTGTGCTAAATGATCTTTCACATGTAACTGTTGTCGGAAATACACTTCAAATTAATATAGAAATAAGAGCAACTTCTTCATAATGCTCTGAGTGTTGATACAGTTCACACCAAAAACTTTCTACTATGGTATTTTTATCATGAAAAAAAGTACACATTTGCTCATCTTTGCAAAGTTCCATCATTGCAAACTTTATGTTGCTTCAATTGGTTCCTATCTCAGAGAAAGGATGAAAGACTGTTTTGCACTTCTAGGAAATTGTTATGATTAATCTCTTGAAATGGCAACAATATAAATGATACAGTATTTGTGAAAAACTTAATCTCTTAATTCATTACACACTTTCAAGATACATTATTATTCAGTTTTATTATAGTGATTTATCTGAAAGTAACTCATTAATGCTTGAAAAAATATAGTGATCATCTGTTTTTACTTGAGTGACTGTTAGTAGTAGTATTTTTGAATATCTTGATTGGCAAAAGTGCTTCAATAATTGTAAAATGTCTATTTTGAGGTTGACGGTTTATGGAACTAAGGTTTGGTAAAAAGTTAAAAATAGGATGCAACCACAAATAGAGATTTATTCTAGTGCTAATCATATTTTGAGATCAAGGCAGTTACTACATTATCATAAAGCTCAAACAGTCTCTGCACACTTGAATCAAAACTTAACCAGCAGATATGATTGTAGTTAAGAAGTGCTTTATGCCTTTCATCAGTGGTGTCATGTAACAATTGAAAATTATTTATAAAAATGCTGTTAGTATTTATCACATTTATAACCTTCTCTATCGTTAATTCTATATTGTTCATAGATTTGTAAACAGGCACTTCCCAATGGACAAAACAATGTAGACAAAATATAGAATTTGACGATCATTATTAAGGAGGATGAGTACACCTCTTTGGCTTTTCATCATGGCAGCACAAGGATTTCTAATTGAAATGCCAAGAAGATTCAGGTTTTCTTTTACTGCATTGTAAATATTTCTGGCATTCTTTTAGAGAAATTAAGCACAGTAGTTTTTCACAAAAATTACCTTGTTCAATATCAAAATAACGTGTTCATATAAGTATTTGTCTGGTTTGTGTTAAATCCTTACTTTCATCTAGGCATAAGCAGAAGAAAGAACTTTTTATTAACACATTCAGCCATCTCCATATCTGTAAATTTCCCTAGTTCATGTATTCTGTGTTGTACAGTACCATTACTAAGAGGAAGATCTGTAAAAAGTTTGTTTTCTGGTTTAACAGCTAGCACCAATGACTTAAATTCTCCATCTGAAAATGGTTTTTGATGCTGTCCAATCACATAATATGCCTTTATAGTTGCCAAACGCAATTCTTCTGATCCTGAAATAAAGGTCCCTGTCACCTTATGTTGCAAAGACAACTCGATCTTAAACTTATTTAGGAATTTCTTGCGAAGAATTGGATTACCATACATATTTTGTACTACACCTCTATGTGATTTTTTTTTAATGACATTTCATAGCATAAGATTTTATTTGGTTAATTACAGCTCTACAAATAGCAATAATGCCCAAAGAATTTTTTTGTTTGACCATTAAATATTTTTCTTCCCACTCATTATTCAACACCCTTTTTTCTTCACGGAAGCTTTGGTAAAGCTTTTTCTGTAAATGCTCTGATGAATCCAAGTCATTGTTGCTCATGCTGGCTTCTGGTTCATTTGAATGTCTCTTATTATTTTTAATTAAAAGTTTTCCATATCCATTGTACCTGTAGGTGAAGATTTAAAAAACTCATTTAAAAAATTTATTATACTAATCATTTCAATAATATTTTTTGAAATTATAAAGTACATACTTTAATCAACCGAAATTTAAATGAGAATTTACTTTGGTTGTAAGCAGAATAATTTATGATCAAGTAGAACCAAAAGATGGAATATGAATCTGTAAAATATAAAATTAGCTAATTAGTATTTATTTAGATAATGATAATTTAAAATGTACCTTGTGAGAACATGTACTTTAGATCAGAAATGCTTTTTTAGTGTAGAAAATTAATACATATATATGGGTATTCCATCCCAAGTGAATTCAGTTGGTAGTGATGCATTGGATTTCATTTAAACTCAGTTTCGTTAGTTATATAACCCTGAACAGCATGTGTGAAATGGTTTTGAGTCAAATAAACATTTCTTTTTGATTCATGTATTTTTTAAAATTTTAATAAAAATTTAAAATGGTAAGTAAATTTAGTTTAACCTACTGTTAAATGCTCGGATAGTTTAAAATATTGTTTAAAAGTAAACAATATGAAAAGGATGAATCCCTAACACATTTCAATTGGAGTATTAATTTCATATTTGCTGTTGAAAATATGATTGCATTTGTGGCTGTATTTAAAAGTTCTTGTGGCTGTATTTAAATGCTCTTGTGGCTGCACTTAAGAACCAATGATCTAGACTGTCAGTTCTGTGAAGTCTGTCCATATTCACAAAATTTTGTGCAATGAAACCTTGCAGATAGCTTGGAATAATGTTAGTTAAAACACTATTATAAAATTAATCACCAGGATGCCATGTCTTGTAAGGCAGTGATAAAATCTAATGGTGGATATTTTACTGAAAAATCAATATAGTTAATATTAATCATTTCAATATTTTTTTTTGCAAATTTTTCAATGCTTAATAAAAAAAATCTTAAAATACTCTGTAGTGTGTTATTTTACATTGTCATTTGCTTGCTCTGATTTCAAACTTTTAGGCAGGAATATATATATATGTGTATATGGGGTGACCCAACCACACATACACACAGTACTTGACCCCTTGTTCAGAAAGCTTTCCACCATAAGTTTTTTGCATGTTGGGTCGTTAGCATGAGAAATTAGAACACATGCAAAATAAATAATTAAAAATTTTGTTTATTTACTTTATCTAAAAAATAGTAAATACAAATTTTGATATTACTGTAATGAAATAAAGAAATTAAACAGCAGAATATAAAAATTAATTTAGTTACAAAATACAAATACAGTATATATAAAATCCTAAAAATTAAGTGTAAGCAATTGTTAAAAAAGTATATAATAAAAGGTACTACAACCTCAGTATGGGGGATATGAAAGTTTGCCCTTAAGATATCAGTACTTTTAACAACAAACTTTGACTATTTCAGTATGTATTAATACATGCAGTGCTGCCTTGATATAATTACGTGCTGTTCAATGAAGAATGATTGTAATTTTGTTTTACAACATTTATTAACCATTCGTATTCTGATGGTCCTTTTCAAAATTAGTCCCCATTTAATGACATGCATACTTTGTTTCTGCCATTCTTCAAAAACATCGTGGAAGCTGTTTTTGACATCATTTGAGAATCACCTCTAAAGTCTTTATAACTTTTTCTGACAACTGGAAATGTTTTCCTATCAGCTCCTTTAACTTTGGAAATAAAAAAAAAATCATGGGGTGCAAGGTCAGAGCTGTAGGGTAGATGAGAAATACATCTGACATTAATGCTGGCTATGCACTTGATGACAGTATGAGCAGTGTTACGTCTCGCATTGTCGTGATGGAGCATCCACCCACCTGCGTGCAGTTGTGGTCGTGTGTGATGAATGTTATCCTGAAAAGTGTACGGTTCTGTAGTAAGGTCCCATAAGTCATATGATGCACTATATATGGTAAACCATTCCTTGAATATCAGAAAAAAAGAGAAGACCATGACCTTTTATGCAGAAGCCACAACTTTTGCTTTTTTTGCTGTTTGTGATGATAGACTTCCAAACAGAACCATGCTGCTTACTCTGTAGGTCAATGGTGAAGCCATGTTTCATCTGCCATTATCACCTTCTGCAGAACCTCACCATCTTCAGTAACCATTCATTGCAGCTCTGGACAAACCTCCATATGAACTTGCTGTTGGGTGGATATCACCAACTGAGTGGTGATATCCACCCAGATGGCTGTTTCAGTCCTATTTGGGCTATCCACTAAGAATAAGTAATAATAGTATTCTCTATTGCGAAAGCATTACTTATTTGAAGTATAACAAACAGGCAAACTCTTTGTGAAGGCATTCACAATATGGGATGTAATCAACTTCGGTTGACCTACTATGTACAGTCCGGAAACTAATTTAAAAAATAATTTTTAACCATTCATGAATAAAAAAAAAAATTACCTTGATTATACAGTAAATTCTGTTATATTTTGTTTGTTTATTTGATTTTGGGTGTTCTCTTGGGTGATTGGTTAGAATTCATTGCCATGACAATGCACTGTTACTTGTGGGAAAGTGCTACTGACTTTTTGTATCTAAAAATGTAGCCCCATTTAAATTTAATTAAAAAGTCATTTGCTACTTTGAAAATTTTTTAACTGGCCAAAGGAGATGATATGTTGTACAAAGGAAGAGAAGTTGAAAGCTTTATTATGCTGATGGTAAAAATTCGAGACATCACTTTGCCTTTACTGATGAGTGCAGTGGGTTGCAAGAATTTGCCGTGTAACACTGCTGTAACATCTGGAAGGTGAACCATTTATGACAGAAGGAATCTTTGCCATAATCCACCAGTACACTACTGGAAGTCGTTGAGGGAAAGCTGTAGACGGGTGGGAGAATGAGCAAGATGTCAGATAAAATTCAGTAGAAAATAAAAATATAAATTAAAAGCCGGTAGAAACTGACTTTTAATTTATATGCTGCACTGTTGGCAGTTACTATGAAATGAAAATATATTTACATTTTACAATATTTTACGGTGCATTTAGCCTGTATGACAGTTGGTTGTTCAGAGCACCTGTTATGGCATAGATTGCCATGGCATTTTGTGGCTATTTTCAGTCCACAAATGCAAGTTACTCCCATGTGAAAACTGTCTGGAGCGCACTGAAAGAAGTTTCACTTCAAAAGAAATTTAATGTATTGAAATAATGTATTAATGTACTCAGAGCAATCATCAAAATCTTGTGAAGGAGTTTCACTCTACTGTGGATGGCATTGCAACTGGGTGGGGAAAAACCGATTTTGTCAAACCTGCAGGATATCAGGATTCCAAATTGTAATTGTATACATACATACATGCGTGCGTGCGCGCACACACACACACACACACACACACACACACACACACACACACACACACACACACACACACACACACACACACACACACACACACACAAGAAAACTCTTAATTAAATATACAAGAAAATAGAAAAAGCAGAAAAAATAGAATAGAAAGAAAAGTAGTACAGCAAACATTAGTTGCTGCAATTCATTATCCACCACATGCTGCTTACCTCTCTCTCTATACATTAAAAAAGTTTTCCTCCTAGTGATATTTATTCAAGCCAATGGGAGAAGACAGCGGGGCAATTACGTCACTGCAAATGCACTGGTAAATAATTACATAGGTCATTTTCTGATCAGATTTCGATCAGTGCATTATAGTGTTAGTATATTAGTATAATATTATTATACAAATAATAACATTATACAATACAAAACTATACAAATATTTAAAAAAAAATAAAATATTTACAAAATACTAAACTATTTACAATCATACCTCTAATATATCGGTCTAATGGGTTCCTTCATCAGCTGACATTAATATACAAAAAAGTTACAATGGAACATCAAATTATATTGGGCGTGGTCATGTATTAGACATTGAAGCATGTATACGAGGTTGGTGAACATTACATGGAAGGAACACAAATTGGCTACTGGGCAGAAGTAGACAGTTGCTGTTGACAAGGTAGAGTGCATACATGGGACGCATGCCAACGTTCGTTGCATTGCAAGACAGCTACCTCCATAATGTTCACCAACCTCGTGCACGAGCTTCACTGTCTAATACATGATCACGCCTGGCATCATTTGATTTTCCATTGTAACGTTTTTGTATATTAATGTCAGCTGGTGAAAGGACCTATTGTCCTGATATAGTTTGTATGTTTGTAAATAGTTTAGTGTTTTTTAAATATTTTAAATATTTGTATAATTTGTAAATATTTTAGTCCTGCTCTTTCAGATGCAACAGTGTTCCTCACGCATTATGGAACCCGAAGCAAAAGGCCTTTTCCTAAGTGACCTCTATAAGGGCAGGTAAATAATTACATAGTGATATTTATTCGAGTTTGAAAATGGTGGGTGGTGGGGAAGCCAGTGGGAGAAGAGGGCTGCAAGTCATGTGGTACAAGTGGGAGGGGCAATTATGTCACTACAAATGCACAGGTAAATAATTGCATACACTGGTGTTCAAAGAAAGTGCATCACCTAGGAATTTCATGTTTCTAACCCTTTTTCACAGTGGTATGTTACATTAATGACTAGCATCACAAATAGAAATATAAACAAAATATATTTATTAATAGTTAAGACAAAGCTAAGTAATATTTGCCTTAGCCCCCTAGTAATAAATTAAAATATACAAATAAATGAAACAAATGCTAGTAGCATGCATGGCAAACCAGTAGAGCGAAAGGAATAACAAAAAGAAGGGGTGGGGAACAAGCTAATGGGCATTGCAGAAGGAATGCTCCTAAAATAATTTAGAAGAGCCAATTAACACAATACCATATGTTATTCTGATGAAAAAAATTAGCATTTGCAATCTTTATACAACAGTTTTGGTAAACACAATTATGGCTGAAATGTTTTCAGAAGCCCTCAATTTGCTTCATTTTAAATGGAAAACAAAATGAAAAGTTCACCAGGTGCAAACTAATATTTAGTTGAACTGCCTCTGGCCCTGTTGACAGCACCACACTGTTGAAGCATTGACAAGATCAATTTCTGAAGATAATCAACTGATAGTTCGTGGTTCCAAACATGAATTATGGCTTCTTGAAGTTCATGAAGGGTCTTTGGTTTCTTTCTGGCAACTGCAAATTCCACACAATGCCAACAGTTCTCTATAGGATTCAGGTCCGGGCTGTTTCCTGGCCAGCTAAGAGTTGTAATGGACCATTCTTCCAACCATTTTTTCACTTGTGACAAATGTAAACACATTGCCTTCCAATATAGCTAGGTATCCATTGGCATTTATGGAACCTTGTATGAACTGTAGGTGACTGTGATATGAAATGCACCCCTATATCATTTGGCTGGTAGGTAATGTCACTGTAGACACCATGCAGTCTGGATGGTATTATTCACCATGTCTACGATGAATCATTTGCCTCCCATCAGAGCCATGCAAGTCAAATTTCTTCTCTTCTGAGAAAATAACTGACTTCCACTGCTTAGGGGTCCATTTGACATGCTCCTTACACCAAATTAATCGGGCCTTTTCATTTTTTGTGTGAGTGAGGGAGGGCTTCTTAGGACGACGGGTTAAAATTCCATTTTTGAAGAGGCGTCTTCTAACTGTTTCTGCACTTGCTAACACACTCCTATATGTTCTTTCCATTCTCTTTTCAGCTCGTACGAAGAAGCCTTCATGATTTTTAAGGCATAAGGGCTTCAAAACGCGGTCCTGTTTTGGTGTAGAGCCTCGTTTGCATCAGGTTACTTTTTTCCTATCAGCAGAACCAGTATTCTTGAGTTTGGAAAGAAATCTGCTCACTGTTGACTGATTACAAGACACTATAAGCAATATGACAGAAGGACATCCTTCCTCACATAAAGCAACAATAGCACTCTTTCTTCGTGGCATCAACTGCACGTAACTCTCCATCCTGACACAAGCAAGGAATGACTGCAACTCTTGCAGAGCGTTCTTATATAGCTGAAAGTAACAGCTGATGCAATACTACGTCATCACTTTTGCATGTCAATCTTATCTGATGCAATCTGTAAGAAATATTGCCATATATTTGTTATTCTGACGACAATTACAATTTTAAGGAGTCGTGTACTTTCTTTGAACACTAGTGTAGGTCATTTCCTGATTAGATATTGATCAGTGCGTTTCGACAGGTTTCTTTTATGTAGAAAAGAAAAAATCTGCTCACTGCCTTTTATGTAGAAAAGATTTTAAAACATTTTACATAGAAAAGCTTGCACAGGGATTGACATGCAAAGCGAGCAGTGGGTGGAGCCCCCTAGTAATAAATTAAAATATACAAATAAATGAAACAAATGCTAGTAGCATGGCAAACCAGTAGAGCGAAAGGAATAGCAAAAAGGAGGGGGGGAGACAAGCTAATGGGTATCGCAGGAGCAATGCTCCTAAAATAATTTAGAAGAGCCAATTAACATATACCATATAACAAATTTTAGAAAATGCCAATTAGTTAAAATCTTGTGGTGCCCACACGATAGCAACAATCCAAATTATGTGAAATAAAACTAAAAACAGAAACAAAAACTAACTAAAATACTTGACTAACAAAATAAAAATACATAAATAGACTGACCATTATGCCCATCTCAGTGGAGGACTACAAAGCCAATAATGGTCAGGGACTCACTGTTTTTCAAACATTAGACAAATCCATGCACGTCAAACTGATACACCAATTGAACTGCAAATGCAATGGATTTGAATTATAATATTATGTTGTGAAAATTTATAATAGAGCAGATCCTAGCACTCATGTAGCGACACCATACCAGTAACAAAGTCACTATTAAATTAGAATATACAGAAAAAATTAGGCTATTGATGACAGTAGAGGTGCAGCATTAGCATATCGTCTCACTACTAACTGTTCAAAATAAATTAAAAACTAAGTTTTCAATTTATTTTACGTATGTTCAAGTGGAATAAAAATTTTTTAGCATTAGTATTAGTAGAGGCACATGATGCAAGAAAGCAAGCTTATACAGCATCAGCCAAAAAAAAAAAAAAAAAAAAAAAAAAACCCACTTCACTGCTCCATTCATTCCAAATGTTTGTCTAGTTCTGCCTTGAATTAATTTAAGCTATGAACTTGCACAACAATGGATGGAAGTTTTTTCCAGCAATCAACTACCTGGTGGCTAAAGACAAAATTCTGCACATTTATTCTACAACTGTCTTTCTTTCGGGCGCCTCCGTAGCCAGGTGGGAAGGAGCAGCAATGCGTAGCATACGCTTTTTGATTAGACCGGGGTTCGAGCCCGTCACCACCAAATACGGAGGATGCAGAAAGGTCAGGGAATGACCACCGCATATTCCGGAGCAGTATGGCCTTAGTTGCTAATGCTCCTAAAAACCAAATAACAAACAAACAACTGTCTTTCCTCCATTTGAATCTATCCATCCCCCCCCCCCCCCCCATCAGGGTTGTAATCTGAGCAAAACGAAGAATCCCATCAGCATTGAGCCTGCTCAATCCATTCAAGGCCTAATACACCTCAGTCAGATTTCCTCGCAGGTGCTTAGTTTCCAGAAGCTGCAATTTGCAGAACTTAAGCCTTTCTTCATAAGAGCACCCCTTTGTTTCCCTTTGCCCATCTTGTTGCATTCTCTGTATTTGTTCTAGCAACTCTACATCCTTCCTAAAATGAGGCTTCCAGACCTGTATGCAGTACTCGAGGTGTGGCCTGACCATTACCTTGTACAAGGGGATAATCACCACCTTATACCTGCTCGCAAAATTCCTGTATATCATTGACAAGACTTCATATCTGACTGCACAATTACCCCCAGGTCTCTTTCAATCTCCACTACCCTGAGTGTAACACCACCCAGGTGGTACATTTCTCTGGGGTTACTTCTACCCATATGCAGTATTTTGCATTTGTCAATGTTAAACTTCAGTTGCCACTTCTCAGTACATCTACCCAACTTTTCCAGATCCTGTTGCAGTAGCAGCATACTGTCACTACTGTTATTAACAACCCTGCCAAACAAGCTTGATATACCTTCATCAATATCATTGATAAACAACAATTGCAACAATCCTGAGGGACACCACTAATAAGATTAGTCCACGTAGAGTAGTCCATTGATTACCACTCTGTCTTCTCCCACTCAAACATCCTTTTATCCATTGTAGCAACTTGTCCTTAATGCCATACTGCTCCCAGTTTGTACAGTAGTCTTCCATGTGCAACACTATCAAAAGCTTTCCTGAAATCCAAGTTTATGATATCAAAATTATTTTTTGCATCCAGTTCCTTTGTGGCCACATCATAGTATCCAATCAAATTGGTCAGACAAAACTTCCCCTTAAACCCATGCTGTGTCTGAATTATTACTGCTGTCTTGTCTAGATGATACTGCAATGCTTCTTTAACCAGTTACAGAACAGGAAAAAAAGTCAAACTAACAGGTCTGTAATTACTATTATTACCCTCTGATCCCCCTTTGTGAATTGGAGATACATTTGCACATATCAAGCCCGTAGGGACTTCCCCTGAGTCGAAGGATTCTTTCGTAATTATGGCTAAGGATTTGCTTATTTCCTTTGCCACCTCCTTTAATATAACTGGATAGATGCCATCTACCCCAGGTGCCTTTCTTATGTTTAACTTCAACAATTTTTCCACCAGATTGCTCTCAATTATTACAAAATCATTTAACTTCCTGTTAGGGTTTGATAAACATCAGGCCCTCTCCTCCTTGAATAACTCCTCATGTGTGAATGTAGATGCAAAATACTCACTTAGTTTGGCAGCTACTTGAGAATGATCATCTACAGTCAAACCGTTGATATCAAGTGAACCAATCTGATTCATCCCCTTCCTTTTAGAGGGTGCATTATAGCCTTAGTTACTAATGTGCCAATAAAACCCAAGAACCAATCCTTTTAGAGTTTATATAAGAAAAGAAGTCTTTGCTGTTTTTCTTTGCATCTTTTTTTTGCCAAAGATTTTTCATAATCTGCCTCTGCTTGCCTAACTTCCTTTGTGACTTGATTACAGACTAGTCTTTATCTACCATAGGCTTCTGTGTTGCCTGACAATTTATGTGCATCTCGTTCATTTTTCGTCTCTACCACAAGTCTCATTAGTTCATCTGAAATCCATTTTGGTTTAAACCCAGAGCTGTATTTCATAGTTGGAACAAAAAGCCTGG
The DNA here is from genome assembly GCF_048544385.1 of Mastigoproctus giganteus. NCBI lineage: Eukaryota > Metazoa > Arthropoda > Arachnida > Uropygi > Thelyphonidae > Mastigoproctus > Mastigoproctus giganteus. The sequence goes on along the minus strand of NC_143576.1, from coordinate 193,552,811 downwards.
TAGCTTCCAAAATTACTTCCTTGAATACTTCTCATTTAAAATTTGCTGTTTGTAATATCATCAGTTGGTCTCACTGTATAGAATATAAAAAATTTCTGAGACCACTGTAGTTGCCTTTATGAAAGCAAAAACCTTTCCCTTTACCCCTGATGTTAGTTACATCTTCAAGTAAATCTGCCTCCTAGTGGTTCCTTTATCTGTAAATTCTTAATGCGTGAATAATCACTGCTGATAATCAGATTAAGAGTGTTATTCCATCTTGTTGCCTCTCTAACATGCTGCTATAGAAAACAGTTATCCAATAAATCCACAAAAGCCTTGCTAGTGTGCGAGTGATCAACCCACAAGCTCCAGTCAATCTGAGAAGTTAAAATTCTCCGTTATAAGACTCTGATTTACTGGCTCACTCTATTTCTCTGTATAATTGTTCATTGTACTTATCAGAGTCATTCAGCCTATAACACACTCCTATTCTTGATTTTGCTGTCCCAGTGCTTATGTCACACCAAACTGACTCAACATTGCACTGTCCATCTATGTCAACTGGATGTGCTTCCTTAGATTTTGTGTTTCTTAACTAATAGTATAACCCCTCCTCCCTTCCTATCCTGTCTGTTCTTTCTGTACACATTGTACTCCCCAAATTCCAATTCTGCATCCCTTATATCTGAGTGACACCATGTCTCTGATATCCCAACAGTATCTGCCTTGGATGTCTTAACCAGCACTTCACATTCATCAAATTTATTTCTTATACTCCTAGCATTGGTGTACCTGCAAGTATACATGCATCTGTTCTTATTCTTAGTTACTCTAACACAGCCCACGTATTTACTTGTTTCATGACTCCCAGCAGTTAGTGAAATCTCCAGCAACTGGCTTTCCAGGCTGCTGCTTATTCCAATAGAATTCCAGTTTTGCCCATGGAAGAGAATCACTGGAAATCAATGAACATCTGGATCCAATAAAAACAGTTTGAATGCCAGAGTTGATTGAAAATGTGCAGGAAATAATTACCAATGGCTGATGTGTAGCACTTGAATGATTTCAGGTCTGTGCATTTATAAGGTAATAAGTGGCATAAGCATTGTTCGAGTGGCATAAAAATTTTGCCCATGGAAAAGAATCACTGGAACATTACGAACATCTGGGAACATCATTCAAGTCACACTTGAATGATTTCAAGTCTGTGCATTAAGAAGGAAACCATTTGAAATAATAATAACCATTCGATAATAACCCAGGATTTGAAGAAAATGAAGGTTTGTGTGCAGTTTGTTCCACGTTCATCAACAGACTATCAATGACAGACACGAGTTGAACACTGCAGAGAACTCGTTGAGCTACTGAAAGCAAACCCAACTCTCTGAATTAGATCGTTATGGATAATGAGACAATGTTTTCAGCACAGCCCCTCAATGAAGTGACAGTGTGGAGTTGGAAATCGGCAAACTCTCCCAAAGCCAAAAAAGTTTGTCAAGAAAGGTCAAAAATCAAAACTATGCTCATCACTTTCTACGATAGCACAAAGAGTTTGTATCCAATGGCCAAAGTGTTACTGCTGCCTACTATCTAGACATCTTGAAATGTTTGTTGCAGAGAATCTGTCATGTGTGGCCTCAGTGTGGAGAAGACTGAAGTTCCCCTTGCACGACAATACACCAAGCCACAAAGCTATCATTGTTCGGGAGTTTTTGGTCAGAAAAAATTCTGTGTACTCTCACATCTACTGCATTTACCAGACAGTCCTGTGCAAGTTTTTGTTCCCGAAACTCCATGCACCAGTGAAAGGCTGTTATTTTTATACTGTCTACACCAAAGATCTGTGACGAACACATTGAACATGGCTTTCCACTAGTCATTCCAGTTGCTTTGTGATCATTGCATGTAGTGTTGCTTTGGAGGACGTTACGTTGATTAAACCAAGGTTAGTTCAATAGTCTTGAACACACATTACTGATTAAAACAGATATTAATAATAATATTTTATTATTATTAGCCATATGGTGCAAGGAAGCCTGAGGCTTATGCTGCACCAGTCAAAAAAAAAAAAAAAAATTTCTAAGTTACCCTGAGAGAGAGAAAGGAAGGAAGGAATCACCAAGAAAGAGAAGAATGATGATATCCAGCTCAGGACCCTGGGAGTGCCAAGCCCATACTCGCCAAATGTGAGCCTTTCGGGCTAATATCCATAGTATACTCGGCATTTGTAAATTGTGTTGCCATATAGGCAGTGAGATGGAAGTGATCTTTGATACGATCTTTGCCATTTTTAGGAATAGATTCACAGCAAAAATTTGTTAAATGAGATTGGATTCTTTCTATAAGCCAGTTTAAATTGTAAGAACTTGTGATACAGTATAATGTGGCACTGTCAAGTGTCTGTTTCTGTCAGTAATGTGGGTTAAACTCTCCTTTGGTTGATGAATTTTTATTTTATTTTGTTTGTTCTATGGCATTTGTTACATAAGCTTTGCTTCTTTGCATTGTTCCACTCTGTTAATTCTATTAAGAGCAGTTAGCACAGTGACAGGTAACTCATTAATAAGTATGTTTATTCTTTCAGTTATGATACTTGGGTAACGGGCATTGATATAGATCAGGAGCCAGAGTCACCGAGACCATCAAATGGACCATATGAGGTTTGTTGTTTTTTTTTTTTTTTTATTTTTCTTTCCCAACTGAACTTATAAATCCATCATAATATTAGTTGTTCTCTGACAACAGTTCTCAGCCAGTGCATTAGTATGCTATGAAAGTGTAATAGGTGTTCACAGAAAATTTCTAATAAATTTATAGATATTATTGGTTGACATAGCCAAGTGGTTATGTGAAGTGGGCTGGCACACATTTTTGAGGTGACTGTGGTTTGAGCCCCACTTGATTGCTAAATATGGTAAAGATTATTTTCTTGGCAACTCCACTGATTTTGATCATGCCAGAAAATATGCAGAAAAATTTTTTTGTACTTGTAAATATGCTTTTTAAATTCAGTTTTTTGTCTTATGTTGTGTAGTGTGCTGTCCACGTGAGAATAGTACACGTTATGTTCATTGCAGCAGGAAAACATCAAGAATTGCTGCTCTAGGAAGTGTGACTATTTACTGGCCTAATTTTTTCAGAAAGTAAATACAGTAACCCCTGTATCTGTGGGGGGTATGTTCCAAGACCTACTGTGAATGGCTGAAACCGCAGATATAAGTGAACATCTGCTGACCCCACATGATTTTCTTATTTGTATTTGTACATTTTCTTGTACATACATATGTATAATAAAGTTTAATTGATAAATTAAACACACAGTAAGGCATTATCAACATTAAATACGGTAATAATAAAGTACGGCAGACTCTCGATTTACTGGGATTCGATTAACCAAGACACTTCAACACTCCAAATTATAATAATAAAAAAAAATCAGAAATCATAAAATTCAAGTAATAACTAGAAGAGGTATAAACAGATATTTTGCAAGTAGTAAATAAGCCACAAGAACCGGCGTTATAAGTTGTCATTGGGAGATTAGTGTACCTATTATCTTATAACCCCCGCTGTCTTCACACCTACCGCTCAAAAAAAGAGAGACCAAATGTTTAGTTTGATTTAGTGCATCATGTTGATTGTTGTGTTCCATTGCACTGCAAAAGGACAGTTTGTTTTGTCATTTATGTCAGGGATTTCGGAATTTTTTTATAGTAACTGTTTTTTTTTTATTTAGAAATCGTGAAAATTATGGACAAACGCAGGAGTTGTGCTTTCAAATTAAACAAAAACTTGAAATTATTCAAAAGTTTGAAAAACAGTGCATCCGTTAAATCTCTAAAAAACCCTTATAATGTTGGTGACCAAACCATACGTGACATTGTAAAAAATAAAGGGAAGCTATTCGATTTAAAATTGACATCGTAAAAATAAAGGGAAGCATTGTATTGGACATGTGAGTAGTATGTCTTAATGTTTTTCGGTTTTTTTCCGTGGTTAACCGCGAGTAACTGAATCAGTGGATGACGAATCAGCGGATACGGGGCACAACTGTATTTTAGAATTGATACTTGCGTTATATTTTAAGTTTAAAGTCTTTTGACGACGTCCTTTTCCCCCCTCCTCTCTCTCTCTCCGATACACACAAATATGCTTGCTTGGGATGCTGTAGTTAGCCAATCTCACTTGGGGGATAGATTTCTTCCCAAATAATTCTAGGTTTTTCAGCCTACAGTAACATACTAATTGGCCTGTGAACATGTTATCTGGAAAGTTCTTTGAAAACAGTTCTTTAGAGAGTATTGATTCATTAGTTTGTACAAGTAGTTGTCATCAGAGAGATTTATCTAAGTGCAAAATGCATGCTCCAAGGGCTGAATGCATTATTTATTTTTATATTATTTTATTTTTTCAATAAAATGAAATAAAAATTTTAATGGGAAGTGTAAAAGCACATAGACTCCATACTTCCCCTCATAAGAATTAAGCTCCTAATTTTTGTTATATGACACTTTCTTGCTATGAGCATTCTGTTATTCTTAAACATTGCCATGTAGGTCAGAACCAAAAGTATAAATGTTATGGATATAACCATGATAAAAATTGCATTTTTAATGTAAGGAGATTTAAAATGTACTTTCTAAAATTGTTAGAAAGATTGTATTTTAAAATTATCTACGATAGACATTCTGACTTCAGCTTTACTTCACTCTTGAAAGCTAGGTGTTCATGCTAGTGTATCAGCCATGTTATAGTTTCCTCTCAAGAGTTTCAGCAGTAACCTAGGACCAGAAACATTTCTAACAGCAGAAGTCACATGAAAGTTGATTTCTGTTGTTAGGATGATAAAGATACTTAAAAAGGTAACAGCTGTTTGAGAGAGGTTTTGGGAAAAGGGTGCTACAGAAGCATAATGCTGAAATGGGAAATCATTGACTTCTGATTAAATTATAAAAGTAGTGCATATTTTGCTTGATTGCAATGAGTTTTGTTACTTTTATGTGCACTTAGGAATGAGTTAATACCATTCTTTTATAGAAGAAATATTCCATGGGAATATAAAGACATTTGGAAGTCAAACTGCAACCATATCAGTTTAAAATTAGTTCTTCTGTGGAGATTCCAGAAGTAAATCAAATAAAACTTTTTCACGAACTCATTATGCATGAAGACATTCTATTTCAAAGTAAATGGACTTCCTTTGTTAAAATGGGATTGCAGATTTTAAGCAAGGAAGTCAAAGTTCCAAAGTTATTACAATTGGTGTCTAAGCAGTTTGCTTAGTAGGCTAGGCTGGTTATAAGGATAAAAGGATAGAGAAAATTATTTCCTATATTGAAAATTGAGTTTTGTTGATCTGAAGCAGCTTGTTTGTATTCTCAATTTTATTGCTGTGTGGCAAAGTTTATCTTTGTTAATATATTTGAGTTTTGTTATATTAAAATTTATGTATAAAATAGATATGCAGTATATACACTATCCTTAAATGTATATCATGACACCAAATGAAAAAAAAAATCTTGTTAGAAGAAAAATTTTTAATAGAGTGCAATTCCTATGGGCTTTAGTGATATTTGTCCTAGTTCCCTGTTTGGTTCCTTTGTTTAGGGCCCTTTGTTCAGTCTCTCAAATGTTGTACCAAAACATTTTAAAGGTATTTGGTTGGATTGTACCCTAGGTTAACAGTAGCAAATCTTAAATAATTTGGTTCTCATTTAGGCTTGTCATTTATTTCCCTCAAACCACTGTTGTTCTCATTGTGCTTGTGATATGGAAAACTGTCATTTTGATACCAATATGCTCACTCCAAGAATTGCCACAGTGCAGGCAAGTTAGAAATGTTTTGAATGTCACAAGCAGCTGAACTGATGGTTTCATTAATGGTTTCATTGATAGCAGTCAGTGTGCAACAAGTCCAAACCATGCAAATTTTGCTTGTGCCATAGAACTATTACACTTCATTTTTGGTGAGATCATTCTGGTAAAAGAAAAAAAATCACAAAAAAATTGGTGATTTGCCATCATTTTTGGTTCATTTTGGGTGACACCACTGCCAGATTAATCATACATCCCAGGAGGGAGATTTCCAATATATGTTGGAGCATATTGTTGTGAATTGAATTTTTAATAATTATTTTATGATTTATATTGTATTCTAAGGTCAGTGGAAGACAAGATCTATCATGTAGATCAGGGGTTGGCAACCTTTTTTTTTTTTTGAGTGAAGAGCCATTTTTGATCTAATTAAAAAAAAAAAAAAAAAAAAGAGAGAGAGAGAGAGAGAGAGAGAGAGAGAGAGAGAGAGAATGAATCCGAAGAGCCGCACCTCAGCTCAAGCTGGAGGAGGGGGTTGGGTTAAAAATGGAATAGAGTGGGAAGGTGTTTTATTAAAAAAATATATATTTTGAAATATTATTTATTAATACTGAAAAAACGTAACAAATGTCCAATTAGGAACGAATTAATGTGACTTTTGCTGCTGAACTTCTTGAGCGAGTCTCTCAACATCAGGCAAGTATGCCGTAATTTTCATCTTTAAACACGCTGAGAGACTTGCATTGTTCAGATGGTTTCTTGATTTATTTTTAATATAGTCATGTTCGAAAATATATGCCTGCAGAAATACGTCGAATGAAACACTGAGAGAAGTCCAAAATATTTTCAAATTTATATACTGCAGGTGGTAGATGACTTTCATCAACCGGTGAAATACCACCACTTTGCTTATTGGAGGCTTGAAGTGGTGAAACCCATGTTTAGTCTCTAGAGCAAAGTTTCCGGAATCCCCCTCTCCCCATACTTCTCCTTCAACCCATGCATGGTACTAAGTACTATAGGTTTTGATACCTTTTGTGTTTGGGGTTTTCATAAAAAAAAAAAAAAAAAAACGTGTCCGATAAGCTACTCCACATATCGAACACAATTTGGTCTTGCTTTTTCAACTCATCTATCACCGCCATTTGTGTAGCATTGCAAGGGCAGCCTTTTGCCTCTCCAAATCATCAATTTCAGTTTTAAGGTTCCACATGTCCTTGATTTTTAAATCCTCTAACTTCATTTCATATTGTGCTTCATGTGGGATAAAAGTTAAAGAGCCGCATGCAGCTTGCCGGCCCCTGACATAGATCATGTCTTAGATCTACGATGGAAGTGGAAAACCTCAATTTTGGAAAGTTATAGTTCAAAACCACATGCTGAACAATGCCATTGTAGGGTTAAGAACATAGTTTCATCTGCATTTAAATTTTCTTTCAAGAACAGTAGATATTGAACCTTGAACAGTTGCGATGAAACTGCGTGTGCAAGCTTCCATCAAATCAGCAATATTATCTTATATGCTCTGTAGTGTTGTTTGACCTGTACTTGTCTGTTGCTTATATGAAACCATATATTCATCTATCAGGTATTCACCAAAGAAACAAACCGTGAGTAATAATGGCTTTGTTTTTCTTTGGCACTTTCCACATCTTACTCACATTATGAATTAATATTATAAAGAATCAATCCATCATTTTTTAGTAATTGAGATGTATAGACACACATGCATGTTCTTGCACACACTGTATGCAGGTTTTGCATTGCCAGAAACAGTTCATTTTAGCTGAAGTTCAAGGAATTTGAAAGTCCTAGGTTTGAAAGTAAGAAGACATGTTTGTCATTTTTTTTGCCAACCAGACTTAAAATTCTTTGTAAATGCAGATTAACCTCCCAAGTGACTCAGAGCAATGATCTTAGTCTGCATATTTTTGGAATAGCCCTCGTATATGAAAAGTGTCACAACTGAAAAAAAAACATAAAATAACGAATAAGAAAAGTGACACAACTCAAAGTCATGGTCACGGTATGGCCTCTATGGTAGTCATGGTAACACAAATCTATTAGAAAGGTTTATTGCATTTTATCAAGCTGGAAATTTTTTTATAATCTATTATTAACACCCACAATTGAGATGAAACCTTATCTGATTTCTTTGTTTTCGCTTTTCTGAAAAATGAACCGAAGTCTGCTGTTTCTGTTTTCGTTGATGGACAGGACAAAGGATTTTATTTGTCTGGTATTTCCTCATTGCTAACAAAATGGAACAAGTGTATTGAAGTTCAGGGGAGTTACATTGAAAAATAAAAACTGATTTTTGCCTCTATTTAATTTCCTTCATAGTTAGGTAGATAATTTATTGAATGCCCCTTTTGTAATTCATTCTTTTTATTTATTCTTTAAATAAAATATAATATCTTTTTATTATATTATTAAATAATAATATTAAATAATATTATTAATTAAATAATATTAAATAATAAATTAAAATATAATAATATCTAAAAAAATAAAATATCTTTTTATTTTATTTATTAAAGGTTGCCCCTTTGCCAGGGGCAAAGGTTGATGACGTAGAGCGAATATCATCTTTTAAGGGCACAAAAGGTGATATAGTTGTACACATTGGCACTAATGATATTAAGAGTAGGAGACCGGCAGAATTACTTAACAAGTACAGGTCACTGTTGAACAAAAGCCGAGAATTAGGGTTGAATTTGAAAGTGTCTGCAATTCTGCCCAGACACGACAGGAGGGAGTATATGATGAGAGCCTTGTCGATCAATTCGGCCCTGGAAAGATTGTGCAAGGCTCAAGGGGTAGAATTTTTTCCAGCCTGGACTGTACTTGTTAACAGGAGAGATGGCTTCTACAGGGATGGGATACACTTAAATAGAAAGGGTGCAAGAATATTTGCTGATGCTATCGAGGCAGTGTTAGGTGGGTCGGAAAACTGCTAGCTTGGGGGGAGACAAAGACCAATAGATTGACAGTAGCCACTGGCAGAGGTGAAAGAGATTCTTGCACTGCTTCTATTAGAATGAGCAGAAGCCTGAAAAACAAGATGCATGGTATTTCAGAGACTGCTGGGAGCCATTACGGTACAAGTAAACACATGGGTTGTGTTAGGGTAGCTAAGAATAGAAACAGGTGCAGGTATACTTGCGTGTACACCAATGCTAGGAGTTTAGTAAATAAATTTGATGAATTTGAGGTATTGCTCAAAACATCAAAGGCAGATATTGTTTGGATATCAGAGACGTGGTGTCACACAGATATAAGGGATGCAGAACTGGAATTTGGGGAGTACAATGTCTACAGAAAGGATAGACAGGATAGGAAGGGGGGAGGGGTTATGCTATTAGTTAAGAAACACATAAAAACCAAGGAAGTGAAGCCAGTCGACATCGCTGGACAGTGCAGTGTTGAGTCAGTTTGGTGATTGGGAGACATAAGCATTGGGAGATCAAAATTGAGAGTAGGAGTGTGCTATAGGCCTAATGACTCTGATGAGTATAATAAGAAACTGTACAGGAAAAAAGAGTGGGCCAGTAAATCAGAGAGTCTTATAATGGGAGATTTTAATTTCCCAGATATTGACTGGAATTTGGGGACTGGTCACTCACACACTAGCAAGGCTTTTGTGGATTTATTGGATGATTGTTTTCTACATCAGCATGTTCGGGAGGCAACTAGAGGGAGTAATACTCTTGATTTGATTATCAGCAGTGATTCTTCATGCATTAAGAATCTGCAGATAAATGAACCACTAGGTGGCAGTGATGACAGTGTGCTGAAGTGGGATTTACTCAAAGAGGTAACTACCATTAGGGGAAAAGGGAAGGGTTATTGCTTCCGTAAAGCCGACTACGATGGACTGGGACAGTATTTAAATTCTATACAGTGGGACCAACTGATGATGTTACCAACAGCAAATTCAAAATGGGAAGCATTAAAAGAACTTATCTTGGAAGCTACTAGGCTTTACATACCAACTAAGAAATATTGTTCAAGGTTTAGGCCAAAATGGATGTCAGATGAATTAATGAGGCATATGGCAGAGAAGAAAAATGCATGGGATACTTACAAATTAACACATGACACAGAAGCCTATGATAGATACAAGTTGATATGCAACCAAGTTACAAAGGAGGTTAGGCAGGCGAAGGCAGATTTCGAGAAATCCTTGGCAAGGGATGCAAAGAAAAACAGCAAAGAGTTCTTTACTTATGTAAACTCTAGAAGGAAGGGGATGAATCAGATTGGTCCACTTGATATTGATGGGTCAACTGTTGATGATCCTGCTCAGGTAGATAACAAACTAAATGAATATTTTGCATCGACATTCACACATGAGCGAGGGGAATGCCAGAGGTGTATTCAACTCTAGCAGTAAGCTACAGAATCTTGAAATAACTGGGAGTAAAGTGGAGGAGAAATTGTTGAAGATAAACACAAGAAAGGCACCCGTGGTGGATGGGATCTATCCAGTTATATTAAAGGAGGCAGCAAAGGAAGTAAGCAAACCCTTAGCCATTATTATGAGAGCTTCCTTGGACTCAGTGGAGGTACCCATAGACTGGAAATGTGCAAATGTGACCCCAATTCACAAAGGAGGATCAAAGGCTGACACAAGTAATTATAGACCTGTGAGCTTAACTTCTGTTCCAGGAAAATTAATGGAGGCACTGGTTAAAGAAGCACTGCAGGATCATTTAGACAAGACTTCAGTTATAGCTCGGACACAGCATGGTTTTGTTAAGGGGAAGTCTTGCCTGACCAATTTGATTGGATACTATGATGCAGTCACAAAAGAACTGGATGCAGGGAATAGCTTTGATATTATATACTTGGATCTTAGAAAGGCTTTTGATACTGTTGCACATGGAAGACTGCTACACAAATTGGAGCAGTGTGACATTGGAGGTAAATTGCTGCTATGGATAAAGGGGTGGTTGAGGGGGAGAAGACAGAGAGTGGTAATCAATGGACACTGCTCATCGTAGACTAATGTTATTAGTGGAGTCCCTCAGGGCTCAGTGTTGGGTCCATTATTGTTTTCTGTATTTATAAATGATATTGATGATGGTATATCAAGCTTAATATCCAAGTTTGCAGACGATACAAAGGTTGGCAGGGTTGTCAAGGACACTACTGACACTATGCTGCTGCAACAGGATCTGGAAAGGTTGAGCAGATGGGCTGAGAGGTGGCAAATGAAGTTTAACATTGACAAATGTAAAGTACTACACATGGGAAACAGCAACCCCAGAGCAACATATCAACTCTGTGGTACTACACTGACAGTGGTAGAGAATGAAAGGGACTTGGGGGGTGGTTGTGCAGGCAGATATGAAGTTCTCTGAGCAGTGAAGACGGGCTGCAAGAGTAGCTCATGGAGTATTGTCAATGATATACAGGAATTTTTCTAGCAGGGATAAAGAGGTGATTATTCCCTTGTATAAGGCAATGGTCAGGCCACACCTAGAGTACTGTATACAGGTCTGGAGGCCTCATTTCAAGAAAGATGTAGAGCTGCTGGAACGAGTACAGAGAAGGGCAACAAGATTAGTGAATGGAACAAAGGGGTTCTCTTACGAAGAAAGGCTTAAGTTTTGCAAATTACAGTGTCTGGAGACTAGGCACCAGCGAGGTGATCTGATAGAGGTGTATAAAGCCTTGAATGGTTTGAGCATGCTCAATGCTGATGGGATTCTTCCTCTAGCTCAGAATAATCACCTGAGAGGGCATAAATTCAAATTGAGGAAAGACAGATGTAGGATAGATTTGCGGAAATTTGCCTTTAGCCAGCGGGTGGTTGGTTGGTGGAACAGACTTCCATCCCTTGTCGTGGAGGTTGATAGCCTAAATAAGTTTAAGGCTCAGCTGGACAGGTATTTTGAACGAACAGAGGGGTGAAGTGGAAGTGTTTTTTTTTTTTTTTTTTTTTTTTTGGCTGATGCTGCATAAGCTTGCTTTCTTGCATCAGATGCCTCTACTAATGCTAATTTATGAAAAAATCTGTTGGCTTACTTGAATGTTCTGGATGATGGCATTCCAAGTGTTGTTTCAGTTTCAATGGTTTTGTGCACTCGTTTGATAATTTAGTATTACAGATAACACATAATGGCAAGTGATTTTTGCTACCAGCACTAATGAAACCAAATTTTAAATACTTGTCAGAATACTTTTGGGTCCAAGATCTGGCTTTTTTGTTGCCACTGCTAAGCTTCACATCACTTGATGGTTTATTACTTTTATTTTCAATAATTGTACTTGTACTGTGCTGCACATTACTTGATGGTTTATTACTTTTATTTTCAATAATTGTACTTGTACTGTGCTGCACATTACTTGATGGTTTATTACTGTTATTGTCAATAATTTTGCTTGTACTGGGCTGTACCACATCACTTGAACCGTTAATTGTGTTTCTCTTCAGCCATTTTTCCATGTTGAAGATTAAAGGGTACTTCCTTAAAAATAAATTGGAAAAGGAGTTGATGTAATAATAATCTAATGAATAAGGAAAACTGTGTGTGTAGGTATGTGATTCATGCTCTAACAAAAAATAGAAAACTGAATTTTTGCATGGGTGACTAATTAGGGGACTCACACAGTTTGATTTCAAGGGAATAATTATTATTTCCTATTAGGTAATATGTAAAATCAACTTTTTCTTTCAATTTTTTTTCCATTTAAAACACGAGGAAGAGCATAGACAATTTTTCATTTGTATATTGAAATTACTAAAATTGTCATACTAAGCTGGGACATAAACCATGGGATGAAGAAAGTTACAGTTTCATTCTCCTGCAGTTACATTTCAAATAAGGATCAGAATTTTCAAAATATGGTCTATGAAATTTCCAGTTTTTTGAATGGAAATATTTTCATATCCATAGCGATCCTATTGTTGCCTAACTAATCAACAGCTCATTAATATTGAAATGATTCAAGATTAATGCATTGTTTATGTAAATAAGAGAGGTGTAACATTTATTTAGTTTCAAACATTCTAAAATTTACTTTAAACTTACTAGTAATCGATACCTATATTGCTGAAATGAGTTTTAAAATTGTATTGCATTTATTAATAAATATTTAAAAATTTATATTTAAATATTAATGTAACTTATAATCCACTTTAGTTATTGCATAGTAAATAAAGTAGTGTAGTTTAACACAAAATAATTTGTGTACGGTTTGATAATGAGCTTGTGATTTACTTTTTAATCCATACTGTTAAGTGTAAAAGTTTTATATAGAACTTTTACACTTAAAGGTAGCAGTATACTTATGCACAGTATATCCCCATCCTACTACCAGGCTGTGGACCTCACTTTGGGAAACCCTGGTACAAGCGATTCAAATATTGACATGAGGATGGTCACGATGAACTTAAGAATGGGCATCCTTCAACCTCTCGAAATGAAGACAGAGTTGCAAAAGTTTGGGAAATTGTGGCAAGATGTCATTTTACCCTTAGAATGAAGGTTGATGAGTTGGATATGAATAAGAAACGATTCATCAAATTCTGCCTGAAGATTTAGGGAAAAGAAGGTTGTGCAAAACTCATATCACACACCCTTGTGGATACAAGTGAAATGAGAAGAAATGAAGAGTGTCATCTTGCAAAGACTTCATCCAGACTTTAATGACAATCCTAATTTCCTCACTTGTACTGAAAAATTTGGAGGGTGCTGGGGTCACGGAAGAGAAAGGTCGGTGGATTTTTGGCTGCTGTAAAGGGATAAGTATTTTTAATTTTTACCGTATTCTTCATTAATTAGCATACTACATTGTGTTTTACAGAGATATTAAATAAGTTTAATAGCATTTGTTAGCTTCTTATTTTGAATTTAACCAGCAATTTTTGGAAGTTACTACTCCCAGTGTTGGTGCCAATATTGTTGAACTAGCCACCATGTTGTAGTCAATAAGTATATATATCTTGAACTGATAGTTTAAGGTATAAAGTAAAACTAGATAGCTTAATATGAAGCACTATTAGAAATTTGTTAGCTTATTATAGTATTATCAATTAATCAAAAATAATATTAATCTTATTAAAATTCATTGTTAATTAAATTGTATTTAAACGGAAATCATGACCCAGACCAGAGCTGCGAAGCAAAGATCACAGACTAGCGAGAGTGCTGTGACTCGGGGGAGAAACGAAGGGGGCGATTCTCCATCCATCACAGTGTCAAAAAATGTGCGAAATGTGAAATGTTTGCTGACCTTTCTAAAACAGGACATGATCTAACCAAGGAAGATGCCTTTGTATGTGCTAGATGTCTACAGTGTCAAGAAATTAGGTGCCAACTTAGCATTCTGATGGGCGTCTATGAGAGCTTGAGGTGTAGTGTAAATGCCCTTGAAGAAATTAATATGAGGGGCCCATCAAGCTCTCAGCTGCCCAGCTCAATGACAGAGCTCACTCCTGTGCATTAAGCAAAACAGAGGCAACCTCCAGGGCAGAATGTGCTGGTCCAAAAGGAACTAGTTATTGTTGGTGACTCTATTGTCAGGAAGACGAGGAATATACTATACAAGAAGGATAGGTGAAACAGGACCAGGGTATGTCTGCCAGGGGCAAAAGTTGATGAAGTTGTAGAGCACATATCTTTTAAGGGCACAAAAGGTGGTGTTGTCGTCGTTGGAACTAATGACATTAAGAGTAAGAGATCTGCAGATTCACTCAACAAGTACAGGTCAGTGTTGAAAAAAGTTGTGAGTTAGGGTTGAATGTGAAAGTGTCGGCAATTATGCCCAGACACGATAGGAGGGAGTATATGATGAGAGCCTTGTCGATCAATTCAGCCCTGGAGAGATTGTGCAAGACTCAAGGGGTAGAATTTTTTTCAGCATGGTCTGTGCTTGTTGACAGGAGAGACTGCTTCTATAGGGATGGGGGTACACTTAAATAGAAAGGGTGCAATAATATTTGCTGATGCTATTGAGGCAGTGTTAGGTGGGTTGGAAAACTGCTATTTTGGGGGATACACAGACTAAAAGGTTAACAGTGACTGCAGGCAGAGGCAAAAGTGATTCTTGCACTGCTTCTATTAGAATGAGCAGCAGCCAGGAAAGCAAGGTAATGGAGATTTCCAGGACTGTTGGGAGTCAAAGTGGAACAAGTAAATACATGGGCTGTGTTAGGGTAAATAAGAGTAGAAACAGGTGCACGTATACTTGCATGTACACCGATGCTTGGAGTATAGTTAATAAATTTGATTAGCTTGAAGTGCTAGTCAAGGAATCAAAGGCAGGTACTGTTGGAAAATCAGGACGTGGAGTCACATGGATAAAAGCAATGCAGAATTGGAATTTTGGGTATAATATGTACAGAAAGAATAGTCAGGACAAGGAAGGAGGGGTTATTCTGTTAATTAAGAAACACAAAATCTAAGGAAGTGCATCTAATTGATGTTGGTAGACAATGCAATGTTGTTGAGTCTGTTGAGCTGACAATGCAATGTTGGATGTCATATGAATTAACGAGGCTCGGGGCAGAGAAGAAAAATGTATGGGATGCATATAAAGTATCAGGTGACACAGAAGCCTATGGCAGGTATAAACTAGTCTGTAATCAAGTTACAAAGGAGGTTAGGCAGGCGAAGGCAGATTACAAGAAATCTTTGGCAAAGGATGCAAAGAAAAACAGCAACGAATTCTTTACTTACGTAAACTCTAGAAGGAAAGGAATGAATCAGATTGGACCACTTAATAATGATGGATTGACTGTTGATGATCATGCTCAGGTAGCTGATAAACTGAATGAGTATTTTGCATCTAAATTCATACATGAGGAGTTATTCAATGAGGGGAGTGCCAGAAGTTTATCAAACTCTAACAAGGAGCTAAGTAATTTTGTAATAACTGAGAGCAAAGTGGAGGAGAAATTGTTGAAGTTAAACATAAGGAAGGCACCTGGGGTGGACAGGATCTATCCAGTATGTACTGGATAGATCCAAATAAATCCAGATAGATCCAGTTATATGTACTGGATAGATCCAACTAAAGCCAGTACTGGAGGAAAGGGACTTGGGTGTTACGATACGGTCAGACATGAAATTCTCTGAGCATTGTAAACAGGTTGCAAGGAAGGCCCATGGTGTCCTATCGATGATCTATCGAACTTTTGCAAGTAGAGATAGGGACGTGATAATCCCATTATATAAGGCTTATGTTAGACCACACTTGGAATACTGTGTTCAAGTATGGAGACCGCACCTGAAGAGAGACATCGAGCTTCTTGAAAGGGTGCAAAGAAGTGTAACTCGCCTGGTGAGATCGGCAAAAGGGCGTCCTTATGAAGAAAGACTTCGAATATGTGGGTTGCAGAGTTTGGAAACTAGACACCTTAGAGGAGATTTGATTGAGGTGTTTAAGGCTCTGAGAGGCATCAGTAAAATGAATGAGGACAAAATTTTCAAGATTATAAATGATGCTAGAACTAGGGGACATAAATTCAAGTTACGCGGGGAAATGTTTAGATTGGATTGCAGGAAGTTCTATTTTAGCCAGCGAGTTATAAATTACTGGAATAAGTTGCCTTCATGGGTGGTAGAGGCCGACAGTTTGGGGAAATTCAAAGGTCATCTGGATAGTACTTTCGGGTAAGGGAAGCACATAGGATGATAGGTTTAATTTCCTTTTTATTTTATTTTTTTTATTTATTAATTATTATTATTTAGTTATTTATTTATTTATTTCTTTTTTTTTTTTTGTTTTTATCATTGTTTTGTTCGGATTTTTTTTTTTTTTTTGGCTGGTGCAGCATAAGCCATAGGCTTTCTTGCACCATGCGGCCGTTACTAATACTAATACTAATAATATTAAAAAAGGTGGCAAAGTAAGTAAGCAAACCCTTAGTCATAATTATGAGAGCTTCCTTGGACTCAAAGGAGGTCCCCTTGGACTGGACGTGTGCAAATGTATCACCAATTCACGAAGGGGGTTCAAAAGGTGACACAAGTAACTATAGACCTGTTAGTTTAACTTCTGTTCCAGGGAAAATAATGGAATCACTGGTTAAAGAAGCATTGCAGGATCAGCTAGATAAGACTGCAGTAATAGTTAAGACACAGCATGGGTTTGTTAAAGGGAGGTCTTGTCTGACCAATTTGATTGGATACTATGATGTAGTCACAAAGGAACTGAATGCCAAAAATAATTTTGATATCATATACTTCAATTTCAGGAAAGCTTTTGATACTGTTGACATGAAAGACTGCTATACAAATTGGAGAGATATGGCATTAATGGTAAGTTGCTATAATGGATAAAGGGATGGTTGAGTGGGAGACGACAGAGAGTGGTAATCAATGGACACTGCTCTTTGTGGACAAATGTTATTAGTGGAATTCCCCAGGGTTCGGTGTTGGGCCCATTGTTTTGTATATTTATCAATGATATTGATGAAGGTATATTGGGTTTAATGTCCAAGTTTGCAGATGATACAAAGGTTGGCAGGGTTGTTAACGACAGTAAAGACAGTATGCTACTCCAACTGGATCTAGATAAGTTGGGAAAATGGGATGAGAAGTGCAACTGAAGTTTAACATTGACAAATGCAAAGTACTACATATGGGTAGCAATAACCAAAGAGAAACGTACAAACTGTGTGGTACTACACTCAGGGAAGTGGAAAATGAAAAAGACCTGGGGGAAATTGTGCAGTCAAATATGAAGTTCACTGAGCAGTGCATACGGGCTGCCATGGCAGGTCATGGAGTGTTATTAATGATATTTAGGAATTTTGCTAGCAGGGACAGGGAGGTGATTATACCGTTATACAAGGCAATGGTCAGGCCACACCTAGAGTACTGTGTATAGGTCTGGAGGCCTCATGTAGAGTTAGCTTAAGTTCTGAAAATTGCAATGCCTGCGAGGTGATCTGATTGAGGTGTATAAGGCCTTGAATGGGTTGAGTAAGCTGAATGCTGATGGGATTCTTCCTTTTGCTCAGACTGAGAACCTTAGGGGGCACAGTTTCAAATTGAGGAAAGATAGTTGTAGAATAAATGTGCGGAAATTTACCTTTAGCCAGCGAGTAGTTGATTGGTGGAACAGGCTTTCATCTTTTGTTGTCAAAGCTAATATCCTAAATAAATTTAAGGCTGAGCTGGACAAGCATTTTGAATGAATGGAGTAGTGAAATTGTATGGATTTTTTTTGGCTGATGCTGCATAAGCTTGCTTTCTTGCATTGTATGCCTCTACTAATGCTAATAGGAGATAAATGTTGGATGTTTCAGTACTACCCAGAGATGCAGCATCAGTGCATGCACTGCACTTCAGAATCATCACCAAGAACCAAAAAGTTTCGTTTACAGAAGTCCACATGATCAAGACTATGCGGATCATGTTTTTTGACAACAGTGTGTGATTTACGAGGAATGTAATTCACAAGAAGTTGAAGCTGTTTGTGCAGGGAAAGGTTTCTCAAACTAGAAGGTGGAATGCAGTATGCTATCATCAGCACATTGCATTGGATGTGATTTCTGGTCAATGGAAGAAGGTCATTAATATACAAGAGGAAAAGAGTGGGGGAAAAGAACTGAACCTTGGGGAACACCAGCATTAGTGGAGAGGTTAGAAGGCAGAGGGACATCTATCATCACCTGCAGTGAACAGTCAAAGAGAAAAACTGGATACCTAATTATAAAAAAGTTGGCAAACCATAAGATGGAAGCTTATTTAAAAGACCTTTATGCCAAACACGATTAAAAGCCTTTGATATATCAAGGGCCTCTCCTTGAGTTTCACAAAACTTTCCCATTACATTTGTCCATAGATAGGTAACATAAGCCAGAATATCACTAGTGGATAACCAGCAATGGAATCCATACTGGTGATCATTAATCAGATGGAAAGTTTGTATATAGTTTAGGAGATGGAAGTTAATCGATTTCTCCATTACTTTAGAAAGAGAAGTATGTGCAATGAGACATTAATTGGATGGGAGGGATTTGTCACCCTTTTTACGAACTGGCTGGATATGAGCAAATTTCCAGCAGAAGGGAAAACACCTTTGCAATAAGAAAGTGAAAAAAAAGGCAGCAAAGAACAGGAGTAAGTTCAGCAGCACAGGTTTTAATAACAAGTGGAGAAATACCATCAGGACCTGGAGCTTTCTTAGTATCAGGGTTGTTCAGAATCTTTCAAACATCTTTTTAATGGAAGACCACAGGAGACATTGAATTAAGCATACTGGGAATGGTTTACCAAGATCTTCGGCCCTGAGTGCCAAGCAATAGTGTCCAAGCAATTTTCTTGAGCGATAAATAAAGTGATATTCTGAGTAATCTTGTTCCGTTTTCTTTTCAGTGCCTTTCTTATCCTCAGTTCTTCGTAAGTCGTTCTGCACTTAACAGATTTTGAGTAAGAACCTAGGAAGGAAAATCACCTTTCTTTTCTTAGTGTATTAATTAATTTTTTCACTAACAAACTAACCTCTTCAGGCACTTGGTCACTAGGTGGCACTGCTCCTGCCTCCCCGTAGTGGGGCTGGAAACCTGAAAGGAAAAATAATCTTATCGGGGCTAAAAGGAGCAACAATGGACTCTACAAACTAGGTTTCACCTGTATCTATGGATCAAACTGAACACTATCAGCAGCAAGATGATCCTAATCCATCTACTGCCAAGAGACAAAAGAAAGATGTGGTTCAGACCATCTCTCCACTCTTTTTAATTTTTCATTCCTTATCAGGTCAGTCAGTTAGTAAACTTTCTCCCTTTGTAATAGAAAGGAGTCTGGTCCACCGAAAATGGTTCATCGCTTGAAATCAGGTGCCCTACTGATAGAAATGACAAATCACCAATGTTCTGAGCTTAAAACCACAACATTTGGTGGGATTCCCATTAAAATCACCCCACATGCCACTTTAAATAGATCAGAAGGGGTTATCATGGAATGGAATCTCCTAAACAGCTCTGAAGAAGAAATCATTTAAGAGTTACAAAACCAGAATGCCATACATGCCAAAAGAATCCTTATTAAAACCTTTTTATGGCTAAAACCTTTATTGTGGCTCAAAAGAACATGATAGTAAAGAATTCAATACACAGTCTCCCCAAACTGCAAAGGAGACCACTACCTGAACTGCAAAGGAGACCACCCTGCCTATTCCAGAGACTGTAACATATGGACTGTAATATATGGAAAAGAGAGAAGCAAGTTCAGAAATATAAAACTGAACTTAGTCACATACCAAGAAGCCAAAAAGCTGATACCATTACTTCCAGCAGTGAGATTATACGCAGCAGCAGTAGCAACTACAGTGCAGAAAACAAAAGTAACTGCAACACAGACTGACATCTGAGTCCAACCTAACATCTCAGTTGCGGACTGGCCACATAATCTCCTTTTACAAACAAAACCAAAAGTTGACAGGCAATTAATACACCCATTATAATCTCACCAGATGCTGAAGATCCAACACCAACAAGCAGTGCAAATCCCACCGAACCTGTAGACAAAAGACATAAAAATTCTGACACTAGGGAAATTGAGGAAAAAGAGCAAGAAGATGAACAAGTCCTGGAACTTTATGCAACTGATGACGGAGAGTGGTGGCCGACCAAGCTTCCCAGAAAAGAAAAAATCAAAACAGATCGGCTCAAACAGGCAGCCCATCTTAAGTCATCTGAATCAGTTACTAAAATCCAAATAATGCGTACACTTCTTCAGTGGAATTGTCGTGGCATTTGAAGTAACCTAAATGATATCAAAGATATTATTTCCGTCTATGCTCCTGCAAGTGTCTGTTTACAAGAAACAAACCTAACTCTGCTCATAAGTATTTCAATCAAGCACTACAATATATATAGGCAAGATCGTAAAACCACAAACCGCTCATGGTGGAGTTGCCATTTTGGTCGACTCTGATATTCCATCCAAGCATATTCAGCTGCAAACTCCTCTTGAAGCAGTTGCAGTACGCATTCTGACTGGAATTACCTTGACCATGGTTTCACTCTACTTTCCACCTAATCGTACTTATATACTACAAGATTTTGAGGACTTAATTGAACAATTACCATCTCCATTCTGTTTGATGGGGGACCTTAATGGCATCGTATCATTTGGGGATCACTTCATACAGACAAAAGAGGACAGATGATCGAAAAACTTATAGATGATAGGAACTTAACACTCTTAAACACAGGTACCCATGTCCATTTACCATCAGGGACTATCTCTGCAATTGATTTCACTGTCTGTTCCCCATCTCTCTCTCTTTCCTCTTTTTGACTGGTCTGTTTCTAATGATCCATGTTACAGTGATCATTACCAGTTGTTTGTCACCTACTAACAAATGACAAACAGCAATCTATAAGAGGTACAAAATGGAAATCTCGCAAATAAGAAAAAAAAAAAAACCAATGTGCTGCTTCTTTAGATGAGAAAACTATAAGACATTCTGATATCAATAGTGCTGTTACTTATGTCACAAATCAAATAATCTCTGCAGCAAATATTGCAATACCAAAGACAGCTAACCACTACCATAAACATTGCAAACAGTGGTGGAATGAAGAGTGCTTGGAAGCAAAGAAAGAAAAAAATAAGGCTTGGAATCAATTCAGCAAGTTCCCCACTACCAATAATCTCATAAAGTATAAGAAAGCCAGACCAAAAGCATGTTATATTTGCTGGAAATCTCAGAAAGAGTCCTGGACATCTTTTGCTAGCAAAATTAATAGAAATACGGACACCAGAATTATCTGGAATAAAATTAAACAAATCTCAGGCAAATATTCAACAGTCCCTAAACCGGTCATAAGCTAGAAAGGTCATGACATAGCTGAACCAGAAAAATTGCAAATCTACTAGGAGAAACGTTTGAGGAATTGCCAGCAACAGCATTATACAGACCATTCTTTCAAACATATAAAGCTCAAATGGAAAAATACAAAATTATTTTCCATGCAGCTCACGAGATTTCATACAACCAACTCTTTACTATAAATAAATTGCATAAAGTCTTAGTCAAATCAAAACAAAGTGCAGCTGGAAAGCCTTAAATTAAAACAAAGGTCTGGATGACTACTATGAAATGATTAAACACCTTACTGAAAATTCCTTATGCATGCTCTTGCTGCTATACATAGTGCACCAATTAAATAACGAGACTGACACTACTACAAAAAAAAAAGAATAACACTAATGGCAAAGTAAGGTTATATATTTTCGAAGTAATCACCACTGATGTGTACACACTGTTTACATCTTTATTACAAGTTTTGAAAACACTTCTGGAATTCCTCTTCTTGTACTGCTGTCAGCTGGTCGGTCACTACAGCCTGGATGTCCTCTCTCATCCTGTATCACGTTCCTTTCTTGGCTGTTTTGATTTTGGAGAACAAAAAGTAATCTGCTGGAGCCAAATCTGGAGAATTAGGGGTGTTCGATGACCGGAATCGACGATTTTTTTGCCAAAAATCGCTTGATGAATTCCTGGCTGACCGAATAGAGATCGGTCAACCAGGTCGGGGATCATCCTCTAACGACTCACATTCTTTACGAAAACGAGAAAACCATTCAAACACTCTTGGTTGAGACAAACATTTATCAGCATAAACTTTTTTTTAAATAGTCAAAAGTTTCTGTAGCACTTTTTTCCAATTTACAATAAAATTTGATAACTGCTCTTTGCTCCATTTTCAGTTTTCTGACGACATGCACAAAGCTACGATTACTCTTTTGTCATAAATCACGAACTACTGACCGGACAAGTTTAAACTTGCACTCGTTGGAAAGAGCACACTCTAGTGGATCTAACCTGCTAGAGTGTGCTCTTTACTATTTTGGCCTCTTATGTTAATAGTTAATACTAAATGCAGAGTGCACAGTCTCGTTGTTTAATTGGTGCACTGTGTATAATAGCATATACCTTGAGGACACTTATCCAGACTCCTGGTGGCATTTGTTTGTACTGACATTTCCAAAACCTGGGAAGGACCACTCAAATCCAAATAATTATGTCCTTCTTGCCCTCACTAGCTGTCTAGGTAAAACTTTAGAAAAAATGGTGAATGATCGGTTAACATGCTTTCTTGACTTGCATAATCTCCTTAGTCTTAGCCAATACGGTTTTTGGAAAAACAGATCAACAATGACAAAAGCCAATCAAACATATGTAGTGCCTTTCTCCTTGAACACCTTGAAATGATATGCCTTGATATTGAAAAGGTTTTTGATACTACCTGGAGATGTGGTATCCTTTGTGAATTACACAAATTAGGACTGCGAGGCCATCCAGTGAAGTTCCCTCAGAACTTCATGTCTAAAAGGCCGTTTCAAGTCTGCTACTATCATATTCTGTCTCAAATATACAATCAAAAACAGGGGGTCCCCCAAGGCTCAGTGCTCAGTGCAACCCTTTTTGCTATCAAAATCAACTGTATTACAGAAGTTATTCCAGCAACAGTAGAAACCTACCTATATGCCGACAACCTCACAATTTCATGTCACTCACTGAATTCGCGGACAATCGAGAGACAGCTTCAATGTACTATTAACAAAATAGTCCTGGTCCATCTATAGTGGATATCGAATCTCAGTACAAAACACAGTGGCAATACACTTCTGCAGAAAATGAAAGATGCATCCTAATCCAAAACTAAGGATAAGCAATCAACAAATCCCACTGAAACATAGTATCCGACTTTTAGGACTAATCATGGATCACAAATTAAATTTCCTAGAACATATAAAATATCTACGTACAGTGTGCTTAAACAAATTAAACATTTTCCAAACAATATCAGCCATGACGTGGGGAGCTGATTGTTATTCACTTTTGCACATTTATTGTGCAATGATATGATCTAGACTAGATTATGGATCTCCCATTTACTCCTCAGCTAGGAAAAGTGTGTTGAATTGGTTGGAGCCAATTCATCACAGTGCATTATGTGTTGTTTCTGGAGCATTTCGTACTTTTCCAGTGTATAGTTTATACACAGAGATCCGTGAACTTCCATTCAGTCTTTGTAAACAAATTCTCCTTCTGAACTATGCTGTAAAAGTTCAAAGCCTTCCTGGACATCCAACATGGCAATATCTGTATAATCCGAAATGGGAAATCTTATATGCAAACAAACCTGCGGGTATCTGACTAAAAGAAATACTCTTACAACTGAACTTAAGTATGGGTAAAATCTACTAAGATACCCCCACATCCCTTCCACCGTGGGAAATCAGTTCAGTTGACTATGACATGGACCTCATAAAATGGAAATGGAACGATATCCCAAATCAGTATATAAAACAGCTACATTCCTCTTATGTAATGCAATTCTCTGACTACTCTCACCTGTACACTGATGGATCCAATACAGATGCACACGTTGGCACTGCAGTTGTCTTGCCAAACAGCATAATTTCACTGTCGCTTCCAATAGAATGCAGTATCTATAGTGCTGAATTGTTTTCCTTAAGTCTCTCCCTAGATCACACTGCCAAAACTTCCCTCGTAAAAAGTATCGTTTTCACAGACTCATTAAGTGCAATATATGCTTTACAACTAGAAAATCATCTGTCTCATCCATAGGTAAGAAAAATTCTTTCCTGCCTATTGCATCTTAGGACAAAAAACCAGAGTCAAATTCACTTGGATTCCTGGACATTCCTGGAATACTGGGCAATGAACATGTGGATCATGCTGCAAAGCATCTGTCAAATGAAAATTCTCACTTGCATAAAATTCTACTCAATGACTTTAAAAACGTCAATCAAAAAGCCTCTGAAAATATACGGACACAGACCTGGAAATTGCAAACAAACAATAAATTATACCAAATAAAACAGCCAAAATCCTGGAAATCAAGTTTTCGGTGAAGCAAACACAAAGAGGTTATCCTTGCCCAGCTTAGCATCGGCCAAACACATTTAACACACTCTTATCTCCTAATGAAAGATGATCCTCCACAGTGTCCTCAGTATCTGACCACGCTAACAGTAAAGCGTGTCATCATAGTGTCCATGTTACCAAACTGCCCTCCAATCAGCTTTCAAATCGCATGCAAATGAGCCATTAAGCCTTGAACTCATTATGGTAAAAAATCAAATGTCAATTAACTCTTTGCATACCTCTGTTTAATAAACCTTACCAACCATATCTAATATGCCAAATCAATATAACAACATAACAGGAAATAACAAAAGTTGAACAGGTGCAATATAGCCAATGCTGCCCTTGCACCATTAAATCTCCAACAACAATAACAACCAGGATCATCGATACATGAGGTGAAAGAAAAATAGGATGCTAGGAGGTCAGCTTTATCTTTGGTTGAAGTGGCAATAGAAGCATCTGGTTTTCACAGAGATGGGCATAAGTTTTATTAATGCTTATCTATCATTTGGACAAGAAGAAAGTTTTATACTCTTAGCCTGTTCGAAATCTAGTTTGGACTGATTAATAACTGCTTTACAATTGTTGCCAACTTTAGTGTAGGCAGAAAATGATCCTGGGTATTTGGATACAAGCCAATTATGATATGCAATATTCTTCTCTTGAATGAGAGCAGCCTTAGCACATTTATTGGAAAACCAAGGTTTAGAATATAAAGGAAGAGAATAAAAGAATAATGGAAGAAATTTGGAATAAAGGATTTCATACCTACAAGAATAATTTCACTGACATGATCTGAACAAACATTGGCATACATCAGAAGATTTGAAACAGTAATCCCACCAAGGAAAAGAAGAAAGGAAATCTGGATCATCCCATTTTGCATTTTTGTAATGCCAAACAACACAAAGTTGAACTCCATAAGATTCATGTTTTTTAAATTTTATCTTTTTATTACTTTTATCGCTTTTAACTCCATAGTTATTTCATTTTTATGTTAAGTATACAGTTTTGTTTTATTTTAATAAAGTCTTTGTCATATATATGAGTTGTTGATATTTATTGCAGTTATTATGAGTTGCTTTAGAGAAATTTTATTATACTGTATTTATTTTGAGTTTAACAGACATTCAGATTCAGTGGAAGACTTTAATCCCTATAGTCTGTTTAAGCAAGATTTACTGTGATTGGACTGAAAAACAAATATTTTAGAACATGTAAAGATAGAGAGAAAATTAAAATTTGGTTTATTGCATTTCTTAATGTTATGCTTAATTTTCCCATTTTGTCATATGTCCCTCTTTGTTAATATTAGGAGAAACAGTCCAGAATGCTGTCCAATGCATTCTGGCTGGAAGATGTCTACGTTGTTAATATTCCTAATTCTCATTTATAAAAGTTATAGAATATGCATACATAATTTTCTCATTGATTACTAATTATTATTAAATTGGAGGAAATGTTCTGGTAGAAAGGTAGATGTGTATTAAAAGTTTTATAAATTTCAATTTTTAAAAGTTACCAGGTATTGCCATTGCATATGCAGTTTGATTAAGCATTTGCAGTAAACTCACTTGGTTATTTCCCCATGATATGCTTGATGCACACATATAAGGAAAGCGTGATATTTTTATTTAGTGCATTTAGTGTAGTGTTTACATCTAAAAGAAGGTATCGTTACCAATTTTTTGAATGTTTTTATAACACATCATTAAAATTTGAATAACACTGTTTTATGCATGTTACAGGTTAATGCTCGATGGCTTCTTGACCTTGATGAGTATAATGAATGGATGAATGAAGATGATTATGAAATTGAAACAGATGCTGTGGTATGATTTTTTTTTAATCTAATTATTCTAAAACATGATTGTCAAACTCAGATTAACTAGTTCTTGGGGTCACGCTAGTGTGCTTATGGCACACAGCGGCAGACTGTTACTGAAAGAAATATATTAAATATTTTAGAATGTTGACCATTGCATAAGAATACGTGATTTGATTTCCTGACCAAGAAGAATTTAGATTCACATAATTTGACTTGTGTGTGCATGTGTATATAATGATAAAGAAAAAATTAGGTTTAGAGCAATGTATTGAACTGATAGGATGGAGGAATATCAATATTAAATTGGTTATAGAAATTACATCTTGCAGTGCACTGTCACTGAAAAAGAATGTAAAGATATATATATTATAGATATGTGAAATATAATAAATTTAATTAGGTGTAGTGGTTATTGTATAAATTTCCAGAACTACTAGATTTATAGAAGAAAGAATAAGAAGAATAAAAGTGTAAAGAAATTGAAAACCTAAGTGGGTGTATGTTAAAGAATTAAGTTCCAAAAATTGTAATTAAATAAATATTATAACTAAATAATCAGTAATTAAAATAAAGATTAACAAAGAATTATCATAGTAAATATATTCCATATTTGTACTGTTGCAAGTAGGGTTAAGAACAAAGAAAGAATAAAAGAGATTTTGAGCCATGAAAGTGAATACAAAAATGGAATGAAAGACTTAGAGCTAAAAGTTAACCGAAATTATAGAGGAGGAGTTTAACAACAGTATCAGTATAGCGAGAAAATAATTAGTAGGATAGGCTGCCAGAGCCAGCTTTGTTAGGGACTATGCAGTCTTTCACCTCCTGACTAATGCAACCAGGCCAAAAAAAATATAAATTTCATAGCAAACTACAAATATAATTCTCTCAGCAGCATGTAGCTGTTGAGCAGGTCAGATCTATTGCTTCACATAGCTTTCTCCATGTAAACTACGTAAACCTTTTCATCACTTTGAAATAGTGTGATTTGAAGTCAGACCATATGACTTTTCTCCATTCATCCTGCATCCATCAGTTTCATTCTTAACACCAATGAAACTTTATATTTTTCCAGTTCACTTCCAAGATCAGATATGATCAGTATGCAGAGTGGTCACCAAGGAACATAGACGTTCTGTGTAAAGTTCTTTTAGCACAGTTCCATTCTCTGTAAAGTTCCATTAGCACAGTTTAAGTGTGAATGGATTACAAGATTCTGGCATTGTATAAATCAATCTGTTTGGTGTGTTCTAGCAAATATGGTCTACCTTAAACTGCTACAAATAATTCGTGCCTTATTCCATTACCTTAAAATTGCAACCATACTTGCATTGATTGATGTGTTTTCCTACATTTCCCCCATTTTTTAAATAATTTAAAAAAAAAAACCCAGTTTTATGCTCCAGCATAGCCACCAGGTCAATGGGGTTTATTATAAATCTTGAATACAATTGTTAATCATATTTAGTACTCATGTGGGCTTGAACCATGGTCCAATCAAAGAACATGTTCCCACTCTCTTGCTCCTGACCACTAGGCTACATCAGCCCTAACAGCAGTCTTGGAATTGACCTTTGATTTTTATAGTGTAGTATCTGCTAGATCTGCACCATAAACTGGCCAAATCTTTTCCTTTCCCTAATGAACAGATTGCAGCAGTGGTATCCCCGCATCTTTATCAAGGTCTGTTGCATACTTGCACACCACACAATTGTATTTGCCTAGATTTGTATAAATATTTTCAAATGTGCAGGTCTTATTATTCCTAATAAAATGATCAAGCAGTATATATGAGAAGAAGAAGAGATAAATCCTTGAACCTCTAAGTGAATCTAGATATTCTATGGAATCACCATTCAAGAATTAAAAAAAAATAAAAAAAAATAAATAATTATTAAAGATGGATTCCTTTAATTGAATTTTTTTTTTTTTTTAAATTATTATTATTATTATTATCCAAGAAGGTTCTAATTTGCCTTAGTATTATCTCAGGTTTTTATTCTGGAAATAACACAAATCCAGCTGGAAGAGGGGTAGAAAAATTGAATTGCATTAGATCCCTATTAATTCAGATGGGGTGGGAGTATGTATTGCAGAATATAATACAGTGCAACCTTGATATAATGTGGGCATTGGGCAACGACTTTAATACCTGTGTTATAAGCAAAGCACATTATAGCTGAAAATTTTTTATCCAGTTTTTTTAACATAAATACACTATACTTAATAAATAAATACTTTATTTACTAATATTTTATGCATTTTATGCATCCATTCTGAAATAGTCATGTAATTTAGTTTGCCAGAACTGATGACAGTATTTTTTCAGTACATAATTCTTAATATTAGTCAGATGCAATAAATAAAGATATTCACTATCACTCT
Organism: Mastigoproctus giganteus; assembly: GCF_048544385.1. NCBI lineage: Eukaryota > Metazoa > Arthropoda > Arachnida > Uropygi > Thelyphonidae > Mastigoproctus > Mastigoproctus giganteus. The sequence goes on along the minus strand of NC_143576.1, from coordinate 193,523,929 downwards.
GACATTCTAATTAAGCCACCACCCTATTAATGTTTTCAAGTACTTTATTAATTTCTGATGCTTTTTCCTTACATGAGTCATCCACTTTGTCTTCTGAGTCAGTCACTTCCTGTGTCACTGGCCTTCTGTTTGTTAATTGTCTTCCCACTGTTCACAGAGGCTGCGATTTCTTCCTCGCTCAGGTTATTAATGCACAACTGAAACTTGTGCATCCACCTCAATCAAGGCAGCCAGGCCATCTGCCCTGTGACTGCTACCAAGTATGTTACATGCAGCCTTTGTTTCTTGTTCTGAAAGTGCTGCTCATTCAAGGTTATTATGAGCTTGTCGTTTCCAATAAATTTTTTCCATCAATTTCCAGTTTGCTCTTGAGCTTAATTTCTCCTACAATAATCCAATATTATATGCAACGTCTTGCAGTGTTAATATTTTCAGAAATTCTAGAACTTGTTTTTTCCGAGTTCACAAAACTAGTAAGTAACTCACCATGATAGTAAGCTTTGAAGGCTCAAATGATGCTCTGATTTCATGGGCATCATTTGAGAGCTGAATTATTGCATTTGTGTTCCTTGGCAGAAGTGCGACACTGATCTTGCCATCTTTCAATTTCAGGACATCGATGGAGTGGTGAGCTGGGCAGTGATCCAACAGTAACAGAGTCTTTTCTTCAAGTTTTTTGGAAAGCAAGTGGCTTCTCATTGATATTACAAACTCACTTTCAAACCATGACACAAATATATCACTTTTCATTTAGCTGATTTATAGAGCTTCTTAATGTACCGTTATGTAATCGTATTATTATTATTATTAAGTCGATTACATAGCGGTAATCAACGTATTGTTAAGCTGATTACTGTTATGTAATCGACTTAATAATAATAGCAATAAGAGCTTAATTAAGGATGCCTCCATAGCTAGGTGGGCAGGAGCAGCAGTGCGCAGCACACGCTTCTTGATTAGACCGGGGTTCGAGCCCGTGACCACCAAATATGGAGGATGTGGAAAGGTCAGGGAATGACCAATGCATATCCTGGGAGCAATATGGCCTTAGTTGCTAATGCTCCTAAAAAAAAAAAAAAAAAGCTTAATTGACGGTACTCACCTCAGTTGATCTGCTTAGTTACCTGGTATTGAAGTGGAAATGAAGTTTAAAATAAGTTCAAGAAAAGCCAGCTGCACTGGAATCCACTCTCAGGGCCAGCAGCAAATGACTTTGATACTAGTGAAAGTCTTTGACAAAAGTGACCTAAGATGGCAAGCAACATCCCACTGAATAAGGCCATGTTCACGTTAGTATTAGCAATGGCCATGGTGCAAGGAAGCCTATGGCTTAAGCTGCACCAGCCAAAAAAAAAAAAAATAACAATAATAATAATAAAATAAAATAAAATAAAAAATGAAACGCCAAAAAAAAAAAAAATAATAATAATAAGAAGAAAATAAAAAAAAAAAATAAAATAATAATAAGAGAAAAGGAAATAGTAGTAGTAGTAGTGGCATGTGATGCAAGAAAGCAAGTGTATGAGCTTATGCAGCATCAGCCAAAAAAAAAAAAAAAAAAAAAAAATCACACCATTCCCTCCAAATGCCTGTCCAGTTCCTCCTTAAATTTATTCAACCTATCAACTTCCACAACAACAGAAGAAGTTTGTTCCAGCAATTAAGCACCCGCTGGCTAAAGGCAAATTTCCGCACATCTATTCTACATCTGTCTTTTCTTAATTTGAATTTATGACCCCTTAGGTTCGTAATCTGAACAAGTGGAAAAATCCCATCAGAATTCAGCGTGCTCAACCCATTCAAGGCCATATACACCTCAATCAGATCACCGCGCAGGTGCCTAGTCTCCAGCCACTGCAATTTGCAGAACTTAAGCCTCTCTTGGTAAGAGGATCCCTTCATTCCCCTCACCAATCTTGTTGCCCTTCTCTGTACACGCTCAAGTAAACTACATCCTTCCTAAAATGAGGCCTCCAGACCTGTACGGAGTACTCAAGGCATGGCTCGACCATTGCCTTATACAGAGGGACAATCACCTCCTTCTCCCTGCTAGCAAAATTCCTATATATCGACAAAACCCCATGACCTGCGCTGGCAGCCTGTCTGCATTGCTCAGAAAATTTCATATCTTACTGCACAATTACTCCCAGGTCTTTTTCATTTTCTACCATCCTAAGTGTACTACCACACAGTTGGTACGTTTCTCTGGGGTTACTTCTACCCATATGCAGCACTTTGCATTTGTCAAGGTTAAACTTCAGTTGCCACTTCTTAGCCCATCTGCCCAAATTATCTAGATCCTGTTGCAGTAGCACACTGCCATTACTATCATTAACAACCCTGCCAACCTTTGTATCATCTGCAAACTTCGACATTAAGCCTGATATACCTTCATCAATATCATTGATAAATATACAAAACAACAGTGGACTCAACACCGAACCCTGTGGGACTCCACTAATAACATCAGTCCACAAAGAGCAGCACCCATTGATTACCACCCTCTGTCTTCTCCCACTTAACCATCCTTTTATCCATTGTAGCAACTTACCCTTAAAACTGTTCTGCTCCAATTTGTACAATAGTCTTCCATGCGCAAAAGTGTCAAAAGCTTTTCTGAAATCCAAATATATGATATCAAAATTATTTTTTGCATCCAGTTCCTTTGTAACCACATCATAATAACTTATCAAATTTGTCAGACAAGACTTTCCCTTAACAAACCCATGCTGTGTCTGAATTACTGCTGCAGTCTTGTCTAGATGATCCTGCAATGCATCTTTAACCAGTGACTCCATTATTTTCCCCGAACAGAAGTTAAACTAACTGGTCTGTAATTACTCGTGTCACCCTTCGATCCCCCCTTTGTGAATTGGGGATACATTTGCACATCTCCAGTCCGTGGGAACCTCCCCTGAGTCCAAGGATGCTCTCATCATTATGGCTAAGGGTTTGCTTAGTTGCTTTGCCGCCTCCTTTAATATAACTGGATAGATCCCATCCACCCCAGGTGCTTTTCTTATGTTTAACTTCAACAATTTCTCCTCCACTTTGCTTTCAGTTATTACAAAATCATTAAGTATCCTGCTACAATTTGATAACATTTTCAAACCTTAATAATTCCTCATGTGTGAATGTAGATGCAAAATACTGATTCAGTTTGTTTGCTATCTGAGCAGGATCATCAACAGTCGAACCATCGATGTCAAGTGGACCAATCAGATTCTTCCCCTTCCTTTTAGTGTTTATATAAGTAAAGAAATCCTTGCTGTTTTTCTTAGCATCTTTTGCCAAGGATTTCTCGTAATCTGCCTTTGCCTACCTAACCTCCTTTGTGACCTGATTACAGACTAGCTTATATCTGCCATAGGCTTCTGAATCGCTTGATAATTTATATGCATCCCATGCATTTTTCTTCTCTGTCACGAGTCTCATTAGTTCATTTGAAAACCATTTAGGGCTAAACCTGTGGACAACCTGTGCATTTCCCTCCTCCCATAGGTAATTATCCAGCTGACCTTTGAATTTCCCCAAACTGTCTGCCTCTACCACCCATGCAGGTAACTTATTCTAGTAATTTATAACTCACTAGCTAAAATAAAACCTACAATCCAGTCTGAACATCTCCCCCCCCTCCCCGTAACTTGAAATTATGGCCCCTCGTTTTAGAACAGGGATTCTCAATGGGGGCGAAAATTGGTTTTTTGGGGGGTCGAAAAAATAATGGGTATTATAATGGTTTGTGGCCCTCAAGTTCAACCCTACCCAATGACATCTTATTCCTTAATATTTAATTTATCACATTGGGGTTTCTTTTCCCTTGAGACAACTGATTTTTAATATATAGGTATATATTGTATTAGGAGCAAGTGAGAAATTTTGATAAAAGTAAGATAGTGGGCGTGATTTAATTCAACCTTTGCTTTTCATAGGTATTAAATGCCTAAGTGCTTTGGTGGAAAGGTGCAAATGCAATCCTTTGCATTTGCACCTTTCTGACAGCTGCGACCTTGGGGGTGGTGTTGTGGGCAAGGTTTATTTATTTATTCTTTTGTTTCATTGATCAATACATGAGGCATGGATGCGATGAGGAAATGTTTCAATCTATTGTTTCTACTTTCTAAGCGATAATTAGTATTGATTTATTGTTTCCTTGTGGAAGTTGTTTTTGATCTACAGTGCTTTTGTGAGTGACATGGGCTATGAGAGTTAAATAAAAAATATTGTATATTTTATAATTCAATTCTTTTATCCATCATCAGTTATGTCAAGTGCCGGAAAGAAAAAGTGTCAGCAGTATCTGGATGAATATCTAGCTTATGGTTGTATTGAAAGCCCATTCGACTCAAGACAGCCTATGCGTCTATGTGTAATAGCTCTTTTTCAAATGAGGCTATGAAACCATCAAGACTTTTAGATCACTTAAAAAGGAAACATCCTGATAAAGTTGTTAAATATATCGAATATTTTAAAAATTTAAAACAGAAAATGAAAAATAGAATTTCAGATTTATTTTCTTTTGAAGTGAAACCATGGATGTTATGCCCAATTGGATGTGATTTTGGGTCTGCTATTGAAGAAATTCAAGATGAATTTCTTGTCATAATAAAAAAATAATAATAAATAAATGCTGGATTATTGACGCTCTACTGTATTACTACTAAAAATGTGGAACCTAAGTCACTTTTTCTGCTGGACAACTGTCTGGCTCACCCTACTGCAGAAAACCTCAGTAGGGAGGAAAGATGAGCTATTTTCCAAAGAATATGGCCTCAAAATTCCAACCTTTGGATCAAGGCATTATATTGACCATCAAGGTCGCCACAGAAAAAATTTAATGAAAAAAAATAGTTGATGAGGAAGTATCCATAATAAAATGCCTGAAGAAGCTCACAATGGCTAGTGTTTTTGACTTGGCAGAGAAGGCAGGGGAACCATATTGCCATCTACAGTTGAGAAGTGTTGGGATTGAGGTTTGCATGAAGTATTTGCAGTTGCACCTAACTCAGAGGAAGAAGAATCTGACTCGGAGGACAGAGTTTGAGGGGTTTACTCAAGAGGACGACGACAAGACAAATGCACTTTATCAGGAACTCACTATGCAGCCTGCCAGATACAACATATATGACTGAATCCATATTGATGATTTTCCTACTTATGAATGCCTTACTGACCAGACAATTGCAGCAAATGCTCTAAGTTCCCAATCCCAAACTCAATACCACATCTTGTGATAGCAGTGATGAAGAGGGAAATGACATACTACTTCCTCTGCCCCTTAAAGTAACAGAGGCTTTATCAACCATGGAAACTGCACTTCAATGGCTAGAATCTGAGAATGTAGATGGAATTCATATCTTTCATTTGGAATCTATTGAAATTGCAAAAATGAAGAAATGGGAGACACAAAGCAGTTAATTCTAGCTTCGTTTATTAAAAAAACTACAATGTAATCAGGTACTATGTCACCTCCAAATATATTAGACAGTTATTTCAGCGTCAAAATGCATGTTGTGTCATTTCCATGATCTTAATCTTTAGGTGCTTATTGATGATTTTTTTTTTTTTAATTGATGATAAGAGTGCAGATATTTTTTAATCTTACATCTGTGGGTTTGGTTGTGTGTGAGTTTTTGTTTTTAGCAATAAACTTACAAAAAAATTAAGTGAAATCTTTATTTCTAGCACCCAAAAAAATTTATATGATTTTTAACATCTTTTATCTATTTTTGCTCATTCATGTGTAACAATCATTATTTGTAGTTACGCTCTTTAGGTTAGTGGTTTATAACCACCAATAACAACATGGACTCATAATGTGGTCAAATATTTTGGACCCCATCACCTACATTATATTGTGTGTACAGTGTGCTGATTTATTTCTGTTTTACGGATTTCTTAGACTATATGTCATTGTTACTATGTACTTGCAATGTGATTTTATAATTGTTCATTTTGCAAGGTTTTTGATACTAGTTCACAGTATAGTACTTAATAGCAGAGTAGTGTATATTTAGTTTTTAAGGCAATTCAACTACTTATATCATATTGCACTATTTATATCTCATATTAAATAGTATTGGTCAATCACAACAACATGCATTCAGACATTTTTTATTAAACAAGTGCATTATCCACTGGACCAATCCAGCAGTACTCGCTAACATTTTGTCTTAGTGCTGGCGACTGTTGTTCTGTAGAGATTATAAGGATCACAGCTACTGTATTAACTAATAAAAATAACAAATTACGCAGAATACTCTGGCAGTGTATATAAACCATCAGAAACCTGGTATGTGCTGGGTCCCAAGAATGCCAGATTTATGAGGTTCTACCATACTTCAGTATGGAAGTAGATAAACTTTCTAGACTATTACCAAAGCTTGTGATCTTTGATTTGGATCAGCAAGTGACCAAACAACATCTGTTGGAATGGTTGTGGCATAGAAATGTGAAAGGGACAGCCATAATAGAAGAGCAGTATTGATTTAATGTTTAGGTCCTTGTGAGGAACAAAGTGAAGAACAAGCAACCCTATAGCTTTGTAGTACAATGCGCTTCCTTAATTCGGAAGATCCTTTTGAACATACCTCGCATGTTTGTAGACTAGTCCTCACACAGGATGCGGGATCTCTTGGTCCCCATGCAGTGTTACTGCTGCATGGTCTTCAGCCCTCATGTGTGGCATTGTCACTTATTTGTGACACTCTGAGGGTGAGTTGACCCAGTAGTTCTGCCTGGGAGTAAATTTAGATGCCATTTGGCATGATTGGAGGTCTCAGTGTTCTGGAGTATGTTGCTCTTACCTCAGTTAAGATCAGTTTATGCTTGATTGTTGTTTGGGCCTGGGGTTCCTCTGCCCTGTGTGGTGATGGTCTGATTGGAGTATGAGAACAGTGGAGATTATCAGTAGTGTGATATCCAACTGACAGTGTTATGGCCCATTTGGTTTGAGGACTCTAGAGATCTGAGTAATGCCCATTACTGTTAAATATCCTAGGTGTGATTTTCCAAATAGTATATGAAGGTCATGACTTGTGAGCAGTAGATAGTAGTGACCTACCTCCTTGTGGTGGGAATGGTAACTTGTGGTGTAGGGTGTGATGTCCCTGTCATTAGGGTAAAGGTCACTCACTAGTAAAATCTCTCTCTTGTTTGTTGAAATTGACAGAAAAGTGGTCTGTTTATTGCTGTTATTTGTTGTTAAATGACTAACCAACATGTTTTTTTTTATAAAAGTTCATAAGCAGATGAGCTCTAGACGCAATTGTGCAAAAGCATGGATGGCATCTAGCTTACTGGTTAACTTAAATGACAGATGACCAGTGTACTTCAGTATAGAAATCAGGCTGCAAGCATTGTCCAAGAAGGAATAGGAGTTGCATTAACATTGAGTATGATAATAATTGAGCTATGATTTGTGTTACTTTACACTCTCCTGCGAAAATCATGGGACAGATGTCTCATGAATTTTGTAGAATAGTGTATACTTTTATATTCAAAATTTTGGATATAAACGTATACACTTGTAAACTTGTAAATTTTCAAATTTACAAGTGTTGTGTAGAAGGTACCTCCTTCCTGCATTGCAAATTTTTACCCATTTCAGGAGTTCCACAGAAAACTTAATTCGAAAACATGTACTTCAGTATAGAATTGCTCATGTTTCCTTTCATAGTTTGTGATAATCTTTCTTGTACTTCAATACAGCCACTCCTCTACTTACGTACAAATGACTTATGTACAACTTGTAGATACGTACAAAGCTTCTCAAAATTAATACAAATACTATATACATCTACAGTATATATCTATAGTGCACGAAGTACCAAAATCAGCTACCGTGTACGGTGGACCCCACTTTATGATATTAATCCATTCCAGAGTTACTATTCTATTGTGAAAATATTATAATGTGAACCCAATAACACATTGTTTTTTGCTAATTCGGTCCAAGACCTTGGAAGTTGAAATTTTCACTATATAACTAAGCTATTTATCTCTCTAAAAGGTCATTTTTATAATGAGTGGGGAGGGGGGATAGCACACTTCACACTGCCAAAAATAAGAAGGGAACTGGGATTTTAATACATCCTGATATGAAATTCTCTCAACAGTGTGGTAAAGTCTGTAGGAAAATATATGGAGTATTGTCAATAATGTTTAGGAATTTTGCGAGTAGAGATAAAGAGAATTATTCCACTGAATAAATGAATGATCAGACCACATCTTAAATGCTGTGTACAAGTCTAGAAGCTTCAACGTGGAGCTTGAAAGAATACAGAGGAGAGAGTAACAAGACTGGTTGTGGATGCAGTGAGATATAGAATAGGAATCTCTTCCTGTAGAAATAAGTTAAAGAGTTGGAAAACTGTTTCTGCATTTAGGGATCTCATTGAAGTGCTTAAGGCCTTAAAGGATTATCACACTCAGTTACAGAGGCATATTTTCTTTCATAAGATGCAAACAAGGGTAAAATAAGAGGGGAATATATTTAATTTTATTTTTTTATGGTATTGCATTGTTCTGCTGCTATTTAATATTACACTGAACAGGTTGTAGCATAAGTCATCACTTGTTAAATCATGAAAATCATTTTGGATTTAATTTGTTATAACTAATAATTTTTTACACTACAATAGCATTAGTATTAGTAGAGGCATAGGATGCAAGAAAGCAAGCTTAAGCAGCATTAGCCAAAAAAAACCCCCTTCCCATTTCACTCACTCATTCACTCCAAATGTTTGTTTAGTTCTGCCTTGAATTTATTTAAGCTGTCAACTTCCACAATGGCAGATGGAAGCTTGTTCTAGCAATCAACAACCCACTGGCTAAAGGCAAATTTCTTCATATCTATTCTACAACTGTCTTTCCTCAATTTGATTTGCCCCCTCAGGTGCATAATCTGATCAAGAGGAAGAATCCCATCAGCATTCAGCTTGCTCGAACCATTCAAGCCCTTGTGCACTTCAATAAGATTACCTCGCAGGTGTCTAGTCTCCAAACACTGCAATTTGCAGAACTTAAGCCTTTCTTGGTAAGAGAAACCCTTCGTTCCACTTGCTAATCACGTTACTCTCCTCTGTACTCATTCCAGCAGCTCTATATCCTTCCTAAAACGAGGCCTCCAGACCTGTATGCAGTACTCAAGGTATGGCCTAACCATTGCCTTGTACAAGGGGATAATCACCCCCTTATCCCTGCTAGCTCGAACCATTCAAGCCCTTGTGCACTTCAATAAGATTACCTCGCAGGTGTCTAGTCTCCAAACACTGCAATTTGCAGAACTTAAGCTTTTCTTGGTAAGAGAAACCCTTTGTTCCACTTGCTAATCACGTTACTCTCCTCTATACTCATTCCAGCAGCTCTATATCCTTCCTAAAACGAGGCCTACAGACCTGTATGCAGTACTCAAGGTATGGCCTAACCATTGCCTTGTACAAGGGGATAATCACCCCCTTATCCCTGCTAGCAAAATTCCTTTATATCATTGACAAGACCCCATGAGCTATTCTTTCAGCCTGTCTGCACTGCACAGAAAACTTTATATCTGACTGCACATTTATCCCCAGGTCTTTTATTTTTTATTCTCCACTTCCCTGAGTGTAGTATCACACAGTTGGTATGTTACTCTGGGGTTACTGCTAGCTTTATGCAGTATTTTGCTTTAGTCATTGTTAAACTTCAGTTGCCACCTATCAGCCTGTCTGCTCAACTTTTCTAGATACTTTTGCAGTAGCGTACTGTCGTTGCTATCATTAACAACCCTGCCAACATCTGTATCATCTGCAAACTTGGACATTAAGCCTGATATACCTTCATCAGTATCATTGATAAATACAGAAAACAACAATGGGCCCAACACCAAACCCTGGGGAATCCACTAATAACATTAGTCCATAAAGAGCAGTGACCATTGATTACCACTCTGTCTTTGCCCACTCAACCAATCCTTTATCCATAGCAGCAAATTGCCCTTAATGCCATACTACTCCAATTTGTACAGTAGGCTTCCATGTGCAACGGTATCAAAAGCTTTCCTAAAATCCAAGTATATGATATCAAAACTATTTTTTGCATCCAGTTCCTTTGTGACCACATCATAATATCCAATAAAATTTGTCAGACAAGACTTCCCCTTAAGAAACCCCGTGCTGTGTCTGAAGTGTAACTGTGGTCTTGTTTAGATGATCCTGCAGTGCTTCTTTAACCAGTTACTCCATTATTTTCCCTGGAACAGAAGTTAGACTAACAGGTCTGTAATTACTCGTTTCACCCTTTGATCGCAATTTGTGAATTAGGGATACATTAGCACATGTCCAGTCCATGGGGACCTCCTCTGAGTCCAAGAGGAGGTTCCCATGGACTTAGTCTCATAATCATGGCTAAGGGTTTGCTTATTTCCTTTGCTGCCTCCGTTAATATAACTGGATAGATCCCATCTACCCCAGGTGTGTTTTTTTTATGTTTAACTTCAACAGTTTCTTCTCCACTTTGCTCTCAGTTGAGCTCCCTGTTAGAGTTTGATAAACTTCTGGCATTCCCCTCATTGAATAACTGCTCATGTGTGAATGTAGATGCAAAATACTCATTCAGTTTGTTGGCCACCTGAGCAAAATCATCAACAATTAAGCCATCGATATCAAGTGGACCAATCTGATTCATCCCGTACCTTCTAGAGTTGACACAAGTAAAGAAGTCTTTCCTGTTCCTTGTTGTATCCTTTGCTAAAGATTTTTCGTAATCTCCCTATTATTGAGAGAGAATAATAATATATTAAAAGAGAGAGAGAAGGATTTATGTGTTAAAATCATTTATTTACAAATGATGATTTTAGTGAAAACCACAAAAGTTTAAATAAGAATTGTATTTTGCAGATAGCAAGTCAACTATGTATGTCAGTCTTTAACTTATTCCCCATAACTTAGCACCCACTTCCTCCAGTATTGCAATAAAGTCTAGATTCGTGAAGAGAGGTTTTGTGGTTGGTGTTTTTCCTCATGTGGGTACAGAAGGGTACTCAAATGAGGAAAGACTAGTTGCCAAGTTGCAGCCAACTCTGTCTAGGGATCCAGTTGCCAAACCCTGTGGCCTGCTTTATACATTCATCATAATGTTATTCACTTCATAAATTTCTGTGTGATTCAGATTGGCATTTATTGATGACACCATCTTCCTATCTGTCAAAAAATTATTAATATGGATTGTTATAAAATAAGTTACAGCTAACGTTCAAATTTTTTGTCTTTAATTTTGTTCACTGCCATTAAAAATATCCAATGTATTTATTACATAGTTAATTGAACTATGTAAAGGCAATCCCTGTTTAATGGAAAGATAAATCAACGTATACAAATGATAATTTAAAGAACAACGTATTATGAACAAAATAAACTAAGATTGATTTTTCTGTGAAACCAGTCAAGTGGGACTGGATAGATTATGCATGCCACTTCTCTATAGCACCAACCACCCTCCCTGATTTGATGCATGAAAATTCTGCAAAAAAAAAACTAGTCTTTAACATCAAAGTGTTTATGTATCATACCAGTGTAGTTGGTATTGTATACAAAAGTGACATGGATGAAAAGATGCTCTTCTTTGCTTTGTTCATAATGTTTTGTATAAGTGGAATCATGATTTTATTATATTCATCTTACAGTTAAATATTAAATGTGTCAATTTTTGATTAAAATTAAGGGAAGAAATAAAAGAGCAAAAAAAAATTTTTTTTTTTTTTTTTTTTATGAAAATCCCAAACACAAGAAGTATTAGAACCTATAGTACTTAGTTCCGTGCTTGGGTTGGAGGTTGAGAAGATGAGAGAAAATATATTTGTTGACATTAGACTTGAACTTCTGTAGACTGTAATTTTCAGGAAAGACATATGAAGGAAAGTTTTTCCAGAAAATCGTAGTTGAATGAATAAACGAGGAAGATGAAAAGTTGGTTCTGTGAGTTTGAAGTTGGACAGTAAATGTATTCTGGCTGCTGGTGGCAAGTGTTCGAACTGTTTTTAAAGAGAGAGCAGGAATTATAGAAGCCAATTCCGAAGAACAGTGCCCATGGAAGTATCTATAAAAAAGGCATGTAGCAGAAACAGTACGTCTATGAGACAGCGAGTGGAGAGACTCTGTTAGAGATGACTCATTAATTAATTTAACTGCCCTCTTCTCAATGGAATCTAGAAGCCTGAGAGAGGTTTTGGGGACACCACCCCAGATGTGGGAACAATATTCCATGGTAGGGAGGATTTACGATTTGTTCAGAGTGAACAACTGTTTGGTTGAAAAGTAATGCCAAGAGCGAAAGAGAAAACCAAGTTTTGTAGATGAAGAGGAAGCAATATTTATAATGTGCTTGTGCCAAGAGAGATTAGAAGTCAGGGTAATCCCCAAAAGAAATATATCAACTTGCCTAGAAATCGGAATGTCACCAAAGATAAGCAAAGGAGCAGAAGAATCCTTTTTGCGAGATAAGACAAAACTGAGTTTTAAAAAGGATTGAAATCAACTAAGTTGTCTTTACCCCACTGGAGAGTTACCTGGAGATTGCCATTTAAGGAATTGGTAACGGATATTCGAGAAGTTGAAGCTAATTGAGCAGGGCAAAGTTTCTCAAAATGGAAAGTGGAATGCAATGTGCTATCATTGGCAAAACTGTGGATAGGATTTCCAGTTAATGGAAGAAGGTCATTAATATACAAGAGGAAAAGCGTGGGGGAAAGAATTGAACCTTGGGGGAAACTGGCATTAGTGGAGAAGTTAGAAGACAGAAAGCCATCTACCATCACCCTCAGTGAGTGATCAGAGAAAAAACTGGATAACCAATTACAAAAAACATTTGAAAAACCATAAGATGGAAGCCTATTTAGAAGACCTTTATGCCAAACATGATTGAAAGGCTTACAGATGTCTAGAGCAACAGCTTGTGTTTCGCCGAACTTTTAATCTTAACCATAAATGGGTAGCCAGAATATCACCAGTGGATCGACACTGGCGGAATCCATATTGGCAATCGTTGATCAGATGGAAGGTTTCAAGGTAGTTTAAGAGTTGGCGATTAATTGATTTCTCCATTACTTTAGAAAGAGTAGAAGTAATTGCAATGGGACGATAATTGGATGGGAGGGATTTGTCACCCTTTTTAGGAACTGGTTGGATATGAGCAAATTTCTAAGCCAAAGGAAAAACACCTTTGGAATAAGAAAGTGAAAAGAACAAAGTAAGTTCAGAAGCACAGGTTTTGAGAACAAGTGGAGAAATACCATCAGGACCTGGAACTTTATTAGCATCAAGATTCGTAAAAATCCTTCTGACATTCTTTTGACGGAAGACAACAGGAGACATTGAATGGAGCATGTTGGGAATGGTGGAAGGTATTTTACCAAGATCATTAATACAGGAGTTGGAAGGAAAATGGGATGCTAGCAGATCCTTGGCTGAAGTGACAACAGAACCATGTGGTTTTGACAGAGGTGGGAGCAGAGATAGGCAAAAGTTGCGACCAATAGCTTTGGCAAGAGACCAGAATTCTCGGCTACCATTAGGGCAAGAAGCAAGTTTTCTACTCTTAGCCTGTTCAAAATCTGGTTTGGACTGATTAATAACTGCTCTACAATTGGTGCGAGCTTTGTAGGCAGAAAATGAAAGTGAAGAATTGAAAACAAGCCAATTACGATATGCAACATTCTTCTCCTGAACGGCCTTAGCACATTTATTGGAAAACCAAGGTTTAGATAAAGGAAGATATTTTAAAGTGGAGTGTGGGAAAAAGGATTCCATTCTTACAAGAATAATTTCATTGACATGATCGGAGTAAATGTTGACATCAGAAGTTTTGAAACAGTAGTCTGACCAAGGAAAAGAAGGAAAAAAATCTCGCAGGTCATCCCATTTTGCATTCTTGTAATGCCAAACAACACGAAGTTGTTTGCCAAACCTCGTAATGCCAAATGCCTCGTAATGCCTTGTAATGCCAAACAACACGAATAGCCATGAAAAGGCTTCGTTGGAGAAGAGACAATCACCAAGTTGTGATCTGAGGTGCCCAAAGGACCACTCACTTCGACCGTGTACTTAGAAGGGTTGTTTGTGAGAAAAAGATCAAGTGTGTTGGCTGTATGGTTAGGATTGTCCGGTATTCTTAGGTAAATGAACAATCTGTGCAAGGTCATTAGTAATTGCAAAAGCCTCAGCATCTCAACCAGCTTGGTCTGTGTGACTAGAAAAGGGAAACCAGCTGGAGTTGTGAACATTAAAATCACCAAGAAAAATTACCTCACTGTTAGGAAAGTTGCACTGGAGAAAGTCATGTTGCAAAGAGAGGAAGTCGAAGAGCTCCATGTGATTAGTGGAGTTGGGAAAATGGTAGAGACAACAGATGAATTTGACAGACTGAGGTAGAGAGATTTTAAGCCAGAGAAGATCAAAAAGATGAGATTCCAAATTACCAAGTCTCTGACAGGGAATATCGGAACAGACATATGCACAAGTACCACCTTTGAGGCGAAAGGAATCATACATCGAATAATTTGGGCAACTGAGATGAGCAGTAGTTGAATCAATAGATAACTGAGATTTTGTCAGAAAAAGTACAATGGGTTTGGCAGACTGCAAGTGGAAATGGACATTGTTGAGATTAGAATTGAGACCATGTATATTTGTGAAATGAACTAGGAAGTGTTTGGGAGGTTTAGATCTTTTCCCAGATAAGCTTACTCTTAATTTGACAATTCATGGTGTATTCAATAGTAAGAAAAAGTGTGTGTGGGGGGGGGGACATGCTGTATGAAGTAATGAAAATTTTGGATATGGCGTACACTTGGTAAGAATATACCCAGATCCTTGACATAACGTGGCCTTGACAATGCCCCCCCCCTGCATACACATTACTCGGACTCCCTCCAGTCATTATCTGGCAGAGTAGAGGTAGCAAGATTATACACTAGCTGATCCAGAACCCTCCTAAAGAGTTACCATTTGGTTCGGTCTGGTGTACTGTCTAGCAGTTGACCTGCGAACACTGTTTTAGAGCTGTACCCTCGAAATATAAGGAAAAGTGGATCTCACCATGATGTCCATCATAATCTCAAAAATCATTATCATACTGCATGATAGAAGAGATGGGGAAGGGTTGACCCGAACTTAGTGCTAGAGACTAAACATGGGTCCCACCACTTGAAGCCTCCAATAAGCAAAGTGGTGGTATTGCACCGGTTGATGAGAGTCATCTACCACCTAGTATTGCCTGGTAACACAGAGGGGGATATTCCTGCATATGGTGTGGGTGCCACACCTCCACCCCTGCTTACGTTGATTCACACCTGGGTGGTCATCCACAGTCTGCTTGTGCATGGGGGTTATACCCAGGATGGTTTTGGTTAACTGAAATTTTGTTGCTTTGTTTTATGCCTAAATAGAGATTTTATGTATAAATTTTATATATTATTTTTTATTATAGCCCATTCCAGTTATTTGGGGCACATCGGGACTAGTTCATTTTGGCCCGATTAAGCGGCTGCCCCAATTATCCGAAGTTTCACGTAAATAGTTAAAAATACAATACCCCCCCCCTTACAATTGTTTCACTGTACAATCAAATCAACTTATGAAGAACTCACCATAGTAAAGTACCGTTCACTATACGATGTGAAGTAAGTGCTGGTCATTGTGATCACATTTGTGAATTGAATTTTAATGCTATCAAACAGCGATTCTAATTAGAGAAAATAGGAGGAATATTATCCACAGGCTATAAAAGTAAATATATATTAAGCACAAATTTACCCTTTATTACCTTACCAATTAAAAAGTTAAATGATATGCGAAAATCGGAAGAATATAAGTGATAATCATAATAAATAATACGTACTGTAATATGGACATACTAACTAGTTGACATTTCTGTTCACTGACATTTGTGAGTGGAGGTTAAAATTTAAAACAGTAAAAAGATAAGCAATCAGTAACAAAGAACACGGCACACACAAATTGCAAGTAACACGATACGTGCAAGTGAGAACGGAGTAACGAGTTACAAAGCTTTAAAAATAGGAATGACGAGAAGATCTGAAAATTTATTTTTTTATATGATTGAAGATTTCATGGAAGTGTAAACACATTTCACCATAATAACCCACAGAATTCCAGCTGTAGTTATTATCGCAAATTCAGTAAGATCGAGTTTACTGTCCGTTTATGATAGATTTCACTAACAGAAAAGCCCAATAAACAGGTGACTGCTAATTGTTTTTATTGTTTTATGGTTGTGACCTCCAGAATTTCGACCGAACCACGTGGTACTGTCAGAGACAATGGTAGGGTAATCTCCAGTGCTGCGGTCTCCTGCCCCGATTAAACGGCATGCTGTCCCAATTAAGCGAAGGCTTAATTGGGACAGCTATTCCCTGGCTATTTTCTCGATTGGGTTCTGTTTTTTGAGATTTGCCCCAAATAAACGGCTGCCCCGATTAACTGGTGTCCCAAATAACCGGAATGCACCGTATTATTATTTTTTTCAATGACATAATGAGAAATATCCTTTTTGACGGAATTGTTCTTGGTAAAGTGACTTATGTCACACTACGTATAAGAATAATTTTACAACAGTACAGTTCTATGTGTGTTGCTAGTTTTACTTGCAAAGTGCTTTTTTTATATTTTAGTTATATATTAAAGTTGGATAACACCGAGAAAATTTATTCATGTAGAGAATAAATTCTCTCATTTAAATTATCTATGCAATTCAGGGTGAATTTTGTTTTGTGGAATAGCTTTCTCAGTTTTAACTCTTTAGTTTTTATATAGTCTATTTTATCATATTAATTTTAACTTTTTATTTTATCTTGTTTACCAGAATTGCTTGGGTATCAGAATTAATCTTTGATTAATGTTGGAATCAAGTTTTAAGTAAATGAAGTGTACAGGGGACAAATGCTCGCAGTTACTAGTGTTTCTTTCAGAATTCGAAAAACAAACTTTTTAGACTTTCTTCTTGAAAATTGGTGCACCTAAATTGTTTTGGTTTTCCTTATTTGGATCATAGGATATTTGTTTACTACTGCAGTTAAAAAAAAAAAAAAAGTTGATTGAAAGATGAATAATGTAATATTTTATCCAAGAGTCAGGACTGATTGTTATTGCCCACAAACAGAAGAGATTTAGAAATAGTCTGGTTATCTGATGTATTACAGTAAGTTTTTTAAATCATGCTATTAAAAACAGACAAAGAGATAATGAACTGACAGAAATAATATGTATGACAACAATTTAGACTAAGGCGCATTTAGGGCTAGAGCCTCAAGCTGCGAACAAATTTAGACTATGTATATAAAGTGCTTAGCATCATAATACACAGCCATTTCTGTATAAACAGAAAATTTTTAAGGTGGCATCGTTTTAGGTTATATCTCATATTGTGAATACCTTCACAACGAGTTGCCATGATATTGCACTACTTCGAATAAGTAACGCTTCACCTAAGGAGAAGACTAGTGTTACTTATTCTCAGATAGGTACCACCACCCAGACAGCACTGTTTCAGGGCTATTTGGCCCTTCGTCAGTGAGTGGGTAGGTACCCAAGTGATGCAATGATGGCAAAAACAGTTATGAAGTATAACTCCACAATATGAGATATGCCTGATGGTGTATGATGTATTTAGACTAAGGCGCATTTAGGGCTAGAGCCTCAAGCTGCGAACAAATTTAGACTATGTATATAAAGTGCTTAGCATCATAATACACAGCCATTTCTGTATAAACAGAAAATTTTTAAGGTGGCATCGTTTTAGGTTATATCTCATATTGTGAATACCTTCACAACGAGTTGCCATGATATTGCACTACTTCGAATAAGTAACGCTTCACCTAAGGAGAAGACTAGTGTTACTTATTCTCAGATAGGTACCACCACCCAGACAGCACTGTTTCAGGGCTATTTGGCCCTTCGTCAGTGAGTGGGTAGGTACCCAAGTGATGCAATGATGGCAAAAACAGTTATGAAGTATAACTCCACAATATGAGAGATGCCTGATGGTGTATGATGTATTTAGACTAAGGCGCATTTAGGGCTAGAGCCTCAAGCTGCGAACAAATTTAGACTATGTATATAAAGTGCTTAGCATCATAATACACAGCCATTTCTGTATAAACAGAAAATTTTTAAGGTGGCATCGTTTTAGGTTATATCTCATATTGTGAATACCTTCACAACGAGTTGCCATGATATTGCACTACTTCGAATAAGTAACGCTTCACCTAAGGAGAAGACTAGTGTTACTTATTCTCAGATAGGTACCACCACCCAGACAGCACTGTTTCAGGGCTATTTGGCACTTCGTCAGTGAGTGGGTAGGTACCCAAGTGATGCAATGATGGCAAAAACAGTTATGAAGTATAACTCCACAATATGAGAGATGCCTGATGGTGTATGATGTATTTAGACTAAGGCGCATTTAGGGCTAGAGCCTCAAGCTGCGAACAAATTTAGACTATGTATATAAAGTGCTTAGCATCATAATACACAGCCATTTCTGTATAAACAGAAAATTTTTAAGGTGGCATCGTTTTAGGTTATATCTCATATTGTGAATACCTTCACAACGAGTTGCCATGATATTGCACTACTTCGAATAAGTAACGCTTCACCTAAGGAGAAGACTAGTGTTACTTATTCTCAGATAGGTACCACCACCCAGACAGCACATAACCTAAAACGATGCCACCTTAAAAATTTTCTGTTTATACAGAAATGGCTGTGTATTATGATGCTAAGCACTTTATATACATAGTCTAAATTTGTTCGCAGCTTGAGGCTCTAGCCCTAAATGCGCCTTAGTCTAAATACATCATACACCATCAGGCATCTCTCATATTGTGGAGTTATACTTCATAACTGTTTTTGCCATCATTGCATCACTTGGGTACCTACCCACTCACTGACGAAGGGCCAAATAGCCCTGAAACAGTGCTGTCTGGGTGGTGGTACCTATCTGAGAATAAGTAACACTAGTCTTCTCCTTAGGTGAAGCGTTACTTATTCGAAGTAGTGCAATATCATGGCAACTCGTTGTGAAGGTATTCACAATATGAGATAACCTAAAACGATGCCACCTTAAAAAATTTTCTGTTTATACAGAAATGGCTGTGTATTATGATGCTAAGCACTTTATATACATAGTCTAAATTTGTTCGCAGCTTGAGGCTCTAGCCCTAAATGCGCCTTAGTCTAAATACATCATACACCATCAGGCATATCTCATATTGTGGAGTTATACTTCATAACTGTTTTTGCCATCATTGCATCACTTGGGTACCTACCCACTCACTGACGAAGGGCCAAATAGCCCTGAAACAGTGCTGTCTGGGTGGTGGTACCTATCTGAGAATAAGTAACACTAGTCTTCTCCTTAGGTGAAGCGTTACTTATTCGAAGTAGTGCAATATCATGGCAACTCGTTGTGAAGGTATTCACAATATGAGATATAACCTAAAACGATGCCACCTTAAAAATTTTCTGTTTATACAGAAATGGCTGTGTATTATGATGCTAAGCACTTTATATACATAGTCTAAATTTGTTCGCAGCTTGAGGCTCTAGCCCTAAATGCGCCTTAGTCTAAATACATCATACACCATCAGGCATCTCTCATATTGTGGAGTTATACTTCATAACTGTTTTTGCCATCATTGCATCACTTGGGTACCTACCCACTCACTGACGAAGGGCCAAATAGCCCTGAAACAGTGCTGTCTGGGTGGTGGTACCTATCTGAGAATAAGTAACACTAGTCTTCTCCTTAGGTGAAGCGTTACTTATTCGAAGTAGTGCAATATCATGGCAACTCGTTGTGAAGGTATTCACAATATGAGATATAACCTAAAACGATGCCACCTTAAAAATTTTCTGTTTATACAGAAATGGCTGTGTATTATGATGCTAAGCACTTTATATACATAGTCTAAATTTGTTCGCAGCTTGAGGCTCTAGCCCTAAATGCGCCTTAGTCTAAATACATCATACACCATCAGGCATCTCTCATATTGTGGGGTTATACTTCATAACTGTTTTTGCCATCATTGCATCACTTGGGTACCTACCCACTCACTGACGAAGGGCCAAATAGCCTTGAAACAGTGCTGTCTGGGTGGTGGTACCTATCTGAGAATAAGTAACACTAGTCTTCTCCTTAGGTGAAGCGTTACTTATTCGAAGTAGTGCAATATCATGGCAACTCGTTGTGAAGGTATTCACAATATGAGATATAACCTAAAACGATGCCACCTTAAAAATTTTCTGTTTATACAGAAATGGCTGTGTATTATGATGCTAAGCACTTTATATACATAGTATGACAACAATTTAATAGATGCAAAAAATTGATATAAATATTTAATTGATAAAAGCATTGAAGAAACTGACACAAAATAGTTTATGAGAAAAATTTAATAGAGATACTGTACAAAAAAGTGGTGCAAACATTTAATAAACAGAAAAAAGTGCTGCAAACAGTTGACAAAAAAGTGATAGAAACATTTAATGAATTGACAAAGCTTTTGTGTTGGATCTTTGTCTAAATGAGCATTTTGGTAATTTGGTTCTTCTCATATTATTTTCTGTTGGTTGTAATGGTCTTATTTAAATGTAATCATCCTCATTTAAATAAGATCAGCATCTGGTCCTTTTATCTTTTAACACGTTTAGTTACATTTGTGGGGGGGGGGGCATTCTACAGCTGTTAAGTGATACCAGTTAAATTAAGGTGGACTTGGTGCATAGCTTTAGTCACCCTTGTGCCATAAAAACCAGAATCAAATCAAATCTAAATTAAGATTCACGGTGAAAGAAACATCAGCTATCAACTTTAATTGAATATAATGACACTTTTTATTTAAAGTAGCTGATACCCTTTCCAGTTCTTGAACACATTGGAAGAGGACATGAATCCTATAAAGTGATAGCTTTTCCCTACTAGTTCTTATATCTTCTCTCCAATCCTGTAATACTGTGATAATTCTGAACAAGGAAGAATGGCATCCAATGTTTACCATTGATCATTCTTTTGGTTGCAGGGCATGGAATCTGATCATTATTAGGTGGCACACTAATATTTCTTCGGAACTTTATTTCTGATTTTGATTGGCATTTCCATTTTATTAATTACATGATAAAACCTTTCTTGATGTATCATTAGATGGAACTATTAGCTTAAAAAATTGCCAAATTTGGACTCTAATTATTATTTGCCTTTGTCCTTCAAATGTGATTTTGATATTATAGTTTTTTATTGTTTTCTTCACAGGGTAGGAGAAGTTCACCAAGAGGAAAATACACCTTAGAAGAGGTATGTATGAGATCTGTTATTATGTACTTCCTTTTATTTGAAGGAAGTGAATGTAAAACTTGATAATATAATAATACAGTAGTACATCAGTTATCCAGAATAATTTGAAAGGCTGATTCTTTTTTTTTCTTTCTTTTTTTTTTTTAATATTTATTAATGGTAGTATTTCAGACAAATTTTTATTATGCTACAAGAGTATTTCTGTCTGTTTTTTTTTTTTTTTACTTCGTATATCTGGTGAAATGTTGGATTAGGACTAATGGGTTTTCTTCAAAACTATGAATGATAGTGTTTAGTCATTTGCTTCCATGAACCCAATTTTCCATGACATATTTTGTTCTCTTCGTTTCATATTGTGTTTACTTTAACTTCAGATTCTGTAAGGATACAGTAATATCGGCCTGAGACTGTGCAATTTATTATTGTTCTCAGATTTTTACGATAAAATGTCAGTGAAAAGAAACAGCACTGAAATGGGCGGAAAATCAGGAAGAATGCGAAATAATTAAATTGATATTACCGTATTAAGGAACTTGAAAGATTTAGCAGCAAAAAAAAAAAAATTAAAAAAGTAACAAAAAATTAATTTAAAAAATTACTTTAAATTTTTTTCCACATAAAATTTGTAGTAAAATACCTATCCAAATATACATCTTCTTCTGGGGTTATAACTCAGGATGGGTCTTAGCCTTCTCAACGATGTTTCACCAGTAAGCCCTCCCAGAAGTCAGACTTCTCCAACTTCTTATTCTCATATATTTGAATATATATATATATAAATGTGAAAATTTGTATGTATAAGTTATTATAAGGTGCCTCCGTAGCCAGGTGAGCAGGAGCAGCAGTGCGTAGCACACGCTTCTTGATTAGACCAGAGTTCGAGCCCGTGACCACCAAATACGGAGGATGCGGAAAGGTCAGGGAATGACCACCGCATATCCCTGGAGCAATATGGCCTTAGTTGTTAATGCTCCTAAAAAAAAAAATAAATAAAAAAATAACAAAAAATAATAAAATAAGTTATTATTATTTTTAATTTAATAAATTCTTTTTTTTTTTTTCCTTTTCCCACACTGTTTAAAGTCTTTTTCCTTATTACATTATAACAGAATTTTACCTTAATACATTATAACAGAATTTATTTAATTTTACCTTACGTTCGGTTATCTGGAAAATTTTGCTATCTGGAAGAGGTCTGGCATTATTTATTATGGATAACTGATGCTGTACTGTATTTATATTTAAAACATCCTGTACATCCACTCTAACAATCTGTATAAGTCTTCCTTAAATTTATTCAACTACCCACTTCTACAACAACAAATGGAAGTTTGTTCCAACAGTCAACTATCCTTGGGCTGAAAAGTTTCCACTCATCTATCCTTCCTCAGTTTAAATTTTTGTCCCCTTATGTGTGTTGTTTGAGCAACAATAAGAATGCCCTTCAGTTTACTCAGTCCATTCAAAGCCTTAAATACCTAAATCACATATCATCACATATGCTTAATTTCCAGATGCTGCAATTTGTAGAACTGAGTCTTTCTTGGTAAGAGTACCCTTATGTTCTCCTTAGTAATTTTCTTGTTACTCTTCTCAGCATCCATTCTAACACATCCACATCCTTCCTAAAATGAAGCTTATGGTTGTGTATACAGGACTCAAGATCCACATCTTGAGTCCTTAACATTGCCTTATACAGCAAAATAATTACCTACTTATCCTTGCTGGCAAAATTCCTGTATGTCATTGGAAAAACCACGAGCTGCCCTAGCAGCCCATCTACACTGCTCAGAAAACTTTGTCTAATTGCACAATTACCCCCAAGTTTTTCATTCTCCACTACCCTGAATGTGGTACATACATAGTTAGTGTGTTAACTTGGAATTACTGCTAGCCATAAAGTATATTGCATTTATCAGTGCTAAACTTCAGTTTGTTACCTTTCAGCCAATCTTCCTAATTTTTCTAGATCCTGTTGCAGTAGCTTACCTCGATTACTGTCATTAACTGCCCTGCCAACCTTTGTATTATTTGCAGATTTAACTATTAAGCATGATATACTTTCATCCTTATCATAAATATTAAAAACAAAAATGGGCCCAGCACTTGACCCTAGAGCATTCCACTAATAACATTACTCTAAGAAGAGCAGTGCCCGTCAATAACCAGTCATGTCTTTAACAACTATCTCTTTATCCATTACAGTAAATTTCCCTTAATACCCACTCCAGTTTCTACTAAAGTCTATCATGTAGAACAGTATCAGAAGCTTTCCTGAAATCTGAATATGTGATATCAAGGTTATAATTTTTTTTTTGTTGTTGTATCCAATTCTTTTGTTACTTCAGTATCCAATAAGATTGGTTATACTGGATTTCCCCTTAACAAATTCATGATGTAATTACCATATAACTGCATTTCCTGCCAGGATGATCCTGCAATAGTTCTTTACCCACTGACTCCATTATTTTCTCCTGGAACAGAAGTAAGCATAAAGGTAGTAATTACTCATTTTGCCCTCTGATTCTCCTTTGTGAATAGGAGAGACATTTGCACAACTCCAACCTATAGTATTCCTCCTTAATTCAAGGAATCTCTCACAATTATGGCCAAAGGTTTGTTTTGCTGCTGCTTTTAATATAATAGAATAGATCCCATCACCCCATGTACCTTATTTACTTTTATATTCAGCAATTTCTTTTCCACTCTGATCCCAGTTATCCCAAAATCATTTAGTTCCTGTTTATAACTTGGTGTACTTCTGGTATTCCCAGCCCAAAAAACTTCTTCACAGGTGAATTTGAATGCAAAATATTTATTTAGCTTGTCAGTAAACTGAACAGTATTATCAATAGTTACACCACCTGTGGCTAGTGAGCCAATGTGGTTCATCCATTTACTTCTAGTGTTATGTAAGTGAAAAATTTGCATTCTTAGCCAAAGAGTTCTCTTAACTTGCCTTAGCTTGCCTAATCCCCTTAATTACATGATTGCTGATGAGTTTGTAATTACTCTAGATTTCTGTGTCTTCTGCTGATTTATGACTATTCCATGTATTTTCTTCTCTGCAACTAGTCTCACCAGTTCATGTGACATCCACCTAAGTTGATGTCACATGAACTGATCAACCATTAATAATATCTTGTAGTTACTATAAATAGTAGTAGTAGTAGTAGTGGCACATGATGCAAGAAAGCAAGTGTAGGAGCTTATGCAGCATCAGCCAAAAAAAAAAAAAAAAAAAAAAAAAATCACACCATTCCCTCCAAATGCCTGTCCAGTTCCTCCTTAAATTTATTTAACCTATCAACTTCCACAACGACATATGGAAGTTTGTTCCAGCAATTAACCACCCGCTGGCTAAAGGCAAATTTCCGCACATCTATTCTACATCTGTCCTTTCTTAATTTGAACTTATGTCCCCGTAGGTTGGTAATCTGAACAAGTGGAAGGATCCCATCAGAATTCAGCGTGCTCAACCCATTCAAGGCCTTATAGACCTCAATCAGATCACCGCGCAGGTGCCTAGTCTCCAGCCACTGCAATTTGCAGAACTTAAGCCTCTCTTGGTAAGAGAATCCCTTCATTCCCCTCACCAATCGTGTTGCTCTTCTCTGTACACGCTCAAGCAAATCTACATCCTTCCTAAAATGAGGCCTCCAGACCTGTACGCAGTACTCAAGGCGTGGCCTGACCATTGCCTTATACAGAGGGACAATCACCTCCTTTTCCCTGCTAGCAAAATTCCTATATATCATTGACAAAACCCATGACCCGCCCTAGCAGCCTGTCTGCACTGCTCAGAAAACTTCATATCTGACTGCACAATTACTCCTAGGTGTTTTTCATTTTCTACCACCTTAAGTGTAGTACCACACAGTTGGTACGTTTCTCTGGGGTTACTTCTACCCATATGCAGTACTTTGCATTTGTCAAGGTTGAACTTCAGTTGCCACTTCTTAGCCCATCTGCCCAAATTATCTAGATCCTGTTGCAGTAGCACACTGCCATTACTGTCATTAACAACCCTGCCAACCTTTATGTCATCTGCAAACTTCGACATTAAGCCTGATATACCTTCATCAATATCATTGATAAATACACAAAACAACAGTGGACCCAACACCGAACCCTGTGGGACTCCACTAATAACATTAGTCCACGAAGAGCAGCACCCATTGATTACCACCCTCTGTCTTCTCCCACTTAACCATCCTTTTATCCATTGTAGCAACTTACCCTTAATACCATTCTGCTCCAATTTGTACAGTAGTCTTCCATGCGCAACAGTGTCAAAAGCTTTCCTGAAATCCAAGTATATGATATCAAAATTATTTTTTGCATCCAGTTCCTTTGTGACCACATCATAATAACCAATCAAATTTGTCAGACAAGACTTTCCCTTAACAAACCCATGCTGTGTTTGAATTATTGCTGCAGTCTTGTCTAGATGATCCTGCAATGCATCTTTAACCAGCGACTCCATTATTTTACCTGGAACAGAAGTTAAACTAACTGGTCTGTAATTACTCGTGTCACCCTTCGATCCACCTTTGTGAATTGGAGACACATTTGCACATCTCCAGTCCGTGGGAACCTCCCCTGAGTCCAAGGATGCTCTCATAATTATAGCTAAGGGTTTGCTTAGTTGCTTTGCCGCCTCCTTTAAAATAACTGGATAGATCCCATCCACCCCAGGTGCCTTTCTTATGTTTAACTTCAACAATTTCTCCTCCACTTTGCTCTCAGTTATTACAAAATCATTAAGCACACTGCTACAATTTGATAACCTTCTTCCATTTTCAAATTGTAATAATTCCTCACGTGTGAATGTAGATGCAAAATACTCATTCAGTTTGTTTGCTATCTGAGCAGGATCATCAACAGTCGAACCATCGATGTCAAGTGGACCAATCATATTCATCCCCTTCCTTTTAGAGTTTATATAAGTAAAGAAATCCTTGCTGTTTTTCTTAGCATCTTTTGCCAAAGATTTCTCGTAATCCGCCTTCGCCTGCCGAACCTCCTTTGTGATCTGATTACAGACTAGCTTATATCTGCCACAGGCTTCTGCGTCACCTGATAATTTATATGCATCCCATGCATTTTTCTTCTCTGTCACGAGTCTCATTAGTTCATTTGATAACCATTTAGGCCTAAACCTTGAACGATATTTCTTAATCGGTATATAAATAACTAATAGCTTCTGTGATTATTTCCTTGAATGATTCCTATTTAGAAGTTACACTTGGTATCATCATTAGTTGGTCCCACTGAAAGGGAATTTAAAAATTATCTTCAACCACTGTAGTCACCTTTATGAAAACAAAATCTTTTACCCTTGACAGTAGTCATATTTTTAAGTTGATCCCACATCAGTATATTATGTTCACTGGCACTTAGTGGTTTCTTTATATTGATAGTCTTAGTGCATGACGTGTACTGCTGATAATCAGATCAAGAGTATTGCTTTCTCTTATTGCCTATCTGATGTGCTAGTGTAGAAAAGTCATCCAATAAATCCAGAAAATTTCTGTTACTGTGTGAGTGACCAACCTGTAGGTTCCATTCACTATCTGGAAAGTTATTATCCATCCATTATAAGTCAGTTTGATTTACTGGCACTGTCTGTGCAATTATTTGTTATACTTATCACAATCATTTGGCTTATAATAGACTCCTACTCTCATTTTTGTTTTCCCGGTCTCACAACACACTGATTCAACATTGCACTGGCTACCCATTTCAACTGCATGTACTGCTTTGGAGTCTGTCTGCTTCCTAACTAAGCGCATAATTTCTCCATTTCAGTCCTGTACTGTCCACCTTAGGAATCTGTGATTGTATGCACTGCATTTGTGGGAGTACGGAAACTTGGGAACGTATACTATACATGTATCAAGAATATAAGGACCTCAGGAAGGACTTTCTGGAGACAGTTTAACTTTGCCAGCCTTGAAACCTGGATGTGAGGAACAGCTTCTAGCCATTAAGGACACTTTCGAGGCCTTTCATAGGTTTTTAATAGATGACACGTGCTATTAGAGTTGGAGCAGCACTTGTGAGGGTATTATAGCACATCTACATAACAACTTCACTACTACTACGGAAATGGTGATTAGTGGCTCTTAAAGGTAGCAGTGCATCTGGTTGTATTACATTCTTGGTTGTCCAGGGGTATATGGGCTAAATATCTTCATGTCTTTCTCTCTCTCTCTCTCTCTCTCTCTCTCTCTCTCTCTCTCTCTCTCTCTCTCTCTCTCTCTCTCTCTCTCTCTCGTATGCACTTGTGTGACTTGTATAAAGGAGCTCTCTGCCTGACCGATGTAAGTTAAAGCTACTGAGAGTAGAATGGCCATCACCCGAAAATCTATACATGACCAGAAATTCCCTGCATGATCCATTGTTGCTGCTGGTGCATCTCCTTGTGGCGCAGTGAGATGCATATCTTAAAAAAAAAAAAGGTAAAGTGCAGCCATTATCAACCCACTGCAGGATGGAAGCCTCCTCAACAATTCATGTTGAGGGAAATGGACCATAATCTGCCATGCTGGTCCAGTGCGGATTGGCAGATCGACCGTATTCAGCAGTCAGGGACTTGAACCCCGGTCTACTCAAAGAGCGTGTGCTACTGCACTCCCGCTCCTGAGGGTGCCTCCGTAGCCAGGTGGGAAGAAGCAGCAGTGCGAAGCACACGCTTCTTGATTAGACCGGGGTTCGAGCCCGTCACCACCAAATACGGAGGAAGCGGAAAGGTCAGGGAATGACCACCGCATATAACCGGAGCAATATGGCCTTAGTTGCTAATGCTCCTAAAAACCAAATAACAACAACAACCTGCTCCTGACCACTCAGCTACGGATCTTGTGCATTACTTTTATACTATTCAATGGTCATCCTTATGGTGTACGATCACTCTTACCTCTGTGTCTC
The DNA here is from genome assembly GCF_048544385.1 of Mastigoproctus giganteus. NCBI lineage: Eukaryota > Metazoa > Arthropoda > Arachnida > Uropygi > Thelyphonidae > Mastigoproctus > Mastigoproctus giganteus. Next base: position 193,495,651 of record NC_143576.1, on the reverse strand, counting down.
CTTGAGGTGCAGTGTATAAGTGTGTACAATACATTGGTACTAATACAATTGGTACCAATGTGTTTAATGGTATTACCATTTGTGTCCTTAAAATACGAAAGCTGCACTACAACATCAGCCACTTGTGTGACTTGCATAAAGGAGCTCTCTGCCTGACTGATGTAAGTTAAGTCTGGTTAAAGAAGCATTGCAGGATCATCTAGACAAGACTTCAGTTATAGCTCGGACACAGCATGGGTTTCTTAAGGGGAAGTCTTGTCTGACCAATTTTATTGGATACTATGATGTAGTCACAAAGGAATTGGATGCAAAGAATAATTTTTATCATATATTTGGATCTTAGAAAGGCTTTTGATACTGTTGCACATGGAAGACTGCTGCACAAATTGGAGCAGTGTGGCACTGGAGGCAAATTGCTCCTATGGATAAAGGTATGGTTGAGTGGGGGAAGACAGAGAGTGGTAATCAATGGACACTGCTCTTCGTGGAGTAATGTTATTAGTGGAGTCCCTCAGGATTCATTGTTGGGTCCATTGTTGTTTTCTATATTTATAAACGATACTGATGATGGTATATCAGGCTTAATGTCCAAGTTTGCAGACAATATGAAGCTTGGTAGGGTTGTTAATCACACTAATGCCGGTACGCTGCTGCAACAGGATCTAGAAAAGTTGAGCAGATGGGCTGAGAGGTGGAAAATGAAGTTTAACATTGACAAATATAAAGTATTGCATATGGGAAGCAGTAACCCCAGAGTAACATATCAACTGTGTGGTACTACACTGACAGGGTAGAGAGTGAAAAGGACCTGGGGGTAATTGTGCAGGCAGATATGAAGTTTTCTGAGCAGTGCAGGCAGTCTGCAAGAGTATCTCATGGTGTCTTGTCGACATATAGGAATTTTTCTAGCAGGGATAAGGAGGTGATTATCACCTTGAGTATTGTATACAGGTCTGGAGGCCTCATTTTAAGAAGGATGTAGAGGTGTTGGAACAAGTATACAGAAGGGCAACAAGATTAGTGAATGGAACAAAGGGATGTTCTTACGAAGAAAGGCTTAAATTTTGCAAATTACAGTGTCTGGAGACTAGGCACCTGCGAGGTGATCTGATTGAGGTGTATAAAGTCCTGAATGGTTTGAGCATGCTGATGGAATTCTTCCTCTTGCTCAGAATAATTGCCTGAGAGGACATAAATTCAAATTGAGGAAAGACAGATGTAGGAGAGATGTGCGGAAGTTTGCCTTTAGCAGTGAGCGGTTGATTGCTGGAACAAACTTCCATCTGTCGTAGAAGTTGATAGCTTAAACAGATTCAAGGCTGAACTGGATAAACGTTTGGAGCAAGTGAATGGGTGAAATCAGAAGGGTTTTTTTTTTTTTTTTTTGGCTGATGCTATATAAGCTTGCTTCCTTGCATCATGTGCCCTTGCTAATGCTAACGCTAACTTTTACTCCTAGCATACATACCCTGGTCCTGTTCTACTTATCTGTTTTTCAAAATGTACATATTTCCTATTCATTTTCAGTAGTCTACAATAGCTACTTCATGTGGGATCAGTGCTTTTTACTGTGGAGGATTGCATCATGTGCAGTGTGCATTCTTGTGTTCTGCTGGGCAGCTAATTGCTTTATGGTCCTTATTTTTAATTTCTTTGAGGGGTATCACTCCTGTTCTGCAAACCCTCACTTTATCTGCTCACATTCCCTGCAACAAAAGCACAGAGATCTCCTTTGGCCATTTCATGGCCCACTACAGATAACTCAGCAAAAAAAAGACAGCAAGAAGCACAATGAATATAATTGATTTGGAAGAGTACTGCCATTGACAGTTCTCTCAAGCCAAAGCATTCCTTCAAATCTGAGTTTTTTTTTTTTTTAGCTGCTCATGTTTCGGGCATTATTTTAGTCTAAATTTAATTTAAAAATACCACATGAACTAAGAAATATTTGTATAGTAACACTACACTATACCTATTGTGCAGACTATGCTGTTATATTTCTAAATAATGCTGATGATTTTCTAAATGCTTAACTAAATACAAAAATAAGCTAACCTATGTGATTAAGATCTACAAACCATTTACTACAGTTTAAAACATTTCAGTTATCTGCTGTGAGGTACTACACTCTAATAGTTGCGAGATACCAGTTATGAGATTTCTTATTGGTAATTTTGATGCAGTGTTCATGTCAAAATTACCAGTAAGAAAGTTTCAATGAAGATTAAGTTGTAACTTATGAAATTCTCTTCTGAATTCAACAATAAACTAATATATGTGATTAGAACAATTAAAACTGTTTAATAAACAATATAATATTGTAATTGAGTTTAAAAAAAAGTAAATTTTCCAAAAATATATGTTTTCAGGAATATGAATGATCTGCAGCTACACGTTATACCTTAGACTAGAGTGGTCTTTACTTTCAGGTTACAAAAATAAATTAAAAAAATATAAAACCATACATAGTATATACAGAAAAACCTCATTAATTCAGTATTGGTTTATATAAAGTTTGCCTTTAAACAAAGTATATCTCATACTCCTTCGAAAGGAATAGGAATTCTCGTGTTAAAAAATTTGTTTTTAACATGAGAGGTTAATATTTGTTCCATGAATAGTAAAATCATACTGTTCATCTTGATTAGTACTAGTACTTGTGGGTAGCACAGTTGGTAAAATCACTGTGCTACCCACACTGGGTGAAAAGTCTTGAGTGTAAATTCCATTGATGTGAGGAGTTCATATAATACGTCAAACCTTAACTTCTTGATATATAATTTTATTGAACTCAGAATCCAAGCTCAAAGATGAATTTTAACACAGAAATTTAAAACATAGCCAACTTAGGGTCTAATTTCAACAATTTGGCCTTTTAATACCAAAAAACTAAATATTTTACCTTCTCATGGTAAAATGTCTTTTATTAAACTTTCTCACTTAGTAGTAGTACTTTATATAATGTCCTTCTTGAATTTAATTAAAGTTATATTTCTATATTTTTATTTTCTGATAGCTGATATCTGCAGATGGAGACAGGAGAGATAGGAAAGGAGTGAAAAAAAGGAAGAGGTCACCATCACCACCGGTGGATAAACGGAAAAGGAAAGGGTAATTTGTACCATTCTGGAATACAAGTAATCCAAAATTTTTGCTATCAGCTGATAAATTGAAAAAATAGTATTATTTTTTCTATTTACTATTTGATTCCACTTACTATTTAATTACAAGAACTGTTATGTTTATTTTTATACTTGATTAATTAGCTGTGCTTTTTTCTAAGCTATCTTTCTGTTTAAGATCACTATTTTACCCCTAAGTATTGTACTTCCAAGCAATCAACTTTGTGTGTCATGTAGCCATTCACACTTTTTTTTAGTGTGAATGGCTAGCCAAGGAATTGTGTTGATACACAATGTGTTATTTCAGCCATTGTACATGTTGACAGACTACCTCTTTCAGTCAGTCATTTCAAATTAAGATCATCAAGCATGAACTTGTGGTTTTGCTGCTTGGCCTGCAAAGAAGCATAAAGTGCTATAAACCACCTAGTGTTGAAGTTATGGAGTATTTTCTCCTGTTATTGAGATTTTCTTGCCCCCCAACCTCAGAAAATAAGTATGTATGCTTTGGAAGACATTCTGAATTTGTTGACTTATGATTCACAGTGGTTTAAGTAACTTTAGTCTCAAGCAGGGGATAGCTGCCAACTTTCTGGGTTTATGACAGAAAATCAATTGTTTTGACTTGATTTGACCTCATCTTCATTACCATCATGACATGGTTTGTAGAGTTTCTCTGTCTTTATGCAGTAACATAGTTTTCTCTTTTTGTCTTTTTCCTTTTGGCAAAAAAAAAGTAAAACTGCATTAAAATTGGGATTTCTTCTTACTTTAGTTAATGTGGCCATGATAAACACCTGAGAATAGTTTTTCATAATTTTTCAGTTAGCCATTGAAAAAATAAAATAAATAAATAAAATAGAGGGCTGAATTTTCATTTCCAGCACAATATGCTAATGGCCCAGGGATGATACCCCCTCCCAATTTAGAAAGCAATAAGTATTATTAAAAGGACTCAGTTTATTAAAAACTATTATTAAAGATTTATTTTAAATGAAAATTAATGTACAAGATGGCAATTCCAATAATATGCAATGCCAATAATCCAGAAATAAGAATCAAAATACCGACCAACCCTGTCAATAGATTAGTAAAGGCTGCCTTCTTGTCAGTCACAATTATAAAAGACTAGTGAGTGGTGTGTACAGCGATTCATCATGAAAAGTGAAACAGTTGATGGATGTTGAACCGAATTATTTCTGTGCTGATACAATCTAATGAAATGTTATAACTTCAAATGTTTAATACACTCCTAGCAGAAGCCATGTGATTTCATGAATAAATTTGGTAAATTGTGGACTTAGTTTGGTGTTTACTGTACTTTATATCATAAATTTATGATATATTGGCTGACTTTACTCATCCTTGGGCAGATTCAATGGAAAGGTTTGGTGAAACTTAAGCAGTTGCTTTTGACATTTCCAAGGCTTTTGATTATGTTTGGCATAAAGGTCTTCAAAGCAAGCTCCCATCATCATATGGATTGCTGATTGTGTTTTACAATTGGGTATCCACTTTTATCTCTGACTTCTATCTGTGAGAGATGGGAGACAGTTCTCTGCCTTAACTTCTTTACTAATGCTGTTTACCAGGGTTCACTTTTCCCCACTCTTTTTCATTTGTATGTTATGTATAATAAGAGGTTATGTACAGAAAGAGGATAATTAGGTTATTGACATTTTGTCATTAATTAACCTCTTTTTCAAAGTCTTTACACTCTGTCTCATAGATATTCAGTTTCTGCTGCATTCCTTTTCTGTAGATACTTTCATGAGCACTGTTCTTTTGATTTGGCAGCTGTAACTCCCTAACTCTCTTCCAGGTCATATCCACAACCCTATGGGTAGTTAAGTGATGATAGCACATTACATTCCGTCCTCCAGTTTGAGAAACCTTGAACTGCACAAATAACTTCTTGAATATCCACTACCAATTCCCTGAATGCTGCTCTCCAGGCAATTCTTCAGTTGGGTGGATGAAAACTTAGTTAACTTTAATCTTTTTTTTCTTTGCACAAAAAAAAAAAAAAAAAAGCCTACTGTTCCTATCTCATATTTGATGACACTCAATTTTCTATTAGGGATTACCCTGACTTCTAATCTCTTTTGGTGTAGTGCATCACAAATATTATTTCTTTTGAATTAAAAAAATAACTGGGTTGTATTTTTTTGCTCTGAACATTGCTTTTCTTCTAAAGAGCTCTTCACTCTACAAATCTCAAATCTGCTCCCCTTTCCCCATGGAATACTATTCCCACATGTTAAGTGACTGCCAAAACAAACCCCCTCTGCAGCTTCTGACTATGTAAAAGAAGATAATTAGATATTAATTAATGATCTGTCTCATACCATGTCTCTTCACTGTCTCATATATACAGTGGATTCTGGTTAATCGGGACGCATTAGGACTAGTGCACTTTGGCCCGATTAAGCGGCTGCCGCAGTTATGCGAAGTTTCACGTAAATAGTTATAAAGATATAAAAAAAAAGGCAAACTACCATTTCACTGCGGAACAAATTATTTCTTCAAATAAATTTCAGAATCAGTTAGAGCCAAAAATGAGAAGGCAAAGCAAGAGTGAAACAAGAGATGATTCATTCATGTGCAACAACTAGAAAGGCTGTGGGCAGTGCTGTGCTGGTATATTTTTAATAATCAGCTCAACCCCCACCTTCTTTGGAAACTACGCTGCAGTTTCTCCCATTGTGAGAATTACAACCCCCAGAGAGTATAAATGAATTCCATTACAGTACTGTATCAGTAAACATCCCCTTAAATTTGCATTGGCTGCTTCTTTTTAGGGTAATGACTTTGAGGTTCATGACAGTTCTAGAAATGTGAGATCTTCGACAGATGTTGAGCAAGGTAAAGTCATTAATTACCTTAAGAAGTGGCCCAGGAAAAATTAAGCAGATGTTTTGCTAGTGGAGATAATTCCTACACTGTCGTATAAGGAAGTGGGGGGAAGGAAGCACAAATGGTGCCAAAATAAGTGCGCCCTTGTGAATTGTTCGTGTCACCATCTTATCACCAAAATGCTGCTAACCACTGTGGATTGAAGTGTGTGCCGTTCTACAATTTATAGCCATTGTCAGTTTAATTAACAACCCCTTCCCCGATTAAATGGCATGTTGTCCCAATTAAGCAAATAAAACCCTGGCTATTTTCTCAATTGGGTTTTGTTCTTTAAGATTTGTCCCAAATAAATAGCTTCCCCAATTAACTGGTGGCCCAATTAAGTGGAACCCACTGTATTCAGTTTCTGATACATTCCTTTTCTATAGATACTTCCATGAGCACTGTTCTTCTGATTTGACATCTATAATTTCCCCACACTCTTCCAAATTAGTCCAAACCCATGCCACAACTTGGCTGGTATCCATTCATTTCTTCAACTTCAATCTCAGAGAACCAATTTTTCCTCTTCTTCATTTATCTTTTCTGCTTCTAATTCTCTGGAACAACCTTCCTTCCTTATATATTTCCCAAAAATTGTAGTCCTGTAGAAATTCGCTTGAGTTTTTGCACTTTCATTTTTTTTTTTTTTTTTTAAGTGCTCAGCAATTTTTGACTGTTTATTTGATGCTCAGGCCTTTTGAGGCAAGGATTTCCAAAGAAATCCAGTTTTATCAGCACTATACACATTTTATTTTTCAAAACTGTCCTTAATAGTCTTTTGAGTGTTGTTAACATAGGTGTGCCAATACATTATAATTAAGTGATCCAACATTATTAATTATAAATTTAAAATCATAAAAGTTATTTGGGCATCAAAAAGTCCATATCAAAATAGGTTTACTATTGACAAAGAGCAGTTAATTTTTTTTTTTTTTTTTTTTTTGAGTTGAAATCCCAGTGTTTGATAAATTTATTACCATTAGGCTTAGATCTTCTTACTAGGCTTAAGTACACATGCTGTTGATTGAGTTTTCAACCCAATCAAGAAAATTAAATATGATTGTCCTGCATTGCAGTATAATGAATTGTGATGTATCTTTCATAAATTTGGTGACTTGAGGCTATTGCTAGGGGTCATAAATTAAAATTGAGGAAGGATGGTTGCAGAAGTTTGCCGTTAGCCAGCGAGTGGTTGACTGCTGGGACAAACTTCTATCTGTTGTGGAAGTGGATAGTTTGAATAAATTCAAAGAAGAACTAGACAAACTATTGGAGGTGATGGATAGGTGAAATGGGAAGTTTTTGTTTGGCTGTTGCTGTGTAAGCTTGCTTTCTTGCATCATTTGCCACTACTAATACTAATCCCTGACAATTATTGGCTCTGGAGTGTGTGTTAACAACTAATCTCATATATTTAATGGTATATAGATGTTTTTTATTTCATTCTTATAATTTGAAGTGCAGATACTGTGTGGAAACAATTTTTTAAAATTGTAATTTGTGGCTGCAAATAATGAAGTTTGGATAGAGTTATTCATGTGAATGACAGGTAATATGGTTAGTAATGGAGATAAGGTCCATTCTGTGTCTAAACTTATGTGAAGGATAGTGAAGATTCTTTTCAGGAGAACTCAATGTTCGGTGAAGGAGTATAGATAAAGATACAGAATGGGAGGAATATGAAGATTTTGGAAAAGCCTTAATCGAAATGGCAACAGCACCTTAATTAATTTGCATGCTACCAATGCAAGATCCAATACCCAGATGAAGTTTTTAAGGAAAACTTCCTTTTGATCTTTGGCAAAAAACACAGTAAAGAGCAAAAAACACAATAAAAAATATACAACTGCCAGTAAGTTACTATTTAGCTTATTTATACTTGCCACTGAGATTGAATAGCAAGATAAAATTGCCTGCCATTGACAGGCAATTTTATTAAACATAGTACCAAATATTTTGGCAATAAATACTGTTTTATGTATTGGTATTCTTTTCCCTATCAAGTCTGGCATTTAGTGCTGTTTAGTAGCAGTGACTACCAGTGAGTTACAAATCATTGCCTTATGTCCATGTTATATTTCTTCTTTACTGTAATAAATTAAAAATCTTGTTTTCATTCCATTGTGTTTGATTTTCATGTAATTGTGTTGATTTAGTACTTACATTATTACATTATAGAATATATTAATTGAGTAATTATTAATTATATTAATTCCTCAACGTAATATTCCTTCCTAATCTATTAATACATTAGTAGAAACATTGTTTGTGTATTTTAATCTGGGATCAAAATGCATTATTGGAGATGTTAGTGGATGACCTACCATGAATGCATCATTCATAGATCTAATAATTAGCTTAATTTTTATATAGCAAAGGATTTAGTATTGGTTTCTCAACTTAAGCGCAAGTAAAATTCTGCCATCAGAAGAGGCATGCCCAAATCTATTGTTACTTCAAATCTAATGAATAGCTTTAGAAAATTAGTTTTTAACATAAGCTCAAAATTCTGGCAATCAGTACAGGAAGTACCTTTCTGATCTCAGAATTCTATGGTATTTCAAATATTTGTACATAGATTTTGTCCTGAAATTTGAAACATTTTTCTTTATATAGTTACCCCCTGCTGTTGTGCAGTTCACTCAGCACTTGTTCACTGTAGTGCTCTGCATATTTTGATACTCTCCCCAAGAGTTCTGTTGTTTTCGCTCAGAAAAGTGGTCTTCAAATTGGGCAGCGCGAGGTGATTCATTGTACGTGAAGCGATTTGCAATCAATTGATATTTATATTTTAATTATAGAAAGATTTTAGATTAAAAAAAATAAAATATAAATAATTTTTTTTAATATTTCATATATGCAATCAGGCTTTTTTTAAAAGTGAGTACAAAAAAATTTTGTATTTGCAGTTAATTCATAAATTAAATGTAATTCTCACTAAACTCACCCTCACAAAATGGACAAGTTGCTTAAAAAGAGTCCTTCAAAGAAACCTCTGATTGAAGATGATACTGATAATGCTACTACCACAAATGACCAAAGAGAATATTACAGGGCTGACATTTCTCTTAGTAAGAGCTCTTTGTGAGCCATATTCGAGGTAAAAAAAGACGTCGATCTAATACTGATTAAAAAGCTGTCTTCAAAAATTCGAATTTATCAATAAAACTATTTGAAATAGTTTTCTTGGATTTACATCCATTATCATTAGCAATGAACTATGTCCTAAATGTGTATTTGTGTCTTGAGATATTAGATAATGGTAGTATTTACATACTTGTGTGAAAGTGTAAGGAATGTGTATGACATGGATTATCTACCACATAGTGTTTGCATGGAATGTATGCAAAAACATCCTTTTGCAATAGGTTAGTTTTTACCTAAAGTTCTGTTGCTCCACTGAAGAAGAGGAGCTTAGTGGAAATTTAGGAATTAGAAATAATTCTTTACACTTTTTAATTTGTTTTCTTATGCACAATTTATCATCTTGTATCATTTATCGTCATCTGACTGATTGAGAAGTCTGTTCACATGTTGGCTGGTCTCTGTTTATTGTTTTTTGGCTGTTTGTTGCTTGTCTGTAGTTTTAACATAAAATATATAACATAACATAAAATATAGATAATAAAATATTTTTCTATATATATACAAGGAACGCACGCACACACACGCACACACACGCACACACACGCGCACACACACACACACACACACACACACACACACACACACACACACACACACACACACACACACACACACACACACACACACACACACACACACACACACACACACACCAGGTGCCAAGTGATTATTAGTATGTATGAACAAATGATTCCAAGTGATCTCTGTAGTGCATTTGCAAAGCAAATAGATTCTTTTTCTTCTTTTTAGTTTAAAGTAGGCAGCATACCCAGAAGGGAAATTCACCTTTCTTTATTGTGTTTAGTAGTACTAACCAACCAAAGTAACTCAACTGCTTGGTCTCCTCACGTTAGGGCTGGAAACCAGGAAAGAAAAGCTATCTTTCCAGGGCCAAAAGGAGAAAAATGATCTCAAAACCTGCAAGATCTAATGATCCCACCATAACCAGTTGTGATATATAGGAAATTGTAACTCATGCAGTAGTAATTGCCAAAAAATTGACATTGTTAAAACATGAGCTCTGTATCTTGTATTGCATTCTACTCAAGAACTGTCTCTAGGTAGTCTCTCACTTTTTAAAATTCAAAAATAACTAGAAAATCTCATAGGATCCCCAAAAACAACCAAGCATCTGAGATCTGGCAACTTACTTGTTGAGGTCTCAGATGAACACCGATCAGAAAAAAATCACATCCTTTAGTGGATTATCCATTAATGTTTCCTTTCATTTTACTCTAAATACCTCTAGGGGTGCGATAACTGAGTGGAATCTCATAAACCTTTCAGAAGAAGAGTTAGACCAGAGAATTGTGCACATCAAGTACATATTTACTAAATGAGAGAATGACGTAGTTCTAGCACGGAACGTAATCCTAACATTTGATACCCCTGAACCTCTAACATCCAACAAAGTAGAATATCTTAACTGTCAAATAAAACCATACATTCTTAACCCAGCACCCTTTTTCAAATGCCAAAAAATTTACCCATCCCCAGAATGTCTGCAAGCGGTTTAGTCACTTATGCTGCTTGCAGTTCATGTGAGAACATTGATATGATGGCTTATGGGAATCAAATCCGATTGCCGTAAGGCATCAAAACAAAATAAGAGCCATCTAAACTTAAATTAATGCCCAATTTCCTTCAGTGAAATTGTAAGGATATTGCAACAATTGACGACATTCAAGATTTTCTTGTTCAGTATAACGAACTTGCCTTTTGTCTTCAAGGAATTAACTTAACACCATCTGTTATTGTATCACTTAAAGTAATAATTAAAGTATGTCATTTACAGAAAAGATTCTAATAAATTTCATTTTTGTCTGTATATTTATTATGGTTAAGTACTAGAGACTGCAGATTGCTATGTTAAAATGAAGTAGCCAAAAATTTACAACTGGTAGAGTATTCTCACATTAGGGGTGGCCGTAGTCCTGCTATAGGTGCTACAAAGAAAAAGTCACTTAGAGGAGATGATGAATCTGATGATTTGACTAAAGACATGGAAAATCCTTCACCAGAGCCAAATGTTCAAGAAGTTCACATTCCTAGGAACAGTAAGTTTTATATTACTGATTTTATTTGCTGTGTGATTTTATTTATTTTATTTTATAAACTGCTTATAATTGCAGATAATATATTAATAGTATTTTATGGTCTCGGGATTCACCAATTCTTGACTCTGCCAGAAATTATCAATTTTGTTACTTCACTCTAATGATTAGGTAGAGTTTTGGGGATGAATTTTAATGTTACTGTTACTTAGTTATTATTTTAATTTGACTTAGTTACTGTCTTTGCAGTCACTGAAGAAGTGGTAAGAAAATATCACAAAGTGTTTGACCCCATTATGTACATATTCAAAATTTGGAATTAAACATAATAATAATAATACCACTGTAGGTTTTGAGTGCTTTTTTATCTTCAGATGACACAAATTTTAATGTTTCAAAAATATATTGCTAGTATTGTCTTGTTGTCATTATGGATTAATAATCATAAAATATAAAGATACTATAAATATCTAAATCAAAGGTGAGGCATTTTCTTATTCTATTAGCCAAAAGTTCAATTTTAAATTCACCTAATTAGAAAAATATCCAGTTCTTATTTCTTTTTGAAATTAACAATACCAGTGCAATTAACAAGGGTTAATTCCAGCATTTTTTCAAGTAAGAGTAATCTAGAAATTATGCCTGTATTGTAATCAAGTGGCATGTTTTCTGCTATGAATCAAACTCTCTAATAAATGTCCCTCATTAGTTGGTCCTAACTTACTCTGACTAGTTATTTATATTGTACATTATGTAATTTTGACTCTGACTTGTTATTTATATTGTACATTATGTAATTTTGACTCTGACTTGTTATTTATATTGTACATTATATAATTTTCTTTTTTCTTAATTTATATTTTAAATATGATACTGGAAATCACTTCATTGTTCATTACTTGTGAGCAATGCATCACGGAGAAGTTTATCATCAAAACATTCAGTCACATCATCATAGCTCTCCTCTTTGGATTTATGATGAAGAGTCCATTCTTTTGACTTGATTTGACTCCTTGTCTGTCTACAATCGTCGTTATCATTTAGTTTTTAGGAGCATTAGCAACTAAGGCCATATTGCTCGGGGATATGCGATGGTCATTCCCTGACCTTTCCGCATCCTCCGTATTTGGTGGTCATGGGCTCGAACCCCGGTCTAATCAAGAAGCGTGTGCTACGTCTACAACCGTAATATAGTTGATACCATAGAGTTTCTTTGCTTTTTTCTTTTTTTTGCAAGAAATTATAAAATTATATTAAAACATTAACTGCTACCCGTGTTTCAGAGAGAATGCATTTGATGTGCTGTAATCTTTGGAATGTTTAGAATAAACTCTTTTAGTATCTGCCATTAAGGTGTGGCATAAGGGTAAGAAGCATAAAAGGGATGGTTGAGTGGGGGAAAACAGAGTGGTTATCACTGGACACTGCTCATGCTCTTTGTGGAAAAATGCTATTAGTGGACTTCCCCAGGATTCGATACTGGAACAATTGTGGTTTTCTGTATTTATTAATGATATCGATGAAGGTGTATCAGGCTTAATGTCTAACTTCGCGGATGATACAAAGGTTGGCAGCATGGTAAATGGCAGCAATTAAGGTATGCTATTGCACCAAGATCTAGAAAATTTAGCCAGATTGGCTGAGAAATGGCAAATGAAGTGTAATTGACAAATGCAAGGTGCTGCATGTGTGTAGCAGTAATTCCAGATTCACATACCAACTGTCTGAGTATTAAAAACAGGCTCATGGAGTTTTGTTCGTAATATACAGGTATTGTAAGAAGTGATTATCCCATTATACAAGGCAGTGGTTAGGCTGAGTCTTGAATACTGCATACAGGACTGGAGGTCTCATTTTAGGAAGGATGTACATCAACTTGAACGGGTGCAGAGAACAGCAGTGAGATTGGTTAGGGGAATAAAGCGGTACCCTTAGGCTTCAGTCCTGCAGATTGCAGCATCTGGAGACTAGACACCTGCAAAGTGATCTGATTTGAGGTGTTTAAGGGTTTGAATGGATTGAGCAAGCTCAGTGCTGATAACATTCTCCCTCTTGCTCAGGCTATGCACATGAGTGGGCATGAATTTAAATTGAGGAAGTTTGGTTGTAACATAGATGTGCAGAGCTTGTCTTCGGGCGGCAGGTAGTTGATCGTTGGAATGGGCTTCTATCTGTTATTGTGGAGGTGAGTAGTTTGAATTTTTTTGCATTGATGCTGTATAAGCTTGCTTCTGCATCATTTGCCACTACTAATACCAAATCTCTCTCTCTCTCTCTCTGCAGTGGAGAATGAAAAGGAAGCACCTGGGGGTAATTGTGCAGTCAGACATGAAGTTTTCAGAGCAGTGCAGACAGGCTGCCAGATGAGCTCATGAGGTCTTGTTAATGATATACAGGAACTTTGTTAGCAGGGATAAGGAAGTGATTCTTCCTTTGTATAAGGCAGTGGTCAGGCCATACATTGAGTACTGCATACAGGTCTAGAGGCCTCATTTTATTAAGAATATACAGCTACTGGAATGAGTACAGAGAAGGGCAACAAGATTGGAAAGGAACAAGATTCAGTTCTGCATGCAAATTGCAGTGTCTGGAGACTAGGCACCTGCAAGGTGATCTGAATGAAGTGTATAAAACTTTGAATGGTTTGAGTAAGCTCAATGGTGGGAATCTTCCTCTTGCTGAGATTATGCACTTGAGAGGCCATAATTCAAATCGAGGTAAGACAGTTGCAGAATAAATGTGTGGAAATTTGCCTTTAGCCAGCGAGTAGTTGCTTCATGGAACAAACTTCCATCTGTGATTTTGGAAGTTGATGGCTTAAATAAATTCAAGGAAGAACTGGACAAACCGGGAGCAAGTGAATAGGTGAAATGGGAAAGGTTTTTTTTTTTTTTTTTTTGGCTGATTCCGTTGTAAGCTTGTTTTCTTGCATCATATGCCACTACTAGTGCTAATTATATATACAGGCTGGCCTCAATTAACACGATTAATTCGTCCCGCGAACGCATTGCGCAAAACGGAAACGCGTTAATTGAATATAATAATCAATAGGAAAAATTATAATTGGTCCTTGACCTTCTGGAATGTCCATAAAAAATTTTAAAAATACCTTTTAAATAACTTTTTAACTGTATACAATGTAAAAGATAATGAAAATAATTATGGAATTAAATGTTTATTGCATAAAACAGCGGTTCCCAAACTACGCGCCGCGGAATATTTTAAAATTTCGAGGGAAACACAGTGATACTCGACATCTGTCGGACACTGCGTGAACTACTAGCTCGCGGTAGTTCACAGTTTCAGCATTTCTTAATAAGTTGTTTGGACCTAACTACTAAACAGAACTGTTAGGTATTTCTTTTGGTCTGGGTGTGCCTTGAAAAAATTACTGAGACACTAAGGGTGCCGTGAACCGAGAAAGTTTGGGAACCTCTGACATAAAATACACAATGAAGAAATGACTGTTGCGGAAATATTTGAATGGTGTTGACTTTTCTCTTTTCATCAATCAATTTCCAATAGCCGACAACAATCTTCTCTGGGCTCTGCGAAATAAATATCACAGAAAACCTCAAACCTTTTGTTTGACTTTATTAGCAGGAGACAAACGAGTAACACATCTTCTTCCGATGGTTGATGGAACACACCGAGGCTGGCAGCAGGCAAACGTTTGTTTATTGACCATACGACTCGCGGTAAGCTTAACGCGCAATTCAAATCTTTTTCAACTATCGCTTAAAAAAAAAAAAAAAAGATCGCGTTAACTGGAAATTTTCATTACGTAAAGTGAAAAGTGGTGTAATTTTTCAAATCGCGTTAATCGAACTCGCGTTATGCGAGGCCTGGCTGTATATAATTTCTGGGAGAAAGTTGGTGTTGTGCTCTGCCCCTCCTTTAAAGTATTTGTAAGTTCTATTAATGAAGAGAGGCGGCCTTGACTTGCCCTAATTTTGTGTTCCAGTTCGTTCAAAAGTTGTTCAGTTGGATTGAGATCAGGATCCACAACATTACAATGGAATTCTCTTCAAATCACGTATTCATAATCTTAAGCTTTGTGACATAGTGATATTGTTTGGAAAGTTTAAAGGCTGCTATAAAACTTGAAAATGCTGGGCACGCAGAAATTCACAGAACGTCAGTGTAGAATAAAATATTCATGTCTCTGTGCTCTAGTCAGTGGACCTAGTTCATACATGAAAAACCCTCAGATCATGACACCTCTATTTTCACAATTGGGACAGCACACACTGAGGTAGTAAATGTTCTCTATTCATTCTCTATACTCAAGCATGTCTATCAGATTGAAAGAGTATGTAGTGCAACTCATCACTTCGAGTTCAGTGTACCTTGCATCATGTGAATAAACAGTGTGTATTTGTTTTTTTTTTAATCAGAAATTTCTGGTATTCAGTTCTTTGTGTGGAAACATGAGCAGTTTTTCTTTTTGCCCTCTCACAGCCCCAAACTCAGGTTCTGTAGGGTGTGAAGGTGAAACAAGATAACTAGCCATCTAAGGGCACATTGGCCCCTATCAGTTAAAATTACATCTGTCTCATTTTTTAGTTATTGGGTGTTCAAAGGTTGAATATCGAATATCAGCATTCCCAGGTTAACATTAATATGTTGCCAATGTCAAACTGGGAATGTTAATTTCCGAAAAGTAGTATGAAAAATTTTCCCGTGACATCCAGTTATTATTCTCTTCTGAAATTCTTTTAGGCTTTTCCCTGCCCTTTGTTCAGCATTCATATTTGAAATGAATTCCGTGTTAACTGCTGATCTATTTGAATATTTGAAATGAATTCCGTGTTAACCTCTATTGGCCAAAATATTTGCAAATTGTAGTCACATACCAGAAATGACATCATGGGTGTGTCCCATGATGTCCCATGATTTCTTTGTGTGGCAACATGAGCAGTTTTTCTTTTGCCCTGGAATTATAGTGCACAGTATGTTCTGGATACATAAATGTGCTGAAAATATTTCATTCTCATTCCTTTTACTTTCAAAATAACCAAATCTTGTTGAATTATCAAAGTTGGACAAAAGTATGTGGGATCAAACTTTTGGTTTGTGTGATTTTTGTTGTCAGAAATTCTTGTTCACAAAGTCTAAATTTCTTAAATTAGGAGATTATTGTATGATATATATACATACAAATCTGATTTTTTTTTTTCCCAAAAAAGCCAGGATGTTTTGAGAATACGAATATTATATTCATATTCAGTATACCCAAAATTAAGCTGGAAATGAAGATAAGCAGGATAGTTTTAAAAATTTGTTACACAGTAGCAGATTTTTAATTTGTTATTATTATATGAGGTGTGACAAAAGTTCCCAGACTGGTGCTGTTGCAGTCATGTTCATGAGTTTGAAAGCAAACAACAGTGTATGTTGTAGTTCAAACTTCCTCCAACAGATGGTGGTATGGAGATTGTCCAGTAGGCTGACAGGTTGCAAGTAACAACTAGTTTTGTTAATAGTGCTATCGTTCCATATCACATTTTTGTATCGGAGCAATGAACTAATATCAAATTTTGCTTTGAACTGGGAAAATCTGCAACAGAAACATATGAAATGTTAAAAAATCTGTTTATGGTGAAGAAATGTTAAGTGGTTCAAAGACGATGTGAAGATGTTCATTATGTTTGGAGAAGTAAGTGTCCGTCAACCTCTCGAAACGAGGACAGAGTTGCAAAAGTTCATGAAATTGTGGCAAGAGATCATCACTTGACCCTCAGATGGCCAATTAGTTAAATATGGTGATATTCTGGCTTATGTTACCCATATATATGGACAAATTCAATGGAAAAGTTTGGTGAAACACAAGCAGTTGCTCTTGGCATCTCAAAGGCTTTTGATTGTGTTTGGCATAAAGGTCTTCTAAACAAGCTTCCATCTTATGGTTTGCCAACTGTTTTTTGTAATTGATTATCCAGTTTTCTCTCTGATCGCTCAATGAGGGTGATGGTAGATGGTTCTCTGTCTTCTAACTTTTCCACTAATATTCACAATATTACATTAATACACCAACCGTTGAGTTAAAATAATTTAATACTGTATATATACAAACAATACAGAGGATACTGTAACATAATCTATTTACAATAACTGATAGTGAATAAAGCCTAAAAACAAAATAAAATATAAAATTTTAAAATGCTGGTGTCCCCCAAGGTTCAGTTCTTTCCCCTACTCTTTTCCTCTTGTATTTTGATAGGATTTCCATTGACTGGAAATCCTATCCATAGTTTTGCCGATGATAGCACATTGCATTCCACTTTCCATTTTGAAAAACCTTGCCCTGCTCAATCAGCTTCAACTTCTCGAATATCCACTTCCAGTTCCTTAAATGCCGATCTCCAAGTAATTCTCCATTGGGGCAAAGACAACTTAGTCGATTTCAATCTTTCTAAAACTCAATCTTGTCTTATATCTCGCAAAAAGGATTCTTCTGCTCCTATGCTTATCTTTGGTGACACTCCGATTTCTAGGCAAAATGATATACGTCTTTTGGGGATTACTCTGACTTCTAATCTCTCTATGCACAAGCACATTACAAATATTGCTTCCTCTGCATCTAAAAAACTTGGTTTTCTCTTTCGCTCTCGGCGTTGCTTTTCTTCCCAACAGTTGTTCACTCTGCACAAATCGCAAATCCGCCCTACCATGGAATATTGTTTCCCTATCTGGGGCGGTGCCCCCAAAACCTCTCTCAGGCTTTTAGATTCCATTCAGAAGAGAGCAGTTAGGTTAATTAATGACTCCTCTCTAGCAGAGTCTCTCCACTCTCTGTCTCATAGACGTACTGTTTCTGCTGCATTCCTTTTCTACAGATACTTCCACGGGCACTGTTCTCCGTAATTGGCTTCTATAATTCCTGCTCTCTCTTTAAAAACGGTTCGAACACTTGCCACCAGCAGCCAAAATACATTTACTGTCCAACTTCAAACTCACAGAACCAACTTTTCATCTTCCTCATTTATTCATTCAACTGTGATTTTCTGGAACAACCTTCCTTCATATGTCTTTCTTGAAAATTACAGTTTACAGAAGTTCAAGTCTAATGTCAACAAATATATCTTCTCTCCTCTTCTCAACCTCCAACCCAAGCACGGTACTGAGTACTATAGGTTCTAATACCTCTCATGTTTGGGGTTTTCATAAAAAAAAAAAAAATATATATATATATATATATATATATATGCGTTGAATTCTGCATGAAGATTTAGTGGAAAGGAAGGTCTGTGCAAAATTTGTGCTACACTGCCTCACAGATGAGCAGAAGCAGCGAAGAGTGTTATCATGCAAAGACTATCCAGACCTGTCAAGACAATTTCAATTTCATTGACTGTAATATCACTGGAGATGAGTGTTTGGTGTTTCTATGACCCAGAGATAAAGCATCACAGTGTATGGTGGATCTTCAAGATCATTACCAATACTCCAAAAAGTTTCATTTACAGAAGTCCAGGATCAAGATGAAGCTGATCATGTTTTTTTGACAAACAAGGTGTGATTCACAAGGAATATTTACCTGAAAGGAAGAGAAACAGTGCTGCTTTCTACATAGAGGTGTTTCAAAGACTGTTGAAGTTCATTTCCTGGGTGAGGCTGCAATTTTGGGACAAAGGCATTTGGTTCTTGTTGCACACAATGTCTGACCCATTCTGCAGTTGTTGATGTGAATACATATTTCACAAAACATGGTATTATATAGATCAACCTTCCAGCCCAAGTTGACTTCTTTCCCAAGGTGAAAACTGCACTCAAAGGAAAATTTCAGGATATAAAGGAAAATATACTGCCAAACAGAACATTATCTCTCTGAATACCTTCGCTGACTCCTTTCAGAAACTTTTAGAACAGTGTAGTAAGTACATTTAATCAAGTGGTAATTACTTTGAATAAAAGTAAACTATTTTTGAGCTCCTTCAATTTGTGTTCTTTTTATTGCACCAGTCCTGGAATTTTAATAACACACCTCTTATAATAATAATATTTGTGGCTTGCAAAAATCCATAGACTTAATGAGTATAAATGTTGCATCAAAACTCATTAAAATCAAGATGCAAGCATTTGCTAATAGTTCTGTTTATATTGAGTGAGATGCAAAATAAAAAATTATGTCAAATGTAACTTTCGTATGAATTCAGTATTTTGAAGAATTTAATATGAATTTAGTATGATCATGAAAATTTTGAAGGCAATACTTTTTTCTTTTAATAGTAAACAATCCAAGGAGCAACAAAGATAATGAATTACAGCCGGTGAAAGGAGGTACACTCATTGATTTAGATGGAGCAGATGGTGAAGATAAGGTTAGTGATTTTGCATGCCTTTGTTAATGGCTTGACTTATGATTTTTATTAAAGAACTTTTATTGTATTTCATGCCTTACAAGTCATCATTTAAGGTTAGAAAGTTTTTCATTTCAAAAACCAGATTTTGTTAGTGACAACAAGCATTCACTATCTGTTGCATATTCCATTTCAGAAACCATTGATTTTTGAAGTGAAGCATACCCCTTTTGAAATGAGATACACTTCATTTCAAAAACCAGTGGGTTTTGAAATGAAGATTCGTTAAGTGGACCTAATTATCATGATTATTATCAAATTTCAGAATAAACTAGGCTGGTACATTTCATGAAATTTGGCTATTTTGGCAGGGGACCCCCCCCCCCCAATGTATTTGACCTTATGATGAGTACAATGATGCCATGATTTCAAACAGGATTAGGTAGGTCACATCTTAAGTACTGCATACATGTCTAGAATACTGCATAGAGGTCTTCATTTTAGAAAGGATATGGATCTGTTGGAGGGATGAGGAGAAGAGCAATGAAATTTTAAATAAAAGGGCACTCTTATCAAGGAAGACTTCTATCCTGCAAACTGGGATACTATCTGGAGACTATACATCTGTGAGGAGATTTAATGGAGTTGTTTAAGGCTATGCATGGATTGAGCAAGCCAAATCTGGTGGAAACTAATTACTCTTGCTCATACAACACACAAGGACAAATTTAAATTGGGGAAGGATTGTTTCAGGATAGATGCACAGATATTTGCTTTCAACCAACAGTCAGTTGATTGTTGGAATAAACTTCCACCTGGTTTTGTGGAAATGGGTAGTTTGAATTACTTTAATGAAGAACTAGATAAATTATTAGAGGGAATGGACTGATAATGTGGGATATGAATGTGAGTGCATATATACTATTAAAAAAATACTTCATGAAGAAGATTCCAGGTTGGATGAATAATGAAGTTGCCAAATTACTTGAGCAGAAAAAGACGGCATGGAAAAGTTACGGAGCAGTAAAAAGTACTGAAACCAATAACAGCTACAAATTGATCTGTAATAGTGCCACAGAAAAGGTTAGGCTGGCAAAGACAGATTATGAGAAATCACTGACATAGAGAGCAAAGGGTGGGGATAAGGAATTCTTACATATATAAATGCAAAGAAGAGAAGGACAAATCAGATCGGACCCTAATGTAATGGCTGTGGAATAGTATTAGATACCCCAGCTGATGTTGCAGAAGAACTCAACAGGTACTTTGCATCGATATTTACAGAAGAAAAACCCTTTATGTCAATGAAAAATTATGGGAGTGAAGTTGAAAAAAATGTAATTAATGATGTTGAAATTTCACATAATTATTTAATGAAAAAACTTTCAAACTTACAGGCAAGTGAGCTCCTGGGGTTGATGACATATACCCTATAATTTTAAGGGAGGCAGCAAGTGAGTGCATTGAACCATTAAGGCTAATTATGAGAGCATGACTGGATTCGGGAGTGATTCGGTTGGATTAAAAAAGTGCCAATGTATCTCCAATACGTATTTATGTATTGTAAAGAAGGTTCTAAGAGTGTAGTGGGAAATTACCAACAGGTCAGTCTAACTTCAGTAGTAGGGGAAGCAATCATGGAAGGAATAATCGTGGGTGGAATTCAGGATCATTTAGATAAAAATGGAATTCTGATAGATACACAGCATGGTTTTGTAAAGGGAAAATCGTGTTTAACAAATCTGGTTAGCTATTTTGACAGGGTCACTCATGAGCTGGATTTAGGGAAAATTTTTTACATTGTTTATTTAGATTTCAGCGAAGCATTTGACTCAGTCTCACGTAAACAGGTTGGAATCACAGGGGAAATCCTTAGATGGATGGCAGGGTGCTTTAGGGAAGGAGCAGAGGGTTGTGATAAATGGTTATTCCTCAGATTGGGTTAATGTAAGAAGTGGGGTTCCCCAAAGATCAATATTGGGACCACTGTGTTTTTGATTTTCTTAAATGACATTGATGAAAGGATAGAGAGTGTAATGTCTAAATTTTCAGATGATGTAAAGATCGGTAGAGTAGTGAATTATCACCGCCAAGTAGAACTTCAGAGTGACCTAGATATACCTCAGGGATGGTCAGAAAAGTGGCAGCTGTGCTTTAATCCAGCAAAGTGCAAGATCTTACACCTGGGGAACAGTAACACCAAAATAACTTATACACTTGGTGCAGTTGAAGTCAGTACTGGAAGAAAGGGACTTGGGAGTTACAATACTGTCAGACACAAAGGTCTTCGAGCATTGTAGACAGGTTGCAAGGAAGGCCCATGGTATCCTATTGATAATTTATTGAACATTTGCTAGTAGAAATAAGGAGGTCATAATCCCATTATATAGGCTATTGTTTAGACCACACTTGGAGTTCTGTGTTCACGTATGGAGACTGCACCTAAAAAAAAAGATATCGAGCTCCTTGAAAGGGCCCAAAAATGGGTAATTCGCATGGTGAGATTGGCAAAAGGGCATCCACATGAGAAAAGACTTCGAATATGTGAGTTGCACAACTTGAAAACTAGGCACCTTAGAGGAGACTTAATTGTGGTGTTTAAGGCTCTGAGCAGCAAAAGTAAAATGAATGAGTATGAAATATTCATGGTTATAAATAATTCTAGAACTAGGGGCCATAAATTCAAGTTACGAGGGAAGATGTTTAGACTGGATTGCAAGGAGTTTTATTTTAGTCAGCTTGTTATAAATTGCTGGAATAAGTTACTTAAATGGGTGGTTGAGGCTGAAAGTTTGGGGAAATTCAAGGGTCAGCTCGATATTACCTATGGGAGGAGGGAAATGAATAGGTTGTCTATTTCCTTTTTTTTTTATTATTTAATTATTTATTTTATATACTTTTTTTTTATGGCTTGTGCAGCATAAGCGTTAGGTTTCCTTGCACCATATGGTCATTCCTAATACTAATATGCTTTTTGTTTTTCTGATCTTGTGTAAGCTTGCTTCCTTTCATCGTTTACTACCAGTAACAATAATTGCAGCAAATCACCAGTATGTTGCCACTGGGCAGTGTCCATGGTCATTATTACATGTTTTTCCATTTTATGAACTGACATTGATATTTAGGCATTGTGGCCTCCTGGTTTCCATTTATCTTTTGTCTGATGCAGTATAATGTGATTTGTTTTTATCTGTTGTTTGAAAGCAGACTATTGTAAGAAGTTTCACAATTTTTTGCAATTTTTCACAATTTTTTTTCACAATTTCTTGGGATATGAATGTGAATGCATATATACTATTAAAAAAATACTTCATGAAGAAGATTCCAGGTTGGATGAATAATGAAGTTGCCAAATTACTTGAGCAGAAAAAGATGGCATGGAAAAGTTACGGAGCAATAAAAAGTACTGAAACCAATAACAGCCACAAATTGATCTGTAATAGTGCCACAGAAAAGGTTAGGCTGGCAAAGACAGATTATGAGAAATCGCTGGCATAGAGAGCAAAGGGTGGGGGGTAAGGAATTCTTACATAGTAAGAAACTATTCGCAATCATTTTCAAAAAATAAAATAAAACATAAAAATAAAATAAACCCCCTTGTAATCTGTCACTCAAGTATGACATCTACAGAAACACCACCTTTTAAGGAAAATAAAAATCATCATTCCCATGTAATCAAAATTTGTTATTTATGTCAAATTTAGTTTATATATAATAAGTGGAGGATATTATTGTACAGGAACTCCCTGACTTACGTAAGGATTGCGTTCCACGGAATGCTATGTAAGTCGGAATTTCGCCCATGCTTGTTCAGCACTCGCAACTGTGCTCTCTGAATTGATTGAATCAAAAAAGAAATGTTTGACGAACATGTAAATAGAATTATTTATTGTATTTATTCAATTTTTTATTTCATGTGCAGGAAAAATTACAAAAGTGTGCAATTTAAAAAATTTCAAAATTATAAAATTACAAAAAAAAAAGAGAGGAAACAAGCATAACGTCAGTAAGTTTTACCTCATGAGCATTGTTGCCAGAATAGACATCTTCAGCTGATAAGTACACCACTGCAGAGGTTGAGGGCTGTGGAGATTTAGAAGGGGTCGGCAGCTCAACCGTATGAAAGAACATATTAATGGGTGACTGGAGGGTGGCTTTTTTCTTTTCATCATAGATTTCTTTGTAGCAAGCAAGCGTATCATTCACCCCTCTGTTAACTTTTAAGAATCGTTCACTGTGAGGATCCATCTTTTCAAACCTCGGCATTGCCGATGCAATTTCACAAAATGCCATTGCCATCTCTCTAGTGATGAATCTTCTCGGCTCCTCATTTGGTTCATCTTGAGCTTCGTCAGCATTTTCTTCCTTCACTATCACTGCCAGCAAGTCAATAAGTTCTTCGTTAGATAATTTCTTCTCTTCTTCCTCTATTAACTCCTCCACATCTTTGGCATCAACCTCCAACTGAAGTAGCTCTGCAACCTTCTAAGCCTTTTATGTACTATGTGCATATGTTCTTCCATGCACCATTTAAACATCTTTTATTAATTTCTGCCCAGGCCTTATTAATGTTTAAGATAGCATGATAAATATTGTAAGATTTCCAAAAGTCTCTTAACGTAAAATTTTTCTCATCATCTACTGCAGACAATGCCCGAGCAAATGTTGTGCATAAATAGTATGCTTTTAAATTCGAAATAACACCCTGATCCATAAGTTGGATGAGTGAAGTTGTGTTTGGCGATAGCGTTCGAATTGAAATCATCTAGATGCGTAGGATGTTCAGGAGTACTATTTGATAGAAGCAAAATCTTGAAAGGAACGTTGTTGTCTTTACAATATTTTTCAACCTTGGGAATGAAGCAGCATTTAAACCAATCCTCAAAGAGAGAGATATTGTTATCCATGCTCTCTGGTTTGATCGGAAATGCATGGGTAGGATGACTAGGTTTTTTTAATATGAATGCAGAACTCCTTGACTTTAACCTCCTGTGGACTTTATTAGTAGTAGTGACATGTGATGCAACAAAGCAAGTGTATGAGCTTATGCAGCATCAGCCAAAAAAAAAAAATCACACCATTCCCTCCAAATGCCTGTCCAGCTCCTCCTTAAATTTATTCAACCTATCAACTTCCACAACGACAGATGGAAGTTTGTTCCAGCAATTAACCACCCACTGGCTAAAGGCATATTTCCGCACATCTATTCTACATCTGTCTTTTCTTAATTTGAATTTATGACCCCTTAGGTTCGTAATCTGAACAAGTGGAAAAATCCCATCAGAATTCAGCGTGCTCAACCCATTCAAGGCCTTATACACCTCAATCAGATCACCGCGCAGGTGCCTAGTCTCCAGCCACTGCAATTTGCAGAACTTAAGCCTCTCTTGGTAAGAGAATCCCTTCATTCCCCTCACCAATCGTGTTGCTCTTCTCTGTACACGCTCAAGCAAATCTACATCCTTCCTAAAATGAGGCCTCCAGACCTGTACGCAGTACTCAAGGCGTGGCCTGACCATTGCCTTATACAGAGGGACAATCACCTCCTTTTCCCTGCTAGCAAAATTCCTATATATCATTGACAAAACCCATGACCCGCCCTAGCAGCCTGTCTGCACTGCTCAGAAAACTTCATATCTGACTGCACAATTACTCCCAGGTGTTTTTCATTTTCTACCACCTTAAGTGTAGTACCACACAGTTGGTACGTTTCTCTGGGGTTACTTCTACCCATATGCAGCACTTCTACCCATATGTGTCTTTTGTAATTTAACCAGCTGCAGAAATTAGAAGCACAAGCATTGCAGCAATATGAGGTGCCCAGCTTTTGTCTTGGTCCTCAACCTTGCAGCCAAAATAACAGTTCTATTCTTCTTTTTTTTTTTTTTATCAGAGTAATGGCATGCTTCTGTGATGCAACTCTGATTTCACCAAAAACATAACAAAAATTATCTGCATTATTCACACACATGTTATGCTAAATTTTAAGTTTTTGCTCAGTTGAAAACAAGTGTGGCTCAGACTGACTGACACATCTGGACAGGAAATAATGACTCAGCAGCAATGGCTATAGTGTTGCCACACAAACTGTACTACAAGCCAAATTTTCCCCAAAACCAAGCAAAAACACACTGAAAGTAACATGTATAGTATCATCAAAACTAGAGCTAATAATCCATTTTATTCCCATTTAGCACGTTAATTTTAGTCAAAATTGACTAATTTTATTACCAAAACAGTTTGGCTATTGACTGGTCTGGTCCATGAAAATTATATGTTGATTAGTTGCAACCCTGATTTGTTCCAAATTTAACCTTAGCTCAATGCTTCCTTCAATCCCCAGTGCATATTTGCAATTTTTATATAAATGCTTTATTCTCATTGAAACAGAGGTTCCCAAATTGTGGGACATGCTCACCCCGAGAGGCATACTTTTTGTGGTTGGGGGTTGCATGTTTTTTGTGGAGCACTTTTTTAAAAAAACATGGATAATCTTTTTTTCTTTTTTTTTTTATCCTTTGATTGCTTTACATAGTTTAGTTATTACACAGTATTGTTGAATTCGAACTTGCTGGTTTTAGGAATGACCTTAGAGTGATCACTTCAGAACTCCAACCTTGGTATAAGTTGTTTCAAGAGGCAGCTGTATCCTTCCACTAATACAGGTATAAAGCTTATTTTATTTCAGTCTTTGAGATTAAATGTAGGCCTTCAGCATTTCAAGCCTAATTTCATCTACATGTATTGTGTTTTTTTACTTAATATTCCATTCCATTCTTTTCTACCTCAGTGATAGAGATGATACCCAAAGTTGATGTCAGTGATGTCTTTAGCTCCACAGCATTGCAAGCCATTAGTGGATTTACCCCATACTTCTAAAATATCCCTCTCTTCTGTTTTAATTTCATTCTTATAATTTTTATTACTTTAGTAATTTTATTATATTCCTGATACATATTTGTTTTCTATATCTTTTCCACAAACCTTAGTCCTCTTGCATTTTCTTTATGATCCAATAAGGATTTACTACATTTATCTATAGAAAAATTATATTTTTTTGTTTGGTTATAGCTGCCTCTTTAACTTCTTGAATCTACCATAGTATTCTGAATTTCTATCTCTACAGAACTTCTATCCACATTCCTACTTTGGCACTTCCGCTAAAGTTCTCTTAAATTTTGCCATTCTTAATCTGAAGTCAACTAGCATCACCAATATCATTTAACTTTTTAGCAAGAAAATTTCTGTATTGGTTCTTTTAAAAATTGAGTATTTTGATTTGTGTCCATTGGTGCAATTTTTTTGCATCTCTTATTTTTAGTACTAATTATTTTTAATTTTCTCAGTGTAGATGATGGTCACTCTCTGTTTCAGATCCTTTATATATATCCTTTTGTCTTAAACTGGTTCTTTACAATCCTTTTTTGTAATGATATAATCAATTGTGTTTTGCTCTCTCCATGTGAACTTTGGCCATATTTATTAGTATTAGCCAGGATGTTGCAAGGAAGCTCTAGGTTTTTTCCTATAGGAGAAAAAAAGTTTCACCATTCATGTGAAACTTTTTTTTAATATAATCAAATAAATCAATAATAAAATATAATTGATAGTAATTTTCATAATAGAAATATTGACCAGAACCTATATACAGGCAACCATTGTATAACACGGTTTCTACAACATGGTTTTGCTCTAACACGATTGATAAATTGCGGCAATCCTCGCACAACAGGTACTTATACAACACAGTTTTGCTCTAACGCAGTTAGAGAATTGTAGTAAACTCTGCATAACACAGTATTTTTGAGCTTTTGTACAGGGAAAACCTGACTATTACGTTGGATGCAAATTTTCAACATTTACATTCTTTTTTGTGTATGTTCGCTGTTGACTCGCTAGTTGTTTTGCAAAAATTAAAAATATAAATAAATAAAAATAATAATAAAATAAAAAATTATTGGGAAATCCCTCTATTTTATTTTGTTTGGAAATCCCCGTGTTTGGTTCTGTGCTATTGAACTTGTGCTTGTTTGAGAGCATAAAAAATTGTGACTTCAAAGCATGCAGTTTGTGACTCTTAAGGTTTTTCTAAGGTTATTTTGGTTTTTATTTGATTGTATATAAACATTGTTCTTAAGAACTGTATTGGAATAATTTCTTTCTTGTGATTTAAATTCCAGCCCTAAATTATGCCTAAGGATGGTAAAAAAGCACCACTCAAAAGACAATTTTTAAATTGTGGACTGTATCGGAATCATGGCTTTATCACTCAAAGAAGTAAAACCGTCTACATTAAATGCGTGTTGGAAAAACATATGCCCAGAATCAGTTCATTTAGGAAATATGGTTGAACTGGTAGAAAACGGAATCAGCGTTGATAGTTATCATCAGCCATTTTCAATCCAGTGCAGGATGAAGGCCTCTCTCCAGCAACTTTCTAGTTCATTCTGTTTTGTGCAATGGCCATCCATTTACTACCCACAAACTCATGAATTTCATCTATCCATCTCCGCCATTGTCTTCCAGGTTTTCTTCTAGCTCCTCTTGGGTACCACTGTTATTTTCTTAGTCCATCTGTCATCATTTTTGATGACAGATGGACTAAGACCATTTTTGTTCTTTAATTTTGATAAGAATGTCCTTTACTTGAGTTTGCTGCCTAATCCATGTGTTTCTTTTCTTATCTAATAGTCTGATTCCCAATATAATTCTTTCCATTCTTCGCTGTGTAGTTCTCAGCTTCTCTTCCATTCTTTTGGTGAGTGCCCAAGTTTCACTTCCATAAGTCATGGTTGGGAATATACATTGGTTCATTATTTTATGTTTCAGACAAACTGCTATATTGCTCTTCAGTATGTGACTATATTTCCTGAATGCTATCCACCCAAAATTTATTCTTCTCTTGACTTCCAGCCATTTATCATTATTACAGCTAATAACTTGTTTCAGATAGGTATATGACTCCACTTTTTCAATTACTGCTCATTCAATCATTATGTCCCTTTCTGTGGCATACTTGTTCATCATTACTTTTGTTTTAGCCATATTCATCTTTAGTCCAAAATCCTTACTAACTGTGCATAACTGATTAAGATTTTTCCTCTAATTCTTTGGGATCATGTCTTATGACCACAATGTCATCTGCAAATCGTAAATGGTTTAGGTACTCTCCATTCACGTTGACTCCTTTCTGTGACCAGTCTAATCTTCTGAAAGCTTCCTCAAGAGCAGCAATAAACAGCTTCAGAGATATTGTGTCTCCTTGTCGAACTCCTTTCTCAATTTTAAATTTGCTACTGTCTTTGTCTAGTCTAATAAAGGAGGCAGCGTTCTCATATATTTTCTTAAAAATCATAATATATGGGGTATCTATGCCATGTCTTTCCAGTGCCCGAAACATTGCCTTATGCTGTATGGAGTCAAATGCCTTTTCATAATCCACAAATGCCAAGCATAATGGTGTTTTATATTCATTTGCTTTCTCCATTATCTGTGATATTACGTGAAGGTGATCGACAGTTGAGAATCCTGTCCTAAAGCCAGCTTGCTCTTTCGGTTGATTCTCATCAAATATTCTTTCTAATCTGTTAGTAATATTCCTTGTGAACAACTTGTAGATGTGGGATAACAAGCTAATTGATCTATTATTTCCAATTTCTGATTTATCTCCTTTCTTATGCAGCAAAACTATGACTGCATTATTCCACTGCTTAGGCATCACACCTTTTCTAATACATTTTGTGAAGAGCCTTGCCAGTTTTTGTGTTATGTCTCTTCCTCCCAATTTTAACAACTCTACAGTAACTTCATCTTGCCCCGGAGCTTTCTAATATCGGCTATGTCGTATGACTTGCTAATTTGCGATCCATCTTCCCCACTGCTGGCATCATTCCCTCGCTCCTTGTATAATTCTCTATAGTAGTCGTTTGCTATTTGAATTATGCCTTCTTTGCTATTTATAAGTACACCATTGCTATTCTTCAGTTTCAGTATCATTTGTCTTTCTGTATTACTGCTCATAGCTGTTGATTGAACTCTTTTGTTTTCCCTTAATTCTTGTTCTACTTTTCTTGTGTTAAATCTTATGTCCTCTCTGAATCTCTTTCTAATGGCTTTGCATAACTCAGTATACTCAATTTTCTCCTTGTCAGTGTTTATCTTGCTCTTCATTTGTCGCCTTCAGTTCATCATAACAAGTGTTTCTTGACTAATTTTTTCTTCTTTGGATTTCTTTTTCCCTATAGGTTTCTTGGGCTTTATCACTTTCAGAAAGTTGTAATATTCCTTGTCGATATCTTGGTCCTGAGCAGTCTGCAGAAGCTCAAACCTGTTCTTAAGTTCAAGTACATTCTGGTTTTTCTCCTCTTCTATTTTCTCAAAGACCTTCATATTATTTACTCGAGTCAGTTTTTCCTTTCCTACATCTATATCAAGTGGGCATCTTACCATTCTGTGATCACTTCCAGCATTTACCTTATTCAGGACAGTAACATCATTAACGATATACCTTCTGTTAGTGAGGATGAAGTCGATTTCATTAGTTGTTAATCCATTTGGACTCTTTCGTGTCCACTTTCTGTTCACCCGTTTCTTGAAAAAAGTGTTCATTACTGACAATCTTGAGATTATGCAAATTCCACACGTCTTTCACCACTTTCATTTCTTTCACCAATTCCAAAATTTCCTATAGTTCCCCTTTCTGTGCTGTTTTGTCTTTTTCCAACCTTAGCATTGAAGTCCCCCATAATAATAGTGTAATGGGTTTTCTGCTCATCTAGAAGACTCAATTTTGATGTACATTTTTTCAACCTCTCCATCATCATGGCTCGATGTTGGTGCATAAATCATTATAACCTTTAGCTTGTACCCCTTCGAAATCTTGAGTATTAGTCTTGACACCCTTGGTGATGTATTTTTGAATTCCAAAATGTTGTTTTTTATATCTTTATGGACCAGAAACCCAACACCACCTTCGCTCCTTTCACTGTTTCTATTGGTGTACAGCAGATTTCCACTTGATAAACTTATAAGTGATTCATTTCTTCTTCTTGTTTCAGCCAAACCAATGATATTCCAATTCACATTTTCTAATTCCTTTTCCAGCTCTAATATCCTGTCTTCACTGATGAGTGATCTTACGTTGTAACAGGCCAAGTTCAGTTTCCGTGAATGGCAGCCTGGTCGTACCCAGAGATTCTTAGCACCCTCTGCTTCCACTCTGATCCTCTAGCTGCCGTAAGAGGGGGAGTGAAAGCCGCTGTGGCTGGGACTGAGAGCCATTTGTTTCATTGTGCTGTCATATGCTGGAGGGTTTGGTCTTTTCCTCTTCATGCTTACCAGGCGTCTTGAAGAGAACCACTCTACACGTTCGTTGCTGCCTAAGTGACGTAACAGGGCTTACCATCAAGAAGGTGTGCATGAGTGGATTTTAGGGAGGCAGGCCAACCGGACTTCTCCTAAATCTTCTGTAATAGAAAGATATTGGATCCATCAGTGTTTTAGACTGAGTGTCTGATAACACACAGAATACCTGTTCTCCTCCAAGCCTCTTAGAGGAGAACAATGTGATAGTAGAACTTGCTAAGTCGGTAGGAGGGGAAGGTTTTGATGATATGACTATTGAAGTAGTTCAAGAATTACTGGTAGAAAGAGAGGCTGGCTAAGCGGATTTGGTGGAAATGGCATTGGAGGTAAACCAAATAAATTCAGTGGATGATAATGCAGATGAAAATCCTGAAGTTCCAAATTTTACACTAAAAAGCATATGGGAAGGCATAAATTTAGCTGAGTAATTAGTCTTATTTTTTGAATGCATATCCTTCAATTGAAAGGAGTACAAAGTTTAAAATGGAGCTTGAAAAATGCTTAGCTCCATACCAGGAAATACAAAGATCTATCAAGCAAAAGAAAACAAATCCAGATTACTGATTTTTGAAAGAGAATAAGAAGAAGAAGAAGAAGAACTTTTTATTGCATACAAAACGCACATGCTGTACACAATACCCTTCATGGCTAAAAGCCAGGGGAATATACACGAAATCTAGATGCTGCAGAAGGAAGTTCAAAAGGTGAAGATATTCTGCAATAGAGAAAATGTTCTCTTTTGGTTGTGCTTAGCAACGATGAAGAGGAAGAAAATTAAATGAAAGGAATGTACATTATCTGACATATACGTATTACAGTTTGTAAGATGTTTGTTCGGTTATTACTATTTTTAATAAAAAAGTTTCCAATAATTATAAAAAAACGGTGCATTTCTGTTAACTTTTGGAATGTAACTCCCCTTTTTGTACTGGTTCTTATTTCTATATAACACAGTTTTGCACTACACAAGATATTATAGGAGTCTAACTAGCATGTTATACGAAGATTACCTGTATATATATAATGGCTGCATGGTACTATTGGGGGGGGGGATTAAAAAAAGATTTGTATTCGCCAAAAAGTAGTTGTGATAGAAAGATGAAATTTTTTTAGTTTGTTTGATATCTTGTAGGAACCATAGCAACTTTGGTTTCAATCTGAATTTTTTTTTCCCCAGGAAATACAGAGATCTGTTATGCCTAAGGAAGCACTGAATGAAGTGTCACAATGAATAAAGTGGGATTCAGATCAGTGATTCGGTTCTCCTTTCTGTAAAGGCACAAACACCCAAAACAATCCATGAAGAAATGGTTGTTGTTTATGGAGAATACTGCCCAGTTTACAGTGTTGTTGCACATTGCTATAAACAATTCAAATGTGGAAGAACCTCAGTGCACGACAAAGAAATCCCAGGATGCTGTAACAGAAGAGCCTGTTGTAAAAATTGAGCCATTAATCCTGGAAGATAAGTGTATTAGTGTCAAAGAACTAGCTGCAGAGCTCCAAATTAGGGTAGAGTCTGTGGTGAACATCAACAGCAGTATATAAATAAAGTTTCTGACCCCCTTACCAGAAGAAGGAAAGTGTACATTGTGCACTTAAAATGTTGCTGGTGTGCCAGGAAAAGTGAGAGGTTTTTTCATGGGTAAGCACCATGGATGAAACTTAGATTCATTACTATGATTCCAAAATTAAACAAACGTTAAAACAATTGAAACATGCAGAATCACCCACACCCCCCAAAAAAAGGGCAAACAAGTGCTGGCAAGGTGATGCTGTCAGTTTTTTTGGGATCAGAAGGGTGTAATACTAAAAAGTGCTGTACTGTGACGTTGAAGTTTTATTCCAACGTCCCTGTAAAGCTATGTGCTGCTAAAAAAG
The DNA here is from genome assembly GCF_048544385.1 of Mastigoproctus giganteus. NCBI lineage: Eukaryota > Metazoa > Arthropoda > Arachnida > Uropygi > Thelyphonidae > Mastigoproctus > Mastigoproctus giganteus. The sequence goes on along the minus strand of NC_143576.1, from coordinate 193,462,882 downwards.
AAAAAAAATGGAGAAAGCTGTCAAAAGGTGTGCACCTTCTCCACGATAATGTCCCTGTGTATTCCTTGTATGATGCAGTGAGTTGTGCCCATGAATGTGGGTTTGTAATATGTCGCATCCTGCTTATTTCCCTGAGCTTGCACCCTCAGATTTTTTCCTATTTCCACCCTGAAGTCCTTTTTTCATGGAAAATGCTTTGGTGCTGATGAGGTTATCTCTGTTGCCAAGCCGTGGTTTCAAGGACGATCAGAGGACTTCTATAAAACCGGCCTGTGGAAGTGTATTGAGAAGTGGCAAAAATGTGTCAGTTTGTCTGGTGAATATGTTCAAAAAAGTGTAATATATGGTGTTTGTTTCAAACTTTTATGACAACTACTTCTGTGTGAATACAAATCTTTTTTGACCCTCCCCCATTGGCTGAGAGGTAATGGCCCTTGTTGATAACATGGATTGAATTAAGAGCATATAATGTATATTAGCATATACACTTCCAATCTTTTGAAGCCTTCCATTGTCTTTTTTTTCTTTCAGTTTTCTTCTTGTCAGTTTCATGGTCACCTAATTTGCATGTAATCAGTAATTTTAATTATTGGTCATAAATTGCTATTTCAGTTATACCCACAACTAACCTCAACTATCCATAAAAGATACTTCTACAATTAGTCTATTCCTCTTCTCCCTTAATCCAAATTTATGGTCCCAGTTATAATGTCATTTATAACCATGAAAATTTCCTTCATTCATTTTGCTACTCCCTCTCAGGGCTTTGTAGTCCTCAATTAGATCCTCTCTAATAAGTACCTAGTTACTAAGCTGTGTAGGCCTCATTGAAGTCTGCATGAGCAGGGAGCTCTCTTTTGCTAATCCCAGCAGTTGTCTTGCTCATTTTTGGACCTATTCTGGAAATCTGGGCTGTTTTTAGCTTTAGCATCCATACCTGAACACATTATTTCAAGTGTAATCTCACCATTTCCTTATACATTTGTACTACGACTTTCCCATCTCTAAGCCTTTTTTTCGCTCGTTGTGCAGTTGATGTGCCAATAAACATTAAACTAATCAGCCAACCAATGCCATCGTGAAAACCCTCATTACTGACTGTTTACGCTATATGTAGAACTTCACATCTGTTTTGATTGTAACTCCCAAATCTCTCTGCTCCCCTCTACTTTAATTCAACTGCTCTTAGCATATATATTATACGCTAATAGCACATAATGTATATAGACACTTCCAATCTTAAACCTTGCATTTTGCAGTATTAAAACAAAGCTGCTACTTTTCTGACCATCCATGAAGCCTATCTGCATTGTTCTCAAGGAGCAATACCTGGTGCTGGTCTTTAACCACTTTTCTGATCTCAATATAATCTTCAAATGACTGCCCTTAAAATTAACCTCATTGGTTTGATGCAACCTCTTGCCACTTCTCAGGATTATTGCATCTATGCCACTGACCTCTGGTGTTTTACTTGCCTTTAGTCTCCTAAATTTTGCTAATAGGCTTCTCTGCCTCATCACAAAACGGTCTTTCTGCTGTAAAGTTTGATTCAGAGTACCTGTTCAGTTCATCACTACAATCAGCTGGGTTAGTTACGATTTTCCTGATTCTATTAAATAATGGTCTTATCTCATTTGTTCTTTTCTTTTTTGTATTCACTTGTGAAAAACGCATTGTTTCCATTCTTTGCTGTCTTAGCCAGTGGTGTTTCATAATCAGCCTTTACCAGCCTAATGTTTTACTGTGGTGCTATTATATCTCAACTTATAGATGTAGTACGCATCAGTACTTTTCATTACTAACTTTCTAATGGTGACATGTTTTTATTTCAATAAAATGTCCAATTATGCATTCATCTATTTTTTGCATCCTCTTCACAATATATTTTCTTAATGATATATGTTTGCATTTGTGGCTTCTGTAATTACTTTTAAAGCTATTTTTATAGTTTCCCTCTGTTTTCCTTCCCTGTTCTGTCTGCCCAATTAATAAGAGGTTTTGTAGCATTTTAAGTTTCCTTCCTGAAATTAAAACTTGTGTTTTTTACTGATGCCTTAATTTGACCTATACCTTTACCTTTAACAATAGTGATCTCTCTCTCTCTCTAGTTAAATTAAAAATTGTCCTTTATGATGAATTCTCCTTCTAATTGCTCCAGTTAATAGGGGATAAATTGAAATCATCATTAAAAGCATTTGCACTTTTTCACTCATTCCATCTATATACAAAGGCTCTCATCATGCTATATGTGATTTTCTAGTCTGTAATATGCCTCCTCCATCACTCCCATTTTCCCTCTGCTTCTGGCTATCTCTCACCACACAGATTCTATGCTGGCATGTTCCAAATCAGGGAATGCTTTTGTTGCACTAAGGCTGCTTTTGATAAGAAGAATGACTCCCTACCTTTCCTGTCATGCCTGCCTTTCCTAAATACATTGCACATACCATTGTGAAACTCATTGTTCCCCTCTTTCTTGGTGACACAAAATTTCTGTTAGCCCTTTTATTGCATTAGTTGCGATTCAAATTCATTCATTTTATTGATAACATTGCCGACATTACTGTAGACATATGCTGATGTGCCAATAAACATTAAACTAATCAGCCAACCAATGCCATCGTGAAAACCCTCATTACTGACTGTTTACGCTATATGTAGAACTTCACATCTGTTTTGATTGTAACTCCCAAATCTCTCTGCTCCCCTCTACTTTAATTCAACTGCTCTTAGCATATATATTATACGCTAATAGCACATAATGTATATAGACACTTCCAATCTTAAGACTAATTCTTGCATTATTTATTACCTTAACACATCTTTTGAAGTTGTAAGTTTGTTGCTCTGCCATTAGATTTCCATTCATCTAAAACATTCCTACTCTCAAGCACATCTTTGAATATCAGAAGACTTTTTGGCTTTTGATGCTTCTACTAAAAACTGCTTTGCTTGTAAGCATTACTTTGACCCATATCATCAGATAAATGCATATATATTAACTGCTTCAATTAGCATTTTCCCTTAAAGCCTCCTTAGGGATATTAGCAAAGCCCCTAGCACCACCTTTGTTCAAATGTAATCTGTCTCTATAAAATAGGTTCCTTCTACCTATGTACAGGTGATTCTAATAAATATTTTTCATCCCAAAAACCTTAGTCTCACAAGCCTTGAGTTAATTCGTAGGGCTTTCAGCTTATACATATACATTCTTATCGTTTCTGGGCAGAATTACATTCTGACCTGGCTCCTCCGTAGCCAAGTGGGCAGGAGCAGCAGTCTGAATTAAAAGTGCATCCCCTGGCAGGTCACCAGACACTTGAATCCCTGTAGAGTCCATAATTTTGTTTCTCTGGAGTATCTACTTATGTCTTCAGTGATTCATTTTCATCTAGCAATGCACCAAGTTTTAGTTTTTAATCAGTACACACCCTTCATCTGGCACACAGAAGACAACCATCACAATTTATACTTAAATATTGTTTATTATTATTTTTTTATTTTTTATTTTTTTTAAATTAAGAGTTATTAATAATAAGGTTTGGCCAAAATATTATTAGCCTTTTACCACTGTCAGGTTTACTTTTCTCGCAATTTTCCAAAAATATCTCTACAGATGTAATTTTCATTTTCTACTCTCTTATTTAAATCTCCAACAAGCACTATTTTCTTTACCATTGGTTTCTGTCATGTCACTCTTTCTAACAGATTAAAAGAACTCTTCTATTTCATCTTTTTTTTTTTTGAGCCTTCACTTGGACTGTATGCAGAGATCCATTTCATCATTTGAGGTAACTACCGTCAGGGGTAAAGGAAAGGGTTTTTGCTTCCGTAAAGGGGAGTACAGTGGTCTCAGACAGTTTTTAAATTCTGTACAGTGGGATCAACTGACGATGTTACCAACAGTAAATTCTAAGTGGGAAGCATTCAAGGAATTAATCGTGGAAGCTACTAGACTTTATATACCGATTAAGAAATATCGTTCAAGGTTTAGGCCTAAATGGTTATCAAATGAACTAATGAGACTCTTGACAGAGAAGAAAAATGCATGGGATGCATATAAATTATCAGGTGACGCAGAAGCCTGTGGCAGATATAAGCTAGTCTGTAATCAGGTCACAAAGGAGGTTCGGCAGGCGAAGGCGGATTACGAGAAATCTTTGGCAAAGGATGCTAAGAAAAACAGCAAGGATTTCTTTACTTATATAAACTCTAAAAGGAAGGGGATGAATATGATTGGTCCACTTGACATCGATGGTTCGACTGTTGATGATCCTGTTCAGATAGCAAACAAACTGAATGAGTATTTTGCATCTACATTCACACGTGAGGAATTATTACAGTTTGAAAATGGAAGAAGGTTATCAAATTGTAGCAGTGTGCTTAATGATTTTGTAATAACTGAGAGCAAAGTGGAGGAGAAATTGTTGAAGTTAAACATAAGAAAGGCACCTGGGGTGGATGGGATCTATCCAGTTATTTTAAAGGAGGCGGCAAAGCAACTAAGCAAACCCTTAGCCATAATTATGAGAGCATCCTTGGACTCAGGGGAGGTTCCCACGGACTGGAGATGTGCAAATGTGTCCCCAATTCACAAAGGTGGATCGAAGGGTGACACGAGTAATTACAGACCAGTTAGTTTAACTTCTGTTCCGGGTAAAATAATGGAGTCACTGGTTAAAGATGCATTGCAGGATCATCTAGACAAGACTGCAGCAATAATTCAAACACAGCATGGGTTTGTTAAGGGAAAGTCTTGTCTGACAAATTTGATTGGTTATTATGATGTGGTCACAAAGGAACTGGATGCGAAAAATAATTTTGATATCATATACTTGGATTTCAGGAAAGCTTTTGACACTGTTGCGCATGGAAGACTACTGTACAAATTGGAGCAGAATGGTATTAAGGGTAAGTTGCTACAATGGATAAAAGGATGGTTAAGTGGGAGAAGACAGAGGGTGGTAATCAATGGGTGCTGCTCTTCATGGACTAATGTTATTAGTGGAGTCCCACAGGGTTCGGTGTTGGGTCCACTGTTGTTTTGTGTATTTATCAATGATATTGATGAAGGTATATCAGGCTTAATGTCGAAGTTTGCAGATGACACAAAGGTTGGCAGGGTTGTTAATGACAGTAATGGCAGTGTGCTACTGCAACAGGATCTAGATAATTTGGGCAGATGGGCTAAGAAGTGGCAACTGAAGTTCAACCTTGACAAATGCAAAGTACTGCATATGGGTAGAAGTAACCCCAGAGAAACGTACCAACTGTGTGGTACTACACTTAAGGTGGTAGAAAATGAAAAAGACCTGGGAGTAATTGTGCAGTCAGATATGAAGTTTTCTGAGCAATGCAGACAGGCTGCTAGGGCAGGTCATGGGGTTTTGTCAATGATATATAGGAATTTTGCTAGCAGGGAAAAGGAGGTGATTGTCCCTCTGTATAAGGCAATGGTCAGGCCACGCCTTGAGTACTGCGTACAGGTCTGGAGGCCTCATTTTAGGAAGGATGTAGATTTGCTTGAGCGTGTACAGAGAAGAGCAACACGATTGGTGAGGGGAATGAAGGGATTCTCTTACCAAGAGAGGCTTAAGTTCTGCAAATTGCAGTGGCTGGAGACTAGGCACCTGCGCGGTGATCTGATTGAGGTCTATAAGGCCTTGAATGGGTTGAGCACGCTGAATTCTGATGGGATCCTTCCACTTGTTCAGATTACGAACCTACGGGGACATAAGTTCAAATTAAGAAAGGACAGATGTAGAATAGATGTGCGGAAATTTGCCTTTAGCCAGCGGGTGGTTAATTGCTGGAACGAACTTCCATCTGTCGTTGTGGAAGTTGATAGGTTAAATAAATTTAAGGAGGAACTGGACAGGCATTTGGAGGGAATGGCGTGATGATTTTTTTTTTTTTTTTTTTTTTTTGGCTGATGCTGCATAAGCTCCTACACTTGCTTTCTTGCATCATGTGCCACTACTACTACTACTACTATTTCAACTTCCCCTCTTAAACTTTCTTCCAAACTAGACCTAAAAGCTTTCTTTTAGTTTTTTTGATACCTACTAGTCTAATATCTTATTTATATAGTTCTGCTAATTCCACTTTGCTGTTTTAAGTTTTTCACATTGATGATACTTACCCTGAAGGCTGTTTCGGTAGTGTGTTTAGCATTGTGTCCTCTTTCTTTGACTGGCACGGCAGGGACCTTGTTGATCTGGGCAACATCCTGACTGTATGAGTCTTGATTGCTTTGTCCTACCATAGTGATAAAATTTTAGCCTATTATTTTGAGTTTGTAATTTATTGAATGTACTTGTTTTGTGTATTATATGCATATATTTTATATTTGCTAATTATACACTAATAACAATAAAATAATTATTGAAAATTTGTTTTCAGTTTGGTGTTTGATTTAATTCAATGTCTTTCAGTTAAATATTTATAATTTTATAATGATTCAGTACTAATGTTATTATAATGATAAAAAAGGGGGAAAAAATTGTAACATTACAGAATAATGTTACTATTTGAAATTCCCATCTCTGTGCATTAGTAACCAGCAACTACCAAGTCTAGTAGTAGGTTATAAATAAAATATATATATATATATATTTTTTTTCCTGCTCTAATATATTTGTATCTGTTAGTAAAAATAAATTAATCTGTGACCTTAGTGCAAAAGGAAAAGAATTCTGTTAGATTAGTATGCCTGCATACCTTGATTAGATGCTTCCATCTACTCCTAATACTTAGTATATAGTAAGAAAGATCCATATAAAAACAACTTTAGAAATGGTTTTTTAATGAAAATTTTCTGCGGGTATTATTATTATTGAAATATAATGTAAGTCTGAATGATTGAAGAAAATTAAAAAAAAACTATAAAGCGTAATAATTGTATATAAATATTAAAGCGGTTTTAAGTATTTTTATTATGTTTTCAGTGACTGCCTAGCTAGTTATCATTTCCAAAGTATTTTTTCTTTAAAGTTAATTTCTTCTTTGCATTGAATTCTTAAGTATAAAAAATAGTTGTTATTTCAGTAATCTTATTCTGTTTTCCCTCCTGTTTCTTCCTCTAGGCTGATAAAGAAGAGAAAGGAAGGCTTTCTCGACCTTCCACTCCCAATGGTCAAATACGTAATGATAGAATTCCAGATGATGGCCAGGATGATAATGTTACTGAGCAAGCTAACCACATTATTATTCCAAGTTATGCAGCATGGTTTGATTATAACAGGTAAGTACTTCTATGGTTATTTTTTTCCCCAAAAAATTATAATTTATATATTGCAATTCATTGAAACCAGCATTATTTTAACGTAAGTATAACTGATTCTTTATGACAGTAATTTGTAGTAAATAATTTCAGCTTGTAATGGGAAAAAGAATTTTGTTAATTAAATTTTAAAAAAAATTCTGTTTATACTCCGGCACGACAACCAAGTCAGTAGAATTTATAATAAATCATCAATACAAATATTTATCACATTTAGTAGTCACAGGCTTGAACCCCAGTCCACTCAAGGAACTCGTGCTGATCACTCGGCTACATCAAGCCTAATGTTAATCGAAACCTCACAAAGTATTTAACATTATTTGTTTTTACTTGATTGATAGTGCGATAAATAAAATTACATTATGAAATGTGGAAATACAAATTAGCTGTGATCTGGCAGTGATATAACCTTACAGGCTCTGGCTATGAGCTGAACTTTATTCATTGAACTGCAACACCAAGTGGAGAAACAAAGAGAATTATATCCCTTATGCTTTATATAAAATTGTTATGATACATATTATTATTGTTATTATTAGCCTTATGGTCCAAGGAAGCTTTTGCTGCATCAGCCAAAAAAAAAAAAAAAAAAAAAAGGGACTTACCCCGAGAGAGAGAGAGAGAGAGAGAGAGAGAACACGAGTCAGCAGTAGAAGGAAATCACCAAGAAAAAGAAGAATAATGATATCCAGCTCAGGACCCTGCATGTGCCAAGCCCATACTCACAAGATGTGAGCCCCTGGGAGTTATATATAGACATTTTTAAAGTGTTGCAGCTGTTGAACATCACTTGTCAATTTGTTAATCAGGTTAACTGTTATAGATAGATACTTACCCAAGGAATATAAGAGTAGGGTGTCCATCTGCTCTATGGACTTTGCAGGCTGCTAAACACTAAGTAGCAGAATTTGGTAAAATTCACTTTGAAAGCAGAAAATAATAGCTAAGAGATGGATATCTGAACCTGTAATTATCTAAAATGATGAAATCAGAACTTAGGATTGAAGGTGTATCACAAAAAATAGTTTATGTCCTGACTTCATTTCTGAGGGAAGTATAGAGGTCTCAAGCAAAACAGTTCCTTTAAGTGTGCAAGCAATAAGCACCACAATACCCCCTTTTTAAGGGAAAAAATCTTTGCTTTTGAAGAACAGACTAATAAACAAAACAGCCAAGTGTATTTGCACTGTTCTTGTAAAGTTACACAGGTCATCCACAGATTGTAAAATGATCATTATCCTCTTTCATTTGTTGCATTTATTATGCCTAAGTAGCTGAGTGGTCATTGCAGAAGTATAGTAGTGTACATATTTTACATATGCTGCTTGCAAATAAACTGTGAACAGACATGGTTTGGCCTTGGTAGCCCTTGTGTCGTTAAACCAAATACCGTGGTCATATTTCACTTGACCATGTTTCAGATCCTTGGCCTCAAATTCTGGTTACTGATAATATTTCATATATGTAATTGTAAGTTCCTTTGAGTTATCTGGTTGTGCCAGAATATAAATTAAAAATATAAAATAATTTTAAGGATGTTATTGGGGGGAAGGGAATAGAGAGAGAGAGAGAAAGAAGAATATGGTCCTCTACATTTCCTAAATTTATAAATTTAGAAACAACTCTGAATGATTTTTGATTAAATTTAGGAATATGACTGCTAACATGGAAAATTTGATGTTTCAGGACTGGAAATGGTCCAAAAACATATGACTTGGTTTTTCTGTTTGCAGAGTGAAACTTGAGTGCAGTTGTATTATTGTGATATTTATTAAAGTTACGAAACACGATAAACCATTTAGTGTTATGCTTAATAAATTTCCATAGTTGAAATTGGCACTCATATGTGAAGGCAGATAACTAATCATAAATTGAATTACTTGAAAGCCACTATACAAAATTCAATGAAAGTTTGAAACAATTTGGTTTACTTTGAGCATTTATGTGATATATATAATAAGTGGATGACATAAGTAAAAAGATCAAACTCTGTAAATAAGCAGCTGCAGAATCCATATTATCAATCATATGCTAGCTTGGGGGGGAGGAGATACAAGAACTAATAGATTAACAGTAGCCACTGGCAGAGGTGAAAGTGATTCTTGCACTGCTTCTGTTGGAATGAGCAGCAGCCTGGAAAAAAAGATGCAGGGTATCTCAGAGACTGCTGGGAGTCATTGTGATACAAGTAAACACATGGGTGTGTTAGGGTAGCTAAGAATAGGAACAGGTGCATGTATACTTGCGTATACACCAATGCTAGGAGTTTGGTAAATCAATTTGATGAATTTGAGGTATTGCTCAAAACATCAAAGGCAGATATTGTTGGGATATCAGAGACGTGGTGTCACACAGATATAAGGAATGCAGAACTGGAATTTGGGGAGTACAATGTGTACAGGAAAGATAGACAGGTTAGCAGGGGAGGAGGGGTTATGCTATTAATTAAGAAACACATAAAGTCCAAGGAAGTGAAGCCAGTCGACATCGATGGACAGGGCAGTGTCGAGTCAGTTTGGTGTGACATAAGCATAGGGAAATCAAAATTGAGAGTAGGAGTGTGCTATAGGCCTAATGACTCTGATGAGTATAATAAGATATTGTACAAGGAAATAGAGTGGGCCAGTAAATCAGAGAGTCTTAAAATCGGGGATTTTAATATCCCAGATATTGACTGGAATTTGTTGGTTGGTCATTCACACACTAACCGGGCTTTTGTGGATTTATTGGATGATTGTTTTCTACATCAGCATGTTCGGGGGGCAACTAGAGGGAGTAATACACTTGATCTGATTATCAGTAGTGATTCTTCATGCATTAAGAATCTGCAGATAAAGGAACTACTAGGTGGCAGTGATCACAGTGTGCTGAAGTGGGATTTACTCAAAGAAGTAACTACCATCAGGGGTAAAGGGAAGGGTTTTTGCTTTCGTAAAGGTGACTACGGTGGTCTGAGACAGTACTTAAATTCTATATGTTGGGACCAACTGATGGTGTTACCAACAGCAAATTCAAAATGGGAAGCATTCAAAGAAATAATCTTGGAAGCTACTAGGCTTTACATACCAACTAAGAAATATTGTTCAAGGTTTAGGCCTAAATGGATGTCAGATGAACTAATGAGACATATTGCAGAGAAGAAAAATGCATGGAATACATATAAATTGATGGGTGACATGGAAGCTTATGATAGATATAAGCTAGTCTGTAACCAAGTAACAAAGGAGATTAGGCAGACAAAGGCAGATTATGAGAAACCTTTGGCAAAGGAAGCAAAGAAAAACAGCAAATTGTTCTTTACATAAATAAATTCTAGAAGGAAAGGGATGAATCAGATTGGTCCACTGAATATTGATGGTTCAACTGTTGCTGATCCTGCTCAGGTAGCTAACAAACTAAATGAATATTTTGCACCGACATTCACACATGAGGAGTTATTCAGCGAGGGGAATGCCAGAGGTGTATTCAAATCTGGCAGTAAGGTAGAGAATCTTGTAATAACTGAGTGTAAAGTGGGGGAGAAATTGTTAAAGATAAACATAAGAAAGGCACCTGGGGGTGGATGGGATCTATCCAGTTATATTAAAGGAGGCAGCAAAGGAAGTAAGCAAACCCTTAGCCATAATTATAAGAGCTTCCTTGGACTGTGGGGAGGTACCCACAGACTGGAGATGTGCAAGTGTGATCCCAATTCACAAAGGAGGATCAAAGGCTGACACAAGTAATTATAGACCTGTGAGTTTAACTTCTTTTCCAGGAAAATTAATGGAGGCACTGGTTAAAGAAGCACTGCAGGATCATCTAGACAAGACTTCAGTTATAGCTCAGACACAGCATGGTTTTGTTAAGGTGAAGTCTTGCCTGACCAATTTGATTGGATACTATGATGCAGTCACAAAAGAGCTGGATGCAGGCAATAACTTTGATATTATATATTTGGATCTTAGAAAGGCTTTTGATACTGTTGCACATGGAAGACTGCTGCACAAATTGGAGCAGTGTGGCATTGAAGGCAAATTGCTAATATGGATAAAGGGGTTGTTGAGGGGGAGAAGACAGAGAGTGGTAATCAATGGACACTGCTCATCGTGGACTAATGTTATCAGTGGAGTCCCTCAGGGTTCAGTGTTGGGTCCATTATTGTTTTCTGTATTTATAAATGATATTGATGATGGTATATCAAGCATAATATCCAAGTTTGCAGACGATACAAAGGTTGGCAGGGTTTTTAAGGACACTACTGATGCTATGCTGCTGCAACAGGATCTGGAAAGGTTGAGCAGATGGGCTGAGAGGTGGCAAATGTAAAGTACTACATATGGGAAACAGCATCCCCAGAGCAACGTATCAACTCTGTGTTACTACTCTGACAGTGGTAGAGAACGAAAAGGATCTGGGGGTAATTGTGCAGGCAGATATGAAGTTTTCTGAGCAGTGCAGATGGTCTGCAAGAGTAGCTCATGGTGTCTTGTGAATGATATACAGGAATTTTTCTAGCAGGGAAAGGAGGTGATTATCCCCTTGTATAAGGCACTGGTCAGGCCACACCTTGAGTACTGTATCTGGAGGCCTCATTTTAAGATGTAGAGCTGTTGGAACGAGTACAGAGAAGGGCAACAAGATTAGTGAATGGAACAAAGGGTTGCTCTTACGAAGAAAGGCTTAAGTTTTGCAAATTTCAGTGTCTGGAGACTAGGCACCTGCGAGGTAATCTGATTGAGGTGTATAAAGCCTTGAATGGTTTGAGCATGCTCAATGCTGATGGGATTCTTCCTCTTGCTCAGAATAATCACCTGAGAAGGCATAAATTCAAATTGAGGAAAGACAGATGTAGGATAGATGTGCAGAAGTTTGCCTTTAGCCAGCAGGTAGTTGGTTGGTGGAACAGACTTCCACCTTTGTTGTGGAAGTTGATTGCCTGAAGAAATTTAAGGCTGGGCTGGGCAGGTATTTGGAATGAACGGAGGGGTGAAATTGGAGAGGTTGTTTCTTGGCTGATACTGCATAAGCTAGCTTTCTTGCATCATGTTCCTCTACTAATGCTAATGCTAATCATTCAATCAAGTATGCAGATTTTCAGGTATTATACATGTAGTTTGGGTGCAAACTTTCTTAATCATAACTTCAAGTTATCATTAAGAATGGTGAATCTTAATTATGATAAAGAATCAAGAGTAATTATAAGAATTCAAGTGAAACTGTTATGGGACTTTAAGGGGTTGCTAAAATTAAGTTCTTAGCAACTCTTGCTGTGGATGCAAATAGCCAAAATGTTAAGCAAGTGCCAATCCTTAAAAAAAAAAAAAAAATAAATAAAAATTCTGTTCACTAGGTCAGAGGAATTTACAATTAATCATTTCAACAGTGAATATAAGTGTTAATTGTTTAGCAGTCACTTGAGCTTGAACCATGGTCAACTCGAATGTATATCCTGTAGCATTCTGACACTTGACCATTCATAGTGCAGTACAGAGATTAAGGAACATCACAGAATTGAACCATTAAGTTTCAGTTCAGCCTACACCAATTAATTTGCTAGTACAGTAAACTGCAAAATCTGGCAATATTAAGAAAGAAATCCAGCACGTGTATCAAAGATTGCATTTGTCTTTAAGAATCCATGCAAAAAAGATTATTTCTCTCTTTATAAGAAGTCTACAGTACTGTTTTATCCTTTAAATGTTGTTGGCCACAAAACAGTTTAACCTGTTTGTGGTCTTTATGCATATAACATAAAATGGCACTAGGAGTGATGTGCCACAATTCATATATGAGTTCAAAATGTACCCAAACTCTATGCTCTAATTCATACCTAAAGAAAGACATCGAGCTTCTTGAAAGGGTGCAAAGAAGGGTAACTCGCCTGGTGAGATCAGCAAAAGGGCGTCCTTATGAAGAAAGACTTTGAATATGTGGGTTGCAGAGTTTGGAAACTAGACACCTTAGAGGAGATTTGATTGAGATGTTTAAGGCTCTGAGAGGCATTAGTAAAATGAATGAGGACAAAATTTTCAAGATTATAAATGATGCTAGAACTAGGGGACATAAATTCAAGTTACGGGGGGAAATGTTTAGATTGGACTGCAGGAAGTTTTATTTTAGCCAGCGAGTTATAAATTACTGGAATAAGTTGCCTTCATGGGTGGTAGAGGCCGACAGTTTGGGGAAATTCAAAGGTCATCTGGATAGTACTTTCGGGTAAGGGAAGCGCATAGGATGATAGGTTTAATTTCCTTTTTATTTATTTTTTATTTTATTTTATTTTTTTTATTTATTAATTATTATTATTTAGTTATTTATTTTATTTATTTATTTATTTTTTGTTTTTATCATTGTTTTGTTCGGATTTTTTTGGCTGGTGCAGCATAAGCCATAGGCTTTCTTGCACCATGCGGCCATTACTAATGCTAATATGAGTGATCATCCATTGAATGCCATAAATGTAAAGGCACATGAAATTAAGAGCTACTCAGTAGTAGCACACTGATTGGATGCTTTTCACTAATCTTGGCTTTTGTTTATGGACCTTGGTACACAGTTTTATTTGTACTTTGCTTGTGTTGATGTCAGTTGATGTATACGAATGAACTTTTTATGAAATTTTAAGATTTGTTCTGATTTATAATTCAGCACAAAAGTAAGTTTTCACTTTTAACAGTGAATTACAAACTTTTAATTTTCAACCATTATGTACGAATTTTCGGAATGTTGAGGATGCTGGAATGTTGATTTTTTTCAGCAATCTGAAAATTATGATACATTCAATGGGTTCTCTCATATTTAGGTGGCAGCAGAATATGTTAAACTGCGTAGGCAATACAATGTTCTTAATTCCCACACTAGAACCGATTTGACTTTGCAGTGAGTTGCCCTGAAATTGTACTACTTTCACAGAAGATCATGCCCAAAGGCTAATTATTTAAAGCCTTGCTATTTGTTTAAAAGATGAGACTGTTATGACAGCCTCTTTCAGAATTAACTGGTCCTTCATCATATAGTAGGTGCTCTGCAGTGGCCACATGCAGATGAAACAGTTGAGAAGTTGTTCAATGTGAGCTTCAATGCAGCATATGAAATTGGAGTTTTCAAAGTGGTAATATAGCTAGGCTATCTGTTTTGCCTGAGTGTTTTCACTAGAGACCACCTACTATCTGATGAGGGATTGATTAGTCTTGAAACAAACTATCATAACAGCTTCATTTTTTAAAAATAGTTAACTAAACTTTTGGAATGGCTATTTTTTTTTTTTGAAAATAGTGCAATGCTTGGGCAATTCATTACAAAGGCAAATTTGTTTTGCTGTGAGAATTATGACCATTGGATTGTCAATGTGATTTAAATCCTTCTGGCAACAAAACAGATCAAAGGACATGATAGTCTTGCAACCATCTTATTTTATTTGTTTTAGTTATAAAGCATAGTAACTATATTAGAGCCTAACTAATATCACTGCAAGATTTGGAGAAAAGTAAGTGCCTATTTATCTTTAGGTAATATTTCCTGGAGATGCAAAATAGGTCATTATTTTATTAAGATAGTAGAAACCATGACTACTATTTGTATATGAAGTAGGTATTTTTAGGCACCCAGTCATGGGTCACAGCATTAAAATTATAAATGATATTTAAAAACTTATATGAATAATAAGTTAGCCACACGACGAATATCTTATATGCTGTGCATTGCTTGTGGACTGCTGGTTGAACAACTTTGCTTTGACGTTAAAACGGACTAGTTACTTCAAAGTACAGTTGTTCCCTACAAAAGTCTCTTGTAACATATAGTGGCTTCATTACTTGCAACCCATTTAGATCTTACATAACAATACACATGCATCATGTGTATTGTTACGTAACACTTTTGAATGGAATGTTGGCAAGAGACATCTTGCCAACATGTACAGATATAGAGAGAAAAAAAAGATTTAAAAGTATGTGGGAAAGAGGAATAAATATTATACAGTTGCAATTAAACTGAATGGCTGAGTTTTATTAAGTGTTCTATAAAGTTATAATTTTAGTAATTAATTGATAAGAAGATAACTATTTATTTTTCACTTCAGTTAATCACAGGAGGAAAAAAAAAATTCAGTTAATTTTAACATAAAAATAAAAATAGAATGTGCCTGAAATTGATTTATTGCATATGTTACCCAACCTGTAATGGAATTGGATGTTTAGACATTACTTGATAAGATAAAGTTCAATTGATATCACATATTTATTAAGCTTCTTTTTTTTTTTTTTTTTTCTTTTCCCTTTGGTACCTCGAAAGCTTTTAAGGAAATCATAGCCTCTCCTGCCCCAACAAAATCTATTTGTATAAATGAAAATGTATTTTGGACATTACTCTAGAATGAAATGTCGGATTGAAGCCAAATTTTCAACATATGTTCTTGTTTTGCCCTTTGGGAAAATTTCAGGTCCAGTTAAGATTTCACAGCCCTCATTCTAACCCCCCCCTCTCCACACACACACACACACACACACACACGTGCACACGCACACACACCAGCATAAATAAAAATATGTTTTTGCATTAATTGACAAAAAAACTGCTACCAAATTCCCATTCTCTTGATCCCTGGAATGATTGTAAGTTCAATTCCAATTTGTTTAGCATTTTGTGGGACAAATGTGAATGCTTCTTGAAGAAAACAGTTGTCTTCTTGAAGAAAACTCAGCTACTCAACTTAACATTGGAGCCTACTCTCTTGCATCTGATTGTATGGAGGGATGAGCAGGATGCAGGATTTTGTTTTAGCAAAGGGTGATTATGATGGCTCAAAACATGGGCTGTGTAATGTATGCCAAATGTGAAGTGTTTAGAGAAATAATGTGAGAGGCCACTAAATATTTTATACCAATTAAATGATATTATTAAAGATAAGCTTAGTACCAGAAAAAAAAAAAAAAAAATTCATGAGGCGATGAATTTTTAAGGATACTGAGTCCTATAGTAAGTATAAACTAGTGTGTAATCAGTGGCGTAACTAGAAAAAGTGCCCCCTCCCAAATATTTGTTTTGGTTGAAGTGACCAATGCAGCACATCGATTTTACAGCAAACCTCCCCTCCCAAAAAAAACAATATACACATATATTTTTAAAATATTTCATATATAAAAAAAAATATTCACATACCAAATATAAATTAAATACATATAATGCACTTTTTTGAACTAAACTTATAAAATAAAATATTGTACTTCTTAAAAAAAAAAAAGTAAATATACCCTATACAGGCACTCCTCCACTTACATACAAACGACTTATGTACAACTTACAGATATGTACAAAGCTATTGCTGTTTGGTTATAAGAATCAATTTTGAACACCATGATATTTTTCTAAAGCAGATTTCTGGAGGTCACTATCATAAAACAATAAAAGCAATTAGGAGTTTCCAGTTTATTGGGCTTTTCTGTTAGTGCAATGTAATTATGAATGGGCAGTAAACTCGATCTTATTGCATTTGCGATGATACCAAAAGCTGGAATTCTTTGGAATTTTACATTATTCTAAAATGTGTTTCCCCTTCACTGAAATCTTCAATCATATAAAAACAAATAAATTTTTAGAATCTTCTCTTCATTCCTATTTTTTGAACTTCGTCAAGTTGTTACAATATCTCACTTGTGCATATTGTGTTAGTTGCAAAATTTGTGCATTCTGTGTTCTTTGTTATTGATTGCTTATTTTCTTACTGTTTTAAATTTTATGACAAAAAAAAAAAAAAAAAACTTCAAATCCAGCAAATGTATTTACTGTACTCTTAGCATTAGTGTACATCCAAGTATACATATATCTGCTATTACTCTTAGTTACTTAGACATAGCCCATGTATTTGCTTATTCTATTAGGATCCCCATCAATCTTGATGGAGGTCCTCATAGAATTACCTTGACACTTCTGTTTGCAGCTATTGTTAATCTGTTAGTCATTGTTATTCCCCCACCTCCCAGTCTTGCAGTTTTCCAACCCATCTGAATCTTGCAGAAACATTCCATTCTGTTAACAAGCACAGGCCATCCGGGGAAGAATTCTACCCACTGAGTCCTCAGTCTCTCCAGGACTGAATTGATTGGCAAGGCTATCATCATGTATACACTCCTATTGTGTTCAACATTGCCTTGTACTTGTTAAGTAAGTCCTCAAATCTTCAAACCTTAATATTGTTAGTGCTAGTATTTGCAATGATATCATCTTCCTTGCCCTTAAAAGATGACATCTGCTCCTCTAACAGTCATCAACTTTTGCCCCTGGCAGACATATCCTGGCCCTTTTCCACCTTTCCTTTTTTGTACAATATATTTTTCCTCTTTGACAATAGAGTTACTGGTAATGATTACCTTGTGTGGGATCACTGCAATTCTGCCTTGGGGATTGCTACTCTTCTGCCTGATGCACAAGCATAAGCCGTGGCATTGAGGTGAGCATTTGATGGAACCTCAATTTAATTCCTTCACAGGCATCCTCCTTGTTCTTGAAGCTCTCTTAAATGCCCATCAGAATGCTGAGTTTGGCCTGTTTTCTTAAATACTTTGCACCAAATGCACAAAGTGACATGCCCTTTGGTTTATTATGTTACATTCCAGATAGTAGCAGTAGTAGTGGCATGTGATGCAAGAAAGCAAGTGTATGAGCTTATGCAGCATCAGCCAAAAAAAAAAAAAAAAAATCACACCATTCCCTCCAAATGCCTGTCCAGTTCCTCCTTAAATTTATTTAACCTATCAACTTCCACAACAACAGATGGAAGTTTGTTCCAGCAATTAACCACCTGCTGGCTAAAGGCAAATTTCTGCACATCTATTCTACATCTGTCTTTTCTTAATTTGAATTTATGCCCCCTTAGGTTTGTAATCTGAACAAGTGGAAGAATCCCATCAGAATTCAGCATGCTCAACCCATTCAAGGCCTTATACACCTCAATCAGATCACCGTGCAGGTGCCTAGTCTCCAGCCACTGCAATTTGCAGAACGTAAGAGGATCTCTTCATTCCCCTCACCAATCTTGTTGCCCTTCTCTGTACACGCTCAAGCAAATCTACATCCTTCCTAAAATGAGGCCTTCAGACCTGTACCCAGTACTCAAGGCGTGCCCTGACCATTACTTTATACAGAGGGACAATCACCTCCTTTTCCCTGCTAGCAAAATTCCTATATATCATTGACAAAACCCCATGACCTGCCCTGGCAGCCTGTCTGCATTGCTCAGAAAACTTCATATCTGACTGCACAATTACTCCCAGGTCTTTTTCATTTTCTACCACCTTAAGTGTAGTACCACACAGTTGGTACGTTTCTCTGGGGTTACTTTTACCCATATGCAGTACTTTGCATTTGTCAAGGTTAAACTTCAATTGCCACTTCTTAGCACATCTGCCCAAATTATCTAGATCCTGTTGCAGTAGCACACTGCCATTACTGTCATTAACAACCCTGCCAACCTTTGTATCATCTGCAAACTTCGACACTAAGCTTGATATACCTTCAACAATATCATTGATAAATATACAAAACAACAGTGGACCCAACATCGAACCCTGTGGGACTCCACTAATAACATTAGTCCATGAAGAGCAGCACCCATTGATTACCACCCTCTGTCTTCTCCCACTTAACCATCCTTTTATCCATTGTAGCAACTTACCCTTAATACCATTCTGCTCCAATTTGTACAGTAGTCTTCAATGCACAACAGTGTCAAAAGCTTTCCTGAAATCAAACTTGAACATCAAGTTTGTTAATGAACAAATGTGTACCCAATTGTTAAGGATGGTAATTAGAGTATGCCACTTCAAGAGGATCTAAATAAGCTAAACAGATAAAATGGCAGTTGAGTTTAACCATGGGATACCCCCCTAGTTTAATCATGGGATATCCCACCCCTAATAACAGGTAGGCCCACCTTTCTCCTGGATAAGGGCAGTCACATGGCGAGGCATTGAGTCCGCTAGTTCGCAAAAGTGTTCCACAGGTATTTTCATCCATGCTTATTGCACTGCTGTCCATAATTCTGTCGCATTCCTGGGTGGTGGATCCTAAACTCGAACAGACCTTTCCATAGCATCCGAAAGATGCTCTACAGGATTCATGTTTAGTGAATGGTGAGGCCATTCCATGGTGGTAAAATCTGTGGAATGCTCTTCGAACTATGTTCTAGTCACCACAGCTCTGTGGAGAGGCACATTGCCCTGTGGGTGCATGATCACCACGAAGGGATGCAGGTGTTCTGCAAGGATGGGCACATAACCTGGACCATTCAGAGATGCATCTAGATGTACCAGAGGTCCCAACGTGTGCCAGTTGAATATGCCACCATTACCAACCATCTACAAGCCTGCCAGATACGCACCCTCCCGTCCGCTCAAAATAACTGGAAACAGGACTCATCAGACCAGGAAATCTGTCTCCAATCATCCAAGCTCCAGTGCTGATGTTCTTTTGCCCACTTGAGGCATAGAGGCCTGTGTCGTGGTGTTAGCAATGGGGCTAGGGTGGGTCGGCAGCTCCCATAACCTATTGCTGCTAATGATTGGCTGATGGTCTTGGTGGAGACATTTCTAGCATTCTCATTGAAGTCGGTGGGTAATTTGTGCCACTGTCATTTTCCGGTTGGCTGAAACAATGCGAGACAGATGTCAGCAGCCACATTCATCCACTACCTTTCTCCGCCCACAGCACTGTCCACGATGAGATGTTATTCTGGAAATGGCTTCTTCCTGATACACTCTTGATACTGTCGAATGGGGATTGTGCAATTTCTGCGATAGAATGACCTATGCATCGGACACCCACTATCATCTCTCTTTCAAAGTCAGTTAACTCACTACATTTATCCATACTGACATTGAATTACCATTTACGTGAATGCAGTGATATAGTGTACCTATATACCTGCCAAGCAGTGGGTTCATCCACTGGTAATAGAGGTGACATCGTAGTGTTGCAGAGAAACCAGTTATCCCATGAATTCTGTCCTTTCGATGTATAGCCTAACATGAAGTTCTCTGTAGTGCAAACACACACTGCAGCAACAACTTGTGAAGTTCTTGTCATTGATATGCAGGAATTTTGTGAGCAAGAGACAGAGGTAATTATTGCATTATGTAAGGCAATGATTAGCCAATATATGGAATATTGCATATAGAATGGAAATCTCACTTTAGAAAGGATTAGATCTGTGGGAAAGGGTGCAGAGATGAGCATCATGATTAGTTGGGATTCAAAAGGATATTCTTACCAAGAAAGCGCGGGGGTTCTGTAAATGTCAATCTCTGGAAACTAAGCATCTACTTGTTTACCTAACGGAAGTGTATGCGGCTTTAAAAGTACTTAAGTAAACTAAGTGCTGATGGCATCTTTACACTTTCTCAGATGAAATCAAAAACCAGGCATAAATTTAAATTGGAAAAGGATGACTGAAGAATAGAGGTGTTGAATAAAATTCCATCTGTGGTTGTGTAGATGGGTAGACAAAAATTTGGGGAGATGTTGACAAAAGATTGGGCAAATTGGAGGTTTTTTTTTATATATATATATATATTTGCTGGTGTTGTATATAAGCCTTGCTTCCTTACATCATATTACTAATACTAAAACAAGAAGGTGCTATTTGGGGATAGTTAAGAG